>NC_084790.1:49438464-50929714 GCF_028858725.1 Colius striatus | reverse complement strand
AAAAGAAATAAAGCAGACGGGAATAAAAAATCCCCTGTCTTATTACCAGTGTACAAATGAATTTTGGCTTCCAAGTTAGCCAGTTGGGGAGCAGCAGAATAGTCTGGACATTCATTTTAGCAGTCATGGATTTCTGCCCTGAAGATTTTGTTCAAATTAAAGCAACTTTTTTCTCACCCAACCGTCTGTGCTGAATAATAGTGGCAGATGGAGAGAGGAAAATCTGGATTTTTCTACTTTCAAGGAACCACAAAAACTAATGAGGTAATGTTAATTGTTCTGTGGCTGTAACTGAAAGAGATCTCTAAACAGCAAGTACCTTGCTTCCTCTTTCTCTTGCGTGTGAAAAGTGTACCAATGAAATGCAGCTGAGCCATTATCAGATATTATTGTGCAAAATTATATGCTGAGATAAGAGGTAAGGAGCATTTTTACTTTGATTTGTTCCCAATAGAATAGCTATTAGCAATGTAAGTGATGCTTGAATTAAGAAAATGGCTCACATTCCAACAAAAAAGGTTGTTTTTTTTTTTTTCAGATAACGTTAGTGCATTCTAGGTCTTTAAAAAAGTAATTAACACTTCTTCTCAGAGTATGAGTGACATAAAATCCAGTTCTCTGCCCACTTTTCACTCAGAGCAGTTTTTCTTTGCAGCACAGTATTGTAGCCAAACACAGAAGTGAATGGCATTTCATGACAGAACCCCTCGTTTCAATAAATGTTTTGCTGTCCCTGATTTTTACTGTGACATGGTAAAAGTCTGTGAGACGCAGGCCTTTACCTTCGCTAAGAATCAGATAAATAATTAAACCTAATCACAGAATCACAGAATCTTAAGAGTTGGAAAAGACCCCGAAAGATCATATAGTCCAACCCCCCTGCCCGAACAGGACCACCTAGAGCAGGTCACACAGGATTGGTACGGGCAAGACAACATTTCCTTATACATTTCATCATTTGCTGATCTCTTTGAAGATCAGGGATAAGGGATGAAGCTTTCACCATTAATAAGCCTTTTCTCTGATGTTTCTTAAAGAGCCATTCACTAGATTTAACAAAACAACAGTTACGAGCTAATAAAGGTCCTCCTTGTGAGAAAGACATGTTAATGCCCCCAGGCAAAATGCCTTGAAACCCTAATGTCAGGACTGGTCACAAAGACTTTGACCTGTAATTGTGTCCAGAGTGTTCAAAAGCTTTAGAGCTTCCAGGGGAGGAGAGAGGAGATAGATTTGCCAAAGCATTCACCTCCTGCAATTAGGGGACAGATTTTCAACCTGAGGGAGCAGGCACACACCAGCTCTCAATTGCTGCCAATGGGAACTTCTGGAAAGTCTTCCTCCAAATGCTTTGGCAGCCAGGGGCTGAAGGTGAGTGGTGGAGACCTAAGGCTTGACCGAGATTCTCATGTGTGCCTGTGGTGACCCCCCACAACTCCCCTGGGGATACTTGGAAGCCAAATTAAAGATGAGAAAAAAGTAGCTCTTTCCTCTCTGTGTGCAACCACAAAGAATAATGGCCCAGTGTGTTTTAGTTTCCTCACTGCTAAAGGTTATACAGCATTTCTTATCACCTGGGGATTTAAACCCTGAGGGTTAAGGCCAGCAGTTCCCATGGAACAAGTGCTGACTGGAATTTGCATACAAAATTCAAACCAAATTGAACATTAGTAAAATTTTAGCATACATTAGGGTAATGACCCTGCAGTGCTTTATAATAATTTCAATATGAAAATGCAGCCAACCTCAGCATAAAATATGTCACTACAGCAATATTACAGCTGATTTTAGAAAAAATGACAGGCTTGAATGTGACAACACAAAAATGTTGGTTCTTAGTTATAGTTTAGCCTGAACACTTATGCAAGTGTCATGCAGGTATCATGCAAAATGACTAAATAGAATTTTTGTGATACCTTTTGTGAAAACTGACACAGTCAAAAGCTGTCTTCACTAGGCCTGTGCAAATATAATGGTCCAGTATAAACCTCAAGAAGAGGCACCTATTAAACTGCTTCCTGCATTAAGAAACCTAATACAAACAGACCTGTATTTTGACATTGTTCTTTATACATGCTACTTGTTCTTCCAAGGCTCTGTCCCTTTCTCTGTCAATTAAAATTACAGTTGGTACAGGCATATTAAACTCCATTTGTCCTATTGCCATCTTCACTAACTGGACTCATGCTTCTTTTGCTGCAGTGAGTTGTTAAAAATCTCAGATTTTCCTCTTCTGTAATTTGCAGCACTGAAGAAAAACATTGTGCTTCTTGCTCTCTCTGGGCTTGCCACAGATAAATCTGACCTCCTAGCAGCCAGTTCTGATTGGGATACTTTTTTTGTCCCATTGCTGTGGCATGCAAGCCTGGAGCAATTGCAGTCCATCTCTACAGCAGAGTACTGGAGAAAGTGGCATTACAAATACAAATCATAGTTTGTGGGGTTCCCCATTTGTAATTTTCCTGAGATATGTCTTGGAAAATGTCATTGTTCTCACTTAAGACTGGCACAAACTGCAGGCAACCACCAGCAACCACCTTCTGATAGGCTTTCAGGAGTTTGATGGTGTGGTGCCTGTTCTTCGTTCACAGATTTGTTACTCAGACTTGTGTCTTAGTAGCTACAGCTGGGTATTTAGAATTATGATCTACAACTTACCAATCTACTAAGAAGAGAGATAGCAAGCGAAGATGGGTGTATTAAAATGAAAAAGTTGCAGACATTTCTGAGTGTAGGATATTACTAAATTGCATCAGAGCCAAGGATTCTGGATTTGCATTTAACCAGATGTGCTCTAGTTTGTAAAAAAATCCTTTTTTGTGGCTGTAAATTCTGAGGAAACAAAACATTGAATCTTTGTGATGATCCATGCTGAAAAGCAAAGCCACAAATAATAAGTTGTCTCAAATTTTCCAGTTCTGGCTTGGGAAGTGGTAAGCATGATCATGCTCCAGCATGCTGCAGCACAGTCCATATGCAGAAGCCCTGACAATGAAAATGTTTGCATAAACTTTTATGTTAATAAATATTCGAAGTGCAAACCTGAGCTTGGATGCAGGTTTAATTTTCCCTTTAGATTCTTTCCACTCTGACATGCTCTGGAAGTTTTTATCTCCATCCTCTGCCCCTCCAGTCCCTGCCTCTAACACACACAAACGATTTTCATAGATTTTCAGTAATGAAAATGGAGAATATTTTCTGTGGCATGCCAGATGGTGCTTCTGAAGACCAGACACACAGGAGGTTCCTAATTAAAGCTTTAAACCTGAGGATGAGAAATGGCAGGTGCAGTCTGGTGAGTGCCCAGATAGTGGACACAGGGGCAGGCTGCCTTACGACCTTTTTGAGAGCACTCTCATACATATCCTCTGGGAACTCATAATGATAAGGGGCAGTTGATTCAAAGCTAATTGAGAAATCTCTCTCCAGTCTTCACACAATAAAACAAGGTGTAGACCTCAGCTGGTGTTTGCACCCTGACAGGAAGAAAATGTCCAGAACAGGGCTGCAGAAACTGCTACCTTGTTCTCACTCCAGGCAAACAAAGTGGCTGAACCTTTGAATGTTTATGGTTTCAGCCCATAAATAAGAACCTCGAGGGGTAGTGCCTGTGGCTAGCTCTGTAAAAGTTGTTTCTTCAGCAGTAAGACCTCACAAAGACAAGGGAGTTAAATAAGTACAGAGCTCAGAATGTGTGCCCACTGGCCCAGGCTGATGCCAGCCCCCTGTAGGCAGGAGGGACCCCTGCAGCTACTGTCTAGGGCACTACAAATTCTCTCATCTGCTGAAATATTGGTGTTTATGTTGGTCCTGCTGCCTTCTGACCTCTTTCCTAGCTTTTCTATGGCAAAGAGTACTACATCAAGGACTTCTGCTTTACTGCTTGATATTTAAAGGCAGCAGTAGGGAAAGATCTTATAACGCACAACTGCCATTCAATCCTGCAAAACCAATGCCCACCACTCCACTGTAAATGGGTGTTGTCCCAAGTAGCTGGAGGGAAGGAGGTGAAAGCAGGAAGCGCAGTATCTGTATAGCCACAAGCAGGTGTTTTTGGCTGCCCAGGTGTTCCTCACAACTGCTGCTTTGCCTTACTGCAGAGCAGGTAGATGGCTGATGTCTGCAGGTCTTGACCTGCATTGATGACATGTGAGGCAGTAATTAGGACATTAAATAAGTTGGTCTTGCTCTTCTGCATCACTACACCTCCAAGTGCCAGGAGGTCCCTTGGCCCTCAGCCTCCCATCAGGGAGAAGTTTACTTGTTTGTATTAGCTGAGTTTCTGTAAATTCAAGTTCTTCATGAGAGCACATGTGGTGAGTGGGCCCTGGCTGGATGCCAGGTGTCCACCAAAGCTGCTCCATCACTCCTCCTTCTCAGCTGGACAGGGGAGAGAAAATACAATGAAAGGCTTATGGGTGGAGGTAAGGACAGGGAGATTACTCAGCAATTACTGTCACAGGCTAAACAGACTCAACTTGGGGAAAATAAGCTTAATTTATTACAGATCAGAACAGAGAAGCATAATGATAAATAAAACCTAAATCTTAAACCACCTTCCTTCCGCCTCTCTCTTTTTCCCAGGTCTCTATCGTCCCTCTCTGCAGCAGTCCAGAGAAATGGGGAATAGGGGTTGTGGTCAGTTCATCACATGTCTCTGCCACTTCTTCCTCCTCAGTGGAAGGACTCCTCACACTTCTGTTCCAGTGTGGGGGTCTCTCCCATGTGAGACAGTGCTCCATGAACTTCTGCAATGGGCTATAGTTCTTCATAAGCTGCTCCAGTATGCATGGTGTACATGACTGCAGTCCTTCAGGAACAGATTGCTCCAGTGTGGGTCTCATCCATGAGGGAAGCAGGAACTCACTGCTCCAACGTGGGTCCCCCATGGGATCACAAACTCTGACAGCAAACCTAGTCTGGTATGGACTCTTCTCTTTCCATGGGTTCATAGGTCCTGACAGGAGCCTGCTCCAGTGTGGGCTTCCCATGGAGTCACAGCCTCCTGCAGCCCATCTACCCACTCTGGCTTGGGGTCATCCCTGTGCTGCTGGTGGATCTCTGCTCCCCTGTGGCCTCCATGGCTGCAGGGTCACAGCTGCCTCACCATGGGCTGCACCACAGGCTACAGAGGCATCTCTGTTCCAGTGCCTGGGCACCTCCTACCCTTCCAGAATGACCTTGGTGTCTAAAGACGTGTCGTTCTCACATTCTCACTCCTCTTTCCTGGATGAAAATTGCTCATGCACAGTAACTTTTCTTTCCTTCTTAGTCATATCAAAGATGCTACCACTGTTGCTGATGGTCTTGGCCTTGACCAACAGTGGGTCCATCTTGGAGCCAGGTGGCATTGGCTCTGTCAGAGGTGGTGGAAGCTTCTGGCAGAAGCCACACCTGTAGCTCCACTGGTACCAAAACCTTGCCATGCAAAACCAATGTAGCCCATCTGAGGTGACAAGAATTGAAGGGAAAACAGTTCAAGGACTGCTGGCAAATTCTTATCTCTGTAAGATGAGATTATGAGCTCCAGGGGAACTTGTTGAGGAGAAGGTTGTTTAAAGGCATGTAGATTTTTGCTGGTATCACAGTATGGTTTAGAAGCCTACATAGACACGTTGTATCCTTCCCAGGTGTCTGATCTGTCAGTGAATTTCCATATCCTGATGACTTGCTAGTTTCTCAGTGCTGAGTGCAAACATCAATTTGCCTAAAGGCTTCAACTTTCAGTGAAAGGTAGCCCATTGACTCTAAAATATATAGGCAAAACATGAAGCAAAAATTACTTCTGTCGCAATTTTTTGAAAGGATGGCAAAGTCTGTCCTCTATTTCTACTTTGTGCTATGGACCAGTCACCAACTGCAGGACCCTGGATATAGCCGTGCTAAATCAGTAGCACGTACTACAATAGAGAAATTGCCCTATATAACTGCTTCCCCTGGCCTGAATAGGAGTGTAGCTCCTTATTACATCAAAGTTGGTTTCAGAGACCCCCACCTTTTCTTGCCTCTGGCCCCTCATTCCAACCCCTAAATATGAATTTCACTCCCTTCCAGGCCAGCAGTACTATGGGACTACACTCAGTGCCAGGTCAGGGATTCAGACTGAAACTCACAGCCCCTTTTTTGTTTGATTATTTTGGAAAATACAACATTTTGGGAGCAGGATTTTTGTGTTTCTGAAGAAGCTAAATGTTTCTGACTTGTGAGTGAGTCCCAGCTACTGCACACAGACATAAGGACTGGAATTACTAGAGCTCCATCTGCTTTCATTGGCTGCAGAGCTGATCCTCTGCTCCCATCAAGTTATGGTCTGGACACCAAGTGTTTTATAAACTATGAGGAATAATCTAAGAAGAAGTTGAGCACACTCTCATCCTCATTTTTGCCAGACTCATTGTTTGGCTAATGCTGCAACACTATAGAATGATGGGTGTTCTATAAATACATATTACCACAGATACTTCTGCTAAGTGTGCCATAAAATATGCTATAGCAAATGGTAACATCTTTGAAACTGAGCTAGACAGAGAAACAGTTTCCTTTCTTGGAAGTTTGAAAATGCTTAAGAACATGATGGAGATGCTTTATAACACTCCTATTCTAACAAAGTAAATTAGCCATGAAAGCAGCATCACAGACCTGAAAAAGAGCCCGTCTCATTGGAGCTGTGAAAATGACCAGCAAACTAATCTGTAGGGTGCAGAAAGTGTGAGATTAATTCATCAGAACAGGAAGATTTAATTAAAGACATATACAAACCAAATTGCAAAGCATATATTATTCTGGTTTTTAAGAGCTTGGGAAAGACAGCCATTAGCAGAAGGTGGGAAAGAAGGGCAGAGAGCTGGGGAATAGCAAGGACTGCCAGTCAGTGGCAATGCTGAGGGCTGATTGTTGCTCTAGGGAAGGCTGAGACAGGGTGGAGGAAATTTAGGGTGGAAAAGGGCACCTGACATAAAGGAGACTGTTCTTACCTGAATTTCACATAGAGTCAACTCAGCTCTCTTGAGGCCAAAGGAAAGAACCCACAGGGGCAAGTAGCAAAAGGCAACAGAATAGCATTTGTCTGTAAGAAGAGGAAAAATTCAAGGGTTGTATTTCTTAGTTACAAAAATGCAAGCTCATTGGTTTCAGCCCAGTCAAGTGCAGTATTTGCAGGATACAATATAAGGAACTGCATTCAGAGAACACAGGAAGTACTTGTTAATTTTTGCCTGGTCTGCTAGGATCTGTTTGTGCAATGAATTGCAGTTATGGTTTTCTGGACACTAACACTACGACTGCTGTGACAGCATTTCTATGACACCCATACATGGAATATGCAGAGGAATTAATTCCTGATTTTGTGCAGTGTTATTGGTAATATTTCAAAATGATAAATTCATCAAACCTCAATCAATGCTGGAAGCTAAGTTGTTTCCTAAAAGCAACTGCACCTTCAATCCCGCCAGCTGCAAGACCCAAAGTGAGCATCCTGCTGTTAAATGTTCCTCCAAATTTCCTATGAATCAAGTGGCAGCATGTACCAGCTGAGCTACATTTCAAGGTGTGGTCCTTCTTGTCCCCTGCAGCTTTAGTGGTTGTTTAGCAAGAATGGCCCGTAGTTCATTGCAATTGTGTCCTTTCCTGAGAGCTGATGGGAGCTCAGTAAAGGATGGCACTGTCTGTTCTTACACAAGATGTAAGGTGTTGGGACCCTATATGTGCAAAGCCTTACTCATTTTACAGTGACCCACTAATTAAGATCACTAATTCAGCTCAAATGATCCTTCAGATATTATTCTCTTTTAAGAAGAAAAGAACTGTGTGGTTTCTTTATTAATGAGAAAAGAAAATGCCTGGTGGTAGCCAAAGCACAAATATTTTTTAAGTGAAAAGAAATTTCTCATTTTATAAACAAAATTTTGCAGTTATTTGAACAAACAGCCCATTTAGAACAGAGAGAAGAGCATGTAAATGCAATATTGAGAACACAATGGCTATAGAAAATTAAACGTTGTATACTTGAGACAAATTACTGAATGTGAGTAAAGAACTGAACAGGTTACTAATGGGGAAGTTTTTCTTGTTTGTTCTTGGTTGTTATTTTGTTTTTCCGCCTTTCCACACAGAAAGACAAATTTGTTTTCTGCACATTTTGCCAAGTGTGTTGGCCCTCAATAATCGTAGCTTACCCAATATGTAACTGGGTTTATTCCCCATCTGTTATGTTATCTTGCTGTCATTACTTTCAGATCAGTAGATTCTACTCGTTTAAGCCTGAAAGATTAAAATGAGCTATGCTTTGTCTGAATGTCAGAGTTCACCTTAAGCTGATGGTAATAGTGGTTGTAAAATTGATATCTCTGTGTGTATGTGCATGAATGCAAATGAGATCAGGAAGAATAAATAAACAGCTAGGTAAAAAAAAAAAAAAAACCACACAAAACACCAGGATCTCTTTGAAAACAACTGAGAGCAAGCCAGACGGAATTTGTACTGATGATTAACAATTTGAGGAGATGGTGCACCATGTGTCACGCAGAGGAAACATCTAAAGGGAGTAAAATGACAGTGTCAGTGTCTGTTGAGTATCTGGTACATACAGGAAAGGAGAAGAATTCAGGCCAGCCCTGTGGGCATGCTCTGCCCCAAAGGGCATCAGGAAATGAAGATTTCCTCCCAGACAAGTCCCGGCTACTCGACTAAGTGTTGGCATTATGCCGAAGGGCAAATGGCTTCTGCAGGGGTGCAGGAGGAGCAAGGAGGCAGCAGGCTGGGCATGGGAATATCCACCAAACACTCACAGAAAAAGCATGTTTTGGTACTGTATTCATCCTCACCCGCTGCCTCCTGCTCCTTCTCTTTCATTCTGTTTGACACAGTCACCTCCACCCTCAGGCTCATCTCATGCACATCAAAACAAAGTCCTGCTCTGAATGAGTTCAGTTTCAGCAGCTTCGTTGGCTTATGCACTTGGAGATGTTTGAATTTCCTGTCAGTGTGGGTACTGCCAGAAATTTTCTTTGGCTTTTTTCTAAACTTGTAATTAAGACAGCACAGTGGTTCTTTGTAAAAGGGCTGCTTTCAAGATTCTCAGCAGAAGAACAATAGAACTGGTATAGATAGTGCCCTGCAGATTTCAGTTCTTGCAGTATTCTAGGAATTCAAGACTATGAATTGTCTGTATATGGCCCCTTTCTATTTCCAGATGCTCTTCTGAAAAGTTGCATATGAGCAACAGATTATAGCCCTGATATTTTTTTGTGGTGAATATTTTCTAATGGTGCAAAATGCTTTTTCACTTCTTTTGATGTTTCTATATACTTTTTGTGTGTTGCAGGTCAGAACTGAGTCTTTTCTGAATCCAGAAGAGCTCAACTGAAATACCTGTACATACTTTTTGTCTACTGTTAGGTAAAAAGATTATTAAGAAACCCATCACAACACACAAAAAAACCCATTAATAAAGTCTGCCACTTCCCATCATCAATAAGATTTTAAAAGATCAATTATGCCTTCATTACGATGAGGAAAGAAAACCTGCTTGAGGTTTCATAGCAAAGCAGGTTTAAAGAGTGTTCTAAAATGTCTGAAATAGATGGTTGGAGGGAGAACTCAGAGCATTAATGAATATCACAGTACGAGTCTGTGAGCTAGGATAGAGTAATGTCCTAAAATAGGACTGGAAAATATTTCTGTTCTCCTTCAACATTATTCAGTGTTTGAATGAAGCTTTGTGCAAGGCTGGTGTAGCTTAGAGCTCAGATTTGAATTGAAACTAGGACCTTATCCTGTCAAAATTTCTGAATCTATTTTGTCAGATTTCATCCCAAAATAAAAAAGCCAGGGAAAGTGTTGAATTTGTGAGAACTCTGCCATCTCAAGAAGCAGAAAGCCTCTTACATGTCTTTCTGTTTTGGTCTGTATCTAAGTGAGATTAAATTGAAGCCATAAACTCAGGAATTTCTGACTCTGATCCAGTCATATTGTTGTGAAGGGAAACTGTATGGTAAGAGCATTTAGAACCTGGTATATTGGATTTACTTGCTGAAGAAAACTAACAGCTATGAAGTTCAGAACTGCATCTAAATTTCATCAAATTAACCTTTTTCTGGCTGATGTGGATCATAATATTCGTTTCACAAAATAATGTGTGGATATGAAAGTGCCTATTTATGAACATAAAGAAATAATAATATCAGACATACAGATATTAATGGCATTTCATATAGGATTTTAATTTCAGCCATAATTACTACCTAAATTAAGCCTATTTCCTAAATTTTTAAAATATTGCCTTTCCTTGTGCAGCAGTTTAATAAAACTCTTCAGTCAGGACAGAGCATGCAACAGTGAACCAAACAAGAGTACTGCTCGGTGCCACAGATAAGTGATTAGGAGGAAGAGTCTCAAAAAATTAACACTGAGCTTCAAGTGGGTACACAACCATCAAGCTGTGACACACATAGGCTATATCTTTGCTTTTAAAGAAACTGGTGTTACTCTTTTTTTTCACCAGAGCTAGGTAATTGCTCTCACCAAAAGCTCTAAGAGCAATGTTGTCTCTTAATGACACTCAACTATTTGTTCATAGATATTGTCACACAATTAATTTCATTCCCTGCAACTCCCCTCCTAAAGCTGATTTTGATGGCTGTCTTATTGATTGGCTATTGAACTCCTCATTGTCGTGGTTTGCCAAGGTCTATGTGGAGCATTTTTACCATGAATAGTTGCCAAGCTCCACAAAAAAAACACCCTGGAAATGTCAGAGGTACCAAAGGTTGGCTAAGGGTGTACTGCCTTTAACTTAATCAAAACAGGACTTCGTTAGGACAGCAATAATACATTTGGTCAAGGTCTTTTCATGAGGTAGCTAGCTAATGATGAGTAAATTGAGGAGACTGTTCTTACTGTCTGTTCTTACTCCTTGCAGAGGTTAACACTGAAATATAATGGCTTGACAAAAAAACCAGTAAGGGCATGAGAGTAGCTTTGGAAAGAGGAGATGAAGGCAGAAAGTCTTTTCCCAGATGTTAGGCCTGATAAGCCCTTTTCCAAGCAGAAAAGTGCTTGTAGCTCTCTTTTTCTTCAGTAGCAATTGGCTCTGAAATGGAAGGCATATCAATGTGTTTGCCACATGTCAAGCGCAGTGTATAACTCCACTGTGAAATGCAGGATTGTAGGACCAGCACTGGAGAAGACTGAACAAGCAGAGAATGCTGGAGGAGCACAGGGCAGCATGGCATGGTGGAGGCTCCACTGTGCATGGCTGGTGCTCGCTAGCTTTGTCAGTTTGGAGTTCAGATAGTAAACCCTAACTTTGGGAAGGCTTTATCATCTTGGACCATTGCTGGGATAACAGCCTCCTCACTTGAGCTGGTATTGAAGCAAGAGCTCCAGCATTTCTGCTTCTGATGCAGCCATCTGTCCATCCTCCTGGGCTTGGCCTCGGTCTCCCAAGGCCTGGCCTCCCAAGGCCTGGCCTCTGCTTCCCGGCTAGAAGGCACTGGCTTTCTGTGCCTGGGCAAGCAGTGCCTTGGTATTGCCTCTGTGCAGGGGTACTTGTACCTCCTCTACGCAAGAGCAAATAGCAGGGCATTACGTCTTTTTTGCCTTCAGACCACACATTAACAGTATTAAGTTAAAAGCTATCCTATGCTTTACACCTCAGCTTTGTATAGCGTATGGGGCATTTTCTACACTATAATGTCAAGCAGCTTCTTCATGCAAAACTTGCATTCTCACCATGGCATGTCCTATCATTAGGTGGCTTCACAGAAAACTCCTTATGATCTTCTGATGGGAAAAACAGGGAGAATGTTAATGTCTTTACACATAGTCCTTCAGCACTCTGACTTTCCTTTGCCAGTATTGGTAAGCTTTCAGAGTCTACTGGAAGTTCCTGAACCAGCAGAAGAACACAGTTAACCTAAAGCTGAACAGAAGCAGATGCCTACTTGATTGCACATGCTGATGGCTGTCAATAGCCATTTGTCCATGGATTTAACTGTTCAGCTGAGGTACCTTGCAGGTCTTTTGGTCCAGAAAAGTGGGTGTGGAAAGCACCTGTGTGAGTAGCTGTAAGGAGTCAGGGTGCAGGGGAGGTGCTGAAGGCTGCCACAGCAGGGAAAGGTACATTGCTCCAGATGGAGAGGATGTGGCAGCAGAGGATTTGCTCAGTGTCAGGGCTGTGCGTGCACATGTGGATTGGTGCAGGGGAGGAACACAGCAGACATATCCTCTGCCAGGAAGTAATTTCACGTTTTTCCTGGAGTAGCAAATTTCCTTTTTTTTTTTTTTTCCCCCTGTGATTTGGAGACATAGTGTAATATAATTCAGTGACAGCAGGCTGGGAGTGAGGTCTAGCTATGACAGCAGGACAACCACATGTCATCTTTCCTTTGTTGGGGATTCCAGTATGTTGAAAAAGTTTAAGACAGCTATAGTCAGGAAGGTGAGATGAAAGAGAGTTGGGAAGTTATTTTTGTAGTGATCCGACCAAAAGGGGAAAGAATATTTCCTGCTTGGTTGCCCTTCCTTCCCTAGTATGCAGTGGTCACAATGAACAGTGTAGGATTTCTATTCCACATTGCATTTCTGAACATTGATCTTCATTTCATTCTGTATGGAGAGTCCTCACAGTCCTCGTTTTCCTCTTTAGCATTGTGTCTTTTTATTTTTTTACCTAAAATTAGAATATTAATTGAAATCTGAATTAGAATCTGAGTGCAATCTAAATTGAAAAAGGAGCTGTGATTTTCCAGATTTCCGCAATCATATAATGACATGGCTGAGAGAGCTAAATCTAATTGTGTGGGGACTTTTTTTTTTTTTTAACTATCTTCCTGCTTTTGCACATGGTTTTATATTCTAATAAGCCCAAACTCAGGAGGCATTTCTAATCAAATAGCTAGAATTTCATGTCTGATTATGGATGCATATTTGTAAGAATAAATAATCTTGGAAACAACTGGGGTTGGAGAAGCATTTCTAAATGATATGTATCTAATTTATCCTAGCTGATAGCATTTTTTGTATTTCTTGGGTCTAGTAGTTTTGCATTCCATGCACAGCTTCAAACTCCAGTGGCCCAAGAGAATGCCTTACTGTTCCTACAGCAAAGCAGTAAAAATATCAGCAGGGGAGTTGATATTCAGTACTGTAAATGGTGCTTTGTGAGGAGGCCTCGGTAATACTGGACTTTTTCTAAGCACCAATTTGAAGAATCCTGCCTGTTTTTAAACACACATGTAGTTGTGTCAATTTTATGGAGAAAAGTGTGTGTGAGTGGGCAAGAAGACTCATTTTCAAGCCACTACAGCATTTCATAAGGTGTAAAAGACAGTCACACCCTATGTGTTTTGAAGCCTGATCTTGATGCCACAGTGTTGATGACAAAGCTCTTCTTGATTTCCAGATGACAGTTTCAGTCCTCATCTCAAGTCCTTGGAAAAAGCTTTTGCTGGCTTAAGTGAGTAGACTAAGACTGATCCTCCTTTGCTTTGATCGTTTAACCAAGGTGCTTGTTTCAGGATTGGTGACTCTTTAGTTCTCTTTTCAAACAATAGCAAATGTGAGATGGCTGTCTCTGGAGGCTGCCTGAGCCTGCAGCTGAAATAAATATTCTTCCACCAATACCTGCGTCTTTTGCTTGGGATGTCCAAGCCAGCTATGTGCCTTACTTGGGTGACTCGGGTTTGTGGGTATAGCTCAATGCTGAGCACAAATCTCTCATGGGAATCAATAACTTGCTTTTGAGTCAGTGGGAGCCCAGAGACCTTGGCAAACTGAAAGGCATGTACACAATCCTCTTGGAAGAAGCTAGACTTCTTTCTGAAGGAAGGACAATGAGGATTACTCAGACAGGTTCTTCATTAACGTTTGAGCTAGAAACTTGAGAAAAAGACATTGTCTAATGGCTGCTGGCATACAATATGCTAGTATCAAGGAAAATTATCAATTCCTTGTCATTTGTCTTCAAATGTACTGTGCCCTTATTTGGCTACATTATCAAAGAAATTATTAAAAGTACATCCATATAAAAATATTCTTGAGATGCTGTCTCCATCAAGTGAGAGTCTCACTTCATGCAGATCACTAAGTCACAAAGCTACCTGCCACTGGAAGCAGAAAGTGTGTCACTGTCATTTCTTTGCTGAGCAAGCCCGCTGGTGGTCACAGACTCTGTCCTGCCCCAGTTGCCGTTCCATAGAGCTCTAAATTGTCTGCTTTAGGCAAAGGTCACATTGTGGTATCAATTACCGGCTGCTACCTGGAAAATTTAATTTCATGCCCTGCAGTGGGTTTACTTTCTTCTCTGCTATGATTGGCAACTGTTTCCCTGTTGGGAACTAGAATAGCTCATTTACTTGAAGTGATTAAAATGCAGAAGCTCACTGATTTGGAAGGGCAATTTCTGGTTGCTAGCATAACCCGGAGAGCTCTTGCAGAATTGCATTCAGATGACTAGAACAAAAGCTACTTCTTGCCCTCTACAAGGCCTCTTAAGAAATTGTATTGTTTGAGATTTGTGTTACGTCAGTCCATTCCTTGTCATACAGTTGGTGTTTAGCTAACATACTGGGTATGTTTCCTGCAGGTTAATTGTACAAAATGAAAACCAGAGGAAATTAGTGAGCTAAGAAGTCCCTAATTTTAGATAACAAGACATCAAAGTCTTGTTAATGTTACTCATTTTTTTTAGCCGAAACACTTTTGCTTGAAGATCAATTGTCAAATCCTTTCTGTCATATATAAGCCTCTGAGGAGCTTCTTAAACAGCTGGTTTGCATTTTAACAGATGATAGTGCTATTTTGAAGATCCAGAAAGCTGGGTTTTTGTTTATTCTCAGAAATTGTTTCCTTCCCATAGGGTATATTATGTCATTGATTTTGAAGTGGAACTACTAATCAAAGCAAAGTGATATTTCTGCTTGAAAGTTGTTTATGTAATACAGACAGTGACAGGGATTAAAAGTGAGTGCACAGAAGTGAATGTGATCCTTCTCCATGTGTCTAGAGGGTTTTTTTATGCTTTTCCTTATGTGTTTGCTTGAAAAATGAGGAGACGTTCCAGCTTCATGAGAAGCAAGGGTTTGAAAAAAAACCTGTAAGGAATATAAGAAACTGTTATAAATTATTTCAGTGAAGAGAGTCTATTTTAAAATAATTAATCATTACTATGACAATGGAGTTCTGTTGGTGCAAGTACTCTAGGATTCTCACAGTTCAGATTAAAGACAGTTCACACAACTGCAGCACGATAATAGGAGAGGCAGTCTTCAGGTGCACCACAGAGGCCTTCCTTGAAAAACACATATTTTCGTACAACATGAACAATGCCAGGTACAAACACTCCTGTGGTGGTAGAGGCTTTTGAGAAAGCAGCAAGCTGGAGTTTGTTTAACTAAAGGATACAAAACTTTGAGTTATGGAAATCCAGTGTTTCTTTACTAGCAGCCAAGGAGTTCTGTTTGTCTTTGAATTAAAAAGAAATTATCTGCCTGCTTCCCATGCACTTTTTAGTCCTCCTTTCCTGACACTGCCGAAGTAGTCAGTGTAGAGGTAAAGTTTATTAAGTAGGGGATATATCCCTACTGCAGGAACTTTACAGAGATCTGGACATCACTAATGCTCTTTAAGAAGACCCAGGACGTGCTAACACAAATTTCTTTCGTAAACATTTTTAGTACAAATTACCGTAAAGGAATGAGGACTCAAACTCTACACATTATCTCTTTTCTTAGAAGTGTACTGCTCCGAAGCGTAACTCTGTTGCGAGCACTGGATCCCGAAGCTTTCCAGTAGCATATTGGAGGCTAGTGATGATCACTTGCCATTTTTTAAGTCTGTACACTTGCCCATGGTAAGCTTCCAGACACCTAGGTCTGCACAGTCCTTTGGATACTTGTTTTGGTAACTAATTATATAGGACATAAACTTGGGCTTTGAGTTTTGTAAGCCCAGCCCAGAACCACCACAATCAGCAGGAGCCATGAAACGGCTCCAAGGCGAGGAATGATCAAGTAGATCAAGATTTATAGGTCATTCTCTGCCCATAGTTTACACTGGGCAGGTAGGCTTCATACTAAGCATGCCCCAGCAAGACTGTGCTCTGCCTGTGGCTCCCTCTAGCTCTGCTTCCAGAGACAATGGCTGCACTGTATCATAGAATCATAGAATGGTAGGGTTGGAAGGGGCTTTTAGAGATCATCTAGTCCAACCCCCCTGCAGAATCAGGTCAACCTAGATCAGGTTGCATAGGAATGTGTCCAGGCAGGTCTTGAAGACCTCCAAGGAAGGAGACTCTATGCGTGCCTAACTGCCAGCCTTCACACGTCAAAAACTATGGAGCTTACTCTCTACTCAGGATCTCTCCAAGACAGAAAATTTCAGGACAAATGATCAAGCATGTTTACACTTGAGATAAAAAACACTGCAAGTGAAGTGGTAATTTAAATGTTAATACAAAGGATGTGTGTTTGTCCTTCAAAAGCATTGACTCCCATTTGGAAGTCCGTATTCAAGTATATTCTTTGTTGAATAGCAGCTGAAATCTACCTTTTGTCTTATTTGTTTTTTCCACTTCTTAAGGAGATAGGAAATGTTCCTGGCACACACCTGTTACAAATACTTTTACTTAGGATATTAAGTTAATATTGGCTACTAAAGCACTGAGTTGCCAGAGGCAGGCTTTGCTGGTAGGAATGTAATGAGTTCCTAGTGGGTTTTTTTCAATATCATAGCCAGCCAGGAAGAAATTTGCAGGTCTCAGAGAAGTGCCATAGCTCTGGCCCCAAGGAGGTGAGACAATTTTCCCACCTCATTCCTTCTGGGGAAGCCACCCTTCTGTCACTTTCAGGAGTTATTCTTATCCAATAATTCTTACCATTTCTTGATACTTTGCACTCAATGTGGAGCTGGAAGGTACATGTTTTGTCAAAGCCAGGGCACTACTACTCACGAAGCAATTTGGCAACCTCACTTCCAAACTTTGAAGCATCCCTAGACCTACCTAAGCTGCACACTGTCACTGACTGATACACTGCCTCAAAACAAAAACCAGGACTAATAACAGTACCTTTTAAGTACAATGCATTAAAACTGCATTTATTTACTGTAGATGATTAAAGAACAGTGTTATAAAGCAGGTCCCAAAGTGTCTTTAGTTTTTAAGTCCTTTGTGCAGCATGTGCCATGTCTCATTAAAGATTTAAAGAAATGCTTTTGGTTGAAATGACTTAGGCCTTGTCAAAGTGAGGGATGATACTTTGGAACACTCAGCGTTTAATAAATGTCACCAAAGCAAATGCTTGCAAACCTGTGGGCACCTGCCAGTCACTCCTTGATGTTTCTCCTTGTCTTAACTTTTACATCAATTAATTGGGAAACCTCCAACAAAATTCTAGCAAGTGGGCCTTTTTGAAAATATCCAAACATGAACTATAAGTTCAGTACTTTGCCACCATTGAGAATTTCTAGTATCATAAATCCAGCTTCACATCTGGAAATGGGTTCTTCGTAGTTCATCAGTTATTTGTCTAAGGATAGGTCTCCAGTGGCACAGAGGGGATTTAGGCACTTGGTAGGAACTACCCAATTCTCTTTTGTGTCTTTGAAAAGTGTTCCCACTGATGTCTCTAGTGAAAAGAACTGGAATAGCTGGCTTCACTGCATGCACTCTCTTAGGATACTCTAAGCACTCCCCATATTTTTTACATCCCAATATGATTTTCATGTGTAAAAGGAATTCTTGAGTTGTGCATCCTAAATTTTGAGAAAATAACAAGGATTGTGCTTATTTCCAGGGGGAGGCAGCACAATACTTAAAAGATTTCTTTGAATGCTAGTCCTGTTCAGAGTCTGCTAACTCAAAAGTAGGTATTGACAGGCGTTCTACTGTTTTATTTTTTCCAGTCCCTCTTTCACCCTATTCCCTCTTTCTAGCTGAAAGTCAAGACCCACAGCTGGAAGAAATAAAATGGCTATATTGCAGTGCTTTAAAATTAGCACGGTTCAATTTCAGCTCAGAACTAATAGAGCACTCTGCGGAAGGCATTGAAGCTCTTGCACTATGCATCTGTCTCTCTTATAATAGAAAGAACATAAGCAGCTGCCCTGTTGGAAAAAAAACAGAAAAATCCACCACCTACCTCTTCCTTGCACTCAGCAGCTAGTGTTAGTCCTAGCTTGGTAATGAAAGGCAATTCCATCCCCTCAGCATCACATTATCAAGTAGCTTTAGGTTGTCCTTAATGACCTTATTATTTTTATCTTTTAAAGTTTAGATTAAATGCTTTAATAATGCCCACTTGATTTCCTCATAAAGAGTGTGGTATTGTTGTCCATATGCTGTAAGTCAGGACACAAAAAAATGGGAAAGTTCAATATTCTTGTTCCCCTGCAGCAATAATAACAACCTCCCTTATCTCCTTGCTTTCCCCTGCCAAACTCTCTTCTCCAAAACCACATAACCATATGGCCAGGGTTATAAAACATCAAGGCCTTAGTCACAATAGCAATCCTCATAACAAAAAGCCAAGGTAACCTTCACAAGGTTTAACCTTCATTTACAGCTGGTCCCTGGGGTGTCTAGAGCTGCAGCTTTTAAACACTGCTCATATCCCCCATTAAAAAATGTTCCCTATTTAAATAATAAAAGATTTACTGCATGATCATCCTTCTCCCACATCTCTGGATTACACCTCTCCAGAGTCAGAACACCAACTGGGCTGGGTAAAGCACCTGCATTATTAACACTGTTCGTCAAGAAACAACACTGTTTTGCATGCCTGATAGCATGCAAAAACCTGGTACTGCTTTGTAGCCATGGAATCCCTGTGAGGACATGGAGCCTTCAGCTACAAGGAACAAGTGCCTCTACATCCAAACAATGCTTTTGTGCCTTAGGATAGCACATGAAGCTGAGAGAGCAACACTGCTCCGAGAACTGCTGTTCCCTCTCATGCTCTCCTGCTGCCCACAAAGCCAGTGGAAAACTTCACCAGCTCCCAGGAGATCTCTGAGAGCCCTGTCTATTGAGAAAATATGGGCTCATCCTAACAGCTGAGGTCCAGATTAAAGACCTTCCTCAGCACTCCACAACCACAGTGCCCTCTCCCTTGAGCAGGGCAGCAGCCTTCTGTGAGTAGGCCAAAGTGACAGTGCTGACTTACTCTGCTAAGACATGACTGTGTGTCTAGTCTGCACTAAGCCTGAGAACACCCTGTGTCTGCATTAGAGTGTGTTTCAGGCCAAAATTTTCCTCTGCCACAGGCTCCCTCTGTTACCAGTACACCAACAGAGCTAAATATTATAGTGGTTCAGATGCCCAGATGGTTTATATGGCACAAATCCTTGTTCCAAGCTGCCTGCAGAGAAAGGCAGGCAATTATACCTTTAAGGCTTGTTTTGTATCAGTTTGGATTAGAAAGAGATATTATATCCTAAACAGTAATTAAAGCAAAAATTAGACTCTTGTGAATCTGAAGGAGCTGGGGTCCTGTGAAGAACATTTACAGCACCTAGACTTTAATCCAGGTCTAACCACAGAGACCTCCAAAAGTATCAGGAGGACTGTAGAAAATTTGGGGTTTTACAAATCAGCACAAAACTATGCTGAGGCTTACTTGCTAATGCTTTAAAAGACTAGTTGTCCATTAAAAATACACTTTAATGATCCAGTGCCTTTTTTCAGTGTATCAACAATTATGTTTTTCAGTCTACAAAATCCTATGGAATTCTCTGACGTGATTCAGTAAAAATCTATCTGTAGTTGCAGACCTCTTTTGAAAGCTTTTAGCAATGAAGCTTACCAGTACAGCTACAATCTTCCCTCTCATTCCCTTTACTGTAGCCAGCTTCTGCTATTTCTGAACTGCAGTAGCATTTGCTGACATTTCCATGGGGATGTCATATATTAGGTAGCACTCCAGGCTTTAGTTAGCAATACATAATACATCTTGAAGCAGTTAAATTCCTCATGCCATTTTGGAGTTAAAATCCTGTTTCATTTAAAAGCTGGACTCCAGGCTGGTAACCTGTCTGGAATAGTGAATGGCAGGTCAACGCAATTTGAAATGGCCAAGGCATTGTAAGAAAACATGAAAAATGGAGCAATTACACTGTAGGTCAGGGTTTGTTACAATGTGGCATGGTTTCAATTTGACAGTGAAGCATGGCAACAGGGCTACTAGACATGTTCATACGTTTTTGTTATCTGCCATTTGCAAGTAATATTTGAGGAGGCGGAAGGAGGGAAATGTAGGGGCCAATACAAGGCATTTTCATGCATATATTTATTTATTAAGAAAACCATTGTTAACATAAAGTTGTGAATAAAAGCATCCATATAAAACTTTAAGAATCATGAGCTGCTTGCCAAACTCTAGATCAAGGGTACTTAAATGGATTGATACTTTTGGTTTTTTTTAAATAAATATGCACATCTGGCCTGAGAATCAGTGCCAAGCTTTAGCCTAATGAACTTTGAAATCAGCCTCCTACTAGCAATCC
Source organism: Colius striatus (assembly GCF_028858725.1). Classification (NCBI taxonomy): domain Eukaryota; kingdom Metazoa; phylum Chordata; class Aves; order Coliiformes; family Coliidae; genus Colius; species Colius striatus. The sequence goes on along the minus strand of NC_084790.1, from coordinate 50,909,215 downwards.
TCAAGACCAAGGCTTCTAGTAGAATTACTGGACAGTCATTTATAGTCAAAAAGCACTTGTATAATGACAATGTTTTGTGTTAGTACCTCATTGACAGACTCCTGGTATAGTGTTGTTCTATACTAACAAAACTGTTTTTAATTTGCCCCCCATCATTTATCAACTGGCACATAAAGCCTGGATGATAAAATTTTATCGCATCAGAACAAGTTAATGTAGCCATAAGTCCAGCTGTGGAACACACATCAACAGCAACCTGTTCACACAGTACAGCTCTTCACATATTGTACCATTACTTTTTCTTTACGATATGGACCCAAAATTGGTTGAAAACATTAAAATAAAAAGCTTTTGCTGAAGCTGGTGTTTGTTGGAAACACTCTTTTGTTCTGTGCTTTCCTGATTGCCAGACAAGATGAACTCTGACAGTCAGAAAGAAGGAAGATTCTTTCTGTGCTCAGCCCAGAAAGCTGAAGCCCACAGAGCAAGATGCTCTTGAAGAAAGAGGTATTTCCTGCCATGACTAAAGTGCAGAGCATATTAAATAAACCCACTTAAAAAATCCTTCACCATTTGAATCTTCTCTTTAAACTGTTTTTTGTGTTGAGCTGTAGTGGTAGGAGTTTGGAAAAAACTGTTGACAGTAGCTGAGACTTGCAAGAGTCCAACCAGAAAGGGAGTGCTGATGTACACAAAGTGTCTTTGCTACCAATCAGGTGAATATGTACATGTCCAATAATCCTTTTGTCAAAAGCCCCTTGTATGGACCAATGGAGCTTCTTTGGAAGTGTATTTATCTCAAAACCACTTATCCGAATTCTGGCAAACTGCAAGTAAGAAGGTAATTAAGCCTCAGAAGCCTTTTTTTTTTCTGGACTTAGACAGCTAATGGTCCACAAAGAATCTCTGTTATTAAATGATTTTTCTTACTGTTTCTCCCCCATTATTTAGGCCAGAAACATCTTCCTCCTGGCTTATTTTATTGTAAAACTCTATATACTCCTAGGAAATCATATTCCTGAATTTAGAGAAGTTAAAAATATCCTGATTGAGTTTAAGACAAGACGACAAGCACTTGAAACTATATTGACTTTAATTTCCAGATTTCCACTGACTCTGAAGGCCAAATCCTCTCAGTCAGGTTTCTCTGATGGATACCAGCTTAGGTGCAGATCTCTGTATCTGGAGACAATGATTTGAATGAACTCTATCCAAGGCATTTCCACCTACTGTTAGTGGTATAGGATCCCCACAGTGCATGGCCCTTATGTTTACAGGCTGACTCCACCTCTGATTAGCAGACTCCTTGAGCACATTCACCCTTCTCAGAGCTCCTGCCATAATTAGCTCCTTTAGAGATTCCACCTTACCTCCTATGGATAGACACCATGTCTTAGAATATCACTTCTCACAGACAGAAGGACTGAGAAACAGGAGGAGGCATCCCTCACTCTCAATGCAGATAACACAACAGAGAATGGCTCAGAGATGCTGATTCTACTTTTTTTTTTTTTTTTTTACTTAAAAGGAGAAAGGAAGAGAAAAATAATGTTAGGAAAAGGATCCAAAATCTATTACAGTTATACTGTGTTGACTACAGTAAAGAATTTATGGTAGTGATTTCCAGATTTTAAAATGTTTCAGCAGAAGTGTCTCAATTAAACAGATACTATAACTTAGGCCAATGTCATCCCTTTGTTGATTTGTGGTTTGTTTTTTTTTTTTTAAATCTGAAATGCAATTTCCCTTATTCAGGGCTTACACACCTCTTTGCTAACATACACATTTAAAAATTCACGCTCTTTTTTTAAAATCAGTTTTGAAACCAGAAACATAACTCTGATCTCTGGGTAGAAGCCTATGGGAATACATTTTTAAATCTCTGGGAGGTAGATGCACAAATCTTATTTACAGGTAATGGGGTTTGCGCTCTCTCTTTTATATGCAGAGAACTATGCTCAGTAAACTGTATTTTTCTTGAGGCAAAATAATATTTCCATGATTGACAGTGTCAGTGACACAACAGCGGTTTATGGTCAGAACAAACATGTGTCTCCTTTTATCAAAGTTGTAGAGTTATGTGGGTGCCAGATGAACAAATATGTATTAAAAGGAAAAAAAAAGCGCCAAACAAAAGTTAAAAGTTGTCTGAAATGGAGAAAGAATACAATCCTGCTGCAGGCATATCTCTCTTAGAATAGCTAACATAGAATCATAGAATGGTAGAGTTTGGAAGGGCCCTTTAGAGATCATCTTGTCCAGTCCCCCTGCAGAAGCAGGTTCACCTAGATCAGGTCGCATAGGAACATGTCCAGGCAGGTCTTGAAGACCTCTGACGAAGGAGACTCCACGCCCTCCCTGGGCAGCCTGTGCCAGGGCTCCGTCACCCTCACAGTACAATAGTTTCTTCTTATGTTTAAATGGAACTTTTTGTGTTCCAGCTTCATCTCATTACCTCTTGTACTATTGCCAGATACAACAGAAAAAAGGCATGTCCCAACCTCCTGACACCCACCCTTTAGATATTTGTAAATATATATTAATAAGATCCCCCCTCAGTCTCCTCATATTAGCATCATACATAGCATACATAGAATTTCCTCCTCTCTATACTGGCGGTCACTGTGCTGAATGTTGCTATCACCTTGAATATTCCTAACTGGAAGATACTCCTGGGCAAGATGATGGGTGCAAATGAAAAACATCCAGCTCAGGTGTAAACTCTTCCCTGTTCTATGTGGATCTATAAGAATGCTCTCCTACCAGCGTCAATCACTCTAGAGTTTTTACATTTACATTACAGAGATGTAAATATTGCAATAGAAAACACATAAATCTGAACTACCATATCTTGCTATACATTGTGGAGTGTAATCTACAGTGTCAATTCAGTCTGAATGCCTCCAGGTGTACCAAAAATCAGTGGAACTTCTTCAAACAACTTACTGTTGCCAAACAGATAAGAAAGGTAGATCGTTTGGAGGTGCAGACAAGAGGGAAATGAACCAATGAGAATCTGAAGATCTTCCTACACAATTTTTCTAAGCATTATAAAGGAAAATGATAGCAAAATGAGGATGGGCAACAGTGGTTATCATTGTTGGAAACACTTATGAGCCGTTTTAGCAAGCAGTAATAACATATTCTTCAAGTGAAAACTATTGCTGTCTTTCAACAAATATTATCTTCAAATGCATTGAAATCAAGCATCTGAAACAACTTCGACATCATTTTCCAGCTAGTGCTGAACTAGTTCATATCCACAGAACACTTACCTATTTAAAATCACCTCCATCTAAACTTCTAGTCAAAATGTCTCCTGAGAATGGCAACAATCACTGAACATAAGAACGGGGATCTCTCTCTCCTCCAGTTGTCACCCTTTCCAGCCCTCGCTCACAACTGGGTCATTCCCATCCCTTGCTGTGCTGTGTCTGATCCAGACTGGAAGCCATCTATGGTCCAGACTTGCCATTTTAAAATTATCTGTAAAGCAACGTGCCCACCACTGGCTTTTTATCAAGAACAATTAAACAGTTGGATAAACTGACCATCTGGCATTTTGAAAGAGTGGCAAGAGATTTATAGTTGGAAAGATACGATTTGCTTTTGGGCAGTCTCCTGCCTGCACTGTTGCAGACGTCAACTTCAAAATGTACAGTGACAGTTTTTGACAGCAGAAGGCAGCTGCCAATGCTTTCCAACTTTAAGAGGAATTGCAACAGCTTGACTTGGAGACACAGATCTCTCTTAATGAATGCATTGAAGCTCTGGGCTTCCTTGCCTCAGGGTTGACTCAAGGGAGATGTTGTGCATCCGTTGCTAGCAGAAGCCCCAGAGTTTCCTAGTGTGGAGAGGAAGGAACTGCACTCCCACCTCCTTGCATCATTCTGGGAACCTGTCTAGTATGAGAAGCATGTCTGAGTGGTGGCTGGAGATGCAGTATGAATGGAGACAAAGGGCATATCTCAACTTTCTCCTCTTTCACCTACAAAGCATGATGTCATTCCTTCAAGTGTCTTTGAAAAAGCTGGTGAGATGGAAGTGTTCGCTACTCTGCAAGGACACACACGGCATTGGAAATACCTGCTTCAGGAAATTCCACCTTGTGTCTATAAAGTGACCATCTCCCAACATGAACTCCTGATAAAGATCTCGAAAATATTGCCATCAACTTAGAGTGAAGTCAAGACATGAACCTTGGCTGACCTGCTTGTGTAGTTCCCTGTAATCTCCCACTTCCTCACAAAGCTGGGTGAATTCTCTGAGAAACCCATGGACCTCTCAGTAAATCATAAATCCACTGAGCTGTTAGTTTAGGGGATTTGAGGAACAGATTTCAGGAAGCAGTGAGGAATAATGATGCTCTGGGATGTTTCATCATTTTCCATGCTGCAAAAGAGTTTACACATGTTGTTTGTGACTTCCCTTCCGGATTTGAATTTCCTCCTTTGAAGGAACTGAACTATCTCAATGTTTAATTTTTCTGTGATACTAATCAAAATTGTATTTTAAATGACAGTGCTCTGTAATAGGAGAATTGATATATCTCCAATAAAGAAACAGTCAGGTCTGCTTAAGAAATTGTCCACTAGGTATATATTCTTGTCTGTAGCATTATTGTATGCTTTAACTTTGTCTTTTGACTTTTATGTATTTCCAAGGTGGAGATGACTGGCCTGACTTAAAAGTGGAATTCCAGAAAGATCTATAAGGATAGACATGCTGTGACATTGCACACATTATTGTCAGAAATATTCACACATTTTGCCCATGGTTACTTGCTGTTTGCAACCATCCCAGGGCTCCAGGTACTTCAGTTGTTAAAAAATCCAGCTAAACAGCTTTAAAGGTCTGTTAATACGCTGTGGCACTTTCAGATATGTGTTTGATCAAAACCCTAATGGGAAGAGCATGACAGTATGTCTCTTCAAAAGGTTTCTAGACATAAAGAAAGGGACAGTGCAGAGAGGCTGAAGTAGCTTTAAATTAAGTCATTCAAGGCCAATGTCAAAGCCTTGTCATGGTAGCTCAGAGCTCAGTGAAGGCTAATTTACCGTGTTAAAGAACAGCCAAGATGGATAATAATAATCTGAAATTGTATTCACCTTCCAAAAGGCAATCTGATTATTTGCATCTGTTTCAGTATACTTTCTCACTACCTTCCAGAGAGCATAATGGTAAGACTAGGGGAGGACATTTCCATTCAGCATTTGCAGCTAATTAGAAAGGATCTGCTGCAACAGTTCATTCCTGCGATGAGGCAGGGTTGTTTCTGAGGAAGAGCAACTGAGGGGTCCTGCCAAAATCACACATCTGTGGTGCTAGAATTGTCTGGGGCCCCTTCTAAAACTCAGGAGAGGGTAACACGTACAATAAATGATGTGAACAATAACAGATAGATGACAACTGACTACAAAATACACAAAGGGATGTGCTAAAGGAATATCTATCATGCTTCTTACTTAATGAGGTTATAACAAGAAGCAATAGATTTAAGATGCAGCTGGGAAAATCTGTCATTTTTATTGGCCAGTGTTTACAAAGCTTTATGGCTAATGCTAAGCTCTTAAATCTACTTTTAGGTATTTAGAGAACAACTGTTCAGGTTTTCAGAGGTGGTGAAAAGTTACCTTTCCAGCCTTCATTTTCTATGGCACCAAGCAAAATCAGCCTAATTAGAAAACTTCTAAAACCATGAAAACCTTTATGTCCAACAGTCACTTCTCTCCTTTACACTGATAACACACTTCTTGTTCTGTCAATGTTGTCTCTTTAAAGGGGCTTGAGTCCTTTTTAAATGCCTGAGCCAAATCTTGTCTTGGATGTCTCTTGCTTTCACAGCACTCTCTGAAGCAGGAGCATTGGCACGTGGTGAAATTCAGTTAAAATTCACTATGAGACAAAGAACGCTAAAACTCCTTCCTTGATAGAGACATACCCTGCAACCATGTATGTACAATTAGTGTATGTGGCCAGGAACACTAAGCAAATGCAGAGGAAAGTAAAATTTTGGACCCAATTGGAAGGTAAGATTCATGGATGTGCAAGTGTAAAAGACATTCTGAGGGAAAAAAAATCCCACATATATATAGATCCACTGTTTTTGTCTGATTTACACACTACTGGGTGGCCTTTGCTCCAGATCATACTGGAGCAGGGAGGTCTGTAAGTAAAAAGCTCCTTTTTTTGCCAAAGGTGGATGAATCTTCTTTCCTCTGTGTCCTCCAGAGGTTAGATAGCAGCCATGGGAGTACAGGCTTAAATGTGAGAAGAAAGCATTTCCTTACTGAAAAACCCCTCTTGTGCCATGAATATTTACCCTGAATCTAGATAATAACACGTGTGAAGAAGCTGGTACCATCATTTGGTAAAATAAGCAACAAAGGGGACTTATTTGCAGAACTGGTAAACAAGAGGGCTTAGCTTTCATCTGCTGGGTAGACACTACCACCCCTGGTAGCACAAATGACTCTTTTTTTTGCTGTGGCCTCTGCTAACCCCAGGTTTTAGCTTTATGGCCTCTGGGTGAAAAGGCCAAGGATCTGCACTGTCCTGGTGCTAGGAGGTCAAAACTTTCATTTGGGGCCTAGATGATGCCTAGGAAATGATGGAGGTCATTTCCCTTTCCTACATCCAGAGCAAAGCCCAAACTGATGGCTCATTGCTGCTTGGAATGAGGGCTGCCCTGGAGTGGGAGGGGAGCAGCCCTTGGAAAGGCCCTGTGGCATGGGGGATGGCCATGGTTTGGGGTATTCAGGCAAAAACCCATGGTGGGAACTGGCTTGAACAGCCTTGGAGCTCTCTGACAAACAAGGCTGAAAGAAAACTCCTTAACAAGAAGTCTATTCTCTCTCCTCCAATGTAAATCCAATTACTTTCAATTTTTTTCAAGTACTTGGCACTCAGTGCCTGTCCTTACTTCTTTTGGTTTTAAATGTGGCTTGTAGTTCTCCACAGCTGCTGGGTTGCTGGGGTCAGAGGGGAAGAGGCATCATCCAGCTGCAGCAGGAGCTCGAGGTCTTGGGGAGGTGATGTGTCCTCTCCTCCTCTGATTTCCCTGGAGATACGGCCCTACTTGTTACACTCATACTTCCTTTCAACAGTATGTGTATCTCCCTCACTGCCTCTGCTACTTTTTTTTGGAGAGGACCTGGAAAGAAACACACCCCGTGCCATGAGTTGTACCTCATTGTCAAAGTGTTGTGTATGTGGCAAAAATGCTGGCTATTGGTAGCTCATGAGATGGGACTCAATTCCGTGTTCTGCTTCTCACAAGTCTCTGCGATAGCAAAGGTCTGAAGGCTTTTATGAGCTTGAAGATGCTCATCTAGGCTGAGAAAAATGCATGACTAGAGACTTCTGGATAATCTTGCCAGGAAACGATAAGCTACTTTAGGGGCTTAAATGCCTTTTTAAATACCAGTTTTCAAGTCTCTGTGCTTCAGCTCCTTTTACAAGGATGATTGCAGCAATGGTTGTAAAACCCTCAGATGGTCTGTAATGAGAGCCACACAAACTGTGCAGCCTAACTTTTCCTTACATCACCCAGCATTAGTAAGGTAGGAAGCTCTTTTAAATACATTTTGAAGAAACTGAGTTTCCTTACTGTAAAAAGGATGTTTTGTGTGAAGGACTGTGGGGTTATACTGAACAGAATCGGAGTGATGTCCTAGATGTCGAAAACGGTGCTGTTGCAGGCCCCATGCCCAAACGAACCAAACAACGCCCAAGGTGTGGTGTCTCTACCTATCTGACCATCTGTCACCTCCTCTAGAAGTAAGTATAGGAGCCAGGTGCACATCATGTCCCTCCCTCTGTCCAAGCAGCGTGTTAACAGCCTGCCTCTGCTGGCAGCTGCTGGCAGAAACCTGTGCTCATCAAAGCAATCAACATGAGCTGGAATGCTATGTACTTGTCTGTGAAATAGCAGCATGTACTGGCTGGGTGCTTTGAGTGATTCCAGACTTTCAACTAATTTTCCTTGCAGTCCTGACACTTTGTGCCTGCTGGATGGGTACAAGGAAAACTTCTGTGATAAGCATGAAGAGTTACAATGACTTTATATGACAAAAGAAATGTAAACGCAATTTTGCTCATACAGTTAAACCATATTTTATTATTTATAATCAAATTTTTATTAAAGTAACAAGTACCTTGTTTTATTATTCTGTTCAGTCTAGCTTTTCTGTTTACCAAACTCATGAAAAGGAAAATTCTGTTGATAGACATGAATATCGACACAGAAAAAAAGTTAGGAAAACATACCTACTTTGGTCTTGAGGCATGAAAATGTACTATCTTAAGCAACATATTTACTACAAGCAGAAGAAGGACAAGCAAATGTATATTGCTTCTATCAGCACTACAAGCAGAGTTCCTTTGGCTATTTCTTTAATCCAAACAGCTTCCTGGTAGATCCAAGATGTGAGGCCTTTCTGTAATGACTTGGCAAGAGAAAGGGTCCAGAACTTCTCTGCAAACACAATTAAGTTGTCACAGACAAGTCCTGTATTTGAATTAAACCCATAAATCTTTCAACTGCACCTACTCTACATCAAATAGCAGGAAAAGAGGCCCTCCCGTCTAAGGGTCTTAATTATCAGAGCACTGCAGCCTTTGAGCATGACAGACCTAGTGATAGCTGACCTTGTGCTCCAGCCCCAGAGTGGGATCAATGTGATGAATGGGAACCCCTGCCTGAAATATCACAGTAAAAGGAGCAGCCTCAGATGGCAAATTAAGTGCTTAACACACTGTTGGGGGCTACACAAATATATAGTAATACCATTTGCTTTGATCAGCTTATACTGTAACGAGCAGTATGTTGAAGGCTTCAGTGTAAACACATGAAGCTTTGCCTAGTGATGAACAGCCTTTGCCACCTCCTTCCCCACACAAATGCATGTGGGGTGGTGGTTTTCTCCCTCTCCAATGTCACTGCTAATTCTGTTGCACTGAGTTGGAGAGATAGGCATCATGAGTTTGTTACATTTTTCTCTAATACTCCACATAATTCGCCAGACTGGGCAAGATAACTGTGGATCTCCAGGAAGAACTGGCATTATGTGGCTTTATTTCCCTTTTCACAGTACTCAGGTAAGTCAAATACTGTGGCAGCTGTGTGTTCAGTTACCTTAGAGCAGTAGTTCCCATGCTGTGTGCTGTGGGTGGTGAGTGGCCCTCAAGGTCCACAATGGGGTTTTCTCTGAAAGTTTTCAGATCAATTGTTGGGGCCTGGGCTATAATGAATGTTATGGAGTCAGTCAGAAATGAAGAAAGTCTGCAGTTTGTCTTTGAATTGCCTTCTACAGCGAAAAAGGACAGAAAGGAATGCCTATGTGAAAGCAAGCTTCAGCAAAGGGAAAACCGAAACATCAGATTGTAACAGAAACAAGGTCAAAGCAAGAAGATAGGACAGGACATTAAACTAAGCATTGTTAGAAGACTGAATAGAGCATTCAATTTAGCATTATATGATTGACTGTACTTGACTAATAAATTGTAACATGTGTAACTAACAATAATATAAAGTTAACTGAATGTAAGGTAAGCATAACCATAGTGTGAGAGAAAACTAACTGAAGGCCGAATAGATGGGGCGATATTTTAGACACAATAAGGCTGATGTTTCAAGCACAATAAGGATGGTGTTTTTACACAATGAGGTTGGTGTTTAAGTTGTTACAAAAATGAAACTTTGAGGCCTTATGCATAGCACGTGATGCTTAGTATTAACTTTTTGCCATGAATTGTAGCACGTACACAGCATTTGAAAAAGGTATATAAGTGATGATTATGTGACAATAAATTGGAACTGATGCACATCATATTGGTGTCTGGTCACTCCTGTTTCACGCAACAAAGAAGAAGAAGAACCCCTGCACAAAGAAAAAGGAACCCTGCAATCAATGTTTTGAAGAAGTTGGCGATCCATGAGAAATGTCCTAAACTTGGCCCAAAACTTGTCAGATGAATGCCTTAAACAGGGCCATATTTCCTGGAATCATCTTTTGACATTTTAGCATGGGGCTGTCAAATCTTCTTGTGTACCGATGTAACCTCTTTGTCCTCTTGAGACATTTCTGAAACTCTTTGTTTCTAATCACTACATTGACTGCTACTAAGTGTTTCCTTCCTGAGCTTACTTCAATTTTATATCACAAGGCTTTGTAGTGTATTCCCTCCACTAATGGGTCTTGCTAGATCAGTTCCTAACTCTGGCGTGCAGAAGATACTTTGCTGTTTGACTACTAGTATCAGTTATGAAGAGGGAGCTGTATATACTCAATAGAACAACCCATCTCAAGTATGGTGTATAAAATAAAAAGCATAAAATGCTTTAATTGAAAATACATAGAAATATCTCTTCTTTATGGGTTTTTTTGGTCTCATTGTTATTGTTTTGGGGGCTTTTTTAGAGTTTTTTGTTTATTTGGTTTTTTTTCTCCAAAAGCCCTTCACATGAAAGGTATAATGAATCTACACGTTTGGTATCACCAAGCTGCAAAAGTCTGTTTGGGAAAAAGTTCTGTAGCAAATGTTTTACCCTGGTAATAAATTCTTCAAAGAACATTTTCCAGAGCAAAGTCCAAAGTGTAAACATGAAAATTTCTTAGCACAGAATACATTTGTGTGGGTAAATCAGCTATATTTAAATATTACAATCTTACTATATCAGGATTCTGTGATAAATATAATACACTACCTTGTATTATATAAAAGCATATCTGTCTGTGCATATACACACATTCTTTTCTTTCTTTCTATATTATTTCTGTTTGTTACATTTCACAAAAAAAATCTGAATTTAGTGTTATGCGTGGCATCAACTATGCTTGCCACACAAACATTTGCAATTCCCAACAAAAATACATTAAAACAATAAAGCAAATAAAAATATAAACTTTGGAGAAAAATAATTTGAGGCATATTTTGAATTTGCAATGCTGCTGGATTACACGCACAAGTATTACTCCCATGTCAAAAGAAAACAGATGAGAACAATAAAAAAAAAAAAAGAAAAAATGGTGGTGGTGAAGTCTGTGCTGTTAGATCTGCCTCCTGCACATATTCCTCAGGAAGTTCTGTATTCACCTGCTTTGTGTTCAGGCAGTGGTGAGAAGGGAATTGCTGGTTGCTCCAGAGCAAAAGGAGACAATGTCCTGATGCATGCTGCCTGTCTGCAGCTAGAGGTTAAAAGTGCAGAAGAGGCTGCGATTCAAAGGATGTAGCCAGACCTACTTGCTTTGAGGAAAAATGATGTGACTGCGTTTTAGTGCTATAGACAGACCAGGCTTTCCCCTCCAGTGCAATTAGTGGAGATGCTTTATCAGCCTGACAAGCAGAAGGGTGTGGTGGGAATGCAAAAACCTCCCCACCACACCCCTCCCCACCTCCCCCACGATGGGAAAGCAGTTTTCCTGAATGCCTGGGAGGCCTGTCACTGACTTTATCACAGGCTAAATTTCACCCCGTGAGCTTGTATTCTCTTGATACAGAACATGAATAATAAAGATGGGAATGGAGTATTTGTAACCACATATTACCAAAAAGGGACACAATCCTATTAAAAGCAATTCACTTTTGGCAGGAGAATAGTTACTATAGAATTTGAAACAGGAAGTTGTATAATTAACAGCACATTTCAGAGCAATCTTGTGCTAAATACAATAAAAATACAGTATGAAATGAGTGCCTCAGATGCTCAAGATATAAATGAGTAGAAACTCAATGTACTCTAAGGCCCCAGTGGAACAATGTATGTTTATATTAACTCAAAGTGGTTTCTGTGTGCCCTACCAAAATGCAGTGTTTGCAGGATGTAAAATTTGCCCTGCCAGGCACAACTTCACTCTCATCTGTAACATGAAGGATATTTTGTGTTTTGTCTTTCTATAGGCCTTCCCCAATATTTAAGATTTAAGGGCTGAAACAGCAGAAGAGAAGTAACTCTACTTTGAAAGCAACTGGCAAAGAAATCCTTTGAATGAGCTTGACTCTGAAGCCATAGAGCAATTTGTCTATGCATGGACGTGTTTTTGCTTGCACTTCTTGTCCACCGTGCCTCTGTACATATGTTAGTAGGATCTATTTGTTGTGCAAGGTCATGATTAGCATTCAATTTGTAAATATTAGATGATATTGCTTGTGTACATAGACATTACTAAATGGAAACTGAACTGACTGGGAAGAACATCCCCAAATCTGTGTGTGTTCAACTATGAAGAAGGATGAGATACCACAGTCACCCCCAGCAGAACTCTTGTGCAACGTATTTGCCCAGGATGGCGTGGATGACAGGTGCATTAAAAGTAATTCTTAGGTTATGAATACACATGTGTATGTATTTACAATCATTTGAAGCTGACATGTATATATATCATTGCACATTATGTGCATTTCATGGGGATGAAAGTGTTCTCCAAGAGAAAAGAATTTTTTTTCCCAACTGTAGGTCAGAGCTGTCTAATGTATTTGGCCCTGTATACAGAGTTCTTTCACACAGACTGCTGGTGAGCTGCCATCTTCGCTTTCTGTTCACCTTAGTGAAAAATCTCAAGAAGCTGTAATTATTAAAGGTTTTCATTGCTCCATGGGGAATGAAAAATTTTAGTGGTGAGGTTGGGCACTGAAAGCTACAGAGAGGATGTAAGACAAGGAAATGTGAGAGGACTGCACAAAGAGGCACTGGCACTCATAGAAGGGCAGGCTTTGCTGCTGTTTGACTATGGTTTGTATTCCTCTTTAGTTTCCATGTGAAATAATATTCTTAAGCAAGAAACTGGAGAAGAGTTAATTTGTTTGTTATTGCAACATTGTCCCCTACACAAGTCCACACATGCCAAGTGTTTGAATAGGGGCCAAGACTCTAATCCAGGCACTCCTCCTTGGGCAGCATGGGATGAGCAGGAGGCTGTATCCATGAGAAAGCAAATCTCTAGTCCTCCCTCCTCCTTCTCTCCTCATGGCAGCACCATTCAGGCTGCAGGCATCATCTCTGCCTCCACGGTCATACTGATACGTATGGTGGTGTAAGTAGCAGGCTTATGCTAATCCATCTCACATGAGCTGAAATGGTGTGGGATGACTGAATGCCATCAGCATATTGGATGGGTGCGAGGGGCCAATGCCTTCCAGCTGCTGCAGGGACCAACAACCAAAAGGCAGAAACTGGAACCAGAGTCGGGTTGTAGAAAAAGGACATGTGACCACAGATGAGATGAACAGCCCTGAGGAATTTAAAGCCCTTTACTAGAGTATTGAAAGACTATTTGCTAAAATAATAAGTCAGAAAGATGAGATGTAGCAAGGCTACAGTTTGGGCTGCCTAGAAAGCCTTAAAAAATTAGGAAGAGGGTACTCTGGCTTGTGTGAACAGCTGACACACAACATGAAGAGCCAGTCCTTGTCAGTTGTGGCAGACAGAGCATGAACTCCAACAAGAGGGGCGTCTGGCCTGTGCTGAAGAATCCTATTAGCTAGGAGTGAAATGACTGGAACAATTGTAAAAGCAATGATGATTTTCACAAAGCTTCAAGGAAATTCTTCAGGAGTAGAGTGTGAGAGGGGTAAAAAAAATAAACTAATCTTATATCAGTATCTTTTTCTTAGAATTAGCTATGAATGGAATTGGAAACCCAGACACACCATCACAAGGATGTTAGTGTGATGTTTCCGTTCTCAACAGAAGGTAGGATGGTGTGCATATGATTTCCAGCCTATTCTGTATGCTTGAGAGATACTTACAATTTGGCTGCACATCAGAAAAGCAGTCAAGTTGTACAAGAAAATCCTTGAAGTTTCACTCAGCACTGTATACTCTTGCATTCAGTGCCTTGGGTAAGGATTTGATTAGACCTCCATACTTAGTTTCTCTCACTTCTTGTCTTTCACTGTGATTGTAGTGGAAAAGGCAATGGGCAGCCAGCAGAAGATCTGCTCTCTCTGTGCTATGGGGGATACACTCTTCTCCTAGCTCCTTAAATAACAGCTGTAAGGACCAAGTCTTAGAAGCAATCTGTGAACTCAGCACTGAAAAGCCTTTCTTGGGATTCTCTTTGACTCCTCATGGAATTCATGTGCTCAAAAATATATTGTTTGTAAATTAGAAAATGGCTAAGTCTCACTCAGTTACTCTTAGTCATGCCAGCTTCTACAGCCTCACCACGCAACTGCAGGAACTGTACTGCTTGACAAAAAACTTAGTGAGTGACGGGGAAATGAAAAGCTGTCTGGCTCTCTATTACAAAAGATGAGTTACACTAGCAGCCTGCTTTGGCTCTGTTCTTAGCGAAACCCATCTGTTCTGAGGAAGCTAAGAACATTTCAAGTAAAAGCTCAAAAAGTTCTTTACACTTTTAGGGCAAAATGTCAGACCTTACATCAACAGATCTCTGTCCCTAGAGTCAGAACTTGAGTCTAAGCAAAGGACATTAGTCATCTTACATGAAATGGCCATAATTCAGGAATTTCCACCCAAGTCAATTAATTAAATGCAATTGGAACCAGGTGAAATGGGCATATCACCTGTGATGTCCCCGTTTTAGTGGTTTTTGCTTGTCAAAACTCTTTTAGAAAATAAATTCTTATTTGGTACCTAAAAAAATGTTTAGCTGAGGCTGGTATTTACATTTGGAAGTAGATAAAAGATATATATTTGTATTCCAATGTTATGTTGTTATGACTTACAGTGTTGTTTTTCTAACGGCAATTGGATCTTGGGTGCCATCTAAGCAATTAGATACTATCCAATCAGAGCACGGTAGTCTGAACACTTGTGGCAGTATGACAAGAAGGAGTCTTGTCTGATCTACTAGATTAAGTTCAGTAGACAGTTGCTCTGAAGTTTTCCATCAGGAGAAGAAAGGTAAGTGGTGGACAACCACCTGAACATGAGCCCACAGTGTGCCCAGGTGGCCAAGAAGGCCGATGGCCTCGTGGCTTGTATCAGAAATGGTGTGATCAGCAGGACTAAGGAAGTTATTTTCTCCCTGCACTCAGTGTTGCTGAGGCTACATGTTGAATACTGTGTTCAGCTCTGGACCCCTCACTACAAGAGGGACATTGAGGTGCTGGAGAAGAGCAATGGAGCTGGTGAAGAGTCTGGAGCACAAGTCTTACAGGAGGGAGCTGAGGTTGTTTAGTCTGGAGAAGAGGAGGGTGAAGGGACACAATTGCTCTCTACAACTACCTGAAGAAGGCTGTAGAGAGGTGAGTGATGGTCTCTTCTCACAGGCTACAAGTGTCAGGACAAGAGAAAACTAGAAATTACTAAACATGTCTACTGGCCATTCCCACTAAGGTTTCAGAATGGCATCTTCTGGTCTTGCTGGAGCTGGCTTCAAACTGGCAGTGCACAGGGCTACAGTAGTGAAGCTCTACAACAGCTTAGCCTTTAACATTGAAAACAGCCTTCAAAATAGCATGAATTGAAACCGAGGAGCTAAAGCAAGCTGAAGAGCTTTCGATAAAAACATAAAATGTAGACTACCCAGATGGGTTGTGGAGTCTCCTTCTCTGGGCACATTCAAAACCCACACGAATGAGTTCCTGTGTGACCTACTCTAGGTGGCCCTGCTCTGGACTGGATGATATTTCGAGGTTGCATCCAGCCCTTGAGATTCTGTAATTCTGTGAGTCACTGCAGAGTGAATTAGAAGGTGAACTTACAGTGCATCTGCTGACCTGTTGTAACGCTAGTGTACTAGCTCTTACTCCTCAAACAGGAGAGAGGTATGTTTTTGTTTGACTGTAAGATAAGCAACCTGCAATTATCTGTCTTTCACCATGGAGTAAAATCCCACACACTGTCTGTTAATTGGAGTCTTTCTGGTGCTATGTTCAGGTAGTCTCTTTTTGTCTCTACAACCTGTTCATGTCTGTACCCGCAATCTAGCCATATCACTGTGCTGAGCCTTCGAGATATTCTAGTCTTGTATACTGCATGACTACTGTTCCCAGCCTGTTCTGCCCCCTTGCTTGTTAGGGATTAACTAATCTATTAATTGTCCATTACTGAAGCCAGGAAATGCTGGGGGTGCTCATTACAGTAGCCACTTTATAAATGATGTCTCACTAGGCACTGCAAGGCACTGATAATTTCTCAGCTAAATTTATTTCAGGTCCCCAGAGGACAGAAGCTAGAGCTCCTCAAAGGGAGAAACCTTCTTTTCCAATAGGCTGTGCTTTTGCCATGTTCTTCATCCCCTAGCTTTTTACTAAGGAATGCTTCATCCCCTAGCTTTCTACTAAGCAATACTGGCTGGCAGAGAAGCAGGATGAGAAAAAGGAGCATTCTCTGCTCCTACCACAAGTCGATCCACAGCTTCTGTGACATGTCCCCAGCTGTTGCTCCCCAGATGCTCTCTCCACCCACCAGCTGCAAAGCAGATGAAAATAAGCTATAAGAACAACTATGTACTGAAACACAGACTTTTCCTCTTTACTGAGCAATGGATAAATTCAGAGCTTCTTTGTTGGTAAAAACACATCCCCAAAGAAGTTTTTAATTTTTCACTTGGAGAAAAGAATGTCTTAGACTAAACCAAAATGATATAATCCAAACATGATTTTCTCTAAGTCTCAAGTCTCAGGAACTTATTTGTAGGATGCTACCAATTTCAGGACATTTGTGGGATCATTTTGTCAGTATAGGACACTTGAACCAGATTCGTGTGAAAAAAAAAATGATAATGAGGGACTTTTACGCAGAAATATCTCAGGTGTTTAGATTCCCTCTTCAACATGTGTCACACACCCTACAAAAGCTCAGTAGGTCCTAAAAACAACATTTGGTCATGAGACAGAAAATGTATTTTTCTTTAAAACAAGAACATGGATTAGAACATTGTGCTAAAAGACAGAATGTTGTTCTTGCCCAGTTTGTTCCTCTATGCACCGTTAGCCAAATAATAAGATCTTTAGCTATACCCTGCACAAATGTCTCCTGAAAACCCATGTTGAGATTAATTAAATCACTTGCACAATTGACACCGTGAAATCCCAAATAAAGTTAATTTAAAATTTCCAAAATGCATCCACTCTGTCATTCAGAGTGTGATGAGGTTTGTATTCCTACAAAAGGCTTGGTTTTCTTAGTGACTGGATAAAAAAGTCAATTTGACATTTTTGCAGTGTACAAGGGCTGAATTTCGTACTGTTGTCTAGAACTTAAGCTATATATATGTGTTATATAAACATATATATATATGTGCATAAACTTCATCACACTACCCCGAGTGTCTTCACACTCTGACCTCTTCATATCCACCAGCTATCTCAACCAAGACTTTCTGGGAAGCGTTTTCTGTTTTGAGTGAAGATGTCAGGCTCATTTCCAACAGTTATTTTTTTTCTCTGCTCTCTCTTCTAATTCTGAGAGCCTGTCTGGTTTGGTCATACATCTTGGTGAGAAGACTTCTGAGAAGTTGAGCCTCTGGCTTGAGAGTTCTTCCCATCCTCAGCTTGTTATCTGCAAAATTCTGTGCAGATAATGCTGTACCATGTTTTTTGCTGCAGGGGAACAGAGCTAGTTGCTTAATTACAGCTTCCAGGAAAAAAACTCTTTCAGCACTGCCTAATTACCATAGTGTTTCTGTGACAGAGCTCTTAACAACCATAGAACATGCAGTATGAACACAGGCATAATGAAAAACAAGCACTAAATTCACACCTGAAATGTGAAGTGACTTCAGTATCACACTTAGATTTATGTCTACCACAAAAAGCTGGGAAATGGAGTCTGTAATCTCTGTCTCTCCTGCTGTGACTTCATTGTCTCAGGACTGCCTGGCAGAATAAAATACAGAACTGAAAATTCACATTTCATATAAAACTATGCCATTACCTATTTTGCTGCATTTCAAAGTATTATCTTGACAGAATGTGAAGGAACAAATATCTAGTGCAGGAAAGGCTTATACAAGTGTACACTCACAGGCTTAGGGAAAGATAGGATTATCCAGATGTACAGGTGTGGATAAATAATTTGCTTAGAAGCAAAGTAGTTTAAAAATTATAAATGTAGTATGATTCAAAATAGACACAATGGATTAAAGCACTAGATTTTTTTCTGCGTGAACAATTAAGAAATATTACTTATTCTTTATCTTTTGAAGGAGATGGACTTTTGCAGGAGACTGAAGCTGAATTTGGGAACTTGTGGTCACTAAGAGTTTCATGGTGACCTATCATATGAAGATCCTAACTGAGCCAAAATGTTGCTATCAGTTAGAATCATTCCCATTGGACTGACTAAAATTCCCACTGCAACTTCATATGGTCATCTTGGATATCCTCCTCTCACATCAGCATGAATTTTAATCATATTAGGCAAGAATGAAGAGACTTACTATTTTTTGTTTTATTCTAGGTATGACTTATTACATGAGGTGAAGAGTCCCGATTTAAATTTTGTCTTTTTGTAAAATCGGATCTCAGAGCAGGGAAATTTCAGATCTGGATTTCACTATAGACAATGCATAAAAGT
This sequence comes from Colius striatus, assembly GCF_028858725.1. Classification (NCBI taxonomy): domain Eukaryota; kingdom Metazoa; phylum Chordata; class Aves; order Coliiformes; family Coliidae; genus Colius; species Colius striatus. The sequence continues at coordinate 50,890,725 of NC_084790.1, read as the reverse complement.
TTATGGTGACATAGACACAAGGTTTCAACTTTATAACACAAACCAGTGCACAAAAAAAGTGCACAAGCCACTTTGGTAGTTTGGAAAAAAAAAGATAGTGCCTTAGCAACCTTGGAATTAATTTGGATCTTGATCCTTTTTAACTCAAATCATCAAAACTTTAGCCAACAAATGGAAGATGTTAAAGAGTAGCAGGGACTGTGGAGATGTTAAACTTGTAAATGATGTAAGACAATAAGACCATAGTGCAATACAGGGAGAAAAAGTAACCTGAAAGTTACCTGAAATTCAGGAAATGTTTGTTTAGATTCAGACTCAACGCCACAAACCTTAAAATATGCTTCCTCCTTATGACCACTAAACCAAGAAATGATAATAGCCTGTTTCATATCATAGCTACTTCTGGTTACGACTAGCAAGTGACAAGGTATACAGCAATGAAGAAAAGATAGCAAAAATTTTCAGAGATCTGTTTTAGGTCTCCAGGAAACTTCAGTCTCACTTTGAGACAGAGACTAAAAAGTGGAAAATAATTTTATTTGAATTTCATCCCAACATGGTCGTTTCTAAAGCCTTCTATTGAGAAATGGCTGCCTACCACAATTTATTGTTTAGGGTCAAACACTGAAATACTGCAAAAAAACCCCAAACTAGACCCTGAGATGATTGGTCCTCTAATAAGTATAAAAAGCCAGAGACTGCAGAACCAGTCAATCTGCTTAAAACTGAATTCTGCAATATTTACACAACTCTTCTAGACAACCATCTCATTTTCCCCTCTTGAATCCTTTACAAAAACCACAAAATTAATGTACCTACTTTTCCCAGTTATACAATGTCTATTTCATGCTTATGCCAGTTATATTAATTTACTACTCTCATCATTTTTTTTAACCAATTTGTATGATAAACAAATTCAACACAGATTTTAATTACAGGAAATCACTTTAATTTACATAGGATTACAAGAATGTAAGCCAACATAAAGTATGTCTTTTACAGCACTCCTTACATGACTTCTTGGATTTTAATGGAATTTTAGTAGACTGTGATTTTGCTGATATAGATGGCATGGAGGATATCAAACGAATGTGTTAGTCACACTGACTCTCGACTAAACAGAAATGGAAACATGGGATAAAACCAGAAAAGCAACCAGGGAACACACAAAAGCAACCAGAGGACGCAGGTGACTTAACTCAGCCAAGGACCTCATCTTTCCAAGTTCACTTTCCTTTTAAGATCTGAAATCTCATATGTTGAGGTATTTACAAGCATTACTTCTAATCTTGTACACTTAAAAGATTTGCAAGACTTAGAATAGCAATTAAATTTATGTACAGGTGTAACATATTTTATTGTTGCTTCCACTTGAATGGGTCAGTTCACAGAAACCACAAAATATGTATACCTAGTTTATTTGCATATTGTTTCAGTCACAATAGTGTCAGGATCTAGACGTAATTTTCACAGAAACTGCTTATATCCTTTTGTCAAGCAATCATTTCGCCAAACAACTAATAGTGCAAACAGGAAAAACAACATAGTTTTCGTGTTCTTGATATCTGTTTTTTTTTTTTTTCTTTTGCAGAGAACTGCTTATATGAAACTGACATAGAAAAAACAATTTCTTCCCCCAAAATGGTTGTATTTGATATGGTTTACAACTAGTTTGTGGACAGAAAGGAAAGTGAAATAGGCTTTTGAGGAATCATTTTTGCATTCAGCTCCTCTTCATACAGACTTGCACTGCTGCTGTCAGAGATTCAGCACCAAGCATTAATTTATAACTACTGTAAATTACTTTGGAGGTGTTTTCCTAAAAGATTGCATGCTATCACTTATTGTAATTTCTATTTCTCACTGGGCTGACTTAATTTTACATGCAGTGAGGTTCAAACTGTGATTTATGTTACTATCATATTTTAGGAACCAATTGCCTCAAACTGCATTATCTAAATGAAAAATGTTGTAAATTCCAAGTAAACATTTGGAGTTGTTTTCTTTTTATTAACTCCACAAACCTGTTATTCTCCTGGCACACAAGCCATTTGTAGTGGGCTGCTAGATATATTTGTTAATGCATCCACTCTCAGCTTAAACAATGTTCTTCAGCAAATCCAATAGATGAAGCATTAAAAATAAACAGAAAAGGCCTTAAATAACATTGACTTGGGCCTCATATAAAAACAATTTGGAAACTTCAGACTGGAAACAAGCGTTTTGTTACAGAAGCTGATTGTTCCCTGCTGTAACTCCTGCTAGCAATTTGTTTCAGATATGTCCTCACTTGAACATTCTCCTCAATCATATTGCAGCTCTGTGGAGCCCATATTTGCTCCTGAAAAGCATCTCTCTTTGACACACTGTTATGCATTAGGTATCAGGAAACTAGTCAAAATCATGTGGTTTACGTGTGCTTGTAATGATATGCCCCAAGTGTGTCAGCTGGTACCAGCAGTGTCTGGGAGACTGTGACAACTCAATTGCAGACTGGAGGTTTTGAAAAACAGTGGATAATTACTATTCCTGCTTAGGCAAGAGGACTCTTGTGTCCAGTGTTAGTGAGGCTACATCTGTTACAACTATTAGTAAGTCTCGTCTGATCATCAATATTGCAATAAAAATAGTCATCAATCTGGATAAAAATCACCATTTTTTTTCAGTTCCAGTCCACCGATCTGATCTGATCAGTTTGTAACTAATATACTGATGCTCTGTCACGCTTTCCTTTTGTGTGCTCTTCTTTGTACCCTGTTTTTGGAAGCTATGCAGGCTCCTGCAGCTAGCAAATATCTGACAGTGAAATGAGAGGGCAAGAAAGAGAGCTGTAGTTACTCTTGCAGAGATAAATTGCCTACCTGAGAAGAATATTGAGTTCTGAAATCCTAGTTCAGGAATTTTCTGTGGAGTCATTGGTTTCAACTAAGCCTGGTTTTCACTTGCCAATTCTTAATTATCAGGCTGATAATGTCTAGTTTTCATTTTTAGAACAAGTATATGCTGTTATCTAACTTAAAATTGAGAAAAGTATTGCAGGAGTTTTTGCTCAGAGGAGTTGCTCGTGTTTTGGCTGTGCAAATGCAAGACCAACATTAATCAATCATTCACACCACTGTCTGGAGTATTTATTAGAGGTAAGCATGAGGTTTGACAAGCCATACTGTACTTCATGCTTTTTGTCCAGTACTGATATGTGAAGACTTGATACTGTCGGTACTAGAAGACAAACCCCAAATGTTCTTACTGTGAAAATTTAAATATTGGATCTGGCATGCATTTCTTCACAGCTGGTTCAGCTGGTCCTGCATTTTATGTTAAAACCACCAGAAATAACATGACAAAGCTTAGTTTCCAATCAGCAGAAATGAAATCTGAGCTCTTGGGACCATGAAAGAAGGTGCATCTTGAAATGACCAATGACGGAAAACATGCAAGGGAACCTCTTACATTATATTGTTCTGCATTGTCTCAAAACCGGTGATTCCTGAAGGAAAGTGTCATGTCAGATATCTTAAAACAATGCTTACTGCAGTGTTCCAGGTTTTGTTTTCTTCATACAGTGTAACAACAGACATAACAACAGATAAATATCAAGACAAATTTGTTAATATTGCATTATTGGCAGACAAAAAAGATCACTTTACATTGGAATGCTGAGCTCGTGCCAGCCACCAAGAAATGGATAGCTCTGTTTTAGAACTTACTGCTAATGGGAAAAAATATATGTGCTGCACAAAATCCAGAAATAATCTGAAGGCCTTTGAAAAGGTTTAGGTTCCATTCTGATAGTCTCTTGAAAATCAGCCTTGCTGATAGAATTTGAAAAATACAACTTGTGTAGAGGCAGTGGCATTTAATTTTTCCATAGTCCTTTATATTTCTGCAGTGCTCTGTGAAAAGAAACCACAGTGAAGCTGGTGAATATTATTAGTCTAATTTAGATATGCAGAAGCAAGTTCATACACAGAAGGAACGGCTTACCCAAGGCCACCCAGGAGATGGTCAGGTACCAAAAATTATGGGTTGGAAAGAGACAAAGTAGCAGAGCTGGTTTGAGAAGCTCAAGAGTCTGAGATGGAAAATTAATTGCAATGTATTTAATTAAAGGCTGAAAACTATTTAAATGTGCCTTTCCAGACAAAAAATACTATATCAATATGATTTTTACGTTGCTGCAAATATTTTGGGGCAGTGAATAGAAGGCCTTACATGCAGAGAAACTCTTAACAGCATGTGGATCAGGTAAGGGATGAGATTTATGCCCCTGACACTTCCAAGAAACCTGAACCTGTCGAGTTGCTGACAGTGGTCCTGCAGGCAACAAACTTGGTCTTTGTGGCCCTCTATATAAGTGACAATCTAAGAGATGTTCTGAGTTCATGTAAGACTCATGTTGGAAAAGGAAGAAGGACTCTGGCAAGGCTGTATTATGGCCCCGTTCCCACATGGATCCATTCCTCTGTTCAGGGAGGAAGATTGTCCACCTTCCCAGAGCTTCTTGATTGAGGGTTCTACTTGTTTCCTTAAGTTGTTTTTATGCATCAAGTTATAGAGAGCCCTTATGATTAGGCATGCTAACCATAAAGATAATGAGAGAGATCACACACCTAATGCAGGCAGCCGCATGTACAAACAGGGATAATCTCATTTCCCTGCCTCACTGGTGAGATTGTGACATAGTTACCATGTAAATATTTTGCTTTATGAACCTTTTCCGATATGTGAACACATACACACACACACAGAGAATCAAATAGTGAAATATATACATTTTACAGCAACAAATGTCTGGACTGAATCATGAGGAGCCTGAGCTCACCTCTTCCTTGGGATTTTCAGTAAAGAGACCGGAACAGCTCTCAGTGATCTCATGTAATGAATAAGGATACATATTATAAATTATTAGATTTTGACAGCTTTTTTTGGTTTGTTTGTTTTCTTCAAGCAACCAAGGAGGAAAAAAGGAAACAAAAGGCAGATTTTGATTGATCTGGTAAATATGGATGTGGCTGAAGCCAGGAAGAACACATTAGAGAAGTGATGGATGGCCTTGATTTTGGTCACCATAGTGAGAGCTCTGGCTTTTGCTGTGACGGCACACTGCAGCTAGCCGTTTCCTTGCTTTCTGCCTAGTACAACATCTGTTTTTTTCTAAACAGGGCTGCAGAGATAAAAAACAATAGAATTGTGATTATACTAATATTGTTAATGGCCAGTTGGTATTTGAACTGTCAAACTTTTCTGTCAAAGATCCATCTTTACTGGAGTTCACCATACTGACACAGTGGATTCAGCTGGCCATACTTACTTGACCATATTTGGTTTTTTTTAAATTGCTCCAGAAAAAAAAGATCAAGATTCCTTTCTACGGATACAAAAGAGATATATTATGATCTGCCATTACTATCAAATTTGATTAGCTTTAAATTTGCCTGCTTTACTATTTCCTTTCTTTTTGGTTAACATGACTCTAATATAATAGTTTAAAATAACCTCCTGCATATATCTGATTATGTCTCACATTAACCAAAGTGTTTGCCTAATTCATCATAGAATCATAGAATAGCAGGGGTTGGAAGGGACCTTTAGAGATAATCTAGTCCAATGCCCCTGCAGAAGCAGGTCCACTTAGATCAGGTTGCACAGGAACATGTCCAAGTGGGTCTTGAAGACGTCCAAGAAATGAGACTCCACACCCTCCCTGGGCAGCCTGTGCCAGGGCTCCCTTGCCTGAACAGTGAAATAGTTTTTTCTTATGTTTAACTGGAACTTTTTGTGTTCCAGCTTCATCCCATTACCCCTTGTCCTGTTGCCAGATACAAAAGAAAACAGGGATGCCTCAACCTCTTGACATCCACTATTTATATACTTATAAATATTAATGAGATTCCCCCTCAGTCTCCTCTTCTGTAGACTAAACAGCCCCAGTTCCTGCGGCCTTTCCTCATATGAAAGATGTTCCAGTCCCCTGATCATCTTGGTAGCCCTGCGCTGGACTCTCTCCAGCACTTCCCTGTCCCTCTTGAGCTGTGGAGCCCAGAACTGAACATGGGACTCCAGATGAGGCCTCAGCAGGGCAGAGTAGAGGAGGAGAAGAACTGCCCTTAACCTGCTGGCCACACTCTTCTTGATGCATCCCAGAATGCCGTTGGCCTTCTTGGCCGTGAGGGCACATTGCTGGCTCATGGCCAGTTTATTATCAATCAGAACTCTCGGGTCTCTATTTGCAGAGCTGCTCTTCAGCAGTTTGACCCCCAGCCTGTACTGGTGCATGGGGTTGTTCCTTCCCAGATACAGTACTCTGCACTTGTCCATGTTGAACCTCATGAGGTTCCTCTCTGCCCAACTCTCAAGCTGGTCGAGGTCCCACTGAATGGCAGCACAGCCTTCTGGGGAATCAGCCAGTCCTCCCAGTTTGGTGACATCAGCAAACTCACTGAGAGTATACTCTGTCCCCTCATCCAGGTTGTTGTTGAAGATATTGAATAAGACTAGCCTAGGAACTGACCTCCAACTCAATTCTGTGCCATTGATCACCACTCTTGGGCTCTGTCATTCAGCCAGCTCTTGATCCAACTCACCATCCACTCACTCAAGCCACACTGCCTGAGCTTTCTGATGAGGATGTTATGGGAGATAGTGTCAAAAACCTTGCTAAAGTGAAGATAGATGACATCTGCTGCTCTCTCCTCATCTAGCCAGCTGGTTATGCCCTTATAGCAGGCTATCAGGTTGGTCAAACAGGATCTTCCCTTGGTGAATCCATGTTGACTCCCCTGATAATCATCTTTTCCTTCATATGTGTAGTGACTGCATTCAGGATGAGTTGTTCCATCACCTTCCACAGATGTAGGTGAGGCTGACCAACCTGTAGTTTCCTGGGTCCTCCTTCTTGTCCTTTAGGAAGATAATTCTGGAGCTCTGCACTGTAGGAGAACAGTAGTATGACAGGAATTCTCCTGTGAGAGTCTTTTACCAGTGAACACAGCAGACTGTAGAATATTATCTGTCTCCCTGGACAAATAAAATGTCTAGCATATATGCAGCAAGGAAAGGTCACAGCCAGGCAGACTAGTTATGAAAAGAGAAAGTGTGAAGGTGACAATGGCAAGAATAGACATAGGCATATGGATAACTCTTCTAGTTTTTCTTCATTGTCTAGAATGTTGAAAGTGCAAGAAGGGCAACTGTAGGAACAGCTTTGGTCAAGACAGGGAAAGTGGAGATGGAGACTTTTGTGGGACAAGGGAGTGCTTTACAGAGCACTGAAGGAAGCCAGAATTCAGAAAGGCAGATGTCCTAGCCAGAATAACAAAGATGGATTTGGCAGCAATGTCCTGATAGTCCAGCAAAGGGAGAAAGCAGTCTTGTGAGGAGGACTGCAATAGCTGAAGAGGAAAATTAATATGTGTGTCTGAATGATTTGGCTGCAGGGATGGAATGGAAAGGCTAAAATGCTGCAGCAGGTGTGGCTTGTTTACTCCATCCTCTCACAAGTGGTAGGAAGGGAATCCACAGAAAAGGATTGAAGCTCAGTGGGGTAAGGACAGTGCAACACACTGCAGGAGGTTTATACCAGAAACTGTGTTGTGCTCTTTCTTTGCCGCCTGTGAAGGCTATCCACAGGGAAGGAGTCATTTGGGATATTTATCAGACTGGGAGCACCCCCTCAAAGATTTTATACGGTCTCAGCTCATTCAGTAGTCTCATTCACCTCCTTCATCCTGTTGATACAATGTCACATTCAAGACATTGTTGTGCAGAATAGGTTCCTCATTGCTTGTACAGAACACTTACAAGTTAACCTTCCAGTGGCATAGTAGGTATCAGACATTTGTACATAATTGCTGTGACCTGATACTTGTGTAACTAGAGGGTAAAAATGCTTTTCTTTATCTGAAGTGAATTTTCCATGTAATGACCATATAACTAAATTAGAGATGGATAAACTTGCTGAGATTTAATATGAGTTCATGGCAAAAAAATGTATTTAAATAAACTTTATGTTCTGATAGGTCTTGACAACCAGCAAAAATGCTATTTCTCATTCTTTGCTAAGATATGATCTCATTACACATGAACAAACACTGCAACACATGCAGAAAATGGCATAAGAAAACCCCCTTTCTGATATTATCTCTGGCTGTCAAGTGTTGGATGCAAGGCTAATGAGCTTTGATCCAAGTGCCAACCAATTTAATTCTCCCCATTATCTTGGCTGAATAGGGATATTTATTAAGTTTCCCCACATGTGCTCACTGTGGCACAAAGGCAATGAATCATTCTTTATGCCACAAAACCAAAGCCAGGCTTGAATATCCACCAAGGGCCAAAGCTCTGATTCTTACTCTGCAGGAATAACTCAGACCATAGCACTGGCCTCAAAAGCAGGTGTCCAGGGAGTGCCACATCTGAGGAGATCTTCTGCAGGTAACATTCTGGTTCATAGAGAGAAAGAGATTTGACTTACCAAGGCTACCAGCATTGCTGCCACAGGTCTGATTTTGTTCTGATAGACAGGAAGACACAGTAGACTCCAAATTTATCTTTGAATCACAGGTGTTGTTTTTTTTTTTTCTAGGTATGGAACTAACATCTTAGGCAAGACTGCTCTGTGATCCATGCTGCATTCATTAACAGCAGTCTCTACTGCATGTGCTAATGGTTGTACACAGACCTATCACTGATGGGAAATCAAAGCAGGCAGTGCAATCCAAGTCCAAAGGGATAGAAAAAGAGAAGGACAGTGTGTTGCCCACAGCCACCCAGAAAGAAGTGCAAGAAATGGACCCAGAAGGAAGTGTGAGAAATGGCTTTTGTGAGCAAAGACCTTCTTCTGAGACACCAGAGAGAACGTCAGCTCAGAAGATTATCAATACAGTGTAGCAAACTCAGCTGATCTGTCCTGGATCTCCCAAATGTTCCTGTTGAAAATTAGTTGGTGTCTGCAATCCATGGGTTCATGAGGATACAATGAGCAGGTTTACTGCTGAACTACGAATCTCAGAATACAGTCCTTAATAACTGGTGCAGTTGCTAACTTTTACTCAACTGGCTTGTAATTTTGGTTTTATAAAAGCAATTACAGCAAGAATTGGAGTCCAGAACACAAAAAAAAATAAAGAAACTGACCTTACCTTACTTCAATGTCTGCAATTTTGTTATTCTTCACAGAGTAATGTGATGTTTTGGGGGTGGAATGCCAACACCAACCTTGAGTTTCTTCTTTTCTCAGTTTCTGTCAACTGTATTTCCTTCACATGTTTTCAAGATCATTTAAGTATTTAATTCATTAGACTGTGAAATACTGCTAGTCTAGCAGGGCATTTCCGAAGCCATTAGACACGTCTGTGTGGAAGTTCACACCCATTTGATGTGCCAGCTACAATTCACAATGATAAAAGTTTATTGCAGTCTGTTCAAATATAGCCCATTAATCAGATTCAAGGCAAAATCTTTCCCAGCCTGTCTCAAATAGACAAATAGCAAGTACCATGCAGCATTGTTCTACACCAGGTAGGAAACATCTGATAGAAAAAAAAAAAAATCTTGTCAGCAAACCATGCTGTGACAAACGTTCCTCCACTATGCTGAAGAGATAAAAAGCAGACCATGGGATTTTCAGGACCAGCCTATCACAGGTTACAATCTCTATCCTCCATTTTCACAGTAATTCATGAAGTTTTGTCAGTATGCTATAACTCAATCAATCTGACCTTTTAGTAGAAGGTGTGAAGCTAAAAGCCTATGTGATTCTTTAACAATGAATCAGGGAGAATCAAAGGAAAAGACTTTTCAAAAAGAAAGAGATAAAATAACAAATTGTAACAGGCCAAATATAGAAGAATCACACAATTTTTCACCTGTGAAATTCCCCTTGAGGTGGCAGGTTAAAGAATTACCTAGATGTTGAGGGAAAGGCACCATATCCTTCCACATACCTTTTTAAAAACATAAACTAGACACCTTTTTAATATCCCAAGCTTGACAACAGGTCTAATGCCTTCAATACTGAAATATTGTTGTGAAAATAATCCAAGACAGAAACACCAACAGTAAAACTGGAGGTTTCTACAGCTTACAGTTTAACAGAACCTGTCACTTTCCAGTTGCTTAGGGTTTTGTATGGAGGCAGGGAGGAGATTCAATCCTCCCTCATCCATCCTTATCAGACTATAGGCAAACCTGCCAAGTTTTGGCCACTAAAAGGAGTCAGATTTGAAAAATGCACTCTGTGAATGATGGTTCAAATTTTCTATTTAAATGTGCTGTGAATCTCCTGAGTTTTATGTGAGACTGCTTTAGACTGCAGGAAATTCAAGCCAAAAATGGGGAAACACACTGAAACTCAGTGAGACTTGGCAGTGCATTGACCCTGCTGGGGCAGGAACAAAGGCTCAACTAACAGCATATGTTATCTATTAAACTTTGTTCTTTGTGTGTGTAGACAGGGAGAAGGAGAGTGACAGAGGTAAGAACTCCACTTCTCTCTTCTTGATTTCAGACAATGATTTTGCTTAGATTATCTGGTACCTAGAGGAGTCTGGATAGAGCTAGACATTTTGGAGAATCATTTCACAAAGCAAAGTTTTAATTTGGTTCTCTCTCTGCTTTGCAGGAAACTTACTCATGGATTGCAATCTAAACAAATCCACTAAAACGTGCATCAAAACAGGCACTATTGCAGCAATAGTCTACTTTGTTATTGATGAAGAAACGTTTTTTCCAAACCAGGAAATCTTTTGTTATTAGGAGACAGAAGATGTTTCCAATTAAGTTCACCTGCATCCCAGAAATGTACGGGTAACATAAATGAGAATGACAATGATTCCTCAGATCCTCTCTGAAAATCATAGCGAGTAGGTGAAGGCCTGGAAGAAAGACATTGAACTCAACAGTACTACAGCTAAGGATGTCCAACGATGAAGGAGATTTGACCCAATGTCCTTTTCTCTGAGGATTAAAATAGTCTCTCCTGTCAAATAGAGTTTAAAATACATGTGACAAAGGAAAAAGCAAGCATGGCTTTGAAAAGAAAACCAAAAAGTCTGGCCTACTAAGAGAAAAAAGTACTCTGATTTCACTGTCACTCAAATTTCACCCTTAGTTTCAGAAGATTAAGGGGTAATGGCTTTGGTTTTGGTCAACCTGAGCAGTCCCGGAAAAGCCTCCTTTTCTCATCATTGATAGAATGGAGAAATGGGCTGGTAGGAACTTTCTGAAGTTCATCAAGGGTGAGAAATCCACGTGCTGGTGTATACTGGGGGCTTAACAATAGAAAAGCAGCTGTGCAGAAAAGGCTCGGGGATTCTAGTAGACAGTGTTTCCCACTAGCCACAAATAGACTCTTGCAGCATAGAACAACAGCATCTTGGGCTGCATTAGGAGAATTACTACCATCAGGACAAAGGAGGTGATCCTTCCCTTCTACTCAGCACTGGTGTACTATGCTAGGTGCTGAACTCCCCAGGGTGAGAGAGACAATGAAGCAAGTCCAGAAAATAGGTACTAAAATGGTTAAGGAACTGGAGCTTCTGATATACAACCAGAGGCTGGAAGAGCTGGGAATGTTCAGCCTGGTGGGAAAAAGGCTCAGAAGATGTCTTATTGATATCAATAAGCATCTGCTGAGGGGAATAAAGAAGATGGAGCCACACTGTTCTCAATGGTATCTGGATACAAGATAAAAGGAAGAAAACTATTTTGACAGAAGAATAAAAAATACTCCAAAGTGCTAAAACACTAGAACAGGTTTCCCAGAGAGGCTGTGAGTTTCCATCCTTGGTAGTGTTCAAAGCTTGACTTGGAATCATGTAATCATACAATAGTTTGGGTTGGAATGGACTTTTAAAGGTCATATAGTCCAGCCCTTGCTGCAATGGTCAGGATCATCTTCAACTAGACTAGGTTGTTCAGAGCCCTATCCAACCTGACCTTGGATGTTCCCAGGGATGAGATTTCTTCTGCCTCTCTGAGCAACTTCTTCCAGTGTTTCACCACCCTTATTGTAAAAAAATCTCCCTTGTATCTAATATAAATCTACTCCCTTTTAATTTAACCATCACCCCTTGTCCTATAGCAACATGCCCTACAAAAAATATTGATATGATCCTGGGAAACCTGCTCTAAGTGGTCTTGCATTAGCACAGGGCATGGTCTAGATGATCTCCAAAGGTCTCTTCCAACCTCAACCAGTTTATGAATCCTTGCAAATTCAGTAGCTACATAGCTACATCACAACTACCACATGCAAACATCTCTGGGTTTACTTGCCCAAGAAACTGAGCAACAGATTCTTGAGGTTTTCTTGTAAAAGGTTGACTTTTAGGAAAAAAATTGTGCCAGGAGACAAGCTGATTAGACCAGACAGGATGAAGCTGTCGAGTGATGTGGCAAATTGTGATGCATAGTCCAGACTGCCCATAGGCCTTTTTTTGCCCTTTGGCAAAATTTGTAGGTTTAAAAATATAATTTCTATACCAAAATGAAACTTCCAATTGTGTGCCCAGGTATTCTGTGGCACCATGGGCTACTGTGGACACAGAAGATACCCCTTGGTTTGTGCTGGAGGTAGATTAGAATGCTACATCTCAGGCAAATCAAGGATTTGGATTTGTTCTTCCATATTTCCATACACTCTGGAAAACCCAGGTAGAAAGCATTTAGTTTGGTATTTTATAGATGTTCCAGGCTGAACTTTTATGGAAATACTCTCTAAAGTAGCATTTTGATGGGGGGGAAAAAAAAACCCAAGCAGTTCCATTTAACATATAACTGTACCTCATAAAAGGAGATGATAAGATTGACAAGCAGCTGTTGAACTTCCTGTCTGGAGGAAGAAAAAAAGCAGACATCATCTCCAGTTATTGAATAAAATTACTCCACCAGCACATCATCAAGAAATGCTTCTGGGTTTTTAATATAAACAAGTGTGTATGGTTTATACAAATACGTCAGACATGGTAAAGTGATCTTGAACAATTGCTTGTTGCACTACATCTGCTAGAAACTTTTGTCCTTATTCACCAAGAAAACTCTGAGGATGCATCTCCACAGATGTCTGGTCTCAGTAGAGTACTTCAGCCCACACAACTCTCTGTGCATCCAAGTCTAGATAAGGCTACCATGCGTTCAGCTTTTCCAGATGTGGCTCCCTTTTCCATCCAGAAATTATGTTTTTTTCTGTAGGTTTTTTGATGCCTGGTTGGATCACAGGCCACCACAGAATTGGAAGTCTTGGAGACTGAACCTACTGCTTATGCTACATAGATAATCTATCAGTTATTGCCCCAAGTGAGATAGGCACACTAAGACTAATACCTTCAGAACACACATCCACCAGAATGCACCATGCAGATCCACAGGTGTTTCTGCCATTGGAATCCTAGTTAAGGCACCCTGATACCTCAGCGTTTTCCAGTGCCTTAGTTTTGTTGTGTATATGTGGTGTAGGTCTTGCTATTCCCCAGCACAGCATGCAGTGGGAACACAGCTGCCTTTAGTGTGGAGACTGATTTGTCCCATTTGTTATAGTACCCTGCTTCAAAGTGTGCCTGAATTATTCTCAGAAATACTGTTCATAAAGGTTATTAAGAGTACAACCTGACCACAGGAGTAAATTGCTCCTTAACAATGTTGAATGGTTTATGCCTTAAATCACACAGATGTAAACCCTTTTCTGTTTGTTTTCTTGTCTAAAAAAACCCTTCTGTTCCCATTGCTCATGTAGAAGTCTAACTCACTCATTATGCAGCATATAAATGGGGTTGTTTCACTGATTGTAAATGCTTTGTTATTCAGTTCCACATCCCCATGTTGTTGTTTTGTGGGAAAGGCAATCTTCCTTACAGCATTAGTTCTTTTGTACATTTCTGTCATGCTGTTGCTTCATTTTTCAGTATTATTTTCAATTTGGGTGACCAGGAAAGGATGGAGACAATATGTCACTGCTTTATATAATTACATAATTTTCAATATTGTTTCCTATTATTTTCCTCCTACATTCTATCAGTTTGACAACACTCTTACTGCACACAGAGTGTATGTTTTGGCTAAGACGTCTGATTTGCCACTTTGTGTTTTTTTCTGTATGGTTGTGAATAATTTAGAGCAAAGAAATACGTAATTCTGATTCTTCCTTCACACTTGCATTCATTTACCTTTATCTATAAGGAATTTCATCTACTATCAAGCTACCTAGTTTCCTGTACTGCAGTGGCAGTTCCTCTCAGACACGTCTCACTTGGACTATTTTACCTATGTACGTGTCATTTCCAAGTCTTACCTACTTGCTCTGTTGCTTGTTTTCTAAGATCATTCCTAGAGAGACTGCTTTCTTTCTTGAAAAGCAGAAATTTTGACCCTATTTTGCAGTTTCTTTGAAGTAGTCTGAATTAGTGGAAGCAACCCATGCAGTGCCATAGATACAGTGGCTTAGTGCAGCAGCCTGTTTCCTGAAGGTAGCGTGAAAGAGAAACAACAGTCAACACAAATTAAACAATTGTGATACATGAGAAACCTTATTGTGCTTCAGCCCATGGAGTTTTCAGACACTGGTGCTGGTTTTCTTATAAGGATGAGAATTTTCCTACCCTGTGGCTCAGAACCAAGGGAAGATCTTTGTCCCCCAGCAGGAGAGAGACTTTTGGGTGTCTAGAAACAACCTTGTACAGGATTGCTAAGAAGGATGTCACTCTCAAAGTTACAAAGTCCACAGAGCTATTGCGAATGTGCAGTATTAGATCTAAAGAAACTGATGTTTTATATTGCAAAGAGGAACTGTGGGCACACAGAAGTTCGAGAGACTGATAACAGAGATTCAGAAACAAGAGATAAAGATGTATGTAGTAACCTGAAAGGAGCCAAGCGGTGAGAGGAAAGGAAGCTGCCGGTCATTTGCATTTTATGGGTCCAGCTGGGCTTATTTGCTTTTGAGACATGCAACTGGAGTTTCTCTGTGTTTCCTTGTGCAAGTAGTCAATCCTACAGCTCATTCACATAATCTAGAAGGTGAAAGGGGAGGCAATCCCAAGGCAAGCCTCAGCTCCTAGGAGTGTGCCACTACTGTAAGTTCCTCTCCAGGATCTCTGGTTCATATTAGCCTTTGCCTCTGTCTCTCAAGAGGTCTGGACAGGTGACAACAGGGGTAGGTATGGAGCAAGTATTTTCATGGGTGTATTAAGGAGAAGCACAGACCTGATCTTTTTATTCCACGTGACAAATATCATATACATTGCCATTCAAGTCTTCAGGATAATTGTCAGTTTCAGTGAAGTCTTGTGTAGGATTTTTCAAATTACATATCATAACCTATTTCTATCATTGGTGTAAACTCTGAAAAACTTGTAGACTTCAGGAGGGCAAATTTGTTATTAACTGATCATCTACCTCACCTCATTCCTTAATTCCTTTAAAACTCTGGATGTCTCCAGTCCCACTCTGGAGACTACTGCTATTTTACATTTCTTCCATTTTATGTTTTGACCTCTCAGACTCTGGCATATATTGTAACTGTGTTACTTGGAATATAGTAGATATTTCCCTTGTATATCAGTGATTGACTTTAGCAAATGTTTTATGAGAGTTAATATGAGAACAGAAAACTTGCACTGTTCAGATATTACAATCAGTTGCTCCTGCCCAAACCTCTTTAGCATCTGGGAGTAAGTACTTCTCTGTGTAATCTGTTTCCCATTGTGGATTTAAAGGTCTGCAACATTTTTATAGGCTCAAGGACCAAAGTACCACAAGACTAAACTGTATTGGCTCACCCTGGGGTAACCCCTATAAATGACAAACAAATCGGCATTTCACAGTTAAAAAACAACACCAAGTGCTCTACAAAATCCCCCAGAAGTTTGCTGCAGTGATGCTAACAATGCTAGACATTAAGGCAAGGAATTTCCTTTTTGCATTTCAAGAGAAAAAACACCACAGCTGTTTCACAGTGGTTTCCCAGCCAAGTTGAGAAGGTCACTGACCCAGCTGTGATGTAACACCAAACACTTGGAACGGTGACTCCCGCAATCAGCTTTTCTCCATAGCACTATCCAGTAATTATTTTCACCTCACAAATATATTATTTATCTAGTACACCTCTTGCAGTAAAGGCTCACCTAAAAAGGATGGCAAGAGCTTTTACTCTTACACTGGTTGAACAATCTGCAGCAAATATTTGTTAATATACTGGTAGGAATAGGGAAAATCAGTTCCTGAAATTGATATGTGTTACCTTTAAATACTGGGAAGTGTGAATAATTAAGAGAAAATCTTAGCCTCAACACTTACTGTTTAATCTATGGCGTACTTTGTTAGAAACTGCAACTGTAATATCACATTCCTGTCAAAACATCAATGTTACTACAGAGCCTAAAGAGAAAAGGCACAAGCCTGGGGCCAGAGAAGCTTTGATGCTGTAACTCATGTGATGAGGCAGTAATGCAGGCCCCAAAAGTGAATGTGTGGGCAAACCCTTGTGTTCAGGTCATCCTCCTTCCCTCCAGTGTGGCGGGAGATGCATCAGGTGGTCCAGGCAGCATTCTCATTTCCAAGGTGCTGGGGAAAACTGAAGGCCAGGAAGGGTCCGAAAAACAGGAGGAAAGTTACTGAGAACACTGATAGCATTTGCACAGGCGGTCCTCATCTGCATTGGATGAGCGGGAACCCATGGAGAAGCGGCATACTGGGAGGAAGAGCACCTGGAAGCCATGTGATGAGTTGACAGGAAGTGGTAACCAGACTAATGCCTGCTTCAACAGGACAGTAATGACAAATAGTCATCTGCAGTTCTTTCTCCTTGTTTACTAGGAAATGAGAAAACATGACTCTACTGTTAACAGAGTTAATATTTCTCAGTAGATTTTTCTCTTTTTAGCATGGATTTGTTTATATAGCATACATTTTGAAGGTTCAAATTACTGCTTCCATGGGTAGCCATCTACAGCCATGCATAAGGTTGCCAGGGACATGCTGTTAGCTGTTTGGCTAGATTCATGCTCTTCAAGACATTTAACCTTATCTCATGCTTATCCTTAACTATTGCATAGGATAGCTTCTACTTCTGTAGCACTGGTCCTTCACATACACAGCCAGGTACAGGGATTTTTGGGGTGCAGAAGCAGGTGGGTGAGCAGGCATGTTTCAGAACTCACTGAAATACACATTTGTGTATTTCCTCACATTGTGTATTTCCTCCTTCTACATAGAAGGAGGAAGTGGTCACTTTCTTAAAAGAATGACTGGTTCTGGAAAGGACAGTGCTCAACTGATCATATTGTCATTGATAATAGCAATGCAAAACAGCCATTATAATATTCACATTTGCTTATAGAGATGGAGGTAAATGTAAATCAAACTATATTTGCTGTCTTAAGGGTTATTTGCAAATATTCCCCTTCTGCTGCAAGCTGAGCAAACCTTGTGTACCTTTGCACTTACTTCAGGTGTTCAATGAAAAGCTTTTATTTCAAGTAGTTTCCCATTGATGCTCCATTCTTACTCAAAAAACAAAGGAGGAAATGTGTATTGGGAAAAAAAAGAATATCAACCACAAAAAGGAAAGAAGTTTCTTCTTTCTCATTCCATCTACCTTTCATCCGTGCCAAAAGCATCTAGCTTGCCCACAACAGAGATTTATGGGCCAGATGGCAATCTTTCTCATACATAATGGATGAAGAAATCCAGAAGGCAGTTTATCTGAAAAACTTTGCCTTACAGATCCATACTTTGTTTTCCTGTGTAAACGCTACAGAGTTGGAAAGTCAATGAGGACACAACATAAAGATAGGATCAAAAAAAAAAAGAGATTTGGAGATGTGCTTAAAGGGAAAAATTTCTTTAACATTTATCTGGCTATGAATCTGAATCTCATTTTTGACAGCTCTTGGGAATTCCAAGCCTGTTTATACTGCCCACTGCAGTGCTGAACAGATGCCAGAATAGGTATCAGCAGCCTGTATGGGTACTAGCTGTGATAAAGCTTTGCTCATGCAACATAAACACATCTATGCGGATGTTCTCAGACCAATGCAGAGCAGAGGCAGAAGACTTTGTGCCTGTGCATTTCTAACTGTGTAAAGAGAACACAAGTCACTCAGGTGCTTCAGGCATGATATCCTTCGTTTCTGGAAAGGACTATATATAGATGTATGTGTATACACAGGAAACATCCAGTAACTCCAAAAGCTCTGAAGAGAGAGCACCACTGTTAATACTTAGGTGACTCACTTGGTTACTTGGGTAGAAAACTATGGAATAAAAACCATCTGCACAAAAAAATAATTAAATAAAACCAAAATCCAATTTGAGGGCTCTTATTGTGTATGTCGGGAAAAACGACTCATGATTCCAGTGGGAAAGAAAAATCAATATTGTATCATTTAAGTACCTAACTTTTTGCTTCATTATGAAATTGATGGATTTTTTTTCTGTTTGCTAGCTGCCCCCCTCTCTCAGGTACTTAACTTTTCTAAAGTTTACCTTTCCCACAGTTTGTCTTATAAACCTTGCTTGGTGACTGATTAGGGGCCACATTTGTGTTTCTGGATTTGAAGCTGGCAGTCAAAAAAGAATCTATGTACACAATGCCCAGATTAGCTTAGAAGGATGTGTGC
This sequence comes from Colius striatus, assembly GCF_028858725.1. Classification (NCBI taxonomy): domain Eukaryota; kingdom Metazoa; phylum Chordata; class Aves; order Coliiformes; family Coliidae; genus Colius; species Colius striatus. The sequence continues at coordinate 50,872,111 of NC_084790.1, read as the reverse complement.
TGCAGAGCAACTCCACCATTATAGTCAAGTAAAATGCGGTGATACTCAAACTAGCAGGAAAGACAACGGCTCCCGTACTTGACGCAGACTGCCTGCAGCAGCACTTGGATTATTAACGTTCCAGCTTGGAGCTCTGTGCTACCATCAGCCATGCAGCCACTGCTTTAAAGATGTTAGTGAGCCTGAGCCTCTGTGCAGCAGCCAAAGGACATTGCAGGCCTTCGAGGGTCTGCAACTCTGAAATAACCTTGCTATGGGAGCTATTGCAAACTGGGGACAATGGGACTCCTAAAACTTCCGTGTGTATTGTTTTGCAGCTATCAAATCAGAAATCTTCACGCCTCTAGAAATCATGGCTGAGCAGAAGCATTTAAGCCTAGGGAACTGCAAGTTAAGACTCCTTTTGAAAAGAGACATTTGAGTGATTTTTAAAAGTTTTTGTGGCAAGATTTACTTTTAAAGAGAACAGTAAATATTTTCCCCAAGAATTTCTGTGAAATGGAAACTTTCAGCCAAAAACATTCAAATGCTAAAGTATCAATTTTTGAAACTGTACTCAAAGTCATTGTGAAAGGTTAAGGCTGAGGAATAGCCAGTCTTTCTTGCAAAAGGTTTTTCTATGTTTCTCATGGTATGTATCTCAAAACCATTACCAGGAAAGAGCATTGGTGCCATTTCGGATACACAATGCCCGTGTGCTCTGCAGAGTGCTGAGTGCTTGGACACCACAGAACCAGCCCACCAGGAGATGGAAACCTAAACAGTAGAGATGTATGAGGAAGATTTGAGACCTTCCATGCTTTTATTTGCTTATTTGATTTTCAAGTCACAATCTTTTAGATAACTGCAACAAACCCCATTTATGTCCACAGGTTAACTTTTTCATGAACTTGGAAAAACTCTTTTTGCAATTGTCTCAGTTTCACCCTTTTCCTCCTGCAGATACTTAATGGAAATCTTTCTACAGGAGAGAAGCCTGGCCATGGCCCAGAACAAGCCCATGAGGTGCTTCTGCCCATCTGTAAACTCAGCAAGGTCTCATCCAGCCCTGCTATAAGGGCATCGCATTTGGGCATGCCTGGCACTGTCTTTGTATAAATGGTTCTTACTGCACATTAGCATGACCATTGTTTCTTGAGCTTCTGAGCAGATAGGAAGGCCATCTCTGGATTGAAACACGACAGTCATTTAAGGATACACAAAAGTGGCACAGAATTCTTTGGCAAAGGAGGGTCGAAGAAATGCTTCATCCAATTGAAACAACAGCAACATTCACAGGTAGGAAGAATGCAGTCATCCAGGCTGGAAACAGGCCAGATTGCCTTTCCTACTGCAGACTTGGTATTTCTCAAAATGAATTAACAGATGTTTTTGTGAACTTCCGTCAGGTGTACATTTTATTAATTAAATATGTAAGAACTACTCTGGCTTTGGCTCCTTGAGCCCTTCCTTTTTTTCCAAATAAATGAAGAAACCTGAAATATCATTACTTATAGATAGATATATGCATATATTTGTGTGTATATGTGTGTTTATACATATCCATCTTTTTGTTCAGAACAGATTAATTTTCTGAACTGGATGAAAGGGGGACAAGTTCCTCTATCCTCCAGTTGCACAAGACCTCAGATACAAAAAGCATGAGAAGATGTGCTGGAGGCAGCAATTTAGACTGACATGATGATAGACTAGGTGACCATACAGATTCTGCTACTTTTAACCTCTCAGAGGTAACAAAACAGCTAGAAGGAAAGGGATGTTATAGGAAAGACAGACATGATGGGAAATGTAACTAATACAGTGAACAGAAACAAGCGTACAGCCCTGCAAAGAAACAAAAATAGTTTCCCTACTCTGCAGTTGACCTCTGCAAGCCACACCTGGTAAATGAATGTACTTATCACTGTTGCTGGCTGGGGACTTTGTAACAGGTAACACTCAAAAAAATTGCTCCTCATTCAACTTTCCTCTACCACTAGCTTCTTTTTAATGCCCTAAAATGGAAAATAAGGGGAAACAGACATTGCACTGCCAGAAAAAAAAAAAAAAAACCACCCACAAAAAAAAACCAAACCAGAAAACCACCAAATCCACAGCCCAAGTCAGCTGAGGAAGGCTTTTTAATGCTTTTTTTTTGGCAAGAAGTGAATAAAACCACCCACATGGTAGAATACTGGCTTTATTAGACATTAAGTAACACAGCTGACCTGTTCCCTGTCCCCAGGAGTGGTATGCTGGTGTGAGACAGCAATGCCAGGAGACATGATAGCAACAGAAAACTGAAATCAAGTAAGTACATTAATTAGTCTACCGCAAGTAACACAGGAAATTCAGATGACTCTGCCACCCAACAGTTCAGACCCTTCCACTTATCATACAGATCATATACTTTCTCCTGTGTGATGCTATGGTGTTTGGGATGAAAGCAGTCTCTGAGGGCAGTAATTCCTTCCACTTGAAAAGAAAATTCTTCAAGCAGCACTAAAAGGGAAAGTCACCATGGAAGATTTCATATCCCTGACCTCTTCAATTGAGATTTCCAGATTTGCAGAGCAAAGTAAAACACTCTTTTACATTTTTTTTTCTCAAGGAAGGATGAACTTTTTTTTGAGTCAGAACAAATGAAGCCAGAACATTTATCTTTTTCTCAAGTCTTATTTATACAGGTGTCTAGAAGTTTAACAGGTTTTTTGGTAAATAAAAATAAGTGAATTACATAGCAATAACAGTCTTATTCTTTCAGCCGTACCCATTAGTTTGATTAGACTGAAAATGGACATAGGGAAAAAGCAGATATTTTATCTTTAAGCCACTCAGACTAACCCGGTTATTGTTGTAACTTGACATGAACAAATGGAGTAGTATGTCCAAATCTGATGTTACCACTTCAAAATTGATGTTGAATAATGGGTAATAGTTCAAAAGAGCTACATGAACCAGTGAATGAATGATCTATAAAACATGCCTGGTGGTGGGACACTCGATATACTCAATCTATCTGCTTTAGTTGAAAGCAAATCAAAATGGGAAGTGTCTCCTGATAGCAGAAGATGATTCTTTAGTGAAGCAGAAGGCAGAACATTATTTCAGGGTGGTAAGTTCATCATAGTTGCAAAAGATGAAAAATATTTTTGACAGTACAGGTGGTTAGCACCGAAAAACCCCTCCAAGGACAAATGTAACTGTTTCAGTGCAACACCTCTCAAATGTTCCCAGAAAATTGAGCAGGGCCCTCAGCACTGTACTATTTCTATTTGATTATCTCCCAATGTACTGAGAACAATCTGAGTCCACCATCAAAAATGCAATTTCCAGCTGTATGGCGGATGTAGGCCTTGTATCTAAACAGGAAGAAAATTTGTTTGGAAACTATTGAGTAACCTAGTTATTTATGCTAGGAAGTCAGGAGGTAGTCCAGCTGACGGAACAGTGGACATTCCAACAGATGTGGGAGATTTGCAAGGTTAACCACAGACTAAATTCTGTTTATGCATCTTAGAGTATATAACTAGACTGAAGTCATCCATGTATGTTTGTTTTTATCTAAGAAAAGTCAACAGATTAAAATACTGCTAATTGCTAAAGAATCAGTGCTGAGTTCTAATTATCTTGAGATAGGATGTGGACCTAGTGGTTGTATGAAATGCCTCTGTCCCAAACGTGCAGTTTCTGTGGAAGCAGAACTGAAAACAAACTGATTCTGACATACAAACATTAATATGAAGCATTTGTTCAGTTATACAAGTGCCTGGGACAGATTATGAATCACAGAATCAAGGACCCCCAGAGATCATCTCATCCACCCACCCTGCTCAGGAAAGGTCAGTTAAAGTGGGTTGCTTGTGGCTTTGATTGTCTGAGACTTTACAACCTTTCTGGACAACCTATTCCAGTGTTTGACCACGTTTCCAGATTAGAAAAAATGTAGGGTTTTTCCTTACACTGTAACAGAGTTTTCTGTATTTCAGTTAGTGCTTGTGATTCATGCCCTTTCACTGAATTCCACTGAGAAGGGTCTGCTTCTGCTCAAAGTCAGTAAGTAGACCATCACCTGAACATCTGTCTTACGTCTTAGAGTACTACTGGAGTACATTGTGGACACTGATAGCCCAGAAGGACTCTGCACGCAAGATATCTGTCTTTCCTCCTGTTGACTTGATGGACATCCCTTCTACCCTCTCTTGCAAAGCACTCTAAGATCTGTCCTGTGCCTATTATATATTATTCTCAGTCATAGCCTATGGGAAGAGGTGATGAGTTCTATCAAGTCAGCAGATATAGCTGAGCAAAAAGAAATCAGAGATTTGGGACATCAGACTCTTTACAGGATTGATCATTCTCTTGGAATCAGAAGTGAGTAGAAGAATTTGCCCTTACTGTATGTAGCAACTGCTTAACTTTTACCTGAACTATTCAGTGTAAAAAATCTACAGCTTCTTTTCCAACATAAAATGAGAAAGAAATTGTTTATTGTAAGAAAGCATAAAAAGTGTATTCAAAATAGAATAAAGGCATCAACATGTTGTTCATGGAAAAATACTCTGTTTTATCTGACTTGCAAGAACTAATTCTGACTCAATCTCATGGGCAACCAGAGTTTTTCAGTGCGTGTGTCCTTGTGAATGCTAATATATATAGGTCATTATTGTTTCCAGAGGCTAAGTAAGACTTAGAGATGGTAGAATTAGTTCACTTTGACTATTATGAAATGTAATATGGAAATCAACACAAAACACTGACATTGACTCTATTCCTTTGTTTCAGTCATTCAAAATAGTATCTTAGATCTCTCTGTTCACGCTGTCCCAGTCCAACAGTTCTAGTTCAGGTAAATGGTACTGCTGTCAGTGGAAATTTTGTCTGACTTTTGTTTCGAAGTAAAAAGGCTTTAGTTCTGAGTACATGCAATCTAGCACAAAATAACCCACAGCTGAGCAGATGTCAGGTTACATTTCAGTCATGATACACCCATTGGCATGATAACAGAATTTCCTGTTGATATCAGCATAAATCGTCTTCAGATCTGAAGCACTGGTATTAAGGAGAGTTCAAGTTTAAGAAGAAACATATGTCTCTGAAATAAGGTGATTCCAGAATCCTATAGTGACTAAGTTTATTCTTTCTTCCTTTAATTTAACCCTGTTTCTTCATACATCTCTACTGGTCAGAGATGTATGAAGACCAAGAAATACCAAGTGAATCATGCCTGTCATATAAACCCTCACTAATTCAGATCTTCAATAAATAGACCTGTCAGCAGAAAAACATTTAGTTATGTTTGTCATTACTAACAAACATATCTCAAGACATACCCTAAATGCAATTTCAGTTCAGATCAGTGAGATGAGCTGAGTGTGGTGTTGACACTGGTTTATAGCCTGGAGACACATTATGTTGATCTCAGAAGGTTTTGTTTGGTCCAGCTCAGGGAAGTGGGTAAAGTACAAATTTCTTCAGACTTTTTTAGAATGTATAGATTTGCAAATTGGGCTAGAAATCTCAGGAAAGCAAGTTGATATTAATGTTTTTTTAGTAGTCTGAAAGAAATATGGGAAGATAATTGCCTACCATGGAGTAGTTCAGCATTTCTGCTTCCCATCTCCAAAATGGCAGAGGTTCTCAGAGACACTAAAATGGAGCATCTGATCTCAGTTCTCTGATTTACAGGAGGTGTTCAAAATAAGCGCTGCCTGTTTTATTTTACACAGGTAAATCACCCCATTGAACTCGACATGCTATTTACACAAAAGCACTTTAGAATGCTGATGCATAAATGCCTGATCTTACCATTGTTTCTCCATGCCTGAATATCTTAACTTCACCCAGTTGGGAGCAGAGATTTTACTGGCTTCTGACTTTAAATACAACATAGACTAGTAATCATGACCGAGGATTTCAGGTAGAGGAAGACAAGTTAACAAAATAGAGATAAATTACTACAATTGGGCAAGCAAGATATAGTGCTGTCCCTACGAAAGGAACCTGTCTTCTGCAGAGTGATGTTTATTCCCAAGACACTTATTGTTTGCAGACTTCTCAGCCATCAATTAGAAGCCTGACTCCCACAAAAAGAAGTGCATAAGGAATCAGTTCCAGAGGTCAGGATGTTCCCAAGATAAACAAGAAACAGCAAGGTGAGGGACAGAGCCTGACACCAATGTCTCAAAAGCAATCTGTACCCAACTCCTTCCATTTGGATTCAGATATAGAAGCTCTGTGGCTGGAGTCCAGGCCAGACTTGTCCTTTCAGCAAACAAACACAAGAAAAGCCTTGACTGAGGTCTCACTCCTACTGCTGACTTTCCTGGTGGCTTAATGCTCTTGCTCTGGGGAATTCAATTGAAATCCTACTCTAAGTGAAGCAGGAACATGGACTCTGGTTTCTCTCTCCCACTCCTGGGTGCTTTTTTGGTTCTGCACAAGCAGCATGGCCTGGTTGTTTTGTGCAAGAACCAGGTTCGTTGGCAAATTTCAAAGACACTGGCCAAAGCAGAGAAGAGATCTGGTAGGCAGAGCAAGAACAGAACGCCTTGTGAGCTACTCTGCAGGACTAAATGACTGCACATATACCCAATATGTGGCAAACCTGTAAGCACCCTGGAGACTTTACTGGGAGGAATAAAAGCGCAGAGAAAATTTGGCTTCTTGTCAAGTTAGGCAGCAGCTGAATAGAAGGCTGAAGGATCAAAATTTTGGACACAGACAATTAAAGTGTCAGTCTCTGTGAATGTAGCTACTGGTGCCTAGAAAGAGATTAATTTAAATCTGCATATCAGATATACGCTAGAAGAAAGGTGCTTTCAGCTCAGTGTAGGATTTAGTGACTGTGCATAGTCAAAGACATGTTAACAGACTGCAAATATTTTTTGAATTATATTTCAATTGTACTGGTGATACTACTGTAGGTATTAATGAAAATGCAAAGCATATGCTTTACAGCAACAATAAAAAACACATGCCTTGTGATACAGAGTCATAGTTGGTCGGAAAAGTACAAATATGGGTATCTTTTGAGATACAGAAAAAGTCTGGATAATTGACACTGAAAAAGAACCTAGTTTGCATTGAAATGTAACTGGGCAAAAGAGATACAATTTTCTCAATATTTTGCACTCTTTCTCTGAGCAGATTATAATACAGTGAACCTCAATAGTTTTAAGATAGTTTTTAAGATAGTTTTTAAGATAAACTAATTGTCAATTTATTTTTATGTTTTGCATATGATACTAATCACGCTCATAGCTTTATGGTTCTGAGTACAATGCCGTTTTTATCTCTAGAATTCAAGTAATGCTTTTATAAACTTGTCTCATGCTTATTTTTTATGAAGCTGCACAGAAAGGTCAAATAAAGGGTTGTCTTTTATATTATGACAGCCCTCAGTGGGTTAAAGAATAGAAGTCATTTATGAATAAAAGCCTCTTTCATCTGTCCTTTGATCTCCACATTAAAAAAACCCTCCTTGTGAGTATTTTACTTGACATAGTCATCATTTCTTATTAGGTTCAAAATATCTGCAAGACAATGTCTTGACCGTCAGCTATGGGTACACTCTGCTGGGAACTGAGAAAGGGCTTTATTGTGCCAGAAGTGAAGAGGCCACACAATGTTTCTGTCTGTAAGTTTTGGCACCTTGACCCTTGATATGCTGAGCTGATGATTAGGCCCTGTGTATTTCAGGGCTGATTCCTAGCTGGATCAAGCTGGAATTACCTCTGAAAGTTGTGTATCTTAGCCATGTACTTCATCCACAGATGAGTTTCCAACATGTTTCTGTGCCAAGAGTCATGAAAAGTTCTTCAGGGCAGCCTTGGACTGCCAGGTGATTAATGAAAGTGGTTCTTCTAGGTAATTAAAGAAGTTTGTACTACCAGCTGTCCTGGCCTCTTATGCAGAAGGAACGGAAGGTACATCACATCCTCTGCCTCTGTTTTCCATCTGGCCCGAAACCTGTGGTGGGATGTCATGTCCCATGAAGAATGGCAATAGGTTGAGAAGGTGACCCCCTAGATCCGTACCACACTCACAGGGGCCCATGGGACAGAAAAATACAGAGGGGACTGTCCTGCACTGTGCTTTGTGGATCCTCAATGCCCAGGCAGAGTAAGGCTCCAACGACAGAGCCAACAGTTACAGACTGTTTCTCTGGACTGAGACTAAAAAGGCCTTTGAAATGAGAAGAATCCTTTTCCTTTTAGAACTCTAACTGGGCTGTGTGCAAGAGAAGTAATCAATCACATACACTGAAACAGATGAAAATAGAGATATTTTTAAAAGACTATCTTTAATTCTGTCAACAAATTATTCTTCATATTTACCATTTGAAATTTTAATCTGCTTATAACTTTTTGCTTACACTCAAACTGTGTGGGGCTTGTTTAGTCCCTTTTCTCTCATAAAATTAAAGTTCAAAAAAGTATCATTAATTTTCATTTATTAAAAACAGTTTTTCTTAATAAAAGTAATTCCAGCTGATCCTTAAAAATGTAGTTTAATAGGCAAAGAAAATACATTGATGGCAAAGAATTCAGATGGCAAGAAATATGTTCTTAATTATTATTATTTTATTAATGGACAACCATTATCTTATAAAATCTGAATTGAATGTGCACTGAGAAAAACTAATGCAAACCATTCCAAAGACAAAAATTAAATACATGTTGGTACATTGCAAAGCTCTTGTGTACAGTGGAGGTGGTTTACAATAAGATCTTTCAACTTTTGAACAGACCAACATGCAAGTATTTCACCATCTGAGTTCATGGTAAGATATCTAGCATAAAGCACACTGCTTAAAAGAGTCTGATCTTTTTTTTTTTTTTTTTTTTTTCTGATGAGATTATATGTTTGTGTAGCTCTATTAACTTCCAGGTTATTGCTTCAAATTTAGAACAGTTCAAAACAAGATTTGGGCTGGCAAAGCTGAAATCATCCAGCTAAAAAGTACTAGGGTAGATAAACTATTAAAAATTGACCCCAAAATTGCATTTGAATGCAATTAAGTTCCTATGTACAGCAGAACACCACTCATCTTGATTCTCCTTTCCTCCCCTTTCCAGGCAGCTATTTGGTTGATACTGGGATTCAGAGCAGCTGGAGATAGTTGTGGTCAACATCATGGACCACAGTTCATCCCCTCCACCCTGCTGGTGTTTGACTGCAACCTGGGTTTCTAGTACACAGAAAAGTCTTCTTCCTCTTGAATTTAGTTTTGCTCCAACAACGTAATAGGCTGATTGGAAGCAGCCCAGGCCCATGCCTGCTGTTTCATCTGTTAGTCTCATGCTGATGAGTGGACTCTCTAATCCTGTCTTTTGCCAAAATACCTAGCAAAGCTGCAATGCCCACATGTGTGTTGCAGGTTCCTTTCTTTTGAGAAAGGGCAGTTGCTTGGGCTTTCTGTGTAATTCTGCTGTTGCTTCACTCATCTGGTTCCATTCTTCAGTTCTGGTTATTCTTTAATGAAGGGAGGTTATTAAATCACTGATCTGAGCACAAATATCTCAACCCACAGCAGCAGCGGATTTGTCCAAGACAGATTGGAATACCCAAAAGGAATTTCCTGTATTTACTTGGAATAAACTATTTTCTGCAACAAGTCTTAAGAACATGAACACTGTTTAGAATGAGAAGTTTAAGGCACATAGACACAACAAAGATGATTTTTTTTTTCATAAGGGAAGTTAATGATTTCCAGTTGTTCAGTGTTTCACAACCAGCTGCCTCAAAACTCTTAGCTGGAGGATTAGCCTTTCTGATTCTGGGGACTAGATGTCAATGCCAGGGCACTTGTGTGGTCTAGTGGGAAGATAGATTGAAATTCTGCTAGCATTCTGTTAGCCATAGGGATATAAGTACTTCACTGGAAAATAAAGTGATCTTTCAAGGTCCCTTTCAACCCTTAAGATTCTGTGATTCTCTGATTTGGCTCATGGGTGAGAGGATCGAGGAATGTGTGTCCAGGTTCTACTGGCTTGTCATGGACATGACAACAAGTGGTGGTAAGGGCTGCTATGACACAGAAAGGAAGAAAATATGGTGATAGCTCTTCACAGCTCAGCAAACCTGCCCAGTCAGTCCTTTAAAAACTTTTTCTCTTGCTGCCCAGGAAGCTGAGGAAACAGGTGTGCAGAAGTGAGTTACTGCTGTGGTAGAGTTTTGCTATAGTAGACCTTTGCCATAGCACATTTTGAAATTCTTGGGAAGATGAGACAGGTGACTGCTTGGGTCCTTTGCCACAGTGACAGATCTGATTAATGGGCTGAAACCTCGATGACATTGTGTAACATACTGGAAAATTTCATAATTGCACGGTCTACATTTTCCAAGGTCTTTCAATAATTCAATTTTTAAATATCTTCTTTCTTTAGGTATATTTAAGAAAAAAGCCCGTAATAACACAAAGTATGACAAATCATGATGATTTCCTCTCAAAATCGTACTGTAAAATCAGTGAGAGCTTTTCCCAAGTCAAGGTCCAGAAGATTTTGCCTTAAATTAAAAAAAGAGGAATGTAGAGTAACACATTTTCCATAATTCCAGTTGACTGGCTAAGGCAGCACAGTAAGCAAATTGTCTCCAAAATTTCTCTGCCTTCAACATTAATTTAAGGAGGCTGTCTAGTTAATAATTTAGAAGAGATCCAGTATTTTGCATGATATTAACATATCATTGACCTTTCTATCTGAAAATTCCCATGTCATTCAGTAATCAATAACCAGGAAAAGTTTGGTTTCGAGATGATTATGCTAAAATTATTAACACAGAGGAAATCACATTATTTCATTTTTACTGGCCTTCACACCGTACCTGAAAAATATGCCAAGCACAGGTGACACTCTCACAAATCTCAGTCCCCAAAGACTTGTCTTGGACTGCGTGCCTGAATTCAAGACACTGAACTGAAATTCTTTGTAGAAGTTATTCTACCAGTAATTACAGAGCACGATTTAGCTACTGAGGTTAAAATTGATAAAGTTTCTAGGACTGTGACTGAAGGATCATTTTTAATACAGACTTGGACTCCTTTACCATTAGCTAAGAAAAACCTTCCCAGATCTACAATGTTCTGCTCTAACAGAGCAAGCATTTTCCAGTATCAAGAGCAATTCTTCAGCTAAGAGAAAACAGATTTACAGATTTTGTTTATATTTCACTGCATTGAGAGTGCGGTTCAGTTCAGAACTTACCATGCTCAGAAGAGAAAAACAGAGACATAAGAGATCAAGTCTGCACATAAGTAAATCTACGTTCATTTGGATTTCATGAAACAACTCCTATCAACAAGTGAACCACTATTATGAACATTATAAGATTCCTAAGATGGGTTTACACTAGAATGAGACAGCTACACAGTGAATCTATGTAGCTAAGTACATGTATCCTTGAAACCTCGGAAGAGTTGGTTAAACAGATTACTGCTATGCAGAGGTCAGTGTCAGGATTTTGAACTCTCATATTAAATGAAGTACTCCTCTGTCAGGCTCCACGTGAACAATCAATGAAGAATAGAAAGAAGATGAAGCTCATAAAAGACTCACCAGAGTTCAAGCTCCAGACCCACAGAAGTCTGTTTCAAGACAAAGGCTCTCCATTCAGTGTGTTCAGTCACATCGTTAGCTTAACAAAGCTTAATAAATCAGCACACCATAGCTGAGCTGTGGTAACCAACAGATACTGAGAAGAACAAAAGGAAAGCACAAAAATCTCCACCTCGGTGCAAACACCTGAAGGTGATAGATGTCAGCTGTGAAGAAGGCAACTGGACAATATATTTGTTGGTGATAACAGTGGTGGCCAGGAAGTACTGAAATGAAATAGAGGAACACATTGCTTTTAAACAAAAGAAATTGCTTGAGGTCAAAAAAAGTGCAGAAGAGTGTGGTCAGGGCTAATATCGCATATCTAGATCTGCATCCCTAGAGGCAGGGCTAGATTTCAAGGCCTAGATTTTCCCGAGATTTCAGGGATGTGTCCCTGAAAAGGGAGTAAACAGGACTGACAATTCAAATCAAACTTTTCAGATGACCCAGACTTAACTTTTGATAGCACAACAGGAGATCATGATGGGAAATACTGAGATTTGGTGCTGTGAGGCTAAAGCTAAACAAATACAGATAATAAAGGGATGTCACGCAAAGGACATGGATGGGAGAGATGGGAACCCAGCAAATATCATAATAATGCCATGGCTATCACTGAATAATTTCTTGAACAAAGAAAGAAGGAGTGAGATGATTTCTTGGAACTGTGATTTACATGGGGATATTTATGACTAATGTAGTTATCTGAAACAGCAGCCTTTAGAATATGAGTGCTCAAAAACATTCAAAGTACAACAGATGCAAACCTTAAGAGAGTGCTTGAAAAACTGAAGGATTTAATTAAAGAGGCTCCAGTCCTGAAATACTATGACAATAAGCACAAAAGTAACTTGTTTGTGGATACATCCCAGGAGAGTATTGGCATAATACACTTTCAATAACACAGTTGAAGCTGGAGACAAGTGTCTAATGTATCACGGCCACTAACAAAAACTGAACGTAAATATGCAGAAAGAATGAAAGATGCTTTGGCCTTAAGCCATGGCTGTAAAAAAAATTCCTTTATTTATGAGACACGACTGCTATCTGAAACTGACCATAAACCACTTTCTGCTATTGCCAAAATAGGTCTGATAAATACCTCCTGGAGAATACAGAGATTGGGTTTTTTTCAGTTAAAAATGTACATTTTACAAATTGTGGAAGCTTGGGTGAGATTTGGTGGTTGCAGGCAAACTCCCAATCATTTTACAAAACTTCCTGATGTTGATCATGGTTATACCAAGTCTCTTAAAAAAAGGAAAACCTCCTCCACTTGCAGGCAAAATGTGGACTCTGACTGCCAGTTTGAGTTAATGAGAAAGGTAACTCAGACTTTGACACAAAGCTGCCAGTGCCATATTTTAGTCCCTTATTTTACCTTGACAGTGACACCTAACAGTACATGTAGATTGCTGAAGAAGCTTGAAGGGAGAATTCTGACCGTATTAAAATGTTGTTCATAAAGGAAAGAGAATTCTAAGGGAAAGATCAGAAGCTGTTGAGAAAATGACAGTGATATTAAAGCAGTTCAATATTATTTAATAAGGTTGCTTATGCCAGGAATACAGGACAACTCCCTCCTCAATACATTAATAATAATTAAAATGTCATTATTGTTGTTATTGTTTCTTTTGTTACTATTGCTTCCCTAACACAGTCTTCCTTGAAGTTAGTGCAACCAAACAGCTAACCATATAATCCGTTTTCATTTTAACTAAACATAACATGCCAAGCAAAAAGACATCTGACAACTGGCTGCAATGCACTGGGTATCACTGAAAGCAATTTGGACTGAATACAGGTTTGGGTTTATCACCACTAATCCCTAGTACTTTCAAACATTCGAGGTAATGGAAAAATGTCAGAAAAACATAGTGCTATCTGTAAAAGACTGGGGTAGTGATACTGATCCCTGTTTAGCTTGAGTGTAGGTAGCTGTGGGGAACTGGTCTCTTGCAAGGGCAAGCTGGATCATGCCATATTGCAGGGATGCTTTTGCTGCACTGGGCTGGAGGCTCACAGGCAGGGCAATGGACAATAGAGGTCCCGACTCCCTCTTTATCAGAGATCCCTAAATGCTTACCATATAGACAATTTCTGCACTGTTATGGGTCCCCTTAGCTTGGAGAAGAGGAGACTGAGGGGTGATCTCATTAATGTTTAAAAATATGTTAAGGGTGGGTGTCAGGAGGGTGGAGCCAGACTGTTCTCAATGATGTCCAATGATAGGACAAGGGGCAACAGGTACAAGCTAGAATGTAAGTGGATCCAAAGAAACATGGGCAAAAACCTCACTGTGAGGGTGATGGAGCACTGGAATGGGCTGCCCGAATGGGATGTGAAGTCTCCTTCTCTGGAGACATTCAAAACCCACCTGGACAAGTTCCTGTGTGACCTACTCTAGGTGGCCCTGCTCTGGCAGGAGGTTGGACTAGATGATTTTTTGAGGTCCCTTCCAACCCTTAAGACTCTGTTTTGTGATTCTGTGATTAGTGGTGTGGCTGCCAAACAACAAACTTAAACATTCTATATAATATCAGAAGAATATTTTTGGACAAATTTCTATGCATCTACACAAGACTGTCTGCTAAGATGGAAAAACTGTTTAAAAATTTGCTGACAATTTCAACATCAGGAACTGTGAAAAATGTAGACAGTCTTTAAGAACATTTTTTTGAAAATATCAGTTAATTCCTAGTTAGCAAACCTAATGATTTTTACCATTGCTGCTTCTAAAGCCCCTTCATTACTCAAACATCTGTTTTCACGCTTAAAATGGACTTTTAACTGCTGCAAAGAAAAATTTGAAAACACTAGGTCCAATGGCAAATGCAAGGAACACCCAGTGTACCGTCTTTTTAGACTCTTTGAGGTATGACAAGGGGTCTTGGTTATTTATCTTTTTTTTATTCCCCCCCACCCCCCCTAAAGTATAGAACTGTCATTTCAAACTTCAAATTAACAGAAATCATAAGCAAATTGCCTCTGAGCATCAGTGGGAACATTGCAGGGTTAAGTTAAAGCCTGATCCCAAGCACCTTATTGTGGAAGAGGAAGAGTGGAGCCACTTAGGTGGCTGCACAGGGAGATCGTTTTCAGGCTTAGGGCTGGTTTGGATCATGGTTGAGCACACCCTTTTCCCTCTCTGTGAATGTCCAGGGCTGTACCAGAGGCTATCTGCAGGTCATGGTCTGTTGTAAGGATGTTGTCGTACATAGAGGGAACTTTTGAAAAATGCGTATTGAAAATATGGTTGGACTTAATGATCTTGAAGGTCTTTTCCAATCATAAAAATTCTATGATTCTATGATTAATGGTGAGTGAATAAGCTGTAAGGAAGAGCTGGATGCTCTCCCTCTCTTGTTTCGTTTTTGTGACTGTGAAGGAAAGGAAGTGTTTAGAATCATAGAACCATAGAACAGTAGGGTTGGAAGGGACTTTTAGAGATAATCTTGTTCAACGCCCCTGCAGAAGCAGGTTCACCTAGATCAGGTTGCATAGGAATGTGTCCAGGTGGGTCTTGAAGACCTCCAAGGAAGGAGACTCCACACCCTCCCAGCCTGTGCCAGGGCTGCCTCACTCTCACAGTAAAATAGTTTTTTCTTATGTTTAAATGGAATTTTTGTCTTCCAGCTTCATCTCATTACCCCTTGTCCTGTTGCTAGATACCATAGAAAACAGGGATGCCCCAACCTCCTGACATCCACCATTTAGATATTTGTAAATATTCATGAGATCTCTGTAAATATTAATTGATCCCCAACCTAAGTATAAGCTATCTAGTTGGGTTTTTTTGTTATCATAACACTTCAAAATGTTTAGGCAAGATCTATTTCATGCTGAAAGTTAAGATTAGAGGAATTATTATTTTAGGAAGGGCCTGATGATTTGAGCCTACTGGATGAAAAACAGATTCCATCTCTTGCATTTCCTTTCTCTGGAGTTTTATTATTTCCTCTGTACTTAAAAGGCTACCTTTTCTGTAATACAGTTGTCTTTTTTTCCTGAAGTACTTAAACAATGTACTTTGTTAACACTAGGTTTCTACTATGCAGTTCATCTGGAGAGAGAAAATTTTCAATTGTCTTATAGAAAGGAACGTAGAGAATGGATGTACTATCCTTATGGCTTCTATCATTCTGCACTTTCTTTACTTATAGTCATAGATTTTGACCTAAAATGAAATTGAGCATTGCTGTCATTTGTTAACACAGGCATATCCAAGACTGTAACACAAAACGACTTGCAAAATGAAGCAAGCTTTGTAGAAATCTCCCAAGTCTTTCTGGTCTCATATTACATTTGAGGAAAATGTACTTCTGTCCTTCCAGAGGAAACTACAATAAAATGAAAGTTAGAGACTTTTGTACATCAGAGGTAAGCAGGAGGCTTGAGAGGGCTTCAACCCTGACCAGAGTGAAAGGAATATCAAGCTGCATTGCAGTACAGTAGTAAACAAACTGAGTGTACACTCTTGCCCTTCACGTTTTCCACATTATTACTGTGAAGGAATGGGAAAATAACAAAAGGAGATGCTAGCTTTATTTTTGTTTACCATGGGCCAAATTTTTTCTGGTGCAACTTGAGAACATTGTGGAGTTTTGTTTCATTGTTACTGTTAACACATTAAATTCAGAAAATATTTCTGTTAGTATTTCCTTGGGAAGAACTTATCTGCTGGCAGTAATTCAAATGTTAAGCAAGATTTATATACTGGAGTCCCATTCTGTGTTCCTTGGGTAGAATCCCAAATTCTCTCCACTTTCATCCCCAAGAAATTATTGGTATTTATCAGGTAAATAAACTGTATAAAACAGATTAGAACTCCATAAATCTGTTATAATTACATTGATTTCAAAAGGGTTACTGGAGATTTATGTGCATGTAACTGAGCTCATAGTTTTCTAAGGAAGTTTCTAAATATTTCCTCAAGATAAAATAGCCCTTACCATGTTCTATTTTTTTCTATTTTATATATCCTTGCTTTTCATCATAATGAAGTATTTTTTTAAATACCATGTGAGTTAATGACACTAACTGAGAGAGAAAATGAATTCACACTGGAATATCAATGTGAAGTCTTCCCACTTGCTTTTTTTATAACACAGACCACCATCGTAACATTTAGTATCATATTCTTAGTTAATTCAGCCCATCTAATTCCTCTTTACCTTGCCTGCTTGGCAAATGCTTCCTTCTCTGTGCATTTTAATACCGGGCCTGTAAATTCCAGCTGGTATTTTCACATACTCTTCAGACATTATCTTACAGAACTTACATTCAGCATCTATATTCTGTTGGATATTCAGACACATTTCTGTTTCAATGAACCATTTGGAAGTGTCATCTCAGCCTTCACTGAAGTTAGACTGAAGTCTGTGATGTACTGTGGATACTGCTTTGAAGAGCCTCACAGGAATCCCAGTCACAGATCATCGAGCAGTTTGTGCTGCTCTCCATGGACAACATCAAGTTCATTGTTTCTTGCATAAAACATACATGTTTCATGCATTGTAACAACAT
Organism: Colius striatus; assembly: GCF_028858725.1. Lineage (NCBI taxonomy): Eukaryota > Metazoa > Chordata > Aves > Coliiformes > Coliidae > Colius > Colius striatus. The sequence goes on along the minus strand of NC_084790.1, from coordinate 50,855,003 downwards.
GAAATCTCTAAATTAAAGGAGATTGCAAAAAGCATTTATTTGCTCACTGATATGGAAAGGCTAGTGATCCTAAACATCTATATATTCAGTCTCAGAAATACCTTAAATAACTATTGTTTCAATTACAAAGTCTTTTATGAGTGTGTTTACAAAAAGGCAAAGAATGAATGGTCATAAGCATGTTTATTCATTATTAAATGAGGCTGCTCATCTGAGGCTCATGACAAGATCCCCAATAACAGAGATTCTATAGATCTTCCACTCATATTTCCTATGTTGTTTCAGAATTCCCACATCTCTGGGGTCTTGGTCCGGAGCATAGCTTCTATATATGTCTCCAATGCAGGAATAAATGGCCTGAAGTGTAACAGGTTAGAGTATACGTGATTCCAATTCCTGACACAAAAGTCAAAATGACAGTTGTTCACATTTCTGTAATCTGCCTCTCCCATGGTTCTCAAAGCTGGACACAAAGTACATATGTAAAGTGTCATGAAAATACAGCTGCCTCTGCCCATTGGGTAGTGACCAACTAGAACAAAACAGGAGAGAGTGGGAAAATGCATCTAAAATGCTTAAGACTATCAAAATGTGAACAATATTCTGAGGTCTTTCTGGTGATGTTCTGATTTTGGTGGATGTTATGCTGCCTTTGGACACTTATATGACAGATTACACTGCGATTTCTAGAAGAGATTGATAAGAATGTGAGGCAGCTCGGACCATGCTGATGCAGCATCTTGCAGCTCCAGCTTTCATCTCTAAGTGTGCAACTCTGTAGTTAAAACTTACCTTTTGTCTTCTGTTGAAACCAGAATTTGTCAGTCTTGGCTTATTTTGCATTCTCTCCCTGAGTATTCACAATTTTTAAAATATATTCACGATTTTCAGGGACTATTTGACTGATAAATCTGCACTGATGCACTAAACAGTCATGAAAATATTTCAAGACAACAGTATTACCCTTGTTCTATGTATTCACATAAGTTTGTTGTAGATTTTTTTCAGGGTAAACATGCAAGATACAGCTTCATGAATGTGGTGGTTTAGGCCCATCAGGAAACAAAAGACCATGATTAGCCTCAAGTACTGAGGACCTGACGATTGCCAAAGGGCAGATAGAGCTTAATTGCCGCTTAAGGTCCAGGACAAAACAGACCAGGCTATTTGGCTCGGGGAAGAAAACAGAAAATAATTTAATGCAACACCAACTGAAGCATAACCACAAAACCCCAAAACATAACAAACATAGAACAACACAAAGTGATGCAACAATGAAGAGTCCGACCAGCCCTTTAAGACCACCTTCTCCCCACTCCTTCCCTCTTCATGGGCTCAGAGTCCTGATCCCAGTGTTTTTACCTCCTTCCCCCCATGAATGGCCCAATGGGGCAGGGAGTGGGGGTTTCAGTCTATCCCTGATAGCTTTTGCCATTTGTCTCTCCTCAGGACAGGTGGCCTCTGCACCTGTCCTCCCTGCTTGTTCGTGGGGTACCTCATACAGCCAGCAGCCCCACACAGGCTGCTCCAACATGCATTTATCCCAAAGGCTGCAGCTCCTCTCTGCCTCTCGTGTGGGGCTGCTCTGCGGCGTGCAGGCTCTCCAGCACGGCCTGGGCCATGGCCGCCTCCTCACACAGTCCCTCACCCATCTGGGCTCACTCACATGGAGCTGCTGGTGGCTCTCAGTCCAGCCATTGCCCTCCATGGGTTGCAGGGGTACAGCCTGCGTTCTCACTATGGCTTGCAGAGGGGTCTCTGGTCTAGTGCTCCTCCTTCCTTCCTCCTTCTCTGCCAGTAAGGTCTGCGTGGTCGCCTCCATCTTGTATCACTCAAACACCTCCTGTCAGAACTTCAAATTCCCATCCCTAACTAGTGATGGCAGAGGCGCCAGATTGGCCCAGCTGGGCCGGAGGTGAATCTGAACCCAGGACCCAGGGGAGAGTCCAGACACTCTTTACTGGGTCTTCACTGCAACCTGCTCCTCCTGTTACCAAGCAAAAACAGCTCCTTGCTAAACCATGACAGTGGTGGGTACTTAATTTAGGTCCCTACTATTAAAATGAGGAAAACAATGACCTTTTTGAAGTTTTACCTTCTCACAATGGTCACAGAGTCTGGTTTCATCTTATTCAAAAGGTTTAATGATAAACGGGTCTCATGCGTTTGTTTTTGAGGAAAGAGAAAGAAAGAAGGCCTGTCAAGAGCTTGGGAGACTGTGAGACAGAAAATAGGCTTTGTGGGCCAACCTTGGCTATCTCGCATCTGCTTGGGCCTCCACATGGGATATAGCTGGTACCAGAAGAAGACATATGTGAGGAAACGTTTACGTGCCTCTAAGGTTGTCTGTTCTTTTTCTTGACCAAAACCCACTATCTCTCATAACTTACTTTACCCTGTTTGTAAGTGTTTTATTATTTTGATCCAGGCCTGCAAGAGTTTGTTCAGAGCAAATTATCCTGTTTAACAGCAGTGGCCTCACTGATTCTGAGAGACCAGGGCTGCCAGTATGGGACAGACAACTTGCAGAACTCACTGGAAGCAGCAAGGCTCTGCAGTGGAAAGGACTTCATTTTGGCAGAGAAAACCACGAGAGAAGAAGCTGACAGTTTGCAGGAGCAAGACCTAGCTGTGATGTCCACAGAAAGACCAATATTCCAGAGAAATCAAACTAATTCCTGAACAATGGGGACTTCATTCTGTTGATTTTGATGTTATCCATGTATTAAATGAGTTTAAGGAGTATATTATAATACTAATTAATAGTACCTTGCCCCAGACTTTGCTCAGTCATCTACCCAGTTTCCTCTCTATTGTGTCTCTGCTTTTAGATTTTTCCGAATTCTGCTCCATTGCATAATGAAATAACAGCAGGTACCTCTAAAAGCAAAGAACAGTGACTTAACAGGGCCATTACTGAGTGAACACACCTCTCCTAGTACTGATATCTTTCTTTGGTTGTGGTATTCCAAGTGACCGCATACTTAGCCAATGCCTAATGCTGCTCCTGCCAGTAGCAAATCTATTCCTCCTCTGGATTTGCAGACATTTCTTCCTTGCTATTGGATAGCTAACAAAACTTTTTTTCTCCCACTTCCAAGCAGTCAATTGAAGTGTGTTAAAACATTGTCTTCCTTCCAAGTCATTAATATGAGGTTTCTTTGGTTTCACTAAGTTCTAACAAAACTTGCAGATCCTATCTTACAAATACTAAGGAGATATTTCCAAAGTCCTGGAAAAGGGACTAATCTCAGTGATGCCACATTTCTATTCATGAAGCCAAGACAAATTCAGTGGAAGATCACAGATACTACTGTTCTAAATGAGTACTGTAGCTCCAAATGAAGCAACAGGGAAACCTGGATACTTATTTTGCATAATTTGTTACGAGGGAACTTGCAATTTCCAGAGTTGAACAAGTAACTAATGTGATTTTGAAAGTCTCTTTCAATCACAATCTTTTATAATTTTGAAAATTATGCTTGAAAATATTTTTGGAAAAATTCTTTATGGCAATGTCATTTCTATAGGCTCTGAGCAAGCCATTAGATGTGAATGTTGAATACTTAACAGGCCTCAGTTTCCTAAGTCATGTTTGTATCTGTGCTCTAACTGGATAAACAGATTTTTTTTCAGTGAGTTTTACTTGGCAGGTACTCATAATCCTGAACTGGATTTCCACTTTGTACCTTATGTCTACAATTCCTGTTAAATTCTAGTCTTCTGGCAAACAAGTTCAAAACTACTTTTGTTGGCACAAAAGGCACCACAAAAAGAAACAAGAGATGTAAAATAATTTTTAACAACTGAAAATTAAAGTGAATAATTTCTCTCAGCTAACGTTCACAGTATATTTTCATATTATTGTTTCAGTTAAAAGTAAAGGAAACTAGGCTTGCAAAAACTCTGAAATAAATATGCCCCTTTAGACATAGTGAATAGTTTAATTCTATTTTATGGTTTCTCACAAGATTACATATTTGGGAGCTTATAAAAACTTCAATAATTAGCACAATTACTATTTTCTGTAAATCTACTGAGATTGTCATCACTTGGAAAAATGCATGCTAAAAAGGTGTCACATTCCTCAAAAAACAATCCCTAGTTGTTCAGTAAAGACTGAAAATATTATCTATTCTTCCTATATTGTTTTGATCTCTAATATCCAGCAAGTATATTTTCTTTATGATAGCAAAGACTGATACTTCCTTGCCCTCCACTAGATTTCTTTTGGCATTGTCTTGCTCGACAAATATGCCATGAAGCACTCCCAGCCAACATGCCTTCAAAATTCCAGCAAGTCTGCTCTATCTGTTAAAATCTCAATTTTCTATTCAGGGGATTTCCTTCATTTATGTTACTGCTGGCATCACAGTTTATGGAGGGCCAGGGAGCCCCAGGTCTTCTACACGTACTTTAATCATATTCTTAACAGAGATCAGACAGCGGAGGCTTCTGCTGAGGCACCTCTACCTCTCCCTACCCCAAGGTCTCATTTTGAAAAAGATTATTAGAACTCCACGGTAAGGAGTGGTTGCACATACTCAGCATTTTGGAGACACTCTTCCAATAAAAATAATTGGCCACTCAATCTGAAAACTTTTAACCTAATTTAGAGGTGGATCAGGAGGAAAAATAGTTTTAGGGGACAGTGTTTTTCATCCACTGTTGTGTAGTGAGAAAGCTCTATACTACTAGCATATGGCAACCTTACACACAATATACTGCATATTTCTCTACTTGTAGGCAAAGCTTGCTATGTATTTGCAAATGCTTGCTTCTTGTTTCAAGAACATTACTTTTTTATAACACTTAAGACATTTTCACAACCTGTTTAATAACTCCTCCTGGAGATAAACAGTAAAGGTGAAAAGAGAAAAAAATAATGTCTTCCTCCAAACTAAAACATGTACTCTCTTACCTTTTGCTGAACCATACAAAAATGTCGCTTCCTACAGACATTCCTACAGGGGCAGGTGCTTCACAGCTGAGTACACATGCTGTGAAATGCAACTTCACACTCATGAGCTTTAAGTCCCCACTCACCTTCATTCTCCTTTACAACTCCTGCAATCTGCCTTGATAGAGCAGCACAAGTTTCCTTTCACTGTTCTCAGCAGTGTCCTGTAGGCAATATACACTTTCCTGTAATTTCTACATAGTGGTAGAAGAGCAGAAGGAAAGGTGGACCTGTATGGAGATTATTTCCCAGTCGATTTCCTATATCTATACCTTGTACAAAGCAGCATACAAAAAAGCTATATGTTCATTATATTTCTGTAACAGAGGAAATTACCAGCGTGTCCCTTACCCAGGTAATGGATTCACTGAGATGTTCAGTAACTGGGATGACCTGAGCAGACAAAACAGGCAGCAGCATATCTCTCTGAAGTATTTCTGCAGACTCAAAGCTGATCAACACTGAAGTAAGAAAAATAATTTAGCTATGAAGAAGAGACTCACTTCAGTTCACCTTTCAATCAGTTGCTAGTCTAAGGGTATTTTCATTTGCAGATTTCCTGGCCTGGTTATAGTGAGATGTATTATTCAGTATCTAAAAATAACTTGTACTGTAGCCTTTAGTTTTGCAGCTGTCCCACAGGAGAGCAGAGCCAGGGTTACAAGCTTTGGCATCAGGCAAAAAAAGATAATTGTGAGTAAGGCTGTAAGAACCGCCAGCATCTAATAATTGGGCAAAGTGGAAAAAAGCTGCAGACAAAATGCCCTGCTAGTTCCATTAGGTGAGCTAATAGAAAATGTCAGCAGCTGGTGTGGTAAAGAGATTATGTTTTGTTTCATTAAGTCTTTAACGAAGCTGGTAGAATAGAATATATTTACCATCCAACATAGCAGAATCTGGTGTTGTGTATCACATCAATGGATCTGTCAAGTGGAAAGAAAAAGAAAAAAAGTCTTTATTAAACTCCTTGTTTAATAAACTCCTTTCATAGATTGAGAGGATTCAAGACCAGGAAAAGACACTATGACTACAATGCTTGGTTTGTGCAGCTAAGTCCAAGAATGTTTGCTTGTAATTCCTCTGTCAAGAGCATGTTGCTGAATTACAAAGTTATTTCTGCAATATCACACATTCTTCAATTAACAGCTTTGAGGAAGGTGACAATCACTCATTTCTCCATATAAATGGGCCAGCAGTCAACCACTCTCATGGGCTCCCTGTGAATTTATTCAGCAGTAGCCACCTGCCATCCAATCTTGTTATATCTTAGTTTACTAGACTAAAGACCTCTCTTTCTCCTATCAGAAAACTGTTTTTCTATGTAGATATGCGTCAACTGCAATAAGTTACCTCCCTGTGCTTGATAAGATGAGTAGACCTGTCTATGTTCTTGACCATAAAGCGGGCCAGTTAGACCTTAGGTCATCTTGTTGATGACCTGTGGTCCTTTCCTAAATTTCCAGTGCTGTCCTGAAATGCATCCATCAGACTGGACACAGCCTTCCATTCCACAGAAACATAACACCATCTCCACAGCCCTACTCCCATGCTTAGATATGCCCCGTTTCCCTGGCAAACCATCAGGGAAGGACTGATGCTGGTTCCAGTACAAGTCCAGGCAGGGAGCAGGTGCTTTTTAGAGTGTGGGCATCTGCCTGGCACACTGGGATTCAGACTCAGTTAATCCACCTCTTTCCCTCTCTGAAAGAGCAATAGTACTGAACAAGTAGCAGTTTGTCCCTTACATTCACGTGCAAATTGATAAATTTACATCTAATTTACCTTTATTAAGTTTCTCCTCTGCACATCAGTATACTAAAGCTCATGTAAAAAATTGATGTTAAAGCAAAAATATCTCAGACCATAATCTCTGCAAACAAAAGAGCAAAACAAAAGCACCAGTCCCACATACTTCTCCCTACTGGAAGACTCATAATTTTCCATTGCACGTGTTGAGGCCCATAGAGGTCTTCCCACAGAAAGCAGCTTTACCTGTCAGTTGCACTATTAAAATCAATTAAAGTTTTGACACAGGTGGTATTATCCACATGTGTAATTTTTTGCAGTATGAAGGTCCCCAGTGCTTACTCTAGGCAAGTGCAGGAAAAGGCCTGATGGCTTTCCTAACATGCAAATCACATTTTTTAAACAGTAGAATTGCTTCAAAGATCTGTCTATGCAAAGCCAATTGTGGGATTGAAACAGAAGTCACAAAACTAAATCACAATATAAGGAGAGCTAATCCTCCTTTGCCAGTGCAGGGATACAAGAGATGAGACAAGAGATGGACTTCTGCAGGGAAACAGGGCTCTCAAGGGAATTTGTCACTGTGAGACATATAGAGCCACTACAAGGAGAAAATGCCATCTGGATAGGAGTGTAGAGACTACTAAGTTGTAAGAAAGCAAAACAGAGTCTTCCCATTGACTTCAGCAACCTTCAGGTGAATTACACATTTGATTTATTTCAACCTGAAAAAGGAGAAATGATACCATTATTTGAAAGACTGATGCAATGCAGCAGGACATGAATTTCAAGACAGCATTAAGATTGTTCTGCAGATCTTCCCAAGCTTTTTAACACTTGAAAAGTTTTTCTTCTGCAGAGAAGCTCTTGAAGTCTGATGTTGTATTTTGCCATGGGAGAGTGACCACAGTACACTTCCCTCAGAGTTTGGTGAGGAATAGAAGGCCAGCCAGACCCCATTGCTTGCACTGCACAGCTGGAGATGTATTTACAAGGGCACAATTGAGTGATACTATATGGAAATAGCTGTCATTTCAAAAGCATATGCTTCCATTATAAGAAAAGATGCTTATAAGGAACTTGTCACAAAAGTTGTGGAAGCCATCATGTGTAGGATCAACATATCATCCCATACACAGCATCTTTTGAACTACAGATGACCCTTCTCCAAGAGAGAAACACGTCTAGCCGAAGTACACAAGGCCTTTGGTCCTGTGTATGGCTGGGGAGCTGCTCAGCAGTGCACTGAATGGCTCTCGCTAACATTGAGGCTGTTTGAGTTGGATTCTGAACACAAGTCTTCACATCAAGGCTGTTCCCAAATAGACCTGTCTGCATCCCATCACTACATATTTTACGGTAGGAAATTCCTATGATAATGGAGTAACCTACACAGTATGTCCTTCAAGCTTTTACCAGTTGCTAGTAAGAAAATTATTGTTTGCTGAAACAATTAGTATCATCCAGCTCTAAAATGAAAATTACTGTCCGTCCCACTCAGACTTTCTTTCTAGCACCAAAGATTTTTAAAGTCCTGCTGCTCTGACAATGCATTTCATTTTACTATTCATATACCCCAGCTTTAATATAATGACCTGTGAAATCACTATTATAGCAGCTGGGGCATGTAAAAATGTTGATGCCTACCTAGAAGGCAGCATGTATGATGCGCTAATGTAACTTCCTTTATACTTAAACTCTTGTTTCTGTGTTTGTAGGACAGGGACTCACAGAGGTCTCAGATCAGGTGCCCTTTGGACTGGCTGCTGTACAAACACATGAAGACCCTTTCCCTCAAGAGGATACACGCAGAAACGACATAACAAACAGAGAATCCACCAGATTTGTAACAAGTCAAGAGTACTGCTAGTGACAGACTCAGGCACATAATCCAATGATACAACTCAAAAATTCCTTTGACTTTCATATCACATATTTTTAATGCCTTCAGTAGGATCCTACTATCAATGACCCTCAGCTTCTTCATCACCTCAATCGTTAAACACAGCTCAGGACCCAAACTCTTCCTGAGGTGAAAAATTTAGTGCCGCTTAGCAAGCACCAATACCACTACTGGCTCCGAGGCACCCCTGTTTTAAGGCATTAAGGTGGCAACGTACATGGCAGGAAAGTGGAAGGGATTTATCAACCTCTCAAATCCTCACAGACTGCTGATCAAAACTGCAAGAAGAGAAAAAACAAGGACTATATTAGCTTTGCTGCTACAAAAACAGATTAGTGAGCAACAGTGGTCTATCCTTTCTCTCCCTTGCAGCCTAGTGCCCAGACTCGGACATTCCATGTAAAAATATGAGTCCCAGTAGGTTGATATTATAGGTTCACAGCCAACAAGGAGGCCAGTACCTCTGCACCGTTGCTCATGAATGTGCTGTGTAGAAGAAAGTACCTCACTTAGTGCATGGTCTGCCCTGTTGGACGATGCTCAGGGAGTTGCCCATGCCTCATGCAGATGCTGTGCAACACTCAGCAGATTATTTTCTTTCAAGACAAGACCAGACAACTTCTCACAAGCCTTTTGCCATGTGAGCTTTCAGTCTCTCAAAGGTGTACCTCACAGCTGTCTTTGAGGTGCTTTGAGGCACTAATTAGGCAGTATTTTTCCAAGTGGCCTGTGATACATCTTGCTACTCGTGGCAACAGGAGACAGGTAAAGTTAACATAAGATAATGATAAAATGATGAAAGCTAACAGAATTGTTATCTGCATTAGCTGTGCCACAAAAAGCTATTACAGGAGCACAGGGGAAAATTTTAACACAGCAGACTTTCCACAGCACTCTGCCTCAATATTCAGAAACCTACCGCAATGTGGGACAAATGATGTGTTACATTTACCAGACCTCGGGACACACCAGGTAAGTAATACTTCCTAACAATGAACTCTGAAGCCAGGTGCAGGGTGTTGATGATAAGACTGTCATTTATGCCTATACAAACACAGAGCACCACACACTGAAAGCCACCATTAACCTCTGGAGGTTTAATGAGTTACACACCCAACAACAGAACTTTTTGAAATAGTTACACATGGCATGGAACATGGCAGGACTGTACAGCAAGCCTTTCACAATACTCAGCAATGTCTTTGTAAAGAATTACCTTTGAGAAATGCTTGGGAGGAAAATGAAAGCCATCTCTTCATTCAGATTGATTTGGACTGATGAAATGACAGGGTGCTTTTAATGCAGTTTTAATGCAGTTTTAAAGGGAGTCCTTTATGTGCAAGATTAACGAGAAAGGGATAAAGGAGGAGTAAGAGACAGAGCACTGGTGAGACCAATTACAATTGCTGACATCCAAATTCACAAGTTTATTCCTGAAGCAGCCTTGCAGCTTAGATATTTTTCCAAGTGAAAACACATCCTTTCAAAATACTAAGTCCATAATCATCTATTTCATTAAAATGGTCATTTTTACCTGCAGATAATTGTTCAGCAAGAGGTGGAGGCAGTTTTGCTCTGAGTGAATTTGCAAAGTTTTATTACTCCTGTGCTAGGTGTGTAGGAGGAGAAGCTCTGATGCTACAGGAAAGCGGGGGTCCTGCTCACACAGCCTACTGGTAGTGCAATCCAGAGGACAAATGGATTAGTTGTGTTGCTGTCATCACCCTCAAGAATCCTGTTAAAATTAGTTGCTGCTTTTTGGAGTCACTAAGGCATGCATTATTGTTGGAAAAAGAGTTAGTGTCTGACAAATGTGGTACCCAGTAAGTCCAGCCAACCTGGGGCAGACTAGCTCCCAACCATGTCCTCAGCCTGTCAGCACACAGGAAGGCATGACTATGGGCCCTTTAATTAGGTGCTTTTTTTTCCTCTTTCTCTGTTTTATAGAACTTTGATAAGCAACTTCAAATATTTATTATGAAGACTCAAAGTTATATGACAATTACTTAAAAATAGAATATGCTTTTCAGAACTGTTTTAGAAGTGTAGTAAAAGGTGTTAAGCAAAAAATCTCATACTTGGGCAATATCTCTCTCCTTCTACCCTATGCAGGTCTGGCAATTCTCAAAGCCTTAGTCTGCACTTGAACTCACTCACCTAGATCCTAGGTTGAGCTCCATTAACATGTCAGGCTTCAGGACCATCGACTGGGAGTTGAGACAAGGTCCGCATTCAAAGGATGGCCATGAATCAATTTACAGCTTCCTATATTAAACCAATAGACCTAAGATTAATCACAGTCCCTTTCAGAAATTAACCTCACCACACTGGCACTCCTGTCTGGAAAACACATTAGATTTGGAAGTGCTCTGAGGCTATCTTTTTTCTTTTAAGACCATGTGCCCTGTCAGTCTACAGCAACCCAGGCATTGTACCCCATGTTCTTGAGTTAGTGTTTTGAGGGTTTCCCCTTTTTTGTGTGGCTACACATTTTGAACTTTGACAGGTTCATGTGGACAAGAACAATGGGTGAAGAAGCAGTAATTTCTTAATTGCTTTAGGCAGAGGTCAGGCAGGGTCATAAGCTGAGAGTCAAGGTAACAATGCAGCAGAGCGTTCCATTGTGAGCTCTTGGTGTGTTGGTGAACTTGATTCATACTTACTTTGAACAGAGGAACTCCCAGTTATTTCTGGAATGTCAGCAATTTTGTCATAAAGCAACTTTGATCTTGCTCCAATTTCCCAGGCTCACTCATTAACTGAGAATGTGGAGGGTAAGATAGGCTCTCTTTTCTGGGAGACTGACTGCCTGCTACTTAAATAAATCACCTACTTTTTCTCCCTGTCCTTCTCGTAATAAAACAATCCCTCACAGGTTCCCTTGCAATAGGATGAAACTTTTGACTCTACGGAAATCTCTCTCTGATGTATGGGCTAAGAGGAATGCCTTTGATTTTTGAAACTGTGGGTCAGATTCTATAAACATACTACCCCAAAGCTGATCAGTCCCAATCTCCCCCCAAAAGTAACATGAGACATGCTGGTGACCTTTTGATACTTCTGACACTGTGGAAGTTGAAGAAGCTTCTAGTCTTAAAAGAAAGAAAGAAAGAAAGAAAGAAAGAAAGAAAGAAAGAAAGAAAGAAAGAAAGAAAGAAAGAAAGAAAGAAAGAAAGAAAGAAAGAAAAGGATCTTGCCTCTGTCCTGACAGCTCTGCGTGTTTTGTAGTGTGGAGTACTCCTTTCTCCCTGGACAGGCTCTCTTACACCAGTACTGTTGGGGTAGTCTCTTAGCTTCAATCAGCAGTACAAGGCACAAGGTGGGCTAAACTTTCAACTGCTGTTTGCACTCTTGTCCTCTCTGCAGGTGTAGAAGTATGAACAGAGGAACATCTCTCTGGGCAACATTTGGAACAAGGGGCTTTTTTCTCTATTCTGATTTGGGATAAAAAATAATATTCTAAGCTATCTTTCACTTGCACTGATATTATAACAATACTTTTGTTATAACAAAACACGAACCATTTTCTCTAAGTGTTTTTTTTTTCTTTCCTAGATAATTAAAGCTCATTTCCCTCTTCCTTTTGTCTCCTGCCCCTGCTGTGAAGCAGGAAGCCACCTTTTAAAAAGTTAAGTGAAGTAGAGAGGAGCTAATTGATTCATCCAAAGGTCAGAGGATGTCAGTTGCAGAAGCAGAAAATGAAGCAGTGAATCCCAGGTCTCCTACCCTATCCTGCAGAAAATATACTATGCCTCAGGTTTCCTTTATGATACCACCTATGGTCTTTCAATTCCTCTTGGTTCACTTAATCTCAGATCCCAGTTTTTCCATCTCTGAAAGTTCCTGGCTTTGCAAGCAACTTGTTCATGTTCTCAAACAAACAACACTCAGAACTCACCAGCACACTTGTTAAGTCTCCTAATCTCACACATACTTACCTTAGGAAAAGAAATCACAATCACACTTGTTCAAACAATCTTTGTGCCAGCTTCTCCCACATTTTAATCTTGCGAAAATATTTCAACTACACAAAGGGATTCAGAAACATGTTTATGAACATTTTCTAAACATTTTTGAAGATTACAGTTAAACATTGTAATTGCCAAGTGATGAGATTCTGGAAGCAGTGAGGACAAGAGTATCCTACAGCTCCAGCTCCTCATAGCCTACCGTCTGCACCTCCTCTCGTTTCAGCAAAGGCCTGAAGGTGAAAGCAGTGTGAAGCACAGACCTGGTGTCTCCTTGGCATTTTACAAGTGCCAGTGCTGACTGGATGCAGAACATGGATCAGGATTGTCATAAACCCAGTCTGCTAGGGTCTGGTGAAGTCTGGCTGTACTATTATCTAACCACGTTCAATATGAGTTAGTACCAATGTGAAAGAAAGGTATCTTTTACATTTGCCTCCCTGTGCAAAACCATCCCTCCAGATGCCAGAGACATTGTCTTTTCATTTTTATATCTCTGCAGTGAAAGCCATGATATCTTTTGCTCGCTTTGAAGCCCAAAATTGTATAGCATCCAAAAGAAGAAATCATACTTTGTACTGTTGAAGAAAATAGCCTCTAGCACTACTTTGTGTGTGTAGGGAGAGGTGCTGCAGGGAGGAGCAAGGTTCTCATCTTATCTGCAAGCTGCTTTTAAAACTACTTAGCATGCAGCTTCTTTGGATGATGAATGTATTTTCCCCTGTGAGGCAGGAGGTTCTGCTACAGTCTTGCCCTGTTGAACAATAATCAAATCATTTGAGTATGATATAATAAAAATACTTGCTTTGAAGTACACCTTAAATATCTAATTTCCTAGTGGTAACAGTGATGCTTTATCATGTTGTTTTGGTTTTTCTTCAGCTTGTTTTCCCCGTCCTGTTGTTTTGTTAACATGTGTGACTGGATTTTGGATTCCAGATGTCTTAGCAAGAGAAAGCACTAAATGTCCATATATATCCCAGAAACCTCATACCACCCAAGTTACTGTTATGTCAACTGGCTAGTGTAAGCCTTCCCAGATAATTCCCCCCTCTTTCTCCCCCTAGATGACTGTTAACCCTTTAGTCATCAATACAAAGTGACAGAAATTCTTTTCCATGGCTACTATTACAGAAATATCCAGGGTGGGGGATATAAAGTCACATGCAAATAAGAACCATGTGGTTTTCATTAAAAAAAATAAAAAGAAGTTATTTTAGTGAAATAATGAACTCAGGCTCTTTGCAGGTGACCACAGTGATCAGCTCCATGGTTAAAGGTATACACACAGACAAATATATGGGAATGTGTACACACACATACATGCAAAAATATCCCTTCTGCAGTCTGTTTTTGATGCCACTGTTTTTTATCTAAGCTTCTTCCTGCAGGAAAACAGAAGTAGCAAAATGAGGCAGTCACTAACATTATGTATATGTTGATAGGAGTCTTTGAAGATGACAGGACTGTGATTTAACGCTTACTGCACAATACCATTACCACTTAGTACAGACTTCACTGTGGCATTCTTTTGCTGCTGGTGACCATGAATTAAGAGAGCGATAAATTGAAAAAAAAACTAGGTTGCACCCCAACAGAGAGTGAGCCCTGAAGCCAGTCATTAAAAGTGGAAGCAAGAAAGGTGCATAAGAAGTCAGAAAACTAAAGCATTGCAGATTATTTTAAATTATTCTCTGTGCCTCTTCTCTCATAGGAAATACTGATGTGTAAATTACTGGCCTATTTCCATGCTTCCTCCTACATTTTTTTTCCACTCTGAAAACTTTGTCATATGTTGCAGTAATTTTTCTTTCTTTTTGGTACCAAAGAACTGTGGTCCCATCACAGCCTCAGTGCTTTGAGTGAAACTAATCTCACTATAGCCAGATTTTCTGCTCCGTGTTTTTCAAAGAATTCATCAGTTTTACTCTAGATGGTAAATTAAAGAAATTTAACTCCTGAAAATACTTGAGCGTAATTGATTGTCAGTTCTGGCACTGCCTGCAGGAATTGGAAAGACAGATTTCTTTCTCTCATCTGGCTGAGTTACACCAAATTCTCGGAGACCATAGTGGCAGATCAAAGCCTGAGTCTTGGGATTCAAGAGTAGGAAAGAAAGGATGACTTCAATGCTATTAATTATTGATAGTGTAGGGCTTTACATGGGAAGACATCATCAAAAGATGGATTGAATAGGCAGAACAGTGGAGTAGAAGAGAGATGGGTGTCAGAAGCTGAGACTGGGCAGAGATCTTGGAAGTAAGGGATATAATCTAAAATCTGATCCAGAAGATGTCAATTCAGAGAAATTACTAAGTAAAAGTCACAAGCAAAGGAAATTATTTTAGTCATTATATCTTTTATGGGTTAGAAGATAGTAAGATTGAAATCATCTGCAGAAAAGGAGAATGCATTATGAGAGAAGAAGAGCAGCAGTAATTGTGGTCAAACTCTTGGAGTGTTGAAATAAAGGAGTGTTGAAATAAATCCCTCAAGCTTTATATATTGCAGACCCTAGGATATAGATCTAGGGCTAATTTTTAACAGTAATGTTTCAAGGTCCTTCTTTAATTCCCCAGTGCCAAACTTGTCAATTTGCTTTCTTTACAGTGTTTAAACAACAAAAAAAAATCCCCTTCAGTTTCATTCTTTCTTTTCCCCGCGGAATTATTTTAGATCCTCTGTAGTTGAAACTCCAGTATTTATTTAGTCAAGGAGACTGACATGAGCAGAATGGATATCTGAAGTTCATTAAAGAAGGTCATGTGAATAAGAACCTACAAAGAAAGACACTACTAATACCCAAGAAACTAAAAGGGCTTCAGAATCTGGGCAAGTTGTAAAGCTTTTGCATTAAATTATAGAACATTCACCGTTCTGAGTGAAGGCCAATTCCATGGTGGTAAGCAATGGTAAAGCATGAGCTATCATCTCATTGCTCCTGTTCCAGTTTGTACAGATAACATCCTGTTTGTTTCAAACTGATAGGGGTTGTTATAGAGTGATCACAAACCAAGCAGGAAGATGGATATTTTAAGTAAAATAAAACAGTATCCTTTTTCTTGAGGAAACCAAGGTGATATTAGAAGTGTAAACTGTGTTTTTTTCATATGGATAATTATAGAATTAACACAGCTACTAAATTCTAACTATTCTACATTCCAAACTCAGCTGGTAGCATACTGCATGTCACACAACCACTGAGGTATCACCTCAGGATGTTATTTCAACTAGATTAAAACCTCAAAACTAAATCTGTTTTTTGCACTGCTCCTGAATATTAAAATATTAGAAGTTCCAAGTATGTTCTCTCTTTATGCATGTAATCATACATATCTGTCTGTCTGTATGTTTACATATATATTCAGACACTTATATAATTTAATTTATCCAAGAACTCTCAACAGATATTAATGCAAGATTTAAATAGACCATTTTCAGTCTGACAGTAGTGATAATAAATAATGATGGCATATTTCAAATGGAAAATATTCAATTTTATTTATCACACTCAAAAAACAATTCTTGAATTTCCTCTAACATCCATCAATAGATTATTTGTACAACTAAGAAGGACAAGTGAACAGAGGTTCCAGTTGGCAAGACACCTGGGAAGAAGCTCAGATCCTAGCTTGTTTCCTTTCTTACTGTGAAACAGAAGATGTTCACCAAGACAAGCAGGGGCCTAAAATTTCCCCTCAGAGGAAGCAAACTCTGGACAGAAACAATGTAAACAGCCAGTCAAATGGCTGTGAAAGTCAAGAATGAGGAGGAAATCTCTGAGCCATCAGCTGCTGGAAGCTGAAGGAATGCACCAGGAGAAAGTTTAGCCTTTGCTGTATACTGAGCATCTGTAACTGACTACTGTCAGCAGAGATGGCATGTTGGACATGAGTCACCTTTGCTTAAGTCAAAATTGTCTACATTTACATTCCTGAGGCAAGCAAAACTGGAACTACTGTGAGACAAAAAAGGAAAATTACGATAAAAATATTTTACTTACCTCCAAGAAAGGCACCTGCCACTCTTCCTGTCAATAGCTGCCTCTAAATCTGCCTGTAAATACTCTGAAGAAACCTTGGTGATGGCTGATTGTTAAGCCAGTTATTGCTGAATCTTCCTTCAGTCTCACAGTTAGTCAAGAGCAAAATGATTTGCTTTAGCTTTTCTCCATGATTAAGCTTTTCTTCATGTTCACCTGACATTGTCACAACTGCCACATCCTCATCTCTTTCTTTGACTGCTCCCTGTGTTATCTCTCATTTTCTACCTGCCTTACTAAAATTGTTTACTAATGTTTTGAAATTTGACCCTATGAATAAAAGCTTACATGCAGAAACACAAGAGATAGAAAGATCCAGTTGCCTCAACCAAGCCCTGAAGTGGACTATACACACACAAATAAATATATACATACATATGTACAATATATGCACTTTTCCTTTTCCATATTCATTATCTATTTTAAATAAATATTGGAATTAATTGTGAGTAGATCACAAAGGGCCCTGATCTGAAACTTAGCAGATACCTCCCTCCCATTTAAGATCCTAAACTGAATGTCACTGTGCATTTAGATACTTAAATGCAGAAAATAAGGCAATGTACTCATGTGCAGACATATTTGTCTTTATTGAGATGCACTGAAGATATTTTTACTTCAGGAGGTTTTTACTAGGGTTTTTTGTTTACTTTCCTTATGTTGGAAGTTGAACTTTCCTAACTCTTTTTTTGCTCTGGGCACAACTTTATCTAAAATGAAATGGATATCTGCTTTACCCTGTTTGTGTTTTTTTTTGTTTTTTTTTTTTTTTTTGTATCAGAGGAAAATTTAGAAACTCTGATTGCCATCAAACAATTTTAAACGTGATTTCAACTCAATCTCCAATCTGTTGCCTACAAATGAAAATATTTTAAGTGCCTCTATTCATTTGCCATTCTTCCCCCAGCCTGCTGAAAACAACATCATTAGCTTGCTTCTCTAATTAGCTGTCTTAATCTGTTGCCAAACCAGACTGCTATGAGCTATGTCCTCTTATATGGTTTGCTTATTAGCAGGACTTACTGCAGTAAAATATAAACAGTGAAGAAATCATCAGTTACTCCAGAGTTGTCAGGATATTTCTAGGATGATTAGTCCATGTCACCAGCAAGTGTCAATCCAGGCATGTGACCACTGACGTTTATACCTACCAGATAAACAATAGCTTTGTCTGTTTGGGTAACTTAGAGGTATATTGAGGAGTTTCTTTGAAAACTTCGGGGGACTTAAATGCAGCTACCTTTCAGACAGAAGCCAAAGTAAATGGAGAGCATCAGCAGATTTTCCCTTTGTAGATTACTAACATTGACATGGGATTTAAGCAGTGCCTACATCTCTTAGTTGATATAATAACAAAGTGAGAAGAAAGAAAGGAAAAAAAACTCAAGTAGAATTCCCCTCCTTCCTGTCTCCCCTCCATCTTTTAGCTTGTCAGTACAATAGTCAAAGAGACTGCAGAGTCTCTCATAGCTCTGACCAGAACTATGGGACTTCTCTGCTCTAAAATAAATACAATATATATTTCCTATTATATGGTAGCTTGATTTTCTCCTGCTTCTAGTATCTTCCAGCATGTTCTAAGCTCTCAGTGTCTAAATACCACAGCTTAGTTTCCTTTCATACTCCTTTGTTTTTAGCAATGACTCTTGGCCTTCACTATCAACAGCTCCAGAAGATACTAATTTGCCTTCTATAATAAGACAAAGTGAAGCTGGAAATGTCTCCTGGATTTGGAGGACATGATCAGCAGCAGAAAAAGTCAGTTAAGGAAGGCTTTTACTCAGGTATTAATCACTACAGTATCAACCCAAAGATAAACAAACCTCCCATTTCTAGAAAAAGAAGAGCACAGATGGTGGTGATGGAAGTATCTGAGCCCACGGAAGCTTGTTGTAGAAATAAAGGTAAGGACAAGTGTCAGTAAATGTTAGGAGACAGTATAAATCCAGTAAGACAACTTCAGAAAGTACTGAGCAAGGATTTATCTGCATGACTCCTGCTACAGTCAAAGAAAATCATAAGACTGAAGAGTTTGGAAAGTGTTTTAAAGATAGCTAGCATCTCTGACATTCCTTTTTCTCCCCCACCCCACTTCATTTAAAATTCTGTATTGGATGTTTTTCTTTTGCAGTTTAAGTAACTGCTAGTCTCCTATTGAGTTGACAGCATGTAAATCACAGTCTGTATTTGTTTTAATTAGGAGGTTATCAAATGGTAGTGGATAGAGCAGCATAACAAATGGTACAGTGAGTTCGTATCTGCTGCAAAGCCACTGATTTGAGAAGCTGTAGAACCAGTGCAGCTAGAATTCAAGCACAGGCCATCTTAGCTGACCAACAAATTGTATCATGGGCACAGTTGATCCCTTCCTCATCTGTTTGTTATGATTTGGAAGAACTCACGAGTATTTCATGCTACTATTTTGATGCTTACAGAACTTTTTCTTGGGAACAGTGGACTGATGAATAATATGGACCGGCAGCAGAATAAGCACAAAGGTGAAGTCAGCATCCAGATGGATGGCAGCATGGCTGATGTAATCTTTCACCCTTTGTTCCAATGTAAACCTTCACAGTGCAGCTCAAATTGATGCATTTTTACTGGAGTGCCTGGAGCATCGTCTCTATACAACTGGTTGATTTCTTGCAGTTCTTACAATCCCTGTAATAAGAAGGAAACACAGTCTTTTCTGTTATGTACTCTGAATGCACTTCATTGGAAAACTCTTTGCATGACAACACAGTGCAGCTGGATGGACAGTTCTCTTTGCATTTGAGGACAAATGGAAACAGGAGAGTAATGCAAGACCTCTGCAGACAGAACATGCCTTGTACAGAAGCCTCATTGTATTCAGGTGCCTTTATAACTGAACTCTGACACAAAGTTCCAAAGGAGATACAAGCTGCTCCTTATAATGGCCTGATGCATCAGCCATACTTGTAGCAAGAGCCATTGGCTTGGTGATGTCTGGAGCAATCTATAATAGTGCTCTTCTCAGCTTTAGTGTGAGTGACATGCTTACTAATGATCTCATAGGCTAAGCAAGGGGTAGTCTGTATGTCATAAGACCTCAAATGGCCCAGAAGGCTCAGAGGATATGATCTCTGATCTAGAGAGCTGGAAAAACAGTGGGGATCCTCTGGAGATGATTCACAAACATGAGTAATATCTGGTCTTGTGCTGAGGTACTGGACCTTCCACCACATTACTAATCATCCCAGACTGCATATTTCTTTTCCAGAAGTTTCTTTTTTCTGGGATGAGCTAGTCAGCTAGATTGTGGCTGAGATGGACAGCAAGACACCAGCAGAAATCCAGGAGCACAGTGAGACCCCTGAGCTGATACCAGTGGAAAGAGTCTCCGAACAGAAAAATCCAAAAATACAACGGGAAATTTGGTTACAAGAGAGAGGAATATATCTAATTTTACAGAAAAGTATCTCAGAAAAAGAGCCACCCCCACATACTCTTTCCATCACTCAATCTTCTGCCAACTCAGCATGCTTCAATGTGAGCAAATGTTTCACAGATAAATTTCAACAACTGGCCTCCTTCTGTTACCAGGATAACACGAAAATGGATAGAAAAAGCTCCTGCTTTCTCGTGATAATGTTGGGGGCTGTTAACTTTCAGGCTGAATTTGAATCACTGAAGCAAAGGGTCCTCATGTTGCTTCTCGAAATGAGAAGCCTATCAGTCTAGGTCAAACTGCCTGGCTTTTGTTCTGTCATTTAAATTGGACGTTTCACAATGAAAGTTTACTGAAATAAAAATGGATCAAATACTCAATACCCACATACAATAGATAGGCATCCACTTGTGTACAAAGAAAGAGTGTCTGCATGCATATTTATCTAATTGAAAAATGGCAACTTATTATCAAAATGGGATCAAAGTTTAAGTCATTACAAATACAGCTGAAAATGGAAGTTTCTGAGAAAAACAGATTAATGTATGACACTTCCCCCATCTCTGCATAAAACCTAATGAAATCCCCACATAACAACAGAGCAATGAGTTTGCAGTACTGTCTTTCACTTCAATAATCTCATAAAAGTACCTAGATTTAAGACTAGAGTTTTCTATGCAAAACAGAAAAAGAAGGGGGTTTTTTGTTTGCTTTTTACTTTTTTTCTTAATGTTCTCTATAAACATGCTTCAGGGCTTAAATAATGAGGAAATCTTTGAACTGTCTTTGTTCTTCTGCAAGAATCTGAAGGGGAAAAAAATTGGCCTTTGAGGTTCTAGGAAGTGTTGCTTTACATTCTCCTGCAAAACCCATAATTCAATTATAAAAATGCTCTGGGCTTCAGAACAATTCAAAGGTGAGAAATGAGACAGAAGTTGTATTCCAGTGAAATCCTGAGATATGGCAGACTTTCCTAGGAGATCTAATTCACACAGCTGTGGCTTTATACGAATTAGATACACCTAGAAGGCCAAATCCAGATGCCAAGAAAATGTTCCCAGGACTGAAATGATAAACATGCTGACATCATAGCCATTGATTTGGTTTTGAAATGCAAAGGCCTGCACAGAAAGATTATGCTCTGATAAAAATCCCTTCATTAAAATCCCTTCATTTGAAACATATAACTGTTTCCTATAGATTGCTTCACAGAGCAGCTGGAAAAACATGATCTACTAAAGACAAAACTGTTCTTACAAACGTAGTAAAAATGTACTACAGGGAATTAATTACAAGACATCTGAATTTAAAAAAAAAACCCAAACAACAGGTCATTAGTTACAGCAGTAAGAGAATATTGTTCTATCCCAATCAAAGAGAGTATCTGCAGGTCACAAGATAGTGTGCTGGTTTTGGTTGGGGTAGAGTTAATTTTCTGCATGGTAGCTGGTGCAGGACTATGTTTTGAATTAGTGCTGAAATCAGCACTGATCAGGGATGTTTTTTTACTGATGAGCAGTGCCCTTACACTGTCAAGGCCTTCTCTGACTCTCATACCACCTCACTAGCAAGTGGGCTGGGAGTGCACAAGAAGTTAAGAGAGGACACAGCTTAGATATAGCTGATCTCAACTGACCTAAGGAATATCCCAGGTCATATGGTGTCATGCTCAGCTTTAAAAGCTGGGGGAAGAAGAAGGAAAGGGAGGGACACTAGGAGTGATGTTATTTGTCTTCACAAGTAACCATCACATGTGCTGGAGCCCTGCTGTCCTGGAGGTGGCTGAACACCTGCCTGATGATGAGAAATGGTGAATGAATTCCTTGTTTGCCTTTGCTTGCATGTGGAGCTTTTGCCTTGCCTTTTAAACTGTCTTTATTTAAACCCATGAGTTTTCTCCCTTTTACCCTTCTGAGTATCTTCCCCATCCCACAGTAGAGAAAATGAGAAAGTGGCTGTGTGGTGCTTAGTTGCCGGCTGGGGTTAAACCACAACAATCTGAAAAGAAATACTGGATCTGAATTACCTTGAGTGTTTCTGTTTTAGGGACTCTCAAATTCAGAACCAGATCTGACTTCATATTTCCTGTATCACTTTTGACTAAGCAAAACACAGTATGTGAGCAGCTGCACAGTATGGAATTTAGATTTACTGAGAAGAGGAAACATTTTTTTACCAAGATTGGTTTTATGGTCTGTAAGAACAACATGCCACGGTGAAGTTTATACAGAAATTAGTAAGATGTGATTTCATGTGCTTCCCCCAGCTAAGAGCTAGGTTCACACCAAGACATTGACACATGAGTAGAGCAAACTTTGATAAGTCTTGAAATATTTTTTTTAGAGGATATGGAAATCAATTAGCTGTTTCAATGAAATTAGGCCACTTTTAATTCCCAACTATTATCATTTCTTCATCACAGGTTTTTGTGAATAACTTGAAGTGCATAAAATCAATCAAACTGAAAAATAAAGTACAACTTAAGTGTACTCTACTTTTCAGTGATTGAATTATGGGTGATAAAAATATCTACACACTACAATAAATAAATAATGGATAATTATTATAGTATATTATAATAATATATGCTGAAAAGTCAATTAAGAAGTGCTATATTTACATGGAGTATAAATATTTTATGGGAGGAAACAGGAAGAGGGTGTCTCAAGGTCATTGGGTGAGTCTTCCAATTTCATTAGTACAAAAGTGGCAATAGAGAAGACAAGACGTTTTAGCTAAATAAGTGCTTCATATGAACCCAGTTGAATAAACTATTTTGCAAAAGGGTACTTCAACTGGATAATGCTCTGGTAATAAAGAAAGGCAGTCACTTTTTTACAATATACAGAGCTCCATTATCTACTTTGCAATTACTCCTTCTCTTTTTTTTTTTCCCCAGAGGGTAAGGGGTGTGGAGTAGATTCATTCACTGTTCATCCTAAAAAAGAGGCTCATAAAATGTAAAGGAATTATTTGGCATTAATTCATAGTAAAGGATTACAATAACTGGCAGACAACAGAAGGGAAACAATCTCAGAAGTTGTTTCCTGAGCAATACTCGACCTGGCCATGGTTGGTCAAATAGCTGTCTTGCAATGAAAACCAAAGTAGTTTTACCAGGGAAATTGGCACGAAGAGAAGAAAGCTTGTCACTGGGATTACAATATAAGGTGAACCAATTTGATAATATATTTATAAATTACGACACTTTATCTATACAAACAAAACTAATCCCAAGAAACATTTGTCAAAATATTTACTTCCCAAAGATCTCAACTTACAGAATCTTAAGGGCTGAAAGGGGCCTCAAAAGATTGCCAAGTCCAACCCCCCTGCCAAAGCAGGCCACTTAGAGTACATCACACAGGAACCCATTCAGGTGGGTTTTGAATGTCCCCAGAAAAATTTATATCTTTGAAGTAAAAAGGGAATTTAACTTCCTTCTCTAACATTCACAAACAGGCCCAGACTCCCCAGGATATACTATGTTGTGGCCCTGGCCCATTTTACATAGAAACTTCTTCTCCTCACTTCATACCCAGTCCAGTCCAGGCCTGTTTTCATATCCACACAATTACTGACATAAATAACCAAATGGGTGTAATTCAGAAACTTGACAATCTGCTAATGATATATATACAGCATCAATTACCTTCTGTTATCCTACTGCCAGCTGCAAGCAGTTTGGGAGCTGGTCCTGAGTCATAGAGCTACCAAATGGTTTGGGTTGGCAGGCCCTTTCAAGGGTCATCTTGTCTGATGCACACCTGCAATGACCAGGGGTATCTTCAACTAGATTAGGGTGCTCAGAATCCTGTCCAACCTGACCTTGAATCTTTCCAGGAATGGTGGAGGGGGGCAGGTATCTTCCACCTCTCTGGGCAACCTGTTCCAGTGTTTCACCCCCCTCATCATAAGAAATTTCTTCCTTATATCTAGGCTGAATCTACTCTCCTTTAATTTAAAACCATTACCTCTTGTCCTTATCACTATAGACCCTATTAAAATTCTATCACCATCTTTCTTATTAGCCCCCTTTAAGTACTGAAATATCACAGTAAGGTCTTCTTGGAGCCTTCTCTCCTCCAGGCTCAACAATCCAAGTCTGTCAACCTGTCCTGATAGGAGAGGTGCTACAGCCCTCTGATTATTTTTGTGGCCCTCCTGCAGACCTAGTACAACAGATCCACGTGTTTCCTGTGCTGAGGACCCCAGAACTGGGCACAACACTGCAGGTGGGAGCCACCTGGATGCAGTACTCTGGGTGAACAGCCATTTCCAAGCTGTGGGCCTCGTTTGCTGCAATCAAAATTATAGATGGTTTAAAAAAGTGAATGGACATATTTAAACAAAAAATCCAATCAGGAGCTAGTACAGGAGGGTTTGGTAGACCCTCTGACACAGGAAACCCCTAAAACCACAGACTGCAGTAAGTCTGGGCAATGCAAAAAAGGCAGGATTCCTGCTCTTTGTCTTATCTCTTTCCTTAGCATCTGTTGTTTTCCACTTCTAGAGGTGGGAGAGTTTGCAGAGGAGATTTAGCTGGTACAGTTTTGCAGGAAAGCAAGTACACAGAGGCTAGGTCCAGTGAAAGCAAGGATACAAGCCTACACTTCCAGCTACAGAAATGAAGGACAGAGCACATTTCAGCTAAACAGTGTTTGCACTTTGAGAAACACCAGATTCTACTTTATTCACTGTGTTATTTTACCTTTCTTTACTCTTTTGTTTTCTAAATACTTAAAGAGGAACAGCATCTAAAATTTATGAGTACCATCCCTTAAATGTTTGTTTATTTAATTCACCAAAACTTGTTTTTTGACAATATGTTCATAGTGTCTCTCAAGCCAAAGTGAATCAGGAGTAGCACAACTGATCTCAATAAGCTGGATCCACAAACTGGTCATAATAAAAAATAAAAATAAAAACCAAAATAAATTAGAAAATATGTAAACTTATTTTTATTGCTAAATTCAAAGTTTTTTTAATAATATTTGGACAACACAAGCTAAAGCTAACAAAACTAAAAATTTCTTTTTCACACAAAAAATGTCTTTCCACAACAGAACGGGGCAAGGCACTTCCACACTGATGATTAGAAATGACAAATTCAATATTGCAGCAGTTCTTCAGCTTTGGGATTTGATTTGTTTCATTCCAAGTGAACAGAAAAACTTTCTGAGCACAATCAGACAATGGAACTGACTAAAGATGGTACTGTGCCCTGTCATTTAGCTAAAAGGGTTAACCCCCTCTGAGTCTACAAACAAGCAAGGAGACAGATCTAGATCTCAGAAATCCTGTTATCAATATTGCAGTACTTCTGAGAAACACAGTTTGATTCATCAGAGCAACACATTTCCAAGAAATGTGTATGTTCTGAAAGTGCCTGAGACAGCTGCAGTTATTTCTTACATGAGTCAACTGGAGAACCTGCACCTGCCAGCAGCTCACTTTGCTTTGGCAATCAATTGTTCCAAATAACTCCAATGAACAGTTTGAGAATGAGCCCCTTTTCCCCTCCCTGCCTACTGGCCTCTCTGCCCTGTAAAATTAAATTTTCTCATTTCAGATGTGCTTAAGAAAGACCTAACTGCTATAAATAAACAAACAGATAATAGGACAAAGAAAAGCTGAGCCTGCCATGTCCCAACAAGTCAAGAGGATGACATTGTTTGTACATGCTTGAAATCATGGAGCCCAGAGCATGATGCAGGCAGCCATTGTAGACAGGCACAATATGAGGTCTCTGCACACTCCTGTTTCAAAACTTTTGAAGATCTATGAAAACATGCCACTGACTTAAGTGGGTGTGCATTACAGTAGCAAAACTAAACTTTGACACTTTCCGTTTTCCTGAAAATCAAAGGTCTGCCTGAAAACATTTTGTTAGTCAATGAATTGGAGAAGGAAGTTCTCAGAGAAAACAGCAACCAATCTTGTGTGAAAATTTTCCATGATTTTCCAATACCTTTGTAGCAAAATCATTTTATTGATGCCTCAGTTCTTTTATTGACCTGTCAAATATACAATTTCTTGCTGTCTTAACAAAATGTTAAGTACTATGACACCTAGTGACAAGCCACTGTGGTAGATAATTCCTCATTTAATTATCTGCAAGCTTCTATAGAAAGGAAGAGGCTTGTGATTCAGCAGATAGTCTTGCTCTAACATCCTTGTTGCTTGGTATTTAACTGATTTTATAAATGAAGAGGAATGTTCTTCTGACATGAGGTGAAGGGAAAACTTGTTACATTAGGATCAACAAGTGAAGGAGTTCCCAAAATGAACTCATGTCTGAGCACAAGTATCTAGAATTGCAAAAAACTAGGGTAAAGAACAGAGCACTGTGGTTTCTAAACTGTTGTTTCTGTTCTGTGTGTGTTTTACAGAAGGTTGAAAGTGAATTAGAGACTCCATGCATGGTACTATTCGTGTCCAGCAAGAAATTTTTATGATACAGATTGCCTTATAATTATGCTCTTGGGATAGACACTGCTTTAAACACTATCATCGTTTTCAAAGTGCTAGATCAGCAGGAAAAGTTTTTCAACAAGAAACACATTCCTTTAATGTATCACTATTTAGTTTTTGAAGCTACATTGTATAAACTCCTTTGTTCAAGCTGTAACCCACATTTCTCTTGAATAAAGGAAACAAAGTAAGTTTCTAATTAAAACAAGAAAGAAAGAGAAAGAAAGGAGAGAGAGAAGGAAGGAAGGAAGGAAGGAAGGAAGGAAGGAAGGAAGGAAGGAAGGAAGGAAGGAAGGAAGGAAGGAAGGAAGGAAGGAAGGAAGGAAAAGGAAAGAAAGAAGAAACAAAGGAATCTTATGATCACAGACTGCATTACTTTGTCAAAACCACTGAATGCCTATGAAATGGTTAGTGCAGGCAAAGCACAGTGAGAACCCCAACAGTAAGGGAAAGGTCGACCCAGAGACAGGCATTATCATCTGCCAAGCCTCAGAGGAATGGACACCAGACTTCCATGGAGAGATCAGTGTAGCAACACTCCTGACAGTGGGCAAATCTGAATCATTAAAGGCAGTAATTGCTAAAACTGGCAGACAGACATGGCATTTTCTCAAGGCTGGCTAACAAGGTGCAATCTGGGTGTTTGTCAGGAAAACAGGATGCTGTTATACACAATTTAAGATGAACATGCAAGTGCTCTATGTTTACCCACACAGGATGGCCGTGGCATTCTTGAGTGTCCTCTTTCTTTCAACACTCCTAATTAATACTTATAAAAGGTTCTGATGAGAAAAAGCCAAAACACACCTACAAGGCTAAATTTAGACGCAGTCTTTTATTTGATACGATTTATATTTATCTCATGTGAAACAGAAACATAATTAGAATAGTGTATAAACATCCTGCTAAGATGACTAACTGTAAGGATCCTGTTGGGAAATCAGCTCCAGGTATCCTGGGGCAGCTGGAACTTCACAATTACCTGTTATTTACTGAAACTATTTGTTTCAACTTTGAATTATAAAACCAGAACCTTCCACTTTTCCTTTTGTCTTCCTTTGGTTATGACTTTCCTGACATACAGCTCTTTACTTACCAGTGTCACCACAAGGCCTGAATAAAAAAGGAGAAGCACATGTAAAGAGTGTAAGCCAGAACTTCTGTTAAATAGTAGCAACATCCAGGTCATCAAGCAGGATATTAAATCCTACTCATCCTCCTGAAGTCATAGGATGATTATTGTCTCCAGGGGACAGAAAGTGATTCAGCCTCAAAATTCATTGAATAATTAGCCATTCTTATGGAGAGAGTCACCCAGTTGTGTAAAGTGTATAAACCACATTTGGGCTTGGTGATGTTTAACTGACTGAGACTCAGATTCTAATTTTGGGTAAACTTATCCATCCTGCTGATATCCCTTTGTATTACTATTGGTTTGATATTACAACCAAAATTTTATCTAAAATTTTCTTATCCAGCTGAGGAGTATCAAGAAGGTACAAAAATAAGGGTCTGTCCTACCAAAAAAAAAAAAAAAAAAAAAAAAAGGTAAAAGAATTGGCTGGGAAAATAGCCTTAGGGGTAAAGTCAATAGTCATTTCAGTCCAAAAAATATTTATTCAATATGAAAAAAACACGCAACAAAAAAAATCCTCACAAAAATATATATCCCTCAAACTGATAAAAATTTTTTGTCAGCTTGAGGAACACGGTTTGTGATGGCCTTGGCAGTGTTAGGTTAGTGGTTGGACTTGCTGACCTTAAAGGTCTTTTCCAACTGAAATAATTCTACGATTCAATGAATATAGGCCTAATGCCTCTAAATTATTCTCATTAATTATGTGGAAGCCTTTTAAATGCCTATTGCTAGTCTCACCTGTGCTCCTGCTGTAAACGAGTGCCAGGGTCCGTAGGAAGATTTCTTGGAGGTAGTGAGGGCCAGAACTCCCATTTTCTGCAGCATAATCCTCAATGTTGGAGAAGAGAGTACTCACTGGAGAGCAAAGGAGAGTGATACTTCCCAACACATGAGTGCAAATAATGTTATTGTCAATCATATCTATTTGAAGTTTTACTTCTCAGTTTCCTAAAAATACAACTCAAACCCCTTCTTTACTCCTATTCATTGGTTCAGGAAGTGCTTTTCATTGAGAAAACTTAGCCAAAATATTTCCTTTTTAGCATTACTAACCCAAATTCAGCAGTTGATCTTCTCTGGGCCAGTTCAGTCTTCTTTCTCCTCTGTGCCTCCATCAAGGCATTTTGCAATCACTGCCTATGCTTCCTATCCTGTCCTATAAAATGTTGCTCCATCTTGTGAATATGTGTATATGCAATCTTGTTACATGAGAGAAACATCACTGTTGGAGAGAAGTCAGCATAGAGTCACATGGTTGAATTTATTGGAGGAGATCTTTGTAAATCAACCACTAGAGTTCTCTGTCTGAAGCTGATTGTGGCTGCGCATGAGATCATAATGTCTGTAGCCACAGGGACCAGGTATGGAACCAAGACTTAACAACAACTCATCATGCACTGAAATCTTACTGAATGCCACAATTTGAAATTGATGTCATGGTTTTGAATAATTCCAAGGATGCAAGAACAAGAGATTTTTCCTTTCTCACAGGGTAGACAGAGAACATTTCTGTTTAGACAAAGAGCGTGGATATCAGATGATTCCATGTCAACTGCTTTGCACACTCTAAACCTACCCCCTGAAAAGCACTTAAAGAGTAAAATCAGCCCCTGACATAGGTAATGCCATTGTAGTCATCTAGGACAAAGGAAATCGTGTGAGCTTTCACTGAATGATGCTCAGGTGAAAACGAGGGATAGGGGACTGTTTTCATTGAAGAAATAGCTGGAAAAAGAACACCTGCCTGGTGGTGTGATGCAGCTGAAGGATGTATCTCTCTTCTACTGCCTCCACAACTGTAAGGACAGAAGAAAAATAATACAAGTTGTACTACAAATGTAATGACACTGGGAATTTGGGGTTGGAAGGTCTTAACATGGCCCTGCTAAACCCATACACCCGAGCAGCTTTGATGTGTGTGTGTGTGTATAGGAAATATTTTGCAAATCAGCAGAACTGATCATTCTTGCCACACAAAGCATTTATCTATCAGGAGATATGTACAGGATCTAGTAAGTGCACACTTGTAAGATTCACAGGTAAGCAACTTCATTAAGCCATAGAACCGTAGAATGGTTTGGGTTAAAAATGATCTCATCTAGTCCAATCCTTCTGCAATGATCAGGAACATTACCTAGATCGGATTGCTTAGAGCCCCATCCAACCTGACCTTAAATGTTTCCAGGGTTGGAACATCTACCACCTCTCTGGGGAACATATTCCAATGTTTCACCACCCTCATCATAAGAAATTTCTTCCTTATGTTTAGGCTGAACCTACCCTCTTTTAGTTTAAAACCATTACACTTTGTCCTATCACAACAAACTAAACAACCAAAATTGTCTCAGACTGTCCTCACAGGGGAGAGGTGTTCCATTCCTCTGATCACTCTTGTGATCCTCCTCTGGACTCTCTCCAACATGTTCATGTCTCTCCTGTGCTAAAGACCCCAGAGCTGGATGTAGCAATCTCACCATAGTGGAGTAGAGAGGGAGAATCACCTCCCTTGAGCTGCAGGCCACACTTCTTTCGATGCTGCACAGTTGGCTTTCTGGGCTGTGAGTGCACATTGCTAGATCATGTCCATTTTTTTTTGTCCACCAGTACTCCCAAGTCCTTCTCAGCAAGGTTGCTCTCAATTCCTTCATCCTCCAGTGTTGATACTAGAGGTGGCCTCAACCCAGCTGCAGGACTTTGCACTTTGTCTTGTTTAATCTCATGAAGTTCCCATGGGATCACGTCTCAAGATTGTCCAGGACCTTCTGAATGACATCCTGTCCCTCAGGTGTGTCAACTGCACCACTCTACTTGGTGTCATCTCCAAATTGGCTGAGAGTGCAATTGATCCCATTGTCTGTGTCACTGACAAAGGTATTAAACAGTGCTGGTCCCAATATATACTTCTGAGGGATAGCACTTGTCACTGATCTTCATCCGGACGTTGAGCCATTGGCCACTACTAAATTAACCACTTCTGACTTATGAAGTATTTAAGCTTAAAAAGGAATGAAGGATTTGTAGGTTGTATTTACTCATCATACATTGTTAATGTATATCAAGCTGTCTAATGAATGTGATTGTAGACAACTGATGAACCAGCATCATTTGGTGAGACTGGACATTGATGAACAGGATTTTTGCCACTGATTTTAACAGAAGCAGATCTAGGTCACAGAATCACAGAATCATTGACATTAGAAAAGACCCTTAAATCAGCACTGCGAAATTCACCACTAAACCATGTCCCTAAGCTCCATATCTACACATCTTTTGAAAATCTCCAGGGATAGTGACTGAAGTGCTTCCTTGAGAAGCCTGTTCCAATGCTTAATAACTCTTTTGGTGACGAAATTTTTCCTAATGTCTGATTGAAACCTTCTCCTCAGGCACAACTTGAGGTCGTTTCTTCTTGTCCTTGCAGCTTGGAAGAGACCGACCCCTAACTTGCTACAATCTCCTTGCAGGCAGTTGTAGAAAGCCATAGGTCTCTCCTCAGCCTGCTGTTCTCCAGGCTAAACAACATCAGTTCCCCCAGCTGCTCTTCATCAAACTGGTGCTCCAGCTCCTTCACCGGCTTCATTGTCTTTCTCTGGATATGCTCCAGCACCTCAGTTTCCCTCTTGTAGTGAGGGACCCAAAACTGAGCACAGTATTTGAGGTGCTGCCTCACCAATGCTGTGTACAGGGGAATGATAATTTCCCAGAGCTCTGTGTGCTTTTGCAGAGGACAGAAAACATTTCTATCTCAGAATCTTCTCAGAGGTCTGCTTTGTTGCTTTCTGATCTCTCTTGTGTGACAGCTCATGCAGAGTTCAAAGATGAAACTGTCACAAGATGAGACAGTTCCAGAGAGCAAGAAGAACTGGAAATCCCTTCTTCATTCTGTTGGAGAAATGTCTGGATATGTGAATTCAAAGGCACATTGAACCACAAGGAAATGCCAGGATAGCAAGCTGACAAGAAGAAGGAAATATTTCAGTTAAAAGTAATCACAAATGCCACCAGAGTAAATTCTCAATCTGTGCACTTATCAAAAGTCACCTTTATTGCACAGTTTGTTTCTTCGGTTACATTATTTACAGTCCAGGAGCACAGCCTTGATTTATAATTCAATCTACTTGACACCAGTAGCAGATCTGAAAATCTGTTTACAGAGAGAAAGAGTCAATCAGATGCAGAGGGCAAGGTGCCAAAAGGAAGCCAGTTACTAATTCTGAGCAGAATTTGGTCTGATTTGATATTGAATATACTGACTCACTAGTTTCCAAGGATGCAGGGAAGGTAGAAAATAATAGTATTTCAATCAGAGAATGAAAGTATTTTTATACCCTAATTCTATTCCGTGATATTTATCAAAGCTCCACCTATCTGAGACAACTTGTTTTCTCATTCATCATGACCCCCATTAAAAGGGGCACATCTAACTATTAGGAACTCACAGGGTACATTTCCCTAAGGCAGTCATGCAGTTTTAGAACATCTACTCTGCACAACAGAAAGAGAGGGCAGATTCTTGAACTAGCACCAGTCCCTACCTGGCAAGCACATAGGATAAAGCTTGTGGATGTTGCACTTTTCGTGCATCAGACATTAGGAACTCTTGTAGCCTAGTCTGAACATTTTAACTACTTTCTTGTAATCATCAATGACTGGGTTACTTGGAGTCCTTCCTCTGTAGATTCCTCTTGGTCTGTATCACAGTGCATCCTAGTCCACAGGCTGTGCTGTCTCCATAAATATGTGCAGCTACTTCTCAAGAAACTTGCAAGATTAGTCATGGCAATCTGTATTTAAACTCTTGGTTTGTTGTCCAGAGCCCTGGTGAGTTTTAATTTTCCTATTTGTCTTTAATTCCTTTTTTTGTAAGAGTGTTACATTCAGTTAGATTAGCCTTTTCCAGCACAAACTTGACAAACTCAAAAAGCAGCTCCAGTGACACCTAGGCTTTTGTCAGTACGAAGAAAAAGTACATTTCAAGTAATGTATTTGTATGTGTAAATTGGATCCTAATCACAGTCTTTTTTTCTTTAAAGTGTCAGAGGTGATCCCTGAACAATTTAGAACAGCTAATGTTTGCATCATCTGTCACATGTGAGTAGGAATAGTACTTTCAGTACTTTCTCCACCTGAAGTAGTGCGTTTAAATAACAAACAGAAATTAAAAGCTTCAACTAATTGTTCTAGAGAAACAGTTTAGAGATACAACCAGAAACAACCAGAGGTGCAACAAGTTCTCATTGTAAGACACCTGAGAGAAGCAAAAGATTAACAGTTCTGAAGAGGAAATGATTAAAAAGAAATTATCTATTCCTGAGAACTCTGCCTAAGCACAGACTACAATGACAATGGAGACATAGTAAACAAAAATTGACCAGCATTTACTTAAGGACTGGTGTTTTTCTCTCTCCTACTAGTGTTTTACTTTGCAGCCTCCTATACTTCTCCACTCTATTTTTCCCCCATTGTTTCACAGACAGTTTCCATTTTCTTTCCTCTTACTTTCACCTCATTTCTCTTATTATTTTATTTTCTTGACTTAGGTACCTCAGTTTCTCCTTTCTCTCACTTCCATAATTGCCACTTGTCTTCTGCTTTATCTGCTTCTTTCAAGTCTCTGTGTTCTTCAAGATCCACAGTCTTCTCAATTTCATTTGTCCTTCCAATATCTTCTTCTATGTCTCTGTTTCATTCCAAATTCCCATTCCTTTCTCTTTGCTTCCTCTCTACCTCACTCCATTCATGTTCTGTTTCAGCATCAATACTATGCCTCTTGTACAGACACCCTGATAGACTACACCAGAGTGAGGGAGAGAGCACAGATGGCTGTGGTAAAGAGAGAGAGTAAGTCTTCACCTCAAAACTCCATAGCTGACCAACAAAGTTAGTTGAAAGGCCCTTGTTTGAGAGCTTCTTCCAAGCCCTTACACAGCACAGAGAGACATAGCTTCCCTAGGCTCCTACTGTGTGCACAGGTCTTTGGACTGTGGTTCATTTGAATGATAGATGTAGCTTTTGGAGACCATGTACTTCAACAGCTTCCTGGGCTTTTTTTCTGATCCCATACTAAAGATTTACAGAGAACCAAAGAACATTGCAGGAAACTTTACAAACCAGTGGTATTCTCTATGCAGGATCAGACTGCTGAGTGTCTCATTTGGATACTTCCATTCCACAGCAAGGTTGCAACACTGAGCATTGTACTACGCAAATAAGCCCTCTGCCTTGCTACATTTCCATTTGTAGGGCTTTCACTCCTTTCTCAACTGTTCATGCTTCTGTTAGTCAGAGATGTGCTTGCCCATGATACATAGAGATGGGATTTCTTTCCACATCTCAGCTCTGACAAGACTGGAAGGGTGTTAGGAAAGCCTCACTCTGCCCAGTGCCAGGCCACATGAGACCTAGAGGTACTTGCTCTCCTAACACTGTTGCTGAACTTTGTGGTGAAAACTTCATAGGGCAGCAGAGTTATTATCTGTCACCCTACTATTCCCACTGTTCAATGCTACTGTCATGAAATGGGTGGTGGCTTCTTACTTCCTTATACTTTTTGTAGCCACCAAGCAGGCTGAATCCTCTTGCTGCCACTAGGGTGACTAGAATTCAGTATGGATGGTTTTCAATTTGTCTCCACTGCTTCCTTCATTGGACCCTGGAGATGGCATATGAAACAGTAAGAACACAAAGCACAGGATCATTTCCATAGCCACGGTGACAGCTGGTCCTGCTCAGTGATTAGTGAAGCTAAAGGAAACCTAATCTTTATCAAAAAGAGGACTCTCTGACATGCTCTTTATGTCATTCTTTTCAGTTTAGCTCTTTTAATGATTTTCTTGCAGCTGCTTCTGAGTGATGGTGTTTGTGGAAGATATGTACAAACAGCACTACTCTGTAGATGCAGGAGACTAAATCAGTTTGTCTTTGATCACTCCCTGGAAGGAGAGAGACAGATTGCCATGCATGATCAACCCTAGCTAGCTAGCTAGCCAAGGAGTAGTATTTCTGACAGCTGAACAAGCAACTTTTTGTCTCTCCTCCTAGCTACAGGGTAAAGGCTAAGAAATAGTCATGTGTTAATGAGGAAGAAAACAAGGGATTAAAAATGATCATTTGTTTTTTGTAGGATAAATGACCCCACTGACTGAATTAATTCTGTTGACTTTTTCTTTACTGTGATACTGCTTTCCATGCATGGCAGCCTTCCCTCAGGCTTAAAAGATAAAGGCTAAAAAAAATGTTAAAAAATCTCTATGTACATAAGTATCTGTTTCTGAATTCTCTCTCTCTAGATGATTTTTCCCAGCCAGGAGAAAGAGAAAATGAGATATTTGTTGGGACCTTTTCTTCCTATCCAGGACTGCTGTATAATTATCAAGGTACAATTCTAACTTGTCTATAATTTGAGGCTTCTCCCTTCCATGGCTCAGTTTTGAATTGGACTGCGTGCTAGCCCAAAGGGAAGGAAGCCACCAGTGGACACATGAAGCCAGAATGATGCTAAACTTCTTCATGGCAGGTATTTGAGGGATTACAGAGTTTTAGCCTGATCCAGAGTAGCACAGAGGTAAGGTAACAAGAAAGGAACAGTATCTGTTAGAAACATCAGGTTTTTTGTCCACTACTCCCAGGAGTCTGTCATTCAACAACTTATTGCCATTTGCAGAAGAAAGCACTACTCACTGAAACTAGCTGTGTCAGTAGCAGACTCTTTTGCAGATGGAGAAGTGTATTGCTCCTTGTATCCCCAGGATAGTAGCCCTGACAGCTACTTGTAAAGACTCTTCTTTGATGACAGGAACCCAGAGGAAAAAGTATTTCATTCTAACATTTCCATAGAAGGTATACTTTATTAAAAAGTATACTTTATACTT
The DNA here is from genome assembly GCF_028858725.1 of Colius striatus. Classification (NCBI taxonomy): domain Eukaryota; kingdom Metazoa; phylum Chordata; class Aves; order Coliiformes; family Coliidae; genus Colius; species Colius striatus. The sequence continues at coordinate 50,819,492 of NC_084790.1, read as the reverse complement.
TATTACTTTATACTTTATACTTTATTAAAAGCAATTTTGTTAAAGCTGCTGAAGTGGTGTGCACGTGGCCCTTCTCTGCCTATCTGCAAAGCTGCCTGCTGTTTAATTGACTGCCTTTTGAACCAACACTGTGTGCCTTCAGAATGTACACAGTCAGCAGACTCCTCAGTCTTTGCCACTTGATCAGCACAGAAGATTTACAGAAAGTTCCATTTGGGGACGGGAGGATGGCATCTCAAAATATCTTCATAAGGTGAGAGAAAGACATCGCTGCTTTGTACAACAGACTAATATGTGTATCAACTACTTGCTCAGCTGTTTTTGCCCTGTAGAGGAGGACAGTGATCATAGGCAGCAGATCTGAAGGTCCGTGTATTTCAAGAATGTATCAGTAAGGGATGAAATGTTAGGTATATTTGCAAGAGTGCAAGAGAGGGTAGGATTACACCCAATGTTCCTCATTCTCAGCAGATCTGACAAAGTCAGTTGAGAAGTCAAGATGCAGGAGGAGCTAATTTTGAAGGTGGAGGAATGAGTCAAAAATGTTACTATGGAGTTCAACTAAGAAATGCAAAATCCTGCATGTGGCAAGCAACAACCTCATGTGTTGGTACAGTCTGAAGTCTCTCTAGCACCTCAGAAAATAATTTGATGGTCTTTTTGAGCAAGATGAGTATGAATCAGCAGTCATTTTTTGCAGCAATACAAAAATATGACCCGTAGGTCAAGGAAAAAAAATTATTCACTTCTATTTGACACTCATGAATCTGCATCTGGAGCAGTGTTCATTTTTGGAAATCTAGAAGTAATCTACCAAGATAGCTAAGCACTGGAGCATATGATGTTTGAGAGAGTGATTCACCAGAAGGCTGTGCTGCCATTCAGTGAGATCTTGGGCAATGAAAGTTGGGCAGAGAGGAACCTCATGAGGTTCAACAAGGGCAAGTGTAGAGTCCTGCACCTGGGAAGGAACAACCCCATGCACCAGTACAGGCTGGACAACTGTGTCCAGTTCTGGGCTCCTCAGCTCAAGAGGGACAGAGAACTTCTGGAGAGAGTCCAGTGCAGGGCCACCAAGATGGTCAGGGGACTGAAGCATTTTTTTTTATGAGGAAAGGCTATGGGAACTGGGGCTGTTTAGCCCGGGGAAGAGGAGACTGAGTGAAGACCTCATTAATACTTACAAGTATTTAAATGGTATACTGCAAGAGGATGAGGCAACACTTTTTTTTCTGTAGTGTCCAGTGGCAGGACAAGGGGTAATGGATAAAAGTTGGAAAGCAAAAAATTCCACTTAAACAGAAGGAAAAAATATTTTACTGTGAAGGTGACAGAGCCCTGGCACAGAGAGATTCCCTGCCTAGGGGAAGGCTAGATGCATTCCTGTGTGACTTGATCCAGGTGAACCTGTTTTAGCAAAATGGCTGGGCTGGATGATCTTTAGAGGTCCCTTCCAACCCCTACCCATCTGTGATTCTGTAATTCTGTGATTCTGAGGGAAGTAGGGAGAAAAGAAAGGACTCTAATAAACTGTCTTCAGCTACCTAATGAGGGCTATAGAGAAGAATGTTTCAGAGAAGATAGATCTTGCCCCTTGTCAGAGAGATACAATTAAAGGATAATGCAAAGTTTGCAGCAAAGGAAGTTCCACTGTCTGTAAGAAAAATATTCTCCACCATGACAGTGGTTAAGCACTGGTACAGGCTGCCCAGAGACATCATGGGGTTTCCATTCTCCATCCTTGGACATTTTCAAAATTCGACAGAAAAGTACCCTGAGCAACTTGATATAATGTTGCAGTTTGCCCTGCTTTCAGAAGGGTTGTGGACTAAAGGTCCACAGATATCAATCCCAACCTACAGTACACCATGACATGTATAAAAAGGCAGCATCCAGAGTGCTACTACAGAGCACCAGAGATGGAAGGGGCTGGGGCACAGGTGCTGTTAGGTGGGTTAGGTGCTGGGTCAGGTGCTGTTAAGAGCTGGAAGAACCTGGATCCCGTTAATTTGGTGAAAAGAACAAACTTTTGCATAGTACCCATGGCATGAACTGTCCTCTTGGGGATCCTCTTAAAAAATGGATTTCATATTTTGTCTATAAATGGAGGTTTGCAATGACTTCCTAAGAGGATTACTCCTAGAGACAAAGCACTGCAGTTTATAAATCCCTCTTTGCCAGGCCTTGTATCATGGGCACATTTAGTACCCTTCCTGAAGGTGCCTGAAGCCACCTGATTTGGGAAGAATTTCTGGGTTTGTTTACAAGAAAAAGCTGTGGGAAAACAGTCTGGCAAATGTTACCATGAAAGACAACTGATTTCCTAGAAGACAAGTAAAAGACCTCATAACACTTTAAAAACAAAAGGAATGTCAAAATTTTCAAGCTGGTCTCATGATTTTTCAAAGCCTGGCTTGTGGCTGTGTGATCCCTGTGGTCAGCCATACTATACAGAGAATATACTTGAACAAAATTAATATTGAAAATGTATTACTGGAGCCCTTCCTATCTCCGCAGCACAAGGAGCCAGACTCTCAGAGCCATGAGAACCAAAGTCAAAGGCAAAGTAAGTCCAGCACAGAATTGATGAGTAAATGCAGTCTCACCTCCAGGGCTTAGAAGTTTGCATCAAAGTATCTAATGTGCCTCAGAAAGGTCACTTGAGATTTAACAAAACTGGAAATATAACAACAATTTCAGCTTTCCGCTTGTGAGAGCAAGGGCCTTTAAATGCAGGCAGAAGCTGCTGACCTATGAGTATTTTGTTCCTAGTGCACAGTGCTTCAGTGACTACATGAAGAGGGGTGAGAGGACAGCATGTAATAAAACTGCTGTGGAGAAAAAAAAAATTAAGCTAATGAAATACTTTCTGCTTCTCTTTCTGGAGATAGAAAGACTATCTCCCATAGTCTGCCTTTTTCTCGGTGACATTAAAAAAAAAAAAAAAGGAATGGCCTTCCTGAGCAGTCTTGAGATTAGTACAGTATTTAAACCCATTTGGTTACTGTGATGAATTACATACCTTGCCATTGATCTTCTTCTACTTGTTTGTCCAAAGTACTAATAGGCTGTTCATTTTGCCTTTAAAAGTACAAAGTTTTAAGTGGGTTTCTGTTTACTTATGTTAATAACTAATCACAAGACTTAAAATGTACTGTACATGACTAATTGACTGGTTTGTTCTACTGTGCTACTGTGACAATGTTGATAAGTTTTTCTGACAACGTGCAAATCTAGCTGCTACCAGCAAGAGAAGTCTTCTCTGTAAAAAATCAAAAGAAGCAGACAAGCTACAGCTATGAGCTAGGAAGGACAGCAGCCCCTTGAGGACAAGGAGCTGCCTTTAGCTGAAAATAGCAGATGAGGGAGGGGAACAAGATTTAATGAGCTGCGAGGACAAGAGACCTTCGGTGTAATTAACTCCCAGAAGATCTCATTGAGTGTTCAGTAGAACCCCCACTCAGCAGTCCTTCCATCTTAATTCAAATTAAAGTTTGAGTTGGTGTCGAAGGGCAGGGGAAAGACCTGCATTATCAAGCATGGAAATCAATGGACCACATGGAGAAAAAGGTCACTTCCTTTCTTTTAGTCTGAAGGAAAAAGTGAAGATATAAAACTACCCAACATTTACTCATCCATGCTGGGAGTTGGACTGATGGATGAAGGCTTGTAACTATCTCTCCTTCAATAAAAGAATCCATGGAAGAGGGCAATGAAGAGTTCTGGAAGGTTTAATGCAAGTATCTAATGGACAGGTGAAATGAGCATTTGCACCCACAGAGATCTTAAACATGTCAAGATATCTTATCTAAGTGCATCTTCCTGGTGTTACTAGGCCATTTATCCATTGTGCTACATCCATAAATAAGAATACTGGCTACTGTCATACCCTTAATTGCTCTACAGTAAGCAACTAGTTTTCCATGCAGAATAATTCCTGAGTAACAGCTAATAACCTAAACCAGCACAGGACACTAGTAGCATTCAGGTAAGAGCAACATCAGTAGGTATGCACTTCTCACTTTTAACTGCATGCAAGTTTCCCAAATCCCAGGCTTTACTAGCATGGTGAAGCCCTCTTCCTGTGGTGGGGAGACACCACAATGAGAATGGTGGAAACCCACCTCCATGAATGCCTCTGCAAGTTAGTCCCTTGCACCTACTGAGTAATGCCATCCCTCTAGTGAGGCAGCCTTCACTCTTCCTCTGCCATAGCCCTCCAACCACCCATCAGATCCCATCCTGTGCAGTATCTGCTGCAGAGACCTTAGATACTGTCCTATATATTGAACAAAGTGCAGCATGCCTAGAGGCACCATATCATTATCAGAGGATTATTAGAAGCTAAATAATATTTTCATTCATCTTTAGAGTAAATGGAACATCAACAGAAGGACAAGTATATGAAAAACGAGGAAGCACACAACCTCTCCCAACACGTGGCCCAGTAGGCAGGTAGCTCTGAAGAGTAACATTGTTTCCAGCCACACAGCGCCATCACTTAGGTAACACCTGAGTGGAGTTACTTCATGCATTACCTCAAACAAGGGTCAGTGATCAGCGCTCCAGTTTCCATATATGCAAAAGGTGGACTTGACATCAATTAATTTGTGAGTTTTGCTAACACAAATACACAGTTTCTCCCAAAAAAGTCCCCAACAAAACAAAACAGAACAAAACAAAAACAAAAGCAAGAAGTTTGGTTCAAAACAAAACAAACAATACAAAAGTTTGATTCATCTTGCAAATCTATTTCTGCATGGTTGTGGAAAGTATAACTTGTCATTTAACTCAAGGCCAGCTTTATGGACAAGATGAGTTTCCTGAAATGTGTTTACTTTTCAATTTTTAAATACTTTATTATGCCCAGGGAAAAGCGCAATCCCAAAAGAGAAAGCTTGCCTCCACATACAGGAATTTTCCTGAGCTGAAATTCACAGCCTCAGCAGACCATAGACTAGCTTGCAGCCTATCTGTAACTGATGTTTCAACTTTGTCTGTACTTGCCACTGTTTACATTTAAACTCCATCTTCACTAGTCCACATGTATTGGCCTTTCCCTTTACACTTGCATTAGAGTTTCCACTGTGCCACTTTTTAAGGAGCCACAGCTAAGCTTACTTGATCAGGACCAAGCTTTATTGGGCATTCTGCATCTCTCCCCCAGATCATATGGATGCTTTACACAACAGATCTTCTTACATAGCTGGTTTAGACACTCAATGAAACTTTTATATCAAATGTCCATATTGCAGTCCTTAGCCTTTTCCTACTCTTTCCTTATAAAACACAATGGATGCTGTGGTAATTTTTAAGATAAAGCTGTAGGCATCACCCTAGAAATTTATGCACCCCCTGTATTTCTACAGTGGAGTGATGAAGTAGCTCCTACCTTACCACTCCCAACCATCCCAGCTCAAGCCTGGATGGTTTCTGCCTGCTCTATTCACTGTCTGGCCAAGCCAAATTTTACTGTAAGAGTGCAGCAGACCAAGTCCACAACTTTTCAGTTGCAGCTAATCACAGATTCTCAGCCAGTCCCTTGGAGAAACAGTAGAAACCTATCTGAATTGCATTCAGAATTAAGTCATCATCCACTAGAGCAGTAAACTTTCGAGTTAGCCCCACAGAAAGCAATCTAACCCTGCACAATTTTCACATACTACAAAACCTTAGGAACTACTTATGCATTGTTCTGTTCCACTTCATATTACTTGAGTGTAAATAAGGCCTCCATAATCACTGCACTGTGGACAATCTAATGTTTTTTTTCAATGTTATTTCAATGCTTATATCAGTATTCAGATTAATTCCTCCAATGACAAAAATGTAAAAGCTGCAAGATCAGGATCTACTCTCAAATCTTTGTAGAATGATCATTTCACACTTGAAGCCATCCGTTTACAGACAAATATCTCTGCTACTACTTTAACTTCCTTATAAAATCTTCCCCGCAAATTTCACTGCACAGAAAGGGATTTCAATATTGCATGAAATCTTTTGTGATTAAGCCACAGACCGTTAACAGAAGGACTCTCCAACCTCCACACATATTTGTCCATCAGATATGTGTCTTAATTTTCTTCCAAGGGCTGTAGAAAAATTGAAACTTTCCAATTCAATGCACAGTAGGTTTTCATAAACTTACAGAATAAATTAATTTGGATACACTAAGAATTTAGCCAACAGCAACAAATCACATGGCTAAGTTTCAAAAGTGTCTATTTCACAAAGTAAACAAAATTTTGAAGAAGTTTGTGTTTGACAAGTCTGTATAACTGCACTTTGTTGAATGTGGTTGAAGTGTGAATTGGATTTAAAATTGTAATAAAAAGAGACACTTTCATTAACATTCATCCAGTGCACTTGTGTTACCACAAGATTGCTTTGATGGTTTTCATAGTCTTTGCTGTTTGCTTTCTGCACTGTTTAGACTAGCAAGATCCAATTCACAAGAATATTTCCAGAAAGGGTCAGGAGTTAGCTCAGGTTATAAGTGTTTGCAGAGGCTGGTTGCAGAGTACTGGTTGCAGAGGCAGCCAGTACATGTGGAAAAATAGTCTAATGAGCCTTTAGTGTACAACATCGCACACTGATGATGAACAACCAGTAATGTACAGAGCAGTCTTGGCCGATTGCCTACAGACATCTAAAATGAACCTGCGTCAAACACTCATTGAGTACTTTGGAGTATGAAAATTTTCAAAATCTTTTTACAGTTAATTTGCAAGCAGAAAAAATGGTGAAATTCAAATGAAAAGGGAAAGAGCATCTTAGGCCACCATGGACTAAGATATGTGGGTGGCCAGCTGCAGTGGTGGAAGTTGGAGGGTGCAGATCTCAGTTACATTCTATCAGTTGGCCATGCTCACAGTATTTGCTGTAAATATTGCATTAATTAACTATCCATTTAGTCTGTAGAAGCTCAAGCCAGAGCTTCCTTTACTTTTGAATCTTTCTACAATGAATGTTGATCTTCTAGGGTGCTGAAGTGTTGCAAAGTTTTGAATGGCCCAAAGTTCTCCAAGCCTCACAGGACTTGAGTAGACTGCTGTTTTCCTCCACTACTAAAATGCACTTGCATTGGAGAACATTGGTTTGACTAATAATGCAATAGTCTCCTGAGAGCAGGAAAAGAAGCCTCTGCAACCAAAAATTAATCTTAGCTTGAAGCTGAAAGCAGAAGCAAAGCCAAAAGAGCCTCTGCTTTCAGAAAGGAAGGTTAATGTCCCATACCTTGCTCCAGTCAGCCAGACCAGCTATCCATGACAAGCATCTCCATGGGCACTCTGGGTCCTTTCTTTGCTCCTGTGTCTTTCTTAGGTCATGGTATTTCTTATAAGCAAGTGCTCAGTAGGTCCACAGAGAGAGAAGGTACATACAGTTGCTATTGGTGCAGTATATTCATTCACAGAAAACAGGACATAGGAACCCCACAGTTCTAGTGATGGATGAACACTGCCTACTGAGGCTCCCTGTTACCATAAGTAAATGAAAAGAGTAAATGCAAGATGGAACATGAGCCCTGTGGCATTAGAGGAAATGTCTTTGCAGCGGAAGTTTCCACATGAAGAAAGCTGACCTCTGGGAGGAGGGAAATTAAAGGCTGCTTGGAGTGGACGTAGTAATTCTCAACATTACAAAAGCATTTCCTTGCATCTTCCCAACATACAACCAGTTTTCATATAAACTGCTGGTATTAAGGCTGGTCAAAGCCAAGGTAATCCCTGTAGATGGAGTATAAACCTTCTGGAGTAAGACTCTGCTCTTTGCAAAGACCAGCTACAGAACCTGGTTTGCTACAGTGTCCATCAGCCTCACCATGTAAGTCTTATATGAAGAAGAGCATTGACTGCACATCTTCAGTCATCAGCATTGTTATGCCAGTGCTGATTGACCCTGCAGTTGATAAAGCTATGTACTTCCTGGCAGAATGGCTTTCCACATTCACAGACAATTATCCAGGTACTAACATGGAGCAGGTAATTCATTGCTTGTAAGGATGCTGGACCAAAAAATTAATGGAAGATGTAATGTCTTGAGAAATTTATGTATGGAAAAGAAAACCAGGGAGAAATCTCAGACTACACCACAGAAAGAGAAACCTGGGACAAAATGTGTGAGCTAAGGTTTTTATAACAAATAATCTATACACATGAACCAAAACTTTGTGCTCAGAAGCCACTACTCCACCACTCTACTAAAATGCCACAGCCAAGTTAGATTCACGAACCCAAAGGATTTGTATCAACAATCAAAAAAACTGCAGCCTTCTACTCCCTTCCACCACCTCAAGTAAAATTAGTACTGTAAGGCCTGATACAAAATCCACACAAGGCAGTCAGAGTCTCTCTGTGCACATCAATGGATGAGTCTCTGAAGAACGACATGAAGCGGATTCTGTCTGTAGGATGAACAAAGCAGACAGTCAGTCATTTCCACCCAGGTAGGTACTGCAAAAAGGGGCACACTGGGTGTCACACCAAGCACACAGTTTATTCCCTGCATAGGTAAAAGAAGGCTCTGTGGAAGTGTTATGGGCTCTGCAGTGAAACACCTACACAAAATCCTGCAACTAGGCTGCATGCATTTGCTGACTGAGAAATAACAGAATTATAGATAACTTGAGACACATCTTCAGGGCCTACCAAAGGGATATACTGTCAGTAAGATCTTTTGTTTATTCATAGATGTTATTGTATCTGCTGAATGCTGTTTGAGACATGCACTCTGCAAAGCAAGACAAACTAGTGCAGCGAGATCACTGGGAGTACTGTTGTCAGATATCTTTAGTTTCTTGTGATTTCCAAGCATCAGATGTGGTGTGCAGCAGAGCTTGGGTGCAAGTTGAGACACAGAATTAACTCTCTGTGGAGATAACCTCTATCTTCCTGGCATCAATTTATATTAATCCTCATGATGTAAATGCTGAACTGGCCAATAGCCTAGGGAAAATCAGCTCCAAGGTGTAAAACAGCTTCACTACAGGCTTTGTGGTCTACAGACTTTACAATAGGCCAGTCAGGATTAAGCATTGACCTTAATAAAGGAAATTTATCCTGTGTTCCATGATGCAGATATGTCCATTAAAAAAAAAAAAGAAAAGAAAAAAAGAGAACTTTCACATGTTCAAGGAAAACTACTAAGTAAAGCACTTTTGTCAGTAACTATCACAGCCATTGCAAGGAGTTCTGAGAATCTGGAGTCATTAGGGTAACCAGATAAAACAGGTTAAGCCCTGGCAGTAACAGAACTGTTAATACATGAAGGGTAAGACTGAAGACTAAATTGTGTACTATGATTTGAAGTAGGTCAAATGCCCTTAGGAAATAGCTATTTGCTACTCACTGAGATGTAATCTGTTACTTGTACATCTTCAGCCTTATTAAAACCTCAGTATGAGGCAAAATCAAGGATGCCATCTCAGTTTCTTATCACATTGAATGGACAAAGAGTTATGTTTGAAAGGAAAGGGTTTATTATCTTTAATCAGACACTCACACAAATCACATTGTTAGTGAATCACATGCAGAGCTGTTTAGTTTTCCAGTAGTCCACACAAAATCCATAATCTGAAGAAACAAGAAAGAGTTATCTTGCAAGGTGGTATGCACTGCAAAGCCAAGCAAGAGTTTAAATGTGTGCTTCATCTAAGGGCTGTGAGCAATCCTCATGATTATTTTCTTGACTGAAGCACTTGCTTACATGATTGGCTGAAAATGGGATGAGACAGAGGAGATAAGAAGAAACAACCCTGTATGCTGATAAGAACAGTGGCTGCCATGGAGATAGCTACAAGAGACTTTTATGGATGACTGTGTGTCAGACCATCAAGTTTCGCTTCTCCATCTAGAACTGATCTAATCTACTAAGATTACGCTCTGTCTTCGATATTATTATATATTATTATTATTACCTCTTCAATGCTTGCTTTTCTCTGAGAACAGCCAATGAAGATGCAAAATTGGATGAGAGGAGTTAGATGGATTATTTAACAGTGGTATGTTTTTTTCTGAGAGAATTGAAAACTAAGTGTCCTGGTTTCAGTTCAGATAGGGTTAGTGTTTTTCCTAGTAGCTGGTACAGTGCTGTATTTGGATTTAGTATGAAAATAATGTTGATAATACACTGATGTTTTAGTTGTTGCTAAGTAGCATTTACCCTTAGGAAAGGGATTTTCTGTTTCCCAGGCACTATAAGTGTGCTGGTACACAAGATGTTGGGAGGACACACAGCCATAACAGCTGACCTCAAATGACCAAAAAGACATATCACATGATGTCATGCTCAGCAGGGGATGCTCATGCTTTTAGGTGGAGGAAGGAGAAGGAAGGGGAGAGACATTCAGATGGTGTTTGTCTTCCCAAGTAACCATCACACGTACTGGAGCCTTGCTGTCCTGGAGATGGCTGAACACCTGCCTGCCCATAGGAAGCAGTGAATGAGTTCCTTGTTTGGCTTTGTTTGTGTGTGAGGCTTTTTATTTCCCTATTAAACTGTCTTTTTCTCAGCCCATGAGTTTTCTCACTTTTTCCCTTCTATTCCTCTCCCCCATCCCATGGCAGCAGAAATGAGTGAGCACGCAGCTTTTTGCAGAGCTTAATTGCCAGTTGGGCTTAAACCATGACGCTTGACAGGTAGGCTTCCTGACATAGATTTTTACTTCTCAAGGAGAATAAAGTCATGCAGCCTCTATTTCTGCAAAACTCCCCAGTTCCCTTTCAGATTTGACACAAAATTAATGTAATACTTATAGGAAAAACAGTTCCTGCAAGAGAAACAACTGAAGCATATTCTTCTAAAGATTTGTTCAAACTTTTATTATTTCTGAACACACATATTGTACTAAAACTTTGAAGAAGGTCTCAGGGGAAGCAGGTGCAAAGTAAAGAGTCACTGCCTCAAAGGGCAGCTATGGCATTAATTCTGCTTTCACATAACATTTTGCCAACCTGCCTTACTCCAATTATCTTACATTGAATGTCTTCTCTGATCCATTTTGAGAAATCCAGAGTCCTATTATTTGACCATTCAGGTTCCAATACACTAGTTGAAGGCTGTCATGTGGATGCCCAGGATGTTTATAGTTGAGTATTTATCTCACCCATTGAAACTGGCCTCTCATTCTCTTCAGTGGAGGAAGTGTCCATGGATGACAGATGGAGTAAGACAGTGGAGATCTAAAGACCTCAGGTTGCTCTAGTGCAGCACATCCTACACAAAGTGATCTGTGTATTTTCTGCATAGCCCTGGCAAATAAACCAAAAGTGAGGACAAGTGAGCATAGCCACAGCGTATGGTGGTGAGGTACTATCTGCTCTGCCATAGGGATTTGCAAGCACAGCCCTCATGGGCACACTCAGGTTCATGACTACTCTATGTCTCTGCAACTGAGGGAAGCATATGCATTATCCAAGTCTAGTTCATTAAAATACAGTGATTGACATTGCACAGAAGATACAGAAAATTACATTACATTACAGAAGATACTAATGTTGAATCAGAGTGGTGTCAGAAAAGGGATTAGTGCCAGAATATGGGTAGAGACTTGCTGGCTTCCACATTGTCCTCTGATCACACCACTTTTTTTTGTGCAAGAGATGTTTTTTTGTCAAGCAATATCTGAGGGGAAAAGGAAAATCAACAAAAACCCCATCAGATTTCAAAATAACTTCCACTGTATGTCAAAGCCTTGCAAGGGTCCCCAAGTGCCAAGCCAAGAAACTCTCCTTAGCAGCTTTTGTTGGAAACAATTAACATTTCAACTTTATCTTTCCTTTCAGACAGCTGTGAAAAGATTGTAAAAAATAACAATACCAGCATTCACTGGGTCTGGCTCCGTCCGGGCTAGCACCAGCACATGCATCTGCTGGGAAAGCATGGCCTGAAAACCTTTAGGAGTCTATTTCTCTTGAGTTTGGTATTCCCAATGCCAGAAGAAAAGTCTACCAGTGAGACAAAAGCAGGCCAGAGGGAGAAGCAGAAATGATGGAGCTGCATAGTCAATGCACAGAGACCAGGAAACAACTTAAACAGCTCTGAGGTGGCATTTTAATCCTTATTTCCAGAAATCATGTTTTTCCTCATCTTAATACAAGATGCTTTCAGGTAGTTGTCAGCTCTCTGCAGCTGGCGTACTACATTACTCCCAGGGAACCTGGTGAACCTGTGAGGCTGTTTTCTTCAGCTGGGGTCAAGAAATATGAAGAGGGAAAAACCTAGAATGCCTATCTCGGTACTGGACCACATCCAGCTCCTGAATTGTGTGAACAGGGCAATAGTACTAATTTCACTGGTCAGGAACAGTCTCTTCATTCTTGTGAACAGTAGTAATCAGGAATATATCAGTGACTTCAAATGAGTTGAACCAATAGGAGGGAGCAGTCAGAGATTCTGCTTTGTCTTTATCTTCCTAAGATATTCATGCCCCAAAGAAATAAAAAAAGGAAACAATCTGTTGTAACCCTTTTCTTAAAATTAGGCCCACAAACTCAACCACAGCTGGAAGATAAGTATCAGATCTCACTAGGCCAGTATTATTAGTAATAAATTAAAGCACAAAGAACTGCGATACAATTCTTAGGATCCTGGAAACTTTAGTCTAAAATAATAGCAGGCTACAACTCTTAAAAAATTTATGTGATATTCAGAATACAACTGATATCAAGGTAAACAATTAACAGTCTTTAACAAACTCTGTAAGTGCTTACTGCCATATAGACTTGCAATTGTCAGTTGAATTAATATCTACTTTGCTTGCTGAAGTAGAACCCAGATCTGATTTCCATGCATAAAAATGCTGATTCTCAAAGCCACTCTTTTTTCTGCTTGGCTCAGCTATGGTGATGGGTACCAGGCTCACCTTCATGAGACCAGATTCCTAACTCCTGTAGATTGTTAGGAACAGCATCCCTTTGTGCTTGTGAACCCAGTGTCATGTCCATTGTGTTGTGATTGTCTGTATATTATGAATTCTTCTCATCATTTCAGAGGGACACCTGTCAACTACAGCACTCTGCACTGAGTGACAATGCTCTTAGTTACTGTATCTGGAAAGTATTATTCTGAAAGTGTCTAGCTTCTGTAGTCTTCATCACTGTGATAGTTTGCTATGGTCTTACAATAGGAAGAAAATATGAGGAATAGGAATGGGAATACAAATCTAAGCTCTGGGGGTCAATGACCTTCCAAGTGTTAAGAAATGGCAAAAACAGGACTTTTTCTAAGAACATGCTACCATCAATCCATGAGAATTCAGATTGGGGGTATACAGAGTGAGACTATCAGGCAGGGAAGAGAGTATGAGAAAAAAGATTTCTCTCTCTTACAACAGGACCTCAGTAATCTGAACATCTCCTTACGCATCAGTTTAAGCAAAGCTTATATGGTGATTGCTATTGCAAGGTACATGTTTGTCATGGGTACAAAGATTTTGGTGCAGTATTAGAAAAATGCATTAAACAAGCAGTTCTGAAAAATGTGGACTAGACACACTTGCAGCAGCAATGGCCACAAGGACAGTAGAGGCACCAGTTTCAACAGCACTCAGCTAAGTCAGTCTGCAAGTTCTTCTGCAATACTACTTCAAAAAGCTAAAAGGAAGCCAGTAGAGAAACATGGATTCAAGTGTGAGATGAACACAGTAGCCTATGTCACTCAGGAGGATGGCAGAGAGTTATGCCAGAGCTGTTCAGTTGCTTTCTTTAGAGAAGGCAGCAGTATTGCTGCCACTGCCAAAGTGACACAACCATGAAGAAGTAAAAAAGTGTTGCCTCTGAGAGTAATGGTTACAACTTTTCAGCTGGATGTGTGCATTAAATCACAATCTGGCAGCAGCTGTGGATGCAGCGAGATCCAAGGGCTGTGACCTATTCTGGTGACTGGCAATGTGCAGTGCAGTAAGAAGAGTGATATCCTATTAAAACCTGTGGATATATATAGTCATGGTTACTTGGATAGAAGCAAGGAAGTTAATTTCACTCCTTTGGGGAAAAAAAAAAAAAAGAATGTGGCCAACTTGTAGCAATCAAATTCATTAACATACAGATAGATTTTAGTGCAGTAAAGACATCTACTCAAAGGCATTAAATAATGTTCAACACAGCAGAGTCATGCATAGCGCCATTTAATTTAATGAAATAAAAGGACTCATTTGAAGTGCTACCTATTAGCTGAAACAGACTGGAAAAATGTAAATCAAGAAAAATAAATGCTAAGCTTCATTGAAAACAGCTGCAAAGGCAAATTTTATGGGAAATTACATTGATAAGGAAACAATAGAGGTTTTGGTAGTCATTCTGTATTATAAAAAACATGGTACAGTAAGCAGATGAAGAATTTGTGTCTCAGTTTCATACATGTTTAAATAAATAGCTGAGATTTTTGGTTTGGCAGTAAATTCAACAGAAAAAAAACCCAACAACAAAACACAAAAAAAATGAAGAGTCTGTCTTAGGCCACATCTATTAAAGCAATGAGGTGGAATAAGTCTCTCTAATTAATCAACAACCCAGGAGACAGAGAACTAACTTCTCAATATTCCCTGAATAATGTTTTCTATGGTATTCAGAAGGAAAGGTGACATGATACATATATAGAATTGCTCTGAATTTATTCTACTGGTGTTCCATTTAGCTATAAAATACTTAAACAGAAACCAAAGGGAAAGAAAATGACTCTATAATTTCATGATAAATCAGATGCCCCCTGAGACCTAGGGTATGGACTTCCATCTTAATTTCAAGGAACATTTTCTACAGAGTGAAAAAACATGCACAGAAGAAACTGGGAGTGAAACAGAAGTTTGAAGTAAGAGCCTGCAGCTCCAGGAGTGACGGCTTCCTCTTAAATGCAAAAGAACATTGAGAATTTAATTCCAGGTTCTGTATCACAGACAAAAATGTTGACTCCTATCTGTTGAATAGAAAAAGGGATCAACACCTCCCCTATCCATGAGTGGAGCCAGGAAAAAAAGTTCATCCTGAATAATTTAACTTGAATCCATAAATAGAGTTTCCCGTGAAGCCAAAAGACTTGCACCATCACAAAACCGATTAGTCACGCTGGAAAATGAGGCCTTCCATCTACTAAAGAGATTTTACAGCTGCAGTCGACATGCTTTTGGAGACATGCTGTTTCTCCATTCTGTCCTGATTGAATCTCCTGGGTTATACAGTGTGAAGACTTGCCCTTCTACTATTCTGTCTGACATTCACTGCCTCTCTAGTTCAACAGTGAAAGCTTGATCACTTCTGAGGACTGGACGATCAGTCTAGAAGCACAATTATACGGTCTTTCATACTTTATTGTGGAGGAAAATATAATCACAGGATGCAGCTTAGTTATCTTTCTCTTGGGACAGGCTTCAGCATAGGATTCACTAAATAAAGAGCAATATGAAAGTATTTGTCTGGAGTAGCATATTGAAGGCAAACAAATAAGCATATTAAAAACTTTTTTTTTTCCTCACATTGGAAATAAAAATAAAATGGAGGAATACAAAGATTCCTTTCCACAGTACATATCTTGATTAGTCAAAGGATTAATACTTACTATTTTTATGGCATGGACAACATTGATAGTGAAATGTCAGCTGAATTCCTTGGAATATTGAGCCCTCATTGATTTTGCTTACTTTTTAGGACTATGTTCAATCTCAGAGGAGATTCAAACATTCAACCAATATAATAAGATTTTGAATAGCGACACCAAGTACAGCAACATAGTAGAGATGCTCCAGCCTGTATCTGGGGCATCTCAGATGACATCTCCTTGTTATCTCCTGTCTAAGCTGCAGTCAATTCACTGGCTGTATTTCATCTTATTAAGCACAAGTCTGGATTTGGACCATCTTTCTAATTCTTTTCTTGCTGTCTCTGGCAATAGGCACCTTTCACATAACACCCTGTGTAAACTAGTACAGCATAAGCATGTGCTTGGGATTTCCAAGGTCAAGAAACAGTCTCCGCTTTAGTCCTTTCTTCCTTTAACTTCTTCAGTTACTATTTTAACATACGTACAGTCTTGGCCTCCACACATCCCTGTAACAATCAATATCATAATGTTATTATATGTGGCATGAAAAAAATACTTCTTTTGTTTGTTATGAAACACTTGCTCAAAAGTTATTTTGCTCTTTGGTACTACTTCATGTGTTCAGCATGGGATTTCATCTGTCACTTTACTATCTGGTGACTTGGATACCTCAATTCCTTCCACAGTTCTTTACACTAAGGTTCCTTTTCAGCTCACCTGAATGCTTTTGTATTACTTTTTAATTTTGCCATCTCACTGTTTGCCCTGATCATATGAATGCAGCAAATAGCACAGATCTCATCACAGACTCTGTAGAATTCCTTTGTGACTTCCATTTCTACTGTGAGATACAGCTTTTTTTTTTGCTCTATTTTAGTAGATCAATTAAACCTGAAGGATTTTTTTCCCCTGGTTTAGGAATTTCTGAAAACCCACATCTTTTGAAAATCCATGTATTAAATATTATGGGATTTCTGACTCTGAAGTACCCTGACAGCTTGCAAAGCATGCCTTTCCTTTGTAAAAGTGACTTTGATTCTCTTCATGCATTCTCTGTCCTCCTGATCATATGCTTTGTTACATCATCTACTTTGTTCAGAATTCAAGTCAGGTATATTGGTTTGTAGTTGACTATACTCCCTCTGGTAACTAGATTTATAACCATATCTATATTTATAAGTGCCATATTGTTAGCCTCTAATCACCTGACACAAGGCTAGTGTAAGGTTACAAGCTCCAAGCAGTGTAACAATTCCATATCCAAAACATGACACAATACAGTCTCATCTTGGCCATTTGCAGGTCTTTAGTTTACTGTTCTATTATTCTAATTGGCATTTTTTATCACTTCTAACATGACAGTCAGGATCAGCTGAAGAGACTTTCCAGAATAAAGTCTACCAATTCAGTTGCTGGTTTTTAGCCAGAGAGGAGTTGTGGAAGCATGTACTTCTAATGTGACTTTTGACAACTCATCTAAAGACTCTGTCCACAGGTTTTCTATTTATTACAATGGAACAATAGTTTGTTGTTCACACTCCCATCTTAGATCATTCAGAGTAGAGGTGTCAGCAAAAATGCTCTGCACACAATTAGGTTCTACCCTTGGTGAGGGAATCTTAGCTCTTCAGTAACATCAAACATAAACAATTCCAGTAAAGCAACACTGTTACATCAGCCGAAGGTGATCTGACATTCCTTTTTGGCTGGAACAGACTAATACTATTGGGACTGTCCTGGATTTTTGCCTGAAAAGGGATTTTTTCCTGTCTCCATCTCAAGCCAGGGATCTGGAAGAAGGTCTAAAGTAGTTAAGACTGAAATCTTTTCATCCTGTTCACAGTCTAGCCTGCAGTTAGCTAAAAGCCTGCGCCTATTGGGAAAGTTTTGGCTTCATTGTGTAAATTTGGGACCTGTCACCTTTGACTCAGGAAGGAACCCTTGAGCAAGGCAGAATATCCCTCACAGGACACCTATATCCACGAAGAGAATACACACCACTACCTCTCATTTTTCTCTTTACACAAAACTGACAGCTGTAAAGGAGCTCAATCTTGAATCTTTTTTGCAGGGACCTGGTGATCCCTGTGCATGGTAGGTATCCACTCAGAGCTCACGGCCTGAATAGCCATGGCAGCAGTGCTCACAACAGTTCTGCAGTAACTCCAAGTGGGAACAATAAATGTTACCTATTGTCTGCTCATAAGTCCACCTGCAGGTGGTGAAGCTGGAGCATATTGAGCTAAAACTGCTTTTAAAAACATATTGAAAGCTGTGCAGAATCACTTTAAAAACCTTTTAGTTTCAACTAGAATCAGCAGGTCTGCTCACAGAAGAACACAGACCAGGTGAGCTACCAGAACTGAGCTCTGGAGTTGCCAACAGAGGCCTCCCAGAGGTAAACTCATGGAAAAACACACTTCAGCTTCTGTTTACAGATGGGCAGTGAGTACACATGAATGTGCAAAGAATCAGCAAAGAATCAGCAAGCCACACATCAAAAGGGAGGTACCTGAAAGCGTGGGAAACATAGCTCTTATTTGCTTGTGAGTGAGTTGACACTATTGGGACTAAACGATTTTAAAAGTAGTCACATGTATGCAGACAGACTTGCCAAACTTGTACATGCATCTGTGGCCTAAACAGGTTTTCAGGTCTAGTTCCATAGGAATGCAGGCACTGCCATAACGCAAAACAAGGTCCTTAGGTTGGAGAGGAGTGTGACTTCAACACATATTAATGGAACCTGAAGGGACATTGCAGAGTTCTCACTGGTCACATGTAGTAGGTCCTTGCAACCTCCATATTTCTTGGGTGCATTTCCACAGATTGCTTCAGGCTTAACTGCAATAACCTTAAGGAGAGAAAAGAAAGAGGAGAAAATCCACAGATAAAATAATCAAATGCACACCGGAGCCTGAACTCTGGCCCTTCCCTGTATCCAGTGAGTCAATAGGTTTTTCCCCAGGATACTGGTGGTTTTGCTACTAGAATGAATGCAGCAAAAGAGTAAATGTTTGTTTGTTGAGGAAACCCAGATGCCAGTAACACCCATGTGATGAGCACTGTGATGGGACCACTGTTTACTTGAGGTGGAGGAAAGCAATTCAAGGAATTTCCAAGCAACATAAACAGTCAGGGCAAGATCCAGAACCTTCTCAAGGCAAAATCCAACACCAGTGATACAGGCTCTGACTGGCTGCATAGGGTGACTGGCTGCTTTTTTCTCTTCAGCCCAAATCATGAACGTTACCAAATTCTGTCATGTTTCTCAGGGTGATGTGAAAAAGCAAGAACAGGGAGAAATAGTGTGTATTTGAAATTCTTGAACAAATCCACATTCTTTTGTGTCAAGCAAAAAATAGCAAGTGGTTGTATCCCTTCCCACAATGTAAAACGAGAATAAAGTGCAACTACCCCTATCTTCTTACATCTGAGATTCATTCAGGTGGCACCATTAATGCTACAGCTATCTTTGTCTTTCTAAAAACCATCAGCTTTGCCCACATCCTGAGCCAACATTTATTGGGACAATTTTCTGCCAAGTAACACTGAATTTTTATGGCCCAGACATAACAACAAGAAAGGCACATGGATAGTGCTAATCTTGAGAGGTGAACCATGCCATTTAAAAATCACTGTAATGTCTAAGGGGGGAAAAAGGTCTCAACATTGCAATTCCTCTTTTAGTGAGTACTTCTCTTACTTCATGTACTTCCCTACTTTCACTATTTGCCCCATGATAGCTTTCTTCTTAATCCAGCCTCTCCTTGTGCTCTCCTAGCTCTCTGTCCTCTCTTCAACTCCTGTCATTTCACTTTCCCAAGACCTCCAAGATACACTGTAAAAACAGCAGACTGTGGACATCCTCCAGATGGACTATCAGTGTGCAGAGCAGAGCAAGAGACCCCTGCCTTGCCATGCCTGGAGAGACATTCTTGATGATGGAAAGATCCTGAGGAGTGCTTTGCCTCCACAGCTTTGAAAAATTTCTCTGGGGCTAGACATTGAGCCCAGACTAGTGCTCCTGCTGCTACATCCAGCACCTCAGCTACGCCGTGCCATGCAAGTAACTGTTTTGGTCATGCAGGAATCCAGCCGCAAGTAACCACAGGGCAGCAACAGATGCAGACTCTTTGGCTTAGAGAACATGCTCTTCCCCAAGGGAAGCAGAGAGGGAGAAAAATGTGCTGATCACAACGCGCAGGGGTTTCTTCAGGCTTTTACAAAATATGTGGGATTTTTCAAAAACTTCCTTGGGATCTCCCTTTCCTATATTTGTATTTGCCCATACAAATGCTTTCATTTGGTTGTGTTTACTGTCACCCTCCTGTTCTCAATATCCTACAGATGCCTGCAAGAATGCCTGAGGAGGCAGATGACAGCATGGCAGTAATTCCTCAGCTCCCCAAATCCTCCATTCTACAAACACCCTGCAGGGCATATAGATTTGCCCTTTTGTTACTCTAGCTGACAGCAAGTGTGTTCCACACTTAAGAGAACTTGGTGGGAAGAGGAAGGTGGGTGAAAAGTCCACTTACCATCTTTCTCTGTCAGAAATTACAAACAACAGAAGCCAAGGAACTAACAGCTACTAGTACCACCTCACATTGCATGACACAGTTTAGAGTCCTCTTTCCTGAAGCATTTAGTTAGACACTGTCGAGCTCTTGCACATCACCAAGGTCTTTGTAAACCTCTTTACAGCCCTATGTCTGCCTGTGTTATACATGACAACAATCAGCAACATTTTGCCTTGCAAAACCTTCTCTTTTTCCATCTAACAAACTATACTCTATTTCTAACCCTCATGAAAGGTCTTTTTTCCTTTGGCAAGAAGAGGAGATTCCTTTTAAAACCTCAGCTCTCACCGAGAACAGTTTATACTATTACCTCCACATACTTATCTAAAACAACACAAATTAATTATTTTTTTACTTTCTGCAAACAAATCTGTCAAAGAGGAAGACATTGTAAAGAAAAGCAGTAGTTGTTTTGTTTGAGATTTTTAAGCAAAATTTAGCACAAAGGTATCCATGTTCAGATGAAAGTCAAAAGTGTGTGGCTAAATCTTCAACATACATTTTCCACAGTCAAGTATAATTTTCTGTGAAACCTGTTTTCACATGACAATCCATTTCAATGATAGAAAGCCTTCTTCTTTTCTTTAAAAGACCAGATTATGGTTCAGCCCTGAGCAATATTCTTATTTCAGTCCAGGATGGATTCCTGTTGTTTAGTTTCAATTCTGTTCCTTATTACCTTCAATTAAATAAAAAAAGCCAATTTAAACTGAAATTAGAGTGTCAGAAATTATATCAGTTCAAAGTATATTGTTTCTGCTTTTGTCTTTTTTTTGTTGTTGTTGTTGTTAATTCAAACTAATATACCCAACTATGTCAAAATTTTAATATACACAGGTTCTCAAAACATATACCCAAGCAAGTGCATGGAATGACAGTGGTAAAAATTTCCGTGTTCATATTCATACACAGGTGCTTACACCTGGAAACAAGGACACATATTTCTATGCTACCTGCAGAGAGGTTTCTTACCCTTACCTTACCAATTGGCCTGTGTGACCTGTACCAAAGGTTATTTCTGCAGGAAAAAATGAGCATTTCTGAGATTCTGAGACAATACTGGGCCAGATACTGATGTCAAGGTAATCTTTTGAAACTGTAGATTATATTCAACCTGTTTCATCCCACTATCTACATGAAAGCTTTCATTACCATTTGCTGACTTTGGAGATAAAGCAAACATTTGTCTTTCTGAGAGTGGGAGATTCAAGCAGTTCTGTTGCACGGGTGCTCTCTCCTAGATGAATAACTCGCAAATCCTGTGAAACTGTGACCAGTTTCAATCAAGATCAATGCAACAACAGAGCTCTCACAAATACTGAGTCTTTGTAAAAATTGTAAAAATATGTGATTTGCTCTCTACATGGCATCACTGTCCTGCAACTGCAGTTTGCTTCCACTCTGATTACACTTGTTCACTCACTTGCAACTGCTCCCTTAGGAAGGAGTTGGTCAGGAAAAGGGAAGAGGGGAGTACACATTGAAGACAGTGAGCTGGAAAGCAAACGGTGCGGATAGCAATCAAAAAATGTACACACACACTGCTCAATCGTGGCTTCCATCAACCTTACATCTATAACATCCCTTGACAGATCTGACATCACACACACTGGCATAGGAGGCACACAAACAGATGCAGCAACGTGTTAACAAATGGATTGATGAAGGAACAATAGATGAAAAAAATCTCTTACTCACTGGCATTAAAAAATATTGCTCCCAAGAAATTTAGAGGCTTTATATAGTATAAGCTTGGCTGGACACACGTAATTCACTTTAATTGTTCAGCTGGATCCAGATTCAGACACTTTTGGTTTATGCCACTTAGAACCAGACACTCAATGCAACCTTCCAGCTGTACAATGAAGCTATATTTTACTATCCTATGTGATAATTTGGCTTCTCTGAATTGAGATGCAACACAAATACCAGCTATGCAAACACAGATGCTTTTTCATTGTAAAAATATTACGTGGCTTTGTTGCTTCTGGAAAAAAGGCCATACTAATACAAATATTTTTAAAATCTGGAGCACATCACACCTTTTCCAGTCAAAACTATGGCCTAGAAGTAGATTTTACAAGAGCCACTTTTCTTTGTTTTCATCATTAACTTTATTCTCCTTTAAATACACACACAAAAGTTGCTCTTGAAAAAAAAGTTGATCTTTGGTGACTGGAGTAAAGGGAGGAAACAGCATTGTCCAGACTTGAATTATTCTTTTTCTCCATATTTCAATCCTGTTTCCAAAGCTGGTAGACAACTAACAGCCTTGTGTGAGCAATCATGGATCAGATATGAAAAATCATTGTGTCATGGATTCTTGAAGGTGCACACATATAGATCAAGAAATAATCTATCATCACACAAGCAAAACTGATTGCTTGAACTGCATTTAAACACACACCATAAGGGCTCTGGCATGCTTTTCCCCTCATCTCATATTCCCAAATAAATTATCCATGTCTCTCCTGTCCCAGAGTGTCCAAAGATAAATATAGGTACCTAAAAGTGAACCACAGCTCACATATCAATTTTAGGTACCATCATTTCTACATTGTCACATTTCTGTGGAAGTTCAGAACAGTCCTTGCAAGCACCTACTGTGGTGCAACTGACACCACCTACCTAAATTTTAGGTATTTTGTTCTTATTATTATTTGAGGTAGACACCTGCATCCAGACGTACCATCTCATCCCCATTGCACTTCTCTGAGTATCTTTCTTCTGCAAAATCACTGTACATTTTGGAAAACACCAAGTGTACTCAGTTTCTTTTACCTCAAGAACCTGCTCAGCACATATCAGTCTCCAGTTCCAAAGCTCATTTTCTGACCTGTCTAGGCAAATTTGCACCTAAACTTTGCAACCAAGGGCTAGACACACATGAAATTATTGATCCTCCTCTCTCAGTATGAACTTCAAGCAAAATGAGAGTTGAGAAAAGATCTTGCAACAAAATAAACTTTTGAGAGCTTATGGTTAGAACAACTGAGAAGTGCAATTTGAAATTGCTGCTGATGTAACAGGAGACTGAGAACTGCACTCATATATATTTGAGGGAAAAGTAACTGAAGGAGAATTGCCTGGAGACCTGCCAGAAGGATTTTAACAGCTGGAAGCTGAAAACTGATTAATTTTGACAGCAATAAATGCTCTGTATTCATAAGCAATTATGTTTAGATTTCTGAGCTGGTTTAGTTCTTTTCTGTGTATCATTAACATTTTATTATGCAGACAAGAATTTGGATTGTCTTTATTTAGAAAATTTACAGAAACTCTACCAGTTTCTCACTTATCTTGGGAAAAGAAAAGTGAATGAAATTAGATTGAATCATTCAGAAAAACTGGTCTCATTGAAAAGTGGTCACATTTATACTGTTTTTTGAGGGAAAGCAAGGGACAACCACCAGGGCAAGTCCCAGAAAAGAGAAGGAAACAGAACATGAGAAGGCTGAAGCAGACTGTAGCTACAAGAAGCTGTAATCTGCCTGCTAGCCAGTTTTGCAAGTTCTCTTCGCATACAACAACTGCTAACAAAGTCATAATAGTTACAGAACAGAGTCTAGTTTGAACAGATACAAGCATAATCCTGACTACATCAAGAGGGCAAGAACAGCAAAGGTAATCTAAAGCCATTTCTCAGAAGTACCATCTAATCAAATAGCAACATTAGAGTGGTCAACGCAGAGTACATTGACTGGGCTTCACATCTCTGCTGGATCTTGAAGATTCAATAGCAACAAGCTATGGGAAATGAGAGACTTGGGAATTATCAGCTGAGGGCAAGGCATCCTCAACCATGAAACAGCCTACAGACATTTGTGTGGAAGCTACTATAAGCTCTGAGACATGCAGAAACATTTAATGAGAAAGCAAAGTCTCTCTGGACACTCTCTATCCTAAGCATAGTCCAGGACAAACCTCTAGCCAATCAGGAAGGGTGACCAGCCCCATTGTTTGTAAATAAGCAGATGAAAGTCTTCTGTTCTCCAGTTGTAGACTACCATCCCCTGAAGCCCACTCAAGAAAAAAATCTAAGGTACTATTGATACTCACAACCAAAGCTAACTCTAGCCCCTAACTGTGTCTGAAAGAACTTGTCCAGGTGGCTGAAGGCAAGATAGTCCAGAAGAAACTGATAAAACAACATGCCATAAGACAGAACACATCTGGGAATTTTTTTCTCAAAAGTGTTATGATTACAGCCGTAAGAATACTTTCCACAATTAACAGCGAAGGCAGATAGTTTGCTGTGTCAGTCAGCTCTGAAGGATTGCCAGTTCTGGCACACGAAGCTCTGAGGAGCTCATAGTGAAACCCTATCTTGTGAACATGTGTATATTGCCCGTATGAGGTAGTAGCAGCAGGCTGAATTTGCAGCAGATTTCATGATCACACCCTGTACTGATACAGTAAATATAAAAGCCATCAGTGGTAGGTCACCTCACCTCCTGCAAGGCCAAATAGGAGCCAGTGGCAATGCAGGTCTTTGTGGAGCCTGCTGTGCAGGCTGGGGAGCACCAGCTTGCAGAGCACAAGGCACAGGATGCCACAGTGGTGTAGCAAATCCAAGCCATTAGATACATCAGCCATTAGATAAACACATATATGACCTTAGTGTGGAGGGGGGAGAATATTTCCACAAACCCTCCTCTCTATGTTGCAAACCACCCAGCATGTACAATGCTTATTACAGTCATTATTCGTTGCAGTGCACTTTTGTCCTAGCATGGGGGATTCCTAGGTTCCTGGCTTTCTTCCTTATTGTAAGAGGCATTCAAAATATTTGCTGAGCCCTTGGCATAACTTTTGAAACAAAGAACTGGTAAAACGAGAAAAATTCAGTTGCAGGAGGGCAGTTACATTTAGGAAGTGGCATGTGGGAATTCACCAATGTTCCTTTGATTCAGATGTTTGATGGGTATTTACACCAGTCTCTTTGAAAGCCAGTGATTAACTTAGACTAGATACACAGCTTTCAAATGGCTTCACTCCAGACAGATGAGTTAGCTCACAGGCCTTTTGTAAACTGGGTTATAACTGGATGTTTCCTACACCACTGATCCAAAAGGAGGATTATCTGCAACTTTCCTGTCCAACTTGATCCCAGACTGGGCAATAACTGCACAAAGAAGGGAGGACAGCATGACATAGAGAAGGAAAGGACAGGTAAAAGATGGGAATTTCTAGGGCACACTTTATTTTCTAACACTGCACCTGTCATCAGGTTTTTCCTTCATGGGAAAAATTACATGGTCCCTGTCAATTTTTTGAGAGCTTTCTCAGCAGCTGGAAGTGAAAACAAGAGCATCAGCCCCAAATGTAGGAAGCTTGACTATCCAGTGACCTCTGCACTGAACCAAAAGGTTTGTTTGGTGAACCTCCAGACTGCTTCAGTGTTAAAATTAAACTTTGCTCAAATGAGGTAGTTGAGAAGCTGCCAAGAAGGAGTGAACACTTCCTCCTCTGTAGTCTCCCAGGGTGTTATGTCTGGAAGGGCTGACCAGTGCATTTATCTCCAGGAATCATTATACTTATCCAAACCCTTCCTACTCACTACATCCCTGATGTCAAGTGACTTCAACTGCAAAATTAAGCAGTATGACTGCTATCACTTGTGTCACTTCCACTCAGACATGCATTTAGCTGCTTGCTTTGTATGCATGGAATATCTCACTCAGTATTCCACTAAGCTACTTCAATCTTAGAAAAAGAGAGCTTCAGGAAGATAGTCAGAATGGGCATCATATGATATTAAATGTTTTTGATGTTTAACATCATGGCATGTATAGCAGCACTGTGCAAATTGGATTAGATTCAGAAACAGTCTTCCCTAGACTAGACCAGTGCATGCTTATTAAGCCTTCACCCAGTCAGTGTAAAACAGAAAATTATTTTAAAATAACTTACTTCCAGCCTCCTTTTGCCCATTCTGTCATCAGCCTTTGCCACTGGATGACAGAGCAGAAGGAGGACAGTTAAAGGAGGAATAGCTGGAGACAAGAACAACCACTGTTAAAATGGAAAACCCTGTCAAATTCTCTGGCTCAAGATCACCTTTTTGTTTTCCTGCATACTTATGGGATCACAACCACAAAAAGGATATTAATGTTAAGGAATAAAGATTCTGAGTCTACTACTTGGGCAACATGGATAGAGGAGTTATTTAGAAATGCTCCAGTTTGCCCAGATAAAAGTGCAACAACTTACCATGGCTCCAGGATCAAACCTGAGTGATTCTTAAACATGACACAATAAGAAAACAGAATTACAATCCTGACATTTTTGGTTTGCACTGATAAAATGTACATAACGTGCACCTCGTCTCTAGTAACATTTCCTCTCTTCCTCCTTATTACACTGAGTTTTTCTATTGAAACCCTCTATCAATCAGCTGTCTGCAAACTACTTTTACAGACATTGCAAAATGAAAATGGACTGTTGTCCTGCAGAATGCAGAGAAGTAGAATTTGTTAGCACATTGCATAGAATTGAACATCTTTCCTCACTGTCTATTAGTCACCTGCTATCCTACCTCTAGCTAGTTGGAAAGCTAGGTCAAATGCTAGCTGGGAATTTTGACCTGGCCTTCAACAGGGCCAAAATCTCAGCTAAGCTGCAAATACACATGCTGCAGCATGTTAAATAATTGTTGTTCTTAGTTGAGAACATTTCATACCTGGTAAGAGCAAATCATCTTTGATGTATTACACTTCTAACAAGACCCAGTCATATATCTCAAAAGCCTGTGGGCAGTTTGACAGTTGTTCTCATTCCCCTGACTCTAGAAAGGCAGCATCCATTCACACGAGTTTATTGACCACAAGTATTTGTATTAAACCCCAACAACAGGTAAAACAGACTATCAGTGGACAGCTCCCTCTTCTTTCTAACACCGTCTGTTAGGATACAGCAATGTCTCCAGTGCCTCTCATGCTCTGCAATTCTGTTCCATCTTTATGACTGCAGAGATATTTTGGATTTCTCCGTGGAGGCAGTTAACAAAATGTATTGTTTGCTACAAACTCTGCAAATCCAGTCCCTGGAAGATAAACGAATGTGATATGCTGTCTTCAAAGACAGCAGGATCAAACTGAGTAGGATAATTTGGTGGGATTTCTGCCCATAGGGGAATTGAGTACCAGGTCATGCAGGGTTACCAAAGTTATTTGTTTTGTATTGCAAAGCAAGGATAACTCTGACTGAGATCTCCGTTAATCTTTGGATCTCCCAAGGTGAAGATGGGGTTAAAAGAAAAGATTTCCTAAATCCGACTGTTCCAAAAGGATCGGGGATAAAACTGGCAGCAATCATGCACAGTTATTAAAATAGTACCTAGAGGTGCATGCCAAGAATCTCACTAAACACAGAGAAATGATTCCTGCACCAAAGAATTTTCAATATGAACAGACAAGACAAAGGCAGTACTGTTATTCTTATTCTGCAATGAGACACAGAGACTAAGTCACCATAGCACAGGGATTAGGTCACTTGCCAAGGTCATATAAGGGATCTGTGTTACAGCCAGTACCTGAGTCTATTGTATGACTCAGTCATAGTCCTGTGTTTCATAAAGGCAGTTCTCTTGCTCATCCTGAGTTTCCAGAATTGTGTTGGTCCAGTTTTGATTTTCAGAACCAAAAGTCAAAGATACTTGTAGTGGGTTTGTGTGGACAGGTTTTGGTAGTGGGGTGGCTACAGGAGTGGCTTCTTTTTAAAACTGCTGCTAGAAGCTTCCCCTGTAGTCAATAGAGCCAGTGCCAATTGGCTTTAAGATGGACTTGCTGCTGACCAAGGCTGAGTCAATTAGCAATGGAGGTAACACCTCTGTGATTAACATGTTTTAGAAGGGGGAGAAGTTGCAGCAGCAGCAGAAAGCAGTGAAAACATGAAAACAACATCTCTGCAGACACCCAGGCTGATGCAGAAGGAGGGAAGGAAGTGCCCAGGCACTGGAAGAGAGATTTCCCTGCAGCCCATGATGCAGCCCATGGTGAGGCCCTGCTCCTGTGGCCCATGGATGTCATGGCAGAGCACAGATCCACTTTCAGCCTGTAGAAGACCCCAATCTGGAGTGGGTCGATGCCTGAGGGAGGCTATTACTATGTGAAAAGCCCACACTGGAGTAAGTTCCTGGCAGGGTCTGCAAACCTGTGGCAGAGAGGAGCCCACGCTGTATTACGTTTGCCGGCAGGATTTGTGACTTTGTAGATGACTCATTCTGGAGTAGTTGGTTCTTGAAGGACTGTTTCTTCGTGGATGAGACCTACATTGAGGCAGTTTGTGAAGAGTTGCATTCCATGGGAAGAACACATATTGAGTCAGTTTGTGAAGAACTGTAGTCCACAGGAAGTACTCATGTTAGAGAAGTTCATAGAGCAGTGGGAAGTGTGAGGAGGCCTCCCTCTGAGAAGAAGTAGCAGCAAAGTCCACCTGTAATGAACTGACCATAACCCTGTTCCCCCTGTGCTGAATGGGGGTGAGGAGGTAGAAACTTGGGAAGAAATTCCTCCCTAGTAGGGGGAGGTCTTGTAAGATTTGTTGTTTTATTTCTCATTTTCTGTACTGATTTTGATTTTTTTGTTAATAAATCAAAACCAAGTCTCCCCACATTGAGTCTGTTTTGCCTGTTACGTTAATTGCTGAGTGATCTCCCTGTCCTTACCTTGACTTATGAGCCCTTTGATATATTTCTTTCTTTCCTGTCCATACAAGGAAGGGGAGTGATAGAACAATTTGGTAGGCACCTGGCACTCAACCAGGGTAAACTACCACAATACTTTATCTCAGAATCCCACTTCACCAAATACAACTCAGCAGAGAATTCTGAATGTGGGAAGAATGTGTTTTCGTAAAACAAGCCATGATCTTTACAGGTGTACCTCTTGAAGATGTTCTTATTCAGTCAGAACTATGTTGCCACTCTGCCCACTGTTATATGCAAGCAAAACCCCAGAAACAGGCCATCCAACTGCTTGTTTACTGGGTGGAAAAGTCAATCTTTTACTACTTGCAAAACAGTGGGAAGGAATCCTACCTAACCGCAGCCTCAAGCATTGGGCCTGGCTAAAAATTTTGGAGGTGATTTATTCCACCAATTGTCTCAAGATTATTTTAATGAATGTCTTTAAACCAAAACAAAAGCCAAATCTTTACACTCATCATCTCTGTTCCAAGGTCCAAAGTAATTAAGGGGAGGTTTCAAAGGCAGAAACGACAGTATTTAATTCTCATTTACTTTCAAGGACATTAGACACTCGATGATTCTTTGTGCCTCTATAGAACTTCAAATGTCTGAGAGTCTTATACCTAGAATGCTGTACTCAGGCAATCTGGAATTACCAAGAAGTCTTTCACTTCCAAAGCTTGAACTGCAATATGTTATGTGCATGCTACAATAACCCATCTCTGTTCTTCTCAGATAGATTGCTTATCTCTTCTGGCTGATACTATTTTATCCCCTAAATATTTCACATGAAATTAATGGGGAAGAGAGAGATGCTATTCTCTTTCCCACCTTCATTGCTTGCTTAAGAAACAAAACAAGCTGCAGCTATTTCCTTTTGTAATAGGATTGACAATTCACAAAAGTAATTTCTGATGAGGCTGGTATGTCTTGATAACGTGTCATTTGTTACTACAAAGAGGGTAAAACAATTTATGTTACCACAGTTTGTAAACATTATTTCAAGTAA
Organism: Colius striatus; assembly: GCF_028858725.1. Taxonomy (NCBI): domain Eukaryota; kingdom Metazoa; phylum Chordata; class Aves; order Coliiformes; family Coliidae; genus Colius; species Colius striatus. The sequence goes on along the minus strand of NC_084790.1, from coordinate 50,789,677 downwards.
ATTTTTGATCTCCACTACCTCCTTCACCATCATCTCTTTACCTGGATGTTAAATCTATTGGCTAGACTATTTCCCATTAAAATGTATGATTCTTTTCTGATTATTCGAAACAACAGCAGTAATAAAAGATTCCTGCTTTTCTTATGTCACTCACCCATGTCTATAGATAAAGCTACACTACCCTCATCAGCGAATGTGTGCCTCTAGTTTGTGGAAACTTTCCCTGAAAGACATTTATTGCTGCCAGAGATAGTGCCCATTGAAAGCTAATGTGAGATTTCAACAGGTTCTGATGACATAGAGGCCAAATCCGTTTTACCTCCAGTTCTGCGCCCCAGAGCTAAATTCACCTCTTAAATTCACAGAAACATGAAAATAGGATGGAGGATTTTTTTTCCTGGAAGTACTTTGATGCTATTATACTGGGTTAGATTTGTGTCTCACTTAATAAAAAGCCCAAGGTCATAATTACATTGTCATGTATTTCTTATTGTTTATTCTACAGACCAGCACGTTGATCAATGATTGCTATCATGAACAAGTAAGAGTCAGCAAGAAAGCTCAGCAGGCAAGAAAGTTTAAATCCAACTCACCAACATAATAATGCACATTCTGATATCTTCAAAGACCTCTCACAAAAATTGTTTATTTTCTCACTAGGTAGTTCTGGCTTTACAGGTAACATCAAACTACTACACAGATAATGCTGCCTTTGAAAATGCAGCATTTCATCTTAGAATCATATAGAAGTTCAATAGAAACAGAAGGGTCTCTTCACTTTGGGGAACGCTAACAGAATACTCAGCTGTGAATTAGAATATCAGATAAGACAGTCCTTATTGACAAATTAATTATTTCTATCATTCATTGCTGGATTGGGTTGTTTTTTCTTTCCTAATCAAACCCTCATTAAGTCATTGGGTGAGCTGTTCTGAAGAAGAATAATCAAAAGATGAACACACCAGGTTTGTATAATTTTATCACAGCTCATCCACTTTAAGCTTCTCTAGTGATCTAAAGGATGAGATTTGAACTTCATTATGAACTGATTATAGATATAATTCAGATGGATGGGAAAGTAATTTGAAGAATTTTTAGACTGGTAATGAGTTCTCTTTGAAGCTTTTGAGATGATTGTTGAACAAATTTGTAAACAACTGCTGCTTGCCTACAAGGAACCAGACAGCTGAAAAAATTCTTGGCTTTATTAATTAAATTAGTTTTGAAGCAGAGATGAAGGACACTGCCATATAACTTTCTTTGTCATCTCATTACGTACACTTTCCACTGCTTGGTTGGCTGAAAGTTTTTAAGCACCACGTCATTCAACTTGAGACCAGTTCCATTTTTTTTCAAGCTTCAGCCTCTGGTCTAATAGAAGAGGTGCTTTCATCTTACATCATTAGTATCTTAGGCACTCTAAACAATTTAATCAGTATTTCTTTGAGAAGCTCCTCAGGCAGTACGTATTCACCCAAGTCTCTCACAAGGGCTGTATCATTGCAGGTCATATCACCAGCACTATTCACCTGCCTTAAGAGACACAAAAACTTGAGCTGTTAGGTGGTGTATCATGATCACTAGGACACAATGGCTACATATCATATATGCAGTATGAGATTCATTACCATTACAAGCTGCTCATCTCATTTACCCCATATAGAAAGAGTTTTGTGCTACATGCTGCCAGAAGCAAGGATGGTGGTGCAAATACATCTCTGTACAGAATGAGCAGGCCCTGAGGAACCAACTCCATATGATGACAATCAGGCAGCATTAATAGTAATCCTGTCTGAATCTGTCCCAGGACCATGCTTTTCATTACAGTTGCAAGACAAAAAAGGTTCTGTAATACATGTACACACACCTACCTACCTACTTTCTTGGGGTACTCTCATCAAGGTCTTCAGATAAGGACAAAGGAGACCCACAAGTCTTTTCAAATAACCCAGCTTCCCTTGCAGCTGGCATCTTGGTATCTCACGGTCAGTTGTAGCAACTGCAAGCCTTAGTACTGCTCTTAGACACGGCACCTGTGCCAGAACATAGCATGCAGAAATCTCAAGCACTGAGACTGTCAGCGTTGCGCTCAGAATGTTGTAATGTGTGTTGGGTTCAGATGTCATTCAGTCCCTACAAGAAATGGGTCTGAACCACAACCTCCACTACCAGCTCACTTAAAAGACTGCTAAAGGCTATCCTGTTTTTGCTAGCTGAAAACCTCTAAACTTCTAGCCTAAGCCTGTTAAACCAGGACAAATAGGCCACAGCTAAAACGAATTTCCTCATCCACAGAAACTAAGAACAAAACTCCCATGGACCTCAGTAGGAGACACACTGCTCCTTCAGACTTGCAGTATATTAATATTAATGTTAATATTATTTTGCTTAAGCATTAAGCCAGAAAGAAACGTTTGAAATGAGACTGTGCAACACTGCATCCAAAATGTGCTACAGAAATGTTAGTAGAATTTATATTATTGAATTTTTGCAGAGATGGACATCAAAGTCACAGTACTGGGTAGCTTTATTTCTCACTCTTACTGCAAAGAGTTATTATTCATTGCTTCAAGTTCCTCACTTTTAAAAGAACTTTATACATTATCAACACGTAAAATACCCAGTGCTTTCTAAAGTATTTATTCCCACCTGTTACAAAAGGGAGCTATAAACAAAAGAATGTCAAGGTAACATGCTAAAAAGTGATTTAAAATAGTGAATACATTACTCTTTCTTGCAATTTTTAATTGTCAAACAAGAGGAGTGTGCTTTTGCAAATACCACACACTTTTTTTGTGCTTAGATCTGAGTATATTGTACCATTAACAAGTAAAACAAATATAGACCAGACACTGAGCCTCTGAGATGCTTAAAAGTTTTCCTTGATCTCACTGCTTGCTGAGATCACTTAGCATTTTTCATTATCTTCTCCATGTTTCAAAAAATCTGGTAACTTGTTGCCTCAACTTAGTAAGCAGTTTGCTTCACATCTTTTTATGGAATACTCTCTACCTTCAGATTTCATGTTCATCACGACAGGGAGATAGTTTCTCCAAACAGAATTGCCCAGACTTCTGGTGGCATTTATAATACTGAAACTTCAATCTTACTGAAACTTCAATCTTTTTAAAGAAGTTTGTACATTTTATTGCTCTGAAACATGCTGAAAAAACAGCCGTGACATCTGAATTCCCTTTTTAATAGCCATATTTGTCTTTTTTTGCAGTCACAGAAACAACACAGTGCAGCCACTGCTGAGAGAATTTCCCATGTTACTGAACTGAACCACTCCTGGGATATGTCTGCAAAGTGAGGTAAGCAACAGTGTGAATACTCTCTGATACCCACATCAGGGAGGCTAAAGTCCACTCAACCCTAGCTCTAACTGGAATGAGAACATGTGCTTGTCTGTCTGCATGTATGCAGATGTGCCTTTTATCTTGTTATGGTGTAATCAACACTTCGTGCAAGTTCTTAGGCAGTTTACGTTTTGTTGAGATACCCTCTAATGTGTTGTGGTTGGTGAGAGGCAAGAAGGTTTCTTGATATCCTGGGATAGGCATTTATTGCATTCTGATGACTGTAAAGGGAATCCAGGGTGGGTGTCTGAGATGAAACATCTACAGTGTAGGCCTCTAAGGCCGGGAAAACTAAAACACATTTTAGCTGACAAGTATGAGTTTCATACTTAAAAAAAAGGAAATTTCACACTGGATCTTTGGGGAAATTATCCATTGGCTCTTTTGCAGTTTACACCTTTACACAGAGGAGGAAAATTCTTTAACTGAGCACCACATTTCTTAATTGCAGAAATACTATAACAACTATTAACATATGCATTTCAATCCTCAGTTTTAACTTGTGGTTATTCACATTCCAAATGAGATAATTTTAATTCTCACTACATATTCCATGCCTGTGAATAGATTTATATGTAGAAATACCTTTTGTCTTTGCTTCCTCTGTAGAGTGAGATATTTCAAAATTTTCTATTTCTTAGAATCATAGAATGATAGGGGTTGGAAGGGACCTTTAGAAATCATCTAGTCCAACCCCCCTGTAGAAGCAGGTCCACCTAGATCAGGTCACATAGGAATAGGTCTTCCAGATAGGTCTTGAAGACCTCCAAGGAAGGAGACTCCACACCCTTTCTGGGCAGACTGTGTCAGGGCTCCCTCAGTTGAACAGTGAAATAGTTTTTCTTTATGTTTAAATGGAACTTTTTGTGTTCCAGCTTCACCCCATTACCCCTTGTCCTGTTACCAGATAAAATAGGAAACAGGGATGCCTCAACCTCCTGACATCCACCATTTATATACTTATAAAAGCCCCAGTTCCTGCAGCCTTTCCTCGTATGAAAGATGTTCCAGTCCCCTGATCATCTTGGTGGCCCTGTGCTGGACTCTCTCCAGAAGTTCCCTGCCCCTTTGAGCTGAGGAGCCCAGAACTGGACACAGGACTCCAGATGAGGCCTTAACAGGGCAGAATAAAGGTGAAGCAGAACCTCCCTTGACCTGCTGGCTACACACTTCTTGATGCATCCCAGGATGCCATTGGCCTTCTTGGCCACGAGGGCACATTGCTGACTCAAGGTTAGTTTATCATCAACCAGGACTCCCAGGTCTCTCTCTGCAGAGCTGCTCTCCAGCAGATCAATCCCCAGCCTGTACTGGTGTGTGAGGTTGTTCCTTCCGAGGTGCAGGACTCTGCACTTGTCCTTGTTGAACCTCAGGAGGTTCCTCTCTGCCCAACTCTCAAGCAGGCCGAGATCCCGCTGAATGGCAGCACATTTGTCCACTTCAGATTCAGAAGTCACAGATCTATGTGAAAACTATGTCCTGTCTGGTGTCTTGGTCTGAAGGCTCCAAGTGAAAGAAGAAAGTCTCCAATGAAATGGGGAGAATGAAGCATGCACTTTGCTGTCTGACTGGCTGCATTCGAGGCAAGCACCACCAGGAAATGTCTGAAGGATTCCACAGCTACACTCAGCAGGGAGGAAGCAGGTCTCTAATTAATAGGCCTTGGCATAAATTCAGATGTTGTCATGCCAGTGACTCGATAAGTTTAGAGGAAATATATATCTGCAAGGAAGATCTGTCCAGAATGATTGAGTTATACTGCAGTTAAAAGTGGAACAGATGTATAAGCAGAAGCGATGGTGTCACTGAGAATCAGTTACATATCCCATGGGAAAATCTTCATTTGCTGGATAAGGACAATATGCTACACTGCACACATATCCTCCCATAAATGTAATCCATTTTTCCCGCTCTGAAAGCATGTGTAACAGCTGTTCTGCCCAGAAGCAAAACAACATATTGTATCAAAATCATTATTCATTCTTCTTCTTCACTGATTTTGGTAAAGCTTTGAAAGGAAAGGTTAAAATACAGTACAAATCTATACAAACTGTCTGTCAGCCTTGGAACTGACAGGTTTTGGAGTTTTCTGCTAAGTCTTCTGCATTTTCTGGTTCGGTCAGGAGATAAAGCTTCACAGCTGGCTCATCCGGAGAAAAGCTGGAAAAAATCACAGACAAAAGAAATGTGGTTTGCTAATTTCAGACATGGATATAGGAAAAAAAAAATGAGCTGGAACAGCATAAAGTTAGCTGAGTTTGCAAGCCAGTGTCTGTTCTGCAGGACCAAACAACTCCTGGTGTCTACTGGAGTGTGGTACCTTCACTGCAAGACTTGAATCTCACTTAAAAGCAGGTGAAGATCAGTTTTATACAAAATCTTTGACCTGCTTCCTAAAGGACAATGTCTTCTCCCAGACCTCAGACCCTGGAATGATAGTCCCAGGCTGTCTGTCTGGAAGTAATGGGCCTTCACTCTAATCCGCTTCTCTTTGGACTTGCTCCCTGAACTCAGGCAGCCCCTGTATCTCATCAGGGATAGCTTTGTGTCTCTAGCGCTTACCATATGGTCTAGGACTAGCTCTGTCCAGCTGGTAGGATAAACCACACCACAGATAGGGCACAGGTGACTCTTTAAAGAAGGAAGAGGTGGTACATTATTAGCTTCTCAGACAAATCCTGCTTGCCTGCTGTGGTTTCTTGCTAGGAACCACTGAAAGACATGTCATCAGGGTATTTTAACCATGAGCTTAGTACTCTACAGTTAAATTTTGAATGCTTATGAAATAGTTCCTACGTCCTGTGGCAGTGTCAGTGAATGAGCACTGTGAAGAAGTCCAGTTTTCCCACTTCCTTTGGAGAGAAGCCAGGACCATTGAAAGCAGCTTATGGTTTCTGTTTTTTAAGAAAGGGAGATGGTGTTTACTGGACCAGGGAAAATTATTTCACAGCATCAATATGGATTGAGAGAGATTAAGTCCCGAGTTCAGAAGAATTATATTTACACAAAATGGAACACCTCTATCAGGATTGCAACAAGAAGGTCAACAACAAGTACGTTATAGCTGCATAATCAAGCCACTTCTATGGGTTATGAGACAGGGAGGTCTGTGTACTGTGAAGACATGATATACACAAAATCCATTTCTCCTGTAGAAAACTTGTCTGTCAACAGAGGAATGTAACCTCACACAAAGTTTTGGTCTCATCAAAACATTTTTTATTTTAAAAAAAAAACTTTTATAGGGAAATTCCCAAACAGTTCCATTTCTAATATTTATCTCCTGGAAATTAATCTACCAGGTGCACACAAACACTGGGAACATTTCCTTTTTGGCCAGCTCCCCTCACTTGTGCTGGCTGCAAGCCACACAGGTGAGCCTCAGCTGCTGTTGTCTGAGCTATGAAACACTTCAGAAAAAAAGAGAGAAAGATATGGAACAATATCCCTGTCATCAATGAGCCAAAGTCAGAAGTTTCAGCTGTTGGTATCAGCAGGGAAAATGTAATGATGTTTTCAAGACTTTTATATAATTTAGGGTAATTTTGCAGCAGTCATTATATTTATCACAACACACTTCCTTGCTTTGATAAGAAATACATTTTTTTGTGTGATAACATACATATTTTGTGTATTTATGGGCTTTAAAAAGCTGATTTTTAATGCAAATAAGGAACAAAGAAACCCTTGCGTTTTCTAATCTGATAGATGAGTTTAAATACAGCAGTAAATTAAGTATGCAGCTGAAAGCTAAGTGTGATGGGGCTTCAGCTCAGCCTCAAAGGCTATGGAAGCTGTGACTGATTCATATTTCTCACTGGTATGCTCTCTCTCAACTGTAAAAATATTCTACTGAAACCTCTTGGGAGATCTATTCCTGCTGAATCAGCTGCTTTCCATTCTATTTTTTGTAGTAGTAGGTTTTCTGGTTTAAGTTTTGTCATCAACAAATTGATTTTACAGTTGTCTCCAAAACTCAATTCCCAATTTACTGCAGACATTCCTTGATCAGAACTTACTGCTGACCTCTGTGCAATTTCACAGATGCTACCACTTTTGTTTTGAAATCAGTCATTGTCATCAACTCTCGACTAACGAAAGTATTAAATCTAATAAATACAAACAGTTCTTGGCAAACATCCATTATGCAGAATGTTTAAATTCTGGATTATCAGTCTCATAAGCTCTTTCTCTTGCTTTGTTGCCTTGGCTTTAGGTGAATTCAGTAATATTTTCAGTCGTCAAGAGCATTGACATCTTTAATTTCTACGTTGAAATCAGAAGAGATTCTGTTATCTGCCATATAACTGAAGCCTTTCATGCTTGTGCTTCTGCATGTAGCACATTACATCAATTAGACCTTCAGACCGTTTCCTTTCTGGTTTAATTCACATTGAAGAGGTATCTCACCTCACAGATAAACCCCTTGTAGCCTTTCCCAGTGACTTTCTGGTAGTTTCTTTCTTGTTGGAAATACTGCTATAATGCATTTTTGTCACAATATCATTTATGGTCCTCCATAGTGAACATAACAAGTCCTTTCTGTTGATATTGAAGTTTTTATGCCTGCCCAGAAGGGGAAGATGCAGATCTAGGCAATCAGAAGGATATTGTCTGACTCCCTGTCCTGAAGCGATACTGCTTTTGTGAACATCTGCATCTTCTCTGATCATTTTGAAAGGTGTTTGCCATGTCTTTTTTTTTTGCTTCTACTTAAAAACTAAATACAATCTAAATGCTTTTATAGCAGGACATGCAGAAATTTATCAGCACCATGTGAGTATTAGCAGCACTGACAGTTGTAGACACAAAACTGATGTGATAACATCCATTTTTTACTCCAGCAACCATCTCACAAGACCTAGACATGTAAAAAGATAATCACATATTAAAAAAAAAAAAAAGAACAAACAACCTAATAAACAATATGAATAGGCTCATGATTCAGATCTCACCAGCAGTCACCTCTCAGGGTCTCTGCTTTCAGATTTCATACAGTGCACTTGACATGTAACAGGTGGGTATTAATTTATATGTTAGAGGACAATAACTAAAGTTAGTGATCAGCATGGTCTTTTGAGGAACAAAGGCTTTTATTTCCTCCCTTTTATTTTAGAAGTCCCTATGTGTCTTGAAGTTCTAAATTCAATAGGGATCTAAAACTTGGCACAACAGATCCCATCAAAGATGACAAAATGATGGGACAGTTACTTTGGAAATAAAAGAAATAAAAGGATTTCATGTGAAGATTTTATTACATATTAATTTACATATTAGCTCATATATGCTAATCAAGCCATACATCCATGCTTGGTGGCCTCAAGGCAAGCTTGGGGTTGAACTTTTGAAATAGTGATCATGATTCCATTGTCTAAAAGCACCTAAATCTACTTGAAATATCTAAGGCATATACATGGATGAAGTGATCATCCTTTTGTATTCAGCAATGATGAGGCTGCACTTGCAATCCAGTGTTCTATTCTGGGCCACTGTCATGGTTTGACATGAAGCAGTTTCTGGTAATGGGGAAGGGGCAGTAAAGATGACTCCTGTAAGAAGTTGCTCAACACTCTCCCCAGCTCTGAACCAGACCCACTGCTGGGGCTGAGCCAGCTGGGTACCTCCATGATCACTTTTTAAGAAGAAGAATCTGGAAGAGAAGGGTTCTTCCTGCTCCTTTTTGTTCTCTCTCTTCTTCTTTTCCACCTGGTGGTGGTACAAGGAGTGGGAAGAGCGAGAGAATTAACTATGTGGACTGCAATATCAGTGAGGGAAGAGAGGAGGAGGTGTGCTGGAGCAGAGACTCCCCTGCATTCTACACAGAGGACTGGTGAAGCTGAGATTTGTTTGCACTTTGCTACAGATCCCACATCAGGGGCTGTGATTCACTTCATTAAAGACCCTGTGCCAGGGGCAGTGACTATGGCCAGAGGAGGCCATGTCACGTATGAAAGACTCAATATTCACAGAAGCTGTAACTGTGGGGAAAAATCCACTCCAGAGATATTCACCAAGGACTGCATCCCATGTAAGGGACCCTGTATCAGCAGAAGCCGCAGCTGCTGGGAAGAACCCACACCAGAGAGGTTTGTTAAGGACTGTGTCCTGGGGGAGGGACCCCATATCGCAACAGGGGAAGAACGCCAGGAGTTGTCCTCCTCTGAGAAGAGAGAAGCAGCAGAGCCCATCTGTGAGAGACTGACCACATTCCCCATTCCCTGCCCCTCTGAGCCATTGAAGGGGGAGGAGGTAGAGATATCGGGAGCAGTGAGCTGGGCCTGGGAAGAAAGGAGGAATGGAGGAGGGAGATCTTAAAGTGCTGGTTGTCATTTTCTCATCATCCTACTCCTTTTTTGCTTTTTGTTCTGTTCTGTTTCTTGCAGGTAGTAGAATAAACTTTCCTACTTTCCTATCTCAGTCAAGTACTGGAGTCTGTTTTGCCCAGAACCATAACTGGCAGCAAGCTCTCCCTGCCCTTGTCTTAATCCACAGCAACCTTGGTTATTTTTTTTCCTCCCATCTCGCTGGGACCTCTGTTATTGTAACGAGAGTGGGAGTGGATGGAAGACAGTGAGTAAGAGCTGTCATGGTGCTTCTTTGCTGGCTGGGCAAAACCACAACAGCCACCCACAACAAGAAAGGCACTGAGGCTCTGGAATATGTCCAGAGATGGGCACCAAAGCTGGTGAAGGGTCTGGAGCAGAAGTCCAATGAGGAACAGGTAAGGGAACTGGGGCTGTTTAGCCTGGAGAGGAGGAGCCTCTACAATTACTCTCTACAGTTACCTGAAAGGAGATCATAGCAAGGTGGGAGTCAGTCTCTTTTCTAAAGGAACAAATGATAGAAGATGAAAACAGCTTTCAGTTTTGCTGGGGATATTTAGGTTGGAGATTAGGAAAAATTTCTTCACTGAAAGATTTGTCAAGCACTGGAACAGTCTGTTTTTGGAAGTGATTGAGTCACCATCCCTGGAAATATTTCAAAGATGTGTAGATGAGGTGCTTAGAGACATGGTTTAGTGGTGGAATTGACAGTATTGGGTTTACGGTTGGACTCAATTTATCTTAAGAGTCTTTTGCAATTAAAATGATTTTATGATTTTATGGTCTTCATGGAGATGACACAGGAAACCTAAAGGAGACTCATGGTCTTCTGGAGTCGTATAAGCCAGACAGATGACATACAGCTTCATGTGTCTCAAAAGGCACTGGGTACATAACATGTGGATAACTGAAACCCAGCATGTCAGTACCACTTCTGTTGGATATGAACTTTTTCCATCAGTTTGTTCCCTTGGCACCAAGATGGGATGTCTCCCTCCTTCCATATGACCTGCTATCCAGGAGAAAACCTGGGATCTTATAAAAATAATCCCTGTCCAGAAGCCTACCATCCTGATACAGCTGATATACAGTGCTCAATACATTTGCCTATGTATTCCATAGACATGTGGGCTTTCAATTCTTCACTGTTTAGTGCAGAGGAAGGCAAATGTTGGCTAGCATTGAGAGTTAAAAGATTAACAAATTCATTTAGAAATGAGCTTAAATGACCAAATCTAAACATACTCCTTGAAAAAAGCTTTAAGAAACCCTGATATGACCACAGACCAGAGAGGACTGAGACAGTGCAGAAGTCCTGCAACCAGTCAAAAACAGGTCTCTGCTTGTAGGACCAGACAGTAAACACTGGCATTTTTGTTGCTGAGACTGTAGTTAACCAGATAGTGAGGACACTGTTTCAGAAACTAAACCCTACAAAGTCTCCACTTGCCCATGGTATAAGTGAGCTTTTGTCACGTTTCTCCCTGCATTAAATCTTTCAGTAATCCCACCTGATTTTAAAGAAGTCTTTCCCATCAATTTACTGTTGTAGGTTGTTTTTTTTTTTAAAGATGGAACTGAAGATTAGATTCATGGACCCAGTGACAATCAGTCACTGTTTCTATGATACCTTTAGAAATGGCAGACAAACGTGCTTCTGGTGCTAAAAAAAGAGAAATACTAAACAAGTAAAAACCTCTCCTCCAGAGCATCTGTCCTAGTCCATGACTTATACTTCTTCCATGCAGTCAATTTCTCTAAACAATGACCCAAGTGTCCTTGTTTTATAGGAAACTCTCTCATCAGGAACTCCCTCCTGCAAATCCAGACGTGCAGAAATTCAGCACAGGAAGTCAGGCTGTCATGGCTCCAAGCATTGTTAATCATTTTTAAATGATCATTAAAAAGCAGCAGCAGTGAAAGGATGCAGCTCTGGTGAGGTCAGATAACAAAAATGCCTTTTTTGGGGGGTGGGAGGTAAAACAAAAACACATTTTGCAGACTGAGTTTTAAAACACTCTATTCAATATCTTGGAGCTTAGGACAGGAAAAGAAAAATACAATTACTATGCTGACAGTTACTGAGGTAATTCCTACCCTGCTTCCTGTGGCCTCCCATTCCCTACAGACAGACCCATACTCCCTCTGTCTCTCTCTGTGCAGCCACAGAGAATTTGCTGTCCCCACTGTTGCCTCAGGTCTAATATCTCAGGTCTCCAAGAACTGCCAGTGCTCTAAACACTGTACATTGCAATCATACCACTAACACCACAGTTTCTGGGTGCACTGCCTTGCCTTGAGAACTTTTTAAACCTGTAACTTGTTAAAGCCTTTGGGTTCAAAAGATTCAAAATTCTGATCCAGTTTAATTTTTGTGATGCAGCCTGGTTTTTGCAGTCTGTGTGTGCTGTAGCTGCATTTGCAATTACTAATTATGCCCACCCATGACTTTGATGTCATTTGTGCCATCAGCTAATGCTGATATAAATGTCATTAGTCCTATTGTGATGGGAAATGAACAGTGCAATGTATTTCTTCTCCCTTTTTGAACGTTTCCTAGACACCACCATATGGTTTCTGCACCAAAGGCCCTCCGCCATCTGGACTATGGTGCCTAATGCCCTGAGGAAGACATAGACATAAACCAATTTGTGTTAAGATCCAGACCCCAGACATATGGTATCAGTGTGGCCATACGGCTGGCCCCAGCAGATAAAGATAGATTACCAACTCTACAGTAGCTTTCCCATTTCCTCCCTCCATTGATGGTCTGGGTTCTGGGCTGTGCTGCCCATCCTTCCAGAAAGCTCCTGCCAGTCCCTCTCAGGCAGGAAAAGCTCTGATCACCCACCCTGAAGCCACCCAGTATATACTTGTGGTCCTGCCACAGTCAGGCAAGAGCGGTCTCAATGGAGGTATCAGCATCAAGCCAGTGGCCAGTGACATCGTTCCTTTTATACCTTCTTTCTTTTTGTGAGCTCCCCCAGTTTAGCCTCATAGTGTCTCAGCCCATTATACTGCTGCCTTCTCCTCCTTGGATCTTGATTCCCACCACAACTCTGGGGACACAGCCCTGCATCATCACCTTCCCTCATCTACTTGAATAATAACCTTCATTCCAGCTGGGAGGAGAGGATGGATTTAGACAAAACCTATTCAGCTCTAGCTAAAGGCAAGACTTTTGCCTCCAACTCATTTTTATTAGTGTCCATGACGCAAATGATGCTCATCACCTGTGCACAGAGGAAACATTGATAACCTCTGGTGGCACTTCCAGCATGTGCTACCTGGGCTAGCATCTCGAGGAGTGCTCTGTGTTTCAGTGCTCTCCCTCTCATGCTGCCTCTCCTGCCCATTTCTCACTTCACCTGTGAGGTGAAACTCACAGCCCAACAGCAGCACTGTGCCCACCAGCACAACCCTGCACCAACTGCCAGGAGACTACAGTGAAGCTTGAATCACAAATACATGCAGGTTAAGAAAAACAGAAAAACTAGTGGTTGATGATCTTACAAAGCAAGCAACAAATATTTGCTCATTAGTCTGCACTTAACTTCACAATAAAGTCTCACCCTTTTTATTTCACTTAATTTTTTTTCCTACTTGCTTCATTGTAAACCATTGAACCGGGCTTCTTGGCAACTAATTCACGGCTGTAGTTACTAAGGAACCACCAAAGAAAGTAGATTAGTCTCTGGTAACCTATTTCATTGTTAGAGATGTTTATTTTGCATAAAGGCAATAGCTGTACACAGTTTTTGGAACTCAGATGAACAAGAAAATGATGCAGCATAATTTTTCCTTCCAATAGCTTTGTCTGCTGACACAAAACTCCACTAAAAGATTTGAGCTTTTCCTCCAGGAACAGGATTTATTTGTTCAAAGTTTTGCCCTCTGTCCAGGGCCAAACTGCAGGATGTTGTCTGACGGGCTGGACTCCAGTTTCCTCAAGGAGATATGCATTAAGGATAACCGTGTCCTCTGCCTGTTCTCTCCAGACCTGCTCAACTGCCACCCACAGAACACCAGCCCCTGCCCTGCCCCAGACATGACAGCCAGGGAGGTCATAACAGGCTGCTAACAGATGTGAGCCCAAAATAGCACTGCTGCTGATTCTGAGGAGCTCACTTTTCCTTGTTCAGCTGCTGACTGCCCCATCTAGATAGCAAGAAAGAGTAGGCTATGCTTGCAAGGCAGGCAGGAGAGCATTCCCTCTCTGTGTTGCCTTACAGCCGTGCTGCCCAGTGTCCCATCTGCCGTCAGGCTCTGCTGTGCTGTAAGTCACCTCCATGCACCTTTGCCGTCTGTCGCTTCCAGAGCAGCACTGGAACAATCTTCTTCCAAATGCTGCCTTCAGTGAGGACCAAATGCCTTATCAGATACTTACTCCAAACAAGAAATTTGATTCTATCTTTCTGTTTTCCCTTTAGACTCAATTCTTCAGTGGTCTTGCTACAGCACTTTTTTCTGTACCCACAGCTTCTTCTGTTGGTGAAATTTCTGATATTTCTTCAAGTGTTGTTTGAATATCCATAGATAAATGTGAAGGTATGAACTGTTCAAGCGTTACAGCAACCAGAGATTTGGAGATAAAAACCAGAAATAAATGCAAGAAGTAGTAAGAACTAGTGCAGTCCTCCTTAGAGTTCCCAGGTAACGCTGCCCATATCACCTCATCCAGTAACTCTGCTGTGTCCTAACACTGGCTGCTGACGTAAGTACAGATTTGCAGCCTTTTGTGCACATACTTCTAGATATCCATGGATGACTTCTAAGAGGTCTTACAAAGTTAAGTGATAAAACTAAACCTATCAACAGTAAGCATGAATTCTTCATTGCACCTCCATTGGCAAAATGTTCAAGGACATGAAGATTAGAAACAGGTTGAAAGCCAGAAACCTAGAGTCTATCCTTCACAGAGTCACTCAGATCTCCAATCCAAGGTGTGAAATGGTGAAGAACTGCTCAGTCCATTGATGAGTCACCCTAGTAAGTCTGTTCACTTTTTTCGCTTCTGTTTTAAAATGGCAAGTCTTTAGATGGCAGAACCAGAAAAGTTTCTAACCATGAAATCTAGCATTGATTACTATAACAATTAGCTCCACGATAAAATTGCATAAATTTCCTATGTGAGGTGAATTTAAGTTCCACAGACAGTCACAATATGGCAGATGGAAGCACACAACACCAAATAAAACCAGCACATGCTCCATCAAACAGTGAAATTAGTAAAAGCAGGATTTCCTACAGATTCATATACTCTTCTGCTTTCCCAATGTAGTAACCTCAGTTACTCTGTTCCTTTGTCTCAATGATATGCCATGGCCAGCTGTCTTCCACACACGTGAAGACTGGCTGACTGCTACCGAACAGACTGAGAAACAGCTGTGTTTTTCCTGTCTTTTACTTTGAGGTACTAATTCGGGTCTCTTCCTTCTCTCCACCTATTGATTTTTAAAAAACACACTGGGATATATTTCATGTTAAGATTTCTATCACCTCCTTCAAACTCACTGAAATTTTGCCAATAGCTTGTAGGCTTACCAGAGGAGAGAGAACTGATACACAACTGGAGAGTTAGACCATATTACCACAGAAACTTCAGCTCATTAGGAAACCTGGCTGAAAGTTGATTTACAAGCACTATAGTTACCAAAAGCCCTTGGAAAATTAAGCAATCCACAGGTAGAGCTTAAAAGAAAATTTATAAGGTACTGTACAATATTTACAACAGTTTTGACATAGGCACTAGTGAAGGAATTTTCAGGAGAGGGCTTCTAGACAGCCTATTTGAAGTACTTTAAGTCAGCAGGAAAGCTGTCACTGTAGGTTTAATGGAGAGAACTGTGCACTTATATTTTGTAAAATTTGATGTGAGACACATTCTCTCACAGTATGTTTTGTGAGGCTGGTTTTTTATTAGTCTAGTGAGCACTGCTAGATTCTTCCCACCAGCACAAGATTACAATGTCAACATGGTACCACTACTCAGGTGCTAGCATGGGAATTAAACTCACAGCCATCTAGCCATAATTTGATGACATTTGACAAAACATGGTGCCATCAATCTCTCTTCTCTTTTCCCTTCTTCTCCCCGGGAGATCCCTAATTGGAGATGTCTGTGTTATACTACTTTATGTTACAGTGTCTGGAGGCCTATGTAACTTTTTCAACGTACTGCGAAATCCAGCTGATAACCTCTCTTAAGTCATTTCTTAATTTACCGTTGATTAATGAGCAATCCAGCTGTGGCAAAATTTTCCCAACAGAGAAATTTATTAGGTCAAGGAGTAGGAAAAAAAACCCCCAACACTTAAGTTAAAGATGGTTTGTAGAAGCTTCTACAAAATAAGTGTTACAAACACTAGATTATCCTTGTCCAAGTTGGAAACAATGGGTTGCATTATATTCCCATGGCAATTTTTTTTAAAAAGAGAGAGTATTGTAGTTCTTTTCTCTGTTTTCAAAGCATGATCTCACTCTCCAGATTTAGCTAAGGACAGAAACAGCCTAAAATTGTAAGGGCAAGAACAGGAAGTGCATCTGTGTACTCTTTTCAATAGTCCATGGAAGAGTTTTAACACAAGTCCACACAATAACTTGGTGTAACGGTCCAAAACAAACCCCCGTCGTGTAGCAAGATGTGTAAGAAGAGGATCCAAAAAGAATCAAATAAAATAAGTGAATCATATCACCGAAATATACCATTGTTATCCTCTCATTCTGCTTGGAATGTCTGTATTTTAGAGAATTTATACAGCATTTTAATTAAACTAAGGTGTTTGTTGCCAGCAGCATAATTATGTATGAAAAAATAAATTTCTGATTCAAAGTTATATAAAAAGGCTATTATTCTTGGTTAACTCAAAAAAAAATTAGAACAACAATAAATTGTTTTTTAAAATATTGTAGAATTGAAATCTGTTTGAAACATGCTAAATTTAAAATATGTCAGAATGCTTCAAGAAAATCCTCTATAAATCAGGATGTATACATATTCATACATTCTAAAAGTTTGAAAGTTGTTCTCATGCAATTTCTGGCTAACTTGTATTGTTTCATTCACAAGCTTTCCTGGAGAAGCTAAGAACTTAAACCATTTAAATTAAAAATTTAAGTCTATTAAAACTATGTTGTCAACATGACATCAGTAAGATTCAAGATCAGCATAAGAGAGAAGGAGAGGTGCTTTGTTACAGCAAGGCAGAAAGAAGGATGAGTCTTTGGTCATTTTATGGATAATGGGCTGGAGAGAGAAGGTAGCTCAGATCACTAACAGAGGAAAGGGCAGGGCTGGGGAATAGTGAGTGAAACTATAAGGATTTTCCATTTTGTGCTCAGACAGGAAAGTAACACAGAAGAGACATTGTAATGCTTAAACTTCCTTTCTTTTTGCTGTGTTTCTGAGGCATTTCTTTGGCTTCTGTCCCTAGATAAGTTTGACTTAGTTGTGATGCAGAGTAGAAGTCAATGACAAAACATTTGTGCCGAAGAGCAGCTAATTCAGACATCGGACCCCAAATGGCTCTTCTATAAGCAGAGTTGCTTCAACTTTTTAACACAAAATGATGAGTGCAAAGATAACTGCAAAACTGCAATTCCATCAAAGCATGAGTTCTAAACTACACCTCAGTGAAGTAATGGATTTCTTCTGGAACCAAAAGTAAAGTAGTCTGTTTAGCTGTGTGTAAAAATAATTTAAAATACAAGGTCCATTATGTCAATCTGGGTGCCCATTCTGCAAAAGGGTGGTTCTGCTGAACCCAGCCTTCACTGAATGTATTCTAAAGGGAACTAAATTAAGCATGAAACTTTAGTATTCCTTTGGATAAAGAAGTAAGTAATTTCTGATACTGCTGCCAATCAACCAGAAGCAAAGCCTGCACATAAACAATTCACAATGAAAAGAATGCTGGCAGAACATAAAGTCTTTAGTTTGGGCTGTTGCTATTGGCATAGTTTTATAGCACACATGGAAAGATGTGGCTCAACTTTTGCACACTATATATAAAAATTAGATAGCAAAGAAAGGATACAAATTCCTTTGAAGTGTCTCAAGGTATCTTATTTTGTTCTAGTGTGTAACTAATATAACACCTTATTGGAATCCCAGATTTTAAGAACTACTGTAACTGTCTAGCCTGACTTTGTGCAAAAACACAGACAGCCAAATGTCATTAAACAGCTCTTTTGTCAAGTCAAATGCCTCCTGGTTGGGTTAGAGTATTGTTCTGCAGAAAGATATCCAGCCTTGATTTGGAAACATCAGGTGATACAAAACCCACAGCATCCCTAAGTGCATTGTTCAATGGATAATCATAGTGATTTCTAATCTAGCCTCAGCCTCTGACTAAATCTCTTATCTGCTAGATAACTTTTGAGATCCCTTCCAATCTTTAAGACTCTGTGGAAGAGCCCTCTGCAATCATAAATACTCTCCTCCAAGCTTTTAAATCTCATGGGCTCCCTGCTCTAGCAAGCTGCACAGGTAGGAGCAGGCTATACTTCCAGCTATATTGTACTGCCTGCCTGAATGCACAAGACATATAATCATTAATGAAGAGAGACTCCTAACTGTATTGGTTTTAATGAGCATTCATAATCTCTGAGTGGGCCAGAGGTGCCATCTTCTGCTCTCACCCAAGAGGAATAAATACTGTGGCTGCTAAATGACTTGTCTGCCTGCATCTGAATGATAGCAGATAGTCTGAGAACGATCCATGGCCCAAAGCAATAGGGCTCACAGACTATGAGGCATGATCTGAAACAACATTATCCAAACTACATCATTGCACTAGTTGAATAAAGATGTAGTCATCAGTGCACATAAATCCCTCACAAGACAAAAGCTTTTCCAAAACACTAGTATTCATGGAGCTCATTTCTAATTGTCTGCCTAGTTTTTAAAAAGATTGAACAGAGCACTTTCTAAATGTCTTGACTAATTCCATACACAAAGTCTCTTCAGCTTCCCTCGTCCTACTCTTTGTCTTCCTGATCACACATCCAAGAAACAAGCTCCCTTCTGTGCAATCTCACATTGTAAATTCATGCTCTGTTGGTTAATCTCCATAACCCTCAAGTCTATCAGAACCAATTCTCTGAAAAATGCAATCTCAGGGCCATATCCTGTGAATAAGATGTACATTCCTTGTTCCTTGATGGATAATGTTGTATTTGGATGTTAAAAGGTTAACAAAAACAAGAAGATACACAACTATTTGTCAGCATCAGGACATAGCCTTCAGTAAGAGGAATATTATTCCAATACACATATTGAGATATTCGCAATGTTCACCAGAACAGAATTATGGCTTCCAGAATGACAGGGGATGAGTGCAGAAAAATGAAGGTGAAAAACGTATGTGACAAAAAATTCCCTTTTTATTTAGGATGAGGAAAAAAGGTTTGCAAAAACAAAGAAAGATTTTCTATAAAAACAGAATTCAATTAAAGTCACAAATCAAAACCCTAAAGAGTTTTAGATTTTAAAACACAACTCCAGTTCCTTCTGGGCATAACTGTGCAAGCACTTCTCAGGGACAGCCCCTCAGCCAGGGCTCCTTGCCTGAGATGCCCTACAAGGAAAGAGGGGAGGGGTAGGACAAAGATGGTCTTAAAGGGCTGGTTGTGCTCTTCGTCATTGTACCACTCTGTGTTGTTTTCTGTTTGTTACGTTTTGGAGGTTTATGTTTTTCATTTGTGGTGGATTAAATGAATTTCTCTTTTCTTCCCCAATTTGAGTAGTTGTGTTTGTTTTGCCTGGGAATTGAGTGGCAATTGAGCCCTCCCTGTCCTTAGGGGGTTCCAAAGGCCCCTGGTACTTATGGCTAATCATGCCCATTTGTTCCTAGATGGTCCTAAAATATGACAAGGAGTAATCAGAGACAGAGACAGTATCCACACCCCTGGATTTCATAGTAACTGACAAACCCATAATGCAAAAACTTTTCTTTTGGAGACTCCACTAGCATTTTTCATGTCCATCATGTTCCATGTCAATAAGTTCTTCCTATTTCTTATTCTGTAAGTGAAAAATGTCCAATTTTCTATCTGAATATACATCCTGCTGATGTATACTCTATGGCAGGCTTCTCTTTAGTCTTTCCATACATCAGAGACCATTTTGTTGGCATTACTTTCCTTCTCTGTGACATTTCTTGTCCTCTTTGTTCTTCTAGAGGTGAAACGACCAAAATTGCCCACAATGTCCAAAAAATCAACATGCTAGAGATTTATGTCATGTACTAATGACATTTTCTGGCTCGTTTCTTACAATCCCCATAAAGATTACAAGCTCCACACCCAGTTGTTGGGCTGACATTTTCAGAACTTCTTATGATGTACATACAGAAACAATTCCCTTTTTCTGTGTTCGTCTTCTTTCTTCCTCTGTCCTACATGCATGTCTATTATACCTAGCATACTGAATTTTATGTGCCAGTTTATAATTCAATATCATAAGGTCACTTTGCAAGTCCCCAGAGTAATTCCAAAAAGTTACATCCTTTAAAATGTGCTAATAGAAATTAGTCACAAAAGTATGAATACAATAGACTTAGCTGTCTTTACTGCAAAGTTAACCCAAATTTAACCCTTGGAGAGAAAACAAAGAAACCAGTTACATGCTACATTGTCTATAAAACATATGCTATATCTCTTATTACGTCTGGCTTGTAGAAATTTCTTGTAGAATTTGTAGAATTGTTTTATAGCTCGCAAACTTTTTAAGGGGCTCCTCATTTAAAGCAGGTCCTACTCCAAGTCTTTTCTCCAAATGATTAACTTGTTTTTCCCCAGCCTTATAAAATCCAAGGGTCAAAGCAAAGTCAACAAAGTAGAAAGGTTTCCTAGAATAAGACAATCAGCGCCAAAGACAAAAACAATCTTTCATTTGTTACCACGAAAATCTTTACATGGCACTATAGACATGCAGCAAAAGCAAGGGACTATGTAATATTATTAATAAGAATATTAATAATGGTTGCAATGAAAAGGAATATAACTATGAGGGTGACAGAGCACTGAAATGGGCTGCCTCAGATGGGTTGTCGAGTCTCTTTCTCCAGAGACATTCAAAACTCATCTGGATGAGTTCCAGTGTGACCTACTCTAGGTGGTTCTGATCTGGCAGAGGGTTGAACTAGATGATCTTTCAAGGTCCCTTCCAGCCCTTAAGATGCTCTGATTCTGTGAAAAAGAGTGAGAAACAGGCTGCCCAGAGGGGTGATGGAGTCTCCTTCTTTGGAGGTTTTGAAGACCCACCTGGATATGTTCCTATGCGACCTGATCTAGGTGAACCTGCTTCTGCAGGGCGGTTGGACTACATGATCTCTAAAGGTCCCTTCCAACCCCTACCATTCTATGATTCTATGATTCTATGAAACAAAACCCAAGAAAAGACACATGCTGTATAATGCAATTGCTCACCACCTGCTGACTGATACCTGAGCAGAGATTCGCCCCTCCCGGTCAACTCCCCCACGTTTATATACTGGACATGACATTTTATAGCACAGAATAGCCTGACAGAATCAGCTGTCCTGGCCTTGCTGCCTCACAGTTTCCTTTGCATCCACAGCCCATTGTCAGGGCACAGTGAAAAGTAGAAAAGGCCTTGATGCCAGCAGTGCTTGACAACAAGCAAAAGATTCCTGTGTTACCAACATTCTTTTCAGCCAAAAGAATGATACATAGCCCTCTACCAGGTATTACACAGAAAATTAACTTCTTCCCAGCTGAAATCAGAACAGGGCATTTTATAATAGTTTTTAACTAAATGAAGAGATATAGACCAATTTTGCACCTTGCAGCCCCATAATAGGAAAAACATGTTCACTTGAGAAGAAGGTAAGGTGTGATGGGAAGATTATAAAACCACAGGGTTTGAGTGTGAAACAGCACTGTGGATCCTGGCTTGCAGCTTGTTTGAGGTGGCTCCATTGAAATCATTGATGAAATTTACCATTGATTCAAATTCATACAAATCCTATCCTAGTCTAAAATCAAAATCCCTGAACAAGGTACACAACTTGTGTTATTATACATAGGACTTAACCACGAAAGGTGTTTCTAGCTCTTCATGCTGCAAATGCTTGCGCATTGAATAAAAAACGGTCTGCACATCCCATTAAAAATGCACTGTCCACAAACAGTGATGCATTTCTTTCTGACGTACCCACAAAGGCAGACTTCATCCTGGCTCATGTAGAAAGTCCATGATGCCAAACGATGGGATAAACCTACGGCTAGGTAGGAGGTGCTGTTGGTACAGCCTAGTGTAGCAGGAAACAATGCAGCAGAGGTTGCTCCCCCAGGATTTTGCAAGGAGTCCCAAGGATTTTCCCAGGAGACTGAAAGGCTTAAATGTGGCTCTATGTTTGCTGGGTTGTTTTCTCCTGGGATAAACCAGATAGAATTTATAAATATGTTAACCTAAAAATTCATTTAAAAGGCTCAGAGTAACTTGGCAAAAAAACTTGAAGGCTCATAAATATGGAAACTATTTTCTGGTACTGAACATACACATCCTAGTAATTACAAGTCCACAATATATAACTTCTTTTATTTGAGCATTAAATGTTCTCGTTTTTCAGTGGAAACTCAAGAAATTGCTGCCATATCAAATATCCTTCAAAATTGATTTAGCTTTGGGTAATAAAACAGATCTGCTGATGCACCATAATTTCCAGAAAGACTGAGGACGCAGATGGCAGGAGAAAATGGAGCTGTCATAAACTATGAGCTTTCATACGGACTGTCACACTATCTAGTCTGATGGTTTTCCCCTAGTGCAATGTGCAATGCTTGTGAGCTATTGGCCTTCAAAACAGAACAGTATGCCTGGGCTTCCGCATACAAAAGTAATTTCGAAAGTATAAAAAGCTCTATTTAAAGTATTATTTAAGACAAAAGTGACAGATTCCTAAAAATCACTTCCTGCAGTTAAGAACAGTAGTGAGAAATAACATGACATCTTCTTTATAACGCTTCAAGAGGTGAAAATTCTTCAAATTTAGGAGGAGTGCAGGTCTTTACACGCAGGTCTTTACACAAGAGCCGTATTTGGCAACAGATACATATTCTTTCCTTTTCCTCTTGTTAAGTTCAACACTGCATTTATAACATCAGACTACTTTACAGTGAGAAATTTAACTAACTTGTGATTTTTGTCGCTGAGACTAAACCTCTAAGAAACTAAAAAAGAGTCTTTAAATCATTCCCTCAAAGCATCACAGGGGATCTGCTATAGTATCACTGCCAGAAGCCAGATTTCTGTCAAGCCTTGCTCTTTAGCCAAAAGAACATCTTTTAACTTAAGATATTTTTTAAATGTCTTCACATACAGAAGAGGAAGAAAATTAACAAAAAACCTGTAACTTATAAGACCTTTTTTTAACACTGTCTGAAATCAACCAACCATACTTTCCATACACCCTTTTCTCATCTACCCTAACTTCAACAAGGCTTTTGACACAATCTCCTGTAACATCCTCATCAGAAAACTCAGACAGTGTGGATTGGATGAGTGGAAAGTGAGGTGGATCAAGAACTGGCTGAACGATAGAACCCAGAGGGTGGTGATCAATGGCACAGAATCGAGTTGGAGGCCTGTGGCCAGTGGAGTTCCACGGGAATCAGTTCTAGGGCCAGTCCTGTTCAACATCTTCATCAATGACCTGGATGAGGGGACAGAGTGTACCCTCAGCAAGTTGGCTGATGACACCAAACTGGGAGGACTGGCTGATTCCCCAGAAGGCTGTGCTGCCATTCAGTGGGATCTCGACCACCTGGAGAGTTGGGCAGAAAGGAACTCATGAGGTTCAACAAGGACAAGTGCAGAATCCTGCACCTGGGAAGGAACAACCCCATGCACCAGTACAGGCTGGGGATTGATCTACTGAAAAGCAGCTCTGCAGAGAGAGACCTGGGAGTCCTGGTTGATAATAAACTAACCATGAGCCAGCAATGTGCCCTCGTGGCCAAGAAGGCCAATGACATCCTGGGATGCATCAAGAAGAGTGTGGCCAGCAGGTCAAGGGAGTTTCTTCTCCCCCTCTCCTCTGCCCTGGTGAGGCCTCATCTGGAGTCCTGTGTCCAGTTCTGGGCTCCCCAGCTCAAGAGGGACAGAGAACTTCTGGAGAGAGTCCAGCACAGGGCCACCAAGATGATCAGGGGACTGGAACATCTTTCTTATGAGGAAAGGCTGCGGTAACTGGAGCTGTTCAGCCTGAAGAAGAGGAGACTGAGAGACCAACCACCTCATTAATACTTAAAAGTATTTGAAAGGTGTGTGTCAAGAGGATGGGGCAATACTTTTTCTGAAGTGTCCAGTGACAGGACTAGGGGTAATGGACAAAAGCTGGGACATAAAAAGTTCCACTTTAACACAAGGAAAAAATTCTTTACTGTTCAGGCGAAGGACCTCTGGCACAGGCTGCCTAGGGAGTATGTAGCATCGCCTTCTACGGAGGCATTCAAAACCCACCTGGATGTGTTCCTGTATGACCTGATCTAGGTGGACCTGCTTGAGCAGTGGGGTTGGGCTAGATGATCCTGTATGTCCCTTCCAACCACTGTCATTCTATGATTCCCTAATCCAAATGGAATATGAATGTCATTAACAACTCTTTGTGTCAATCTGATTCTCACCACACAGGAATGAACCAATCTCGGTGACATTCAAGAGAGTTAGAGACATGTACAGGATAGATTTCATGAGTATTGCTCCTAGATTTATTCTCATTTAACCAAGAAGACAACTCTGAATGGCAAGGTTCTGGTAGCAAGGAGAGCTACAGGGGTGACTTTTGTCAGAAGCTGCTGGAAGCTTCCCCCACATCCAACAGAGCTGATACCACCCAGCTCCAAGATAGACCCAACACTGGCCAAGGCTGAGTCCACCAGTGATGGTGGTATCACCTCTGAGATTACATAATTAGAGAAGAGGAGAAAATGTTACTGGGCAGGATCAAACTGTGGCAGGAGAGAAGAGCAAGAATATGTGAGAGCAGCAACCTTGCAACTCTGTGGAACCCATGCTGGAGGAGGCTCTTGCAGGATCTGTGGGCCCTTGGAAAGAGGAGGTTTGCTGTCAGGACTTGTGTCCCTGTGGGGGACACGTGCAGGAGCAGTGTGTTCCTGAAGGACTGTTCTCCCAGTGGAAGGGACCCACATAGGAGCAGTCTGTGAGGAATTGTAGCCCATGGGAAGGACTCACCTTGGAGAAGTTCATAGAAGACTATCTCTTGTGGGAGGGACCCCATACTGTAGCAGGGGAAGTATAAGGAGTCCTGTCCCTGAGAGGAAGCAGCAGCAAAGACCATTCATTATGAACTGACAGCGTATGATTCACTGTCTCCCTCTGGCACTAAATGGGAGGAAGTAGAGACCCAGAAAGAAGAGAGGGGTGGGGGGAGGTGTTTTAAGATTCAGTTTTTATTTACCATTACACTTCTCTGCTGTAATTGGTAACAAATTAAACTAATTTCCTCCAGTCATCTGTTTTGTCTGTAACAGTAATTGCTGAGTGATTTCTCTGTCCTTATCTTGATCCATGAGCTTTTTGCCACAGTTTCTCTCCCCTGTCCAGCTGAGGAGGGGGAATGATAGAGCAGCTTTGGTGGGCACTGGCATCCAGCTGTGGTTAAACCAGCTAACATGAGAGACAGAAAAGATGGGTTTGTGTCTCACATAGATCTATGATTTGATAGATGCAATTAGATCAGTAACTGCTTTCAGAGAAGTTCAGAAAGAGAAATCTGATTCAACATAATTTAAAAATAATTATTATTTGTGAATGTTAAAAAAGAAAGTTAATGTTACAGGTTACAATATTTCTCTTTATCCAAAATGAAACACTGCTTCTCTTGAAGGTTTTCATTTAAGAAAAAACCAAAAACAAAGATATTTTATTTAAATATTACTATATTTTAGAACATCGAAACAAAGAACATCCACTTTTCCTCCAGAATACTTTAAATAGGGTTTTTTTCCTACATTTATGAGAATGTTCTGAAACATTTTAATCAAACATATCTTTTAGTTAATCCAGATCTGGAATTGTTGCTCTTGTTTAAATAATTCAGAGAGTATGAGTAAGGTGAAACATTAAGTAATTTCTAACAATAAGGTGTGAAGCCCATTACAGAATTTGGAGTTACAAGTCTAAAAACTTCAAATGATACCATTTCCACCTTCCTAAACATGAGTAGTACTTTCCCTTAAACAACAGACAGCATCTACTTTATAGAATCACATTTGTCTAGCTGAGCAGACTATTAATTCATGGATACTGTGATTTTATGCAAGTATCTGCTATTAGGAAGATAATTTCCTCTGCTGCATGTGTCCTATTTCAATCTCAATGTGTCTCTTCTGCAGTGTCAGGGAGGAAAAATATGAGTATTTGAGCTTAATACAATATCATTTAAGGAGAGGTAGAGAAGCATTGCTAATGTGATTGCATCTCATTGGTACTGTGTTGAATGCATCTCATTAACTGGATCCACCCTTTTCCACAGAAACAGTAATTCCTATGGGCATCAATCTATCTTGATCCTCTTAATTTTTTCCTCCTATTACATTTACTTCTATCTGACACATATTTTCTGAAGAAAATAAGTAGACATATAAGGATATAGAAACATGAGCAAGTTTGAAAAAGACTTTTCAAAGTGTTGATAATGGTGCTATTTCAGACTTTCTCCCACCTGTTTTAAAAACTGGACCATTCACTTATTTCTCTTATGTCAAGATGTAAGGATGCCATGACAGGAAGGAAACCAAAATCAGAGCAGCTTTCCCCTAGACATGATTTTTGTTCTCCGGTTTTTACAGCTCTACTTTCCCATCCATACCTACCTCTCTTAAATGTCAGAACCTGGAAGTTCACCCCAATTTAGCAAGCAGTTGATAGACACTGGTGCAACCCTCCAGCCTGCCAGAGAAGCACTTGGAGGCACACAAAGACTGCATTTCCAGACAGAAAGTACACTATGCATTTGCCTTTCCGATTCGTGCACTCAGATGAGACTATAGGAATACCTCTGAAGGGCAAGGAATGAATGCCTGCCTTGTTTCAATGTCCTCTCTCCCAGCACCTGCAGAACATCCGGATGTGGCTGTCACACGCTGGCTGGCAGGACATATGAGCACGTGCTTGGTACCACTAGCTGAGTTTGCAGGTGGTGTTTCTCCACCAGTAGCAGTGGATGTCTGCAACCAGAGATCTTCCCTCTCTCTCTCTGGCCAGAGGGGAGTCTAAAGGCTTACATGGGACATCCAGCCTTCCTTTAGACCTTGTTCTCCTTTACTCCTCCACTGTTCAGGGTGTCTCCCTTCTTCTTCCCACTTGGTCAACTACACTAGAAAACAGTAATGATTTTGATAGTGAGATGTT
The DNA here is from genome assembly GCF_028858725.1 of Colius striatus. Lineage (NCBI taxonomy): Eukaryota > Metazoa > Chordata > Aves > Coliiformes > Coliidae > Colius > Colius striatus. The sequence continues at coordinate 50,762,594 of NC_084790.1, read as the reverse complement.
AACCCTGGGTTCAGGCCAGCCTTGCCCACTTGTGCTTTCATGTGTTTCATACATTTTCAGGTCTGCTGAAAACACAGTTCCTTGAGGTTACAGTTACTTTTGGCTTGCACAATTTGTTAACATATGCTTAGCAAGAGAGTGACTCTGAGCTTCTATACAAGGTCACTCCTGGTCTTAGTATACTGTGTCATGGAAAGTAAATAGATGCTAGCTTTCTAAAATACCCTTACAAAATTAAAATTGAGTAATGTAAAGTAAGAGAGAAGGTTTCTTCAAAGGATGACCCTAGTATATCCATGCTCACTGACTGAAACATGCTGACTGTTAAATCACAAGGGAGAAGTAGGGGAAAAAGTTCAAATTGATAATGACACATAGTTCCTCCCTTTTAGTGCTCTCTGGTATTCTTTACAGAAAGTAAGAAGTTCCACACAGGAACTTCCATATTGGGTGAGGAAGGTATTGCCAGAATTCACATACCCCGGCCTCTGAAGAAACATCAATTTCAGACTCAGAAAGACTTCCCAAAGTCACTTATATATAAGGTTTTCAAGCTCTCTCAGGAAATCCATGCTGTGGATGACAAAAGTCTTTCTAACTACAGGAGAACAATTCCTTCTCAGCTCTGGTGGTAGAAAGAAAGACGTTGAGATGCCCTGTCTGACCCGCACTGTTGTCTGCATCGTGCCACTGACAACAAGAAAGAACTATAAGAGTGGTGCAGCACACCCCTCAAGTTTTTATTTTGTTTACTACCTCTAGACTGTGCTCCACTCTTCAAGCTAATGTGCATGTACATATGCATATACATACACACACACACATGTGGTAACTATTTGAGGACACAAGGACCATTGATCAGAGCAATCAAGGCTGAGGCTGGGGAGCATGGGATGGAGATTACCACTGTTGGGGCTGCAGGCAAAAGAAGTGTGACCTTCCTGAGGGCACACTCAGATGTCCTAGGAAGCAGGTTGCAGTTGCAGGGAGTGGAGGGGTCTGCAAGAACAGCTGTAGCTGAAGAGAGAGAGGTGGAAAGATTTTGGAAGTAAAGGATTTTAGGATTAGCTCAGATGAAAAAAGTCTTGATTAGAGAGAAACAAGAGATATCACCATTCCTCTCCCCTCCCAACAACCCACTGACTCATTTCTTATTCCTCCTCTTCAGTCATAGCCCCTTGCACTTCTTTCCCATTTCAGCCCTCAATCTGCTTCCACCCACATAAGATCTAGCACAAAAGGGTTTTACTGCTCCAAAGACAAGGACAGAACAAGGCATACTGGCTCCACTGCTGGCAGCTGATGGTATTCTGAGCTGGGTAAAAAGATTCGGACACTCAGTGATCTCTGATTGAGGCTGAACAGCTGGGATAAATCCAAGAGCTGCCTCAGACTTGCTTTTATTTATTTGAAGGTCTAACCTGTCCCTGGCCAGTAACAGAAAGAAAGTATGATTTACAACCACCTTTTCTAGCGCAGCCAAAGACTATCCTTTCTTCTAGGCTAGAGATATTTGGTCCGTCCCAAAACAAGCCTATTCCTTTTTCCAAACAACCTCTTTGATACCAGTGCCGAAACTCAAATTTGTTTTATCAAGTGTAGGATTTGTCAGTGTGAGATATGGGGAAAATCATCAGGCATAATGTGCATGGGCAGGACATTTCACAATGTTGTTAAACCAGTCTCTAGCTTTTCTAACTGAATGTGTTAGCACAGTAGCCACAGCCCAAGAAATCACATGGTGTGCTATTTAATGGGTGCTGTAGGACTAGGGCAGCAGCACAGCATGAACCACCCTGGCAATGAAGCTGAAAGCATGCCAGCAGCTGTAGTGGGTTAGCTACCACATCAAGTCAGCTAACTATCCTCACTGGTGAAGACGGGAGTTACACACCTGATTTTTGGGTAGGCTTTGCTAGAGGGTCAGAAAGTGCTACATTTTCCCTTCTCCTTTTTGGAAGTAGTTTCCTTTGTGTCCTCTGGCAGCAAAGACATTCATTCAGCATAAAACAACTCCTAGACACAGGAGGAGCATGAGCTTTTGACACTTTCCAGCCCTTCACTTCACAGTACTCTGCACTGAAATCCCCTGGCAGGCGGAGCTTCTGCGCAGCCTCATCTGCCCTGTGATTTAAGGTGCTGCTCTTTCAGAGCCTTACTGCCATAACCCAAGAGAAAGCACTAGAGAAATCCAGATACCAACTTTTACCAAATTATTAACAGTATATTTTCAGACCAAAACAGGAGAAGTAAAAGAGTTATTCAATAAGTCTCCTGGCTTTCCAAATTGAACTGCTGAAAAACATTTTCTAAGTAACCAAGGCCTTTCACTGGTAACAAGCCATGGACTTTTTACTAGCTCTAGTTACTCTGATATGATTTGCATGCTTTGACCAAAAAACCCAAGTATGTTCCAATATACTTCACATAAGAAGCCTGTAGTAGGCATAGGACAGTGAATTCCTTGAGCACATAAAGGAGATTTACATAAGAACCTGTTGTCGTGACTAATGGCTTTCATTTCATGTTACAAGGACACTGTTATGACCTGGAATACTGTATTTCACCAAATTATCTATTTTCTTGTCCAGCAACCTGGAAAACAAGATAATGCAGAGCTTTGATTGCTTAGAATGCCAAATTATTTTCCATTTAAGTGTGCTTTGGAATGTGAAGCTGTCAGTGGAGTCAGGTTATATGATATGTCAGATAACACAGAAGAGATGGCGGAAGGGCTCTATCAACAGCTCAGATAATTTCTAAAACAAAATAAGCTTCTGCATTTAAAAAAAGGGAAAAAACACAACTTTTGCCCACATTGTTTATTTGATGGCATGGAAATTTGCATGTTGTTATTTCAGGTGTGTAGTCTCCACTATAAATACCTAAAATCAATATCATACACAGCTGCCTCCCTGGTTGCTGCAGTAAGACAATGGAAAAATACAATTATCAGGCAAAACAAAAGGCAAAACAAGCTACGTTTCATCAACCTTTCAGACAAAACCACACTCCCATGAATCTAGGATATACTTAAAAGCAAATGAGGTCAAATCATGTGTGGCTAGTGCATCTCAGTGCTCATGACATTTCATTTCAAGAAACTGGATGCTGCTGGATCTTGGTTAATTGTAGGACAAAGGCATGTTGGCAGACTAACGCCAAAAATAATATAAAAAATATTAAAATGAGACAATCACTAAAAAGAACCTGCGTTTCCAACAGAAACTGTCATAAATTAGTAACAACTTGGCATGCTATCTATACTATTCTGTAGGCTTTTCTATGACATTCTTATGTCCTAATGTAGTTCAGCCACATATCTCTGCCTCCCAATGCACAAGAGCTTTAATGATACTGCATATATCTGGCAATGACATAAGTGGGTTAGAGGCAGGAGCAGTACCTTCTGAACTTCAATATACCTACTGTACTACAAAGCCTTCCAGATGCCTGAATTAAACCTGTAAAGTCTCTTACAGGGGCTTATCATCAGTTGCCATACTGAACTCCAGGATGGCCTAGGCTCCAGGAAGCACTGTGAGAGGATTCTCATTTTTCTGATGGGGTTCAGAAAGAAAAACCTCTCTCCATCCAAGCAGAGACTAGACTTCTTTCAGAGATAGAGATGGGATTTCCAGACCATCGTCCTAAATCAGACGGTTTTGAAATCAGTAAGCATAATTCCCAGTGGCAGCAGAGTTAGGCTAGTGACTTTCAGATGAAACTGAAAACTAATGATGCCTGTAAGTGTGAGACAATTCTTGGGATACAAAACAGTGCCAGCTTACTTTTTATCACTGTTTTGCATTGATGGGTTTGCATATTTTCTTGAAGCAAAAGTCAGATCCTCACAGTTCACATAAGATGCTAGAGGCCAATTGTTACTATTTATGTAGTTTGTTGGATCTGTAGAGATTTATTGAAAAAGTGATACTGCAGAAAGACCTTTGAAATAAAAATAAATGTAAATGAAATATAAAACCATTTTGTACTGTCTTCACATCTTGGCTGGACATTTTTTCTAGGTGGAAGCCTTGCTAGACAAAGGCTTAACTGCTGGAACATGATGCCTGTCATAAGAACTGAAGCACACCATGAGAAAGAGAGCTGGGAATTGTTCCATGCTTTTTCCTTTTCTTCATCCCATACCTTCTTTCATTTTCTTTCTCATGTACACTAATATACTCTTTTTTTTGTGATCAGTTAGAATTCCTCTTAAAATATGCATCTACTTGGAAAATACTGTATTACATGTTCTATTTTTTTTAAGCTTCTGTGACCCCAAACTAAATATAGACCTTCCTAGCTGTCAGTCAAACATGTCTTTAGATTCAGAGACTAATATATTTTGACAGAGAAGAAAAGACTTTCCTTTTGTTGGGCCAGCAGCAATGAAAGCTCCTAAACTCTGTAACACAACTGAGCCCTTGCCCTAACTACATTAAACCATCACAGCAATTTCTTCTCTCATAGCAATATGCATCTCAAGGAAAACTTCCCAATCAGTGAAACTCTACCTACTGTAAAATTACTATTTGCAGGAGTAATCTGTTCCATCATTTGAAGCAGTTCTCCATGACACAGAGGCAGTCTCAGGTCTCACAGTTCTTTGCCCCAGACCCGAGGCAGAATATAAGGACAGGAGTGTGCCTGCAGAGAGCCTGCAAGATGTCTAATTCCACTCGCTCTCATGTGAAGTACTTTATAGGAAAGCAGAAGAGATTTTGTGCACAGACAGAGGTGAGTCAATACAGTAAAAATAAGCTTGTTAGAACTCTTAACTTTGCAGTCTTTCTAACACATTTGAAAGATTTTCTGACTTTGGACGCTTATCTCTCTTTTTTGTAACACTAATTTGCAGAGCTCTAATAGTTTTATTGTTAGGTTTGGGGTTTTTTTGTGAAAATGAAAACATAAGTATCAAACTGCATGTTAAGTTCTGCTCAAGGAAAAATGTTGTGTGCACCAGCAGACATAAAATAACTCCAACAGAGATTGTCAATGGTGAATATAGGCCCCATTACTCATACAAAACACACTGCTGCCACTGATCGTTATTCCTAACAGCAGTAATCCTCCCTGAATGGATTTATTAAAATGTCCTCAGCATTACTGAGGGCTGCTAATGATCTGCTGGTAACGGCTAACTACTTAACCTACATTTCTACTGTAGATTTTTTTCTACCCACATTAATAATCTACTGAAAGCGTTTTTAGTATTCTCTCTTGCAGCACAGCTAGAGGAAGCCTTTGGATAGTCATTCTGAATCTGCTTTTTCTGGATCTTCCACATAAGTATACTTGCAAAATCAGCAGCTTCATGTTCTCCTGCCCCTCTCAGTTGTGCTCCAGAAACAACCGTGGTGGTGGCCTCTTGCAGTATTGCTAAGAGGTGCCCACTCAGAGGGTCAGACTGTACCTACGCTCCCTGCCTAGATACACTACAGCATATAATAACATCCTGCTTCCTTGGCTGTCCAGAGGTGTCCTTTTGGAGAACATCAGGCTCAGCCTGAGACACCTCCATATATTGCTATAAAACCTATGTTACTGGAGGAGGTGAATGAGGATGTATGCTGATGCGTGCTGTGTCTGATGCATTCACCCTGATGCATGCACCCTGATGCATGCCAATGAATTGTTGTAGTTTAACCCCAGCCAGCAAGTAAGCACCATGCAGCCACTCACTCGCCTGCAGTGGATGTGGGAGAGAAACTGAAGAAAAAAGCTTGTAGATTGAGATAAATACAGCTTAATAGGTAAAAGAAAAGCCTCTCACAAGCAAAGCCAAACAAGGAATTGATTCCCCACTTCCCATTGGTGCTCAGCTATATCCAGGAGAGCAGGGCTCCAGTAGGCACAACAGTTACTTGGGAAGACAAACATCATCTCTTTGAATGTTCACCCTTTCCTTCTTCTTCCCCCAACTTGTACTGCCGAGCACAATGCCATATTGTCTGGGATATCATTGGTCAATTGAAGCCAGCTGTCCTGGTTGTATTCCCTCCTGACTTCTTGTGCACCCCCAGCCCACTTGCTGGTGGTGTGGTGTGACAGGTAGAAAAGGCCTTGACTCTGTGCAAGTGCTGCTCAGCAGTGATGAAAACATCCCAGTGTTATCAAACACTGTTTCCAGCACAAATCCAAAATACAGTCCTGAAACAGCTACCATGAAGAAAATTAACTTTACCACAACCAAAAACAGCACATGCATGTTGAGATTCACTCTGATATGATTTTGGGGGAAAAAAAACTTAGCATGAAGATGGGTCCATGCATCCGGAAATATTCTAATTTTATCGAAACTATGTAAAATCTCAGAATCTGGTCTACATTACATAAGTGAGAGTTCACTGTATATTTTTCTCCATTTCGGAATTTTCTATTTTGCGGAAAGTATCAATGATCCAAGCCAGTCACCTTTCCAAAGGTTTTAGAGCTCTTTTGGTGGCAAAAAAGTCCTCAGTTTTGTAATTCTCACCTTTCAGTTTACTTCCCTTTCACAGCAACAAAAATAATTCTAATAGAAACTCTAAGTATGAAAATTTAAATTATTCATGCAATCAATCCTGCTGTTGGATGCTGTCGTCTTAGCTTAGGTGATTAACTCATGTTTTGCAGAGATACAGTAGGAAAATTCAAGCATTGATTTTCTTAACAACTTTGCTGCCATTTGGTACTGAATACTGTAAATATCTGGCAAAAAAACATGCTTCAATTATGCAAAGAAATGCACACAATATTCCCTATAATTGTTTTGCTCAACTTTTGGATTTTTATAGGTGAAACAAAATTCGGAGGACTACTCTAAAAGGCAGTAGGATTACCGTTATTCTTCATAAACAGTGATGTTTTTCAACACCTCATAGAGACGAGACCCCTTTTTTTAAGAAAAAGTCTCTTGACTCACCTTTTAGACAATACTAGAAGTTATTTGCATTGATTATTAATTACAAACAGTACTAGACTTATATAGGATCACTCTCTCTATTCTTAATTAAGACATCTCTTTGCAACTTTCCTCTTTACCTTACCTCAAGGCAATGGGGAAAGCATATGTATCCTTCTCAGTTACCTACATCCATCACAGAATATTTTTAAAAGTCAAGATGCAGTGGCTTCGTAGCTCCATCATCTGCATTAACCAGTAAAGAGAACATTTCATCCAAATCCAGGCCAGAATAGATCCTCTCTTCAGCATTCCTGCGGAGTTAGCCTTTAAAGGGGTACTATCCATTAAAAAGAGATACCAGTTAATCAACCCTGAGTGTCAATTCAACAGTCAGCTCCAATTTACTACTCTGCAACTACTCACTATAACTCTTATTTTTGTCTTAAAATACAATTCTTACTCGTAGTCTAGGAAAATACATCAATGTCCAAGGAAATCCTAGGAAGTAAATTGACTATGAACACCTTTGATATAAATCCTCAGGTGCATTAAGTTGTTTTTGCCTTGCCTAGCTCTTTCTGGTATTCTTGGAGTCATTCACTTATGAACTTGTGCCATTGTCTTGGAAGATATTTAAGGTCAAAAGTAATGGAAAGAAAAGAGGTTTCAGAATGTGCTTGGAAGACATAAAATTCTCTTGTCATCAAACAAATTACAGCACGGTTATATACATCATCTTCCCTAGGCTGTCCAAGAAGATAATTTTTCTTCCAATGACAAAAGGTACAAAAAGTTGATTGAAAAACCAAAAATTCCTATAGGAGATTTTAAAATAATAAAATATATTTATTTCTATTTTATATTTGGCCTCATCTGAAGTCCTGTGTCCAGTTCTGGGCTCCTCAGCTCAAGAGGGACAGGGAGTCCAGTGCAGGGACACCAAGATGATCAAGGGACTGGAGCATCTTTCTTACATGGGAAGCCTGCAAGATCTGTGACTGTGCAGCCTGGAGAAGAGAAGACTGATGGGGAATCTCATTAATACTTACAAGTATTTGGGAGGTGTATGTCAAGAGGATGGGGCGCCACTTTTCTCTGTAGTACCCAGTGATAGGACTAGGGGTAATAGACAAAAGCTGGATCACAAGAAGTTCCATTTAAACATAAGAAAAAACTATTTCACTGTTCAAGTGATGGAGCAGTGGCACAGGGTGAGTGTGGAGTCTCCTCTGGAGGTTTTAAAAACTCACCTAGATGTGTTCCTGTGTGACCTTTATGTAATGTGGACCTGCTTTAGCAGCGGGGCTGGACTAGATGATCTTTAGAGGTCCCTTCCAATACCTACCATTCTGTGATTCTGTGATTCCAAGACATTTTAATGTTTGTTTTGTTGTTGTTAAACTGACACTGTAAGAATATGTTGACATTTCAGTTGCCTGTCTCTTCCCTAGTGTTTCAGTTTGAACTAGAAACTAACAACTGAAGGCACAGGTTTATTTTAAAATTCACAACAAAATCAAAGCACGAGGATGGTGTAGAAGACAAAAAAAAAGGAAAATAATAAGCTAAAACTCAAACTCAGGGCATCTTTAGCCCTTTAGAGAAAGCTTTGTTGTACTACACTCAAAGGGCTCTCTTTCACTTTTCACAAATTGATTTTAATCATGAGTAAGGGTTGATACTTTTCACACGTTTATGTGAAACAAGGCAGTGATATGAATTTAACTCATCAAGACCACATTAAGAATCCAAGTTTCTGTAAGTAGGGCTATTCAGACTTTTATTTGGAGCTGCTATAAGAGCAAACGAGGCCACACACCCCTTCACAGACATTACAGAGCAAGAGCAGTGAAATGCCATAAGAGAAAGGAATGGTTTCATTTATAGGCTTCTCATTCAATACCCTCAACTTACTTCATTCAGACCAGATCCCGAGGCCACAAAAAACACCTCTTACCAAAAAAATAAACCAATTAGAGACAGCATTCAGAATGATTAAGAAGTAGTTTTGACTAGTTGTGGTAAATCCCTAAGTTGCATGGAGTTTTAGTCGGCATTTTATAGGGTGGTGTTAATGTTTTGTGGCATTACAAGTGCCAGATTTTCTCTTCCCTGAAGGGAGTAAAGGGCTCTAGAGGGGTGGCCAGGGTTTCACAGGCTCTTATGGAAGCACAGCCTGTGACATTTTGGAAAGACTCATTGTCTGTGGTTTCATGTGGTTCATGTTAATGGAGCCTTTCAAAGCACAGTGACATTACTCTAGTTATTTGTCCTTTTTATTAGTCTTTCCATAAGCGGTTTTGCATTTATACATCTCACCATGAAGGGAAGCCTGTTTTTAACTAGAAACTCCCAGTTATGCTGGTGATAAGTCACTGAGGTATGGAAGGAAAGTTAGGCTTTGGTAAGAGTCTTTCCAGACCACCCTCAGTATTTCAAAGCCACTGATGAGCTGCACATATGAGGTTTTCAGTACTATTTTCCATAACCACACAGTCACTTGGTCACTTTTAATAGCAAAAGGCTGATGACTTCTCTTTAACTCTCTATCTTTCTTGTAAGATCTTCAGCAATTCAAAAGCTTATGTTTGAGAAAAACCTCCATCCCCATGACGACTTTTAAAACCCAAGGGTGCCATTTTAAAAGGACAGCTCTGTGTGTGATAGTAAATAACTTTATATGCTGCTAGAAACCTGGGGAGCAACAGACGAGCTAGTGCCTCTGAATTTTGGGCAGTTATTTAGCGCATTGCACAGGTTTATTCAGAGTCTGAATGGCACTTATACTGCTCTCACCCCTAACATGCTAACAATGATTAAACCAAGACTTGTACATAATAGTGGTTGAAATAGCTGGATAGTATTTTTTGTAGGAGGTACAGCAATTACAATCCATGGACTGAATTTTGCTTTACAGCAGTGCTGAAATTATGGCTTAAGAAAATTTCTTCCAGCTATACCTAAAAGCAGCTGATACAGCAGGTCATGTAGTTGGCTACTGTAACAGTTTGGATTTGATTTAATTAGTAGATGGAACTGTTCACATTTCCTTTGTAACTGAAATGTTTTGGATGAGATGCCCACACAGCATTGTTGTATTATAGGGAATTAACTCAAATTAAGCCAATGACATTGGACAAATCTCCACAAAATTGAACAATACAAACTCTACAAGACATTGAGCCATTGCTTGTACGGCCTTGGGTTGCTCTTTACTGTTGTTTAGCTTCCTTGTAATTTGGGAGCTGCCTGACCTCCTTACCTCCGTGATAAAAGAAAAACACCATGAGATACTTCGCTGTTTTGAAAACATCCAGGATAGATATAAAGAGAAAGAAGTGGATTTGGTGTGCCACTGCAATATAATCTGGAACTCTAATGCCTTTGTGCAGATTTATTGTGTTTAACTGTCTGATTTAAAGCTGTACAGATGACATATGAAGTATATCCACTAGTACAGCCTAGGACTCATCACTTGCAGTGGGGCAGCTGTGTAGCTTTTGTTCCCTTAAAGTATTATCAGCCTGTGAAGAGGATATCAGCAAAATGGAAGTTTTAAAATAGAAAAAATGGTTAAAACTGCTTTAGACAGCTGCTATATGAGGTAGCAGGTGGTAAACCTACCCAGAGGCCCCAAGAAATATTAATATTTAAAAGGTCTTAGATTTCACTAACTGTGGATAAGTGTGTGGCATTGTCTGCTGTCTTAAGGGAGTGTGAGCTATAGAAATCAGACTGCATGAATGAGACAAGGGCTTTCAGCTTCTCAGAAATGATTCGCTCAAGACACTTCCCCAGACCTGTTCTCCATCAGCTCACAAGCACACTGGGCTGCCACTCCAGTCGGCCCCTGATAGGCACTCTCGCCACCAGCCTTTGTCCAGGTCACAGCAAGCCAGATACTTTTAGGTAAGTACTACACAGCATAAAAAGTGGTGTAAAGCTCAACTCTGTCAAGGTTGCTGCGGGTACAAGATGAGTGCATGGCAGTTTTCAGGTTTAGTGGTCCTCTGCCACAGCAGTTTAGCATGTAACAGCCTGCAGTTCTCACAGAGCTGCACCTCTGTAGCCACCACCATTGTTTTTTTGCTGAATGGTACAGTTCTTTGTTGTTCTGGGTAATGCCTATAGCCAGAGAACGTTATGCTTCTCTCTAAAATTCTTGTCAACTCAATTGTCAGGAAAAAGTTTGGTAATTAAAACAAAACAAAACAAAATTTCCCAAACAGGTTTGCTTTTTACCACCTAATGCTACCCTGCTCTTTTTAGATTTAAATACACATCCCCATCCAATTCAGCTAATTCAGGTAAATGCATATACAGTGATATCTTAATATAAAATCTTCCAGACTTCTAGGTTTACAAGCTGGTCTTTTTTTAGCAGGAAAAGAAGAGATACATTGTGGTTGTTTTTTTACTGTTGGAGCTAGTCAGGTGCTCAATTGATGGCAATAATGTTTATTAATCTGCCATTAAAAAGATGATGAAAGGCTAAGTATAAAGTTTTGTTCACTGTGCTATAAATTACCACATTTAAAAATCCAGCTGGCTGCACAAGTTATGTTATTCTCAGGAGACATTCAACGTTTGAGATTAAATAAATTTTTAGAAGGGAAAAAAAAATCTTCCTTAGGGAAAGCAAGATTAAGTTTCAGGGTTTCCTAACTCTAAGATTTTGAATCTAGCAGACTAGGAAAAGAAAATCAGGATTTCATTTTTATCCAGGAGTTTAAAAATACATTTTTAATTATATGGGAGATTGCAAGCAGTTCTACTTATACTTGCACTGATATCTTAAACACAAAGGTGTATGCAATAAATTGTACATTATATAGTATGATAAATAAAATTTTTATGTCATGAATTTGAAACGACATTAACAATAATGAGGATACCATTGATGAGCTAAGCAGTGTTGAAATCTGCATTGGTACCAGGTTTCACATTCTTTTACCTGTCAAGTTACTGGTTTAAAGTGTACAAGAAAGTGATGTTTGCAATAGCATCTGACATTTTTCTTGAAAGCAAATTCCTGGAGTCTTACAATTTTCTAAGGTTAATTTTTGATTGGCCACCAGTACTTTAAAAAAATCATCAGATTTTGTATTGGGCAAGAAAGAGCTGAGGTTATCTGGTTTGGTTTGTTTGGTTTGGGTTTTTTTAAAGGACCTCAATTCCAGCAGGATCAATTCTAATGCATTGAAACACAAAATATGGCAATACTAGTGCATTTCTCAAGACATATTTCAAAGTTACTCCAAAACCAGACTGACATATGGTTTGTGCAGAACCACATTTGGTCACAAAATTAGTCTAGCTGCTTTGTATGGTAAAAGATATGTTTCTGTGTCCATGAAATCAAATCCTTCCAAGAGTGCAGGCATTCAGTTTTTGTCTTTGCAGATAATTAAATGAGCAGACTGAAATATTACTTACCCTGACAAGGCAACTTGAGGAGGGAGAAACAAATTTTTTATAAACAGACAGAGATATTTCAGTGTGTATTCACTACAAGAGCCTCTTAGAGGTTGGGAGGGTGGTCTGTTTCAACTCAAAATTTTATTATCCAGCTACAGCTGTGTATTACGTACACAGGTGAGATTAGGCTGCCTAGGTTAAGTGTGAAACCATATCTTCAGCTGGTATTTACCTTGATTTCAAGTTTGACTTGCTGCAGCTCAGCCCAATAGACAAAGGCAGATGTGACTCTGGGCAGGGCAGAGATTCAATCTGCTGCACAAAATTATCACCTTGGGGAATGATTGAAAAGAGGAGAATGAGCCAGAAACTCCAGAGAAAAGGAGCAGCTGCAGAAGCCATAGGTCTTTCAGCTTCAGGTCTCTTCTTGTCAAATATTGGCTTCACAGTGAGGTCTGATTTTCAAGTACTTTCAGTGTTAGGTAGTGTCTTTTGCTAAGGAAAATGCTAGTTGCTTTAACAGGAGTAACTCTGAGTCTCGTAAATCAAGTAGAACTTCCTTGGTATGCAGCATGTCATGAAGGATACAACCCAGACACTCAGAGTGGCTGCAATAGCCTGGAAGTCCAAAGAAGTTACGTATTTATATCACAGTTACACACCAACTCAGCTTTTGGGATCAGAATTAACATGCCTGTATGTGCAGCACAATAACAAGCAACTCTACTGTGCATCTCACTGTACTCCTATGCCTTATTCCTAAATTCAACTTATGAAAAAACACAGTTGTCAAGTTTCTCCTGTAACTCAAAAGAAAGAAATTAGAGAAAGCAACCAAGAGTTACTTGAAACACCAAATCACCTCTCTTTTTGCCAGCATCCACTACTTGTAGAGATCCAATACAGAGAAGAACACTCTTTGATTTTTAAATTCTCTGGCATTACCCAGTAGCACTATTTGGTGTTTAAAACAATGTTTGACAGAGTGGAAATCCACCCTTTGCTGGCCCATCCCACTCCCATCCTCTGACTTTAATAGGCTTCAGTAATGTCATGGTTTTGCCCAGCCAGGTGCAAAGAAGCACCACGACAGTCTCTCATTGGTGCCCCCCATCCACGCCTACTCCTGTTAGGATGGTGGAGGCCCCAGCAAAATGGGAGTAAAAAGTTTCACAAGGTTGCTGTGGATTAAGACAAGGGCAGGGAGGGCTCGCTGTCAATTACAGTTCTGGGCAAAACAGACTCCAGTACTCGACTTAGAGAGGAAACTAGGAAAGTTTATTTTACTACCTACAAGAAACAGAACAGAACAAAAGCAAAAAGGGAGTAGGATGACTGAGAAAATTACAACCAGAACTTTAGGATCTCCCTCCCTCATCCCTCTTTTCTTCCCAGATCCAGTTCACTGCTCCAAGTATTTCAACCTCCTCCCCCTTCTCTTCTCACTCCTTGAACCACAATCAGCTGGAAAAGACGAAGGGACAGAAGAAGGAAGGAACAGGAGGTAACCTACACTTCCAGCTGGCTCAGTCTCAGAAGTGGATCTGGGTCAAAGCTGGGGAGAGTTTCAAGCAACATTTGACAGGAGCCATCTTTACAGCCACTTCCCCATTACCAGAAATGGCTTCATGTCAAACCATGACAAGTAACAACTACTTCGAGGATCTCAGACAAGTATGTTTCAACTACTTCACTGTTTTCTAAGGAAGTGAGACCTGTTCAGTCCTTCTAAAATATCCATCTGCCTGTCTCTCTGCTCCACCCATGACAGCTTCTTCAATTTTGTCCATCTTTTACCCTTTTACCTGCCTGTCAAAGGCAGTCGAAGGGTCAGAAACAAAAATCTTCAAGTGAGCTAATTCACGTTTGGACAGTATGATTAAATTGTAATTTGAAGGGGTGACTTAAAGCCACCTTTCCCTTATCAAACCAAAGAAGCTTCATCCCGTTGACGTATAAGCACACAAGTGCTGGCCAGCTGATCTGCACATGTCCAGCTTCCAGTCAGTAGTAATTTACACTAAAAGTCATCTGGCCCTGTGTGGTGGGAACCAGGAAGGCACTGGGGTGAGGGAATGACACTGCAGAGAGCAATGTCAAGGCCATAGGAAGAAGACAAGATGCTTCAAGGAGAGGCAGAGAAATGTTTTGGGCACACACAACAAATCTTTTGGGAAATTAGGTATCATTAGTTTCAAGGGTTATGGTATGACACATGTAAGCATAGGCAGCAGGGAGGAACACAGAGTACACACTTTGTGGTACATCGATGCAGTAGAAATATATTTTACCTCTATGCCGTATTAAAAAGAAATGACACTATCATCACTGAACAAAGAGCAAAGCAAAATGTCATCCTATGGAAATAGTCTTGGTCTAGACAATGTGAGCAGACTTAACTCATTAGAGAAGACACCACCCTCAGCCAAGAATTTAATGAGGACTTTCTCAATACCCAGGCGAATTTCATAACGGGAACATTCAAATGTCTGATTTGATAGTGAACCATTCAGTGCAACTAGAAGTCAATATCATCTTCAAAATCAGGAAGGACTCAGGATATCTGGAGCATAAATTGTTAACAAATCTTTCTCTTAAATTATGAGGTCTCAATCACTGTAATTTAATTGACTAGAGAATATTTACATTGAATGCCAAGTGAGCAGCACCATGGGCCTCAATCAGAGCAGAAATTGAACAGTAATCTAGAGCAGTTAATTATGTTTTAAATTAAAATTTTCTCATCCAGGAGCCAAGCAACGTGTGTCATCAATAGCCTGCTGTTGATCCTCTACAGACTGCTAAGAAATGGAGAGTCTCCTCCAGAGATAGAACAGACAATGTCATGTCAACGTCCAAACAAAGTTGTTCCCTTGTCTGAATGTAGATTAGAGTCCATCATTCCAGTAGCCTTATTCTAGACAGGTTTGCAAATGAGAGAATTTGTATATATAAAAGAGTTAAAGAGTTTGGTAATTCATCCACACCACCAAACTTTCAGATATTTGCTAAGCTTGAAACTAACACTTACCCTCCACCTTTAGGTATCCTATCCAAGAGAATTTTATAGTTTTCTCTTTCAGGCCACTCTGTTTGGGGAATGTGTAACAAAAAAAAAAAAATTCAGTCAAATTATGGATAATAACATAACATTTTATGAAATGACAAATACTAGCATAGATACATTAAAACTAACTTCTGTGAAGATTGCTGTTTCTACTTGGCATAGCTGATGTAGTTCTAAAGACTATTGTCTGTAAACTATCTGGACAAACTCCTATCTGCATCATAAGATGTCTATGCATCACATCCACATTTTCTACATATCTATCATATCTATCTATCTATCTATCTATCGTATCCACATATTCACATATCTATCATATATCTACCATATCCACATATTTGTCTGCATCATATCCACATTTTCTGCAGTAAGACAAGACCTGGCAAACTTGGAAAGATCTTTCTGAATCCAAATTTTGCACACAACTTCAGTTTTTAGAGGAAAGCCATCATCTTGAGTGGGTTTTCCTGGGAATGGTTTAGCCTGATAATTCAATGTTTTAAATAAAGCTGCTGCATTTATTTGCTGTTAGAGAATAGCCATGCCCAGACTCATTTAACTGAAGCCTAAACTACATTCAGCAATACTGTAGAACTGTACTCCATCATTCTGGAAACATACTGCTGAAAATCCAAATGGTCTCTTGTTACAGGAAATCTTCTTTACATTTCTGCATTCTGAACAAGCTCTTCCTTTGCCATTAGGGGCAAAGACTTTCTGGAATATTTTTTAGTCAAGTGATGATGTTTGGAAAGACCAAGTAGCATCTTGCCTACTCACTATAAAAAAAAAAAAAAGTAATAACACTTTTGTTGTTTAAACCAGCAGGCAGTTAAATACCACACAGCCATTCACTCACTCTCTGCCTGGTGAAGTCGGGGAGATAGTTGGAAAAAAGGTAAAACTGCAGTCTAGATGACTGAGATGAGATAAAGACAGTTTAATAGGACGGAAAAGGAAGGGAAAATAATAATAATGACCAATGGAATCACTCAACACCCACTGAACGATGCCAAGGCAGTCCCTAAGCATTTGTCTGCCACTCTCCAGCCAACTCTCCAAAGTTTTATTGTTCAGCATGACGTCATATGTCATGGATCCCCTTTGCCAGCTTGGGTCAGTATCCTGGCTGTGTCTTCTTCCACCTTCTTGTGAAGCCACAAGCCTTCCCCCTGGCAGGGCAGTAAGAGAAATTGAAAAATACTTAGAGTAAGCACCACTCAGTCACGACTAAAACATCAGTGTGTATCAACACTCATCCTAAACACAAAACACAGTGCTGTAGCAGCAACTAGGAAGAAAACTAACCTTATCACATCCAAAACCAAGATAACAGAATGAAGTCACAGTAAAATCAAATATAGAGCTAAAATATCACTTAACACACACAGGCAGGCCAAACGACAGCCCTGAGGACCTGGCTTCTACCCTGAGCAATGCAAATACAAGCATCTTGGAAGGTGATCAGAAGGAAGACATCTTATTCCAGAGTTTACAATGACCATTTCCAATTTCACTGTTGCACAGAAGGACTCCCTCTTCCAATAAGCAGATTTCTGACTCTCAGAGCTGTTTCTAGCACATTGCCCATTGATCCTAATTTTTAATAGGTTTAAAGGATTAAAGGGACTGATTCAGAGAATTAGAAGGAGTAGTTATTCTCTTGTTAATAATCCAACATAGACAGTTCTAGCAATACAGAGTTACTGTTAACAGTAAAAAGCAGTAGTAAAGGCAAAAGCTGTCCAGTGACTCAGGCATCTACTCAGAACTTGGAAGGTGCAGGTTCATGGCCTAAAACCACCATGGACAACCTTGGACAAGTCACTTACTGCTTGTCTCTTGGCTACATGGGAAAAATAAGCATCATGCTACTCTACAGAAATATGAGGACAGAGTGAGAAAGGCAATGGGATTTGTATGTGTACCTAAGTAATTTTTACTGATTAAATCTTTGCTAGTTTAGGATAAATAGACTATTCAAAAAGGCAAGATAATATGTACCCCTTTATAGTACAAAAATATGTGTCAAAACTACAAACTACGTAAGATAGTAGCTCATTAAAGCAAAGACAATCTGAGCTATGTACTTAAAGCCATTTAGGATCGAAGAAGTTCTGGTTGCTCTATTACAAAGATACTTGCAAACATCAGTACAAACTAATAGCATAAAGATCATGAGCCACAAGATTTGACAACAACGCAATTCAAAGAGTTTTATCTTCCATTGCATTATGACCTTTCAATTTTGTAAAGCCACAGACAAAGCAAAATCCTTGCTGGGATGAAGAATTCTGGGAGGTGTCACTCACACTGACTTTGGCTGGCACCAAATAGAGTTGGCCTCTAGAAGAGCACATAAACACATTAGGGAAATTAAGCTGGCTTGTAATTTACATGCATGCTGTTCCGTAAACATGCTCACAGTAAACCCTTCCCTCTATTATTCTTTCAAATACTGGATTTCTTTGTCCTGATCAACAATTACAAGCACAGCACATTTTTGGCATCTTCCTTTCTGGGACAGACTGACCCTCATCTGTCTGTGCCCCATCTGTGCATTGCAGGGAGATGTGCTAACCACTGTCTTCCAACAGTCCCAGACTGCATGAGCCAAAAAAAGTTCTTTATAAACTAAAGACCAGCTTTCTCATTGAGAAATAGCTTCATTGATAAATTAGAGATTTTAACCTTAGAAATAAATACATGCAGGAACAAATTGCATTCAGAATATGTTTCTTCTATACATTGACTTGCAAGCTGAGAAGATTTGTGATGATTCAAAATATATACAAATGCATCTAGACTACAGTACCTGAATTAAATACTCCAATCCATCTGTTCATGCCTTTCTTACATGCTGAACAATATAAAGCATAGAATGCCACTCCTGAGAAAAGCATCTTTCCCTAGAGCAATTAAATGGGTCTTCATGTTCAAAGTTTTGGGATGGCGCTCTCTTCAGTGAAAACTAACAGCTTCTTTGATAGGCAAGATTTGCTTTGTGGCAAATCCATTTCCTCTAGTTCAAATCAAACAATGAAAATATTAAAGCAAAGCTTATAGCTCAAAAAGAATACTTTAAAACTTAAAAAAATATTTCACATTGTAATAATCTTGTATTCCTAAAGGCAAATAATCTACAAAGAAAAATCCAGCAAGATTTGTAAGAAGTAGCAATAACATGTTAGTCTAACTGCTTCTGTTGGGAGAAGAAAATTAATAAACGTTAAACAAAAGTAATTTTCCGAGTCTGAAACAAAAGCAGTAAAATGTCAACCATTACTCAGTTTCAGTTTCATGTTAATCAAATAAAGACTGCTCAGGCTTTATTAATTCAAACAAAAAGCATAACCGTCCAAGCAGCTTTGGTCTCTAAATAATGTAGCACCAAATGACTGCAAAGGCAGTAAGCTTATGAAAGACTCATGCATTGTTTCCATTAGTGGAAGATATAGTTTTATTCTCTTAAAGAAATCAACAAAAACCACTAGCACTAGTTGCATATTCCATGTCCTTTAGTTTTTTGTGTGTTTGGCCTCAGTAAATAACTTCCTCAACTATGCCGTATTTGAGCTTAAAACAAACCAAGATTACAACCTGCTTCACTCAAGAGATTTTTCCCAGGCTGCTGAGTATTTTCTTTGACATTTCTCGTTAGAAACAAGTTTTAAACCAAATAATAACATTGAGTTCATAGAAAGTCTATATCTTATTAAAACATTTGGGACTACTACACTAATTTTCTTTAGACCTGTCTTTTTTCCATTAAAGATATATGAAATACTGTCAGTATTTCACTGCCTGCTTTGCAAGATCATGAACTGATTGCACAGAGATTGCTTTACAAAGTGAAGAGAGCTTTTATTAAAACTTTGCAATACACATATCTTTTAGCATCAGTAAGCAAGTAATCCCTTATCTGGCCCAGCTGAGAACAAGATTTGTAAGCTGTATGCCCAGCGGTCTTCTTTGTACTTTAGTAACACTTAAAGGGAACATCTAGGGGAATAGGAATTCTTTGTCTAAGAAATCCTGTATTAGGATATAAGACTTACATAGAGAATATAGAGAAGATAGTATACTCTATATTCTCAGGTATATGAAACATAGGTCTTTTAAGAACAAACTGTGATCTACAGCCACAGATCTTACACTATGTGAAACTAGAAGCAGAAATCAATAAATACTAAGATATTCACACTTCTTCTACATTGTTTGTGTAGTCCTCCAATGTCAGTAACAATTGCAGAAATAAAACTGAAACAGAATGACAGTACTGCCAACTACAATGGCCCTTTTACTGAGTAAGGTATTTTGCTTGGAAAATCTTAACAGACTATTTCAGTTTCCTCCTCATTCCTCTAGCGTAATGTCCTACCATCAGCAAACACTTTATAGGCCCCATTTTTTTTTATGGACTGCCATCAGAGAGCTGAACCATAGCTTGCAATCATCTGTTGCAATCAGCACTGAAGACTACAACAGAAAGTGATAGTCAGATTTGTGATGCTGTTTGGTTAGTGCTCCTCTTGATTCACAGTATATAGTATCATTAGAACAGGCAGTGAATACTAGTTGAACAATAATCAATGAATTGCAATAATGTAAGTCAAGGATAGTACACCACAGGGTATATGTGCAGTAAAATAAGTTAAATCTGACAATATCACACGAGAGGTGTTAAACATCTAAAGATATTTATTTGCATACTGTGAATTGTATCAGCCTCAATGAGATGGCCCAGTTACCTCAATGCCTTTCCAAACAAATTTTCAGTAAATAAATACAGAATAACTTTGAAAGTATTTGCAGAATAACTTCTGTTAATGAGAAGTACAAAGTCCATCAAGTCCATTCCTTCCACCCATCTCACACTGAGGGGGTTTTTTCAAAAATACACCATATAGCTCCTCATTTTGTACCTTACATTTATATTTTCATTATTTCCACCTGTACTGCTACCAATTCCACAATGAATGTTTCCTACTATTCCTACTGATACACAAATAATGATGCTTTGGGTTCCAGGCAGGAAACGAAGGCCAGAACAAGCCAGTCTAAGACATTAAAGGAACTGCACAGTGCTGTGTTAACATTTCTCAGATGTGAGTTGCTTTGTAGCCAGAGAAAGGTTCATGAACATCTTAACTACCCACTGATGCATTTCCCATAACCCACCATATTTCTCACATTCAGCAAGCTTTAGAAGTTAGGCTTATGTAATTAATTCCATTTAAAGACTAGTCTAGTTAATTAATGAAACTAGCCTCCATGGGAACACCTCCGAGTAAGGCAGGATTATAGCTCCAAGCTCTCCACCCCCCTAGGCTGGGTCACATAATAACTCTTCCACCCATACCTAATATGGGTTCTGTTGGGCAAGGATAGGAATCCAGAAATGAGTCAGGTACTTGTCAATGAATACATTTAAAGTAAAAGTGAATTACAGAGGTTGATTATTTAAATTAAAAGAGTCAGAGCTTCAGGTGTCTGATTTGGAACTCCAAATGGCCATTACTAAGACTTTTAAATACCTTCAAGGTTTGGGAACAGAAATCATCAAAAATCATAGATGTCTATATGCCTCATTGGCAAAGGCTACTTGTGCATTTAAAGTCTTTTGTAATCTGTTTTTAATTTCATTTTTCTTGGGCCTTCTTAGTTTTATCTGAATTGAAGCTGAGCTTGAATTCAAGTCATGCTGATGTTTTGGATTGGTGGGTTTTTTTGGTAAGAAAACAAAACCCACCTTTACTCCAGTTCTCATATCTTTGATAATTATAAGCTGAGTTTCTTTCTAGTATTAGGCTGGTATATAGAACTTCAAACTAAAGTAGTCACATATTAATGCATTGTTTGGATGATTTTATGAACAAACTCGATAGTGTGACTTAAACGCAATAATCTAATTATATTATATTGCCTTTGCATTTTCCAGGCAAAAAAAAAAAAATTAAAAAATTAAGAGTTCATTAGTGCATCTCATTTAATTGCAAATTTTCACTTTCCTGGTCTGGGTATTTATTCTGTCTGATGTCTAAATTGTATAGAAATGTCGTACTAAAAGGAAAAGAAATCTTGACTGTTACTTACTCAATATTCTACATAAATGAAATCTCTTTTCACAAAGTACTTTCAGCACTAAGCTTATCAGATCACTACTGGCTGAACACTTCCAAGACTGAGAGCCTCAGGCTACAAAACAAAGTGTTTCCTGAAATGATTAATGTCAGTCTGAAAGGAGAGAAAACAGTGTAGCACTTAAAATTAGAATAGAAAAATAACAAAATTAAGCTCAGTGAGTTGCACTAATGCCAGTGATGAATTTATGAGATACCCTGAAGACAAGGATAGTATGTCATACTGCAGAAAAACTAGACCCTGGAAAGTTGTTTATGCCAAGATGGTAAAAAGACAATATCATTGTATTCTTATGCTTTTGTTCTAGGAAAAAAAATATTTATTGAGGCTTACGTAAAAATTTATGATGTATCTACTGTACAAGCAGTGCAATCCAGAGAGTGGTAACCAAGACTGAGCTGCCTACACCTTGATTGTAGTAACCTCAAATTCCAGTGCTATAACCTCATTTTCTTCTTCAATGACTTTAAAAAGGAGTATTTCCTTGTAATGACTATAAATAGAATTCTTCTACTGAAACTCCTTTAACGGGGTAGTTAAAGCCTTCTTTTGACCCCTGGCTCATTAGCCAGCACACACTGTGATTCGAGTCATGGCAAAGCAACCCATTGTGCTCTGTCAGGGATGGTATATTTATATCAATATGCAGCACTGCACAGTAATGGAACAATTGATCTGCATTTTTACGGAAATTCACCAGCTTTGCTGCAGGCTTCTCAGATGGCTTTAGAGTCATGTTTTAGTTTCTTATATTTAAAGTGATGATTAAACTTAATTTTGCATCAGCTCAGTCTACCTGTTGGGAGCCAAGCCTGGAGACTTTCTTCCATGTAGTTAGCTAAATGTTGCCTTAAGTTTGTAGGACCAAATATTAATCTTCCACTGCCATGATCTATATACTTTGCAAAACAGACCCAGGCCTGCCAGTGGCCCCCAATTTGTAATTCATAAGGAAAAGATAGCAGTTTCATTTTAACCACATATTCTCATGCTCATTGTCAAAGTTAAAATGACATCAAGAAAACAGGAGAGTGTCATTTTACTTTGGATGAGAGATACACTTCTGAAACACATCTCCTAATAGTTCCTAATATCAGTACTTGATTTGCACTGCAGGCAGACTCAAAATCAAAATCTGCATGAAATCAGAGTCCTTTTGGATAAAACTAAACCAGAGGATACACTCTGACAGCACATCTAGTACTCTTTAAGCACCAATGGACTTTCAGCTCACAGGATCAGACTGGAGCTTCTCAAAAGTGTAAAATACATATATACATATATTTACATATAAGCATATACATACATCAGTTTCAAAACACATACAGTGTGGATACTGGGTCTTCAACACCCAGTAATTTGAAAGTTACTCAGTCATAGTCACTATTTAAATAAAAGGAGCAGAACAATTTTTAGTAAAGTTAAAACTCCATATGGAAAGCCACATGCAAAGGCTTCATCAGAACTCAGTTCATCTTCTGACGAGTCAAGAGCTTCATTAAGCATCTGGTAAGAGAGCTCAGCTATCGATACACAAGTGCAGCTTCTAAAAAGTCACATTGTGTTTCCATAGCTTTAGACAATCTAACCTCAGTTTTTCTCCTATACAGACACCAGTAAGATGTTTACAGGTGCAGTTCTATGGCTATGACCTCCCACATGCCAACTTCTAAAACAAAATGTAATTGAAATCAAAGTTGTACCCTGTTCTCTTGCTCAGCACATATGCTTCTTGAAGCACTCATGAGGACTCTCAAGCAGAGGTGAGTGCATCTCAGCACCCTCTGTTATTCCACTTGCTTTCTCCTCCCTACCTCTTCATCTACTGGTCCTCAGGCCCTCAGCACATGTAACGGTCACCCCTGAGTTGATTCACGTTGCTAATCCAGTGCAAAACCCATTGGAAAATTTCTGCAGTTGTGTTCTGCAGTGTGAGTGGATTAAATCAACTTGTATGGAACTCAAGGGACAAAACCAAACTGAGGATGGGAAGTACATACCTATGACAGACATAAAGAAGAAGAAATCCCTTCTCCTTTAGTAGGTCTCAGGTCACCTGTAATAGTTTCAGTCTAGTTACCTTCAACCACAGTTTCAGAGCTGGAAAGTGTCTCACAACCAACAAGCAAGGTGTTGCAAACAAGATTTCTGTTCTCCAGGACTATGTTGCCACAAAGGGATCCTCTTAAAAACCACAGACTGCCTCAGCTTCTCAATACCAGTTTTTCCAACCAGTAGGCAGAGGGTGACCTGTCCCTCTTCCCAATCTGCCTTCAGCTGAGCTGTATTCGCACCTAATTTACTGGCTTTTAGTGACACTTCCCTGGCCAGAACCATCTCTCTTTAGATGCTATAATCTCTCTATCATCTACACTTTATAAAAATTTTCCTTGGGAGACCACAGGAATAAAGTACAGAAGCCTAAGCATTATACTATCAGCTTGGAAATTTCTAGCACCAAGAAAACTTTATGCACAGTGTGCTGAGACAATTGCTATCAAAACTAAATTGATAGTGTTACTGTTATGTTATTGTAGAGAGCTTTTTGCATTTCCTCCAATTCCAAGATTAATATTTTGCTATATTTCTCCATGTTTTAAATATTAAGAACTGATCATCAGCTCTGGTGACTTTTCTCCAGCAGCTTTTGTAAAACTCAGTTGGCTTACCTACACTGGAAATTTCCAACAATATAAGAAGAACTTTAATACAGATTGATGCAGTCTCTTCCTGAACACTCCTATTCTCATACATATTTTTTCTAATTTTATATCCTTTTAGAAATTTAATGTCCCTTCAATGATATCAGAGGTAATTACTCCTTAAACCCATATGACTAACAGAACAGAAATCTAACCATGACAGTGTGGTCAGTAAGACTTCTCAGTGTATACAAAGCCTAAGCTGCTCTTATAGGTTTCTATTCTGATATGAAGTAGAAACCTTCAGGTGAATGTGCCCAAACACTAAGGAAAAATAGACTAATAAGGGTAACAAAAATTTTGCCTTCTTAAACCTAACAGCACTTCATAATCACACAAACAGAGGTATCTAAGTACTCACATTATCTCAACACTACAAAACAGATGTCAAAAACTAGTTTATTTCTCTGTGGATCTGGAGAAAAGCAGTCTTGTTCGGATCTTTTTGCTTAACTCACCATTCTCTGACCTCTGGTAGTCTCTGATTCAGCAGGCAGCAATTACGGTAGGAAGGAGGGTGCTGAAACTGCCAGCACCAAGTTAATCTCAAGTGCCTAATGTACAAATGTTCAGAAACACTTCAGAAAGTATTATTGCAATCTTATAAGCAGAGGCTAGTAGATAATTTAGTTTTTTAACAGAAGCAACTTTCATTGAATATGAGGTGCTTCTGGGAGCAATACCCATATTCTACTCTGTTTTTAAGAGGATGTTGGAAAACTGGAGGACATGCAGCAAAGCAACACAAAAGTAATAAGGAAAAAATAGCCTAATTGTGAACAAGTATAACAGAGTGAGCAGTGCTGGATGCTAAAACACTTTTTTCTATCTAGTTGGGAAAGGTACAGCAAGAAGCAATAGGTAAAAAATGAAGTCAAATATACTTAAAATAGTCCAACAAAGTGGTTTGCTAACCTCTGGAGCAAGCAACCAAAGGAAGGGTAGATTATCCTTTCCCCATGCTTTTGAATCAAGCATGAGAGTACTTTTGAACACCTTTCTGAAGAGAACTTTGAAATACATTCACTCCAGCCAAGCACCAGTATGCAAGTAAAATCCAGTGGCCTGAGTAGGATTAGTTTAAAAATCCACTGTTCTGTCCTAAACTCTGCAGAACTGTGACTGACACCAAGTAAATTAGAAGCAGGATCAGGCTACATAAGTTCATTAACTTAGTGAAAAGAGATCTAATGAATAAGTAACTTCACAAACAGCCAGCACAATGATTTCTATTTGCACCTTCAAAGGCTCCTCACTCCAGCTGCTTGTCAGGCAGCGGAAGCCTGTCATTCACTCTTTTGTAACTCTACTCTTTGTCCAAAATCTGGTTTCTTCCATGGAGAAACCCCTTATTTTGTTCTTAGAGAGAAACCTTTAAGGGCTGAGAGAGGGAAAGGGAGCCTTTAGCTCAAAACAAAAGGAAATAGAGGTTCTGCCAGCAGGAGGCTAACAAGCAAATGACAAATTGTGTATCTCTAGGGTATGAGCACAATCTCTGCAGGCAGTGTCAAGCCTTGTGTCAGCTCGCTGCCCTGCCAGCCTTCCACAATGGGTCAGGATGCCTGTTTGGGAGAACAAAACCTTCCTCTGGGAAACTTACTCAGAGAGCTCCGAGGCATAATGTTCCTTGGCAGGGGCCATTCAGCATGGTACCCCTCTGCACCCCTGAGGCTGGATGATTGCCTAAATAGAGGCAAATTATAGCTCTATTAATTCGATCAAGTACCAATAATGGCAGAAGAAGAGCATGAGGACATGCCATGTGGACACTGTTTATCATTTAACGTTCTGTACTAATAGTCATTATATTGTAAAATAACGTAAGGTCTGTGCCAGACGAAAGCATGACTTGAATTCGCACAGTGCATTACAACCACAGAGAAGCCCTCAGGACTCCTTCTGAGAAACCATAATTCAAAGTCATTCTTAGTTGTTCTTCTTTCAGTGTTTTTTCTAATGACTTTTTTTTCCCCCTATCTGCTCACTTTAACTTTTTTGACCCCTGGACAATCATATTTGCAACAGAAGAGAGCAGTCACAAAATGAGCAACGAGGTACACCCATCTCAATTTCTGCATTTAGAATGTTGTTCTAGATGCAGCTTGAGTTGTGAGACAATAAATGACTGGAAAGTCATCTCCAGTGCTTAATGTTGCTGGTTTCAAGGGAAGCGTGAATTTTGCCCACCTCATATAAGGAACCTCTCATTAGCTTCCAAGGGGATCACAAGCTCTTGTACTCAGACCTCAGAGGGAAAAAAGAAGGAAAAAAGAGCCATCAAGTGATGCTACAGTCAAATTCATCAAAGTGAACCAATCAAGAGTTCCTCCTTCACAGTTCTAACACACTTTTTATTTTTACATGGTCTTCAGATTTGTTTCATAATTCATTCTTTGATACAAATAATTCCCGTTTGGCCTCTGAAAGGCAGTAAATAAAATAATAGCCCTTTTTTGATAAGAGCATCTAAAAGAGTAAGCAGTGTTCTTTTATATGGAACTGACCTCTTAATGAGTAAAAACAAAAAGATTGTTTATTATAAGTGATCCTCTGCCAAGAGCCCCCATGCTGGTAACCAATTTCAAACTCTTCATGTTCCCCCTGCAGAAAGGCCTTGTACTCTTTCTCACTCATTAGAAGACAGCTATTATAAATAGCACTTCCAGCATTAATATTAAATATGGAAAGAAATATATTCAAACCACGTTGTGGCTGTAAGGCAAACTCACATAAGCCAGAAAATTCATAAGTTAAATCCTGCCCTCAGCTTGTGCCCTTGTGAAAACAAACATGTGAGAGTTAGCAAGGTGCCCATGGTCAGCACAAAGTGTGCGCTTCCTGGCTTTTGTCAGATGGACTCAAAACATCGACCCAACCTCAACATCAGATTTGCCATGTTTAAAAATGGCCTTGCATGCAGGGAAGAGGGAAAGGTACACCCACTTTCCCCTTGTGGCTTCCCCAGCTTCAGAGGGACAGCGCATGGCGATGGTGCCTGCCTTAGCTCCCAGGGGCGGGGAGTGTGTCCCAGCAGTGCCCTGCTGCTTCTTGGGTTGCATGTCTCTCAGAGCACACACTGAGCAGTGCTCCCTACATAGTGAATGGTCTCTTTGGCTCAGCTTGGCCATATAGAAAAGAAGAAAGAATAAAAATTCCATTTTTTGCAGGCATGCCAAAATTCCCCTCATCTTCACCTCATGAGCATCACGAGCTCTTTGGGGCAAGAAGTGGATGTACAGACCATGCTGCTGTGCTGCCCAAAGGAGAAGGGGGTTGATGAGGCAGAAGGGCTGCCGGGATCACCCTGCAGCACCCGCACATCCTTTAGACATCCCAGTGCTGCACGTGAGACAGAACCTCCTGTTCTTCCCTTATCAGTAGGCACACACCATCCTGCACACTGCAGCACAATTCTTCCACTCAGCAGAAGCCCTGTGCATCCCTGCTAGCTCAGGAAGCCTGTCCCCAGGCAGCCAGGAGCCTGGACAGCCCTGCAACAGCCCAGCAGCATCCCTGTAGCTCAAGGACACAGAAAAAGGGTGAAAGGCTTGAAAAATGTTCATTTCACTCTTGAGGGTAAATTACTTTGATAAACACTATCTTGGCAGTCAATAATATAGTAATTTTCCTGATAGGCAAAAAGACAAACTGAGGGAAGATGGGAAGGAAGAGGGAACTCACCTAGAAATATTTTTGCTTTTTTTTTAGGAATAGATTTTCTTGATCCCATATGGATGTTTTAGGTGTAAAATCAATGGGCTCTGGTATACGCTTCTAGAGCTAGAAGGCGGCAGCTGATCCCTGCATTGCCCTCCATTAAGAGGAGAGGAAAAATATCTTGGCCTAAATCCTTTTATTTTAACCAATATGTGGGGGGAAAAAGGGGCCAGGATTGTAAGTAGTACTTTGTTGAAACTAGGTTAATTAAATGGCTTCAAACCTCTTATCATAGTTGTACTTATACTAATTCCTGATAGTTTAAGTTAAATTGAAAAGGGGCTGAATCAAGTTGTCCTCAGGCTGTCAGTGCAGTTTTTTGGACAAGTTCAGCTAACATACTTTGTCCTAACCCAGTGCAGATCATATCATGAATAATTAATTCCATGACAAATATTTCATCTGTCTCAGGAGGCTGACAAGGAGTACAGGTGGTCAGCTGAGGGCAAGCTGAGAGAAAATAGGTGAGTCAACCCCATACTGAAGAGTTAGTTTATTATTCCATGACAGCCAGTCTTTGTAGGAATACATCTTTTATAACCCAGGAGGAAAAAGGAGGACGCCACTTATGGAATTAAGTGTTCCCAGCTTCTAATTAGAAGGAGAGTAATTGCAGTGTCATTTACAGAGATCTGAATAATTTATTTAATTTTCAGGAAAGGTACATTTGTGCTGTATAATTTTCATTCACATGCCAACAAAAACAGGACATTGGGTTTTTTTGTTTGGACTACTTGTTTTCTTTCACTTTAGCTCTTTATCTAAAAGTGCATTTTGGCACCTTTCAAGCTAGAGAAGAGAAAATACAAAGCAATGTGAAGCTTTGAAAGTGACAAATTTAAAAAATTAAAATTTTTATTTCAAATTTTGCTTCCATTTTTTGGTTGGGTTTTTTTGTTGTTTTCTCCTTACATAATCCATTTATCTTTGAAGCAATGCAAACTGGTGACTTCTTCATCTGTCATCTACCCATTTTATTGGTGCTTTTCAGAAAAACTAACTAAATTAAAAAATCTAATGATTCGTTCAGAAAACTAAAACACCGAAACCATTTACTCATGCAGTCTTTTTTTTCTTTACCTTTGGTATTTTGGGCAAGAAAAAGAAAGTTTCCTCTACTTTAGGCTCAAAGTTTAAATCAGACACGGTGTCATCTGAGTGCATGCTACGTCAAAGCTGAAACGTCAATTAATTTCAGCTACTTATTAAAATGCATTTTTCTCACTGGTAAACTAGCTCAGAAGGGCCTCAAGAGGAACGTGGAGGCAACGAGGGGAATTCCATTATTCCCACCCTCCAAACTCCTCTCCTGGGCACAGGACCAATACTAAGAATGGAAAACAGTCACCAAATACAGCACAATGGACTTTTCCTCCTTAATTACCTTTAAAACTCCCAGTCGAACACAAGGACCCCACACAGGCTCTCTATGATACGTATTAGCACCAGTTCAGCTGAGTGATGAACCTCAGAAAATAAAAGCTTCATAATGGAGCTGCTGACACAGCAAAGAGCAATCCCGTACAACGAAATGGTTTCAGAGCAGCCGATTCACTCCATCATTTTGGGGAGAGGCCTTTCTCTCTCTGAAAGCTTGCCTTTTGTGTTGCTCACACTCCTACAGTCAGCTCCCTGCCAGACTGTTTGCTATTCTTTGGAGGCTTCTGCTGCTTCCTACATCAGATGGAATTTACCTTCATGTAATTATTTGTTCTGGGAGCTTTGATCTCCACTTCCCTTGTAACTGCAATGTAGTCACACTTTGAACTACAAGAAAGTAGCAATTTAAGGCTCTTGCAGCAAACATCATAATGGTTAATCCTAACAAAAAGGTGTTAATTGGTCTCCTGGTGATTCTAAGCCGCAGTCACAAAAGGTTCTTACATTTGTTTACCACTGCTGTATTTCCTCCTCCCAGTAAAAGTGCATTAGATCTGATAACCTTTTAGACAGGCTTCTCGTTTTTCAGCTCAAGTTTCAATTTAGGGCAAACCCAGTGTTCCAGTGGTGGTTCTGGCCTGACCTGATGTGATTAGAGACTGCTAGCTTCACAACGAGCTGTCTGAGGCTGTGTGTTCATGGGTAAGAAGCAAAAATTTAGACTACTCCAGAACTCTTTCTGAAGCACAATAGAGCCTCTGTACAAGATGAAAGCTGTTTCTTCATATAACACATTCACTCAAACCTTTGGCCCTGACAGAGATTTCATAGAGCTGGGGAGGAGCATTCTTCTGTTTCATTTTTGGATCCATCTCCTGCTCAGCAGCCCAAGAAACCTAAACTGAAGGGAACAGCCTAAGTAATGAAAATGGCTCATCATTCTGGACTGAACTGTTGGATTTTTGAGAGCTTTTTTTTTTTTTTTTTTTTTTTAATGTTAAATGGGTTGTTTTGTAACAAAGCCCTGACAGAAAACATCTTCCCAGCAGGAAACCAAACTACAGTCCCTATTCCTTGAGGCGGGGCTGTGTATTTTATTTATCTATACGGAACATGGTGTGCTTTTAAGCCCTTTTTGTGCAAACTTATTTGTAGCATTACCCAATGGAAAATTAGAATTGTTTGCTTTTTGTCTTACGCTAACAGGGTCCTTACTTTTACACTGAATTCTGGATACAGTCAGATACATCATATCATTTTCTGTCTCAAAAAAGTGACATATTTGAGTGAAGACACTGGAACTGATTTTGTCAGGCCCTCAGGCTGTTTCTCAGTGCAGTGACAAAAGGACCGGACAGAACTATAATTTCAGTGCTCAGCTTGCATATTCCCGGACCTCAGAGAAGTCTACTATTCAACAAAAGATTACTCAAAAGATAAACATGGAAATGATGATGGACATCAACATTCCACCTCGATCTTCTGACTTCCTGGGGACATTTCAGCCGTGTTAGTGATGTGCTGTCAGCTAGCTCTCCATCCCTCCTTTCTGCTTTGTTCTCACAGGAAATTGAAACATTTTTGTTTACTTGTGCCAGGCCAGCCCTTCCCAGTTACCAGTTCTCCAGAGGTGAGGTTTCCTGTTGCCCTCTTCCTGTGATTAGAGCACTTCACAGACAAACATTTCAAAAGGCTCACTGAAAACACTAGGAGAGCCCTGTCTGATCGAGAACAACTCTTGAACCCTGACTGAACTTCCTGTTCCTTCCGGTGGATAGTGCGGTAGATTCGCTGTGTCTTGACTGCTGTACATGCCTGCAAAGAGTGTTCACAAAGAGCTGCCCTGCAGAGGGCCTGTCCTCCCTCCCAGCCTTATCGTGCAGGAGGCTCTCTCCCCAGGAACACCCCTTCCTTCCCCAGCCAAGGACTGTCCTTCCTCTCTCTCCCCTAGAGAAGCAAGGTAGATCTGTATTCCCATCAGTAGACAGCCTGTGCAACGCCTCCACAGTGCTCTCCTGCTTGCAAAATACTTCTAAGCTTGTTGATGAGTAGTTGAAATCATGTAATTGTGACCTGCTTCAAACTACCTTAGAAGCACGGGAATTCAGAAAGGGAACATCAGTTGTGAGAGAAGAAGCAGTGTCCCGCAAGCTTGATGGGATAGGGTGTCCTATGTACAGGATCCAGTCTGGGGAAAAGGGTTCTTGGCAACAAGCAAGGAGCTCACTCTTCTGATGTTCTATATATCAAAACCAGGAGTGCTTAGTGATGTTTTTCTATCCATAAGGTCTTTAGTGACTTGCTACATACTTGCATGCACTCCCAATTGCAAGCTCCTATAGCAGGGTTATAGTAAGATAGCAGCCCTGAAATGAAAACACCACTAGGAGGGTTTATGTTGGTAAAACATTTGGGTTTCTTTTCTGCATTTGTTTTGCATGAGTTCCTACAATGTCTTGCATATAAACCAGACCTTTGGCATCTGCAAGCCATGGTCTGAGGCACTGATAAATTTATTTTGTGAAATATGTACAGTATTCTCCTTTCATCACAATGCCTCCTGTGAACAAAGAGAAGGGGCAAAAGATCCATCTGATTTCTCAGTGATGTTATGATTTAGAGCATATGCATTTCACCTCTGGGGAGGCTGACAGTCACCCTGAAAATGTTTTTGTTCTCAAAGTTAGAACTTGAATCTGTGCCTTCTTGTCCTGGCTCCTACAGCCTATTTTGTGCTCAGCATTTTTTTTTTTTTTTTGTGGTTCTGGGGTCTTTTTTAATCTACTGCCATTAGATAATTAAATATTACATTGGGTTACATTGTTACTTGACAGTTCTGGGTTTGTGGGGTTTTTTTGGGTTTTTTTTTGTTTGTTTGGGGAGTGGTAGTGGTTCTATTTCTTCTAATTTGCTTTGAAATGAAAAAGCTTTTAGAACAAACTATGCAATATCATCCAACTTCTCGTGTTCCCAGGATATTTACAGCCCCACCTTCCTAGAAAAAGAGTTTTACAACAGCAACTTGATACAATAAATCTAATCATAGTCATAAATCATACTTAAAAGTTACATTTCAGCATTGTGTGGGTTTAACGATGAGTCTGGATGTTAAAAAAGAGTAAAAATCTTGTCATGATGGACAACAAACCAAAGTTTAACACCTTTGATTCCAAGGGGTAATTCTTAACTGGGAGAACAGGTCCCTACTGTATCTTACATAAACATCCCCTTGCAACTGTCTGCAAAAGAATTGGTCATAACATTTTTTTCTCACCTCCACACTTCAGGGTACCTGCTTGAAGCTCACAGCTTGTATTACAGTATGAATATGCAAGGTGTGGAATTTAAATTACATGACTACCTGGAGAGGAAGAGACTGAGACAAGTTTTCTGCTGTTACAGCTCTGCCAAAGTTCTCTGCTGAGAATTTCAGTCACGTCCAGGGCTTGGGACCAAAGGATTTTCTTTGCTGAAGAACATGGCTTCTGTTAGCAATGCTCCATCCTCAGTTTCTGTGCTTGATTTACACTGCTTGATAAAAAAATAACCCAAGGGAATCATATGCTTTATAGCTATTTGTAGCATAGTAAAGGACCTCACAGCCTTCAGTAGCTTCGTCCTCCAGGACACTGCTGGAGAGAGTCCAGTGCAGGGCCACCAAGATGATCAAGGGTATAGAGCATCTTTCATACAAGGAAAGGTTGCGGGAACTGGGGCTGTTTAGTCTGGAGAAGAGGAGATTGAGGGGTGATCTTATTAACATTTATAAATATCTAAAGGGTGGGTGTCAGGAGGTTGGGACATCCCTCTACTATCTATAGTAGATAGTAACAGGACAAGGGGTAATGGGATGAACCTGGAACACAAAAAGTTCCACTTAAACATAAGAAAAAGCTATTTCACCATGAGAGTGAGGGAGCAGTAGCACAGGCTGCCCAGTGGAGTTGTGGAGTCTCCTTCCTTGGAGGTCTTCAAGACCTGCCTGGACATGTTCCTGTGCGACCTGATCTAGGTAAATCTGCTTCTGCAGGGGAGTTGGACTAGATGATCTCTAAAGGTCCCTTCCAACCCCTACCATTCTATGAGTCTGTGATTCTATGATACGTACAAAGGTAGAAATTTGAGGCAGGAAACCAAGGCTCAGAGAAAGTAAATAGTAGTTTAGTGTAACTCGAAAAGGCTGTGGGAAAACAGTCCTTGTGGGGGGTCTGTTCATCATCAAACCCACACTTGAATCAGACCCTAATCTTGCCCTTCTCTGAAGGACTTTCTGTCTTAACCAGCACTGATGCTTCTTTGTAGACAAACATTTTTCCTAACCTTAGTTTTAATTACTGACTTCTCATATCTGGAGTAGGCAATCCAGAGTAAAACTCCTGATCAAAGTCAGCAGTAAACAAGGGCATAACCAGATGCAAAGGCAGTGGCACTATGTTGCACTATGTATTGCTTAGACACTACAGTGATAGGCAAAGCAGATATCTCCAGAAACTATTCTGCTGTGGTCTTCTAGTCACTGTAATTTCTCAACTGCAGAAGCAACTTTGTCTCCCAAGTCGCTCTAAAGCAAAAAGTACTAACATAACTAAAATTACTGTTAAAAATACTCTAGTATTCATGTTTTCAGGGAGATGTGCACAGAAATCTGTTATATCTGCAGGTGAAAGTCTGTAGAGACAGACTCTGTCCTTTCTACTGTTCCAGTACTTCCCGATGCCAGTGTGGGAATTCAGCATTTCTAATAAAACACAAATGGAAAAGATGGAGCAGGGAGTGAGGGGCCTACATCATTATGGTAAATTAAACAAACTTTTGAAAATTAAATTCTAATTGAATTAATTCTGAACGGCATACTTTAACCCTTCTCTGAAAGCCTGTGGCCTATGTCATGGCTATTAGTCTGCATATTATTACTACAAAATAAGGACAAAAAAACCCTACTTTATTCTAGAGGCAGCATCCTGTGCAAGGCTGAATATAATCTATATGGACAATGCTCAAAGAATCTCCAATTCAAGATAAGCAGTATCTCAACATACAATTCTTTCCATAATACATGCTTTTCCCACCATACCTCCCACACTCCACAATGCTCTCATAGCCTTCATCACCACCTCCTCATCTTTTCATACGCATTATTTTCTCCTTTGTTGTAATGTCCTTCGTTTACTGAATTTTCTTTCACAGTAACATAGATCTCAAATATAGGTGACACGGAGACGGCAATGAAACTACCTCACTGTTTTGCCAAATGATGGGGTCAACAGAAAAGACACAGACACCAAAGAAAAGAGTAGTCTTATTTTACTGACTGCTTTAAAATACTACATAAAAAAGGTAGTGCATTCAGTTACAACAGTAAGCCTATTACACTCTATCTTTAGGCAGCAAAGAGCATAAGTGAGGTAATGCATCTAATAGCAATAGTGATGAACAAGGATACTCATCAATTGCCCTAATACTTTACCATCATCCAGATCTGCAGTTGCTGGAGAGCCCTGGGTGCAGTGAGGATCAGGAGAACCTTTAGCAGGAGGTAGGAAGTCGTACACAGTGCATCCACTCGTAAGTGAGGTCTCCAAAGTTGCTGCAAGAGGGTCTAGCTTTTATACAGTTGACTAAACATACTTTGAAATTGCAAGTGCAGAAACATCTGATGTCACCGTTCATGTTTGATTCCATCCAAAGCCTGGCCAGGGGTCAAGAAGGAACCAAGGTTGAGCATCTCTATTTATAGATTAGATATCTGGTTTTGTATTTTTAAAGAGAGTCTTAATAGAACTAGATGTCTAGTTTCACTGCCCCTCTCCATTTCAGTCGCAACCACATTGTTGAGAAACGAGTGGGCAAAACCAGAATAAACCAAGGTCAGATGTCTGTATTATTTCACTGATTACTGTTACTCAATAAGCACTACAGCAAAGCTTTTATAAATTGACATCAAAATAGACATATTCATATGTGTTTAATACTATACGCATTAGATACATTGCTGGATTGTGAGATTCATTTAGAGGCCAGCTCTACTTCAGAACCTATTCTTCAGGTCCCAGAACTTCACTCACCTACATCCCCACTGCTGTACCCCAGTAACCCTCAACTTTGCTACTTATACCATGCTATAATCCTCTCATTTCTCTCTAAAATCCCTGCCTCCTGCAGTGACAGCCTCAGCTATGCCTCGCTCTTTGCTCCCTACAGCATCTTCACAATCCTTCCCTACTAGGCTCCTACACCTCCAACCCCTGCCTTAGTTTCTCAACAACATTTGCCAAGGAGCAGCATAGCTGATGTGGAGCCACCCAGGCACAAGCTGGTACATGCACATCAATAGGTCCAGCCACCCAAGAATTCAGGAATGGGAGAAAGGTGTGCACCAACCAGCCTGCCAGCTGCTGCCCCTCAGGCAGACAGTGTGACATGCTGCCTACCAGATGCCTTTCAAGTTCAACAAATGGCTTCAAGGATGGCATCTGGTCCCCAGGCCCCTGATGCTCCTGCCAGGTCCTGATCAGATTGTTGGGAGTTTTGCCAGTTGTTTGCATGAAAGTGGGATCAGATCCCAAACAAGAGAACAGGTGCCAGCCTCCATCTTCCATGATGATGCCTACCTATAGAATCACTGTAATGTGATTTCAGTCTTACAACCAACACCTCCCCACTCTCATCTGGTGCCCCTGCTCTTAGAAGATGTCTCATGCACAGCCACAGAGCTCCTTCTTCTCTTTGAAAAAGTCTTCCTTGTCAAGAAGCAAATAAAAATCTCAACCTGAGGAGGCTGAGATTAGAATGCAAAGAGGCTAAATTCCCTATCTGTCATTCCAAGTGAGCTTCCACAAGATCTCCATTGTGCTCAGTTGTTCATCTGTACATCTCTGTTGGCTGCCTAACATACATAATGCACAACCTTTTTTGGGACAAGAACTGCCTTTTCATCCTGCTTTTGCACTGCAGCAAACACAGGGACATTCTGATCTCAAACTCAGGATCACAGTCATCAAAATAGTTAACAATCCAATAAAGTCTTAGTAGACCTTTATTTTACAAATATAGGAGTGCCTGAAATTAGAAGGGATAGGCTTTGCCATCATACCTTCTCTGGGTTTACTCTTCCTTTGAGTGAATTGTTTACTGGTAAGAATGGCCTTTCAGTGAGGATGGGAAGTGAGTAATTTTTTTCAAAAGTTGAGAAGAAGTCTTGATTCAAAACTTTTGATAAAGCATTTAGGGAATCCCCTCATCTCCCAAGAGGTGAATTTGTGCTGCCCTTGCCAAATTGAGGTGGCTTTTTTATTTCCTGTTATTATCTTCCACACTTCTAAATCCCCAGGAACAGTCTGCAGGTGCAATCCAAATGGGATATTGAATATTTCATTGAGAAGCAAGTACTAAAGAACCGGTTCCCATAGTCACTATCTGTAAAAGTCTTCCCCTCAGGGCTCATGCAAAGGTGGGGTTGGGGGGGAGAAGCATGTCCCTTCCTACACCATCCCTGCTGAGAACAGTGGCAGGGGAAACCCACTGCTTCCAGGGAGGCTTATAAATCTCTCTGTTGATCTTTGACAGTTTTGCTTGCCTTGAAGAGGGAACAAATACACATGCTTGAGATGAGCATTTGTAACTCATTATCTGACTTTTAGAAAGGTGCCAGCTGCATTATCTAAAAATAGCTCAGGCACCCATGAGAAAAAGAGTTACCTGCCAAACTCTGAGTAAGCTGGAGAAGCTATTGCCCAATAAGCCTCTAACAGCTAGTCTGGGAAGTGAGCGCTTTCACACCTCAGAGGTTTGCACATGAACTCTCTGAAGAGGATGCATTTAAAGTGAATTCATTAGTAACAAAATACTTTGTTACTGGGATAACCATTGGTGCACAGTTCTCTTTAAACTTTTCATCTTCGAGGCTCTCTGTCGACCATCACATCTGCACTGGATCTTGCATCTTACCGTGCAAATATTTTGGGGTCACAAAGGTCTTGTCATACAGTGAGTCACACAGAAATTGGACTAGTTAATAGTGTCTGATTAACCAAAACAGCTCTCTTACCTCTCCAGTCATGCCAATTCACTAGCTATTTTCAATCCTTCTGCCATGTATGTATAGGCAAGACACCAGACATGGTTTTCTAGTAATCAAATAATCATCACATTCCTCTCACATACTCCTCTATATTTTTTTCACCTAAATCCCAAATGCTAGTCATCCCAAACAAACAGAAAACTAGTCAGTGTTCTTCCTTGCCATCTTCTCTGAGTCAATATGCAACTTACTTCATTTCTGCTCTGTTTTATGACTGCTCGTGCAGCCACATGTATATGAGAATAACAGCTGGTTTACAGGTTCTGGTTCATCCCTCCCAAGAGTTGTACATTTCTCTTATATGGCACAGCCTTGTGTGTCTCAGTCATACTATGCACTCCTGCCTGCAATATGGTTTACAGCACTACAGAAGAGGTGGTGGGTGAAAAGGGGGATGGAAAAGAGAAAGAGAAAGAGAAAGAGAAAGAGAAAGAGAAAGAGAAAGAGAAAGAGAAAGAGAAAGAGAAAGAGAAAGAGAAAGAGAAAGAGAAAGAGAAAGAGAAAGAGAAAGAGAAAGAGAAAGAGAAAGAGAAAGAGAAAGAGAAAGAGAAAGAGAAAGAGAAAGAAAGAGAAAGGAAGGAAGGAAGGAAGGGAGGAGACAAAAAATAGAAGAAAAAGAGAAAGAGGGAGAGAAAAAGAGAGAAAGAGAGAAAGAGAGAAAGAGAGAAAGAGAGAAAGAAAGAAAGAAAGAAAGAAGGAAGGAAGGAAGGAAGGAAGGAAGGAAGGAAGGAAGGAAGGAAGGAAGGAAGGAAGGAAGAAACGAAGGAAGGAAGGAAGGAAGGAAGGAAGGAAGGAAGGAAGGAAGAAAGGAAGAAAGAAAGAAAGAAAGAAAGAAAGAAAGGAAGAAAGAAAGGAAGGAAGAAAGGAAGAAAGAAAGGAAGGAAGGAAGAAAGAAAGGAAGGAAGAAAGAAAGGAAGGAAGAAAGAAAGAAAGGAAGAAAGAAAGGAAGGAAGAAAGAAAGGAAGGAAGAAAGAAAGAAAGGAAGAAAGAAAGAAAGAAAGAAAGAAAGAAAGAAAGAAAGAAAGAAAGAAAGAAAGAAAGAAAGAAAGAAAGAAAGAAAAAGAAAGAAAGGAAGAAAGAAAGGAAGGAAGAAAGGAAGGAAGGAAGGAAGGAAGGAAGGAAGGAAGGAAGGAAGAAAGAAAGAAAGAAAGAAAGAAAGAAAGAAAGAAAGAAAGAAAGAAAGAAAGAAAGAAAGAAAGAAAGAAAAAGAAAGGATTTCTCAATCTGATGTTATTGTTGGAAGAACATCCTCTGGTGGGAAAGATTTTTCATATCTGGCCTCCTGCTGATTATCACCCCTCCTATATCCATAACATGAGCCAGCATAGCTATACAAATATGTAGGAAATTGCAGAATAATCAGTTAAACTACTGCTAGAGGCCTCAAATCAGATTAGTTCTTAGGAAATCTGTTGATAAGAGAGGAGATTACACTTTTTTTTTCCAGACTACTGTTGCCACGTATGTAGTTGGAACACTGACTTTTTGAGGCAAATGGCTTTTACTTGTATCTTCAAGCTGTGCTGTAAAGTCACACTCAGGTGATGCATTAGCTATGTTCTGTACAAAGAAATTGCAGTAACACAACAAAACTTAGTCAGGTGCTCCAGATTAATTAAGAATTGGCTAATGCAACCCAAAACAGGTTGAAAACAAGATTCACATTGTACACTGTTCTGATTCTCTGATCAGAACCCCTGGATGTTCTTCATCCCCACCACAGCCGCAGGTCTTACTCAGCTAGTACCCCAGAAGGTCCATATGAAGGTGTAGTTTGTACACCTAGACTGTGTAGTACATCCAGAAGGCATTGGGCCTCTAGCAAATACGTTATGCAGTGCATTTAAGCATGCAAAGATTTTTTTTTTCCATTAGGCAGAATTGTTGTTAAGAGGAATGTTTTATTCAACTACATTACCTCCTTAAGTAGACAGCTCAGTTAATACCAAGGAATGAGTGGAAAAACGTCTTTTGATTCTAATTGAGCCCAAATGTAACTCAGTCATCAAAACCAATTTGCTCTTGTTTAAACGGTTTTGACCAAAATTTATGTGACCCAAATGTGTGGGACAGACAAGCTAAAGACAAAACAGA
Organism: Colius striatus; assembly: GCF_028858725.1. NCBI lineage: Eukaryota > Metazoa > Chordata > Aves > Coliiformes > Coliidae > Colius > Colius striatus. The sequence goes on along the minus strand of NC_084790.1, from coordinate 50,723,097 downwards.
ATTAGAGAGAACAGCATTCTAGACAAAATAACTCTCAAAGTAACAGTGTGTTTTTCTTTGCAAATAATCCATGCACTACAAAACTTATACTGTTAAAAGTGAAAGAATTGTATGTTAGAAAAACAGAACAGAATTGTCATTAGAAAGTTATCATTAGGGTTTACTAGAGGGTAATATGTTGTAAGTACAAAAAGCTGCATTGAAAAAAACAAACCAAACCCAAAAAACCAAAAAACCCTAACCCTCCACTATGTAAAAAATACCCCAAACACTCTATTGTGTCAGGAATTGATAGGGACATTCCAACCAATTTCTTCAACTTCAGAAGGAGCTGAGATAGCATAGCAGTATAAATGCCAACCTTTGGCTCTCAATTAGCTTTTTGTAGAACCAAGATTGTCAGGGATTAATGCATGAGTCTGCTTGCTTACACACCAAACTGCACAAACAAGAAAAAGACTATCTCAAGATACAAAGCAATTACTAGATTAATACAAGAAAGGAAGGTGCTCATATTTAAATGATAAGGCATAGTAGGAGACAATGTAGACAAAACAAGATTTCCAAGCAAGTTTCCAGATAAAGCAATCATGTGGACAAAACAAATATCAGGGAAATAATCTCCATTGATGGACATGGAAGTGACTGGGCCAGAAGAGGAACAAAGGTCTTGCAGAGCAAAAGTACTATATTAACTAACTCAGGACACAGAATAGCCAGGCATCCTTTCCAAAGTAAGCAATTCTTAAACTAAGAATGAAGGAGCAAGATATACTAAAATAGAAGTATATAGTAATAGAAACTGTATAGAAAAAGAAACATGGATGAAGATAATGGCTGCCAAGCATATAAGCCACTTGCAGGAAATATTTTAAAATAAACCATTAAAAAACCTGCAAAATTTGACACAGATAAAAGATGAGGAATAATGGGTAGCAAAAATGCCATTAAAAAAACACATTTTGAAATCATAAAATGTTCTTCCACAAGAAAACCAAAGAGCTTCAATGTGATTGTTACTGAATAGCAAAAGACGTTTACATCATTTTCTTCAGTAGGCAATATTGGGCAAATTTTACAAGAATGAATATCATTAAACAGAACTTCTGATTCCACTCTGACTAATCCAACTGTAATAATATTGACTCTGATTATGAGAAAACTCTCTCTGGTGGCTGTTTGTGTATTTGTATATTCCTGTTAAGAGATACTTCCTTCTCTCAGGGAAGCCAGATATTGACTAATCTGAGCAAGAGGGCCTTCTGGACCACTTCTTACGTAGCCCAGGAGAGTGAGATGAAGCCAAATGTGGACACAGCGTGGGTCACTAGAAGTCAGAGAACAAGCAGAGGGCAATCATGTGGGTTGTGGGGTGATCCTCCCCAGGATTGCCCTGGTGCAAATAGAGTCCATCTGAGCTTTGGAAAATATCATCCCCTTGGCTTTGTGCTTTTGATTAACCCCTTCTCCTTGTGTCACATGATGACTACATGTAGGTTATGTCGGAATTATTCTAGTTCCTAGTCTCCATTTCTCCTTGGTGTTTATGAAGGACAGAAGAGTACTTGCCCAGCGTTTGGCCTGCAACTGATTGAAATACAGGCCCTGTATTAATTTCATTTTTAAGCATCTAGCTGAATAAAATGTTGGGAATGATTGATATGAGGACAGTGCTGGAGCAAGTCATATGACAAGATAAAGCATAACAAATTTCACTTGGCACTATTATTGGGAAATTTAAATCAAATACTGTAGCAGAGCAATCTGTCAAAGAAAACTTGTTTCACAGAGCAGCAGAATCCACTTAAAACTATGTAACTCACCAGCATATGAAACAAATGACATTTTCATTTCTTTCATTCCTCATGTCTTAAGGATATGGGATCTAATACATAAGATCCATGGTGATAAATCTGAAAACCAATGAGGAAGAGACAATGTCTATAGGTTACTCTGTGCGTTTGAGATTGTTCTGCAGTTTTACCTTCTTCCCAGAGGCTTATCTTTCAGTCACATCTGTCTTAGTTCGAATGACATAATAGGAAATTGTTACAGGTCAGAAGAATTTGTAGAAGAATGACTGACTAAAGGATTAGTCAATGCACTTCCTGCATTCCACTGATAATGACAAGGTACTGTCTTCATCACTAAAAATAAATTTTCAGGGTGGCATAATAAACTATGTCAGGTGATTTGGAAGAGAGAGAAGGCTGTGTAATATATTGGTATTTCACAAGAACAAGAAACATAGTTTGTCATTCAAAGGCACTTCTGATGACTCTACAGTGCCAGTCTTGCAGGTGAGTCTGTAAGTAATTTGGGTTGGAACTTCTCAAGTTTACCCATGCAGAACTAAATAGACAGTCCAGAAGTGTGCAGACCTCCAGTGTGACAATGTTGATTACTCAAAGCCGTAAGGAAAATGATAGAACTCTATTTATCTTTTTGATAAGAAAAGGGATGGGTGTTTTTGTGTTTTTTTTCTTGACAGCCTAAGGGTATCAGGCTTTTACATGCATTTCTGGATGGTTTCTATGGCAGTAGTTGAAAAAGGCTAAAATCCACACTATCTGCAAGCCCTCACTCTTAACCATTTTAGAAGAGGCAGAAAGTCACAGATTGACAGACACCTTGAACCCAAGTGAACAATAGTTTATAGTAGTAAGCAGGGCTGTGTAATTTGGTACCCTTTGGCAAGAGGCTGTCTGGAAAGGCATCATACCCTTCCATGCATATTGTATTCCCACTCTGATTTAGACCCAATGTGGCAAATATAATTTGTGGGACTTAACTTGGGGTTAAATTCCTAACCTTGTCGTATTAAACCACTAAAGCGCCATACCCAAGCATCAGCTCTCTCAATCGTCTTTTAACACCCTCCCTGCTCTCTCCAGGACTGCAATGCTCTGGCAAGTCATCCATCCATACAGCATGAACATGTATGTCATACGTAAGATCTCTCACAAAAGAACATGCATTTCTCATGGCTTTTCTTGTATTGCTGAGCCTGTGTTTTCCTCGTGACACTTTACCTGTCACTTTACGTTAAATGTGCATATTATGTTTCTGGAGTGAGCAAGAAATCTCCTTGGTACTAGAAGTATTTTCTGAAGAAGAGAAACGTGTGCAGAAATATGTCAAGAATACCTTTGACTATAACCTTTCCTGTTACCATTTTTTATCGTATTGTTTGATATCAGAAAAAAAAATTGCACTTGGGGACTTCAAATCATTAACTGTAGGCCCATCAATATTGTATTTTAAAATGTCACTTTAAAGCCAGATAGAAATCAAAGGCAAATTGATCTATGCTATCACATGATTAGCAACACATCGCTTTTCAGTTTTGTACTCCAAACTGGTTTTCTGCTAATGAATATACATTATAGAAAAAAAAAAATAGTATTTAAGATGGAAAAAGAGAAATATTTTTTCTTGCTGTGTCCTTCAGTTAGATAAACCATAGCATAAAAGTATTGATGAGGAAAACATATACTCAAAGATATCAGAAAAGCATACCACCATACTAAAATGACATCACTATAATTTCACACAAATTCTTTGTTCCAAATCTTTGAGTTTTTCCCATCATATCTAGCATGTGTCACCAAACCAACAAAATGTCTTCCCTGAATGCTGGGGGAGGGACTAGACTCTGAGATGGGAAACAGATGATAGTTTGGTGGGCCAGCACTGAGAGGTAGGCAGCAACACAAGTGGACTCACCTAGAAGCTTGGAAGATAAATCCAGATTTCCTGGTCCTAGTATGTTCCCACTTATCAAAGAGCTACGCAGCTCACACTGTGTGTGTCTGCATTTTCCCAGACTGTGAGGCATATTGCTCTCAGCATTTGCCATTATTAATAGGTACTATTTTCTTGTCCAGGTAGACCACACTGCTACACTGCCTTTGTATCAAAGGCACTAATAGTCTCTTTTGATATGGTCCCACCACACCCAAAAGTAATGCAGAAGAAACTTATTTGATGATCTGATTAGAGGAGCTAAGAGAGAAATAGTGGAGACAGCATTGCTGTACAAAGTTCTCTGCCATCTGAGTGGGAAAGATATTTCTGACTCCAACAGACAGCATGTGACAGCAGTGGTGGACCAAGACCAGAACTGGCCATAGCATGCAAATCCTACTTCCTGGGAAAATGCATGGGTTTGGGAATTGTCTTCTTTTCAAATCAGAATGAATGTTTGACAAAAGCCTGGAGCTGTGCACACACACTTCAAATAACACTTCAGGGCACTCCCCTAATAGAAATCCCAGACTGCAGCTTTTGTTATACCTGATCTGAGGCAGGACTCAGGTCTGCAGGTGAGAGCCTGACCACTGGGCTGCTGTCTGGTTTTAATGTGCTCAACGTCTTTCACTTCCCAGTGGGAAGCCTGTCAACAAAGAGCAAGCAAAGAAAGATCACCATATACAGCCTTCCTTGTTAAATTATTTCCATAGAACATCTACTTCCAACCTGGCAGAAAATAGGATCTTTGGCCTAATCCAACAGAGTCAGATGTATGTGCTCCCTCATTTCACCCTCCCCCTTTTCTCTGGCACCCGCTACTGGAGTACCAGTCCTCTGTGAGAAGCCTTTCCTAGACATTGCTTCAATAGAGCTTATGTTTCTCAAGGAAATTTCCTTTTCAATAGATCAGCATTTTACAGTAATGTTTTTTGTTACAGGTAAATTTTCAAACTCAGTAAGAACTTCCTGTGAGACAGGCAGAAGTTTATCCTGACAGTTTGCTGACACCATTTAGCTTGTCATGAAAATAAAGCCTTGTAAAGTTTGACTGTGTATGCAAGCCCTTGAAGTTAAAGCCCTGGCTTTTTCCCATGTAGCAGCAGTCTGTCTCAGGTAGCAATGTTCCTGGCATCCCACCAAAGTCCATGGAAAGGTGGCTATACACTTCTACAGGCTTTTGTTTAGACTCAGTCTCTCTGCATAACCAGCAGACTGAGCCATTTTAAGAAATACCTAGCTGCATTTAAAAAGATATAGCATATTAAAATTACAAACCAAATGGTGCCTAGTGCTTATCCTTCTTTGACACTTGTGTATCTATCTTGAAAAGATCCAGGTTATTTCAAGAGCATCCCCTAAGAAGATCCAGCACTTGACAGAACATTGAAAACAAAATAATTTGCTCCCTAAGGGAACTAAATGTGGTGCTCTTTGCACCTAAGAGGTTAAGTAAAGATGGTAGGTGTACCATTATCCTCCAGTCCTGGAGTTAGCCCAAGAACTGCAACCATAAGTTTGTATGGCACTGGACAGACTGCTGCCCACACCAACCTATCCCAGTGTGTTCCCATGTGCCCCAATAGGATGCACCCGCATGTGCTGAGGAAGCTGGTGGAAGTCATTGTTAAACCTCTCTCTCTCTCATCTTCAGTAAGTCTAAGTCGTGGAGAACAGGAGAGGTGCCTGAGGGCTGGAGGGAAGGAAATGTCACTCCAGTCTTCAAAAAGTGCAAGACGGAGGAGCCAGGTGACTACAGACCAGTCAGCCTCACCTCTGTCCCTGGAAAGGTGATGGAATGAGTTATCCTGGGTGCTGTCTCCAGGCATTTAAAGGACAAGAGGGTCATTAGGAGCAGTCAACATGGTTTTACTAAGGAGAAGTCATGTTTGACCACCCTGATAGCCTTTTATGAAGATGTAACCAGGTGGATAGATGGTGGTAGTGCAGTGGATGTGGTTTGTCTTGAATTCAGTAAAGCATTTGAAGCATTTAAACCACCATCTCACACAGCATCCTCACAGCAAAACTGAGAAATGTGGGCTGGGTGATCAGATCATGAGGTGGATCGTGATCTGGTTGAAGGGAAGAAGGCAGAGAGTTGTGATCAATGGGGCAGGGTCTAGTTGCAGGCCTGTATCTAGTGGATTCCCTCAGGAGTTGCTGCTGGGACTCATTAATGACCTTGCTGAGGGAACAGAGGGCAATGTCAGCAAGTTTGCTGAGGATACTAAACTGGGAGGAGTGGCTGACACACCAGAAATCTGTGCTGCCTCTCAATGAGACCTGGACAGTCTGGAGGATTAGGCAAGGAGAAATCTAATGAAATTGTACAAGGGCAACTATAGAGTCTTGCATCTGGGAAAGAACAACCCCATGTACCAGTACAGGTTGGGGAATGGACTTCTAGAGAGTAGTATAGGGGAAAGGGACCTGGGAGTCCTGGTGGACAGCAGGATGAGCATTAGCCAGCAATGTGCCCTTGTGGCCAAGAAGGCAAATGGCATCCTGGAGTGTATTAGAAGGGAGGTGGTGAGTAGGTCAAGAGAGGTTCTCTTCCCCCTCTGCTTTGCTCTCATGAGACCTCATCTGGAATATTGTGTCCAGTTCTGGGCCTCTCAGTTCAAGAAGGACAGGGAGCTGCTGGAATGAGTTCAGTGCAGGGCCACAGAGATGATGGAGTGGAACATCTCCCTTCTGATGAAAGGCTAAAGGAGCTGGGGCTCTTTAGCTTGGAGAAGAGGAGACTGAGGGGTGACCTCATTAATGTTTACAAATATGTAAAGGGTGGGTGTCAGGAGGATGGAGCCAGGCTGTTCTCAGTGATGTTCAATGACAGGACAAGGAGCAATGGGTACAAGCTGGAACATAAGAGGTTCCAAAGAAATACAAGGAATATTTTTTTCACTGTGAGGGTGACAGGGTACTGGAACAGGCTGCCCAGATGGGTTGTGGAGTTTCCTTCTCTGGAGGCATTTAAAACCCATCTGGATGAATTCCTGTGTGACCTATTCTAGGTGGTCCTACTCTGGCAGTGGGGTTGGACTAGATGGTCTCTTGAGGTCCTTTCCAACCCTTAAGATTCTATGATTCTGTGAACAGTGAAGAGGGATGATGCTGAGTTGTTGTAGCTGAGACTCCTCCAGGCTTTTAGTGCAATGGACCATCACAAAAGAGCCATAGATGCTTTAGGATCCCATAAGCCTGAAACAGTCCCTAGATACTAACTGTTTTTCAGTGAACCAGGCAGCCAAACCTGGAAAGATCAATTCATTACTCTACTATAGTCTCCAGCGAGCCAGAACCCAGAACTGTGACCCTAGAAACTTAGTCTGCTTGAATCCTGCAACCAGCAAGTTATCCCAAATAACCACAGGAGGATATTTTGCAAGATGTGGAATTGTCATTCTGATCCCAAGCTCCTAACAGCTTCAGTGAAGCCAACTACCTTTTTTCCTTACAACCTCTCAGGAATGACTGCAATGAAGGCAGTAACTACACTTAAAGAACCTCCTGCCAGAGCAGCACCAAGCACAGTGAACGCACATCAAGTCCCACAGTGCACTCAAACCCGTATGTCTGACCGGCCCTCAAGGAATTCAGGCTCTTCTGCCACACTGAATATGTGAATTGTTCTGCACAAACTGGACACTGGCTGCATTCCGGTAATGATTGTACAAAATAGGTCTGGAAGAGACTGCAAGAGGTCACCTCATCTCTCCCCCTGCCCCAAGGCAAGCTCAGTTCTACCTAAACTGTTCCTGACAGATGTTTGTCTAACCTATTCTGAAAAATATCCAACAGCAGACTCACATGGCCTCCTTAGGCAATAAAAATAACTTTTTTCTGATCTTCCAGAAGTCAGCTCAGCATATGTAAGAACTTACTTCAAGCACAAAGATGAAGGGCACATTCAAATTTTAAATGTGCAAATGGGATTTAATTTCTCTGTTTTAATGAAAGCCCTCATGGACATAAGGGTGACAGCACAGTATCTTATACACATTCATATCAAAAGAGAAGAAGGCCTTCCAGAGAAGCCAGCAAAGGAGTGTAGGCCAGCAGCTGATCTACTCTGAAATAACATCCATAAGTCTGGAGTATGCTACTCTCTCTACATCAAGGGAGGCACTCAGAAGGCAGGCACTGCTGCAGGCACTTAGAAAGTACCTGTGATTCACCTGAGTGCAATCAAGTGCACCGGCCCCAGCAAGACTCACAGCCTCAGTGCCTGTTAGGACTGATCTTGAGTAAGGTCCCTGAGGTGGCCCCAGTATGAAATTCCCACATACTCTCACTTGGGAAGTCACCAGGAGCTGAAGGTGTTTACAGGTGCTGCTATGTCCATAGGACTTCTGTTCTCTGGAAAAACAGGAGGAGATTCTTACATCACAGTAAGATAATGGTTGTTTTACCTGCTGGTGGATGAAAAAGCAGAATAAAAGAATACGACAGTATTTCCCCATTCAGAATGGATCTGTGTGTATATGCATCTATATGCATGTGTTCATAAATGGGAACAAAAGATAAGACTCCCGATTTCAGCTTTTTCAATGACTCCTGTCTTCCGTTCTACTAGCTGGAGTAGAAGAGACCCTGAAACACAGGTCCTATTTGTTTTCAAAACATTTTCCTGAAAAAAAAAAAAATCAACCTTGAAAACTGAGGTTGTTCATTGATAACCTTGGCCAAAAAAGGACATCATGTTTATTCTCTGTCTCCACCAGCACAATGGCTGCACATTAGTGGTGTTGAACACAATTAGAGTTTCACCTTCCGTCTCTCAAAGTCAACACATCTTGAGGTTGTGTTTGAAATGGCCCTGAGCCAATTTATAACATTTTTTGTAAGCTTGCAAAGCAGATATCAATACAACAGTTAGGAGAATAGCCAATTGTTTTTAGTATTAGACAAGCCATTCTTAGAAAGAAGGTGAAAGATAGGATGACTGAAAAGTAAGTAGTGCAGTTTATAATGGAAAACACAGAGAGAAGTGGGAGAGAAGTTCCTCTGTGATCAGTAGATTGATTGGTCTCATCCGTACAAAACACTATGGAAATCTTCATCACTGCTCTTTTTCCTGGAAAGGCACTGTTAGGTGAGATACAGCTATGAGTTTTACTCCCAGGCAGAACTGTTATTCCTAATCTACATGACTGCCCTGAATTCACCATGCAGCGCTAACTGCAGAGCACTGGATGCCCCAAAGCTTCCCCCTTACACACGGCTGCAAGTTGCTTTTGCGATATCAGTGACCTGAATATATGAGAGGAAAACTCTCAGAGGGAATTAGATTCAAGAGGCTTGAAGCTTCCCAGGAATCTGAAAGAGCTGGCATTTAGGTCTTCATGGCCCACTAGAGTCAGTTAAAAGGTCAGAAATAAAAGGTTACTGACCTGTAGATTTTCTTGAGATTCTGAGGGCACCATGACTTCAGCCCTCGAGTTCTTCTCACAACACAGGGATCATCAAGGGGTTTGCAGGTCACCGACCCCACAGCATATGAAATCAGGAAAATAACTGGTAAATTTACTCCACATTTTATCCAATTGCCATTGAACTTAAATAAATTACTGAGCAATTATCCCTAGTCGGGAAAGCTCATGAAGGGCACAATTCTCACTACAAGAAATACTACATTCTGTAGCCTAAATTATGTAGCCAGTCAAATGATGAGATCATAAACTCCCATCTGACCTTACAGTTCATGAATCTCTGTTGTTTCCCTGTAACAAAGCTAAGTCTCTCTGTGCCTGAATTTAGTATTCCCTGTATTCCTTAAAATTTATCTCTCAAGACCTTCCTATAATCTACACAGTTACCCTTTCTTCAAACAAATACAGTTCGCAGAACAAATCATATTTTTATATATTCCGCATAAGAAGGGTTTGTTCTTGACAAGTTGCCAAGAAAGCTTGAGAACACAAGTCTCTCTATCACTTTGATCATGAAAGATAAGTGGCTCCAGGTATTTGAAACCCTATTTGACAGGATGGAAGTGAGATAGGAAGTGAAATGTTAAACACCACCACAAAGATCAATGCTTGAGAAACACATAAACAAAATAGAACAAAAGAAGTGGATTTTCAAAAGGCAATACAGGACAAGCAGGGAAAGACTCTGGTATAGATTTTATCAAATATCCCTTTAAAAGCCTGTCCCTGGTGCAAGTGAACTCATGATTGTTGCTATGTTCAGAGTCCTGAGCCAGGCTGGTGTAAATGAGAGGGAAATCAACACCTTATCCTTTCGAGTGATAATCCATGTAATCATCTTTTCCTAACAGGAAAGCAAAAATCCACTACTTGAAGAAGTTACCTCAGCTTCCATCTGGACTTTGAATATTTTGCATACAAAGGAAAGCCTTAGAGAAGTGATATCAGAAGTGGGTGTTTATTTTAGTGCATTTCTCCTGACATTACAGAGCAACTCAACTTTTGCTTCAGGCTAAAAGCGTATTATATAGATGAAAGACTAATAGCTTATCTAGCCAGCCTGATGACTATCAGGGCAGGGCTGAGCAAAAGCTTTTTTTTTTTTAATTGACATAGTTGTAATTTTTTTAAAAAAATTCAAAGAGCTGAGGAATTATTTGTGTTGTTCTGGGTATGGAGTTTATGTTAGCAGCCAATATACTAATAAGACAGGAGCAGGCATTATGGTGACTGCTGTTTTTATGATAGTGCCGAAATAAACTGGATTAATAGCCCTGTCAGGAATCATCTTCCCTCTAGTGAAGAAAAAAAGGAATCTTAAGCAGTAACCCCTATAGGTCCCACTACTATGAATCCCTTCACATGAGAGAGCAATGAAACACAGTACAGCTGCCATATCCATTAATACTTTCTGCACTTTGCTTTGTACTCCTGTGGATACTGTGGAGGAGGATACATAACATGTAACTATTGAATAGAAAGCTAGCAGTCTTTTTTTCCCTCCAGAAACTGTCCCTTTGTGTGTGTTTTCATCCCACAATATCACTTGACAAATACAAACAGATTCATCTATTTTTCATCAAAGGGAACACAATTTCAAACTACCTCAAGCTTACCATGGAGGAGAAGGCATGGGAACCTGCAGACCGTGCAGTTGATGTAACCTGTTGTCTCCAGTGACTTCACAGACCTACGGTCAGAGGACACATGCAGTTCTGCAATGTTGACACCAGTCTACTGGGAAATCCATTTTCAGCTGCCACGTCAGAAACAACAAGCCTTCAATCAATTCTAACCAGACATCTATGAGCCCTGAGCCTAAGCCACCAACCTTCCTGCTGTTGCTTTATCAAAAAAAATCAATTTCAGCTGTTAGCCTTTCTTCTTCCTCCAGTGAAAATTTCATCACAATTCTTTGAAACCAAAGTTCACAGCAACATTTGCTATATGAAGCCTGGAATAACATATTAAAACTTCAAGAGCTGTTGTAGAGATATGTAAGATAAAGCCAGTGACAGAAACCATTGCAGAAATATGGCTAGTAGGCCACACGTGAATTGCTTTCAATCTAGCCAGTTCTGAATAGATTTTAGGGAAGCAAGGAAAATAGGACATTCCCATCTTGTCCTGATAAGGAGAATAAAAGAACTGGAAATGTGGCAGTGGGCCTCAGAATAAGCATTTAAGAATCAATAGCCCTAGCCTGATTTCCATAACTCCTCTGCAGCAGCAACAGCAGAGCCACCAAAATGTACCTTCACTTGGTCTTTCCACTGTTTCCTTACACTGTGATGTCTGATAACACTCATTGTTTGTGGCCTATGCTGGATAGCTTTCTCAGGGTGTGGAATATCTTTTGGTCCACATTAGAACAGGCAGATTTCATTGTATGTGATGGGCTGACATCCTAACATATGGGTTTATAATAATAAGAAATTACATTTTGCTTTTGCTGTATTTGATAATAACTAGATACAGTGCATCATTAATCTCAGCTATGATGGGAAGCCAGCAGGCCTGTATCTTTTCTGTTTGTGTTTTTCCCTGCCACAAGTGGAGCTGGCTGACATACACCCTGAAGCAACAGAGAGAGAGAGAAAACAGAAGGAGCAGGAGAGAAAGCATTCCGCTGAAGAAAGATCCACAGGACCTCATCATGTTCTTCCATAGCCGTTCTAGTTAAATATTTTCCTCATGTTGCCTTCGTTCTTCTTAGTCATATGCTTTAGAGTTGAGGATTTGGGCACTGCTGCTGCTGAAGCAGTGTTTGAGCTAAACCCAGGCACTAGTGCTGCTCAGTGACACCTAAAACAAAGGTAAAGGTTCGTCCCAGTGCATAGTAGTGTTGACTGAAGCATTAAAAGATTTTTTCACACGGATTAATCTGGCAGCACTGGTGTATAACCATTTAAACTGTTCTCTGAATTGCAGTAACTGGTTGGACTTGTTTTAACAACAGCTTCTGACTTTGAGAGCAAGCAAAGCTGCTGCTGGAGGGATGTTTTAAATGGAAGTATTTTACACCAATTTAGACCTCTGCAGGCAACTGTAAATGATTTTTGGGACAGGACAAAGTCCTACACCTATCTCTCTAACTCAATCATCATTCTCAGTTTGCAGCATTCAATACATTTTTTTCCCACCTTAGGATAACTTATTGCTCTAGGCAGAGTGAATATTCTCAACAGGTATTTTATTATAAGCTGTTAATGGCTTGTGATTTCCTTAAGCAGTCAGGCAGAGAAGACTTATTTCACAGTAAGCAGGTAAGCAAAATTTAAACCAGATGGATCCACAAAAGGAGGGGCATTGAGAGAAGCAGGACTGACGTAATTTTATATACCTAATCAGGGTGGCCAATAGAAAGGAAAAGAGCAAAACATTGATAGCCTTCAGTGCTTATTTGGAAGACAAGACAAGAAGCTCACTATCAAGAGTCTTAGAAAAACATCTGTCAGGATATTATTGGAACTACTTATAGACCTTCACCTAGAGCATCCATTCAACAGATGCCAGTATCAGACAGCAGTAGTGAGCATACCAGTGGGAAGTGCACTCAAGTAGAGGAACTCCTCTGCTTAGTGACAGAGCTCTGGGAGAAGGTCAGTACTCTGGGAAGTATCAGGAAGTGTGAGAGAGAGATACACTACTGGAATCATTCCTTACCTTCCTTGGGACAGGCCCAACAAGCCAAACAAGCAAACAGGACATGTGATATAGAAGATTTCCTGTCCTTTCTTCACCTGGCTGAACACAGTGTCTTTAGAGATAGGGAGAAATGGACACAAATTCTGTCTGAGCACAGCAGGCACATCTCCTCTGTGACTACCCCATCTTCACAGGTTTGCTTGTACAAGTGTGAGATTGCAAGTCGAACCAGACAATAATGAGGCAAATGGTTCATCACTGAGCTGAAGTCAACCTATGCCCTTCACCAAAGATGTTTCCATAAAGAATAAAAGACAAGTCTTCCTTTTGAAGAGAAGACCCAACATGCAGACCAGACCCACTTCTTAGGGAAGCCTGCTGCCTCCCTGGGGCCTGGGGTAAAGATGTGAAGAGAAAGCTTACTACCCTAGTACAGCCCTCAGATTATTATCCATTACTTACTTTTCAGGTGGGCAGCAGTGAAGTCACAACAAGACGTCCAAGAGAGATCAAGAGAGAGTTCAGGGCCTTGGGCCAAGGGATTAGGATCACAAGTATTATTCTCCTCTACCCTTCCAGTTGCAGACAAAAGTGAGGGACGCCAGCAGATCACTACCTGGCTCTGAGCCTAGTGTCAGTGGTAGAATTGGGGATTTTTGGTCATGATTTGGTTTACACAACACCAGGCCAGCTGTAAACAGATAATGTACACCTGACTCAAAGCACAAAAAGGATCTTTGCACAGTAGTTACCAGGGCTCACTGAAAGATCTTTAAACTAGATATGAAGTGGAAAAGGGATAAAACCAGACTTGCTATAGATAAGCCTGGGGGCAGCACACCTATGTTTGACAGACCATGTGCTAGCAAGGTCTTTCAGGCTCAGTGGAGGTAGGGGATGTAGATCCATCTGGCAGCAAAGATGGAAGGGTTATTAATGTGAAAGAAATCACAGAAGTGTCTGATAATGGTCAAATAAGAATTAGGGTTTATCCCCCTGAAAAGGTGGCAGAGTCAATAATCCAGCTGAAGTAGATCTACAAAACAGGAGGTGGAAGTCATGTCACAGCAAGAAAACTATGACATAACTGCCATCACAGAAACATAGTGGGATGACTCACACAACTATCGGTCTGTCAGTCTGACCTTGGTGCTGGGGAAGGTTACAGAGCAGATCATCTTGAGTGCCATCATGTGGAACATATGGGACAATCAGGTCATTGGGCCCAGTTATCATGAGTTTATGAAAGGCAGGTCCTGCTTGACTAATCAGATCTTCTCCTATGATAAGATGACAGGCAGCTTAGTGGATGAAGGAAAAGCTGTGGATGTTCTCTACCTAGACTTTAGTAAAGGCTTTGACAGTTTCCCATAGCATTCTCCTGGATAAACTGGCTGCCTATCATTTGGATGGATATGCTCTTTGTTGGGTGTAAAACTGTCTGGATGTCCAGGCTCTGGGCCCGTGGTGGGGAATGGAGTTAGGTCCAGTTGGCAGTTGGTCACCAGTGGTGTTCCCCAGGACTTAGCCTGCTCTATCCAATATCTTTATCAACGATCTAGACAAGGGGATCGAGTGCACTGACAGTAAGTTTGCAGATGACATCAAGTTGGGCAGGAGTGATGATCTTCTGAAGAGCAGGAAGGCTTTACAGAGGGACCTTGACAGGCTGGAGCAATGGGCCAAGGCCAATTGTGTGAGGTTCAACAAGGCCAAGTGCTGAGTCCTGCACATGGGCCACAACAACCCCAGGCAACACTACAAGCTTGGGGCAGAGTGTCTGGAAAGCTGTCTGGTGGGAAAGGACCTGGAGGTTTTGATGGACAGCCTCCTGAACATGAGCCAGCAGTGTCTCCAGGTGGCCAAGAAGGTCAGTGGTATCCTGGCTTGTATCAGAAGTAGTGTGAGCAGCAGGACCAGGGAAGTCCCCCTGTACTCAGCACTGGTGAGATCGCACCTCAAATACTGTGTTCAGTTTTCTGCCCCTCACTACAAGAGGAACATTGAGGTGCTGGAGTGTGTTCAGAGATGGGCAACAGAGCTGGTGAAGCATCTGGGCACAAGTCTGATGAGATGTGGCTGAAGTAACTGGGATTGTTTAGCCTGGAGAAGATAAGGCTGAGAGGAGACCTTATTGCACTCTACAACTGTCTGAAGGGAGGTTGTAGTTAGGTGGTTGTCAGTCTTTTCTCCCAACTGCAAGTTACCGAAAAAGAGGAAATGTCCTCAAATTGCACAAGGGGACATTTAGATTGGATATTATGAAATTTTTTTTCACTGAAAGGGTTGTCAAACATTGGACCAGGCTGCCCAGGGTAGTGCTTGACTCATCATCTCTGGAGGTATTTCAAAGACATGCAGATGTACTGCTTAGGGACATAGTTTAGTAGTGGACTTGACAGTGTTAGGTTAACAGTTGGACTTGATTATCTTATTTTCCAACCAAAACAGTTCTATGATTCTATAATAAGACTTTTGGTCAACCTCTGGCTTGTAGAGTTGAAATGTAAAGACACACTGAAAGGCATTAATCCTTGTTATGAACAAGGATAAAACAACCATGAGAAGATTGCTTTAAATTTCATGAGCCATCATGTGAATCCAATTTCACCTGCCTTTCTAGTTCAAACAACAGAACCACATGGATATGTGGATTTAGCAAGTCATCCCTTTATGTAATATCATTTTCATCTGGGAGTGGAGGGATGATGCAAAGGAAAGCTTTTTGTAACACTTTAACAGCACTTCACTTTACTTGAACAGGGAGCAAACTGGTATTTGCAATCAAACTTAAATCTGGTTTCAGTAATTAAAGGGATCTTCTAAATCTCCTCCTCAGTGGCAAGAAACTACTGGGTAATTAAAGACTGCTTCTTAAGCCTTTTCAGAGCAGATATTAAAAAAAAAAGTGAGAATGTGAAGCTGAAATTATTGGTTAGGCTCTAACCAAAATTAAAGATTTACATTTATCCACTAACTCACATGTGCCTGCGTTTTGAAATGTCATGCTTCCTTTGATACAGCTGAGGATGAAAAGGAAGGCGGATGTCTCCTGACAGCTTCATAGTCACAACTGAGCTTGCCAGAGCCCTGTGCCCTGGCTGGGGTGTGTGGTGGGCTATGGTGCGAGCACTCCTGGGCTAGCACATGCACTGGCTGCAAGCCAGGTCACTCTGTTATACTCCGGGTGTCTAGGCACATACCGTATGAGAGCTGGAAAGACAGTAAGGGATCGATTAGCATAGCTGTAATCTTAGCACAACTTTATGACTGTCAGACAGATTGAGGAAAAATTATGTATGTTTTATCTTTAGATGTCAACTTTATTTATGATTTATTTATGATTTAACTTTGAACAAAATTCTAGCTATTGAGTTCATTAATTTTCAGAGTATGGGTGGTCCAGTAATCTGGATGATATTTAAGGGTCTGGAAGATGAGGATTTTTTACTGTCCAATGCCACAAAGTTCCTTTGTAACCCTTTGTTATCACAGCATAAGACAGTACAAATTACAGCTTATATGGTTATACTCCTGTAATTCTCTATCCTGAAGTGATTGCTGAGCCAAATTATCTCACATACACAAGGCTTTCTGTCCCCCTTCGCCAGTGCACATCAGGGACCCTCCCCTGGTGGACCTGTTATAATAACCTCCTGATTCTGTGGTCCATTTCCACTGACAAAAAATAGGTCTATCAGACAGAGGGGTATGTTTGGGTTGTTCCTAGATCCTAACACTAAATTGCAAAATCAGACTTTCCAAAACCAAGTTCTCAAAACATTTTGCTATTGCATCTAACCAGTTAAAGGTAAATTTTTTCCGATCCAGTGCTGAATTGTCTGTGGGGCATCATTCAGTCACACAGAAGGGAGTCCTCTTCCTGCACCAAGCCAAGACTCAGTACTGAGAGCAGGTCGATACAATCCAAGCACAAGCTGCTACTGCTTCAGCTAATATACTCTGATCCTTTACAAGGCTTAATTCCTCAGATTTAGAATGTTGTTTAGTCCCACACATCTTTCTGTCAATACAGGCCACAAACGGAAAAGGTGGTGGTCTAGCCACTGCCTATTGAAGGCACTCGACAATTCTCTCCAGTTTGTTAAATTTTCCATCATCCTTCTTCGTAAGTGTAGGATACTGAATGTCTTCAGTATCTTACTGCATAATACAGTATTTAATATGATTATTCTTCTCTACCTCGCAGCCAGGATTAGAAAGATTTATTCAATTTCAATGAAGATGTCTGTTCTCTCCTAGGAAGCTTCTAACACCATCTTTATCAGCATAAGACCAAGCAAATTCAGGCAGTATGCTGAGCACACATGGGTTTTCCAAAGGACAACGGAGTATGAGGGCAAGGAATTGTCTTGGTTTCAGCTGAGACAGAGTTCATTTTCTTTCTAGAAGCTGGTACAAGGCTGTGTTTTGGATTTGTAGTGAAAACAGTGTTGATAACACAGGGATGTTTTTGTTATTGCTGAGCAGTGCTTGCACAGTGTCAAAACCTGTTCTGCTTCTCACCCTGCCCTGCCAGTGGAGGTGCACAAGGAGCTGGGAGGGAACATGGCCAGGACAGCTGACCCCAACTAGCCAAAGGGCTATTCCATATCATGGGTTGTCATGTACAGTACATAAACTGAAGGGAGCTGGTGGAGAGGGGCAGACTGCTGCTCAAACACTGGTCAGCAAGTGGTGAGAAATTGTATTGCGCATCATTTGGGTTTGATTTTTTTTTATTATTCATTGGGTTTTATTTCTCTCTCTCAGTGTTATATTTTTTTTCATGTTATATTTTATGTAACATGATTTTATGTTATATTTCTTTTCATTACTATTATTTTTATTATCATTTATTATTGATGTTGCTATTACTACCATTATCATCACCATCTTTTTTTTTTAATTTTCATTATTAAACTGTTATTATCTCAACCAACAAGTTTTGGGGTTTTTTTCTGATTCTCCTCCCCATCTCACTGGGTAGGGGGAGGAATGAGGGGCTTTGTTGCTGGCCAGGGTTAGACAACAACAGGGGTGTTTTAATGCACTCCTGCATTTATATACACAGGCTGATATGCTTTAGAGAAGTTGAGAAAATGTGGGCATAAAGGCAATTCTATAGGTCTTTGATTAAAAGGAAGTTAATTTCATAGGTTTTTTTAAAACTCTGTTCTTACTTATTTCCTCATACATCCCAGTTCTCCCACCCCACAACAATCCCATTTTCTGCCCAGGTGGTCCTAACGTTACTGTGGAGATGCTGTGGAAGCATCACAGACTCCAGTCTGGCATTGTCTACCGGAATCAGTTCCCTGTTTTTCTTACATTCTTCAGTATTTTGGAATAGAAGCTGCATGAAAGGTCTCCACAGACAAGGGAAGTTGTATGGTGGTGCTGCCTACATGCTAGTTATATTCATAGTCCCGATCTCAGCCCAGAACTGCATTCTCAGTCTTCAGAAGGCCCTCTGCCTTGTTCCTGACTCTTAACATCTCAAAAATCATTTGGATTTCCAGCAGGCATAGTCTCCTATCTCTGCTGGCTTGAATATCTCCTTCTCTTCTCTGTAGTCGTGGCTATTAAGAAGTTTCTTTCTCTACCAGACAGGTTAGCTTTTGAAAAGCTCTACCCCAACCTCCTCAGCCCTCCCCACCTATCTCCTTTCAGTCATTCTGCTTATTTAATCCTCCGTTTGGACTCATTTCTCATCCATAGCAGGGAAGTGTGAGAGACAAGTAAATCTTCAGCTGTCATCACTTCTCCCCTGGTGAGAAGAAGGAATGACAACCTGGCCTTTTCCCACGGCTGAGCAAACTAGAACCTATGAGTCTACACATTTGCCAGCAAATTAAAACCACTAATCTGTTGTGCTTAACTGTTACAACAGGTCTAGGCATAATTTCTACGAGGGCAAATTCACATTCTCTTAATACTACTGATGTATATGCATTATTGATTGATTAGCAGGTTCTGTTCTTGTAACAGGATATTTTACCTCTCACTGTGTACTTTCCAGATTCTAGGAATTATCTGTCTCAATTCACTGATCAAAAACTGATCACAACCTGCAAAAGGCAAACCCTGTGTGGTTTAAAGTTAGTGAAGTGCAATGCCAAACAGCTCACTCTGTTTGCATAAGTCACTCCAATGCCTAGTATCAATCAAGAGGTGAAAGCTGCTGACAAAGGTCACCTTTCATAAGCACTTCCTTATCCCACTAGTTTCTCAGCCCTTTCTTTCTCCTCTCAGAAATAAGCAGCCTTTTCAATTTGCTCCAAAATTCTCCCAAAAAGTGTATTTCCCAGCAGTGCTAAATGAAGTCTCACCTTCCCTTGGAATGCATCACAGTTCCCCATAACCTTCTGGTTGCCAAAAAGTTATGAAAATTTATGTTATTCACAGGCAACAGCATACAGAGGTCACAGAGCATCCCCTCTGCACAACCCTGTAATATCCTGCAGTGGCAGACACGGTCCAAATTCTTCCTTGGTGTCAAGCAGTACTAACCACTCTTTAGCCAAGGCTTTTGAATGCTCCATCATGAATGGGACACAAAACATGAGTCTATTTAAAGCACATAAGCATGTCTTCTTCAGCATCTGGAAAAAACATACATCAGGCATCAGGTAAAGAAATAATCCCTGTCTTGGAAAAGGGAGGATGTTTGTGAAGGCTACTACAGAAAATTGCCTGTAAAACATAGAGAAAGGGGTCAAAATAAATGCAGAAGGCTTCTGTAGGCTTTTGTTTGCTTATGTGTTAGTGTGAACTTTCAAGTTGGCTGTACATCGAACTAGTTGTGTCCTTGAGAGAATCTCTTAAGTTCTGAATTTCATTTCCCAGCCACACTCAGCCATCACTTGGTGATTCACAAGTGACTCTGTTTCCCTGGAAACACAATGGGGATCATCTGAGACGTCCTCTCTAACATTGTCAATAATTAACATTCAAAGGCAATCAGATGATACAAAAGAGATAATTTTATTAAATTATATAGAGTTATGGTTGCCTCCAGATTAGAAATACTTCTTACTCTTATATGACAAAGAGCAGACAGTTGATTCTACCCTTTCAGTCATAGCAAAAAATGAATAGTTCTCACTTGATTTGACACAATGTATATTTAAGATTTTTAGCAATAACAGCTACACCTTGAACAAGTCCTGACCAGAGAATGTGGATTTCCATAATGCTACATTTTCACAGGGTGTGGGAACTCCTGCAGCATTAAAAATGTGTTTATTTGGGGGAGAAATAGCATCATAGGAGGTTTTTAAGCTTCTCAAGTCAAATTCAAGGTCCATGGGAGGCAGGGAGATTCCACTTCCTGATTAACTACAGCAGGTCTTTAAAACAAAAGGCACCCTACTGGGAAGACTCCAGAGAGATTGTATATGGTCAGAAGAAAATGGGCTTGACTGTACACTGATAAGATGCACCTTGGAAATCTCTACAGCTCATCAATCCCTTTGTAGCTACAGCCTACATCACTGTGATTTTTTTTTCTTTTTAATGCAAAGAGAAAAAAAGGAACAAATAAGACTATTTTTAACATGTTTTTTCTACAATGGATCATTAAAGAAATAATATTCAACTTTTTAGTTCAAAGTTTTCTCTATTTTTTTAAACTGTGGGGGCACAAAAACATTAGGTAGAAGATTGTGGTTACAATTCATGGAGTCTGAGATCTGCAGTGTCTGTTCCCTAGAAAATTCTCCCTGTTCTGGAGATCTCTCTACATACCCAGATTGTTTGAGGGAATGCTTGTAGACAAAGACCACAGTCAAGGCAAATTCCACACTTTTCCAGGTTGGGGTTTGTTTTGGGGTTTTTTTTTTTTCAGGAGTACTGTTGGAAATATTCATTTAATGTCAGCAGCAGTCAAGATAAAAACAACTAATTTTCTCTTCCTGATCTATGATGTAGGTTAACTAACCCACTTTTTCATTTACTAGTAAACCAGCTGTTAACTATCTGACAGCCTGTCCTGCCTTCATTGCAAACTCTTTTTGTAGCTTTGGTTTGATGATTCAGCTAATAACATGTGAAAAGAAAGCAGCACTTTTTCCTTCCAGATCCTTATAGAAATATACAATATTTGGCTGCAACTCCCCAGTTAAATTAAATTAGAACAATCTTTTGATCTTAAGAATCTCACTGCACCATTCTCACCATCCTCCAGTTGCACAACACCAAGCATGTGGTTTTTTGAGAGTGAGCCCAAAGTGGAGGTTTTGAGACTTGAAACACAGCAGGAAGGTTTAAGCCTGAAATCATTCTTTTCATAAAGGTTGATGATTTCTTGATGATTTGTGTTTCATCTTTACACATCGAGCTGGTGAATAACCCACCTCTTCTACTTTCCTTGTCAAACACAATAAAGTAACATAAGCAAAAATATTTTACTGTGAAGGTGGTAAAATGCTGGCACAGGTTGCCCTAAGACATTGTAGTATCTCCGTCCTTGGAGACACTCAAACCTGACTGGACATGGCTGTAAGCAGCCTGCAGTGGCTGACCCAGTGGGAGCTGGAGCAGAGGTTGAACGGCACCATACCCAGAGGCCCCTTCCAAATTCAGTTCTTCTGATATTTAGTGGCTCTGTGATGCTTGAACATACTGGATGGACACTCATTTTCAGCTCTCCGTAGGAGAAAACTTTTAAACTATTATATGCACCATTTTCCAGGTCCTGTATGCATGTATGCAGGTCCTGGGTTGAGATCTTCTGTTGCTTGCTTCAGGCTTAGGTGATAAGGGAGGTGGAGACAGAGAGTTTCTTTGAGCTGTGGCTGCTGACAGACAGGATAACTGAGACTAGTCATGGGCTGCTGTGGCAGAGGGTGTACTCAGTCTAAGTGACCTCAAGGAAATCCTTTCCTATCCAGGAAAGCAAAGAGAAACTTCTCAGGAAGGTTAGTTACACCACAGGTTGCTGTTGCAGGGTTTCTTGCAACTGCTCTGATGCATTTTATTAGGTGATTAGTCCACGCAAGATGCTGAACTTGACTAACAACTGTCTGCCCCAGTTTGACAGTGGCCCTAGTCTGTGCACCTGATTCCAGGATATGCTCAGTGCACTGCATTCACTGAGCATGTCTCCATCAGAGGTGCTGCCAGTGTCCAACAGCACCAGAGAACAGGTGGATCACTCATCATGGCCATAAGAGCAGAAAGAAATACATTTAAGACTTTCACGTTTACTTCTTCACAACCATTATGAATTCTCAGACTGGGCTGTTAACATCACTAAGTAACTAGTCTCTTACTTTTTATTCGGAGAAGAAAAACTAATTGGTCATCTACCTCTCTGCCAATACAGTTCTTGACAACCTGCTAGAAAGTATTTTATGCTTTTTTTTTTTTTTTTAAATACACACACCACTATCTACACAGGAGAAATTTCAGTGAACACATATTATGTATCTGCATAACTAGAAATAGAATGCTAAATAAATTCTATCAATTACAGTCTAAAATTATTAAAAATAGATTGTTTATAAGCTTAGTATTAGGAGTTTTAAAGACATTTGCTCAAGCACCTTTAGGAGCAGGTAATCTGTGTTTGTTGCAGGAGTAATCTCTTTGATGCCCTCAATTGGGAAAAAAACCCAACCCTGAAACAATCTGGCCATGCCTTAACCCTTTGTATCAGCATCCTGCAGTGCTCTATCATGAAATTGCTTCCTATTAGCACAGGCCTCAATCCTGCAACTAATGCATGCTAACATTTTGATCTCTGAATTAATCCACTGAACTCATCAGAAGTACTCAGGCTATGTGAAGTTAAGCACACACAGACATGCCTGCAGGATAAAGGTTGTATCTGAGATGACATGAGGAAAGCTAAGGGATTTTACAGGCCAACCTGAATAGTTCAACCAAAACAGAGTGGGGAAAAAGCCTTTTTTAACTTTAGAGATCAAAATGAACCCATTGTTTGTTATTCCAACCAAGTTAAAAAACATTCTAACACCTTTTTATTTAAATATTCTTGTTGTGGGGCTTGAATGTACAATTGTCTACACAGCCAGCTAGCTTCCTCTGAGTTTATAAAGCCCACATCACATTTTTTATGCTATTTAACCAATTTTCTTCCATGTAAGTTTGAAATGGATTTGAGCAGAAAAAGAAATTACTTGTTCTTCCAAGGACTGAAGTAGTTGCAAGGAATGAGAAAATGTGACTCAGGTTATTGGCAGTTGTATTTGTCAATGTCTAACTACAACATAGTTAGAAATTGAGACTCATCACAGAGTCAGCATCCAAGAACATATCTCCAGTTTCTAGGGCTGCAACCATCTCTGAGCCATCTGTCCACCAGGGTCAGCAATTACAGCAAGGCCATTTCTCCTAATTTTCTGTCTGTGGTCCCAGGCAAGAAATGCTAAGCAGCATCTCAACACAATCCTAACAAGGAAGAGGCTTGAATGCTTGAGGTGAGCATGCTCTACTCTTTTCTAAATGCAAGATCATAGATACCCATAGGCTCTTGATAAATTAAGTATTATTTTAGTCTGGCATCAGTTAAAATCACTTTTTAATAGAAATAGCCAAATGCACGGTGTGAGTTGAACAAAAGGGAGATTCTTGGGCATAAGCACCACATTTTCTTGGAGGAAAAGTGTAAGACAGAATAATTTTTTTTTTTTTCCTGCAGCCTTGCCCATTAGCCCAGCAACTGTAAACACTGAAGAAACCTCATAAAATCTCCTCTGAGTCACTGGGAAACTCTCTTCCTTCAGCATCTCAGAGGCATTGCATTTAGTCCGGTCCAACTGGAAGAATGTTCGTGTCTGTCTAAACCTATCTGCTGTATCACTTGTGCAAGCAATGGCTGCCTTCCTAGCTGCATGGGGGTTGGACTAGATGATCTCTGAAGGCCCCTTCCAACCCCTGTCATTCTATGATTCCATGATTCTATGATTCTATGAAACATCCACCAGAGGAGATGGACAGAACAGATTTGCATAAACCATTAGATGGAGGAATGTCTTGGCTACTCTGTGACTAAAGGGGTAGTATTTTCATCTGGGTGCAAGGTGAAGAGGAGGGAACCATTTCTATTTACTCAAATAGATTTGCTGAAAATGCGAGCAGCTAATAAATCCCAACATAAAACACACCAGGAACAGGGAGAGTGTTTGATGCCCATGAGCAGGGTGAGGTGGTCCCTGAAAGAGCATCTGCACATGCCCAGCTGTTTCAGAATGCAGTTTGAAGGATCAAACATGAAAGGCACATGTTCTCTTCTAAACAGAAGAGAACATACATCAGCACTGATAACTAACCCTTTTAAAGCTAACAAAACACCAGCTAACACAACACATTGGATCTTACCTTATGACATGAGTATTTTCAGGGTTCTTGCAAAGTTAGCCAGAAACAGCTAGACAGAGGCCTGTGCCAGACAGGGCTGCAAACAGCTATTAGCTGCAAGCCATGTGAAAAAAAGGCCTAAAGCTCTGCTATTCAGGTACAGTGAGACAAAGGCAGGCCCTCTGCAGGATTACCAAGCCATGGGGTACAGCTCCTGGACCCCATTCAACAGCAATATGTAAGCAAATGCTGCCAAAAGCTTTTCATCTTGCTACTTCCTAACATCTGCAAGATTTGCTGCTCTCCCAGTCTAACTGTATGGGCTGAGGCAATGGATCTAAGAGGAGATTACCCTGTTATGGACTGAAAGAGGAAAGACAGGAGTGAAAGAAAGTAAGGGCTACGTTGGCACCGAAATGAAAGCTTGACCATTGTCCCATGTGCCCATGTGTGACTCTTCCAATGCACTGACCTCCTCTCACCCAGCTGCTTCCCAAACCTTGAGCCAGGCCACCCCAGCCAGCCATTTGCCCTAGGAGAAAACCTGCATTGCCTGAATGCCTTTACAGTGATACTCAAGCTTTAAAATACTCTTTCCAATATTTTTAAGGCAAGATGTTTCTGGTTTTGTAATAGACAAGAAAGCCTATTTTCATTAAGATGAAAAGTCTGACCTGCATCTTTCTTTCACTTGGTACCTCTCCATACCCAGGACAGGTGCCAAGGAGCAGGATAACATTTTGAGTCTCTGTAAACATTCTACTTCCAGCATCACCCTAAACCTGTTTGCTTTCTGTGAGCATTCTTTAGCTAAAGAGTAACTGTCTACTTGAACTATTGTCCCTCACTGCTATATAAAAAAATATCTTGCTTTCATTTACCATGTGGCAGATTGTCCTGAGTTTGGTCAGTCATGGGAGATAACATCTCTGTAAATAGTTTAACCCTTTTGCAAGCCAATTAACAATGTGAATGAGATGACAATTTTCAGAGCCTGTCTCCTAAAGTAGCCTGACATCTGGTTGACCATCGCGGCACATGCAGTGGCTTCAGGAGAAGGTGCTGGGAGATATGAGGAGGCTCTGCAACATCTCCTTTTGCATCCTTCAACGAATCCCCCATGCCCTGACTTCCCGGACAGAGGCTTTGACTAAATATTTTTGCTCCTTCATAATCTGTTTTTGGGATGAAATGTGATATGTTTAAATTTCATGGAAAGAGATGCAGAGTTATAAAATCTTAATTTGTATTTGTGACTGTGGCTCATATAAATGCATAATTGCAATTAAATAAGACAGTCAACCATAAACTTTACCCAAATCATAGCTTGGGCTACAGTCCATAAATAGAGATTACAAAGTAACTAATGAACTTCATCTAATACATAGGCGTTAAGTAATTTTACTAAATGTCTGATAATATAAGAGTAGGATTAGGAGAGGTCCTGGCAAAAATTCCATTAGCTTTGCCTCCTTTACAGCTCCCTACTTCTTCAGAGATAAAGATTATGGTTTCTAGGGCAACTAGACACATATACACAGGACAAAAGGACACATTGTCTAATTTGGTTTCCTGAGACTGTCAGAGAATTGTCAGGCCAGAAGCAGAAAAGAGACTTGTGAAAGAGACTTGTAATTTACTTAGTCACTCCTTTTAATTCACAGACATGCTTTACGTACATTTTCAGTTTTATGGGTAATTCTCATATTTAAATGTACAGTTTCTAACAAATAACTTTATCTAAAAATTCACAGGCCATTATTAAAATCGTGTAGAGGACAGATGGTCCTGTTGTATAAGTGCATATGTCACCACTAAGGGAGGTTGTACTTTGCTTCATGCCACACACACACATATACTTAAAAGGTCTGAATAAATATGTAGTTTTCCTGTGATAGTCATACTTCTGAGTGGTTTATGTGCACACAGATACCACAGCCCAAATTACCATTTCAGATCGCAGTGTCTCACACTACAGAGGGGAGTAAACTGTGCAGGTCTTACAGAGGTGTAAGAGGTTCAGGACCAAGGCAGGATTCTGTCACTAGAGTGCTCCAGTGGCCACCCCAAGAAGCTCATGTGTAGCCACCCTGTCTGGCCAGGATGAGGGGCTGGTCAAAGAGCTCATGGCTGTCTTGTGCCAGCTGGCCTCAGTGCCAGAGACTGTTCCAAGGATGTCCAGTTTACTAACATAGAGCCGGAGGCTTTCCCAGGACAGGGGTGATCACCCAGGTATGCTTGACAGAGCCATATTCAATGCTACTGAGCTGATTCCTTTCTGATCATTCAAGTCATTTAGTACTCACACTTAACATTAATAGAGCCAATACCTTGCAGCTATTTTACAGATTATCAGTCCTATTAAATTTGAATGTACTTAGCTATTTTAAATACTCGCCGTAACTATCAGACCTCCAGTACGAGAAGCCTTCCACATTCACAGCCAAGCTAATGAGTTTGAATCCATGACCATATAAAAGTCTTCCAGTAAGTAACCTGATGCCCTAATATGACACTAGTGAGTCATTCCACAGCAGTCTGTTCATACTGCTATGAACATCTCAGGCCCTGGTGAAATCCCATTTTTTAAAAAAATCCCACCTGGATTACTGCCCAGGAAAGAGCTTGCAGCTAGCACTGGAACTGATGTAGCCTTATCCTGTACTGTGGGAAGATTTGGGTTCTTCCCAGTATCCTTCATATTTCAAGATTCTCAAGTACCCCACTCTCCCAGCCAAGACTGATTGCAAATGCTTCAAACACAGGCTGAGTACTGCTGAGGCCTGAAAGTCAGTTAATACTGTGGCCCCAACTCTTTTGGGCAAATAAACAGCCCAAAGAAACCTGTGATTTTCAGGTGGCAGCTGCAGGAATTTTGAAGAGGTAGAGGATTTCAGAAACTCAGTTCTTGCAGAAAGCAGTACTTCCTGATATTGCCTTGCCTTTATTTCTGCTAAAAAAGCACTAGAACTTTATTTCTAGGGCCAGGATATCAGGTCAGCACTTGGCAGATCTGAGCAACTGAACCTCCCAGGTTTCTGATTAAGGCCCCAGCCTTATGATATTTTAGACCTGGGCAGCAGTCAGCAACACCTTAAGGCCAGAGAGGTACTAATTCAACACAGAAAACCAACAGCATTTTTAAAAAAGAACAAAACCCACCACTCTGTATACACATAAAAGCGTAAGAAAGCATAAAAGATCAACGAGTTTAGCTATGTGAGTGCATTAGACAGAATAGTTACACAGCCAACACTTTTTGCCTTGAGAAAAAATAGGAATGATTGGAGATGCTCAATTCTGTTTCCAAGTCCTATCAGGCACTAGCTAAACTGTACTGCAAGCAGCAACAAACTTGCATTTCCTGTTCCTAAATGTGTGGAGGCTTTCCAGTTTTAACTGCCACTCTACCCAACTTGGAGATAGAGATCATAGTAACAGCAGCAGAACAGAACAAAGGGAAGGGAAGTGCAACTGAGTCAGAGGCTTAAACCAAAGCAATAAACTGCATGTTGTCGATGTGCTTTTATTAAAAGGACATGCAAACGACATTATGAGGGAATCAAAGCATTTGGGGGTGAGGATTAAGGGGAGGAAGAGATAGCACTTGAAATAAATGATCCACGGACAGAAAATCTATAATAATTTATTGACCTCAGTTTCACATTGTGGAAAAAAAAAAAGGAAAAAGTAAGTTTTACAAAACGTTAAGATGCAGTAGCAAACAAAAAGACACAACACAGAGAATTTTACTTCTTTGTACAGTTTTCCCTCACCACACAAACCACATCTTTAATAGCCAGGAAAGGGAACATTATTCTGTTCTAATCACTCTTACTCAGACAGGTGTCAGACCTAGAGAAAAGGGGCTGCAAAGTTTTACCAGGAGAGGAAGGCTGTCCTTTGTTATATGTTTCTACAGCAACGAGCCTGCAAAATAAGAGGAACCTTCCCATCTTGTGCCAGGGTTTTCGTGTGCACTCTGCTGTGAACTCCATTTGCTTCAAAGTGTGCTGTGTTAGGCAGGACTGGAATGGTCAAGTAGGTAAGTAGGATTCCCACATCGATTCAGAGTGCAACTGCCTAGAGTATTCCCTGCAGAGCCAAAGGCCTACCCTGACTTCAGCTTCCTTCAGCCTACACACAGGAATTAATCGAGGACTTGAAAGCAGACCACAGTTTTGGAAAATTCATCCCACTTTTGGAAGTTGCATTGTGCTACTAAACAGACTTCATAGGCTGAGTAGTTAGATGCAGTGCAGCTTCACATCTGAACTTTAGTCAGCTTCACGGAGAAAACAGGTCTCAAACCTATATGACCTTATTCAAACAAGGGGGCCCCTGAGCATCTGGTTCTTTGCCTCCCCATACTGCAGTCACTAGTGCCTGGAGAGAGGACATGCAAAGCACAGGAAGTGTGATTTCATGCCTCCCTTTGCAGCCCCAGAAGCGATTCACAAGATTAAAGGCAACAGCAGTTCAAGGCTGTTTGCTTCAACAAGGCAATCTGTGCAAGTAAAGGGATTTAGAAAGGAGACCTACCCTATCTAAGTTGTTTTCTTATTGCTTAAAAGCCATCTAAGATAAAAGAACCAAGACCATGAGGGGAAACTGTGAGTTTAAACACTTTCTTCAACCTACCATTTAAAGAAATCTGCTTAACTCAAGGAATTGCAACTGTTCACATCTAGCTGGGCCTCACCCGTTAAAAATCTGCTAATACCTTTGCTAATGTTCTCTCAGTATTCACAGAACTCCAAATAATCTATTTCTGAAATGTAAGGGTCTATTCCAAACAGCAAGTCAAATGTAAGGCAGCACAGAGAAACTTCCAGTGACCAGTGTCAATGCTTTCAGATGACAAAGATTTCAGAAACACAGCTACATCACTGTCACACAAAGGCAAGCATCACCAATGATGATGATGATGACTATGTCTGTATTGCATGCACACATGCAGCTGTTCACTTACACCACAGCACACACTATGTTACTGAATGTGCCATTTAAGTTTGGCTCCAGAAACGTTTAGAAAAAAAATATAGTACAATACATGCTTCATAACAGGACCTGGCAAAAACAAACAAACAAACAAACAAACAAACAAGCACCTGTGAAACACAAGCTTCTGAAATCCAGAAGAATAGCTTCACCTCTGTCTCAAGATTCGACTGAGAAACAAATTTATTTAAAAAAAATAAAATCAAAGTTTGGTTTCTCAGGATTGTATCCAATGCTTCTGAACAACCAAGTGCTTAAAGATACACTTGGCTAAGGAAAATAAAAGGCAGCAAGAGCTTAAGGGCTATTTTAAAGATTAAGAGGTTTGAAATTCATTTTATATCCCCATAAGAATTTTGCTAGAGCACTTGGGTCTTTGACACCTGGTCACTCAGACAATCATCTGAAATCCAGACAAACGAGGCAATCCAGCCAGTGCAAAATTACTGCGCTTTTTTGTTTGTTTGTTTAAGACTTCATCACTAACCTACCTTGAGGTTTTTTGTTTTTATTCTTGAATCACCATACTCCACTCAGTCAGGTCAACGGGGCTATAGTGTAGATATCTACCCCTCCTCTGACCCAATAAATAAATAAATAACTTTGGACAGTAACTTCATCTGGGCTTGGAATCCAGAAGCTCTTCCACAGTATTTGTGTTGCAATCAAGAAGCTGCACAAAGAGATAGCTGAAAGAGGTCTTGGTTATTTCCCGATTTGGAATTGAAAGGCATGACCAACAAATGAAATGTAGCAAGGACACCATCTACAAGACACACCACATGCAATCTGGGAAGCCGGTGGCCTGAGAAAATGACCTCCATGGCTTCTTCCTTTAGTATGTGTGTAACTTAAGATCCTGCCTTGTAATCCTTTCATTTCCAACCGGGAAGCCACTTTCAACTGTCATCCAACAGATTTCTTTCTTTGTGCAGCAGAGTAAGTCAGCGATCACAAAATGTGCAAAACATACAATTCACAGAAGCCCTTGCAACATGAAGACAATTGCAGGCATTGTTTCAGCATGCAAGCACTGAAGAATAAATACCTATATCTACAACAAGTAACGTATCAGGAATGGGACAGTTTGAATTACTTATAAATACAGGGAGGAAAGGGAGCAAGGGGCATTTGTAGGGAGGTTGTCTTCACTCCCCACTGTTGCAAAAACGTTTTGCCACTGGGCTCCTCCTTATCAAGTGGAAAGTCACTCACTGCACACAGGACGATGCAACGCAGGATCTGAGAGGTGCTGTGGGCACTGCCCACAGATGAGCACACTCTGGTGCAGAGTTATGCAGTAGGACTATTGTATCTTCTTCCTTCGCAGTGCCATCTCACCGCTTCAGACCTAGCCTGCTTCCCCTGCAGCTGGTGCTGGCACTTCAAACCACCACAACGAGAGGTGCCAACCATTTCAAATTTCACATACAAACAGCAAAGTCTGTGGAAATCGAGTGCTGTGTGCTGTACAGCTCAGAGTTGTCTCCTTTTTCTCCTTTGAAGGACTGATTAATATTGGCATTAATCCACAACTACTAACTAGCACAAGAACCAGATTATAGATTCGTCCATTCATATTTCAACCACGTGCTGAAGCACTGAAGACTGTAGTTTTCCTCCCATTCCTTCATGTCTAGGTTAGAAAATTTACAAGGTGCAGATGATTTTCTTCAAATGCAGGAGACACTGAACGATTTCTTCATTTGAAACTGTTTGTCTGGATCTGAGGTTCCAATTCACTTCTCCAAATAAAGGAGTAAACTAAAAGCATGAGAAAAGGAAAAAAAAAAAAAGAGAGAGAAAAATTCTTAAAATGTTTTCCTGAAACAATGTACCATAAGCTTTTTGTCAGATGTCAAAAAAAATCTAAAATCTTGGCTTAGGATACAAGTCAGTTGATGGGCTTCCCCACATCCTATCCCCCCAGCCCTCCCCAGTATTCCTATGCAATGGCCAACTACTGGTCAATAAGCCAGCCAAGAACATAGTTGTTTAGGAGCATATTCTGATTCCATTATCCTACTAGCCTTACCCTGCAAACTATCCTAATGACCTTAGAAAGATTGTTTCTTTTTGGCTATAAATTCAGTCATTGAAACCCAAATCAAACTGGTCCAATACAGCTCAATGTGATGTGTTCTGCATCCTGCGTATTTCAACGTTCCTATGCTCCCTCCAAATATTAAATGTTTGTGGATTTATTTTAAATGAACATAAACTCATGCAACTTGTCTTCCACAAACGCCCACACGAACGCTTAGTGAAAAGAGTTCTCTATCCTTGGTCCAAAGCAAACCTCATTGGAGTAAAGCAGGAAGGGAGGTGAAGATGTCTCAGCCCAACACCTCTGTTCACCATTAAGAATTCTGAATTGATTCACAATACAGAAAGGGACATATAAGCCCCTTATTTAAAACATATCTACTACTCACTAGAGCAGAAGTCTGCCTCACTTCTTTTCACACAGCAATGCATCTTAGTTCCATCCCAGAGTCTCATAAGAATTTGTTATTCAGTGAGCAATTCAGCCTTTGGATAACAAGAATGTGCTTTGCTTTTTCACTATGAAGCTGTACTGAAATACCAGCTTCCAGACCATAATCAGATCATCACAGTCATTTCTGACAGCACTGTTAGAATTTTAGGAGGCAAATCATACATCATTAAAATGCAAAGGAGCTCTGGTGAACTTGACAGTTCATTTGAGCATACCATATATCTCTCAAGCTATGATGTCCAAGAACAACAGGGAACACTCACAGGAAACACCACAGACAATATAACAGCCCAGAGCATCAAGCGTCTTTGCAACAGTGGGCTTGAAATATACTTTCTTCATTGTATCTTAAAAAAAAGGTCTCTGCACTTAGTGTCTTTTATAGACATTCTTCAGCTTAGCCTGTATTTCCTACCAAAAGAGATTATCAACATTGAAGCCAAAACTACATTCCCTATCATGTGATAAACTTAAAAAAAAAAAAAAAAAAAAAAAATTGAATTCTGAAATTGAGAGAAAAAAATAATCCCCAACCTACTCAAAAGCCCCAAATTAGAGGAAGGAGACAAAGCAGGCTGAAGTCTTCCTAAAAGCTGTCAGACTGGGGCCACACAGCTCCACAAAAACAGAGGATAATCAGGAGTAATTTCCTTTTTGTCCCTCCCACCTACTGACAAAGCAGCAGGAGTCTGGAAAGAAAAAAAAAAACAACCTATTTGCTGGATGAGCACACAGCACTGGAGAGATTTCAGCTTGCGGCTGAGTTCAGCCAGTTATTGTGCGTTAGTTAAGCCAGTTATCTTGTGTGTTAGTGAAGCTAAAATAATGGCTTATAATAAAATCATTCAGAGCACAGGAAAGAATTTTTGCACCGTTATATTTTGAGGACTGATCTTCACAATAAAGCACTCCCCCTCATGTACTGTAAACTTCAGAACAATTAAATCAGTCTCAGAAGAATAAGTCAATATTTTTCTTGGCACAGCCCTGAGTCCAGGCATTCAATACTGCATCTCTGATAACACTGAGAACTGCTGAAAGTCAGTAATAATAGAAATTAACTCAAGACATCAAGAAGTTGTTCCGAGCTAGGGAGGAAGCCACCACACAGAAATCGGGGCTTTCATTTCCTGACTGTCAAGGGCGTGATTACTCCCAGCACTCAGCATCTGGTTAGTCTCAAGGCTTTGTCCTGCTTTCCCAAGAGTAAGTCTGGGAAAAATGAAGCAGGAAGAGGACAGAGGGCATGACACAGTCCAATTTCACACTGGATTTCCATGCTGACCTGGTGCTTTGCACAGGCCCAACCTTGTATTCTTTACTTAATCAAAGCTGCCAGTCAGCTGAAAGGCAACTACAAGATGAATCCTCAGAGTAGCACAGAGAAAGGAATTTCACGACTATGCTACTTTTCTAGGTATACACTTCTATGTAATACTGCTTCAAAGGCATTTGGGTTTCACATTTACTGCCAGGAGCCAGGCAAATGTCTCCATCTGCAAAAGACGCCAGAAAAAAATAGATGACCTGTCCCAAACAGAAGAACCTAGCAAAGTCTTGCCATCAGTCTGGGCTTCTGGGCAACTCAGATGCAAACACAGAGCTTCCTTAATTTTTGCAACTGTATTTACTTGTCTTGCTCTTTCTAACCTGCCTGCCTTCACAGTTACACTATACACTGTTCAAATCCAAAAAGAAATTACCACTCACAGGGCATGGATTATTCAGGACTAAATGTATCAGTAGGTTTGGTTGGTTGGCTGGCAGCAACTGCGGTTCTGTACTGAAGTCTCAAGGGACGGAATGGGGGCAAAGAGCAAGAGAACATTAAGGGGAGTCTGCCAGATTTGCTGCAAGCTGCACACGTTAGTAGTTCTGGAAAATGTCAGTGACTTATTTCAAGTGATGTAATTCTAGACAAGATAAAGATAAGAAAAAAATAGTAATAGCTGAAGTAAAGCATGAAAAAAGCATATTTGAAAAATATTGGCAACATGTGTAGTTACCCAGACTTTTTAGTGGGTGTTTTTTTATGAACTTTTCCCCCCTCCTCCCAAAAAGCAGAAATGTACAGCAACCAAACAAGTAAGGCCAAATTCAGACTTGCTTGTGAGAAGATACAATGCTGAAGTTGCACCTAGTAAGAGCTTGGCCCATTATGTATAATTAAAGTGTTTTGGAACATTGTGTGCTATAGGCTGGTAATGACTTCAGCCAGCGATATTAACTAAATGTCTCCCTGACACTATATCTAGTCCAACATATATGACCATAACTATTCAGAAAAATCTGTATTTTGAAAGTCTATCAATGGAGCAAATGCAACCTTGGTCCATGCAGGTACAACCACACTGTCTAGGCAAGATGGAAAACTATGCCTGAAGCACAGGCAAAACACCTCTCACAAGACAGCAAGTTTCCCCAAAGGCTGTCTTGCACAAAGAAAGTATGCCGTCTGCCTGGAAATTCAGGTGAATTCAGAGTCAGGCTTCACTTTTGCAGCATGTTTTCTGGGCACTGTTTTTGGATGTACAGAGAAACCTTGAATCTGCTGCTGGGAAAACAGTACTGAACCGTTGCTTAGCATGTGTTCAGTATTTAAATGCAAACCAGGACCAAATTTCTGAAAAATAACCTGTATCTTCACAGGAGCTGAATGTGTTATTTTTTCTCAGTCCTTTACGTCTCAATCATGCAGGAAAAAGCCCCATAACAAGACATGGATGCAAGACACACAAGCCAACCCTTTCCAGCGCCTGACTTTTTACAGACACGGTGCCTGGCTTACAACAGCCCTTGAATGTATGTGCCTCAGTTGCTCCAGCTGTAAAACTGGATTGAATATACTCACCCTCCTCAGAACTACTACTGAAAATCTTTGTGAAAAGCATTATTACAGTGCAATTGAAAAATTGCTGCTCCTTACCTCATAATTTGTAATTGCAACATGCACACAATTATGAGGGGAGGTGCTTCCATGTGCTGACAAATGCCGTGGGAATTAACGAATAGGGCACGGTTGTTATGCTGTTCCACACATCTAATGTGGGATCATAGCAGTCCAGTGTTTTGCACCTCTGAATGCCGAAGTAGCCTCCAACCACGTACAATTTATTTCCAGACGCCACTGCGTGGCAGCTCATTCGCTTCGCTGTCACATCTCCCACCTTAGTCCACTGGTATGCCTCGCTGTTGAACTTGTAAGCAGAGCATGCAGAGAATTCAGTATCTCCACCCATAATAAAAATCTGGTTGCCCAGAACAGCTGCAGCTGTGTAGCGCCAGGGCTGGGGGCAGGTGGCTGGTACCGTCCATCTGTTTTCACACTGATCGTAGCATTGAACTTTGGGCAGCTTGTCATGGCTAACGCTGGTACCTCCAAAAGCAAATAGCTTAAGCTTTGCGCTGACTACGGCTGCGTTGCTTACTCCCTCTCGCAGTGGAGCAACCATGGTCCACTTATTGGTCACAGGGTCATATTGTTCCACTTGCTTTAAGGATACCGAAGGGGAAGCTGGAAGGCAACCTGTCGCTGCGGTGTGTCCTCCTACTACGTACAAACAGTGTTTAAGCTCGGCAGAGCCATGCCCAAACCTAGCCACCAGCATGGGAGCAGCCTTTGACCACTCCTCATGGAGGGTGTCATACACCCACACATCTTTGGAGACTCCATTTTCTGATCCTCGTCCCCCTGTGATATACACTTTGCAGCCAATGGCACAAGCACTGAACTCTTTCCGCGGACTCGGTATGTCAGCCTTCGGAATGATCTCCTTTGCCTTCTGGTCCACCAGGTACAGCTTGTCACACATAAAGGTTTGGCCACCCAAAAGAAAAAGTGAATGGCCAGTTTTCCGGGGTCTGGCACACAGACTTGTGACCACTCCATCATTCTGTAAGATCTTTAACTTGCATCTTATTGATTCTTCTACAATCTCTTTGCTTTTCCTTTGCTTGGTGATAAGTTCTTCCATGGCCACATTCTCCATAAGGTATACAGCTGGCAAGAGGGCCAGCCTCACCGTCTGCAGTAGCTCAGGCAGGTAACAGTGACGCTTTCTCAGGTCATAACTGATCCAGTTGATAGCCGATTCATACACCAGCCTTTCGTCTTCAGTTTCCAGTTCTTCACTGGAAAGGAGCTGCACTACAATGTCTTTTGGTAGCTGGAGGAAGTCTTCGCTTTTACTGATACTCTGGAAGTTGCTAAGGCACATCCTCCAAGAGAGCTCATACAGCTTGGTGCACTGGTGGGCATCTGAGAGCAACAACATGCCAAGGCAATTGGTGGGATGAAGGTTTTTCTCCAGAAATTCTGCACAAGCATCACGAATGTCCTGAAACTCCAGCATGTCACCAGCCTCCAGCAGCGACTCTGCGTTCTCCTCATTGATGATAACCCTGGAGGAGTATGCATAGTCCAGAAGAAGCTCCAAGACTTCTGGGTGAATTGAATTATGAAAGTTGACTTCACTGTCCTGGCTTTCTTTCAGCCCTCCACTGAACATTGCCTCAAAATAGCGGCTACAAGCAGCTAGAACAGCTCTGTGGCAGGGGAACGACCGGTTCCCAGCGTGGAGAAGCACATCTGTAAAGAGACGCTGCTGACGCAGAAGGTTCAGGTGAGTAAGGACACTATCAGCGTAGGATGACTTGTGGAACAAGTATATGTTTATG
This sequence comes from Colius striatus, assembly GCF_028858725.1. Taxonomy (NCBI): domain Eukaryota; kingdom Metazoa; phylum Chordata; class Aves; order Coliiformes; family Coliidae; genus Colius; species Colius striatus. Next base: position 50,686,761 of record NC_084790.1, on the reverse strand, counting down.
GAGCCAGTACTGGCCCTAGATTTGTGATTTTCATGCATGCTGACTGACATTTTCTTTCACACCTATAAACAAAGAAAGTAAATAATAAAATTAATGCGACAGCTAGATTCACTATTACTTTCACATATCAAAACCCATATCTTTTACCCACCATAAGATGGGAGGGGGGGTGGAAAAGTCTTAATTTATAGATGAGCAAACAGAGGATTCCATCTATCTTTGGGGTGTGGGGTTTGGGTTTCTTTGTAAGTTTCATAAACGACATACTTTGAATTTGTTGCCTAAGAGCAGGTTTATCTTGGGAAACCTGATCTCCAACTTTCACAGCAATACAGTAAGCAAGTTGGAGTAGAAAGCAAAGGAAGGAGGACTAATTTTCTCACCCTTCCCCAACCTAGACCAGCTGATTCATTACATACATACACATGCACATGCTTGAAACATTCTCCTGTACTGAATCATAGCAGGAAGAGCTACCAGACAAAATACCTGAGGAATGTCAAAAGCTGCACTGGGAACAAAACACTACTAATCACAATAAGAAGCTTCCCTTTGGTATAACGATTCTGTATGCAACAGCAGAGAATGAAAAGAGGGAACTTTATAACAAAAACCTAGTAATGATCATTACACTTAGACTTGCGAAGCCATAAGAAAATACGATGAGTTAATTCTAAAGTTTACATCTTGGATTCTGCCAGCAGCCGCCTGCCACAGCAATACACCATATACAGGGGCAGAGTCAGCAGAAAAATGTGTTTTGACTACCTGCTGAAGTCACAAAGGCATCAACTCTGAAGCTATCCTGAGAGTTAGGTACCCAGAGCACAAGCCATGGATTCATTTCAAGGTCTGGAGAAGGCGCAAAACAGGAGATATACCCTATCTTACCCTATTCCTCTAACACAAGGCTGTTCATCACCTGTCTGGAAGTGAATGGTAGTTACCTGCCATGATATGCAGGTATTCTTGTGATTACAGCAGCAAGTTTCCAGATTTAATTAGGAGTCAAGCCAAAATAGCATGGCATATAGGGAAAGGGAGACATACTGGCAGCCACATAAAGCTAATGGCCAAAAAGCCATAATGCAAGTAATCAGAGGTGAAGCAAATAGAGCCCAGTGCAAGCTGTGTCTGTGACCACTACTGTAACAATCTAACGCCTCTCTCTCCAAAGTGCAGAGGAAGCCTGGAGAAAGACAAGAGCCAAGCTTCCCCAATTACTACAATATTCACATGCCCAGAGCCCCTTTTACTGCATCTGCAACTATGGAATATGGCAAAAGCCTACCTGGGAAGCACCCAATGCTCAAAGTCAGAGTATAACCTCAAGCCACTTTTGGAGGTTTTTAATGTGGATACACTTCCCTCTCTCACAGACTAGAATGCTTTCATGTTCCTAAGCATCTTTAAGCAGTACATAACTGTACAATTCTTTTCACATCTCATGCTTCAAGATGTGACATGAGCTTTACGAGCCTCAGAAAACCTCACTTTTCAATAAATACATTTGTTTCTCTAGATTCATTTCACCAGAACCTTCACCAAAATCAAAACCATACATGATTAATTCGGGCAGCGGACTCCACTGCAGAATAAGTGATCTGTGCACATGGAATATGCAACATCTGCAGATTTTAACAGCAGCATAGCCAGCACCATTCTCCTTGCTAGCTGTGCTGAATAAACCAATTTGTCATATCCAACGGCAAGTTTGCGATACGCCTTTCTCTTCAGTTGCACCAAAAAAGCCTCTCAAACCAACATCAATTATGCAACAGAGAGATATCTTACTAGTAAAACTACCATAGCCCATTTCCTGTAATCTGAAACATGACTTCCCTGATGAAACTTAACTGATGTTGAAAAGAACAAGCTACGTAGCTCAATATAGAGTGCTCAATCAAAAATCCTCTGGAACAGAGAGGAATCCTTCCCGTCAGATCCAAAGGGCTGAGAATCTGTCTTATTATACCATGTAAAAGTCTGGAAAGATATTTTACTAATGCTCCCTAGACCAACTCATTAAATGCACTAACACTAAGCACAGAACAACTCTAGAAGGTCTTTTACATAGAGAAAAAAATAAGCTACCCTTAATGAAATTTGTATCTTTTGGCAAATAAAGACTCGGACATCACTCAAGGATCCTGAGTACAAATCTCAAGACCAAAAATCACTCACTTAAATCTATAGCCAAAAATATTATACCTACCATATACGGGTTGAAACCTGCTGGAACTGAAGGATTAAAGAAAGGGTCACGGCTTGAAACATGAAACAGTAGTACAAACAGATGGAGACACAGATGGGAAGGTGAATGTTATACTGGCAAAGCACCTCCTGAATTTTTTTTTAAACTTTATCCAGGCACTTTAACATTTTAAATGCCATTATGATGCAGCACAAAGCATTCACTGGATCTGTACAGACTGGCTTTCCGCACACTGAGGACCTGCTCTTGCAAGGTTTCCTTGACAAAGAGCACGATGGGACCTAAACACACAGTGATCAGAGACAACAGTTACCAGGATCTGAAGATGTTCATTGACTCCCTGATCTCTATCCCAATTAAGTGCATGTGTAAAACACCACAGCCTGATCATGTCAGTACCTCTATTGAAACACAGGCTCCCTGCTTCCCCACCCACATATTGGGGAGAATTCAGAGTATACTGAAAACTTTCTTACAGCAAGAACACGGTTCAGAAAAAGGGCTGAACAGGGTTCAGTGAAGTTCATCTCAAGAGGCTGCAAACACAGGCATTCATACATTTCACCAGGCTCGGTACTCTTGCAAGCACCACTTGCTCAGCTTCACTTAGAATGAGTCTATAACCACAACAAAATAGAGGCAAACATAAAAAACCCACCCTGCAGTTATGCATACACTGGAGGCTGGCAAACTACAGACCATATGCAGAGGAACAGATCACTGTGTTACCCAAGCCCATCCATAACTGTAGTGATGAAGACCGCTGTAAAAAAAATTAAATAAAATTTATCGTAAATTTTATAATAAAATTTATTTTTAAATGGCAAGAGCCACTCTCAAAACAGCTACTGAATAAAGCACTCAGCATTTCATCCCTCTAAAATCGAATCCAGCAAGCAATGCCATTTCTTACAAAGTGTTTGCAGATCTCACCTATGCTGGTCTTTAACATTGTCTTTATCATCACAATGTCGTCTATTGAGAAGAATTCAAAGTATGCCAACTCACATTTGAGATAAGCTAACACAGATCCCCAAGCAGAACAAAGATACGTATCTTTTTTTGATACATATCTTTTTCCGCCACTGTGGTTGCTGAAATGAGTTCACACATGGACCAGTTGAAGAAACACCCCTAAGAGCAATTATCACAATTTACTAACAGGTAGTGTTTCCGTAAACACGTCCTTTTGCAGTTTCTGGCAATTAGCTCAGGATAGAATCTTATGAGAATATTAAAACGTTTAAGTGACATCTCTGATTTGGTGTTGGAAATTATGCAAGCCTCAAACATTTCAGCGGAGGTAATTTGCAGTCATTAAACAGAAGTTCGTCTTGAACAATCAGTCAACTCCCTTCAGGCACTTTTTCCTTAGAAATAATAATATTTGCATGTAAAAGACAAGTGGTCAGTAAATTACAGATAGAGATTTTATCTATGAACAGAGGTTCAACCAAGACTTTGACTTATAATTACACTTCAACAGGCTACTTGTCACAGCAGACCAGTAGTAAACACTACATAAAGACTGAACAACAAACTCCCTGACCTACTTCTTAACAGCTCTGCAGCATGCAGGTCTCGGCCGAAATCAAAGGAAAAAATAAGTATTTTCAAATTACTGCCACATCTCTGATGTAGACTCATTTTAAACAGCTCTGTAATTACATGGTGGTGCTCGCGTTTGTTTGCAATCAGTGAAACAGATGAAGGAAAGGAAGTCCACATCCACACAACATCTCATCGATTCATCAAACACTGCTTTCAATCGCTAAATCTGCAGTGATACTATCCGTTTTGCAGACCCAAACCCGGACCCTACTTAAAGTCCCCTAGCACAAACTCGGCGGCTTCCCCGGACCTGTAGCGAGACGGAAAGCAGACACGCTGCTGCTGCTAGGAATGCACTACTGCTCACCACATGCAGACAAAGAAAAGCAACTCTAAATTCGCCGCGGTCCACTCCATCATAACGCCTACACAACAACTCAGGTTTCTGAAAAGAAACGTCTCTCACCAACCTGATAAAGAAACAGTACCAGAAGTTCAAATGCACTTGGTTTCCTTTAGAGAAATGAAGTGACCACGTGAAAAAGTTTCTGTACCAGAGCAAGGAGAGCACCGTCGCAGCCAGCTCCGGGAGCAGGTAGGCACTCGCTCGTCTTCCTGCCCAGCCTCACGCTCGCCGAGGGATGCTCCGGACCTCCCAGAGCCCCAAGGAGGAAGCTGAAGCCCACCGCGAGGCAATCACCTTTCCTAACAAGAGCCGTTCATTTCCCAAGACAGCCGGCACACAGCGGGGGTAACAGCTACCCAGGCGTCGCACAGTGCTGCGGCTGCTCGAAGCGGTGGTCCAGCAGTGCCGGGACCAGCCAGGCAGCCCGGCTGCAGCCGGAGCGGCACCGCAGCGCACCGCCGGCAGCCCAGCCTCACGCAACGCCTGCCTCAAGCAGCCGGCGGCTGTGCCGCCCGCCCCGGACCCCGCTGCCTACCCACCTCCCCGCCGCTGCAACGGCTCGGCAGGCACGGACTTACAGTCGCGGCTCTTGGATGAGCACGGACGCCTCAGTGCCTCCGCGGGCGGCTCAGCGCCGCGCATGGGAAGGGAGCAAGGCTGCCGGCGCGATGTGGCGGTCCAACGGAGGGGCGGCCGGGACGGCTACGCTGCCGGGAGCCGCGCGGCGCCGGGCGGAGGTGGTGCTGCGGCCGGGAGGCGGGCCGTGGAAGGAGGGCGGGAAGCAGGAAAGAGGGACGGAAGGAGGGGTGGCTGCTGCTGGCACCGCCGACCACAGCTCTGCCCCGGCGGCGGCGCGGAGAAGGGGTATATGTGCTAGGGGCGGGGGGAGCGTTTATGTAAAGCGAGTGAGTGACAGGCAGGGGAGGGACAGGGCGACGAGAGTAGTGCTCTCAGAGAAGTCGGTGTCCCGGCCAGCAGAAAGAAAGGTGCAGAGGTGCCCCCACGCCACCCCGCCGGGGGCTGCAGGATGGCCTCCCTACCCGCGGGTCTCCCAGCGGGAATCCCGCGCCGCGCCGGGCCAGGCCAGGCAGAGGAGGTGGCCCCGCGGAGCTGGTTGGGCCAACCCCACGGCCGTGCGAGCCGGCGCCGAGACGGGCGCTCCCGGCCCCCATATTCCGCGCCGTGAGGCGAGCGTTGCTGCCGGGGCAGCCCTTGGAGGCCAGGCGGGTGCTTCCGCGGGGGACCGGGCCGTGAGCGAATGAGGGGCCACACTCCGCTGTGCAGACACCGACGTAACTGCCGGCGGCGGGGCGCGGGGGCTGCGGTGCCGCTGTGCCGCCCGCCGCGGCGAGGGGCTCGGGCACGGATCACGGGCGCTGCCCGCAGCCCCGGCGGACCGCTGCGCTATCGTGGGCATTCACAGAGTGGCCACTTTACAGCTGCCCCGAGGAGCGCTACGGCCATGCAAAGCCAAGCCTGTCTTTAATTATTTCCCAGTTAACAAAGTATGAGAAAAACCCACTTGTGCAAACGGCCGATTTAAAAAATAAACCCCTTCCAGAGGTAACAGCAGTGTTTACCTAATGGTATTGTGTAGCTCTCTACAAGACAAATACAGGATACCATAGTACACATGGTACATATTTGCTATTTTACCAATTCCATTTGAAGCAATGGTAGTAGTTGAAGAAGGCTTCAGGGAAGATAAGAATGTTATGTTACGCCCACCAACAGGAAACTCCTAGTTGCATATAATAGTTGGGAGAATTCATTCCTTCCTCATGATGAAATGTCACTCAAATTTCTCCTGTTACAAAAAGCCCTCCAAGCAATTCAGTGGCATGTACAGAGTTACTTTTATTCCTATTGCTGGACTCAAGGACTGCAGAAAAGCACACACTTCAGTGTACGGCAGGACACATCTAAAATTCCAGGGAGCATGGGGATATATTCAGGCCTGGAGAGCGTGGCTGAGCAGGGGCAGATGAAAGAGTAATCTGTTTCATAGATTACTTGTTTTTAAGGTATTGTTTGATTGCAACTTGAAGTATCGCAGATTGCAAGTCTAGAAATGCTGCACATCTGTGTGTAATAGAGTTAAGTTTTGAAGCTGTTGGAAACTGTAAATGAACCTAATGTCTTCACGGACACCACTGCGAACTTGAGTCATGTATCTCTAGAGGTTTTTGGATTAGTCTGTGAGTGTTCAACTGTTGTTACATATTAGATTGTCTACGTTATGAGTCCAGGTTTTTTCCTTCTTCGTAATGTTTCCCATGAAATGCCTCAATTCTGTTTTCTCTACTTTCCTCCAACAAAACCTGCAGAGATTCTACCCAAACTGTGTCACCTTAGAGCTAATTCCATTATGGTGAGTCTTCCACCGTCTGTTATCTGTCAGATTGTATCATCATGTGCAACTAACATACAGGGATGCGTTACTTCATACAGTGTCAAGACAAACTTCAAACAGGCAGAGTTATCACCATGAGTTAAAAACAGGAATGGTAAGATAATGTTACCTCATCTATCGCTCAGCAACATCTGAACTGTAAAACTGATTTTGAGCGTGGCTATGAGGAATGGTCAGCAAAAAATGAGGTCTGTAGGGAGGACAACATACAGGTCTTACACAGCTGCCTACAGAACACAGATTTGGGCAATATTCTGCAGAAACAGAATGAGGCAATAATCTTGTAAGAGAGTGACCAAATGAAGTACTGATCTTCCTTGTCCTACATAAAATGAAGAACCCGTTGAAGTTAATCAGGGCAGAATGATTGGATGAAGCTATATGTCATCTGTGGGGGAAACAGCTACGCAGCCAGACAGCCCCTTCTGTGTATATGTAACTAAGTGCCACATGCACTATGTAAAGTAGTGCTACTGGTGGGTGCAAGGGAAAAGGAGAAGAAAAAATAAGTCCATAGCTCCCTGCCTGTAATTCCACACATGGAATGCTTACAACCACAACAGTGGTTCTGTGCTTTGAACATGCTCACAGGAGCTCCTATTTATGCATAGATGACAAAGAGTATCCAAAGTGTCTCAGCTCCTTTCTGTACAAAAGTTAAAACTACTAGCTCTAGCTGAATACAGCTTACGACACATTTAGAATAAGAATGCTTGCGTGGGTAGCATTGAAAAGCCACTCAAGAAATTAACCTGGCCTGAAACAAATCTTTGGCCTGGTTATGTTGGTCTAAGAACTAAGTCAGGTCACATTTAAACACGGTTCCGGTTAAGCCAGTTTTGTTGATGGGCCAATCTATATTTTGACGCTGCTGAAAACAAAGTTGGTCTAGCCTATCCCAGGACATAGTTTAACATGCCCACTGAACTAGTTTAAACGTGTTTCTCCTAGTATTTGTATGCCAGGTTAGACAGGATCTTTGGAACGTTTCTAAATATCATGATTTTATCACAAATCACAAGATAATTGACCTTTTCTCAAAGTCCCAGCTTCTGGAGTCATGTGAAATTGATAGGGTTGGTTTTGTTGTTTGGAGCAGGTTTTTTAATAAGAAATCTGAAAGAATGACTACCTGGAAGTGTGGCCCTCAAAACCAGAAAGCATATAAACCCCTAAATTTTCAGGTTTTGTCTCTGGATTTTTAAGTGTCACATTTGACCTCAAAAAAATTGGGGTAGCAAAAACCTATTTGTTCAACTCAAATCCAGGTTGCTAGGCAGAGAAACACTGCTGTTTTAACTAAATGAGTTTCACCTTGTACTTTATTTAAATTGGTTTGGCTTCTGTGTTGAGACAAGTTCTTTGGATACTTGAATGTATAGCAAACTCTATAACATGGCTTTATTGACACGTAAATGTTTTGCAGGCATACCTGTGTAGCTAAAATGTCTTCCAGCCTACTGTAGCAACACCAGCAAGAGTTCTAAGGCTAGCAGAGCTGTGCCAGCAAAACAATCCATTTAGCAGTGCATGTTATTTCATTCAGGAGATGGAAATATTTTTTTTGTTTGTTTTGTTAGTATCAGTAGCATCTACACTAGTTGGGTTTGCCAGTACAGCTATCTTGGCAACCCTTTTAAATGCAAACAAGCAGTATGTGCCCGCAGCACAGGCTGAGATCTCATTTTTAATGCTGTTAAACAGCTGTGTCTTGGGCTTTTGCCTTGTTAGACTCTTTTTAACCACATTATTTTGATCAACTGCTAAATAAACAGCATGGGATTAAATGTATTAGTGTAATTTATCTTCATTCCTTCCTAATTTACACTTTGAATGAATTAACTAGAATTATCTAATTAATATTGTACAATAGCAGTACTAGTGCTAGAGCTCTCCCAGGAGTATGGGGCCAAGAACACATCTCAGTGACCCACACCTGCTTTTCTTATGCCTTTGTTGGGCTTCTCCAGCCTGGCCTGCAAACAGAGGTTTGGGTTGATACAACCCAATCTGGTAGAATGCTTGTTTAGTGCAACAGACATATTTTAAGTGTCTATGTGTGCAACGTTCAACAATTAGCCATGAGTACACCAGCTTGCCCATTCGTTCTGGCGGGGGGGGGAACCCCTTTTTTTGGTCTTTTCTCCCCTCTTTTCGAAAGGATTACATTCAGGCAGGCAAGCCCTTAGAGTCCTGCGTGGCATGGTGGCTCAAACTGAACAGAAAAATACCTGTTACTTTCTGAAATCTAGCGGTGACAGAGGCAAATGCTGATGTACATGCCATATAACTGCTCCTATCCAAAACATTTATGTTGTGTGAGCATGACAAATGGTTGTGAGGCATGAGTCACTTATCGCATGTAAAGTGTATAAACACTAGCACATTTGAAGTCAGTAAGTTATATGCCACCATCTTATGTGTAAAAGCTAGTAAAACTCAGGCCTTGGTTTCTATTTAAGGCTGAACATGTTTGGTATAGCAGACTTTCAGAATTTGGCTGCAAAATAACATTACAGATATGGATAATGTCTGGAGTGAGAAAGATTTTCACCTGAAGTTTCTTAACCATTAGGGGAAACCCTTGGAAAAATCTGATTATTCCATCTAGCCTAGAATTCACAATTCTGCATTATTTCAGCAGAATCTGCTTATACACAAAAGTATTACTGAGAAAAAAAAAACTTCAGACTATAAAGAGAAGCCATCCTCTTTTGTATGTAATTCCTCTGTCCATCTTACCATTTTCCAGTTTGTCTTGCTCTCTAATTACTCCATCAAAAGTGTCAGCTACCTGACTTTATTTTTAGCCTATTCCATATTCCCTGTTCTCCCTCACAGCAAGAACAGTCATTCCTGGTCAATGAAGACAACCATGATGATGACCCACCCCAGGTGTGATTAGCAAGGGGTCCCAATTAGCACAGGGATGGGAGTAGCACTGAGAAAAATGCCATTTCTGCTGTTATTCATGATGACATTCAGCAAAAGTCTTAGCATCACATTCATATGTTCATTGTCAGAAGATTTCAGCTCCTGTTCTCATCTCTAAACAGGACTCTACACAGGGACGACTCCTTGCTTCTCTCCAGGAGCTATCTCCAGTCAGCACAGACTATAGGCCTTGCAGCACCTTCTCTTTACTTCTCTCTTGCTAAGTAGCAGTGGCCCCCAGTGGTGACAGCTAAGCTGGTTTCTCTTTTCAATTTCCCCTCGGTACCAAAAAAACCTCCGTGCTGTAACAGAAACTTGGCCTGTGGACTTGTGAGTTCCCCACATCTAATAATTCTGCAGGGGACCACAGGCCAGTTCACCCTGACGCCTTCCAGGCCTAAGCTTGGAACTGATCAACATTGATGAGTCTCTGAGAATGGAGGTGTACCTTATATTATTCATTACAATGTTTAGCCTTTAAGAAGGGATTAGGTAATTGAAACCGTTTATCATCTGAACACTGGAGATACAGGTTTTTTTGCTTATCTTCACCTTTTATGTTAATATTGAAAGCAGGAAGACAAAAATAGACAGGCAAACAAATAGGTTTGGCTTAGTAAGGACAGGAATACACCTCTAAGTAGCTATTCTTACAGTCATGAGTTGCACTACACATTTAATTACAAAGTATTTAAGGCCTTCTAATACTTAAGGACTATTAAAAGACTTTTATTCAATTTAAGGACATTTAAGGACAAATTAAGGAATTTAAGGACAAGAATTTTTGACATGAGGTAGGAATACACATGCATTTCAGTGGTGAAATTTTGAGTTGCTCAAGCCTGAAAACACAGACACGTCTCAAAAAAATTTTACATTTTAGCTTGGGCACTTGTTACACTGTTCTTCTCACTTGGGTGCTGCTTTGTCCTCAAGTCAGAGGAGAAGTAGCTTTTCACCTTCTCAGGTCTGCTGAAGAGTCAAGTCATACACTGATAGATGCCTGAAAAAAAAAGGCAATGTACAGGAGCTGAAATGCCCTGATTGTGTCACATATTTAGGAGAGAGCTTTGCATTTTTTCAGGTGGCTAAAAGCAAACAAGAAAAAACATTTTTGCTCTGTTTTTCAGTGACATAGGGACATTGAGCTAATTCATCCTCATGGATATATAGGTAGGTCAGGACCTGGTGTGTAAATCCATTTGCTTACCTGCCAGAAGTCTATGTCTGTATGCTACTATCATCCACTGACCAAATTAAAGCGGCAGCCAACAGATGTCTTCTTGTTACTCTCTCCATTGTTATATCTGTACATCTTAAAGGACTGCTTTCAAAAGTAGGGTCCATGGGGTCATGAGAAGTGGCCCACAGAACGGAAGTAAACTGTAAGGTTTATATTGTTTCCAATTCAAAAAATTTGGTGACAAGAATGCATGAGAAATTTGTAAGCTTAACATGGTGCAGAATTTCCTGATTTTTATGGATTTAGGACAGATGTAGACAAGTATTTTAAATCAACCTTGTTTGTATAAGTATGGCATTATTAATTTTCCTGCTGAACAATTCAACCACAAACATCTGGAACAGCATTATTAGTAGTTTTGAGGCCACATTAATTCTGGATGTTCTTAAATAGCTTTTTTACAGATACTTAAGAACACTCAAGAAAGGAACACTTTTGAAGGCTCTTGGCTGAACATGAGAAGGTTAAAATAGAGTCTTAGTTTCCTAGTTTTATTCTGTGAAGCTTGATGATTGTGTGGACAAGTAATCTGATTCCAGACATTTTACCAGGGTGAAATGTGTCCTATGGAGTTGCTATTTCTGTGGTTTAGATCTAACTTTTGAACTCATTGCCTACAGCTGGGTTTGTTTCCCAGACATTCTCATATGCACAACTAGCTTCAGTATCCTCACCAGCCTATGTCTGTTTAATGAGAAGGACTTAAAAGGACACGTTGGCTTGTTTTAAAAGACTTGTTTATGTACTCTCTTGGAGCCTTTATTTGAGACTTTATTGTTCTTGTGTACAAAGGAAACCAGTGAATTGGATCCTGCCACAGAGCCCATGTATTATACAAAGATTTAAATCCTTCATGGTGTTGGTTTGAATTTTTTAAATCTTTTTTTTTTATAAGCAAGCCTTTGTAGAACATGAGTTCAGTGCTGGTGCATTTAGAGCTAAAGCTAAGCCTTTAAAAAGAAAAAAAAGAAATCCAGTTTGTGAGTGAAAAAAATGGTACACCATACCAAGCAAAACCTTGCAAGTTTCATGTTCAACACTGAGAGGAAAACATATTTCTTCGGTGAGCTGTATTTCAAGAAGACCTGTTAACTCTTTGCTCTAAATGTTAATGTGGACGATTTAGTTAAGCCCAAGCTAAGCAGAAGGGCTTAAATTTTGAAGAATGTGTAGTGCAGGCAGAGCTTCTAAACTGCCTTAACACAATGGATGTGGCATTTGCTCTCGTTATTGATGGTTATTTGCATCTTCAAAGCTCTGCTTTATTTTAAGCTAATGGAGTTTAATTAGAGATCTGATTGCTGCTGAAAGTAGTAAAAATGAAACTGTCGATGCTTTATTTGAGCTAAATGTTTTCTGGGATTTTCCCAGCCTCCAAGACATGTATGAACATGTTTTTACTTTCCTACCTGAAGAAGGAGCCACTTGGCATGTAAACGTATGTATATTTTGGCTTAAAGAAAAAACAGTAGTTTGGAAATACAAAAGACAGCTTCTGTCTTTTTTAACAAGTCGTGTGTTAAGATGTAAAAGAGGTAATACATTAAAGTGGAAAGAATTTGAAGTGCATAGTTGGAAGATAGCTAACTGATCACTTGATCTTTCTTAAAGAAATGTATTGAAGGTTTTAGTTAACAGGCAATTTCCTTTTTAGAGTCTACTTTCATCTGTATGTAAACTTAGATTTTTTTTTTTTTTTCAAATAGCATAACAGCCTGGTGACTCACCACATCCAAATAATTGATTGGAAGCAACATCGGGATTCCTTTACAGGAGTAATACACATTCAGTTCTGCAAGCAGTCATATATTGTGCTGGCTAAAAGATCAGAAGATTCCCATTAATATATTCTCTATATATCCTTGAAATGCATTGCTTACTTTGATAAACTGCATGCAGCACAAATACTCTGGACAGAAAAATACATACCACAGTAAACAGATGGGGACAGGGTAACCTTAAGACAGTGGTCGTCACATAGCACTTGTCAAGCACACATAAATGAATCTTGTAGTTCAAAAGTAACAGAATCACAGAGTGGTAGGTTTGGAAGGGACCTATAAAGATCATCTAGTCCAACCCCCCTGCTCAAACAGATCCACGGGGATCTGGTCACTCAGTAACACATCCAAATAGGTTTTGAAAACCTCCAGAGAAAGAGACTCCACACCCTCCCTGGGCAGCCTGTGCCAGGGCTCCCCCACTCTCACAGGAAAGAAGATTACCTCTAAGTGGTACTTTTTGTGTTACAGCTTTTGTCTGTTACCCCCTAGTCCTATCACTGGACACTACAATACACTATAAATACAAAACACTACAATAGTTCACCAAAATGTCTAAGGAGATATCTCTAAGTGAAATTACAGTATGCTTATCACATACATGTGTACACAGAACCTATGGTATGTAGAAGCCCAGATGGAAGTTGTGTTTGCACATGTATAGTCCTGTTTTCTCAGCTGGGTTGGGGTGTGTAGGGGATGTTGCTGATGTCCAATTGTATGAAAATGCATCAGATTTAAAAATCTGGCTTCAGTCATTTCTCAAGCAAATTTTAAATGCTTATTGTTATAAGAAAATTGAAAATACCTTAAAAAATCAATAAGTCTTAATACACCTGCCAGATTTTCATGCAAATGAAGCTGTGTGCATATGCGAACAGAATCCTAAAATTTGCTTAGAGCTCCTATGACTAAGATACTTTGAACAGAGCTTCGGTTCTCTTCTACTCAAGTACTTTTCAAGAAGCTTTCCTTCTTGCTGGGGGACTTTGAGATTTCAGTATGTTAAGTGGGGAGAAACATTTGAGATATAAAATCTCTGACAAAAATCCTAAGTGGCTTCATCAGATGCCATCGATTTTAAAGGATCACAGTCAGATCACAGAGAAATGAAAAAAAAAATAAAACCCACAAGAAATAACATTGAATTCTCCTTTACTACTAACACAGCAGACTCCATACATTTTTTATTAAATCAACAAGTAATATTATTTTATGTTGCTTTTCTCAGTGGGTCTAATGAAGATGTATTTCTGCAAGAGAGCTGTGTTATCTGAGAGTAAAAGTGTTTTAAGTTTTCTAGAATTCTTACATCTTATTTCCTACCAAATAACATTAACGAGTGTACTTCTGAAACATGCATTAAGAAATGCAATGTGGGTTAGCTTTTTCATGCTAATACATCTCAATAAACAGACTATAGACATGAAAATACATTTGAAACACAAAGGCTCCCAGCCCATACAAATATAAAGCAAAACATTTTGTCTGTGACCTTCAGAGTCAATTTAAACAAGGACCAATCTTTAGTTGCCTTAACCTGTCAAATCTTTCCTTTTCCTATATTCTAAATATTCTTTATATTTCAGCATACTCCAATATAGTGCTGTATGAGAAATAAGCTAAAAAAAAAATAAATCTATTGTTTTAAGAGACCAAAAGAAAAAGATCCTGTAATAATTTCTTACTGCAACAAAGTTTGTAAGAAGAGGGAAGAGGAGACCTTTTCAAACTGTCATTCTTCTTCTAGTGTTATAGTTAAAGCACCACAACTACTGCCATGGAATCACCATCATGTTCTACTGTTTATTTGCTAGGTAAAATGCTGTAGGCACTTATTTTTAAACCATGACAGTCATGAGGTCTGGGTTGAGATCTGCATCCATCTCTCCCCATTCACCCTTGCAGAGAAGTGGCAGATTCCTGCACCAAGTCAGCAAGGCGAGGCAGGACATGAACATCCTCCCTGGGAGACAAATATATGGCACCAGGCAAGACAAGAAACTGCCCAAAGCTCATGAGAAATTATGTCACGCTCACTGTTTAGCAATCCCTTATCATGAACAAACATCAGACATCTGAAAAGGGATGGGATGAATCCTGGCTTTGCTGAAAACAGTAGACAGATGACAGATATGGTTTTGTCCCGCTATTACAGAGATGGGCAATTATGTTTAGTAAAACAGACATGCCCAGTATTACCCAGACTCACAAATGTAAAACTAACTACACCCTTCTCTCTTTAAATACATCTCTCCTCCCTCTTTTATTATTATTTATGGGACAATTATTTATTCTTTATAAATAAACACAGTCTTAAGAAACTAGTGACAGTGGTATTTTTTCCTTTATCATTTTCTGCATTTACTTATTTCTCTTTGCACATTCCTGTCTCGCTCTGTCTTGGAACAGTGCGTTCAGGCTATTTCCTAACTGTTAACAACAGACATTTCTTTTAGCTGCCCTCCTAGCTTAGCAGTATTTGTCCATAAAGGTAAAAGGAGCTGCAGAGAGGGGTGCCTGGCAATTATGTAGCCAAAATATACTCAGTCACACCCTGGTAAGTGGCTGATTTTGGAAGGACTGCACAGATTCCACCCCATAGGTTTGGGTACCACACCCTCTATTTGATCCATTTATTCTGGTAAATCCCACAACCACGAATAGGTCTGACCTGTTAATGCCCGAAGGCATAGCTGTCCACTGTGCCCTGATCTGAACCAGCAAATTAACTAAAAGTTTCTGAAGTACATGTTCTCTGCATTATTCATTTAAGACTAAAACCCAGCTCCTGTGAAGTCAATGGGAGTTTTGCCAGTGAATGTCAATGCCTCTGCTATTTTTCTCCTTGGCTTCCCAAGCAGGAACTGCCAATCATGCTGTAATTTTATTAGGCATCCAACTGTGCTTTCAGTGAAGTAGAGACAAGTTACTCTTTGCCTTTGCCATCAACAGAGTCAGGCGCCTTCAGCAACAACTACCTTCTCGACATGTTTCTTTTGTTGGAAGACACAACTCTAAATTACTTCAAACCATTCCAACTTCTGAACTGGAAAACTAAAACATCCCATCACATATATGTGGTATCAAACTCCTGACTGCAAGACTGTTTTCTGACTTTTTTTTCCTACCTCTTTCAGGACCTAAGTATTTTCCCATTTCCTTCTGAATAGTAAAGGCTGTAAAACAGACATTGGTAGGATCTATGTAATATCATCCTACACAAATAATACGAAATGTCAAGAAAACATAAAGTGATTAAAAAACCCAAATCTAATTTTTTGTCAGAAAATCAACTTGGGCTTTATAAAAATTATAAAAGTTGTTGCTTGACTCTGCCTAGAGATATGTTTTTATGACGGCTGTGTCTTTTTGTCTAATTATTTTATTAAAAATAATAAAGCAGCATATGACAAAACATAGGGCTAATGATATTAGGCAATCTTCTTAAAACATTAGCACCTTGGCACAGCAGCTCTTGGCAGAAATGAAAGCAGCAGACAGGGCTTTAAACTGTCTTAGTTTCCCTTTCTCCATTTCGAGCAGCAGCCAAGGTGAAAAGCTAGCTCCAAGCTTCTTTTCACAGTGTCTGTATTCAATAGCACTCAAAGAGAGAAAGCAGAACAATGGAAGTATGTGTGCTATTTCAGGAACACAAAATCTGAGTACCACAAGTTTCCTCCATCCAGAGGTTTGTTTTAAAGCCATTTTGCACCACCAGCATCAGTGAGACCATTCTAAGCATGGGGTAACATGTGATTGCACATTTCCCCAGTCCATATAAATGACTCCAAACAAGTTGGCTTTCCAAGCACTTTTTGGCTGACCAAAATATAACACTGAAAATTGTAATAAAAGGCATCATAGACTACTATAGTCTTATTTCTGATAACATTTATCCATGGCAGTCCTGTGAGAACATTTACACAAAGCATCACAGGTAATACAAGCAACCATAAGAATCAGGAGGAGTTAAGTAACAGGATCTGGCCACTTTTTCTGACAAATTAAACTGCAAATAAAATACACAATCCTTAGAGCTCACTGAACAAAAGAGATTACTTACATGCTGAAAAGACTGCCAAAAAAAGAAAGCAACATCTGTTAGTGGTGTCTATACAAAGAAAATACTACTAACTGCAATCAAAACCATTCTGCAGCTTTTAAAATCCACGGTTTGCTTCAAATGTATTGTGGGGGTTTTTTTGAAACTTGATATTTTGTGAGGTTTTCTTTATCACTTAAAAAAAGCTTTCCTCCAAAATATTTCACAATAAATCTTGAAATTCTTTTCCATATGTCTTAGTGTATAGAGCAACAGTGCTTACAAATGCATTTTAGTTATATTGTGGTAACTCTTTGAATGATTATTTGGTGTTTAGTCATATCTTTTCTTTAAACTCTCCATGGTCATAACTTTCAGCTAACAACTATCAGACTCCACACTGTACTTCTAAATGAAAATATCACAATAAATTAAACATTCACAATTAAAGTTAGCGGCTGGGGGGGGGGGGGGGTGTAGCAATAACTATTGATTGTGTACTAAAAGGTTGATCATCCATTCATTTTATGAATATACAGAAAATATAAAATATTTCTGAAGTCTTTTTTACACACACAGCCCTTTTAAGTATGAACTCCCTAATTTTCATATAATTTATTCTGCAGTTGCTCATTAAGTGATTAATTAAATTTTGAGAGTTAAGATTCTTCAGTTGACTAAAGTATATCAGATTACTGCATCAAAAACATAGAATATTGTCTGGAAACGGTCTTTGGAGGCTTCTAGTCCAGCCTCTTGCTCAAAGGAAGGTTCTTTTTGCAGTTAAATCAGGCTGCTTATAGCCCTTTTGAAAATTTCCAGACAAATTTTGTACAATCTCCAAAAATGGAAGATACTCACTTCCCTCAACCCACTGATGATCTTGCTTATACCACTTAGGATGCTTCATAGCTGCGCCATCACACGGATGACTCAGGTTCAACCTACTGTCCACGAAAAGATATTTTTAAAGCAGGGTAATCACCTGTTTTGAGTGGATGGTTATGATGTGTTTGATGCACCTCAGGATAGATACATCTTGCCCTCTGGGCTGCCAAGGCACACTGCTCACTCCTATTAAGCCTGCTGTTTTCAGAGTGTCAACACCTCTAGCTCCTTCTCTGCAGGGCTGCTCTTCAGCCACTCCTCTTCCAGTTTACACTTGTGTCTGGCATTACTACATCCCAGGTGCAGAGCACAGCATTTGTCCTTGTTGGATTTAATGTCATTGATGATTGCCTAATGTTCTGGTCTATCTAGATCCGTCTGCAATGCCTCTCATCCCTTAAGAGAGTGAACAGCACCTCCTAGGTTAGTATCTTCTGCAAACTTACTAATGGTGCATTCAACTCCTGCATCCAGATCTTTGATAAAAGGACTGAACAGAACTAGCAGAACCTATAAGACTTAGCTGGAGGTTATCCTAGTAAAGACTGAAATAAATAAAGCATTGTTTACCTTGGCTTCTTCTTTGTCATTCATTAGTAGATCACCCGCCCAATTCAGCACCATATTTGTACTTTTCTTGGTCTTCCTTTTGCTGATAACATACCTGCAGAAAGCTTTCTTATTGCACCTTACATGCCTTATCTGCTTCAATACTTTCCAGCCAAACTTTGGTCTTGCTAATTCTATCCCTCTATGCCCTAGGGATGCTTCTATACCCCTCCTTGCTAGCATATCCTGTCTTCCACTTCCCATACTCTTCCTTCCTGTATTTGAGCTCAGTCAGATGGTCTCTCTTTAACCACACTGGTTTCTTGCATTGGCTGCTATATGTCTTGCATATTGGGATAACCCTAGTGGTCAATAAAGATGTCAAGTACAAGCAGGTTGAGTCTACTTGAGAGAGGAATCCTTTTTTTTTGTTTTCCAATCTGGGCTTTGAGAGCATGCTAATATTTTGTCTTAGTATGATTTCTCCCGCCCCCCCAATGGAACCACTTCATATTGTCTCTCATATCTAAATTTCACGTTAAGGCTTAGACATACTAGTGCCTTAGTCCCTCTCTGTCAGGGCTTTCAGAGCTCTTAGATTATGAGTAAATCCCTATGTGACAGTTAACTTATTACTACAATCAAAGGGTTGGCAAAAACACTGTTTGAATTGTGGCCATGATATCCTTCTGGCTTTCGCAACCTTGTTAGTTAACAGAGCATGTATACTCACTCTGCTCATGACAGATTCAAAATCAGAAAAGGATGTACAAATTCAGCAAGAGTTATGAAAAGCGAAAGCTTGATGCTGAATCTGAATTCAGAGATGCCTGGCTGGAGGAACGGATGGGAGAGTATATATTAAAAAGTAATCTAAACTCAGTATTCTGGGTATCCTGAAGCTTAAGAGTATAGGGATTTAGGAGAACTATAAAAGAAAGAGCTGAAATAGTTGAGACAGGAAATTATTTGAGAATTAATAAGAATGTCAGCAGTCAGGGATGAAACGAGGAAGAAGACTGGCAGTGCTGTAGAAAGTTCAGTATAGAGCACTGTGAGAGTTCAGTGACAAGCAAGCTGTAACAAGGGTAGCAAGCTTAAAAATAAGTTCTGGCTCTAGCATGGCTTCAAGATTTCTGGCCTTCACTGCTGCATAAGACAATGAAACAAATTATTGCATTAGTTGGAGTCCTCCTACAAAGTTAAAAAGAAATAATAGCTGCCAAGCCAGCATCCCTGAAGGCTTTCCCCTCAGTTCATAAAAATTAAGGCAAAAAGGGATGCACTAGGAGGACTACAGTGGTGTTCTGTTGAGGCTGCTCTTTGTGCACTGGCTTTACAACAACCTATAACATGTACTTGGAAATACATATGTTGAGGATTTATTTGTCTGAGGAGATATTGCAGAGAGAAAAAAATAACTAAAGATGCTGTAATAGAGTGACATTGGCAGCTCTTCTACAGGTAACAAACATGGGAAAGGACAGGGAACAGAAGGACTACAACAAATGCGGAATATAATAGGATCATCTCATGAAGACAGAGCTCAATGGGCTCAACAGAAATGGGAATGGTAAATGAAAGAAAGTTGTGCCGTTCTGGAAAAAGCAGTGATGATTCAGGGTAAAAACAGTAAAAACCTTAAACAAAGAAAAGGTGTTGAGGAGAGAACAGCTCAGTTATGTGCTTTCAGGGTTGTTTGGAAAGAAACAACCACACAAGCAAGGTAGACAGGGTTCAGTGGAATCCCTTTTCCATCCTTACTTACAGTTCACCTTACTTGAAAATGTTGTGTAAGATTATAAAAACGTAGACTATGCAGCTGGCTTTTATGCAAAGCTGTTGTCTTAGTGAGAAAATCTGAAAGGCTGAAGAATAAGCATAAAAGAATAATTATGTCATAGACCTGTAAATGTAACAGAACACAGTCCTAGAGAAGAAATAAACAACTCTTAGATCAAAGGATTCGTAGCTCACCTTCATTGGAGAATTAAGTAGAAATTTACTAGTTGCCTTTTTCTTTTTTTGAAGCCAGCTCACAATAAGCATACAGCTTAATGTCAGCTTAAATTACATCTACAGTTTTCTGACAGATTCATTTGCTTTTTCAGGTTTATGTCTAACACACTGACAGTTTCTAATCAATAGGAGACAATTCCCTTAGAGAGTTATTAAAATATACCTTGCATTTAAGTGCAATAAAAAGCATGACTGAACATGCCTCTGTTCCTCATAGCACATAAATACCACATCTGGTCCATAAAAAACATGCATTATACAGAGGTTCTATGAATGCCAGATATGTATTATTACACATAACTGTTTTATCCATCTAGCCTAATTTCCAGACTTTTTATTACTTGTAGACAAGAGTATTGTCAAAACTGTTGCTGGAAGTCCATTTATTTCAAGAGGGTAAAAGATAGGGATAGTGTGTTAAGCTACAGGAAATGTCTGTTGATACAGTTAATCTCAAGTCACATGACTGAATCATCAGTCCTATCATGTTTAAAGAGATGCACTTAAAAATTCTATTTCAGACTAAGATTTCCATAGACTGCATTTTAAATATGCACTTACCTATTATACTAACAGTAAATGGCACTTAATTGCAGGTAATATTTACCAAAAAAAACCCCAACAGAGCAAGCAACTAATGGAAATTAAATGGAACCCATTATACAGAAGTTGCTGGTAACTACAATCATATCAAAAAATGTATCAAGCACTTAGCTAAAAATTCTGAAGATATTGAAAACAAATACCTTTCAGTTCTTCCAATTTGGTGTTTGGCTGTGGCATTTTTCTTCTTTTTTTTTTCCTCTGTAGGGAACAGAAATGTGTTTTCAAACATTATTTGAAATTAAAGTGACAGTTCCCAAGGAGCCATATGACAGCTGAAAAGCTTGTTTGAGTCACCCACAAAAGCAAGGTTTCTAGTGCAATAGCAGAAGTATGGGGAAGGCGGCGGGAGTGGAATGACAAGGCAAGCAGGTGAGCAGGTGAGCAGGAAAAGCACCAGACACTGTGTCATAAAAATGGAGTTTCACCAAAATGTCAGGAGAGACAGGGCTATGTTTATTTTGAGCACAGCAAGGTAGAAATGGAGAAACTGTAAGAATGCCACTAGGAAGTAGGCACTAACATAGAGGACAGTAGTCACAGTAGCCACTAGTTTTCCTTTTAATTAAAGTCCATTTCATTAAACACAGGATTTGGTTTAGTGAAGTACAAGCTATACAGAGATGTGAAGATTATCAAACAAAAACACACCCATTTTCAGAATATTTGGCATATCAGTGTGACATTTCTGATTTTATCCCTGAAAAAAAACCCACTTTAGAATGATTACAGTAAATTTACAATTCCATTCACAATGCAATCATAATATGACCTCATAACTTCTGTTTCTAAGAAGTAACATTAACCCCAGGCTCTTTTCTGTCCTGTAACATTTGCTATATGGGCACCGAAAACCTAAAAGTTCCAATCCTCAATTCATTCTGTGCCCTGTTTCCAATTACAAACTACTTCTCACACCATACCTCTTTTTTAATAAATCCCAAGCAGAAGCACAGCCATGAAAAAAACCTCCAAACATCTCAATGATCAGGTAAAGGGAGGCAGTCCTAATAATGTCTCAGAGAAACCCAGAGGCTACAGTCTATGATTCCAAGGTCAGCTCCCCAGGTAAATGATTAATTTGACTACTTCTCAGATTTATTAAACATCAACATTTAAAACAGGTTTGCACTATATCCACTAAAACCCTAGAAAACGTTTCCAGATTGAGATACATAATGGTTGTAAGGGTAAAATGAATTCCAGTCCTGTGAATACCATCACCCCATAACTTGTATTTACCTGAAAACCCAACATAGACTATAAAGATGACCCAAGACTTGACAACTCTTAAAAACTGGGAAAATATTCATCATCTTGTCTGTGAAAAATATGATGATTGCTCCATCATCACTGACAGATGATCAGAAATCCAGCTAAGGTGATCACCAATAACATACCTACTTCTCAAGTTAAGGCCTGTCCTGCTGCAGCCATTAGCCTTCTTGTTTAAAGGCAGCTCCAGCCACTGCCTTATTGATTACCATTTCAGCAGGCTCCTTAAACCAGTCAAGAAAGCTTGTGGTTTAGGGTACTGCCAACTACAAGTCCAGGACATTAAGTAGCATAGCACAGCACAGCAGATGATCCTTGGTAAACATAAGACCTCTTGGTGGAAATTAATAACTGGCTGAATAGCTTCTCAATGTGGTTTGTGGCCAAAACCAGGAGAGTTCTCACATCCCCTCCTGAACAGGTTTGTGTATAGTGATTGAGAGAGCTGCGATAAGACTAAGGACGTAATTAATATTTCTCACTGTATGTGTCAGGCTAATTATTAATGCATTCCCTCCCCTTTCAAACTCTTTGTTCTCTTGTAGTAAATGGAAAGCAATCTGGGTGGACAGCATGTCTGATTCTGCAAAGAATTGCTCAAAGAGGACAGAGTATGCAGAAATATCGTGCGTACAAACACCACCAAGCAGAGAGAGACAATGGGAGAAAAGGTATCCTGTACATTCTCTGCAGTGTTTCTGTGTTGGAAATATAAGGAAATTGTTCTTTTTTGGATCCTAAAAAGAATCACTGGTTAAATTAATCGCGAGACTCTGCATGAGTCCTGCTATTTCAAGTAAAACCAACTCAGTTTCTCATCCTGACACCTCTATGGATCAGAACTTTTACTTAGGGTATGTGTATAGTGTATATAACAGAATGAAATTAAACATGACTGACTAGAGCAATATGAACATAAGAGTAAGAGAATTCAAACTAAGCAGCTTGTTGCAAGCATCACAAGACTTATATCTTTATAGTCAAAATGGGTTCTTTTTTCCAAAGCTAAGAACAAAAAAACTAACTACTAATAGTATTGTTTATGTTAGGAGGTCTCCAAATACTTTGCAAAGGAGATACAGCTCTTGAAATATAACATGCTAGCCAAAAACATGCTAACCAAGTCACAGAGACAGAACAATGCCAAGCTAAATTGGAGCAGCTGCAAATGATACGGCAGGTAGAGCTGGCTTCATCCTCAGTCTTTAGATTAATGCATTCACCTGTGTCTCGCTATCAATTTTTATTGAAAGCATCTGCAAGTTCTCATTACAACACTCTTATTGTCCAAGAGAAAGATGATGTTATTAAAAACAAAACAGTATCCTCCAAGTTTGCCCCTCTCGGGGGATTTTTCAATATACTGTTACCTATATTGTTGTCTAAAACATGGGATATTCCTTTTCCAGTTCCCATGAAATCCAAGGAAGAAAGGATATCTATCTTTGATTTTCTGGACTACAAAATAGGTCTGTCCTGTAGGTATTCTGGGTCCTGTTTGCATATATGCTGTAATCTCAACACATGTTCTTGTTTCATTTTTATAAGGATCAGTGGAAGAGTTTGTATCCACTGGTTTCTTTACTGCACCATAAAGCATGACTCTTTGGTAATCAAAGTTTGTGATAAAAATGAAACGAGCCTAAGGAGGCTAATTCATACCTCCTTCCTCCATATCCCCCATCCAATCCATCTGTATTAAGGAGTCTGTACTTGACATTGCAAAAAAGGTTTTAGATTGTTTTCTTGTTAACAGACTACATGCAGCTTGCAGCATTTCAGGATCACAAGTCTGATTTACAGTAATGGAAAAAATCAGTAACAATTTGCCATCAGTGAATGATGTACCAGATCTAGTTTGGCAACACACTACAATACACTAGTGATGTGCAACATTATCTGAGATTTTAGACATGTGGATACCAAACAGATACTGCAACACAAGCATCCCATACATTTTTCAGAGCATCTCTGCCTTTCACCTTTGTCTGACCCCTTTCTTGCCAGGTTATTTGACTGCTCTTGAGCTAGAACTTGACTTATGGGACTTTACCTCAATGGAGAACCTGCAGTACTGAGTGACATACATGCTTCTTCTTCTGTTCTGCTTTCCCTAAAAGATTTACTCCCCTTCCAGGACCACATAAACACAGTGGTAGTTCTGTTCCATGTCCAAGTCAGCTTTTCCTGCATCCTACCTACCCTAGTACACCAAGACACGGTCAGAATGAAGTGGCAGGTTTTCCCTGTCCAGCTGGAGAGGCACAGCATAGCCAGGTGACATAGACCAGCTGAACCAAGTTAAGAGTATCCAAGGAGGACAGAAGACAGTATCATTAGCATACTGTACCTAACAACTGAGATGTGACACATTTACCTCCTTAATCACTGCATATATCTAACTGTAGCATATAATACAGATCTATTGCAGCTGGCTCTAAGACACAGCAGCATTGATCAGAGAGTATCGGCAGGAAATTACTTCTGTGCAGAGTGGATTAACACCAACACAGATGAGATCAGCCACAGCTTTACCAAGCCAAGCTCAAAAGTCCCCACGGATGAAACTCTACAGCCTCTCCAGATAGCTTGCTCCAGTGTTGCATCAAAAAAGTTAGGAACCTCTACTGACGCACAGGGCTACCCTACCCCCAAACAGTTCTTGGAATCGAAGTTCATGAGTTTTCTGTTAGTCTGATCCTTAAGTTTCTCAAAGTCTCTCTGAATTAAAGTTCTACTTGTAGGCCTCTGATCTCCTATTAAATTATACTGTCCACAAGTTGTACATCTCATCACAACAGACCCAGCATAGCCCTCTCTAGAGAACTGTGACTCCACTTGAAACCACTATGTTCTGTTTAGTAGAGAGTAAAATCATTAGGAGAAGAGCAAAACTCTTCTAACACCCTGGTAATTGAATTCATCCAAAATTCAACACTATTAGGAAGAGCAAGAAGAGAGATAGTAACAAACCAAGATACTCTTAGGTCCTGAGAAACAAAAATTTTGTTTCTTGCCTCTCTAAACATAGCTGGTTTTCTTTTTTTGTTGTTGTTCGAAAGATCTTTTTGTGTCCTAAAAAAAACATGGTCTTATCCCACGCTTTGAATTTTGCCCTGTCTCAGAGGCTGCAATGATTGCACAATTAACTATTATCTTGCAATTTGTAATCAGTAAACCTGAATGTTAACTACTCAAAGATAAGTAATCATAAAGTAGGCATCAGATTTGCATAGATTTCTTCCTTCAGTGGCCAAATGCAACAATATTTACTTTGCCATCTATGCACAGCATGGAGGAACTCAGCAAAAAAGTATGCGCGTGGAATCCCGGGGCGGTTTCTAGCTGGCTAACAAAAGGTGCAGACGAGACTAATTGCCGTTTCCATGTTTCCTGTAGTTCCACTTTGAGAGTGACGTCTCCAGGAACGGGAGCCAAACGCTGATTCAGTGAGAGCAGAGCACCACCTGCTGCCGCAGGACAGGCGTCGGAAGGCTAGGAGGGAGTTTGCCAGCTTTCCCACGAATACTGCTAGGTTTGATTAGGGGGGAGAAAAAAAAAGAAAAAGAGAGGAGAGGGAAAAGGGGAAAGGAAGAGGGAAATGGGGGGGGGGGGGGGGGGGGGGGAAAGTAAGGAAAATTACGTTTCTGAATAAATGTAATTCTCTTTATTAGTCTCCAACACATAAAACGTGCAGGGGTTTTGCACCTTGGACATTGTGTAGAGACTCCTACTAGGTGTTTCTGGGACATTTAAATTATTCTATCACATTTATATTCAGTACTGAAAAAGTGCTTCTTTAGAAAACATCCCTTTTGGAGCTTGTACACACAGGCAGTTTAGTCTGCTATGAAGCAGGAGACGTAGAAGGATCTGTGTCTTTGAGGTGCAATTTATTACAATGATGCAACAGATAGGTGACTAAGATGCTCTGATAGTAATTTAGACTCAAACAAATGTACAGTAGCTATGTTTGCGTTGATCTGCTTTTGGTTCATAGTATATTAACAGGTGTCTTCCTGAACCACACCTCTTCCTGATTCACCACCCTGCTCATGCGGATGTGCTCTGCTCTCTTGAGAAGTCAGACATCACCTCTGAAATAATGCTGCTGTGCAGCCAGGTGTATTGGTTTTTCATGGCAAGGTTTTGACAGCAGGTAGGGATACAGAGAAGCTTCTATGAGAAGCTGCCAGAAGCTTCTCCCATATCTGATGGAGCCAATGCCAGCCAGCTCCATGACAGACTTGCTGCTGGCCAAGGCCAAGCCCATCAGCAATGGTGATAGTGCTTCTGTGACCGACATATTTAAGAAAGTGCAAAAATCGCTGCAGAACAACAGCTGGGAGAGAGGTGTGAGAAAGTGTGAAAGCAACAACCCTGCAGCCACCCAGGCCAGTGCACAAGGAGGGAAGGAGGTGCTCCAGGTGCTGAAGCAGAGATTCCCCTGAAACCCATGGTGCAGCCCATGGTGAGACCCTGCCCCTGCAGTCATGGAGGCCATGGGGGAGCACAGATCTACCTGCAGTCTGGGGAGGACCCCACACCAGAGTGGGGAGGATGCCCAAAGGAATCTGTGATCCTGTGGGAAGCCCACGCTGGAGCAGTTTGTTCCTGAAGAACAGTACCTCATGGAAAGCACATGTGGAGACAACTCATGATGGAGCACTTTGTGACGTCCTGTAGTCTGTTGGAAAAGTTTGTGGAGGACTGCCTCCCATGGGAGAGACCCCATGCTGGAGCAGGACAGAGTATGAATAAGGATTAGCAGAGACAACAGGTGATGAACTGACCACAGCTTTCACTCCCTGTCTCCCTGCTCCACGTAGCAGGGAAGATGTAGAGAAATCAAGAGTGAAGTCAAGACAGGAAGAAGGAAGGGGTGAGGGGAAAGGTCTTTTAAGATCTAATTTTATTTCTTGTTACTGTACTCTGACTTTTTATTAGTAATTGATTCATTTCCTTGAGTCAAGTCTGTTTTGCCCATGATGGTGATTGATGAATGACTCCCCATCCTCAATCCACAAGCCTCCTCAATGCACAAGCCTCTCATTATATTTCCTCTCCCTTGTCCTGTTAGAATGAGGAGTAATAGAGCAGCTTTGGTGGGTACCTTGCATCCAGAGTCAACCTACCTCACCAGGTTTGGCCCACTTCCAGGAAACAGAGCTAGCTAGCAAACTCAGTACCTGGTCTATGTGCTATGCTGCCTTGATACATTGTCAGCTGGAGCTACACTGTGATCCTGGATTTTATTTCCCCCAAGAAGCAAATAGGCAGGACACCTTGAATGCTTAACATCAGAAAACTTTTGAGGAAATTACTGTCTTGCATTGACATCCTAGCTGTCTCGCACAGACGAACTAGCATTTAAGTCCCCTCTCCCCATCTGAGTTGCAACCTCTCTATACATGCACAAAGATGCTCTAATATGATTAGAAGTTTTGCACTGAGCCCTATTAACAGTACGTAATTCCATGACTGAGGGAATGAAGTTGCAAGAAGACCGACAGATAAGGGGCTGGAGTGCATAATTGTAAGGAAGCCTGCCCAAAAGAAAGTCAGGAAGAACAACTGGATCTATTTTTAAGGACAATTTTATTTAGCAGTAGGCCAGAGCTGCTTGAATGTTTAGGCTGTCATGGTAAAAGGTCTGGAGATCTTCAGGGAAATGGTCCTAGAAGCATAAGAATATCTCCTTCTGCTTGAATAGTCATTCCTCTGTGCTCAAAATTGTAACTCATTTGCTAACTACCTCAGTTCTAACCCAGGACAGCTCTGCCTTGTCCTACCCTGCTGAACTATGTGCAGTGAAGTACAGTGGTCTGAGACACCAGCAGGAAATGACTAGATACAAACCATTACTCAAAACAGACTGTACAAGGGCCCTTGCTCACTTCATCTTTTTCCCCCACCAATATGTCATTGCAGTCAATGCAGACTAAATAAACCAGGCTGATGAAACTAAAGACCTCAGAGCAAACTGTATGGGAGCAGTAGTTCTATATCAGAACAAGAGAATCCATCAGCCTGAAGTTCCCAAACCCAGAGTTAGCACCACTCCAGATCTCAGATTCCCAGATAGCTGAGAAGCAAAAAGACAAATGAATAAAAGACCATGAGCAGTTTTATAGCCAGACAGAAAACTGGAACATTTTTGCATGTGGCACATACTGGTGCTTTCTCCCAATACGTTTTTCACACCTTCTAGAGGCTTAAATACTGAAACCCCATACTTGACTCAGTACCAAAATAATTTGTGTTTTCCTGCATACAAACAACATAGCAAACACTGAAACGATAATTACACAGTTACACTCAATGAGGCTAGCAGCCTAAACCACAATTCCCTTTACAAAACAATATGAGTATATTATACATACTGTGTCCACAGTTTTCTTTGTAGCTGGTTCACATACTTAGAAGAATCATGCATCTGGCATGTGCATCCACTCACACACTGTCCTTCCTATTGTCTGAAGCAATTTTGTCCGGTGAGTTTTTTTTCAAGTTACATCAGTTAAACATCCTGTTTTGGTTAGTTCTGATTCCTAATTACTTATGTATGTCAACATCTGTACCAGCATTCTCAGTGTGTAGCTCATAGCTCCTGTATAATCTTCTTTCATTTTGAAATCCTCTTCAGCCAACAAACACCCTTGAAGTCAGACAATTCTAAGCCTGTAATTCAAGCACTCCGTTCTTAAACATAGGATTTCCAATTTTTGCAGATTTCCAGCTTTCTAGATCTAATAGGTATCTGGATGCTCGTGATATACAAGGGGTGTCCTTAAAAATAAACCTGTGCAAAGTGGCCAGGATAAAAGAGAATGTACATCAGGCAAAATCTGGACATAAAATCACCATACAGAAGATCATGTATAAACTAGGTTAGGAATTTACAGTGCAGCAAGTGACCCCTTGCTAGAAATTTATTCTATTTCACAACTGCAGAATCTTCACAACCTGTCCCTATAGGAAATTATTGTGAGCAGCTATTTGCAGTATGCAAATATCATCCTACCTTACTCAGTCACAACACCTCCTCTTGGCAAGCCCTTCAGCTGAGGTACCCTTTGCCATTTACCTAGAGCGCAAGCTACTGCATGTAAAGATTCAGGCTGATCTCAAAAGCAGATGTACTACTCATACTTAAAGGGTATGTTCCGCTACTAACATGGTGGAACAGCTGAACTGCTTACAACTACAGTGAAAACATTTACTTGTCATTTAAGTCAGTTTCGGTTAACTTTGGAAATTAGCTTAGCTTGGAAACCCAGCAAGTAAAGTATTACCTGTTTTCCAAATAATGGGAAAGTCACACTTCTCACTGTGATAAATTTCTTTCAAAAATTGATTCTCAGGCCTTTAATATACTCTGAAAACATCTTCAAGAGATACCAATGTAGAATTCCCAGTCTAGTGTCAACTCTAGCTTACTGGACAGTAACAACCCCATATGTTGACCAGACTACCGTAGCCAGAGAACATTACTTAGTGGTAAGTCCTCTCTGCTGCTTTGTTATTTCTCAGGTAAGAAGGGGTGTCAACTGCAGACACTATCTAGTAAATTTCCTTGCATGCCTGGAAACACTGCTGAGAGATCTCTAGTCGCTTTGAGGACGCTGCAGCAGCCACAGGAGAACTGGAAGAACTGAGAGCCACTTGCACCACTTCCTCCTATAAAATACTCTGCTGTCCAGCCCTATTCCACCATTTCGGTTAGCAAGGCAAACCTTTGAGATTCCTTCATGTCCAAAACAGCTTTTGTTTTTTCTCCTGATTAACACTGGGACATGTGTGTGAAATAATCTGTACAATTCTGTTGCACAAGTCAAGCTCAGCTACATTCATACCGTGTTTCATTTTTCACTGTAGCATTTTCCCCCATTCTTCAGACCCCCCAGAAAAAAAAGGTTAGACAATAACTAATTCACCTTTAACTTTTTACTTCAGAGAATGGAAGAGCTGTCTCTGATGGAACCAGGGGATACAGGTTCCTTATCTAAGTCAGATGTTTGTACTTCTTTTTATTTCCACAAATATGCAAAATAGTACTTCTAGTACTCACTCACTGGGTATGTATAAGTTTTGTAAGGCTTTACAGGCATAGGTAAGAATACACTCCTTTTCTACACAGTTTACAATTTAAGCAAAAAGTCTACAATAAAAAAGGATCAAAATCAATTCCTCTCAGGAGCACATCAAACACAGAACACGCTAAGGATAAAGCATGATAAATTTCCACACCCAAGACTTTGAGTTGACACTGGAGCACAGAAACCTTTGAGAAATACTCTAATTACTTTCTCAGCTTGTTATGTGTATTAGAGGTATAAAGTCATAAAAAATTCACAGCCACTTTAAACCAATATTTGCTAATCACACTACAGTCTGGAAGCATAACCATATCTGTTACCATTAAGTACCACTTGCTGTATCAGCTTATATACAAATTTCAAAAAGAAAAACAAATGAAATTTTAAAAATCCTCCTCTAAATTGTGACAATTCTTTAACCCATTGTAATGAGTACCTAAAATAAAGTCTACCTCTTACCCAAAATCTACTTCCATGGTCAAAGCCTCCTTACACAAATGTGACTAAAATGTCTCTGTTGAGGTGTTTTCTCCATCCCTATTCCCAACTGTGGTGGCCCCATTCCTTATTTCTACAGATAGGTGCAAAAGATTCCCTTCTTCTTGGGATCCTGCTTAATCCACGTTTTCTTACATCTCATCTTGCCTCTTTATTCCACAACTAAAACTCGCATCTGATTCTCTAAAAAAAGGCAAGTTAGAGACAACTAGTAGTTCTGTAAAAGACAGAAAAGTTACTCAAGGATTAAAACCCACAACATATATTCTTCAGGTAAGGAAACAACCATGTCACATCTTGCAAATTACATGTTCTACTGATAACTTCTACTAAGAAAGCCCTTATCTCCTAGACCTCTCCATTCAGATGAATAGGGAATAATACACATAAAATACCTTCTATTGATGTCCTACCATTCCCTGAAAAGATAAAGAACCATTCACTGGGCTGGTATATGTAAGTGTGTTTCCATCACTGACACCATGGTTTGTCATTCACACAGCTGAGGAGGTATACTGTGCTTGTTCGGGAAGGGGGAAATGGAAAGAAGCTTTTTGGGTAGTCATAGGGTATGGTTATGAAATTCAGAAGAAACATGGTAATCAAAACATACTGTCTGGCCAGGCAGCTTGTCATTTACCTGGCTTTAGTAATAATTCAAGTGTGGCAATTTTCCTTGTACCCTTCTGAATTAAGATTTTTATTTGGGGGATTAATTAATCTAAAAGAAGCTGTTTCATATTGACAACTGATTTACGCCATGCACAAAATATTTTTTCTTCTTCCTTGTTAGCTGCCTTTAAGGAAATGAAAGCATCAACTAAGTGTGCTTGGGAGCCACTTAGTCTTCCAGATCTTGTGTGCACTCCTCTAAGGAAGTACAGAGGAAAAGCATGGCCACTTATCAGCCTGTTGCTGTCTTGACCTCAGGCTCCATTCCACATCTCTGCGGTACAGCCCAGTGTCTCTATTGCTTTTAAATTTCCTCTTAATATGCTCCTTATAATTGACTAAGGTGTTTGTTTGTTTCTTTGTTTTAAAAAAACCCAAAAAGCATTAATCACTCTGATGTCTTCTCTCCTTGTGCACACGCTGGAAAAAATTACAGTCCCAGGTCTGCAGTTTCCTCAGTCTGCTATGCTCTGTGAAAACCCCACTGAAATCAGTAGGCCTCTGAAGACACAAACATACTGGATGACTGCAACTGGCAGTCAAATATTCTTCAGTTCTACTACTTATCCTGCTTACAAGTTTCCTGCTTTTCCTCTGCTTCTTCTCTGTGAGTTTAGAACCAGCTCCTAGACAGAATATAAAACTTGGTTACGTTACAGCATTTAAAAAATAATACTGTCTGAAAACACCAATGCAAACTCAGATTGTGTAAAGACACTTCAGTCAGGTTTCCTCAGTAAATGAGGATAGCACGCTCAGATCTCTCTATTTCACCCTTCCACCCAACAACTTTTAAATCCCAGAGGCCAATCTCAAGCAAAACTGGCAGAGGTAGATGTATCAGAGATACTAAGCTCCGACATTTTTTTTCCAATACACAAATGAGTAAAAGAAAGAAACTACATAAATTGACTTACACAAGGAAATAGTATATGTTCTCTTTATTGATCATCAGAAAATCTACCCAAAGAAGAAATATATTGTCAAATTTATGTAATTAGGTTTTTTGTGCACAGAATAGCTTATTTTAAAAAGTGACAATAATAAATAAATAGATAAATATTTATTAAGTGATTGATAAATGGATATACCTAATTGGTATAGAATGGAAGCTATTAGTACTCTATAGAAGCTACAGCTACTGAAAACATAACTGAAAGCAAAAATGCTAGGTGTGTCTACAGGTACCAGTCCTTTGGATTTCCAGCCAGGATGGAAACAGCAGACTGTGAACAGCAGACTTAGTTTAGTATCTTACAGCCCCCAGCAACTTCAGCTGCTCATCCTTGCCCTTTACTTCCACAAGACAGTTTACAGATCTCTCAGTTGTGTGAAGAAACATGAAATAATCCACATTTTCTACATATGCCTAAAAAGATGACCAAGGAAAAGGAAGGGAGTATGTGGCAGGCAGCCTAAAACCTCTGCCACCTGGACTGCAAAGTTTAACACTTATTGCTAAGAGGGCCAGAAAAGACTGCACTGCCCTCTCCCTATGTCTCACAGCATGCTGGAGGACAATGAGAGGATATGTTCAAGTGTTACTGTTTGGTCTCATATAATGAAAGAATTGCTTTTTACTCATAGCATGACAAGATTAAATAACATTCTGCTGTGGATAGCTGGCATGAGTTTCTAGCAAACCTTCAGGTTCCAGTGGCATGGACTGCCACAGCAAATGACACAACTGTTCTCTGATTCACTCCCTTCAGGTGCACTTCACAGACCTGGCATAGTTCCAGCCCTCCCCTCATTCTGGTGTTTATTCCCCCTCTTTCCAGGCATTTGGGAAGGAGGGGGGGAAGGAGATTAGATCATCTCCCCAGAGCTAAGGATGCGATCACATACATGACTGTGTGACCAGGAGCAGCACTCGGGACACCCAGTAGCCAGGAATCACCTTCTCTTAAACTCCCATGCAGCCCACAGCCATTCACTAAGTGGGTGAGGTGCCAGTGCCTCCAGGGAAGCCTTCCAAACAGCAGGAAGAGCCGCTCCTTCAAACTTGCATAGACCAAAAGAAGAGAGCAAACCCTACCAAAGGAGAGAGGGTTTGCTTTTTCGTAGTTCTGTGGCAAGACAGCTGGGTTCTTCGCAACAGATGTAACCATCATTAGGGAGACTTCCTTGTCTTTTATTTTCTTCCTTTTTAGTTTAACCTCAAGACCCAGAGCACATCACTACTGAGTTAACCTTCCACACAAGGAACCTAGCCGAGGGAGCGACGGCTGACCTCAGCAGCAACAGCGTGCAGGTGTCAGCCACCTCATCGCCATGGGTGTGACTGGTGCACCAGCCAAAGCACAGTGATGACACTTGAGTGTTTGCAATAATCATTCAAGGCAGCTTAAAACCCCTATCCCTCCCTGCTGTGACTTACAGCTTTCAGATGCTTGATTTGTCTTCTGAACATTTAAAAAATTATTTCCAAAATTTGCACTAGGATCTGTCAGAACACCTAGCTGGTTTGCTTAATGCTTTAAATACTTCACTGCAACTCAGACTTCTGCTTATTCACAATATGGTTTATAACACACCACCTGCAGAAAGGCAGTTTAAAAGAAATTTCAGCTGAGACTGGAACTGTTTTGTGGCAGTGCATGAGATACGTTAGTTTCCCTTTTATAAAAAACGTAACCCAAACCACGAGCTGTGCATTCTGAAACTAAGAGCCCAGCAACACTCCCTCCATAGGGATTCCTTTGGTTTCCTGCGCAGGACGCTGCTGTGGCGGCTAACGGATGAATATCCTCCGGAAGCGCGACGGACCGCCCCCCGCACTGCCGTGGCCGCCGCCTGGGACCCCTGAAGGGCTGCGACGAGCTGCTGAGGAGCTGAGGCCGCCAACGAGCGGACAAGCGCTGGGGGCGGGCGCGCTGAGACGAGCGTTGGGGCGGGCACTGGGCGCTGAGGCGGAGGCCCGAGGCTCCTCCACCCCCCACCCCGTGATGGTGGAGGCGGGGCCGGGGTCGGGATGTCCTCAGAGCGGGTTGCTGCGGACTGAGGGAGCCATCACAAACGCCGCGCCATGGGCAGAGCTATGGGGTTAGTGGGGCTGCTCGTAGGGCTCTTCCTCGTTCCTGCCGTGCTGGTGAGCACCAGCCTTCGCCCTGGCGCCCCGCAGACTGACTCCAAGCTGGCGCCGGAGCTGGCCGAGTGGGAGCTGGCCTCGGGCTCTGTCTCCGAGGGCTCCCTGTGGCCCCTGCCGCAGTGGTTCCGCACGTCCGGCCGGCAGCTGCAGCTGGCACCCGGCCGCTTCCAGCTGGTGCACGGCGCCAGCTCCTCGGCAGGGCCGACCTGCGATCTGCTGCAGGACGCCTTCCGCAGGTGAGGGGCGGCGGTGTCGAGGCGCGGCGGGGGCAGAGGGCGACGGGGCCGGGGGTGGTGCTGTGGGCAGCGGCCCGGGGGCGACAGCGGGTACCTCGGGGCTCCGCCGGCGTCTATGCTCCCCCGGCAGGTACTACGATTACATCTTCGAGCAGTCCCGCCGGCGGAAGCGGGGCCTCAGTCCGCCCGGCTTCCGAGAGGAGCCCGAACTGTCCCAGCTGGAGGTGGTGATCGAGTCCCAGGACCCCGGCTGTCAGAGTTACCCGCACCTCGGTTCCAGCGAGGCCTGTGAGTAAGCGAGTGCAGCCGGGCACCGCGTTCCTCTCTCCTCCTGCGACTTATACAGCGTCTCTAGTGCTTGTTTTCCGATCATGTGTCTAATGCAAAAATCAGCATTTGGGTTTTTTTTAAGTAACTTGAAATCGTAGACTCGCTGAAGCACTCGAGAACACCTCATAACAGAGACAGCCAGCAGATAATTCTTGCTCTTACTGCTGTGCTGTACAGTGAATCTTAGCCTACACTGAATCATGAAGCTAGTTAGAACTGTAATGTATGGCTTCTGCAGTTTCCCTAGTGTTCAACTGATTTGCCAGCTGCTATCTTTTCCAATAACTGTCATTAAGGATCAGAGGTATTATGCTGTGTTGTACGCAGTCATTTATGGTGAGATCTAAACATGTGTAGTCAAGCGATCGTCCTTTCTTTCAGTACAAGGTGCTGAGTGAAGGCCGGCTTTGCTTATTCATCTGCTTTCTGTAGAAATAATTTCACTTGAAGCTGTCTACACTGGCTTAGGCACACAGTATGTCTTTTTTTCTAGGAAAACTGGAAAGTGTGAATTGAGCTTCTTATTAGTCATCTTGCAGTATTAAGAGTTGATTTCTTTTCTAACAGGTACAAGACAGGATTTAAAAACATAGTGGTTGTATTGGATTTGTTTTGCCATGCTTCTGTAGTTCTATGCCTGAAGTGCAGAGTGGAAGAGTACTCTAAAATCAAATTCTAATCACCAGAGAACTGTCTTAACAGAAACAAGCTGATTGTGTTGTCAGGGCAGGTTAGCACAGAGTTCAGCATATTCAGTCCACCTGATTCTATCTTGAGATAATCTTCTGTAGTAGGCATGCAGTGTTTTGGTATCCAGGATACAGACTTAGAAAAAGATCCTGTTAATCTGAAGTCATAGATCTGCATCAGGATCAATTCCACCTAACTTGTGATAGGATGTACTGATTTTAAATTTACTCAATCTGTTTGGTACATGTACACAAAAATTACATTATTTGGCTACAAGTATATAATAGATTTCAATGCAATTGAGATATAGCAGCAAAATTGCTGCTTTGAAATTTTTCTGCCACAGTCAGGTTATTATATTGCTTTACTACTAGTTGAACTTTGAGCTGGTTTGTGAAATTCAGATTTTAACCAGTTCTTCTCTTCTGTCTGGGAATCTGTCTGATCACGTGGGGTTTGGTTTGGTGGGGTTTTTTTTCTTCAGTTTGCACTCTTCAGACCAGTCAAGAGTTTTTTCCCTCAGCTGTAGGAAAGAAACTATAAATAACACAGAGTTGTCCTCATATAGTAAGCTTGAGCTCTCCAGACTTCAGCAAGGTTTTAATTCTCTGTTTTTAATGATATATCTTGTTCAGGGCACAGATACTGAAATACGCAGTTATTAGTCATGTGCTGGCTTGAGCAGTTTGGCTTCTTTTCTTAATCACAATAGCATGGATCAGTTGGTGACTATCCTATAGCAAGAATGTTGGACATGTAAATCAAAGTACGACGTTTGGAAGAAGGGTCAGGCAGCTCAGGGAGACTACAAGGATATAGTGAGATTATGCAGGGAGAAAATTAGAAGGGCCAAGGCAGAGTTAGAACTTAAGCCTCCCATGGCTGTAAAAGACAATTGGAAAAGTTTCTATAGCTATATGAGTAACAAAAGGAGGGCTAAGGGGACTCAACATCCTTTAGTGGTTGCAGGGGGAAGCATGGTGAGCAAGGATGAGGAAAAGGCCAAGGTGCCTTTAATGCCTTCTTTGCCTCAGTCTTCAGTGGTAAAACCATCTGTTCTCCAGGTACCCAGCCCTCTGAGCCAGAAGACAGGGGCAGGGGACAGAATGAAGCCCGTTTTGTGCAAGGGGAAACGGTGTGCAACCTGCTGCTTTGCTGCAACACACACAAGTCAATAGGGCCAGATGGAATCCACCTGAGGGTGCTGAGGGAGCTGCTAGAAGTGGTTACTGTCTGCTCTTCATCATCTATCAGCAGTCCTGACTCACCAAGGAGTCCCACTGGACTGAAATTTGGCAAATGTGACCCCCACATCTACACAAAGGGCTGGAGGAGGATCCTGGGAACTACAGGCCTCTCAGCCTGACTTCAGTGCTGGGAAAGGTGCCATTATGGCACTCATCATGAATGCCATTATGAGACACATACAGGGTAACCAAGGGTTCAGGTGTGGCCAACACGACTTTATGAATGGCAGGTCCTATTTGACCAATCTGATCTCCTTAGACAAAGGGACTTGCTTAGTGCATGAAGGAAAGGCTCTGGATGTTATCTGGATGGACTTTGGTAAAGCCTTCATCACAGTCTCCCACAGCATCCTCCTGGAGAGACTGTCTGCCCGTGGCTTGGGTGGACCTACTCTGAGATGGGTGAAAGACTGGCTGGATGGCCAGGCCCAGAAAGTGGTGGGGAATGGAGTGAAATCCACTTGGCAGACAGTCACCAGTGGTGTTCCCCATAGCTTGGTGCTGGGGATGGTTCTATGTAACATCTTTATCAATGATCTCGATGAGGGGATCAGGTGCACCCTCACCAAGTTTGCAGATGATATGAAATTTGGTAGGTACATAGGACTGCTTGAGGACAGGAAGACTCGTCAGAGAGGTCTGGACAGGCTGGAGCAATGGGCCAAGGCCAATTGTATGAGGTTTAACTGTGCCAGGTCCTGCACTTGGGCCACACCAACCCCATGCAACACTGTGGGCTTGGGGCAGAGTGGCTGAAGAGCTGTCCTGCAGAAAAGGACCTGGGATTGTTAATCGATAGTTGCCTGAATGTGAGCCAGCAGTGTGCCTGGGTGGCCAAGAAGGCCAATGGCATCCTGATTTATATAAAAACTATTGTGACCAGCAGAACCAGGGGATTGTCTCCCTGTACATGGCACAGGTGAGACTGCATCTTGAGTACTGCGTTCAGTTTTCTGCCCCTCTCTTCAAGAAGGACACTGAGGTGTTGGAGCATGCCCAAAGGTGGGCAACAAAGCTGGTGAAGGATCTGGAGAACAAGTCTGATGAGGAGCAGGTGAGAGAGCTGGGGTCTCTCACCCCAGTCTGGAGGAAAGGAGGCTGAAAAGAGACATTCTCTACTACTACCTGAAGGCAGACTGTAGTGAGGTGGAGGGTCAGTCTCCTAGGTAATTAACAATAGGACACAAGGAAATGTGCTCAAGTTGCACCGAGGGAGGTTCAGTTTGGAGGTTTTTCACTGAGAGAGTTGCTAAGCACAGGCACAGGCTGCCCAGGGAGATGGTAGTGTCCCCATCGTTGGAGATATTTAAAAGACATGTAGCTGAGACACTGAGGGACGTGGTTTAGTGATGGACTTTGCAGTGTTAGGTTAGTGGTTGGACTTGATAATCTTAAAGGTCTTTTCCAGCTAAAATGATTCTGTGATCTGCCCTTCTCTCTGCTGACTTCATGCCTGCTTGTGTAAAACATTACACATAACCATAGAAAACTTGTTCAGAGTTCATGTAAGGTATAGGTACATATATAGATAGCCCACTGTCATGGAAGTAAGTCCTGATTGAGCTAGAGTTTCCCACAGAAAGACTAGTGGAGATTGCAGTAGTCTTCTAAGTTCTAATTCTTGCCTAGAACTTCCAGAATAAGCAATCTATGTTTAGTTTAAAATGGAAGCTTGAGGTACTTTCTTTGTGTTCATGGCTGACTTTTCTGTAGTAGTTTGGATGAGTATTTGAACTATATAGTATATAACCAACCGTTCTTTCATACTGAGGCAGATCTAATAAACGATTGTACAGCAGTTTATCCCTCTGATTTTTTGTTTTCCTCTGCTTCAAAGTCAGTGGGACCTGATGGGATGCATCCCAGAGTGCTGAGGGAGCTGGCTGATGTGATTGCTAAGCTTCTCTCCATCATTTTTGAACAATCATGGAGGACAGGTGAGGTGCCTGAGGATTGCAGAAAGGCCAATGTCACGCCAGTCTTCAAAAAGGGCAGGAAGGACAACCCAGAAAACTACAGGCCAGTCAGTCTCACCTCCATCCCTGGAAAGGTGATGGAACAACTCATCCTGAATGTTGACAGTAAACATATGAAGGAAAAGATGGTTATCAGGAGGAGTCAACATGGCTTCACCAAGGGGAAATCCTGTTTGACCAACCTGAGAGCCTTCTATGAGGGCATAACCAGCTGGCTAGATGAGGGGAGAGGAGCAGATGTCATCTACCTTGGCTTCAGCAAGGCTTTTGACACTGTCTCCCATAACATCCTCATCAGAAAGCTCAGGCAATATGGGTTGGATGAATGGACAGTGAGGTGGATCAAGAGCTGACTGAATGACAAAGCCTAGAGGGTGGTGATCAGTGGCACAGAGTCGAGTTGGAGGCCTGTGGCCAGTGGAGTTCCACAGGGATTGGTTCTGGTGCCAGTCTTGTTCAACATCTTCATCAACAACCTGGATGAGGGGACAGAGTGTACCCTCAGCAAGTTCCCTGATGACACCAAACTGGGAGGACTGGCTGATTCCCTAGAAGGCTGTGGGATCTCGACCGGCCTGAGAGCTGGGCAGAGAGGAACCTCATGAGGTTCACCAAGGACAAGTGCAGAGTCCTGCATCTGGGAAAGAACAACCCCATGCACCAGTACAGGCTGGGGATTGACCTTCTGTAGAAAGAGACTTGGGAGTCCTGATTGATAATAAGCTCACCGTGAGCCAGCAATGTGCCCTCATGGCCAAGAAGGTCAATGGCATTCTGGGATGCATCAAGAAGTGTGGGCAGCAGGTCAAGGGAGGTTCTTCTCCCCCTCTCTTCTGCCCTGGTGAGACCTCACCTGGAGTCTTGTGTCCAGTTCTGGTCTCAGCTCAAGAGGGACAGGGAACCTCTAGAGAGAGTCCAGCACAGGGCCACCAAGATGATCAGGGGACTGGAACATCTTTCACATGAGGAGAGACTGCGGGACCTGGGTCTGTTTGGTCTAGAGAAGATAAGACTGAGGGGGTATCTTACTAATATTTATAATTATATAGATGGTGGATGTCAGGAGGTTGGGAGATCCCTTTTTTCTCTAGTAGGTAGCAACAGGACAAAGGGTAATGGGATGAAGCTGGAACACAAAAAGTTCCATTTAAACATAAGAAAAAACTATTTCACTGTGAGGGTGAGGGAGCCCTGGCACAGGCTGCCCAGGGAGGGTGTGGAGTCTCCTTCCCTGGAGGTCTTCAAGACCCACCTGAATGTGTTCCTGTGCAACCTGATCTAGGTGGACCTGCTTCTTGCAGGGAGGTTGGACTAGATAATCTCTAAAGGTCCCTATAAACCCCTACAGTTCTAAAAAAAAAAAAAAAAAAAAAAAAGAGTCTTGACAGTTTATTATCACTTTGATTTTCAAAAATAACAATATAAAACAATTTATAGAGTGGATTTATATATTTATATGCTATGGGATTTTTTTCAAAAGTAACATTTAAAAGCTACTTCTTTCTTCACTGAAATTTACTGAATCACCTTAAATGGAATAAGAAATGTATTTTACAGTTTTTTTAGTTCTTTGTACTGTATTTCACTACTCAAACAGGGAATAGCTTCAGATACCATTCTTCATTTTACTTATCTTACCTTATCTCACTACCTCCATATACATGCTCGTAGGTAGTGCAGTCTTATTTTAAATTTTTTGTTTTTATTTCCTTTATATTTAGACCTTTATGGTAATACCTAACGATATTACTTTACAACCTATATAAAAAAACCCCATAATTTATACAAACGGAAGGTAGACTTTTGCAGTCTGGCTTAGTTGCCCAGCCCTTATCACTTATGCCTTAAATGTAAAACTATGGTCCAATATGTTTTTAATCATTTGGGTTAAGCTTGGCTATCATTTCGGTCCATGTGTGGTGTTTAACGTTGTCATTATTAAAGACTGTATTTGTTTTATTATCTTACTGATTAACAATGTTGACTTTCTGACTAGCAGGTTGCATTATTTCAGGAACATGTTAATGAAAAATAGTTGCGTGGATCACCATTAAAGACAGCATTGGTTAGAATTTAAAAAACAAAGGGAGACGTGGAGTTTGAAGAATCTCTTCAGTGCCAATTACCATTGTCCTTCAATCCTTGTGCTTTCTTGTGGAATAACATCTTTTTTTTTTTTCTCTTTTCTTTAGATCATTTAACTGTAGCTGAGCCTGTGGCTGTACTGAAAGCAGATGAGGTATGGGGTGCATTGAGAGGTAAGCTGATACTTTTGTTATAGAGCTGTTTGTTCTGGGCTTATAGAAACTCAATGTCAGACTAAGACTAGCTGACAACTGAGCTCTGCTCTCATTCAGCCCTTCATGGGAAATAAGTTGGTGCTCGGAGACCAAAAGTATACCCAGATGTGTGTTGTTCAGCCCTTCAATCTGGATGCTCAGCATCTTGTATGCAGTGTAAGTGCACTCTTGCTGTGCCTGAAATCAGCCAAGCCAACAAAATCCTGGATGCCAAAAGGCTCTCTGTTCTACAGTGTGAACTCTGGCTGCACCTAAAAACTGAACGTGCTGGGCACATGACTAAGAAGACAATGTTGAAGTTTCAGTCTAATGTTCTTACTTGAACATTAGTCTAAATTAGAAGATTTTTCACGCTGAATTAGAAACTTTATCAGTTCCAGGAATGACAAGGATAAATGGCATGGCCACACCAGAAATTCCTGCCTGTCTCAGTGACTTCCATACTATTAAAGGATTAATTTGGCATGGCTGAGATGTGTGAGTGCTAATACTCAGTATTTGTGTGAAATGGAGAGTTTGAATGGTTCTCTCTTCTGAATTTCTTTACCTGTGGTGTTTGAGCAATTGAGGAGACTGTGCTAAAAGAAAAGTAGGCTATAAAGCATTCTTTCTAGCTATGTGAACACCTGTAAAGAATTATTGTTCTGTTTTTAACTAAAACTTTAAAGACAAGTACTGGGTTATACTCCAGATCTCGTGGACTATTTTTTCCAGGTTTGGAAACCTTCAGCCAGTTGGTTCATGAAGATGACTATGGAAGCGTAAGTATAGTTATTAACTAAACCACAGTCATGATAACAGACAACCATATTTTGTAGTATGCACTCTTGCAGAAACAGCAGATCTACTAGTTTAGGGGGAGTTTTTTTCAGAAAAATGATCCTTGGAAAGCTGTTGGCGTACTGAAAAGTATTTCCATTTTGAAATTATGAAGATACAATGGAAATTCTAATTTTTATATCTCCATTCTCATAGTTTCTTGTCAACGAATCTGAAATCGTCGACTTCCCAAGATTTGCTCATAGAGGAATCTTACTAGACACTTCAAGGCATTATTTGCCATTGAAATCTATTCTTACAAACCTGGTAAGTGAGCAGTTTTCTATAATTAATAATGAAGGCTTTTTGTTGCTGTGTTTTGGCTTCTGAAAGAACAGAGTGAACTGTCCTAAGTGATGGTTAGGATGTACTCTGGAGAGAAATTGAGTGGGCAGATACAGTGATTAGTGAGTCTGTAAAGGAGGCTGGTGTTTGCAATACCTTGGGTTTTCTGTATTTTCTGGTGCCTAAACCAGCTTGCTTATTTCTTGGAAGCATGTTTTGAGACATCTGA
This sequence comes from Colius striatus, assembly GCF_028858725.1. Classification (NCBI taxonomy): domain Eukaryota; kingdom Metazoa; phylum Chordata; class Aves; order Coliiformes; family Coliidae; genus Colius; species Colius striatus. Next base: position 50,644,367 of record NC_084790.1, on the reverse strand, counting down.
CTGTCACCAAGCAATACATGAGAGACTTTGCAAGTCCTAGCTTCAGTGACAGTGGTTGCAGGAAAATTCCAGTGTTTTCAATAACCAGTCTTTGGTAGTCCTTTCTCAGGATGCTAATAAAGAAGGAAGGGGGAAAGTAGAGATGTCCACTGAAGTTACTGATTTCTTTCTACTGTGGCCCTTCAAAAAGGAAAAAAAACCCCACCAAACACAACAGACAAAAGAAAACAACCAACACACAAAAAAAACACACCAAAAAAACCCAGACTCCAAAACTTTCTCTGAAAAGCTTAAGCAAGCACACTGAGAATTGTGTACTCCTACTTTGATGGGAAGATAATGGATTTGTGTAATCATAGCAGCCAAAGTTGTGAGGTTTTCAGTTGTGTACTCCCCTTTTCTGTTGTTGAAGTCCTTGCGGCAAGTCTTAAGTGTTGGGTTGAAATGAAGAAACGTGCAGTTCCCTGCCTTACCTCTGTCTTACTTTTTCAAGATGAAATAGTATAAGAAGGATCGCTTCCTTGTTGTAGAACTTTTCAGATCAGGGTTAAGATGGGCAGGAAGAGGAGTAGCAGGTAAAACCTCTCTTCCTATCTGAGGTCATCTTTGAACTATGCTCAGACTGTACCCCCCCCCATGGTTATTTACCTGGTGTATTTACCTTTAAGATCAATCCCTCTTCAGCAAGTAGTGTTTTGTGAGTGTTTAGTATTTTTCATTTGAAACTGAGAGTGCTTCAAAGTGTCAAGTAGTTACTTGCATTGATACTCATCATATCTTTTAAAAGAGAGAACAGTGTCCAAAGAGTATCTTGACTTTTGAGACTTGCACTTCTAACCATTTTTGTGTTTCTGTAAGTGGTGTTATTGTGTTTTCTTTCCTTAAGTTATGTCTGTGGCTCTAAGACTCTCCCAGAGCTATGTTTTATGACATTTTGCTGGTTTGCACTTTTTCTCCCACCTTTGTGCCTGCTTAGATCCAGGCTAGCCTAATAAAAAGCAGCAGTAATCCCTTCCCTGGCATGTGGTAATTAGATGCATAAGGCAGCAGTTGAAGTACATTTCTTGTTTGTGTTCAGCTGCTGAACTGTATTCCTAGCAAGGACATTGTCCTTGAGGAAGGAGTGGCTAAAGCGCAGGTCAGGAGGGAGTTTTCTATGCAGAAAGATGGTATTTGACAGAAATGCTTGAAGACAAGTGGTAATTAAAATTTCTACTGTCTAATAAAACAGATGAGATAATCATGGATCTCATGAGAGTTCTTGAAGAGGCTTTTTTCACTTCTTTAAATGCAGCTTGTTGGAAAATAAGAAAAGGGGAGGTGTGGAAGTGTGTTGCGGCAAGGAATTGTAAGCAACTGTGTTAGTTGCTGTGTTAGTCAAACAAGGTAGTGAATGCTTACCTTTTCTGCTCACAGTACACAATACTTCCAGTGACTCTTAACAAACTTGGATTACTCAGGGACTCGTAGTTCTAAAATAGGCGTGTTAACATTTATCTTGATGATGTTAGAGTTCAAAAAAAAGGGAAGTGCTGACACTGTAATGACTGAAAACATAAGGGGAACGCTACCTTCTGCGGGGAAAGTGTGTGGTTTATTTTGCATGCATTTGATATGGATGTAGTGTTGTCAAATCAGAAGCCTGTTGACAAGAGAAGTGCAAATAGATGGCAGAGGGGCAGTAGTATAAACAGGCTGCTGTGTTTTGTTTTATGCTTCTAGGATTTGGTGAAACATGGTACGCTTTTTCTTTTGATTCATGTTTGGGAGTTTTTGTCAGTTGTTATTTAAGCATGCAGAACGTACTGGGAAAGATCACGGTTTTTTACAAGTGTTTTCTGTGAGAGTGCTTAACTAGACTTATTGCATTGTTTGTTACAGGATGCCATGGCTTTTAACAAGTTCAATGTTCTTCACTGGCACATAGTAGATGATCAGTCATTCCCTTACCAAAGTGTTGTTTTCCCTGAGTTAAGTGACAAGGTGAGTAAGCATCATTGGATCAGAGTGGGGAAATGTGTCAGAGATTTCATGAAAGTAAAATGCAAAGCCTGCCAATGGTACAGCTGTTTTGACTGACTGTGAAACAGTACCAGAGGACCAGTTAACCAGCAAGTCCACATTTAGGATCCTACCTGAGTGTCTGTGTGGACTATGTTCAAGACTTCTTTGGTGGATGTATGGTACATGACCATCCTAACTCTTCTGTATAAACTTGCTGGTGATAGCATTTGCAGACCTTCAAGCAGTAATGGTATGTAAATAACCTGTTGTGATGAACACTGCTTGGATTTCTTCTGGTTTGTTTGTTTAACTGGTAGATTTCTTGCCACTCAAGCAAAGGTGAGAGTTTTCTGTCACCTCTAGGTTTGGAACCATGGCAGTAGTACTTTTGCCCTGCCTGAGATCTAGTTAACTTTCTGAAATAAAACGTGCATAAGAGGTCCAAAAATGAGAGGTTGTTTTCTAAAACAAGTACAGAGTAATATTTCCAGATTCACACAGATTTTGCTAATTAATGAAATCCATCATTGATTTTTTGCTCAGTCACAGCACATGAGTAGCCAAATCAAGAATAGATAATTAAGTAAACTAAGCCCAAGCACAAGATTTGTGATTCTGTTTTAAAATGCATGCTAGAATCTGGCCCTCATGACAATTGTATAGGCAGTGCTTGAGCAGGTGCCATGAAGAATTTTATAACTGAAAAGCTATAGAGGTTGCACGGTGCAGTTGTATTATTTTTCCTAGTAATGGTTATGTAGTTCTGTTGAGTTCCCCACTGACAGCTGGAGGGAAGGAAATGGCATTTGTCTCAATAGTCTTCTTTTTAAAAATCTTGTTTACAGTTATCTTTTGAGTAACTCAGCTGTGGAAATTGTTTCCAGACAAGTGGAAGCTTAAGGTGCTGTTAATCATGAGCAGTCATGATGCTTTTCTTTTGTAGTTCAGCTTTGTCAACCATCTGTTTCACCAAACTGTTGCAGTCTGGGTCATTTGTCCCATTCCTTGGCTGTGTGGGAGTGTAATAATGGTCAAGTTCAGTGCCACAAAAGAAATGCCTTGATGCTAAACTGGGCATTATATGAAAACTGACAAGCAAAGGTGCTGTGAGAATTAGCCATTCTTTCTGACTTGGCAGAATTTTTTCCATTAGTCTTGCATATCATGTAACAAGGGCCCTTTTTCAGAGCTGGTGATGCAGAGGTCGAAGAGAAAACTAACTTGTACGATTCCTGTACAGAGGAACTGACAAATGTGTCATTCAAAAATACGATGGAATAGAAACTAGCTTTTCTGCTTTCCTCAGTAACTTCACAGTTACTCATGCAGTGGAGGAAAGGATGATCAGGAGATTTGTCTTGGTTTGGAAAAGAGGGTTAATTTTTGTGTTTGTTGATTGTCTAGTGAGCAAAACACGAAAAAAAGGGGGTTCTGTTGGCATATGCAATGAACCAGAAGAGGCCAACTTGTAAAACTGCCCTCTAAATTATAACACTTCAGTCTCGATTTTGTGACCTGCTGGTGTAATGTTTTGTAAGCTGTCTCTCAATGTGAATACTTTACAGGGAGCGTACTCCTATAACCTCATCTATACTCCCAGCGATGTCCGTCTGGTGATTGAGTATGCTCGACTAAGAGGCATTAGAGTTATCCCGGAGTTTGATACCCCTGGACACACGCAGTCATGGGGAAAAGGTACGTTCAAAAGAGTGTTAGCGTTTAAAAGATTGTGGTAAGTAGGGTGTAGCAAGAAAATGAATTTGCTGGAAAGCAGTCTTTAAGTGCTTTGAAAGGTACTTGATAAGAGGTAAGCAAGGGTCAGACTTGGTGATGGTCACGAGCTTTACTTGTTAGGGGAACTAAAGTGGAGGGAAAAGCTGACGTTTCCTGTGCTGGGTGGGTGTACAAGGACAGAGGTGTATTCTGCTGGCCTTAGCCTGCATGTTGCGGTTATTTCCCCATCCAGTACTCCTGAGTTTAGAGTCACAGGGCAGCAACTAGAAACAGTGAGTTGCTGTCTGTAGAGCAGAGATTTCTGCTTTGGGAAGGTTCTTTCAAAGTGATGGATGTTTTTATTAGGAAAGTGGTAATCTGCCAGGGTACAAAACACGGTGAAGTTGGATGCTTCTTCAGTCTCTATCTTACGGGTTTCAGAGTAGTACCTCTCTTGATAGAGAATGCTTGAAACCTGAGAGTGGTGTTTATACATGTGCTCAAGGACCAGGGAACTTTGTGCCTTAATTCAAGGTGCAGTGGCTGTGGTTTCACTGCAATTAACGTAAGGTAGTTTTGGCCAAACTAAAAAAAAAAAGTAAAGATTCCAATAGCAGTTCATAGCTTTACCTTTAGCTATGGGGCAAGTCTTAACACTCATCCTGTGAGTTATGACCATAATATTGGAAGACGTTATCAAGCTCATTCTCACTAAATAAAGTGAGTAGGAAAGGAGTAAGGCAAAAAGCAATTGCTAACCACTCTTTCAGAATCCCTCACCTTGTGTGGTCTTTGCTGTTATGGAACACTAATAAAAGCCAGTGGCTTATCTGTTGATACATGAGGTGGTCAGCATTGACATGGAGATCAAGGTTCAGCTTCCATGTCAAATCAGTTGTCCCTGACAGCTCCTTATATAGTAACTGTTTGGGGTGTTTTTTCTTAGTAATATGATGCACAGGATCCAGTCTTGGCTTTGCCACTGAACCTGGGTAGCTGTGCTTTGTTTGCATTCAAACTCAAGATACTGGAAAGAGGTCTTGAGGCTGAAGCAATCTGCCAGTAGAGCCCTGTTTGGGGCAAACGTGCTTGGAGTAAGAAACAGAGCCAGGAACGTGTTGCTGCTGCTGCAATCACAATTTACTTAATAAATTAGACTTGGTTATCTCCAGGCTACATGTAGTAATATTTTCCTATTTTTTTGTCCTGGCTCATGTCGCTATAGATATCTTGATTCGGCAACAAGTGCTTAGTTTTGGTATCTATCTAGCCTGCCTTTCGTGTGTAGCGATAGACTGAGCAGACTGAGGTAGGACATCTACCTTTAGCTTTATACCTCCCACCTTTTCAGGTATTAATAAACCACAGTAATAAGAAAAGAGGTGTCTGGAGCACACTCACTGTATGTGACTCCCTTCTAATTGATTTCCTTCCTAAATCCAATAAAGTTTGGGGGTTTTATTTTGTTAAGATTTTTTTTATACAAGTAATCATCCAGAAGGTCTTTTCCAGGTATAGTGACACGTTCCATAAATTATTAGTGTGTGTTAAATCACGATGAAAGAGTCTTGATTTCTGGTTAGAGACTGTTCTTTAGCCCTGGGCAAATTGCTTCGTTTCATCTTGTCCCTATTTGATTATGTTTAGAACAGATGAACACCAAGGTCATGAATATTAACCTTTTTAATGTAACTATCTCTTGCCACTAGCAAAGTTAGCGTATCAACATGAAACTCGATATCCTCTATTAATTGTTTCTATTAGGTCAAAAAGATCTTCTCACTCCTTGTTACAATGGACAAAAGCCATCTGGATCCTTTGGACCTGTAAATCCCATTTTGAATACAACTTATGACTTCATGACTAAATTCTTCAGAGAGATCAGCAGTGTATTTCCAGATACATACATTCATTTGGGAGGAGATGAAGTGAACTTCGATTGTTGGTATGGTGACAGTTCAAATAGGAAATACCTCATATCTCTTAAACTTGCCTAAATCCATCAGTTAAGGAATTCAGTTGCATGAGACAATCTTCACTGCTTAATGCAGACATCTCCACTCCTGCTTTTTTAACTATTAACAGGCAGAGCATTTGTGATCTGCAGCAAGCAAGTGGTGGTGTGCAAAATTTTACTTTGACTGGTACTTTCACAAATGTTCAAGTACTCTAAAATTACATTTATTATTTCATTAATAAATTTACCTTGCAGGAAAGAGAACCTGGCAGAAAAGTGCTATATGTGATAATTAGTATTTAATGCTTTGTGTTAAAGGAAATGCAGTTCTTTACATTGAGTTCTCCCTTCCAGAAAGTCTGCTAACATTAAGTGTTAGGGTGCTGACTCTTGTGTGCTTGTATGAAAAGTATGGCCTGTGTTAATGGAGTTCTTCAGTTGGTTGTGGATTTTGAGCATTTTGCGGTGTCTGCTCGAGTAGCTAATGTACAGAACTTGGAGCAGATCTACCCAGATGAGTATTCACATTGGTGTAGGTTGTATTTGTGCATTGTCTCAAAACGTCAAATCTGAATGCTCGGGACTTGCTTTAATTTTTAAAAAGAAAGAACATTTCTGACAAATGCTTTATCACAACAGTGTTGAACCGCTTTTAGAGTGTTTTCCCAATTTCTGATGTCACTCCTGCAGATCCCCTAGCTTTATGTGTGCTCATTTTCCAAACCTGCTGGCAACCTTGTTCAAAAGTTGCAGAGAAGCCAGGAACCCCTGAGCTCTTAAGAGTTTTAAGGCAAGCTTGCCAGGGACTGCTTCAGAACAGAGAAGTTGAACTACTGGCTTCATTTCAAAATGTGATTGAATTGTTTCAAAATACCAAAATCAAGTTTGCCTCCCGCTTCTGCTCTGTTGTGCATTCCAGGCTATGGTGTGCCCAAGAATCAGCTAGTGTTTTTACTGTTTTTGTTGTTTAAGGAAATCTAACCCTGAAGTGAAAGAGTTCATGTGGAACAAAGGATTTGGCATTGACTATGCTAAACTGGAATCTTACTATATTCAAAAGTATGTATTTTGTGGATTTTTTTTGTTTGTTTTTTTAATTCTTGCTCAGCTTTTCACAGTGAGGTTGGTGAGGTGCAGATGCTGAAGCTGATTTAGATTAGCCTATGTTGTTTTTCAGAAATGCCATATATTGAGGACTGTCTGCTTTCTTTTATTTTAATAACCTGAGCTAAAGTTCACAGCTGTAAAATGTGAGACAGAACCAGAATAGGTAGTTCTATGCATGCTCTGAATGCAATGAGTATCTTTAAACTGGGTATCTGCTGTGATGTCACATAAGGTGGGGAGGCAGAGTCTTAAGGGGTTTGCAGCCATTTATTTCTCTGGTTCTTAAATTTCTTAACAGTTAATAATAACAAGCTAAGTGCAAGGTCCTGCAGCGTGGTTGGGACAATCCCAAGCATAAATACAGCCTGAGCAATGAGTGGATTGAGAGCAGCTCTGAGGAGCAGGGCTTGGGGGTACTGGTAGATTTAAAAATGCATATGAGCACCAAGATGCACTCACAGCCCAGAAGGCCAACCATACCCTGGTCTCCACCAAAAGCAATGTGGCCAGCAGGTTGAGGGAGGGGATGATTTTACTCCCCTGCGCCTCTCTGGTGAGACCCCACCTGCAGTGCTGTGTCCAGCTCTGGGGTCCTCAGCACACGAAACACGTGGACCTACTGGAGCGGGTTCAGAGGGAGGCCACAAAAACGGTCAGAGGGCTGAAGCACCTCTCCTATGAGGAAAGGCTCAGAGTGTTGGGTATGTTCAGCTCCAAGAAGGCTCTGGGGACGCCTTACAGCAGCCTTCCAGAAACTAAAGGGGACTCTACAAGAAAGCCGAGGGGGGACTTTTTACAAGGAATTGTATTGATAGGACAAGGGGTAATAGCTTCAAACTGAACGGGGACAGATGTAGACTAGATGTAAGGAAGTTCTTCCCTGTGAGGATGGAACAGGTTGCCCAGAGAGGCTGTGGATGCCCTGTCCCTGGACATGTTAAAGGCCAGGCTGATTGAGGCTTTGAGCAACCTGCTCTGGCAGAAGGTGTCTCTGCCCATGGCAGAGAGTGCTGGAACTAGATGACCTTTAAGGTCAAGGTCCCTTCCAACCCAAACTGTTCTGTGATTCTATGAACATGGATTTAATGACTTGTATGAGTTGCTGGTAGTTCTCAACATCATTCAGTTTGTGTTACTGCACATGCAAATCCTTATGCATGGTAGAGCATCCTTTTTGAGGCAGAGCCTTGAAGGCCACACCAGGAAAGAAATGTTTTTTCTTGGGCTCCTGTGCAGTGCTGGGTGCCTTAGGGTAGAAAATGTTGCTGCTTGTTGACATTATCTTCTTTCTCAATTCTAGGATCTTGGACATTGTTTCCTCCTATAACAAAAGATCGCTGGTCTGGCAAGAAGTATTTGATAACAAAGCACAGGTGAGATGGGACAATAAGTAAGATAATCTTGGATAACAGCACAATATCATGGGAGGGTTCTAAAGTAGACTCTTTAAGTTGTTATGATTGTATCTTTTTTAAGAGTTAAAGCAAGTCTGCTACTTTATCAGGTCTCCCTAGTTGTGGGGCCTGCCTTGCAGTTACCGTTTATTGAACAAGTGCTACAAGTGGAACAGGAACACTGGCATTTTACTTCTTTGTAAGGGTGAACGCAGGTAAAATAATGTGCTTTAGAGCACCAAAGTAAATGTTAGAGAGGTTCTTATGAAGTTTTTTTTTGTTTGTTTTTCTTTTCCTCGTGTAACTGCATCACGTCTAATAAAACCAGCTGCTCAGCTTTTCAGAGCTGGTTGGATAACTGGTGCATGTGGGGACTCCATGGCAACATAGGCTTCACTCTTGTGTGTAGCCTGTTTAAAACCAGCAGCAAAGAGCAAATCAGCTTTAGACTGGGGCAGAGGAGGCAGGGTAGGGGAGAGCAAGAGAAGGACAAAAGATAACTTCATCCTCCTAGTTTTGAAATCTATCAAACAACTAGGATTGTCTTTAGTGATTTGCTGTGGTTTTTTGTTGTTTTGTTTTTCTCCCTTTCAGCTGAAACCAGACACTGTAGTTGAAGTGTGGATAGGAAACAACTATCCTTATGAACTAAGCCATGTCACTGGAGCTGGGTTCACTGCTATCCTCGCAGCTCCCTGGTACTTAGACTACATTAGTTATGGGCAAGACTGGAAGAAGTACTACAGTGTTGAACCACTTAACTTCCTTGGTTTGTTACTTTTTTTTTGTCCTGTGCATAACAGTCTTTGGTTCATAGCAAGGTAGAAATGAGAAAGAATAATGCTATTTAGAGTGGTCATGCAGTCACTAGCATCAGATGTGCTGTAATCAAAGGACTTTAATGTCAGATGGAACTCTGGAGCATTCACAGATTAAAAAAAAAAGAGAAAAGCAACTTGTCATTTCTCCCAGGGAAGAGCATGGCCTTGCTGAAGCACCTGGCACTGGAATGTTCTGTGCGTGTTCTGTTCTGTTCTTGTCACAGCAGTTCCTGTCAGGAGGACTTGATAGCTCTGAAGAATGTCAGAATGCTGAGGAATATTTTCAGAGGACAAAAGTTAAAATCCTTTCTGACGGAGGAGGGAAATGGATTCTCTGAGTAAATGGCTGGTGCTCAGGAGGGATGTTATGTATGACAAAACAAGCATCAGCAATCCTCTCTCAATATGGGAAAATGGACTTTTTTTTCTTCTGGGCAAATAGAAATTCTAACTTTCTGCTTTTGAATTCAGGATCTGAAAAGCAGAAAAAGCTTGTACTAGGTGGAGAAGCCTGCCTGTGGGGGGAATATGTGGATGCAACTAACCTCACACCAAGATTATGGTATGAACAGTTTCATCTTCAGATTTTATAAAGCCAGCTTCAAGCACTAATTAACCCAACAGGAGTGTGTACATTAGTGGCAACAGTGCTCAGTACTGACCCTAAGCAGCTATAAAAATCAGTGCTTCTAGATGTAAGACCTAGTATTAAATACTTTGGTCCATTCTTGGTTATAGACTGTACCTACTCTGAAACTCAATATAACTTTACAGGCCTCGAGCAAGTGCTGTAGGGGAAAGACTGTGGAGCAGCAGGAATGTGACAGACCTGCAGGATGCCTATGAAAGACTGACTAACCATCGGTGCCGCATGCTCCGGTAAGACCAATAAAGCTTGGCTCTTGTGCCTCATAGGCAATGGAGTGCCAGCGCAGGCCTGAATAGCTGGCCTGGAAGTGAGGGAGGTCTAACCCGATGACACAAATGTCACCCCAAGTGTGTTTGCATCCTCAGAAGGGAAAGAACAGACACATTAAGACAGAAGCTGTAGACAGTTTTGCAGATAACATTCTCAAAGCTCATTAACTTTCTTCAAAGAAATACCAGAATTTGTCTGTATCTTTCTTTCTCTAAAGGAAAAAAAGCACCACCATGATTGTCTTACTTCAGAGAAAAAGGAGATTAAAGGGTGTGTGGGAGGAGTACACAGGAAAGAGAAAAAGTAGACTTTTTAAGGAGTTTGTTATTTATTTATTTATTATGAATAATATTTACAGTCATACATCAGGCAAAGAAGTGGATGTGTTTGCACGAGAGGGGAGCTTGAGTGAGCTGTTCTTTCAGTATTGCCTCAGTGTAAAGACTGAAAGGAGTGGATAAGGAGTCTCTGGTGAATTAGATTTTATTTATAAGTACTGTAAATGAAGTCAGTTCGTGACATATTCTTCTCTGCAGTTCTTTCCTAAAGAACTACTTAAATGAGTTACTGGTTAATTATTGCTAGTGTTGTCTTTGTATATTCACAGTTGTAGAAATGTGTGAAGTTCAGGTCTTAAGACCAAGTTTGACTCTGCTTTTAGCAAAGTATACAGTCAGAGGACATATCAGGTTTTCCCAAATGCTCCTTGCAAAGTTGGACTGCAGCATGAACGCAACGTCATTTAATTTCTCCACAGAAATTTATGACAAGTTGTTGAAAATCACAGCAGTGTGAAGTGTTTCAGGGTGGATACGAGTCAGTTTTTTTAGAGAACAAGGTAGAGTGGCAGTTTAAGTCAGCACCTGAACCTCGAGCACTCTGCTTGTGTTCCTGTAAATGTCTCAGCTTGATTATCAGTTGGAATCACTGACTTCTAGCTTAGAGCTAAAACTAACTCTCTTGATTAATCAAGTCAGGGGTGACTGAAATACTTCTCTAAGTTCTGACCTGTTGGGTTTATTCCAAGCTGGCTTTAAATAATGCCACAGGAAAACAGTTGTCTGTAAATCGTATTACCTCTGTCATGAGAAAAACAGGTTAAAAGAGAGTTACATCTTAAAAACAAGATTAAAAGGCTTTAAAAAAAACCCTTATGTCCTGTCACTTAAGAGGATGATGTGTGTCATGATGGGGCTCAGAGAAAACTTTGATACAACTGAAAGACAAAGTACAGTGGCTGTACCTCTGTGATTAGGGTTTTACAAGGAGCTAAGCCATGCTGTCCTGGGGACAGTTAACCATTGTAGCATCTCGTTAATCTCATTAATCTTCACAAATGTCTAAATGATGGATGTCAGATGGTTGAGGCATCACTTGTCCTGTCACTGGATACAACAGGAAAAGGTGTAATGGGAAGAAGCTGGAACACAAAAAGTTCCATAAAAGTTTTCACATAAGGAAAAACTATTTCACTGTTCAGGTGAGGGAGCCCTGGCACAGGCTGCCCAGGGAGGGTGTGGAGTCTCCTTCTCTGGAGGTCTTCAAAACCTGCCTGAACACATTCCTGTGTGACCTGATCTAGGTGAACCTGCTTCTGCAGGGGGATTGGACTGGATGATCTCAACCCCTACCGTTCTGTGATTCTATGATCTCCATTTTCCTTAATGCTGGCACCTGTATGGCTGCGCTGGGAGCTCATCCCAGTGACTGCAGCTGCCCTGGTAGTACTAGTGTGAAAGATGCAAAATGCAGGGCAGGCTAAGGAGTACTGCCTGCACTCATTGCACACCTTCTTAAACTACTCTCTGCTGCTAAAACGGCTTTGTTGGCATGTAGACCTATGGTGAACAATTCCTGTTATAATACTGTAATGAGAATATCTTAATAAAAGGACATCCTCCTGAAAAGGGATTGCTTTTTCTGGTTCAGAGCCTATATAAAACAGTAGAGAAACCCTTCCCACTGATGACACAAGCATTAGTTGGAGCTGCAGTTATGCTGCCTCCCCCACACGTGTGGCTTCCTTGGCACTGTATGAACTCAAAGCTGATTCAGTCAGTCAGGCTAGTGAGAAGCCCTTAGAGTGTGGGCACAGCAGAGTGTCCCTGCTAACCTTTAACATGTGGTATTATCCAGACTGGAGCAGCTGTAGCAGGTCCAGGAGCATGTAGAACAGCTCGGGCCTGCATGTGCAGAACTTTGTAACAGTTTACCAAGGTCTACCAAGCCTATCAAAGTCGGAGGCCACTGCTGCTGAAACAGTACCATGAAAGCAGTAGTGGCTATTTGCATCTAAACTCAGCTTCCTCTAGGAGGATACAGTGGCCCAGATTGCAGAGAAGTGGTGATGGGAGAATGGAAACAAATGGATGCATCTATTCCAGAGACCTCTTTTTGACCAAGAGAAAGGTCTGCTTAGATGCAAGCAATAGTTCAGCTGAGCTATATTATCCAGTTTCTTCCATTGCCACTTTTAAGTGCAGTTCAGACAGCTCTCCTGACAGTCACTGCAGCAGTGCTAAGCTCTTAAAATATTCAAGAAGCAGAGTTTGAGTACGACTACTTTACTGAAACATCTTTTAATAGTCCCATACTGCACCATCATAAACTAAAGGGGTTTTTTTGGTCTGAGGGGGGCTTGTCACATGTTTGTTACAGAAGAACAGAATAATTTGGTAGTGTAGCTGGAAAAACTAAAACTGGCTTCCCCCCCAAAAATGAAACAAGACAGAGCTGTGCAGTATGGACAGGGTGGGAGGGGAGTGGGCAACTATCAACTCACTCTCCTGTATTTTTGTGACTTCTAGCAATACATTTTGCAGAACACCAAGCCAACTCACCCCTGCTTTTAAGATTTCCGACCTGTTTTCTAATACCCCGGTGCATCTGATTAAAACAAAGAACTGCATTGAACTGAACTACAAAGGAACTGCAGAATAGGGCCCTTTTTCACCCCCTAAATAGGCTGTTACTCCTCGGAAGCTATTTTGTTTACACTAAGATTAGGGAGTGCTGGTATCACTGTTCCTGCCCTGTGTTTGACTATAACCCTACACCTTCCCCTTCCTTTGTGCAGCCGTGGCATAGCAGCTGAGCCTGTCTTTGTTGGATACTGCCCCCATGAAGCAAAAGGGCAGTGACTGCTGCAAAGACTTCCGCTCAACAACCTGAAGTGCCTGGGGGATATGACGTGATGTATGTGCAGTTCAATCTTTGAACCAAGACTTACGTTTTTCACTTTTAAAATAAAAGTTATTTGACATTCTTGCTGGACTGAAAACAATGTTTCTTAGCTTTCATTAGAAACAGGTATCCTTCACTGTGAAATCCTGAAACCCTAGAACTACCAGCTTACATTTCCTTACATTCTAAAGTTGAGGGAAAATAAAAGATAAGACGGTATTTACTTAAATAAAGAGCAAACTTTATTTCAAAGTATGTTATCATTTGCCACTTTTCTATCTACTGAGATAACTGAAAATTGGAACCATTACAGCTTCAATCACTCAGTCCTCCCTATCTTAACATATTCTGGGCCTGGAGGGTAGGTAGGGATCACTGTCCTGGGAGAACGCTGCCAGGCTTGTGTATTTTGCATGGATATTGATTTGCGGCGGCATCTGTTGCACTTACTTGCTAAAAGCAAACTCAGGTAGAAGTTACATGCAGTTCTTAACTCTGGTTCAAAGTGGTTTCTAATGATACTGAAGTCATACACATGTACAGTTTAAATTGCTTTTTAAACATTGTTTCACTCATCTGAAAAAAATCAAGACGGGGCTGTCCAAATGGTAAAGTTTGGACAACAAGCTTCACAAAAAATTAGGCAGATTTAGTGCTCATTTCTGTGAAGAGGATTTGCATCACTTCTCATTGCTGGTATCTGTAACATAAGAACTTCCAAAGCAACCAATTTTGGTTGTGTCTCTTGTTTCAGCTGCTTTGCAAGTGCAAGGCTGTGCCACAAGAACAGTCTCTGGAACCTTCCCTGGAGCAGTTAAAAGCACTGGCTGCTCCTACAGCTACCAATTCACCATTTACCACAACCAGCTGGTCCCAGATTAACTCACTGGTGTACCTGAACAAGCTCCTGAGTTTAACACAGAGGGACAAAGTATAATTACTGTTCTACAGAGTAAAGCAATCACACCAGCCCCATCCTGCTCTGAAGAAGGGCGCTTTGTTCTTGACTGTTCAGGGCTTGGTAACTGGCCAATGCCAAGGTGAAGGTTGCTGAGCCTGATGTTAGAGAACGCAGAACTGTCGAGTAGCCCTGGACAAAATGGAGAACACGTTACTCGCTTTAGAAAGATGAGTTACCACAGAAAGCTACAGAGAGAGAGTCAGAAGTGTACCGCAACATACTAGTTAGTTAAGTTATATTAAAAGTGCAATACATGGAAGAGTCAATATACTTCAAAAAACTCTGTTCTCTGTAAAACCTGTTGCAGTAGCATTTGCTACTTCTCGAAGTTGAAAACATGCTGGTTTAACAATCTGAATCAGGTACAAAAACACTACTAGATTGATGGGCTCTTGCTTCAGACCTTCAATAATAAAAAGTGCAATAAAAAGCATTAATTCCAAACTTACTAATCTGTACAACTGGAAAAGTGAACTGAACCCCAGTTATTTTTAAGCACATGAAAAAGCATCCGATCTGCATTTTACTGTTAATGAGGTAACCCCATACCATCATTTCTGCTAGTGGAACAGCAGCAACCACAACTCTGTTGTCCTGACGACTCTGGATTTCCTGCACGCTGCCTCTCCTCTGTGCAAGGTCAGCGAGGGCTGCGCTCAGATGACCTTCACTCACGGTGATTTCTAGGTCCATCACAGGCTCCAGTATTTGTATGCCAGCTTTTTTCAAAGCCTGTGTGTCGGGAAGGAGAGTTATGTTGAGTCCTTTTTATTTATTTCTTTTTTTCTTTCTAATAAAGTGGACATAGTAGGTACTTAACACAGCCTCTCGAATTTCCCTTCCAAAAGCTAAGAACTCCCCAGCAAGGGCATTATGCTGTCAGAGAAGGGCAATTGCCAGACATTGATATGCACATATTTTCCCAGCAGTACCTGCTGCTGTTGTGTTCTACAACAGCTTGCAGTTTCACTGTACCTTCTGCATGCAGCGGGAGACACAGGCTGACACCATTGTGTGGGAGGTGTCAGGATGCACTGTCAGTGACTGCATCATCACATCTATATCCTGGACTGGGAATCCAAGCAAGGGTCCTAGACATACAAAAAAAAAAGGTGGAGGGGGGGATAAAAAAGCATTTTTGTTTTCAGACTGTTAAGAGGCATGCAAAAAACCTTGCAGGATTAAATTGGAACTTACTCCTTTCCCACAAGGGCACATGTACCAGTCTTGTTCCACCCTAGCTTTCCCAAAAGAGACAAAGGAGTGTAGACTCATACTTTCTTAATCTTTTTACCAAAAGCACAGATAATTTTCAAAACCAGAAGTTCTAGAGTGTGCTCATCCATACAACCATTTCCAAAAATCATGTTACATTATACATACGCATCATAGTATCTAAAACTTTTCCTTTGAAACAGGACCTCCTGTGAAAAGTTAGCAAAACCTGTGTAACCAGAAGCCAGAATATCTTTTGTATTTTCCTTTTCAACACATGCTGTGACAGCAAAGCTCAGTCCTAATCCACTACTTAAACTGCAGAGTTAACCAATTCCATGAGGGCTGAACCGTGTGTAGTGTCTTTGGTAGCTCATCTCCCTCCAACCTGGGACTCTCAGACCACAAACTGTATTGGACTGGATGGGAGATCTGAACCACATCTGAGAAAAACACGTAGCTCTTTTCCTGCAGAGAACATGGCCAGACAGATCTATTCTTTATTTTTTTGAAAGCACTTGAAGTAGTTTGAGTTTTAGGCTGGAGACAGCATGGTTCTGATGTGTCTTCAAGGAGCATGAGAAAGGACACGGGCAAGATTCACAGCCAGAGACGAGAGCTGCTTTCCAACTCAACAAAGCAACATGGAAAAAACCAGCTCGTGCTACTGCTTCCAGAATGATTGATACTCACAAGCCACCACCTGATAATTTGACTGTTCTTTGGCCCTGAAAAGCTATTAAATACTTCCCTTTTTGAATAGAGGATCTTTTAGTCCTTTAGAAAGCCTATACTTTGCAATTAGGCAAGGCTTTTTATTTTATAGTTTCATGGACTTAACATCAAAAAAACGTCAGTAAGTAATAGAAGTGTGGTATTTACATGTTAGCCTCCAAAACCACTTCTTGTCACATCACTGTGATTTATGTCACCAAGTAAGTACCTTATCTCTTACACCAGATTAAAAAACAAAAGAACTCCAAGCTCACTGCTGAGTGGCCGAGAAGAAACTAGCCTTAAGACCAAGACATGCTTTGAGGTTTCTGCAGTTAAGGAATGTTCAGAGTTGTCCTTTCCATCTACTGTTAACAGGTAGTATCTTAGTTTTCAAGCTACCAAGGAGTTTTTCCTACTAGAAACAAATCGCTTTTTATAGAAACGTATCACCAGTATAGCTGTCACAGCACATCCTTTACCTTGAATGAACGAATTGGTGATTCCATTTTCTACAGCTCCTTGGAGTTCTTCGGTTAGGACTTCAATGACACTTGCAGCATACTCGATGAGGGGTTTTGTCGCTGCTCTCTCCCCTAATCTGGGCCTCACCTCTAACTCTGCAGTTACAAAATGTCTTTTATCTCCTATTGTTTTGTCCAATGTATCTGCAGGGTTAAAAAAACAAAGTGAAACAACCTATTGGGATAAAAATGAATACATAAAATTCACCCAAAAGTTGCTCATAAGATCATTTAAAGTAAACCAAGCTACGAAACCATTTGTTCATTTTACCTGCAGCTTGGGCAGCATTTAGGATGGTTTCTCTGTACGCAATTTGCAGAGGTCCCAAATAAGTCTCAATTCCGTATTCACGTTTGATTCGGTCATGAATGATCTCTATGTGTAGTTCTCCCATGCCACAAAGGATAGTCTAGTAGGAAGGGAGTTAAGAGGGAAGAGTGAAAACGTGGAACACTCATCTTTTAATACAAACTTTAAGCAAGGACTTACTCCCAACAAAAGGTGGAGTATTTCCAAGGCACTAAGAAGCCTAGAGAGAAAACAGGACTGCTTTGGGTCATCTGACATAAACACCATGTAAATGAGAGCATGATTACCACTGCTGTGACCACTGTTAAAAAGGTCATCCTACATCATGTTACAGACTACGTAATCAACACTTTAAAACACTGAACTGTCCAAAACAAGTGGAGCACAGGGTAATCTCTACTCTGCAGAAGCACAAGTGGACAGGGCTCCAGTTCAGTTTTGATGCACAGGACTCTGTACATAGATGACACCAATATTGACAAGGTCCTTTTTATTCAAGAAAGTCTCCATATGTAAATGAACCCACTGAAGGGTGCACTTGAGCATTCTAAAATAAAGCTTGGTTACAAGGTGAGGAGTAGAAGATTCATCTTACTTGTCCTGTGTCAGGATCTAGCTTCACTTTTAAACTCGGGTCTTCACGCTGAAGGCAGCTCAATGCGTTATCCAAGTCTGCACATAAACAACAAACACTGTATCTAAAGAAACTTATTTGAGATTCACAATGAAAACCTAAACATCACTTTACTCATAAGGTCAAATCATATTCTCAGAAGCAATTAAAAGAACCCTGGAGAAGCACAGATTATGGCAAAGTCAACTCAAATCACCAGCAACTTCTGATCCTCTTCAACAAATAACTGCATGCTATAGAGTGCTTAACTATTAAAAATACCATTCCTAGAGTGATATTTTGTATGAAGACAGAATGGAACCTGCAAGTGCTTCCTCAAGCCACTAAAAAGTACTTCTGCCTTTTTACATACAAGAAAAAATCGCCAACTAACTCTTACATGACTTGCCTAAATATTTCAAGATGAGTCCACCACAAAAAAGTTCAAACACAAATTACCTTTTTCCAATTTCCCATCATTTCAGCTGCTAAGGAAGCCAGCTACAGGCAAACTCACAGCTGAGACTGCATTTATCTACCTTACAGACTTTGCAAAAAAAACCCAACAAAACTAAACAACCTCAAAACAAACCAAAAAACACACAAAACAAAACATCCAAAATGCTCAAAAACAGGAGCACCTTAGAACCAAGTGGCTCTGCCTGCAGACATGTTGCTCCAAACCTCTGTTCTACCTTGTTCCATTCCATCATACTACACTGGTACTTATCCTTTCTCTTCTTCACCCCCAGCTGAGCTCAGCTTTGCTAGGATGGAGACAGAGAGTTTAAAGTTTGTATTTCCAAAGGCTTGAACAACCAAAATATTACAAGTCACGCTGCATTTGTGAAGACTTCACACCATAGAGTAGAACTGCCAGTGAAGAAAAAACCCCACTTTTGAAGGTTGTACTCGGAACACACCAGCTTGACTGCAGCAAAACCAAGCATGGTTGTAGAAAGTGAAAATTATTCCACCTCTTCTTTCAAAATGAAGAACTACAACTTTTATAGACACAAAAACTAGAAAAGCAATACTACTATTACTGCTTGACATACTAATGGCAAAGAATATCGACAACCATGATCTAAAACATATCACCTGTGATAAACACCAAAAAGGGCCTCATGAGATCACCAGTTGATCAATTTGTGCAACTCACTCATGTGAGCTAGGTGTGTGTGGACTGGGTACAAGCACTGTTCCTGACAGAGGAAGGTATGGTTGTGCTTGAATAACTCATTTGTAGAAATATCTTATCACATTCTGAGGCAGCTACATTGTACCTTGCTGCTTGGCCATTGAAGGAGGCTCTATTGTACAGAAGAAGACTGGGTCGGGGATCTCAACGCCTGCCAGCAGAAGGCTCTCTGTGTCACTGGTAGGCCTCTTCTCTCCCCCAGCATCCCTTCCAGCTCGGCGTGCTGCAGCTACTGCTGAAGCCTTTGATGACACTATGGTATCTCCAGTGGCACTCTACAGATCAGCACCCACAAGACACAGGACAGGGAGAGGAGGGGATATGAAAAAAACAGTGCCAAAACCACCCTCTATCTGACTATCACTTTTCCTCAAAACCTCTTGTGCTAAACTCCACTTATTTACTTATCAACTACTGTAACTTCTCTCTTCTGAAAGAAGGAAAACTGCCCTCCAACTCAGACTGACACTTCTTTGTCCACTTCTCTGCATTTTAAATGTAACTTATCACTCAAGACACAAAGTCACAAAGAACAGGATTGGTAAATGAAAATTTGCTTATGTATGCCAAGGTTGGTTACACTTCAGAGAATCTGTGCAAATGAGATCTAAGCAGCCTGTTCATACCATAAAACACTGAAACAGTAAACTAATGTAAGTAAGCATGATACAAACATATTTGAACTGAAGTGAAACTGTGGCTTTTGGGTAACTTATTTGGAACGTCTTTCCCACAAGAGGTCTCTTGGTGGCATTATGTGGTATCATAGAATGGTAGGGGTTGGAAGGGACCTTTAGAGATAATCCAGTCCAACCCCCCTGCGGAAGCAGGTTCACCTAGATCAGGTCGCATAGGAACATGTCCAGGCAGGTCTTGTAGACTTCCAAGAAAGGAGACTCCACAACCCCTCTGGTATTTTAAGAGTTACATTATAAGCACAAACTTGGAGCCCTATCAAAAGACAGGTTCAGTTTTCAGTCATGTCTGTGTTATCAGTGCTGCATTTCCCAGGTCAATTACTGATGTTTGTACGTGGCAATATTTCATTTTAGGAGGAAGCATGTGTACTTCAAATAAAGCAAGTTTACATCCGTCACAACAATCAAGAACCCATCTGACATACAATGCCACAGAAGCAGAAAGCTCACTCACAGAATTGGTATTTTCCATTACCTGTTTTAACCCAACAGTAAGAGCAATGTTGCCAGGCATCAGGGATGGTATTTCAATTTGCTGGTCAGCAAAAGGCAGGAGTAGGCGGCTCATTCTCTCCCTGAAGATAAAATCCTTGCATTACTCCAGACTTTAACAGACACTGCAGTGCTACACTAACCCACACCTTTATCTTACTCACGTGCAACTTTTGTTAATGTTATATACAGCTGACTGAGGCTTCAGTGAACCCGAGTAAACGCGGACGAAAACCAGTGGTCCACGACACTTATCATGAAGAACTTTAAATGCTAGGGCACACAGGTCATCCTTGTACCACTGCCTGCAAAATAAAAAGCAGAATAAAAAGTATGCTTGTAGGATTACAGAATCCCCATAGAACAGTAGGGAATGGAAGGGACGTCTAGAATCATCCTGTCCAAACCCCTGCTAAAGTAGGTTCCCCTCAATCAGGTCACATAAGAACATGCCCAGGTGGGTTTGGAAACCTCCAGAGACGGAGACTCCACACCCACCCTCCCTGGGCAGCCTGTGCCAGGGCTCCCTCACCCTCACAGTAAAGAAGCTTCTCCTCAAATTCCAGTGGAACATACTGTGTTCCAGCTTGTGCCTGTTACCACTTGTCTCGTCACTGGACACTACAGGAAAAAGACTCACCTAATCCTCCTGACACCTGCCCTTTACGTAGTCATAAGTGTTGATAAGGTCTCCTCCCAGTCTTCTCCAAGCTAAATAACACCAAGTCCCACACCCTTTCCTCATAAGAAAGATGCTCCAGTTCCCTGATGAATCTTGGTGGTCTTGTACTGGACTTGCTCCAGAAGTTTTCCTGAGCTGGGAAGCCCAGAACTGGACATAGGACTCCAGATGAGGCCTGACCAGGGCAGGGTAAAGGGGGAGCAGAACCTCCCTCCATCTGCTGGCCACACTCTTCTTGATGCATCCCAGGATACCACTGGCCTTCTTGGCCACAAGGGCACATTGCTGGCTCATGGTTAGTTTTCTGTCAATCAGAACTCCCAGGTCTCTCTCTGCAGAGCTGCCCTCCACCAGGTCAATCCCCAGACTGTACTGGTGCATGGGGTTGTTCCATGGGGTCTCTGTACTTGTTCTTGTTGAATCTCACGAGGTTACTCTTTGCCAAAACCAATTCACTCAAACTCACACTTAAATTTCTACTCACTTGAGAAGCACTCTGTTTCTTATTATAGTATTAAGAGAGGTAGATTTTAAAGAACCATCATTTATACCAAAAACCTAAGCACTTCCAGCTGCAGCAGGATACATATTTAATGTGTCTCAGCCGGTACTAAAGATGATTCCTAGACCTCAATTTTGTAAAACAGCAATATCCAGTCTACAAAAATCAGACTTTAGAACCTTAAAGTGCAAGTGTGACAGCTGGAGAGGAATACACACAGTTCCAGTAGCACTAGCCAAAGCAGGCGCAGGACTCAAAGCATTTTTTTTTAAATGTCAGCATATCTTTACTGTTATTTAACACCTAAAAACAATAAACAAAAATGCTCCGTTCTGATTTGTAATGATCTCCTTTTATGCTTTCCTGCTTATTTTTTTCCCTTGTTCCTGACCCTCCTTTTCTCCCTGTACTTACAGGAACTGATACGAACGCTCATTAGGTGCAGGCAGGTACATGGTAACGGCATCCAGCAAGGGCTGCACTCCCTTGTTCTTCAGCGCACTGCCACAGAGCACGGGCACTGCTTTCTGAGCCAGCGTGACTCTGCGGATGGCAGACTGTAGCTGCAAAAAACCAATTGTTTTCTGTTAACCTGTGAACTACAGCTTAGCCTTAAATTGCACTGCAGCCATCAGATACTGCTAACAAACACCTGAAACTTAAAAAGTGTGTTTGTGAGTATTACATCACTCATCTCCAACTCCTTCTGCTGCTTTTAATGAGCTCCAAACCATAAACCCAAACGTGTAGATGCAAAACGCAAGGCACTACTTTTAAGATTTCTAAGCGTTTTATGCAGATCTGCAGCTGTTCTTGTTCTTTTTCTAGCAGTCCTTTAAACTACAAATGTCATACCTCACTATCTTCAACATGCAGCATTGGAAGATCCAGAACAATTCACAGCAGCTAGGAAGCTACTAAGAACCAGCAGCTCAGACACAAACTACACTGAGTCCATCTGGATGTGTCAGAGGAAACAAAACTCAGCCCTTCAGAATAATGGCTTCAGAATAAGTAAAAACTTGTTTGGAAATAATGAAATGTAAAAATTACCTTGGCAGCGGGTATTAAGTCAAAATTTTCACTACATTCTCCTAGAACCAGTTCTGCAAATTCATCGTCCAGATCCGCAACCTTCAACAGAACAGCACTTTATTAAGACACAAGTCTTAGTTATTTAGGATATGTAGCTAAACAGAGCGGGAACAAAGCCTTTAAAGAGTTCAGAGACCATAAGCTCAAATGACAGAAAATTACAGAAATGAAGGTTTTGAGCAAGAACGGGGTAGGGGAACAAAAGAGTGAAAAACAACTTATAAAGCTCCTGTCAGGCAAAACATCACTGGGAGAGATAACGCTTGAACTTCTCCCTGAAACTGAAAGAACCTGCAGCCATACAGTGACAGCCATGAATGTGTTTCAGGTCTGCATGTAGTGTTTGTGAGCCAAATGATACAGAGATAGAAAAAAAAAGAAGACATGAGCCTTCAGGACTTCGACTTTCCTCATGGCAAAGGCTTGCAGGTCCAAGAGATCATCTGTGTTTTCCAACAGTACCATTTGGCTTGACAAATAAATTCAGGACTCTCTAAACCCCATCTCAGGTACACCCTTGCACTGCCACAGAACACTCAACAGGACGGAAGGCACCTGATTCCTCTGGTGGCTACCACAGCAATTGGACAAACACCAAAAGGAATCATTTACAAGCAATCAGAAGTCTAATCAAGCTAACAGTTAAAACATGACAGACAAGGGAAAACGTTCATTTAATTAAGCGAAGGCAAAGTATGCAAGATGGCTTCAAACTACTAAATTTAACAGTGTTTACCCTAAGGGGACTGTTAAGAGGATAGATAGTGTGTCCACAAATATTTTACAAACAGAAGTTTATCTCAAACTATCACGCCACTGGTTGGCCCCTTCCTGCCACAAGAGAGGCCCGGAAACCACAAGAAAACTCCTCAACGTTCTTACAAAGCTTTCTATCTGACAGTACATTTATTAAGATAAGGTGCCAAGTAGTAACACCCTCATTTAAAACCCGGGCATTTAAAAAAACAAATTGGATATGTGTTTTACTGAACTCTGATCAAAGAGTTCACTAAACACATCTTACAAAACACATCTCTCTGATTCTGATGTTTTAAAATGAAAAGAGAGGCTACCACTTCCTGTTCATGCACTTGCACAGTGTTACTCAAAGTTGCAAGGAGGGCAGTCCTTCCCGCAAAACAGATGAATATCCAAGACAAACTCCCAGACTTTTGCCTACAAAAGTATTCATTCAATGCATATAAGCAAATCAAGTGTAGTTCGGAAAAAAAAAAATCCAACCTTTTTCACTTGGAGGGAAAACTTGCTTAGAATCTCTCAAGTACAACCAAATTTTCTGACATCGTTACATCAATTACTCAAAATAATGTGAGACCTTCAAATGCCAGCAGAGGGGAGAAGGGGAAACACTATGGGTGAGTTATCACAGAATCACACAATCTCAAGGGCTGGAAGGGACCTTGAAAGATCATCGAGTCCAACCCCACTGCCAGAGCAGGATCACCTAGAGTAGGTCACACAGGAACTCGTCCAGGTGGGTTTTGAATGTCTCCAGAGAAGGAGACTCCATAACACATCTAGGCAGCCTGTTCCAGTGCTCCCTCACCCTCACAGTGAAGAAGTTTTTCCATGCGTTTCTTTGGAACCTCTTATGTTCCAGCTTGTATTCACAATCCCTTGTCCTATCACTGAACATCACTGAGAACAGCCTGGCTCCATCCTCCTCACACCCACCCTTTACATATTTGTAAACATTAATGAGGCCACCCCTCAGTCTCCTCCAAGCTGAAGAGCCCCAGCTCCTTCAATCTTTCATCAGAAGGGAGATGCTCTGCTCCATCATCTTTGTGGCCCTGCACTGAACTCTTTCCAGCAGCTCCCTGTCCTTCTTGAACTGAGGGGCCAAGAACTGGACAAAACATTCCAGATGTGGTCTCACAAGAGCAGAGTAGAAGAGGAGAAAAACCTCTCTTGACTTACTCATCACCCCCCTTCTAATATACCCCAGGATGCCATTGGCCTTCTTGGTCACAAGGCCACATTAACTGGCTCATGCTCATCCTGCTGCCCACCAGGACCCCCAGGTCCCTTTCCCCTACACTACTCTCTAACAGTTCATTCCCCAACCTGTACTGGTACATGGGGTTATTCTTTCCCAGATGCAAGACTCTACACTTGCCCTTGTTGAATTTCATTAGATTTCTCCCCACCCAACCCTCCAGCCTGCCCAGGTCTGCTTGAATGGCAGCACAGCCTGCTGGTGTGTCAGCCACTCCCCCCAGTTTAGTATCCTCAGCAAACTTGCTGTCAGTGCCCTCTGTTCCCTCAGCAACGTCATTCATGAGTATATTGAACAGTACGGGTCCCAGCACTGACCAGCAGACCAACTAGTCCCTGCCCCATTGATCACAACCCTCTGCCTTCTTTCCTTCAACCAGTTAACGATCCACCTCACTACCTGATCATCCAGCCCACGCTTTCTCAGTTTTGCTGCTGGATGCCGTGTCAGATGGTGTCAAATGCTTTAACGAAATCCAGACAAACCACATCCACTGCACTACCACCATCTATCCACCTGGTTACATCTTCATAAAAGGCTATCAGGGTGGTCAAACATGACTTCTCCTTGGTAAAACCACATTGACTGCTCCTAATGACCCTCTTGTCCTTTAAATGCCTGGAGATAGTGCCCAGGATAAGTTGTTCCATCACCTTTCCAGGGATGGAGGTGAGGCTGACTGGTCTGTAGTTACCCAGCTCCTCCTTCCTGCCCTTTCTGAAGACTGGAGGGACATTTGCTTTCCTCCAGCCCTCAGGCACCTCTCCTATTCTCCACAACTTACTGAAGATGTTGGAGAGCGGTTTAGCAATGACTTCCACCAGCTCCCTCAGCACCTGTGGGGGCATCCCATCAGGGCCCAGGGATTTATGCACATCCAGATTGCTCAACTGATCCTTAACCCAGTCCTCATCAACCAAACAAAACTACTCCTTTAACCTGACTTCCTCTGGAGCCTGGGGCTCCCAAGGACAGTTTCCAGCAGTATAGAGAGAGGCAAAGAAGCCATTCACTAACTCTGCCTTCTCTGTATCCTCTGTCATGAGGGCACCTGCCCCATTTAACAGTGGGCCTACATCGCCTCTAGTGTTAAGTTTTATCTCCAATGTATTTGAAGAAGCCCTGTTTGTTGTTCTTGACCTCCCCTGCAAGGCACAACTCCAATAAGGCTTTAGCTTTCCTAGTTGCCTCCTACATGGTCTGATGACAGCCTTATATTCATCCCAAGTTGCCATCCCTTCCTTCCGTGATCTACAGACCTTCTTCTTCCACTTGAGTTTGCCCAACAGTTCCCTGTTTAACCATGTGGGTCTCCTGACACCCTTGCTTCATTTCCTACCTGCTGGGATTCTCTGATTCTGAGTCTGGAAAAAGTGTTCTTTGGACAGAGACAAACTATCTTAGGCCCCTTTACCTTCTAGTACTCTGTCCCATGAGACGTCCTCTAGCAATTCCTTGAAAAGGCCAAAGTTGGCTCTGTTAAAGTCCAGGTCCTGGACGATCCTGTTTGATATTCTGTTCCTATTGCACAAGATCCTGAACTCCACCATCTCATGATTGCTGCGGCCAAGGCTGCCCTCAACCTTTACTGCTTCAAACAGTGCTCCTCTCCTAGTTGTCACATCCACCATTTGCATCAAGAAGTTACCATTGATGCACTGAAGGAACCTCCTGGACTGTAAATGGCAGCTGTGTAGGTGTTCCAGCAGATGTCTGGCTATCTGAAATCCCCCATAAGAACCAGGGCCTGTGATTTTGAGGCTGCTCCCAGCTGCCTGTAGAAGGCCTCATCAACTTCCCTATCCTGATCAGGTGGCCTGTAATAGACACTTAAAGGAGTGTCACACATGCCAGCCTGACCCTTAATTCTAACCCACACTCAACTTGCCCCTCAACCTCACTTGGACAGAATTCAGTACATTCCAGCTGTTCTTTCACATAAAGAGCAACTCCACTACCTCACCTTGCTGGCCTGTCTTTCCTAAAAGGACATAAACAATCTAAATGGTGGGTGTCAGGAGGTTGGGACATCCCTCTTTTTGATGGTATCTAGCAACAGGACAAGGGGTAATGAGATGAAGCTGGAACACAAAAAGTTCCACTTAAATATAAGAAAAAACTATTTCACTGTGAGGGTGAGGGAGCAGTGGCACAGGCTGCCCAGGGAGGATGTGGAGTCTCCTTCCTTGGAGGTCTTCAAGACCCACCTGGACATGTTCCTATGCAACTTGATCTAGGTGAACCTGCTTCTGCAAGGGGGGCTGGGCCAGACGCTCTCTAAAGGTCCCTTTCAACCCCGACCATTCTATGATTCTGTGAACCATCCATGACCACATTCCAGTCATGTGAGCTGTTCCATGTCCCATGTCTCTGTAGAGATATTATTTCAAATGTTCTGCACTGCTCATCAGGTAAATCCCTATTTGCTTCCCTTTAGTTCTTCCATTCTTAACTGTCAACTGTGCTGAACTTGGTATCAAGTAGATTACGTCTCTGTTCTCTTTCTTAGCTTAGCAGTATGACTATCTTAAAGAAACATTTATTCTGTTATTTTCTCATCTTTCCCATGGACTTTTTAGATGGGCCTGGACCAAGATTTTTGGTGGGATTTATCTGCCTCTAACACAGAATTGTTAATTCCCATTGGACAAAAAAGCAATAGTATTTTGCTACAAGGATGACAAAGCACTGGGACAGGCTGCCCAAGCACATTGCAAATGCCACCCTGACAGACTTCAGCCCATGTGAACAAGGCCAGAGCAATCTGATCTAATGCTGAAGTCGGCCCTCCTTTGAACAAGAGACACCTCCAGAGGTTCCTCTCAGCCTACTTTCTGCTGTTCTAAATAACTGGTTTAAATACATTATGTATTTACTTTAGAACTTTACTTGTTCTATTAAGGTATTTCTGGCATCCCGGACTTCTTGGAAAAGCTCAGGATCATCAGTCTCCAGCAGTGGCTTCTGCTCAAAGTTTTTTCCATCATCCAAATCAGAAGTAGGTTTCCAAAGTATCTGTTCCTTTGTCACAACATCAATTAGTCCTCTGAAGGTCTTGGATTCCCCAATTGGCAACTGCAAATAGAGTGGAAAGTTTAGACAGCAGTAAAAAACAAACAAAGAAGTTCCACTTGAAAGAAAGCAAATAAATCACTTCTAAGCTTACCTGTAAAACCAAAGGTTTTGTCTTCAATTTTTGTTTGATACTCTCAACAGCATATGTAAAACTGTATTAAAACAACAGATACCAAGTTTCACAAAATTAATGATATGGTAAAATACGTTTACAGTTCCTTATTTACTGCAGAAACTACTCCTAAAATTACGCAAAAATACGTATCTGCATAATCAAAAATGTCCTCAGTAAGTATTAACATAATTGGCTTGCTCTACACTAAACAGAGAAACTTGACTTGGATACATTTCGTTACAAGGTTTTTGACAATGATTAACACAACTGCCTAGATACCTTGCCCTGTTTTTGTCCATTTTGTTCAAAAAGCAAATTCGTGGTATCTGATGTTTGTCTGCTTGTCTCCACACTGTCAGGGTCTGGGCCTAGAGCAAAAGACAAACAGAAACACTAGCACTGGAGGCTGAACCACACACTCCCACCACCATGGAGCGACCGAGCCCGTCAGACAGAGGGCGACAGCTGTGCATCGGACAGCCAGGGATGCAGCAGCACAACTCCTCAGGAAGGGTCATCTCACCTCTTCTCTCAGCTATTGGCATCCCCCGTCCCTCATTAACAGTGTATGCACACAGGCAAAGGGACATGGAGAGACACTAAGCATTACAGTATGGAAAAACTCAGTAGAGACTGAAAGACTCCACTGCCGAGACACTTAAGCACAGACTGGCAGGCATTTCTGCAGCTACATGTACAACACCAAAAAACATGGGGCTTTTGCTAGTAATCTGTGCACTGCTGAGACACGATACACACTGGTAACTGAAAGTTAAAACAGGTCTACATGAATATCAGTTCAGATTCAGAAATAGTCTCTTACTAGTACATGGAAATAATGCAAGAATTTCCTTCAGTTTTAGGAAAAAAAAACCCACACCCACAAGTAGATCCAATTGTTGGTGGCAGCAGAGGCTCTTACCCAGTTCAGGTTCGCATACAATGGTATCTCAATGCCTTCTCCAACAGCAAGTTACATAATGTGACTCACATTGGTCAGGAGCCCTTTCATCCCACATCTGGGAAAACAGGGATGTCCCGTGGAACACAGACGTCACAACATGTAGCTTTTCTACAGGACTTGAATTACTCAAACACTTCACACTATAAAGTCAAATTCCAGCCTGCCTCCACCAGCTCTGCACAACATCCCAAAGCACACATTAGATAGGCCATCAGGGACTGGGAGATTGTGGCTGAAAATTACTTTTCTCACATAAAATCTGAAAACAAGAAGCAGATGTTAATTTCCTTCCACTGGTAGAGGCAGTCAGAAGTGTTCAGGTCAACTAATGTTTGTAAAGGACTTGTAAAAACCAACAAAAAAAGCCCTCAGACTTCAATGCGAATCCCAGTTTCTTGCCTCAATTATTACCACGGAAATTCGTGTACACCAGAGAATTTGAAATTAAACGCTCAGCTTCCTTAAACAGGATTTACATCAAAGCATCAAAAGAGATCTTGGTCTGTACTGTTACTATTATTTCAGTCTTGAAAGTCCTTAAGGAAAGAAAGAGGAAAGAAGGAAAGAAGGAAAAAGGAAGAAGGGAGAAGGGAGAAAAAGGAAAAAAAAGGAAAAAAAAGAAAAAAGGAAAAAAGGAAAAAAAGGAAAAAATAAAAAAAGGAAAAGGAAAAAAAAAAGGAAGAGGAAAAAAAAGGAAAAGGAAAAAAAAAGGAAAAGGAAAAAAAATAAAGGAAAAAAAAGAACCAGTTTGTTTTACCTCAACACCAGCTGAAGCGTCGAACACTGCTACAGCTCCATCCAGGACTCTCAAGCAACGCTCAACTTCCACTGTAAAGTCCACATGACCTACACAGCAGGACAAGCACACCCATCAGTCTTTGAAATATGCGAGACTGTCACACTATGATCCTAAAACTAAGAACAATTTAGTGCAGAGATGTGTGAGGTCACTAGATTAGGCACCAGCAAACAACAATTAGCCAGAGATGAACAGAGCTCAGTACAGGCCTTTTACTGCCCCCATTAAACCAATTAAATATTTCCCCATGTGTAAAACAAAGACTCACGTTCTAAGACATTGCACCTCACCTACTCTCAATGACTAATGTGAGTATTGCTAAGGAGTGGTACCTGGGGTGTCAATCAGATTGATTCTGTAGTCCTTCCAGTCAAATGTAACAGCAGCGGACTGAATGGTAATACCACGCTCTCGCTCCTGCACCATAAAATCTGTGACCGTGTCCCCATCATCAACATCTGTGAACAGGAAGCAGGATTACAGCAGGGTAGGTAAAATTGCCTTGGAATACAGATGCTGGGTGAGATTTGGAAATACTGTTCTGCATATATACACATCAGCTACGAATACCAGCCTTTTTTTGAGAATTTTAAGGTTGGTTAATTTACTCACAGTGCCTTTCCAGGGAAGAAAAGCTCTCTAAGTCAAAGACAAGCAATTTCAACAACTTTCTGCTGTAACAGCAAGAGAAACTGAAAAACTAAAGCAAAGTCCAAAATCACAAATTAATTATAGTTTTAAAAAACTTAGCTATGCTCATTGTATGGAACACAACTGACATTTTACAGTTTGAAAAAAACACAATAAAAATAAACAAGAAGTTGGGCATGATTGTGGGGTTTTTTTTAAAAAAAAAAGTTAATAAAAAGAGAGGCAGTTCCACAATTTTAAACAATCAGGGCACCGAGCTCAACTGCCCCACAAGCCTAATATCTTCTTCCATTCCTACACACAGCAGAGAACATTCCAAAGGTCAAAAGGAAGCACAAATGGAGGCTGCTGTAACTCTTCCCACCTTGAAGAATTCTGTGTTGCTGAAGAGAGGAATCATTCCTGTGCTATGGCTTTCAAAGGAAACAGACATTTTCTGTTATTCTGGCTTCTTTACAGGTCAAAGGAGAACTGAAGAAACAGCTTTCCTGTATCAGCCAGTGAGCAACAAGCAAAACAAGGTCAGCATCTAGCTAAATGTTAAAGAAATCAACGTAAAAGGAAAACACAAGCGTGCAATCTCTCAAATACAACTGGCTTAGAACATAATGGAAGGTGCAATTCAACTTTCACTGTAGTGCAGCACAACTTTGGGAGAAATGGCTTCTACACCAGCATCCTCTACCTGCATTGCCTGTTATGGTGTGCTATGAGACCTCTCAAACCTATCAAAATACAAAAAGCATTTCTAACCTCCAAGTGTCCTTATGTATCCAGAATAATACAGCATCCTCTCTGTGGTCGTGGTCTTCCCTGCATCGATGTGAGCCATAATGCCAATGTTTCGGATTCTGCATAAAGCAAACACACTGCTTGTACTGAGGTAGTTTTTTTACTCAGTGACATTGTTATTTGTATAAACATTGAATATTCACCGAGAACTGCACACACCAAATGAATAACATTTTTCCTCTGTTGCATGTCTGATACAGTGTATGTTTTGATACTGAAGTATATATATTACCACTGACATGGCAGATTTTCTTCAGACCAGTAGTACCTGAATTTTGGAACAGGTTCCCATGCTTCAGGAGAAGGCCACCTCTGGGCTACTCACCTGCTCTCCCCAAACAGAAGCAGCCCCTCTACCCTCTCATCCACTCAATCCGTGAGCCCTCGTGCCTGAAACAATCCATGGTACACACAGATCTTCTATGTTCCAAATATAATAAGTTGTCCTTGGTTCTGTTCAGCCACATCTTCCTTCCTGGAGTACCTCACCACTACCTTCCAAAACTGCTCTGCTCGCTCAGCCCCCATATTCACCATTTTTAAACACCAGCTGAATTCGCCCTCAGGACAAACACAGCCATCCGAGGGCACTTCACCCCCACGCCATTTCTTTGGCACCTCAGCCCCTAATTGCCTTGACCTCCTTACTAGGGCCCTCATCTAACATGGCTGAGAGCTCCCATGAACTCAAAGGATACAGTCATGCCCACAGCAGTGGTCTAGTTACCAAGACTTCCCCTCTCCCTCATTCATCTGCCAGTAACCATCATGGATTTGGAGCTTCCCTAAAAGCCCAGGTTTGGTTCTGATGATGTTACCAAGAGACGGTCCAAGACCACTCTGATGCCAACAATCATTCTATATTGAAATGTCAGAAGTGTAAATGTGAGGAAGTACCAACTTCAGCATGAGAACAAGTGGCTTTTTATCGTGCCAGCTGCTCTGACTGCCAGTAACATCCACAAAACAAGTGTGTGTGACGTACCTGGAGATGTGAGGGCTGATGACAGAACGCAGAGACTTAACATCTCCTGAAGACAAACAACAGAAAACAACAATTTGTAAGATCGACACTAATCCAGAAATGGTAGTCCTTAACAAAACTAAATGTATTTCAGAAACTCCGCAGAAAATTTGTTAAAATAAGAAAAGTAGTTTCAGAGCTGCAACCCATGACAGTTTGTAATCTCTACCACTTTAAACTTCCACAGATGTGTACTTAATTTTCAACAACTACCTCTCTCTTCCTTGAAAATAATAAACTCTTTTTTTTTTTAAACAGCTCTAAGTGAGAAACAATAGGAAAAAGCCAACACAGGAAAGCATCATCAGAAACAATAACAAAACACACCACAGCTCAAGACGATTGTGATGCTGATGTTCACAAGAACTGGCTATTAGATCACAAGTTTCAAAAGTCACTTCTTCAAATGCTGAAGCTAGACAGTGTAATTCTCAGGAAGAAAAACACAAACTGATCTAGATTAAGAAAAGACGGGACTGAGGAGTTACAAACGCATATTTCTCTCACATCCTATTTGGGAGGAGAATAAGCTGCCAAGATAAACCTTTACGAAATATCCATAATTCAGGTACTCGAATCACTTGTGTTTCAGTAACTCACCTTCCTAGTACTTTGGTTTATCTTTGATATGCCAAACAGAGTTCAACAACATTTAAACTAACATTCCTTCAGCATCTACAGATCATGCCTCTGACCAGTGCGACGTTAAAGAGGCATCTTATGGGTCAGTGCGTCTGTGAGGACAAGGACTGATCTTCGGAGAAGCAACTTGGAAATTCACCACAACCCACCCCCACCTGCTCAAATAAAAATTCCAACTAACGCTGTCCTTTTCTCTCCAGCTTCTAAAATAACCCACAAAATAACACAGTCATATATGTTTGAGATTTCCTGCTTGTCTATGTCACAATATCACCTTCTCTATGGAATGACCCTCTGTCACTACATGACACACTGAGGTACCCTGCACAAGAAACCAGGGATAAACACAGCAGATAGCAAGGATTTTGCACAGACAACATCACAGAAACAGTGACAGGCGGCCAAAAGAAGCTGTATTGACACATCCAACTAAGAGTAAGCCTTCTCAGGCACATGACTGCATGTTACATGCTAAGATACATGCTGCCGAATTCATTAACAATTTTATTTTTAAAAAAATCAAGTTGCTTACACCTCAGTTCCCAATATTTTCTTCCATCTCCATTTCCACGTGGAAAAAGTGGCTCTCAGTCTCAGCACTACCTTATATCCAACACTTGTCATTCATCTGTCTCAGTGTACCTACTCAAAAACCAGTAAAAACTACTTTTAATTAAAATTTTGGTTTCCAAGTATCTGATTCTTTTACTCTCTTTTATTCCGAGACTGCACAGAAAGCACACTAATGGTAACTTAAATCTTCTATCCAATCAGATGCCTGTCTATCTCCCCTTGTCCAACATGCTGGCTATTATCAATTATTTGATAACCAGTTAATACTTTGTGCAACCAGATCGGGCTTCCAGCACAGTGGCCTAATTCTTTATATATCTCCATATTTTCTTATTTTCTACAGTCTTTGTGCCACACATGTACTGAGAAAAAAGGAGCAATGCAAACCACTTTTTTTTAGTCCTTGAACCTTTTAGCTGCTCTGTTGCACTTTATACAACAAACTGTATAAATCATGACCAAAGGAACACAATAAAACACAATGTGGAAAGTGTTCTTACTCATTTTTGGTGTAATCCTTATTAAGAAAATGATTTAAACTTGTACCTGGTGGAGAACTGTAGTTTCTTAGACTGTAGTTTTGCTGTGTCACACTGATGACTCCCATTTTTCTCCTCCTGAAGTACACATGCTTACAAAGAACAAAAAAAGGTCATAGAAAGTATTTATCATTATAAATAATTACTTTGCAGCTACATTTTCAGCAGTTGTAGAAAACTAAACTAAAAAAACCCACTTCTATAGGATCTCATACTGCCGTTAAGGTATTTTTATAAGCTCAAAATACCAATTACTTGGAAATAGAAGCATGGAGATGGCAGTACCAAGGTTTTAAATCAAGTCCAACACCAACATTATTTGCCAAGTCTGGCAAAAACCTACATCAGCATCAAAACATACTGTTGGTAGCCATAATGCTTTAAATGTGTCTAATTACCTGTGTCAATAATATACACATTTAATAATGACAAATGTTAGGTAATCAGAACCATGGGTAACTTAAAAAGTTTATGGAAAAATGAAAAATTCAGCTTCCATGTTTCAACTTCTGCGAACTCCATTCCTGGCATGCAATTACATGTTCTGTCTGGATAACAATTATTAAGTGAGAGAAGAGGAAAAAATACACCAACACCAAAACACAACAAAAAGGTTTCTTTTGCTCATGAAGGAAGTAAAAAAATTTGGGAAGAACCTTACCTCATTGCACAAACTTGACGACTTTAAAGCATTCACTGAAAACTTCCTAATTCTCAACATTCTGGCTCCCGTCTGTGAAGCTGTTCCCTGTCATAATAAGAAAACATTGTACAAAATGTTTATGACAGGAAACTGGTGCTCCACGACTTCCACAGAAGTAAATCATGAAAATTAAGGTTTTTTCAGGTTCATAGAATCACAAAATCACCTTTAGAGATCATCTAGTCCAACCCCCCTGCAGAGGTAGGTTCACTTAGATCAGGTCGCACAGGAACACGTCCAGGTGGCTCCTGAATGTCTCCACAGAAGACAACTCCACACCCTCCCTGGGCAGCCTGTGCCAGGGCTCCATCACACTCACAGTGAAACAGTTTTTTCTTATATTTAAATGGAACTTTTTGTGTTCCAGCTTCATCCCATTACCCCTTGTCCTGCTGCTACATAAAACAGAAAAAAACGGATGCCCCAAGCTCCTGACATCCACTATTTAGATATTTATAAATGTTAATAAGATCTCCCCTCAGTCTCCTCCTGACTAAACAGCCCCAGCTCCCACAGCCTTTCCTTGTATGAAAGATGCTCCAGTCCCCTGGTCATCTTGGTGGCCCTGTGCTGGACTCTCTCCAGAAGTTCCCTGTCCCTCTTGAGTTGAGGAGCCCAGAACTGGACACAGGACTCCAGATGAGCTGGCTGATGTGATTGCTAAGTCTCTCTCCATCATTTTTGAGCCCCACCTCCATCCCTGGAAAGGTGATGGAACAACTCATCCTGAATGTTATCACTAAATATATGAAGGAAAAGATGGTTATCAGTGGGACTCAACATGGCTTCACCAAGGATGTGGAGAAAAAATGAGGGAGCATGGACATGGATCCCAGGGTATAATGCTAGGCCTGTTGGGGCAAGGCAGCCTGGGCTCTAGTTATATGGATTTGGTGCACAATCAAGACCAGAGTCAGAGCCATGGTTAAAGCAGTTCCTGTCACATAGACAGCAGGCCACTTTCTGTTCCCTCAAGGTCGGGCTGTTCTTGGCTGAAAGTGGTAAACAACTTCGAGGAAAAACAAGATGGGAAAATGTGAGGGAGCTTGCTTATCGCAGAAACCGCAAGTAGGATGAACATGAAAATGTAATCTATTAGCTGCTGTTGCTGAGCTAGCTTGAAGCCTGCAGTGTATATAAGTTAGGGCCTGCTTTCAATAAAGTGAAGATTTCTGCTATCACTCACACTGAGTAGGACTGAATTTCTTCCCACCCAGCTGAGAATCGGACCCTAGGCTGAGAGCCGCATGAAATAGGCTACGAGCTAGTTGTTAGGCCAAGAGCTGGACTTCACGGCACAAGGGGAAATTCTGTTTGACCAATCTGATAGCCTCCTATGAGTGCATAACCGGCTACCAGCTGGCTAGATGAGGGGAGAGCAGTGGATGTCATCTACCTTGACTTCAGCAAGGCTTTTGACACTGTCTCCCATAACATCCTCATCAGAAAGATCAAGCAGTGTGGCTTGGATGAGTGGACAGTGAGGTAGATCGAAAACTGGCTGAATGACAGAGCCCAGAGGGTGGTGATCAATGGCACAGACTCGAGTTGGAAGCCTGTGGCCAGTGGAGTTCCACAGGGATTGGTTCTGGGGCCAGTCTTGTTCAACATCTCAATCAATGACCTGGATGAGGGGAAAGAGTGTACCCTCAGCAAGTTCACTGATGACACCAAACTGGGAGGACTGGCTGATTCCTGCATCTGGGAAGGAACAACCCCATGCACCAGTACAGGCTGGGGGACGAACTGTTGAAGAGCAGCTCTGCAGAGAGGCCTGGGAGTGCTGGTTGATAATAGCTGACCATGAGCCAGCAATGAGCCCTCACGGCCAAGAAGGCCAATGGCATCCTGGGATGCATCAAGAAGAGTGTGGCCAGCAGGTCAAGGGAGGTTCTTCTCCCCCTCTCCTCTGCCCTGGTGAGGCCTCATCTGGAGTCCTGTGTCCAGTTCTGGGCTCAGCTCAAGAGGGACAGGGAAGTGCTGGAGAGGGTCCAGCGCAGGGCCACCAAGATGATCAGGGGACTGGAACATCTTTCATATGAGGAAAGGCTGCAGGAACTGGGGCTGTTTAGTCTGGAGAAGAGAAGATTGAGGGGAGATCTATTAACATTTATAAATATCTAAATGGTGGGTGTCAGGAGGTTGGGACATCCCTTTTTTCTCTAGCAGCTAGCAAAAGGACAAGGGGTAATGGGATGAAGCTGGAACACAAAAAGTTCCACTTAAACATAAGAAAAAACTATTTTACTGTTCAGGTGATGGAGCCCTGGCACAGGCTGCCCAGAGGGGTTGTGGAGGCTCCTTCCTTGGAGGTCTTCAAAACTTGTCTGGACATGTTCCTATGCGACCTGATCTAGGTGAACCTGCTTCTGCAGGGGTGTTTGACTAGATGATCTCTAAAGCTTCCTTCCAACCTGTACCACTTTATGACTCTATGATGTGGTCTCACCAGGGCAGAGTAGAGTTAGATGGGCTTGCAGTCTTCCAGACTACCGCTTTGCAGTTAAGTCAGTGTCATATCTCTAAAAATAATGTTATTAAGCCTCAAAAAAGGCTGCATAAATGCATGCCAACAAAACCTAAACTTATGTCTCAAATTTGCAAACATAAAGCAGATCAATTAACACCTGAGTTTACTTTATCATGCTCAGATAAGCTCCAGAGCACCAACTGCTGACCAGTGAAGTGTAAATAGCTCTTCTGATCTCAAAGGGGGAAGAGGACCAGGCAAAATTACACAATAATTTCAGTTGGAAAAGATCTTTAAGATCACCAAGTCCAACTACTAAACTAACACTGTCCATCTCAACACCATATCCCTCAGCACCTCATCCACGCATCTTTTAAATATCCCCAGTGACAGTGACTCCACCACGTCTCTGGGCAGCCTGCACCACTGCTTAACAACCCTCTTGGTGAGAAGGTTCTTCCCAGTCTCCAATCTAAATGTCCTCTGGTGTAACTTGAGGCCATCTCCTCTTGTCCTATCACTCATTACTTGGGAGAAGAGACTGACTCCCACCTCACTACAACCTCCTTTCAGGCATTTGTAGAGAGTGACCATGTCTCCTCTCAGCCTCCTCTTCTCCAGGCTAAACAGTTTCTTCAGTTGCTCCTCATCTGACTTGTGCAATAGACCCTTCACCAGCTTTGTTATCCATCTCTGGACATGCTCCAGCACCTCAGTGTCCCTCTGGCAGTGAGAAGCCCAGAACTGAACATTGTACGCATTGCAAGGGGAGGGAGGTGTGTGGTGGGATGTATTCGGGACAGAAATTACCAACAACATTAAATACTCTGAGCTTTTAAGATTCACCAAAACCACTACGACACACAGCTCAAGCACAGAAGCTTCAAACCGTTTCCCAGGTGGCTCCTGCTTACTTAAGGAGACTTCAGCTCCGGTGACGCGATGCTTCGTGGCAGTTTCCGGATCCAGGCTGCACAACACAGGCTCACAGGCCTTCGCCCGACGAGCCACACGCCCGCCTTCCAGAGCCGCCGCTGCGCTCCGCTCAGCTGACCAGGCGCTGGGCGCGACGGAAGAGCCGAGGTGACACAGAGCCAGAGGTGGCCGAGCCGAGCCGGAGGCGCAGGCGGCTGCTCCTCGGAGGCACCCCGCAAACAGCCTGTGCGGACCCCGCCACAACGCCTCCTCTCCCGCTTCCACACGAACAACTTTAACAAAGCCGAGCCCGAGCTTGCGGCGCGGGCCCAGTCCCGGCCGCGACAGCCGCCATGCTGCTGGAAGACGCGACCATTCCTGATGTCCACGGCGGCCCCAACACCTTACCTCCACGAGTTCCGCCGTTCCGCCCTCCCTGCCCCCAACCTGACAGACCGAGGCGGCAAAAAGCGCCGCTCCAGCCTCTCCGCTTTTCCCCTCTTCCCGGCCTCGGTTAGAGCTCTCCGCTGCCTTTCCGCCGGAAGGAACCAAAGCGCCGCCGGGAAGCGTTTCCAGCCGGGGCGGTTTCTCGTGTGCCCGTCCTTTTCCCTGCGGAGGGCGCTGCTGCGCAGAGGAGTCTGTCCGAGGCGCGGAGAGAAGCCGCGGGGCAGCCGCCATGGTAAGGGCCGGGGCCGGGGCCGGGCCCGGGGTCCGGGCCCGGGAGGGCCGGGAGGGGACGGAATGGGGGCGAGAGGGCGCGGGACGGGGAGGGACGGGGAAAAGCGGCCGGGCGAACCCCGCCGCCCCGTGCTGAGGGGCCGCCGCCGGGCCGCGGCCCGCTCGGGCCCGCGCCGCGTGTCGCGGCGGCCCCGCCGCTCGGTGAGGGCGCAGCCCCGGCCCCGCTCACCGCACCGCCCTTGTGCCCACAGCCGCAGAACGAGTACATCGAGCTGCACCGCAAGCGCTATGGGTACCGTCTGGACTACCACGAGCGGAGGAGGAAGAAGGAAGGCCGCGAGGCACACGAGCGGTCCCGCAAGGCTAAGAAGATGATTGGTCTGAAGGCCAAGCTCTACCACAAGCAACGTCACGCTGAGAAAATTCAGATGAAGAAGACGTGAGTATCGGGAGCCTCTCTGGTATCGTCCTTGTGTTCCAGTAGCTGAAGGATGAGGTGGCAGCATTCACTTCGTTTCGAACAGCCGTTTACTACCCAGGAGATGTGTCACACCGTTAAATAGCGTTCAGGTTGTAGAAGAAGAAGGGATTTTGCTACAGTGAAGACGTTCCCAACTTTCTTTCCGCTTGATAGATGCGTTAACAAGTGGGCTCCTAAAAACATTCCTTGAGCATTAATCTGCAACAGCAGTGACCAAAGTGCACATAGAACCAAAACACGAATGGGCTTACTTAGGGCTTGTATGTCAAATGCTACAAGAGGTAGCAGACGTTTTTCAGTGTTAAGAAGTCAGGTGTTTGAGCAGAACATGGGGCTTGACTTCCAGGATAAACTACAGTATCAAGGATAGATAAACATAAGCATTTTTCTGAAAGTTTTCTCTTGTTCAGAAATGGAAATCAGAGCTGTTAACAGTATTCCTTGTCGCTGTTGGACTTACTTAATTTCTCTCCACAGTGTAGTTTTGGCATATTTGGCTATTTTTATTTGGTTATTTTTTGCAGTTGTTGACAGTTACTTTGCCCTGCTACTTGTAAAGGTATTGGGTTTGTTAACTAGCTTGTGGGTCTTTTTTTTTTCCTTCTAAATGACTGCAAAAGTAAGGAAATGCAGCCTTTCTTGTACACACACATGCCTCAGACTTGTAAGCGTTGCTGTCAAATATCAGAAGAGCAGTAGTGTGTTGTTTTTTTGTCAGAGAGGAAGGCTTCTTTCTCTCTCAAAGCCCTTGGCTGCTTAAGTCATTCAGGAGTTCCTTGATGAGATACATGTCTTGTATTCCTGTCTTGATGAGAATCTACAAGGTTTTTACACGTTGTGCGTCTGTCTGCTATAGCATTAAGTGAAATTACTAATTTACCTCAAAAATTATTTAGGATTGTTCCATAAATATATGCTCGTCTACAAATACCTCTTAAAAGAAATTTTTGATCAGGCATAAGCAAAGTTAAAAGGATATACCTAAAAATGAGCCTTCTATGTTTTAAACTTTGAATATTTGATTTTTTTTAATCCTTGCAGCATTAAAATGCATGAAAAGAGAAATACAAAGGAAAAGAATGATGAAAAAACACCGAAAGGAGCTGTACCAGCATACCTGTTGGATAGAGAGGGCCAGTCCCGGGCTAAGGTTCTCTCTAACATGATCAAGCAGAAGAGGAAAGAAAAAGCTGTAAGTAACTATTAACATTCAGGTAAAATTACTTGTGGCGAGGATCACTTTGTGTTGCTGATGCTCAGGTGACTTAACAGCCTACCGGTAAAGTCTAAATAAAACTTTAGACCTTCAGTAACTGAGCAATCTAGGACAAAGCAAGCATATGCGATGTCTTGTCTTTCATAACTTCAAACGCTAATCAAAGTAAGTAGCTGTGAGTTGTACAAAAGTCACGGTGTACCACCGCTCTTCAGAGAAATTTTATTTATGCTGTGGTTGGCCCTTTTCACTTTTCAGCTTGTAAGACTATCGACTTCTTTTTTTTTTGTCTTTTCCAGGGGAAATGGGAGGTTCCTGTGCCAAAGGTCCGTGCACAAGGAGAGACGGAAGTTTTAAAAGTCATCCGTACAGGAAAGAGGAAGAAGAAAGCCTGGAAGAGAATGGTTACAAAAGTCTGTTTTGTTGGAGATGGCTTTACTAGGAAGCCTCCTAAGTACGAACGATTCATTCGACCAATGGTAATGCTCTTGAGCCTTAGTAAAATTTAAGTAATAATTCTTTCAAGTTACTGCTTTGAGTTTCTGTAGCAAGTAGACTTCTGTGCTGATGCACCTGATTACTACTGACGTAAAACATTGCTATGGGTTTCCTTGCAGAAGTCAAAATGTAGAACTGCCTGAGGGTGGGAAGGTGTCCCTGCACTCACAGTCTTCTGCTTTTACTCCTGATGGCTCAGATGAGAAGGCCTTTAGCAAAGGCACTTGGAATAGCTTTAAAAGCTGGAGGCTTCTTTTCCAGGCTGCTGTGATTCTATCAGCTGCAGAAGTCCACTCTGTTTTAGGAGTCCAGAACTCACTCCTGGTTTGTTAAGCAGGCCTGAAGCACAATTGTGACCATGTGCAGGGGAAATGCTGTGCCTCCAGCCCGACCTTTTCCTACACAGTTGCAGGAATGGTGCTTGGGTCCTAGCAGCCTGACAGTGCACAGAAGGAACAGTTAGATTCACCAAGACAGTCTAGTTTTTCTATAAGTAGCTGTTCCCATCTCCTTACAGGAATAACAGTCACGAGGCAGGGTGCCTGCTGGATCATACCCAATTACTGTGGTGATGGCAACCTTACACAGGAGCCTTGGGTGGATTTTTATTGATACAGAAAGGTTTACAGTACTTGATGGTGAAATACCCTTTATGAAGCACAGGTTGCTAGATAAAAAGTGCTGTAGGAGATGGATACTTAATATTTTACAGTATGTGACAGGTTTTTCGTATGGTAGGCAGACAGCATTCTGTGGTCTAGATTGTTTCATTCTTCCCAGTCTCTCAGAACACACAAAGCTGAGGGTGCAATGCTAAAAATGTTAACCTAGACTGGTTAGTTGTAAGGGTTTAAAGCAAATGTTAACTTGTTCTAACCCTCCTTATTTAACAGGGCTTACGTTTCAAGAAGGCACATGTGACCCACCCTGAACTTAAAGCTACTTTTTGCCTCCCTATCCTTGGTGTAAAAAAGAATCCCTCTTCTCCTTTGTACACGACACTGGGTGTAATCACCAAGGGGACCGTCATTGAGGTGAACGTGAGTGAGCTTGGACTCGTGACACAAGGGGGCAAAGTTATCTGGGGTAAGTCATTAAATTTGTGGTACTGCAGAACTACTTCTAAAAGATCCAAGCCTTCACTGCCTCATGTGTTGTTAAGACCACTTCCTATAAATTGTCATAATTAAGCCCACTGTTGAATGTTGGGCTTGGGCTGTGGCAGAACTTAGGCATCTCTGAAAATGTAAGTTTTAATTTTAGGCTTTCCATACACACTTCCATAATCAAATTAGGTATTTCCTTGCTTCCCTCTCATATTAAGCAGTGCTGCAAGTGTACAAAGACTTAACTCTGTGAACTATGAACTGTATTAGGTTTACTGCGGAAGTTCTCTGTGGATGTGTCTTTGTAGGATCAGGCTGGCTGCTTTTAACACAGAGGTCAACTTGAACTATAGCAGAACCTATGAATGAACTTTGAAAAAAATCTATGTTATGAACCTTTAATGAAAACCAGTGTTAAGATTTAGATTTCAAAATGCATTCATTTTGGAATGGGAATTTCCAGCACTTTTAAAAAAAGAGACTGGTGGATTGAACTTGGCAAGCAAGTATGTGTGTGCAGTTCTAATGTACTATATGAACTACTTCAAGCTTTTGTAGACATTTACTTCTCTTTCCTCTTTAGGGAAATACGCCCAAGTTACAAACAATCCAGAAAATGATGGCTGTATTAACGCAGTCCTACTAGTGTAAGTTGTGTTTGATGTTAAACGTTGAACCATGGACTCCTGCAAAATCAGTACCTTTTCAGCAACCTCTCTGGAACCTGGAAGACAGGTGGAAGAATGCAGCTATTCTCTTACTGCAGCCTGACATCAGAAATTAAACAGCTTGATACTTGCCCCTGCAGAAGCATGGACTTGAGAACGTATTAACAGCATGGGAGGGAGGGAAGACATCAAGGAGGGCAGCTGTTTCCACACACCTGATCCCCATGTTATGTCACATCTTTATCCCCTGTGCCTCCTTTACTGTATTAAAGAATAAAGACTGGAGCGTGTGGCACTGTGGTTCCAGGCAAGAGGAGAACAGTTTCAGAAGTTTTAATTTATAATACCTATTTAGCTTGCATCTTGAAAATACAAGAAACAAAAGCTATTCCTAAGCTGCAAGTTATTCCTAAGCTGCAAGTTTTCAGTGATGCTGCATGTGACAGCAGCAGTGTTCTAGTCAGGAATTTGGTGGTAAGCAAACCTGGCCCTATTAAGCACTGCAAATGAAACACTCAGCATTTTGTATGCCTGCTCCTAAACAAGACTTCAGCCCCCCAACTTGGTATTTGTATACTAGGTAAGACTCTCCGGAGCAGATTTCCCCAGGCTGAACAATTGCAACCATCAGCCTCTTGTGTGACAGATGCTCCAATCCCTTAATCATCTTCATGACCGGATGATATTCCAGATCTGGAACACTGGCCAGGAAGTCAAGCGAGCTGCTTTTGTGCCAGCCTTCTTGCTTCTCTTACACCATCTGATAGAGACAGTAGTTGAACTATACCAAAATCTTCTCTGACAGAGTGTTTTATTAGTTTAACAGATTGCCCCAGTCTGGACTGAAAGACTTACGGTGATTTTTACTTTTGTTTAGTGGCAAGTGCTTTGAAACTGAGAAGGTCACAAGCTTGAAAAGAGGGTGTTTTGTCAAAACAGATAAGCTTCCATTAAGTTCCTGTTGCTTTATCCTTTACTGCAGGTTAACACTTTAAACAGAATAGTTTTCTACAGTGTCTCAAGACTACTGCAATTTGTGCTGTAAATGCATGACTTGTTGGATGAATAACACAACTGTTGCACCTCAGACATTTTAAGAGTGTGTTACAGCATTTCCAGTTGGTTTGTCCATAGCAAATTACGTGAGCAACTGCGAAGTTTACGTCTTGAATAGTTCGTATAAAAAGCAGGATGTTCCTGCAACACTGAGAATAGAGTTTGCTACAATTTTTTATAAAGGTCTGATGCAGGAAATTGTCTT
Organism: Colius striatus; assembly: GCF_028858725.1. Classification (NCBI taxonomy): domain Eukaryota; kingdom Metazoa; phylum Chordata; class Aves; order Coliiformes; family Coliidae; genus Colius; species Colius striatus. The sequence goes on along the minus strand of NC_084790.1, from coordinate 50,601,072 downwards.
AATTGAGAAAAGATATCTTTTGTGATTGTAAAGCTCCTTGGTAGCAGAGACATTGTAAAATTGCACTAGTTCTCATGAACTGAACCACTTCAAAACATGCTTCCTGTATATCAAGACAGTACTAAAATATTAAAGACCAAGAAGAAAAAGATCACAAAATATGTTTAATTACTACTTCAAAACATTTCAAAAGAGCCAACAGTACTACAAAAGGAAAAACAAGCACTGTAACAAGACTGAAGTACAATACTCTAGAATAGCAACACATCTTTCCTAAGATTTATAAAGAGGGTATCCCCAGTTTAGAAGACATCTAACACCACATTTGTGGAAATAATTTTAGACATCTCTTGGAAATAAAATTTCAGAATGGTCACTTAAAGCAGAGAAGCTGAAACTGAGGTCTGCTGCTATGTACTTGGTAGTGTTGATGACATTGGAAATAATTCCATTAGTTACATCTAGAAATTAAAGGGTATAAAAAAGCAACACACAAAGGTCAGACACCTTTTCCAATTAAGTGAGAAGTACTTTTCCAGTAAGACATATTTGTGTAAAGGGCTATGAAACATGAAAACAGCAAACAAGAAGCTTGCACAAACAGAAGACCAAAAGAAAAGCAAGTCCCATTAAAAATTAACAAACACAGCAAGAGATACATTTGAACAAGTGTTGGATTCAAATACAAAACTATTCACTAAGGCTCTAAACTTCATTCCTAGACTAAATCCCCAAAACAATACTGCTTGCTTTCACTTGTATTGGTTTTGCATGACAAGGTCTTGGTAGCAGAGGGGGGTACAGGGGTGGTTTCTGTAAGAAGTTGCCAGAATCTTCCCCCATGTCTGATAGAGCTACTGCCACCTGGCTCCAAGATGGACCCCACCACTGGCCAAGGCCAAGCCCATCAGTGACAGTGTCAGCACATTTGAGAGAGGGAAGAAAGTTACAGTGCAGGTGCAAAACTGCATCAGGAGAGAGGAGTGCAAATACATAAGAGCAACAGCCCCGCAGCCACCCAGCTCTCCAGAGAGAGACCTGGGAGTCCTGGTTGATAATAAACTACCATGAGCCAGCATCGTGCCCTTGTGGCCAAGAAGGCCAATGACATCCTGGGATGCATCAAGAAGAGTGTGGCCAGCAGGTTGAGATTCTCCTCCCCCTGTCCTCTGCCCTCGTGAGGCCTCATCTGGAGTCTTGTGTCCAGTTCTGGGTTCCCCACCTCAAGAGGTACAGGAAATTTCTAGAGAGTCCAACACAGGGCTACCAAGATGACAGGGGACTGGAGTATCTCCCTTATGAGGAAAGGCTGCAGGAACTGGGACTGTTCAGCTTGGAGGAGACTGAAGGGAGACCTCATTAACACTTACACGTACTTGAAAGGTGTATGTCAAGAGGATGGGGCGACATTTTTTCTGTAGTGTCCAATGATAGGACAAGGGGAATGGACAAAAGTTGGAACACAAAAAGTTCCACTTAAGGAAAATCTTTACCATGAGGGTGAGGGAGCTGTTCTCTGGAGGTTTTAAAAATTTGCCTGGATGCATTGCTGTGTGATCTGATCTAGGTGAACCTGCTTGAGCACGGGGGTTGGACTAGAAAATCTTTAGAGGCCCTTGCCAACCCCTACCGTTCTGTGAGATCAGTTCCAACTTAGCCAGGGAAAGTAAAAGCCAGTTGAATAATGTTGCTTTCTCACAAACGCTGTTTTCTGACCTCACAGAGAATACAAGCAGTAAACAAACACACTAAAAATACATCTATAAGTAACTGAGTACATCTACATCAATTGAAGTATTTGGCAGATTAAACTTCCTTAAAGCTTGCTCTAAAAACAGATGATGAGTCACGGTATACTGTATACAACCACTCTTTAAGCCACCAGCCCTCACAAATCCCAAATTCTTATCAATGCAATACAATACGTGTTTTCTAACCCCTGGGTTTTTTGGGGGTTGGGTTTTTTTTTTGTTTGTTTTTTTAAAGACAAGAAAACTTAGCACTAGAAGAGAAAAAAATGCAGAAGATGCAGAAGTGTTGTCTCGTTCTTCATGGAAAATGCTTTTTCAGTTTTAGAAATAGCTAAGGTTCACTTGAATATGTTTACAAGCCCTCATGAAAGATCTTGAACCTTGGCACTCAACAGGAGCACCTCCGTACATTTAAAGGAAGTTACAGCTACATGAAGTAGTTAAAAAAATCCAGATTTTAGTTCAGTCATCCCATGCACCCTGAATCTGAGATTTAAATAATAAACATTTCTTTAAAACAGTCTTTTTACCCATATAGGCTGCTCTTAACAGATTAAAAAGGAACACAGTACTTCCCCAGGTGAAATACTATGACTGTATCTCATACAGTTAAAATAGCTTATAAATACAGTAAAAAAAAAGAGTAAGCATAAAAACTGAAAACGAGATTCTTACATTAGGTTCCTAGACAAGACAGTATTGCAGCTATTCAAGTGAACCTTGTACTCAAAAGTCCTGAACAGTAATTCTAGATACCTCTTTTGAGACATTGTGACTAGTTCACCAGTCTTAGAAAATGCATATATCAAGACTAACAGTGGTGTGGCTTCATGTTCTTGGAACCATTGCTCTTTGCTATATTTCTTTCAATAAATGACACTCCTCTTGTAATGGGTTAAAAAGGAGTAACTTACGCTATATGTGACAAATTAAATACCTGGTTTGCCAGGACAGCCCGTGAAGGAAAACATGCATGAAAAGTCTGGTTTTATTTCTGTGGGCACACAGCAAAGTTTGCTTGCTGCTTTTAAAAAGAAAGCTATCATCATAGGAATTACATCCAAATTAGAATTGAGAACCATACGTATTTGCAAGCAATCACCTGTTAACTCCTAAAGGCACAGAATTTTGGCAAACAAGCATTTGCTGAGAGCCCCACTAATAGTCACACTAATTAATGCCACAACCACTTGAAATGCCAGCACTCAAAGGAGTCACACACCTGGCAGACACAGTATTTTAACAGCTACTCTACAACACCAGCCAAGTATCTGGAAAACAAAGCACCACTTCCATTCAGACCAAACAAGATCAAAAAGTTGTCATATCCTTTTCCTGCAACATAACAAGCAATCAAGTATCTGCTCAACACATGCAAGAAGTTAGGAAGGCAGTTCAAACAATTCTGTAGAAGTACTGAAATCTACACTCCATGCACTCTGGAAAAACTTGCAGTTATTGAGATGCTTGCTTTGGAAGCCACAAACAGTTTACTGTGTAGACATGTCTTCATCTGCATAACTTAACTATTAGAGTGCACTACGGCAGATACTGCACTGAACATGTTTCTACTGACTTGGCTGTTTCAAGTGATTGTCATGAAAGACAGATGCTGTTTATGCTGTTTTTTATCTACTGAGTTACATCTTCTTGGGTATTTTAAGATCAGCTGAGAGAAGCTATGGGGAGGGAACAAGAAACAAAGAAGGAATTTTCTTGGTATGCTTCTCTCCACAGCAGAGAACACAAAACAAATGGTAGAGTGATGTCTGGCCTTATGGAAGGCTATGGGAATTTAAGGAACCTTAATAGGGCCAGGATTTGACTTCTCTTCCATGACTGACACCTCAAATATGCAAACTGCTCCCTTTGCTAGCACAACTGCAAGCATTTATTCAGTACATGTCCCGTATAAAAGGAGGAGAGTGGTTGTTTACTTTCACATTCTGACAAAGCTCAATGTCTACTGGTTAAAAATTTAAGAACGCTTGAGGAAAGGTGATGAATCCCAAAATGAACTCCAACCCAGAATCTTAAATGTGTGCCCTGTGTCTCATATAGTTTAGTTACACCCTAGTGTTCTACACAAAAAAAATAACTTCCTTATAAATAGAAGAATTATCAATAAACATTTCATTAAGCTGGCTTTCCTTTTTTCTTGGGTGGACCTTTGTAGCCTTTGGCCTTTCTCCGCAGGTTTCTCCTGTCTATGATGGGTACCTCAACTTCTGCTTCCTCAGAGCTGCTGTCAGCAGCCCACTCTGTTGATGTCTGTGTCTGCTCAGACTCCTTTGACTGCTCTTCCACCTGGTTCTTCTGTCCTTCCTGTCCAGGAGGTACCTGAAAAGAAACACCCTCAAGTTCAACCATTATCAAAGAGCTCTGACTCAAGGGAACAGGGGTCTCATGTGAGTTGTGCCCTGTGTCCTCATTTTGATCTTCTGATGAGGAAGCTGTTTTGGACGATACGTTTTCAGAGACAGATTCCTCTGCTGCTTCAGTCACCGTGGAGTTGGGCAGCCCATTGTCAGAGGGCTCTTCCTTCTGTGCTGAAGCAGCTGCATTTTCAGTGGTTTTCTTTTCAGAGTCTTGCTGTCCTTCAGTGCCCTTCTCCACTGATGTACTTTCTTCAGTCAGCACTTCTGAATCATTTACATTTAAAACCTGAATGTAGAGGAGAAAGGTGCCAAAACAGCCAAAAGGACAATTAATTGAAGATACAAGAGGCTGAATAACCTCTTGCTAGCAACCTCAGAGGACATTTTGGAATTCAGCAGTTTAATAATACATGTATAGTCAAACAAACAAGTCTCTTTCTCCCTTTTGCACAAAACTCCCTTTTGCACAAGACTAGTTTTGTGAACTGTATTTGATATCCAGATTTGCTATCCTATTTTCAAACTTAACTTACTCAAAGGATCACTCAGGCACAGTAAAAACATTCCAAAATTAATCCCCAGGGAAAAAGTATAGGCTTTATTTTAGACAAATACAGTTATAATTTTGCTAGCATATAACAACAGACTCTTGCAGTATAAACAAAAAACAGTAAAATCTACATTCTAGAGGAATATTTTACCAGTAACAAATTGGTTGTACACTTCCTTGGGGTATAATTATCAGACAACATAAAGCCATGGCTTTTCACTCATATCAAATTAAGATTTTAGTGGAAAAGAGCTGACCCACTACTGCCAAGGCCACTGGAGCAACATATCTTTCTTTTTGGTATTACCTACATTTATGGCCCACTTCTGCATATTAAAACAGAAACTCTAGTATATTCTATGTATGGATTTTCATTATCTGGCCTAAAAATTGCTTCTCCCAAGAATTTCATACAATGATAGTTGCTGCTTTCTACCAGTTACTTCACAAAATAGAAAACAGCAAGGCCCATACACTCTGAAGGAAAGATGACTTCATATTTTGTTTCAATTCTCTCACCTTCTCCAGTGCTGTGTCTTCTGATGATTTTGCTGGAGACTCAAGGATTAATGGAACAATCAGTGTCACAGGTTCTTCTCCTTGACTCTCAGACTGTAATTTTGGTTCATCACTTAGAGCTTTATTTGCTGTTTCCTCTTCAGTCATAAGTGAAGTCTTAGCAGTTTCTTCTCTTACCTCACCATTCAGGGGTTCTGATGGAGCTTCCTAAAAATCACATTTTAAAGTGGGTGTATCTGTGATTTAAATTGGCAGCTTAATGTGAGAAGCAAATATCTCAGGTACTTAGAAATATGTACCAAGAAAGCAGAGCAGCTAACTTAATGAGGTTATTAGCTTGGTGCTGTCACATGTGCTAAACTTCTGACCACAGCTTACACTACTAGAAGCAAAGCCAAGCAGTTTTTATGCACAAGCACACATGCTGCAGTCATTCCCTGAACCCAATGTACTGTAAGACCCACATTCTCACCAATTAGTAAGAATATAAAACCCTGGAGGCATCACTAAGGCACAAAGTGCTCACAGTCTTAAATTCAGGCTGTTAAATTGTAAATAAAAGCTGGATTTAAAGCTTGCCTACTTTGACGTTTAAGTGGAGAAGTAAGAGCCAATAGCAGACACTGAAGCACACCAGCTATTGGCTTCTTCAAATGAACTTTTATTAAAAAATGAGAGATACTAGATCAGATCTTGACCTTAATCCAGTTCTCCAGAACATCTGAATAGGAGAAATCAATTAGGAAAATTAGTTTGGCAGACAAGCTAGAAATTCACCTTCATGAAGATGCAAGCAATTATACTGTTCAAAGTAAGTATAACGGAATATTTCCTGAAACTAATTCTATACTAGCCTTAGCTTCTCTGGTATGCCACTCAACAAAGCACTGGCACAAAAAAAAAATTTAAAAATTCAAAGAGTTGATGGTCATGTGGATCAAGACAACATCAATCATATTTAACAGAAGTTGTAGTTGTACTCCAAACTTATCTGATATTACTATCCCGTTCAACTCACCTCTTTCTCACTCTGTTTCTCATAGCGTGGTACATGTACCTCCATTTCTAACACAGCCAGATTGTTATCTTCAGTACTTATTTCCTCATCCATCAAAACAGTATCATCCTGAGGTACTTCTAAGTCTTTATAGTCATCACAGGTGTGGGGAGAAAAATCTGGTCTGCAACAGGTATTAAGATATAATCTTTAATCTTTTAGATTAATACATAATTTTCATATCTCAGTGGGAAAATTCTTTCATGACCAATTATAAAGTGCTATATCACGTTTGCCACAGCAAGTAAGAATCCAGAAATCTAAACATATCTAAAAATGCCTAAATCCTCATTAGGAAAAAAAATAAATCACCAACCAGGAAAAATGGTTCAGTAATTATAAAACAAAGACACCTAACTCACATTTTATGGGAATAAAAGTCAGAAACTTCAGGTTTTATTTAAAATTTAGAAAGCTGTAATTCATTATATATTTGGAAGGCACAAAGGGGTGAGAAAGTAACTCACTCCTTCCACCTCAACTGTAGAAACTATTTAAGATTATGAAGTTAAAAACACGTTAGTATGATTTTGGATATACACGTATTACAAAGACAAAGACTGAAAAGAATTTAAGGCAACAAATCAGCTTCATGGCTGAAGAACGTTTAATCAGCTAGAGTTTAAATTAGCAAATAGTTAAAGATGAAGCTTAGATGCACCTGATGGGTATTCAGTTCTCATTTTAAAGATGATATAACTTATATGATCTGGAAGTATTACACACTAGCAAAGAAGGAAGAACATGCAAAAGATTTACAGGAGTCTGCTTCATGATCTCATAATAAAAGGCAGCATTGGAGGGTTTTATCCTTTTATCCCACTACCAGTCTGGAGATGAAGGCACTCCATCAGGGAGAAAGTCCCTGATAGAAGGCCCTGCAGCATTCACTAATGTGTATGGAAGGAGAGAATCAAGTTGCTATCCCACCCCACTGCCATCAGGATTCCCTTTAGGTCTGCTCACAAGCATCATGTTACATATTTTGTTCAAAGAAGCAGTGATGACACCTTGTTGACTTCATTCTGCAAGGCCCAAAATACTGATGTTTGGTACAGTCAAGTCGTCTCACATATCAACTAACCAATTTCTAGTAGTAACAGGCCAAATAATTTCTTAAACTGTGTCAGCATTAAACCATGCCCTTTGACCTGCTGGAACCCACTTAGGGCGTCACAGTGACAGTACAAGACAGCAGCACTGTATCTCTGTAGTACCACAGAGCAATTCAAAACACAAAAATTAGTATGTACCTAGCTGAAATCCTCAGTTTCATATAGCAAAAATAAAGCCCAAATAATTTTATTTAAAGAAACCTAATGGAACAAGTTTGAGGGATTCCCCAGAAAATAATCAGTTTATTTTCAGTTCCTCAAATGAGGTTTGTAGGGTTGCAGTGGGGTTTTTTGGAAGACAAGGAGAGGAGACAAAGACCTGGGGTGGAGAGCAGAGGCACACACATGCTCACACAGAGGATGGAGCAATTTAATTAACTTCCTTCAAATAGCCACAGTTTTGCTTTCTGGATGGAAGCCAGGACAAGTTAGTACTTCAGGCGCTCTCTTGAATGAATTAGTATGGCACCCAACTAGTACCATTCTTCACATCCTCATTTAACGATTATTACACAGGATAACATTCTTTAAACTGGAGATGACTTTTCAGGATATACTTTTGGATATCATGGTTTTAAAAATCAGAATTTGTACAAACAAAGGACTTTACTTTGGATGGGTGGCTCCCTATAACTCTTCTGTTAAATGAAAAGCAGTAACCAGCTCCCAGACTAAAAAGTCAGACTTTCTTTTACTGCAATATGCCACTGTAACAAGAGGTCAGGCTGGGATACCTCTCCAAAGATCACACATAGCATTGTGGATACATGTCCAGTTACATTATTGCATGAAACTATGCTGTATGAATACAGATATTTTTATCCTTGTGCAGACTCAGTTAACAGAACAGCCTCAGTCCTCACTGTTTCTTACTACTATTGCCAGGATCCACGGAGCTTTCAGAAACACTTGTATTTTGGTGCAATCACTCTTCATCATCTTCTTCATCCCAAATGATGTCTCAATTTTCTCTCACATAAAGCTTTATTTTTAGTAATCTTAAAATCAAAAAAGTAGGATGAAAGGAGAAGAAATATAAAGTAGCACACTGAGATACTGATATAGTTTGTGACTGCCCAAGCCAGCAAAATAACAAATCAGTAAAATACAGGCTCCTCTACCTTTTTGACATATGAAGAGCACTTTCCTCGTGTCTTTGAGGAGTCTGAGGTTCAGATTCCAGCCTATATTTTCCTAACTTGAGACGTCTTAAATGACTGTTCCGTGTCCAAACTGAAGCAGGAGCTATGTTGGAGTCTTGGAGGGAAAACAAACAAAAAAAACCCAACAGAACAAATGTGAGTGAGCAAACACAAAGTTCTGCATATGATTTTCTCCTTAATATTTCATTAAAGTAACCAAGTGCAAGTAAGCAGCTTTTCATTGTGGTACTTTTTTTCCCCTTTAATACGTGTGCATAATATCTTTACCATACTCACTACAATTTTATCAGAAGAACTCTAATAATTTTGAGGTGAGCCTCAGCACATTAGAGGAAACCATGTTTTTATATACTTGGTAGATGAATACACCAAGACTGAAAGCAGTAAAAAACCCTACTAACCTAATAATCTGCAGTAATCACAGTACTGATAATCAGAGTTATTTTTACCTTCAGATGTGCTTGCATGGACATCTGCTGATTCTTTACTGTTTTGAGAGTCAGCCTGTGAAGCAAAAGCAAAACCAATATTATTCCCAAAACTTCTAAATTCACTAAAATACCTTAAAATCCTGTTTCTGTGGTTGCATCATTCTAAAGCACCATTTCATAGCAACAACTCTACAGAAGATCAGCTACAACCACTCTTAATTTCAGATAGTTACACATGGGTATCTTATCTCCCAGATTTTTTTTTCTTAAATTATCTTTATTACAAGGATATGTTTTTCCCGCATTTTTCTTCTGGTCTTAACATCGAAGATAAGACTTGAAATAACCTGTCATTATCACCAACACTACCACATTTTTCTCCTAACCATTCCATTTATAACAAGTGTCCACAATTAATTGCAGATGTCTTTTTGCTGTTTCTGTTTTCTATATAAACGAAACTAAAGTAGCTGACAAAAACAAAACATTATTTTTCAATTTTATATTTGCATGCTGTTTTGTAGCCTTTTTAATGTAGTATGCAAGAGAATATGACAGCCTGTGTAAAAAAAAAAAAAAGATCAGACAAGAAAAATCAGAACTTAAAGATTCAGCAGTAATGCAGGTTACATGCAAAGTGAGCACATGTGGCTGTTTATGTTAGAGTTCCCTCTCCTCTAGAGCCCTTTTGCCTCTCCTTCACCACCATTCAAACATTTCCACTTTTTTTTGCAAATTAGCTGAGGACTCAGTGGTAAACAATGCTCTTAGGTGGGTACAAGCTGTAAACATTAAAATTACACATAATGCTCACTCCTGGATAAAAATAATGTAGAAATGAAAAATCAAAGAATGGTAGGGGTTGGAAGAGACCTTTAGAGATTATCTATTCAAACACTCCTGCAGAAGCAGGTTAACCTAGATCAGGTTGCATAGGAACATGTCCAGGCGGGTCTTGAAGAGCTCCAAGGAAAGACTCCACAACCCCTCTGGGCAGCCTGTGCCAGGGCTCCCTCACCCTCACAGTGAAATAGTTTTTTCTTATATTTAAGTGGAACTTTTTGTGTTCCAGCTTCATCCCATTACCCCTTGTCCTGTTGCTAGCTACTATAGAAAAAAGAGATGTCCCACCCATCATTTAGATATTTATAAATGTTAATAAGATCTCCCCTCAATCTCCTCTTCTCTTGATTAAACAGCCCCAGTTCCCACAGCCTTTCCTCGTATGAAAGACGTTCCAGTCCCCTGATCATCTTGGTGGCCCTTCCCTCCAGAAGTTCCCTGTCCCTCTTGAGCTGAGGAGGCCAGAACTGGACATAGGACTCCAGATGAGGCCTCACCAGGGCAGAGGAGAGGGAGAGAACCTCCCTTCACCTGCTGGCCACGTTCTTCTTGATGTATCCCAGGATGCCATTGGCCTTCTTGGCCACGAGGGTACATTGCTGGCTCATGGTCAGCTATTATCAACCAGGACTCACAGGTCTCTCTCTGTAGAGCTGCTCTTCAGCAGTTCAACTCCCAGCCTGCACTGGTGCATGGGGTTGTTCCTTCCCAGATGCAGGACTCTGCCCTTGTCCTTGGTGAACCTCATGAGTTCCTCTCTGCCCAACTCTCAAGCCAGTCGAGAACCCGCTGAATGGCAGCACAGCCTTCTGGGGAATCAGCCAGTCCTCCCAGTTTGGTGTCATCAGGGAACTTGCTGAGGGTACACTCTGTCCCCTCATCCAGGTCGTTGATGAAGATGTTGAACAAGACTGGCCCCAGAACCAATCCCTGTGGAACTCCACTGGCCACAGGCCTCCAACTCGATTCTGTGCCACTGATCACCACCCTCTGAGCTCTGTCATTCAGACACCTCTCAATCCATCTCACTGTCCACTCATCCAAGCCACACTGCCTGAGCTTTCTGATGAGGATGTTATGGCAGACAGTGTCAAAAGCCTTGCTGAAGTCAAGGTAGATGACATCCGCTGCTCTCCCCTCATCTAGCCAGCCAGTTATGCACTCATAGAAGGCCAAGTGAAAATTACCAACATTGAGGTGTTTTGCTGCCTTTCCAGCCTCACTTCCAGTATTAGCAAAGGCAGCTTGCAAAAACTGGCCACATCTACTTTCTGCTGCTTAAAATAGTTTCAAATGAATTTTGAATGCATCAGAATTTGTAGACTAAAAATAAATTATTCTAACAAACCTCACAAAATAGAAAGCACTAACTGAAAGGTGAAAATTAAATTTGAGGGATTTTTCCCTGGTTTGGGAGGAAGGTGGGGTATTTTGTTTGGTAGACCAATAGTTTTCAAAACATTGCAGAACTGCTTATAGGTAGTGCAAGTGCCAAGAAGTGAGCTGCCAGCAATTCTACCAAACTGGAGTTGGAACACTTCAGTATCTACTGTCTTCCTCTTCTGGAAGAAGGCAAGAGACAGGGCTTGAGTTCTTAACTGATGGCAACCAAAATCGTATTACTGTCCCTCTGCTGTCTTCTCCAAGGATGTCCATATAGCTCCACACCCAAAAATATATTTTTTAGATTATTTTGCTGATATCATCATTGAAAACTGAATCTAGAACTCAGTAATGGTGCTCAAGACAGTGTCACAAATGCAAGGCAATGAAGATTGGTTGTTTCTGGATATTTTTAGACTAAAAACATCATTATTTTGCTGGCAGTTTCATGCCAGGAAAAGGAACATTTACCTTAAGTTTCAAAGTTTTTAAGTTTAGATATTAATTACTGAGAGTTACTTTATTTCACACATTATTTTTTATCTTCAATTAAAGCATTGATTACAAGACCATGATCATGTCAATACTACACACTTCTGAAGCACAAAAATCCATGCTCAGTATATTTAGAGCTGCAAGTTATTCCCAAGAAAGGCACAATCCCTCTACATAGTGTATAACTTCAAATGTAAAGTAAACATTTTCCATTGCATTCAACTGTGATTTGAATATGCATGGCTACAAACATTTTCCTCATTCTCTCCACTCTTACAACGACTCTGCTGTTCAATTGCCTTTCTAGACGTTTTAATCTCAGAGACAGCTGAAGTACTCTCTCTCATCTAAGCTGCTAACAAAAAGCTGAAGTCACAGACCCTGACAGCTATGGCCCTCTGTGACCCTCTATATTTGTAGCCCATCTCTCCCCCTACCAAAAGGTGTTGTCAACCTCATCTTAGTCACCCTTGTTACATCACTGGTAAGATTAACATCCACACAAAAAGTAACAAAAGTATTTGCATTTTATTAATAAATGCGGATTTGAGATAATTCAATAAAGTTGGACAAAAAACATTTCTCAAACCTTGTCTCTTCAGTAAGAAAGCAATCTAAAAAGCATTACTTTCTGGTAAAAGACTTTGTTCTGTCAAGACTGGCTGCCACTTGAAGTGATACAGCAAGTACAAGCTTTCTGCATAACTCAGGACTGTTCTTTGATAACTTGAAACAGAAGTATCAACCAAGCATAACATGCAGTTGATCAAACATATTGATCTGCTGAAATCCTTCATTTCTCAAGTTCAGAAATGTATTCTTTTGTAGAAATTAGAAATATTTACTGAACATAAAGAACAGATAATTAAAGTTAGAAGAATAAGATATATCATAGGAGCATACAAAGCTGAAAAGCTCTAAAGCCTTTTTAATATATGGATAACAGTGTGTACTTACATTTGGCTGTGTTTCTAGCTCAGTCTTCTGTTCACTTGCTTCAGACACTGTTGCAGACTGCTGAACATGATCCTTCACTTGGGAATTCTCATTTTCTTTCTGAGAAGACTCTGCTGCTGTGACTTAAAAGACGAGACAGGGAAACAATTAACCATTCGAAGTATGATATCACAGATCTCAAAAAAGCCTCTTTTGCTAGTTTTCATGGGCAGTGTTCACAGATGTCACTGTTGTGGTGCATTTGTTCAACTTGTACTAAATGTCAGAAAATAAAGAAACAAAGCATCCATACCTGCCATTTTGAGCTTTTCCATTTGCAATATATATGCAACAGATTTTCTCTGGAACCAATATCCTGCTCCTTGCACTTCCCACAAAAGGTTATGATCCTCAGGGTACTTCTCAAGATATTGCTTACAAGCTGAAGATATATAAGAACCACCACTGTATTGTATATACTATACAATCATCCATATATCAGTTTTTGAAGTCTAGCTGAAATCAAATTAATCTGCAAATCTATAAACCATTACAGAAATAACTGTTCAATACAACAGCTGAGAATAAAAAAAACATAACATCACTTTACCCTAACTCATTATTCTCAATAAATCCATTTTTCAGGTTTAAACACTTTCCACTATCATCTTAAACTGCAAAGAAAGACAGATGAGATATTCTTCTCTCAGTATCCACTGGAGTTTTACAACTTCACTTGTCACTGCCCCTGTCAATCGAAAGACCCAAACCAGGATGGAAGGGCTCTTAGGCAGAGGACAAGTGATTTTTCAGGTCAAGTGATTTTTATCACTCCATGTTACTATAAGTAGTCAGAAAAAGCACTCTTTGTGAATGTGAACATGTTACCATTGCATGGTTTATCATCTACTCACTGCTCTCTTCTGGAGTATTTTCCTCCCTGCTCTCCCTCCATCTTCTTTCTCCCAATATACATACTGAACATCCACGTGGAGACGTATGCTTTGATTACTCTGCATCAGCTACCAGAAAAACTAATGGTTTTCAACCAATTTGCCATTGAGACATAGTATCAGTGGACAAGATCCCTATTGCAAGGGAAGGGGATGAGGCATTACATTCCACTCAAGACAGCTTGCCAGTTGAAGCCTAACAAACTAGGTCTAGTCAGATCCAACAACTGACAGGGGTACTTCAAAACCAGAAAATTGCCAGTGGCTAAGAAGGCCGGATGAAAATGTTCATCGAAGGAAGCCTAGCAGATGGTGAAAAGAGTAGGATGTGTCTTGAGAAACAGGACAAAGGAAGTGTGTTTCTTGCCTCAACAAAATCCCAAGTAGTATCATTTCCAGAATGAGAGTCATTCCCTAGATGACATAACCCTCTTGGCTTTCTAACTTAAGAGCCGTTAATGTTTATCTTGCATTTTGGAACTGTGTCTTCTTATACTCAAGTTAAAACATAACCTAGTATGTCCACTTGACCAGAAATTCTGAGATTACACAAATTAAATGACGTCAGAAGTGAGCAAGAAAAAGGTGCTACAAAGAAGATGTACTTTAGATCACACACAGTAACACCTCAGCCCATTCTGGAGGATTTGGGGGGACACAATGTTAAACCTCATAGTATCAGAAAGCCAACAAGAGATCCAATAATCTAATCTCATGTAGAGGATTAAATACCTAATCTGGAATTACTTCACCATCTTAAATCAGGATTTTTAACTGTTACCAAAGAGCACATTTAATATAAAAACTGAAGATCCAGTACTGGTTCAGACACGTAAAGAAACCACAAAGAACAAAAGAATAAACTGGAGAGCTTGCCTGTGTACATGAAGGGTGACAGTGGGTATCGTAAGCCAAGTGGGCCTTCAGCAAAGGACTCCACAAAGTCTTCCAAAATGATTAACCCAGAATCTTTCCCACGATGTTTCTTTCTTACAAAGATTGTGTTTAGCACTGGCAGCCTATAGTGTACACCATCATAAGAGCTACAAACACTTCCTGAAATAACAGGAGAACAAGTACCCATCAGTACCTCAGCACTGACATACTACAGCACAGACTTTAGTATATTCAAACAAAGATTTTTGTAATTTTTATAAATTACACTAAACTATATAATTGTACAAAAAAGTAACAAAATTATATTTAAAATATAAAAATAATTTATATTATTCATTAAAAATAAACAATTGCTATCAGTGATTTAGTGACTCTTGGGCAAACTTCATAATGCTGCTGAGATACACCAATAGATTAATATGTTAGAAAAAGTCTGTAAAACCAGAAAAGAATAGTAGAGATGGAGAGGAAAGACCTACTGAAATCTCATTATACAATTTCATAGGAAAACTATACTAAAAGTGCAACTGAAAGGGGGAGGGGGAAAAAGAAACAATAACATTAATGCATTGCAGTTTTAAGTAGACTTTGCCACTCCTCAGGACAAATATGGAGACTCCAATTCAGCTCTTATTAAAAGACTGAAATAATAATTCCAGTTTTTCTTAAATGAAGCCACAAAAAGTCCTAGGGCACTTTATAATGGAGTTCTCCCATAAACAATGCTTTATCCACAATTAAACAGAGATGAAACTGACATAACGGACAGGTACTTGAGTATCAGAGGATTCAAAGGGTAGATATGGACTCTGTGGTTACAAAAGGATGCCATGTTAACGGTACTAAGATAGCTCACTAACATAGCAAGCCATTTTTAGGCTCTTGTTTTGAGAGTCATGGGAATGGTTTGTCATAGTTCATATGTTCTTTGATACATGACAAAAACTGCTCTTTCCTATAGCAAGGTCAAAGAGAAGCATACAGTTATCTGTATCACACAGTTAGTCTTTGCAACCTTGCACTTTTGAGATCAATGAACATATTTATCTTCATCTTTTAGGGAAGGAAAATATGGACAGAGGTTACACTACCTGGGTACCCTTTGGGATACCAGTTAAGCTCTACTACTCTTCCCTAATTATCTGTTTCCAGGGCTGTCTTTCTCCATATAGACTACTTATCTGGAGAACACAACACAATCAAACCTGGGTGAAACACTGATAATGCCTAGAAAGACTAACCTTCAGCTAGTTAACTCAAGACGAGTAAATGAGAAGGCATCATGAGAAATAAAAAGAAGGTAAGACTACAGCAAAACTTCAGTGCAGTGAAGTGTCCCCATTCTAGATTAAAAAATAGAATCATTACTCTTATTTCCAGCTTTACAAGGCCACTAAAAAATCCACTGCAACGTAGATACTTTTTTGTGACCAACACATTGCAGCAATTTTTTGACATTAAAAACAATACTGAAGCTTATCCAAAAAGTAATTTAAAACACACAAAGAGAAAACAAAGACAATTGGAACAAATTAGCTGGTTGCTGTCCTACCTTGATTGCCAGATCAGAATAGGTCAGTGATCCAGACAGTTTACTACCATATTTTTAACAATGTGCAAAGGTATATATGTATGTTAGATGAGGGAAGTCTCCAGTACCATCATTTATCTGAATTAGTTAACCCTCTCTAGAGATGAAACGTCTGTTTTTCCTTAATCCAAACACTGATATTGTACAAAATGTTATCAGTGTGCTAAATAGCCTATCCAAACACCAAATTTTACTCAACAAAACCTAAAACTACGACACATTCCCAAATAACCAAAGGGAAATTATAATGTTTTTGAAAAACAACAGAAAGCCTGTAACATGAGTAGCATGAATCCGTCAGCTCAATTTTAGTCTGAGGGAGCACTTGTATCAAAGGCAAGGGAATCTTTTTGTTATTAGCAGGTGTAGCTGAATCTTATGCCTGGGAGCAGAGCTGCTACACTGTTATGCTATAAAAGCAACATCTGGTTCTACAATCATTCCAGATAAACATGATCTGATTCTAGAATTAGGTCAAGAAAAACGCCCAACCAAAAAAAAAAAAAAAAGCTTATAGGTTTACCTCATTTCTACATTTTAAAATATATTTTGTGGAATATGAAGAAATTTAAGATTTTCTCAGACTACTAAAGCATGTAGGCATCTAAACTACAAATTTTAACAGCAATCTGTTCTCTTATGATTTCAGGAAAACACTTGCAAGGCTTGTATACTCTACTAAATAAAATATTCTTCACATAAGCTCTCTTATCTCCCAGCCTCTACCCCTCCAAATCCCACAGTACTCAAGTTTCTTACCTTTAGGTTTAACTGAATAGAATCCAATAGCCTCTCCATCTTTCCACATGATCTTAGCATATTCATTGCTACCATGGCAGAGAAAAGGTATCTCATTTCCTTCCATTTCTTGTGTCCGATAGATAATTCGATTCAGAACATAGAGAATAATTCTCTCTCCAACAGACTTCACCTAAGGGAACATATAAGAATACTTTAGGAGACAAGTCAGATTAGTTTGTACTCACATTAATGACTTCATTTTTCAAAGTTGCTAGTTAATACAGTTGCAGATGGAGACAAGAAAAGCACTTAGTGCTAAAGTGGAATGAAGCCCTGTGGTTCAGGGCTCAGAAGCTCTAGTAGCAAGTTAAATATGAACCACTACCACATACAGTGGATACCTCATTACTTCAACATCAACCCTAATCCAATGGGTAAAAACTGAAGGAAGTTCTGGAAGTGAGGCAGTGCATAAAATTCTGAAATTTTAACTCAAAACCATTTTTGCATTTAAGAAGCATTCACTAAACAGAGCAACAATACAACCAGCCTCAGACTTCCCAGGCTAGCAGGTAATTGCAGTCCTACATACAACAAGACATGATGTTGCGTAAGAACTAGCTACAACAGTTTGAGACATGAAAGAAGGATCTCAATATCCTTTTCTCTACTCTGCTGGCTTCCTTTTACATATGGAATTTAAATTCACACTATCCTATTCACTGTGAAGGAAAAATGCCCAAAACCCTACCTGTAAAAGCTTAGTCTTTCCTGATTTAATCATTATCCTACCATTATGAAACACATAAAAAACAAGGCCATACACTAAATTATTTTGAGTAAATTAAAAAATACAAAAGTCAAACATGAGCACCCATATTCCATGAGCAAGTAAATTATATGCCTGGAAAAATTCAGATTTCCAGTTTTGGAAACAAACCCAAAATTCCTTGCTACTTAAGTAAGGCATTTGACACTGTTTCCCACAGCTTTCTCCTGGGAAACTGACTGTTCTTGGCTTGGATGGGCATATGCTTTCCTGGGTGAAAAACTTGTTACATGGCCAGGTCCAGCGAGTTGAGGTCAATGTATGGCAGCTGGTGATGAGTGGTGTCCCCCAGGGCTCAGTGATGGGTCCACTCCTGTTTGACATCTTTACTAATGGATGAGGATATGGATGAGGAGACAAAGTGCACTTTAAATACATTTGCAGATGACACAAAGCCGGGTGGAAGTGTTGATCTGCTTGAGGGCAGGGACACTCTACAGAGAGATCTATATAGGCTGGATGGCTGGGCCAAGGCCAGTGCCATGAGTTTCAATAAGGCCAAGTGCCGGGTCCTGCACTTGGGCCACAAAAACCCCTCAGCATCGCTACAGGCTTGGGAGGAGTGGCAGAGAGATTGACAGCAGTTGAACATGAGCCAGCAGTGTGCCCAGGTGGCCAAGAAGGCCAATGGCATCCTGGCTTGGATCAGGAACAGTGTTGTCAGCAGGAGCAGGGAGCTGATCATTCTCCTCTGTAATTGGCTTTGGTGAGACCACAGCTCAAATATTGTGTCCAGTTTTGGGCCTCTCTCTACAAAAAGGACATGGAGGTGCTGGAGAGTATCCAGAGGTGGGCTACCAAGCTAGGAAAAGGACTTGGAGTACATCCCATATGAGGAACAGTTGAGGTATCTCAAGCAAGCTAGGGGTCAGTCTCTTCCCCCTAGTAACAAGCAATAGAACAAGGGGAAATGGCCTCAAGTTGCACCAGAGGAGGTTCAGGCTGGATATGAGGAGGAATTTCTTTACTGAAAAGGTTGTCAGGCATTGAAACGGGCTGCCCAGGGACATGGTGGAGTCACCATCCCTGGAGGTGTTTAAGAGATGGTTGGACGTTGCACTTAGGGAAGTGGTCTAGTGGTTGATAGGGCTGAGACAAATGCTGGACTTGATGATCTTAAAGGTCTCTTCCAGCCAAAAGGATTCTATGATTCCAAAAGTGCCAATAATGTTAAAAATGAACAATGATGAGCAATAAAGCACATAACAGGCAACTTTCACAATATCTACACTTCCTGCCACTGGAAATTAAGAGCTCCAACTTGCCTCTATCAAACAGGTTCCTCACAATATTTTTTGCTTTGCTAGTCTCCCGATAAAACCAATATGTACTGCAATGGTACAAGGCACCACTCTACTATGATGTTTCAATACTACCAGACATAAAATATTCTAAAGAGTAAAGAAAACACTCATGGTATCTTTAAGATCTAAGAGTTTACATATGATGCTAGTGTATGACAGTCACTCTTGTTCTAGACAATATTTTCACAACAAAGCTTCCTCACTCCTAGTATTTATTCCTCTATTACCATTGACCTTGCTCTTGACAAGAGACAGCCAATCTGCTTCTGAATGAAATAAAAACACATTAACATCTCACACACTAACTATTTGCCATTATCTGTCATTACCTTGAAGGATAAGAATAATTCCTAGGTGAACATTGGAGAGATTTACCTGAAGAAGCCCTTGTCTAGGAGGGTCAGTTGTTTTCACAATGTCATCTATTGACCACCACTGGTCAGCAAGATACAGGGCTACAGCTTGAAAGAAACAAAGGGAAACTACAAGTTAGTGAATCTTACCATTTCCAAAGAAACATACACATTAAAGCTGCTAAACCATTAATAATAACATGGTAGTAACTAAGTTAAACTTCTTCTAGTTGGCACTGTATTAATGCAGCTCTCACTACCCTAGCACAGTAAATGTGGTGCTACAGAATCCCCATATACTATGTTCCTTAGTCCAGATCTTGTTTTAAAACTCAGAAAAATAAATACAGATTTCATGTGGTATGATGTATAGGAACTATTTTTTAGACACAAGCACTAAATATCCTCCATTACTGTGTTCTACCACCTCCCTACACTAAAAACCGAGCCTGCAAAGATGAGTCTCATTCATATATATATTTTAGTTTTGGGTTGCTAATAGATACTGAGATTGAAACAGTGTGAGTTTTAGGGAGTCAGACAAGTGTAATAAGGCTGCTGGTCAGGTGATTAGCAATCAGGAAGAGTCTGATCTATGGGCATTTGTGGCAAGCTTGACAGTCACATATACTGCATTCAGTGGAAAGAGATGGAAACAGAGGACTGAAGGGGAAGAAAGAAAAGGAATAAAAAAGCCTGTCAAAATCAGTGAGATGTCACCTTAGCCAGAGCTATGTTAGAATCTCAACCTAAAGACAAATTTACACTTCATACTGATCAATCACCACTAATAAAGAGCATCTAAATTAATGGATTCTATGAATGCTCAATAAATTTGTTTTGGAGAGGTAAGGTATACATAAATAGATCAAGAGGTAGATGTACTTTTATGCAGACAAGCACCATGTTATTTTGCTACATATCTTCTGAATTAAATGAGTCCAGTTCTACTCTGATTAGCATACAAAGTTCTATCACCTGTCTAGTATATGAATCAACCAAAAAGACAGTGTAGGAACAAGAACACAGTGAACAACAAATGCAAAACTGGCAAAGTTATGAGCTACACTAACATGAAATGAGCACGGGTCAGTTAGGTGTATTTGTCACAGAAAAAGCAGCAGTGCCACAGAGACTAAAAACTTAAAGTGAAACCTGTTAGCGAGTCCCATGGTGCAAACAAAGCAAGAACTTTGTGTGTCAGATCTTCACCATAAATAGGAACGAAGCCCACAGTTGACAAGTTAATAGGAACCTGAAACAAAAGTGTATAATACTTCAATAGACTCTTGCTAAACCAACATTAGTAAGACGTACAGAGAATGTTTAGCAGGGCAAGCAAGACAAATGTTGAAAACCAAGTGCTTAACAGTTAACTGTAAAAGACAAACATCAGAACCTAGCCCTTACTTTAG
This sequence comes from Colius striatus, assembly GCF_028858725.1. Lineage (NCBI taxonomy): Eukaryota > Metazoa > Chordata > Aves > Coliiformes > Coliidae > Colius > Colius striatus. The sequence goes on along the minus strand of NC_084790.1, from coordinate 50,580,368 downwards.
ACATTTTTTCCTAAAGACAGACTACATTATGAAGAGTTCTGACTCTCAAGCTTGGGCAGATATATAGAGTAATTTATACTGTTACAGCTTTCTGCTGTCAGGAGTTTGCATCTTTTTGCAAACAGCCAGTAGCATGTTCAACCAACTGCTCCAAGTGCAAACTGACAAAACCAACACAAGAAAAAGGCAGGAAGTCAAGCATGAGCCCTAAGGTGCTAAAGTGGGAAGGCTGGATTCAAAAGGGTTTTCCTCCCTTAATTTTAGAAATTCCAAAGTTGTGTCCATGATTTCCCCTCCAGAACAACATGTGAAGAGTTCAGGACTTGTGTAACTTTGTGGAAATGCATTTAGATACTTAAATTCACAGGCTTACAATATTTAGTTAATGCATAAAAACTAGATAGATATTAATGGAGTGGTAAAGATACTTGCTTATCCAATTTAAGATTATGATGTGCAGGGCTACAAACAAGGATGTTGATACAAACAAATATTTAGGCATATAAAATCTTCAGAAATGAAGGAAAGTACCTAAGATACTGCTTCTACCAAAGAATCTGCAGCACTGGCTTTTGTTCCCACACAGAATCCCCTCAGCATGCTTTTTTTTAATCAGTTAAACATCATTGCTGTTATTGGTACTACTTTGAAGTACTGAGACCTGAGCAGCAGGTCCTGAACAAAAGCTGACCTCTGCATGAACCTCCAACCAAACATTATATAATAGTATATAAGTTACATAAAAGTATATAAAAGTTATATAAAGGATACAAAAAGTTCCATAAAAGTATAGTAGCCAATCATCAGTGAAATATGCACAATCGTTAGCAAAATATGTAGCTTAGACAAAATATCATTGTTGACAAGGATAAAGTTTCCAATTATTAGTGAAGTAAGTACCTAAAATGTCTATGAGAATGCATTTATCACTTTGATGTATCTATTTCTGTGTGTACAGGAGCTGATGTTGAAGGCTGAGAAACCAGATGTTTGGCCTTGGTTAGAAGTACATCCAAGTAGATAAGGAAATCCCCTTGTTTCCTGCCAGAGCCTTGTCCAAGCTTCATGTAGTATCTCAACCGAGAATGAAAACAGACGTTCTACCAATGAAGTTACATAAGACTGTTTATTCAACAATATAAAAAGCTTGACTCTCTTGCAGTGAGTTTGGAGACCTCACTTAAGAGTGGGATGCACTGCGTAGGACCTCTCAACTGCTGGGACAGGCTCTCCAAACCCTCACTGCACCTCGGGCTTCCCAGCAACTGCAAATCTAGGTGATGGTAATGTATCAAATAGTGCAATTGGTGATGTATTTTTCTTCATCACTATTACTATTCTCCTGTAGTAATGATTAAGTGCATTACCTTGCTCATGCTCTTTGCTGCTTAGAAATATGAATGTCATAAGCTCATTGTTGTAACTGAATGCATTATCTTATTTTCTGTAACATTTTGAAGTACACAGTAAAGTAAAATTAATCTTTTCATTGATTGGTGTCTGTGTCCTTTCTGTCACCTCCAAAATTTGGCAAAACATATTTCTAGCATAAATGTTCATCTAGACAGAACCAACACCAACCAACTTATCACACAAAGGATAAGTGTTTCAAACATGAAGTCACAGCCAGCCTCTTCTAGAACTCCCAACAACAGCAGGCAGTATTTCAGATAAAAAGAAAGGAACCACCTCAATATCAGTGAAACTTGCTGATCAAGAATTGTACCCAACCATGAAGAACACTGAAGGACTTAGGCACAAAGAGAGCCAGTTAGCTTCAGTAAATCATCAACCCTTTAGTTAGGAAGCTAAGATTTTTGTGACTGCAAGAGTTAGTGCTTTTTAGGAAAGCTTGACTCATCAGTTGAAATTAAGATTTTTTAAAAATTACTCAGTGCATACAGATGCATTGCCTAGAAGCAGCAAATAGTCACTGATGCCCACATTTTGAACTCAGTTACAAAACCAAAAAGAGTAAAGCCTAACACACAAACAGGAATTTGGCAAATATGTAACTATTTTAGCAAAGCTTTTGTAATTCCGTATTTATGGACTGGATACTGTAATTCTTAAATCTATATCAAGAAAACTGGTACTAAATATTTGCTGGTTCTTACTTCGCCACGGTCTCGCAGAGACAAGGAGTCCAGAGGGAAGCGATTCCTACATCGAAGGACAGACATGTAGGCCTCTCCTGAATTCTTCAAGTCCTCATGGCTGCAGGTGTTCACAAAATCCACAGGAAATGACATATTCTTGAAAAATAAGCAACATTATTACCACAGGTAGTTTGAGAGATACCATGTACAGTTTATTACATATTCCTACTAAACATATAACTAAGACTGTTGAACACTCCAGCCCTGCTGCTCTCTAGAGATCTCTAAGACCAAGACAGAGAGGATAAGTCTTTCAGGCACTTAATTAACACCCCATCTGCCTATTAACACCTCATCTGTAAAACAATACATGAACCTAATCTGTGTGCTTATAAGCAGAAAAGGTTGTGTTTAGCCCATAGATTCCCCCTAGACCCAATGTGGCAGCTTTCCACTGGACCCCATTTTGCTTTGAGGTGATAGGCTCATTTATCTCTCTCCTAGCTGATTTTTTTAGACCACAGATTACACACTAAGTACCTGGTCAAACAGTCCAAAAGATAACAAGAAAAGTCAGTTAATTTCTTTTGGAGACTGCATTCAAATCCACCTCTGAAGAAAGCAAAGCATTGTTCAAAACTGCTCTCGACAACTGCTCAGCTAGTGTGCCTGCAAGCTGGTTGTTTTGTTGCAGATGCAAGATTATTTTAGTCAATAACCTAACACCACACTAACTAAAGCACCTCATGCTGTGAGCTGGAGATGCTACAAGCTCCTTAAAAACGAGGAGGCCAGAAGAGACAAAAGCAACCTTTTTAAGGTGGTGACAAGACAAAATCTAAAGTATTGAAGAACCATAGTGCTAATAGCTCCTTGAAAGCTCTTAAGACTCAAATTTTACTTGATGTGAAATTAAGATGAATAAGAGCTCCTGGAGTTCACTGACTGCTGTTCAGCCAAGGCTCTTAGAGGTCTGTACAAAGAAGTACATGCCTCAGCTCCTTTCAAGCTACAGCCCAAGCTCGCACAAGCATGAGCTATCTTAAATTCATGAGAACTCATCTGAAGGGACACAGGAATCTCCTGATCAGACTCCCTCAGCTCACTGGAACTCCTTGCTCAACTCTCAAAACCACAAAGCTTTTCAGGGGGTATTTACAATCCCTAGTCTTCACTATAGAAGTTTTAAAAATATTTTTACTTTAAATCCTAGTCCCCAAAGATTCCCCCTCCTCCCTCAGCCTTGTATCTACAGTCTTTTCCCTTTAATCCACTGTTCAGGGTTCTACTGACACCGGTAAATCCAATGGAAAAGACATTTCAACCCACCCAGGAGCAATTTAAAAGTCTGCATTTTAAAAGCTTTTCAAAGGCAGTAATATATTAACTATTAAGTTATTGAATAGATAAGGCTGCTCTTTCTAGAAAAAAGATGGGTGTTTTTCTGTTAAAACTGAAAACCAAACTTGGATGTGACTTCATTGGCATATACAACTTCTAGCTTTAATACTTTTGCTGATGGAAACACTAATGCTTTCTATATAAATGCTGTTGTTTACAGACACACATATACCCCAATTTCCTTTGAAATTCAATTCATTTCTCCCTATCTGTTATTTGGATTTCCTCTTGCTTTCCCTACCAGTCTCTTACATTCCTCCAGCTATTGCTCACTGCCCCTTCCAGATGCTTAGTTGCATCTCTTAATTATTCATCTTCTTCCCACCTTCCAAGTGCCCTTGCTTGGACAGAAGGGTAGAAGCAGGCAAGAATCACCTAACATCACCCAACTATTTGCTCCTTATATTTACAAACAAAGAGACTTCAAGAGCCGAAAGTGAGGATTATGTGCCTTTGAATGCAGAAGTAAGTAGCCAGGAGAGCCACTGCCAGGGAAGGAGTTTATTCACTACCACTGGTCTCCTCATCTCTAGCTGGTATCGTTTCCTTGCCAGTATTATAGTTTTGAAACTGTACCACACAAAAATGGACTAGCTCAATCTAAGCATGCCACAAGTGTAACAGGATGAGGGATGAAGGTTACATGTCCCTGTTTCTACCAGGGATGAGGCTTTAGCACTCAGCTGCAACAGATCAGGTAAATTCTGCTTTAAGGTAACAGAGAGACATGAAAAACCCCAGAATTTAACTTCCTGCATGCTGGCAGAAGAGAAGAAACCATCCTCCACTATTAAAGAAATACCTAAGTGCTTGGATAACTCTGAGAATAACAAATTGGTATAAGCTTTCACTATTACATGACAGAGACAAGCAGACCACTGAAAGCCTCTAGGTAATAATTCCCAACATTTTTTTTAATAAAATAATGCATGACCAAAGCAGAAAACACACAATAAGAAATTCAGTAGATTACCTGAGTTTCAACCACTACACCACTGTGGGGAAAAAACAAAACAAAATTCACTTTTCTGCTTATATGAAAAAAAGACAAAACCCTCGTTTCTAATTAATTCATTGATTGCATTACTTTCAAAATTATTGAAATATCTTCATTCTGCTTAGGTTATTTAACATTTTCATCCAGCACACTTTGATTTTATCCTCTCCGAACTCACTTTTAGACTATTCATCTTATATAATTTACAGAGAATGAAATAGGCAGAGAAAATCCAACCAATACAGAGCAATCTTCAAGACTGAACCAAAGAGAACATACTCAGCATCCCTGCTAAATAACCATCTATCATTTGTTCTGTGAAGCAGATCAGGTATGTAAAGTGACAAGCTTTCAAACATTTGTGTGATATAACTTGTCTCGGTGTTGATGAGATCATAAATGTCACAACACATAGGTTCACTAGATCCCTGAACAAAGCTGTAACTATACATGTACAGTTACCAAATAATATTAAAAAGCATTTAACAGGTGAGGAAAGGAGACTGTCCCATGCCTATTTACCACGTAAGACACAGAAGTAGCGAACAGTCCAAAACGTAAGCATCTTCATTTTAAAAGACAAAGTAACCTACTAAAGAAAAAACAAATCTCTTTTAACAGTAATAAACCGATACGTTTCCCTCGCAAAAACACAGCTGGTTTGTCAGCTTTCTCTTTATCAAAGTAAAAATACAGATGACTCCACATCCAGCCAGTTTCAAGTAATGGAGGAGAGCAGAAAAAAGCTTTTCATTTTTCCTTGAAAAGGAGACAGCAGGAATAGCACAAGTCTCTGCCACGAAGTGTAGAAAACGTTAATGTTGTTTTTGCAGGATGGAGTCAAGGGGATTAAGACAAAGAATTTCTACTGATATCTTTTTCTTTGTATTGATAACCAACTGTCCAATAAGTTTTAAATTTTAAATAAGAGGGAGTATGGGTGTTACGATAAGACTATGGAGTATGGGTGCTAAGATAAGACTGTGGGGGTATAGGTGACTGTTCTGTGGGCAATGCCTTCAGGCACTGACTACTCCAGCCTGAGTCCCTCACAGGACCACAAGTCCTGACAGCAGGGCTCCCAGGTCCTGCCAGGAACTTGCTCCAGAGGGAGCTTCCCACAGAGTCACAGTCTCCTTCAGGCATCCATCTACTAGAAGGTGGATGGTCCTAGGTCCTGCACGGGCTGCGAGTGGATCTCTGCTCCTTGGTGGCCTCCACGGACTGCAGGGGCACAGCTGCCTTACCATGGTCCTCACCACAGGTCACAGGGGAGTCTTTCTTCCAGGGCCTAAGCACCTTCCTTCCTCTCCTTCTCCACTGACCTCGGTGTCTGCTGAGATGTTTTCACATTCTCACTTGCTGTTGCTGCTGTGGTTTAGCAATTGCGCAGCAACTTCTTACCCTTCTCTGTGAATAAGTACATTATTCACAGAGGCATTACCTCAGTCACTAATTGGCCAGGCCTTGGCAGGTGTGTGGTCCAGCTTAGAACTGACCGGCCCTAACCCTGTCAGCTACAAGGGAAGCTTCTGGCAATTCTCTGTTTAAAGAAGTGACCCCTGTAGACCCCCTGCTAGCAAAGCTGCCACAGCTCACAAGACATACATCAGGTCCAGTCCTATGATGAAGTATTGGCCTACTCAGATAAACATTAAACTGTGGTAGTGCCCGATGTCAGTTTTAATCTATGTCATCAACTGCTGAAGTACTGGATCCCAGAACTCCTGAAGGATTACCATGCATTTCTTATGAATCATCACAGATCTTAAACCAAATTCTATTTTAAAAACATAATCCTAACACAATCTCCCAGGCTAGCAATAAGACTCACCTGGGGTAGCATCATTAGATAAATTAATTGTCTGTCTCCATACATAAACTAGCTGCCATTGTTCCAGAAAAAAAAACCACAAAAAAACCCCACAAGCAGAAGTTCCAAGCCACAGTCCGGAACTAGATCTGACGATGTACCAGAACAGCAATCATCATCTCAATCAGACCAGCAGGAACATAACTTCTGGTTTGCTATGCTACTTTTCCAATTTGCAATGTTCAATTGCTAGTTTGGTGAAAGCTGGGAAATTGTACAAAGGTTGAGAGAATTTTTGTTGTTGTTTTAAGTAGTATTTTCAGTCTTCTAGCTTCAAGTACAAAAAAAAAAATCCCCAACATCTGTCACTTCTATGTTAAGTTTAATAGCATTAGTTCTACTAACAGGCAAATTATATAAATGTTCCTTTGCTTAGACTACCAGTTGTCACAAATAAAAGCAATTAAAATATTCTTTCTTTATTCAACATCAAATAGTTTCCATTGGGAAGAGTTGTTCTTAATTTTGTTTTGTTTCTATGCAAACACAGTTTAAAATATTTAAATATGTAAAAATGTTGTTCATCCTTGTCTGACAAAAAAGTAAATTTTAAACCTATGCTAAGATAATTAGTCATTTAAATATGTAGAGTATCTATTTGCTTCATTTTTAGTCTTGTAGTTTGACATACGCAGAGAAATCCTGTCCTATAACTAAGAATTTTGATCAGTGATGTAACAAAACTTATAAATACTACAATCTCTTTTAAAACTGCTCATTTTAATTTGTAATATCATGTATGTCAACGCAAGAAGAGGGAGTCATTTTAAAGGGAAGTTGTTTTTTAAACACTGGAGTGATATGTTAGGATTTCTTGAAAACCATACAAGCTTGAAGAAGCAATGACAACAAACTGATAATACAAGAAGTAAACTACACTCTAGTTGAACACACTCTAGTAACTACTTAAAGGTAGGTTTTCTTGGGTTTTTAATTTAAAAAAGCTTAGTTTGGTATATATCTAAGTAGCCTTTAAACCATTATCTGCGTTATAGTAATAACTCATAGAAATACTATTTTCTGCAGTATGGCTTTTGTTCACATTTTTAGAGAATACAAAAATGTCAATCTTCAATATAAGTTCTTGCCAATATAGATAAATTTGCTCTGGATTAGTTTTGGGATTTTTTTTTTTTTTTCTAAAAGGAAAAAGTAGTCTTTTTTGTTCCTTTTGAGTTTGTTTTGTGGGTTTTGAGTTGGGTTGTTTTTTGGTTTTTTTTTTTTTAGGTGGAGGGGGTGGTAGGGGGCAAAGGGGGACACAAAGCCTTTAATAATGTCTACTCGTCTTCTATTTAAAATAAAAAAAAAAGGAAATCACAAAACAGAAAGGTCTTAGGGAAACAGAGGACACTGGTCTAGAAATTGTTAGCAACATTCACCAAGAGCTCTGGATTAATGTGCCAGCCACATTAGCTATAATATGCTTGAAGCAGCTTAAGCAGCTCTGGTTTTCTATCAGAGACACAAATCAAAGCCGTTGACTTGAATGCAAAAAAACAAACAAAAATAGCCAATCCTTTCCATTCATTAATTAGCTACCACAATTTAACTTTAATTTTCTCATGTAACACAGAATTATGAAATCTACATGAAGGATCCAGTTCCCCAGTCCCGGTAAAAAACAAAACTGCAGTGGAAATCAGCAAAAATTCTGGTCAAAATGTCTATGTGACTGGGTTCAGACAATCTCTTGTCAAATGAAACACAAGCAAAGGAGGAAAAACAAAGAGTCCTCCACATAGAAAAGCATTTGGATATGCTTTATTTACAATTTAAAACAAGAATTAAGATTTGAAAAATGAATAATAATTTAATTAAAATGAAAATGCAGTCTTACAAAAGTATCTAAAGTATCTGTCTTAAAATAAGTTCATTCGACCATTAAATATATACAAGATGTTCTAAAATGTAATAAAAACCGATAACATTTGGTAGTTCTAAAAGACTGAACTGCAACCAAAATGTAGTAACATAAAACATGATACTCTTTTAAAAAAAAAATATAAGCAATAATATTAAACATTTAATCAACTGGTATTTATATTTGCAGAAAAACATGGACCCTGCTAATAACTACAAAACTATATGGGTTTACTGAAAACCAGACAGAACACTTACCAGATATTGAAACTGAAGTGACAGTACTATTAGGAGAATATATGACACTAAACTCTCATACCCACTTTACCTTAAGTAAGGTTCTTGAGCGTATGCCTGATTAAACACCTGTGTAGCACCACTGCCATTTTGCTCAAGTGACTAGCTGTTTGATTAGGTAGCAAAAAAACCCTCTTCAGCAGAGTTTTGAGAAATTAAGATTTACTAACTAAAGTTCTGTGTTTTATACTACTCAAAATAGCCACAATTAATAAATCTAAAAATGAGTTATTCGTAATGAAACCTTTTGTATCATGGTTTAACTCATTTTGTATTGGAAAATAATGAATATCTAACAGACAGTCGTAAGTGGTTACTGTTAGTTCCTTGATCAGCCTCTCTGATAATAACTTTGTTCTCTCCTGTGCTTAGCACTCAGTCTAATCCCCCACCTTCTTCTATCTCCCAGTCACTACACAAGACAAACCTGCTTAGTATCTGTCATGGTTTAGCAAGGAGTCACTTTTGCTTTGTAACATGGGGAGGAGGCTGCAGTGCAGACCCGGTAAATTGTTCTCACTCCAGCTCTTGGGTTCAGACCCACCTCCAGCCCAGCTAGGCCAATCTGGTGCCTCTGTGATCACTACTTAAGGAAAAGAATTTGAATTGCTTGGGAGGAGGAGGAGTGGTACAATATGGAGGTGACCATACGGACCCCACAGTCAGACAAGGAGGAAGGAAGGAGAAGCATTAGACCAGAGACCTCCCTGCAGCCCGTGGTGAGAATGCAGCTGTGCCCGTGCAACTCATGGAGGCCAGTAACAAGACTGAGAGCCAAGAGCAGCTCCGTGTGAGTGCCCCTGGATGGGCAGGAGACTGTGTGAGGAGGCGGCCATGGCACAGGCCATGCTGGAGAGCCTGCGGACCACAGAACAGACCCACACAAGAGGCAGAGAGGAGCTGCAGCCTTTGGGGTGAACACATGTTGGAGCAGCCTGTGAGGGACCCTGCACTGGAGCAGGGACGACCAGTAAGGAACCCACCTCCCCTGAGGAGAAACAAATGGCAGAAGCCATCAGGAACAGACTGATTGAAACCCCCATTCCCTGCCCCCCCAAGTCATTCAGCAGGGGAGGAGAAAAAGAACCCGGGACCAGGGCTTTGAGACCAGAAAGAGGGGAGAGGTGGGGAGAGGGTGGTCTTAAATGGCTGGTTGTGCTCTTTATCATTGTACCACTCTGTGTTGTTTTCTGTTTGTTATGTTTCGGTGGTTTATGGTTATGTTTTAGTTGGTGGTGGATTAAATTATTTTCTGTTTTCTTCCTCAAGCTGAGTAGCCTAGTCTGTATCATCTGGGACCATAAGTGGCAATTCAGTCCTCCCTGGCCTTTAGGAATTCTCAAGTCTGTGGTACTTCAGTCTAATCATGGTCTTTTGTCCCTTGATGGGCCTAAACCAGGACATTATATTGAAAAAAAAAAAACCAAACAAACCCACAAAACCCCACACAGACAGCCCTAATGACCCACCTTCACTCTCTGGTCACTCTTCTTTCTTCCTTTCATGCCTCAGCAATTTAGAACTGCTGTTTTACAGTTCTCCAGTTCCACCCTCATCTACCTTCCAATTTTGCTCATGCACTTTATACCCTACAGCACTTGCTCATGAAGAACTTAAAGGCCCTCCTATAGCCCCTGCTCATCTTCCACAACTGTGCATCCCTAGTTTTGCCTCCTGCTTCTCCAGGCACCTCTTCAAGGCAGTAAGATATTCCTCCTCTCTGATTTTCTGAAGTTTATTTGCTATCTGCTATCAGAAGACCATTTCCCACTCCCTCCTACCTGGCACCTATGCTTCTTGGCAACTTTCCCAGTATTCCAATCTTAACACCTTCCTCTAAAATCATCTCTGCAGTTTGGAAAGGCTATTTCATAAATACATCTAGTGATTTCAGAGATAACAGTAAGGAAAGCTCTTCTCTTGACCATAGTTAGAAAAAAACCACTGCCTCTGTTTTGACAGCTGGTGGACTATCAAGCCTAATGGAGCTAGCCTAATGCTGCAGTAAGAGTGATGTTGCAGTAACTCTATTTGCATCTATTTTTAAAACGCTTGGTTGTGCTGTCCTATCCTCACAACTTCAGAGCTGCACAGATTAGGTCAGTCAGTTGCAGACACACGTTAGAACAGTCTAATGAGTTACTGCTCATCAGCCAAACAACAGCAATTCTATTTATGGCTGCTTTGAGAATATTCCACATACAATTCAAATGTGATGGAAATCATGGTTGCTAACAGTGCACAGCAGGTCATTAAGCTTTACAACTACACCCTCCATACCCATGGACTTAGTAGAAGAGTTGACGCAACTATACCACATGACGTCTGTGGATGTCATGGCTTTCAGCAGAAGAGCTGTAGGAAATTCAAGGCTTAAGTACTATTCAAGCTCCTTCCACCTTTTAAAAATTATTGGTATGTGGATTTGTTTTTAAAGTCATTGTCCTGTTTTAGGCCCATCCAAGGACAAAGACCACAATTAGACTCAAGTACCACAGACTTGAGAATTCCTAAAGGCCAGGGAGGGCTCAGTTTTATGGTCCCCAACAAAACAGAGAAGGCTACCTGGCTTAAGGAAGAAAACAGAAAATTATTTAACCCACCACCAACTAAAACACGGTGCCATGGCTGCCTCCCCACACAGTCTCCTGCCTGTCCGGGTGCACTCACACAGAGCTACTTGTGGCTCTCAGGCCTGCCATTACCCTCCATGGGTTTCAGGGCACAGCTGCATTCTCACCACGGGTTGCAGAGGGGTCTCTGGTCTGGTGCTCCTCTTTCCTTCTTCCTTGTCTGACCGTGGGGTCCACATGGTCGCCTCCATCTTGTACCGCTCCTCCACCTCCTCCCAAGCACTTCAGATTCCTGACCTTAAATAGTGATGGCATAGGTGTCAGATTGGCCCAGACAGGTTGGAGGTGGATCTGAACCCAAGAGCTGGGGAAAGTTCAAGAAGTCTTTACTGGGTCTGTACTGCAACCCCCCATTACAAAGCAAAAGTGACTTCTTGCTAAACCATGACAGTCATTTGTAGCAGGAGACCTATAACTGAGAAGACAGCAATTGCCTTGATCTTGTGGGTGATTCAAATGAGAATGTAGAAAACAGGTTAGAAATTAACATGAGATCTTCCCAAGAGGAGAAGGAAGTCACAGAAGTGAAGCAGCAAAAGCAAATAAACAAGACTGCCACAACAGATCAGTCAAATCCTAAACTCTTCTTGCAGATGAGCGAGCACATAGAATTGAGAAGTTTCAGAGTCTGACTATACGGCCCCATGGCTCATGTACAGTAGCCTGAGGATCAGAATACATAAATCAGCATTACAGTAAGTATAACATTTGCAGCAGTAAGAATTTAAGCTTTACTGTAGGTAAGATTTGCATTTTTTCCCCCCAAATAGGAATAGGCAGTTCGAATAGGAATAGTTCGACATGATAGCCTTTTCTGGTAAGGGGGAAGGGGCTGTAAAAATGGCTCCTGTAAGAAGTTGCCTGAAACTCTCCCCAGCTCTGAGCCTGACCCGCTGCTGGAGCTGAGCCAATTAGATGCCTTTACAATTACTTTTTAAGAAGAAGCTGGAAGAGAAGTCTTCCTCCTGTTTCTTCATTCTTGGAGCAGAGACTCCCCTGCATTCTATGGAGAGGAATGGCGAAGCTGAGATTTGTTTGCATTTTGCTAAAGATGCCACATCAAAGGCAGAGACTTATTTTGATAATGACCTCATATCAGCGGCAGAGACTCATTTTGCTAAGAACCCCAAGCCAGGGACAATGATTCGCTTCACTACAGACCCTGTGCCAGGGGCAGTGACTATGGCCAGAGGAGGCCATGTCCTATGGGAGGAACCCAATATTCACAGAAGCTGTAACTGTGGGGAGGAACCCATGACAAAGAAGCTCATTAAATTTATGCCCAGAAAAGGCCACGTCCTGAGGGAGGCATCCTCTATCTGCAGAAACTGCAACAGTGGCGAAGAACCCACACCAGAGATATTCACCAAGGACTGTGTCCTGTGGGATGGAGCCTGTATCAACTGAAGCCACAGCTGCTGTGAGGAACCCACACCAGAGAAGTTCATTAAGGATTGTGTCCCAGGAGAGAGACCCCATATCACAGCAGGGGAAGAATGCCAGGAGTCGTCCTCCTCTGAGAAGAGAGAAGCAGCAGAGCCCATCTGTGAGAGACTGACCACATCCCCCATTCCCTATCCCCCCGAGCCATTGAAGGGGGAGGAAGTAGAGATATCGGGAGCAGTGAGCTGGGCCCAAGAAGAAAGGAGGGATGGAGGAGGGAGATCTTAAAGTGTTGGTTGACTTTTTCTCATCATCCTACTTACTTTTTGCTTTTTGTTCTGTTCTGTTTCTTGCAGATAGTAGAATAAACTTCCCTACTTTCCCCTCTAAGTTGAGTACTGGAGTCAGTTTTGCCCAGAACTGTAATTGGCAGAGAGCCCTCTCTGCCCTTGTCTTAATTCACAACAACATTGCTTATCTTCTTTCACTCCCATTTTGCTGGGGTCTCTGCCATCCTAACAAGGGTGGAGGTGAATGGGGGCACCAAGCAAGAGACTGTCGTGGTGCTTCTGTGCTAGCTGCGCCAAACCACAACAGGCAGCTGTCTCTATTATTACAAAGGATGACAGACAGTTAAAAATATGGTTTTTAATAAAAGCAAATTTAGAATTTTACCTGCTGTGTAACACTGTGTGTAACTATGTGCACTGGGTAACACTCTGTATAACACCGTGCACCATTTTATACGGTAGCTATTTATTTTGGCTTCACACAGCTGAAGGCTTGAAAAAATACAACAAAATTATGAACTTCAGAGGCAATGCAGTTTGCAGACTTCCCAAAACAAGGTGGGATCAAAGAACATCAGAAGAGGTAGCAACACAGATAACTAGAGAGAATTTTACCTTGCCTTTCTCAAAACAAAGGTAGGGTGAAAAGTCAGATGAGAAGAATACCAAAGATATGAAGAACAATGCCCAAAGGAAGTAATCCGTGCTTTCAGTACCATGCTTGAGCCATGGATATGATGAGGAAGATGATTTGATGATATGATGTGTCTGAGCCAAGTTATTTCTTAAAGAGATATTTCAAGCTACCATTCCATTCCACCATTCTCACAAATACAGTGGCAGTTGTAAGCATTTCCACCTTTACAAAGGACATACAGAAGCTTTCCTTAAGAGTCAGAAAACCCTGTAACTTAACTAACCAAACAAAACAGATCCTAGGACTTATGATGGATATGCTGCTGACTGATTTATTAAAAAAAAAAAAAAAAAAAAAAACAACAAAGAAACCAACACATGCAAAAGACTGGAAAGCAAAGATGACGATTACGATGTGACTCCATGAAGAGCACTTGACCAACTTGCTTTCCCAGGCACTCTCAGTCTTGTCAGATGATGCAATTACCAAGGTCTTTTCTGGTTACCTTTTTATCTTCCCAATGCTTATTAGGATTCAAGTGTTGTCACTGACTTAAGATGACAAGATGATCAGGGGACAGGAGCACCTTTATTATGAAGAAAGGCTGTACCAACTGGGGCTGTTCAGCCTGAAGAAGAGGATACTGAAGGGGGACTTCATTAATACGTACAAGCATTTAAAAGGTGTGTGCCAAGAGGATGGGGCAACACTTTTTTCTGTAGTGTTCAATGACAGGACAAGCAATTTTGTAATGAACAAAAAAAGGAACATAAAAAGTTCCACTTAAACATAAGGAAAAAAGTATTTCACTGTGAGGATGAGGCAGCCCTGGCACAGGCTGTCCAGGGAGAGTGTCAAGTCTCCTTCTCTGCAGGTTTGCAAATCCCACCCTAACACGTTCCTGTGTGACCTGATCTAGGTGAACCTGCTTTAGCAGGGGAGTTGGATTAGATTATCTCCAGAGGCCCCTTCCAATCCCCACTATTCTGTGATTCTGTGAAACTGTCCTACTGAGTGGATTCCATAGCTAGCCTCTTCCTGGCATCTGAAATCCATGGAGGAAATGCATGCTTTATTGTGCTTGGAATAAGCCTCTCAAATTTCTGATATTTTGGGCAACTTCTTTGCAGAAGTACTTTCAATTTTTGTAGACCTTGGCATTTCCACTTTTACAAAGGCCACACAGACACACTACCAGCTCACAGGTAAGACTCCAACAGTGGATATGTTTATGTTCCTCATCCCATCTTCAGAGGGATGGAAGAGAGACACACACGAACTAAAACTTTAAAACTAGAAGCAAACCCCATCCTCCAAAAAATAAGCATTCAAGCAACACAAAAGCAAACGTAACATTGATCTAGGAAGCTAAGAAAGAGGTATCTTGTAGGCTCTTGCAGCTAAAAGAGAGACATAGCAAGGTCTGGTATTTCTTGTTTATGTAGAAGTCCTGTTCCAAAAACAAAGGAAGAACAAAACATCAAAAGAGTATTTCCTTGCTTAGAGCCCTCAGGCATCTCTTCAGACTTCAACTGACATGTATCTGTCCTCTTCTCTAAGCTTTCCAATGGGACCACAAAAATCATCAGCAGCTCAGGGTACACTAACCCAAAATGAATTGCATCTCCCCACTGTCCATCTGAACCAATACTTACAAAACCTCTTAACAGACAAATCACATTCCCAAGCAGCTCTCTATTTGCTTTTGTGTTTACCAGTCTTGTCCTTGCAGATGCTTAATTTTTTTGTTTCACACAATGGTCTGGGTATAGCCACTGCTGTTTTAATTCAACTTAACCACAGCTGCACTAAAAATCAGTTAACATGCATCACCTAGCTATCAACAGACATGCTACCACAGGACTGAAGTTCTGTGTCCTTGTTAGCAAGAATGTCTCTAATAGTGGAAAGGAATTCACCAACAATTTCTTCCCTGGTGTCATCCTGCGCTTGTCTCCATCCTCAGCCATCCTGACTTCCTTCCAGGAACTTACATGCTTCTGCAAATATACTGCATTTCCCCTGCTTCTCACTGTAATAAATACTTCTGAGTTTCGTCGCCAAGCTACATCTATTAGTAACCAGACTACCCTGTTAGGGATGTGTATTTGAATTTTGGAAAAAATGCCTCAAGAGCTTCAATAACTGATCTCCTCTAGAAATACACACATTATTTGCTTGTTAGGGGTGGGTTTAAACAAAGACAAGCAAGTTAATCATACCTCTGAATGTAACACCATCCTGTACTGTACCAAAAAAAGGGAACGTTATTAGCACTGCTAACTTGGGATACTAACTCTAAATCAGTGTTATTTTTAAGCCTCAGTTGCAGAAAACAGGTTGTTATCTCCTGCTTCTTCAGACAGGTCCTTTCTGCAGATTTTGTCTGTAAAGACCAACAACATAAATTCTGCTACTGTACTAAAAGAAATAAAATACTCCAACGTTTAAAAATAATTTTAAGTTGCCTGTGCTCCTCTGTAGAAGAATTTACATTGTTATTATTATTGTTATTTTACTATTACCAACTCACAGATCATTGAAATTCCCCCAAGTTATAATTATTGCTCGCTAACTCTGCAACAGCCATGAGAAATGCTATTCAAGTTAGAAAGCATTTCTGTATTCTAGAAAGCACCTGCAAAAGAGCTAGGTAAAAAGACTGGTCTTTGAGCAATACATTTGCTAATCTAAACATATTTAACATTTTTCACCTGATGTATACTAGAAGCAAAAGGTCAGTTAGTAGTAGTGCAGCATTCCATACCATTCAAAGTTCATCAATACTCAGTGCTTGGGAAAGGTCACTTCAGCTGCAGGTACACAGCCACTATTACACTCAAACTCCTCAACAGGGTATATTCTTCTAGCGCTGCCTCAAGAGGCTACCGATTAGACAGAGACCACACCTTTAACAATTACGCTTCTTCGACAATCCACAGAATTAAAGAAACCTGTTTAAACACCCTTACTTTACTGCTTATGATGAAGCCTAGAAGCAAGAGTAACGGCAAATTCAATCCATTGGGGCTCATGAACAATTTCTAATCAGAAGCAGAGAGACACTGACACCGTTGAATATGCAGGTTCCCAGTTCTACAGTAATAATATCCTAAGACGTTATTTTGCAACAAAATGAAGTACAGGACCAAGAGAGGAACCGATTTTAAAACAAATGAGAAATTTAAGTTGCTATTTTGAACAGCTGCACAACAGAGTTTAGCACACAATTCAGACATGTGAATCTGCCTACATTTCCAATTCAAGAAATCAAGTAGTACATACAGATGTATTATTCAAAGAACTAGTCGGTTTTCCAGTTAACTTTGAAAACAAAGACAGACATATGTCAGTCTCATTAATTCTAGTGAGATTTTAGGGAGGATCTGAAAGCTCATCGCTCTTTTGGGACAGGACTCTCTTACATATTTAAGGGAGATATTTGAAATGTCAGGCTCACTGGACAACACCAACTAAAATCCATCTGCTATATCCTATAGTCCTCAGCAGCTTTTCATTCATAAAACAGTGTTAAAATTGAGATGATCACTGAGGATAATATCACCTGAATTTAAACATTTATAGTGTAAACCACTCTTTGCCCTGATGTTTCCTGTTTATGAAATAAGTGCTAAAATATTTTCTTACTAGCCACCATTATGACAAGTGAGAAGTCATTCAGTATATAAACCAAGCAGAGGTCAATTAAACAAGAAAAGTGCCAGCACGGTCAAGGAAACAGAGAGAAGAGGCACTCTGTTCCTATAGGAAGAGCTTGAAGAAGCAAGACCATGATCACTCATCTGCAGCAATCTTTTATAGGTCCTTCCAGTTAGGCAGCACTAGTTCTACTATACTGATCACTCTGCCACAATACTTATTCCCCTTAAAAAATGGTGGGGTATATTTCAGACTATGACCAATGGTGCAGTCCAACACACAAATTGAGTATCTGTACTTAGCAGAAAGATGAAAAATCTCCCTTCTCTCCCCTGCACATACATACACAAAAAAAAACAAGTATCAGATGGACGTTGTCTCCAGACCACAAGCAAGTTTTCTAACTTGCACATTATTAATACCAAAAACTCCATAGTGCAGAGGAGCTTAAGGATCACTGTTTAAAGGTTTCCACTAAATGATATTTTAATATGTGTACAAAACCAGTGAGGAAGTGCATTTTGTTTTCCATTAATGCTAGTAAACCTTTTTGCTCTAGTTCCAAGTAACCCACTTTCTAAGACTGGTTTTAACACTCCATAAGCAGGATAGCAATGCTACGTCAACATACATTTTAAGCAAGATGTTTCCATTATTTTAAGGAAGGAGAATCATCCCTGACTCAAAATAGAATTAAAAGACCCTCATACATGGCATACAGGAAAACAGATGGGTGTGCTTGTGTGACTGTGCATGCCTGTGTGTATTTGCACATTTAGGCACATACTGACCCATCTTTTGTGAGTGGCATCTATCATAGGTGTTGCAGTTACTGTTTTCATATATACGTGTAAAGGTCTCTACACAGAGAGAGATTTTTACCTATGTGTGTGGTTATAATACATAAACTGCAAAACCACAACAGATTCTCCCCCGAAAGATGGCAGGCCCTAGCAAACCGGGAGTGGCCAAGGCCAAAACTCACATCAAACTTGGCGTCACGCAAACGCCGGCTTGCACCTGCGGAGGCCAAGCCAGGCCAGACGAGGCGAGACACGGCGGACCCAACGAGCAGAGGCCAGGTGGGCCGAGCCGCCCTCCGCCGCAGAGGAACGGGGCTCGCCGCGCCGCCTGACAGGGTCGCTTGCCCCCGCGGTTCCAGTGCCTGGGGGAATCGGCGCGGCGCCGCCAGCTACCCGGCTATGCCACGGCCGTGGGGGGCGGCGAGGGCCGGGCACTGCCCCCGTGATGCCGGCGGACACCTGTCGCCGGGGCCTGCAGCAAGGCAGCGGCCGCTACGGACCGCCCGCCTGCCTCCACCCCGAACCCAGCGGCCGGCCGCCCCTCTCAGCCCCTCCGGCGGCCGCATAGGCCCCTCCACCGCCCAGCCAGGCCTGGCTGGACCGCACGGTGAAGCAGAACGCCTCCGCAGGTTACCTCTCCCTCACACCCCGCCGCGCCTCACCTCAGCGGGCCGGGCCGCGTACCGCGACGGCGACAGCAGCGGGATGAATGAACTCGGAGAAAGCGCCGGAGCTCCCTGTCAGTGTTCACGACACTCCCCAACCCACCTCCAGCTTCGTCCAGTCCTGCTGCCCGGCGCCTGGTATCTTCTCCCCCGGCGGTCTCCCCGCCCCTCGCCTCTGACGCACTCCCGCTGCTACGCCTGGAGCCGCCGCCGCTCGCCCCGCGTCGTCCGCCATGGCGTTTGCTCAGCCTGCGCGCCAGCATCCCGCACGGTGGGGCGGGTGGTGCGTAGTGTTATATCTGTGCCATTCCTCACCACCGTGTCAGGACGTGTGGTACTTATGTCATTGCTCACCACTATTGCAGATTGTGTGGTAACTGTTCCATCAGCTCACCGCTGTGGTGAAGGGTATTGAACCTGCACCATCAGCCCCATATGCCTTAGTTTCTGGTCAGTTTGGTGGCAGTGGTGGTACCCTGCCATCACTCACCATAGTGAGGGTGATGGTACCCAACCTGTGGCCCTGGCACACAGAGAGAGCCTGGGGCTAACTTGCAGGTAGATGGTACCTGTAGGTAGGAAGGAGCAAGGCTATGTGTAGTCTCCTAGTGCTGGGCAGGAGTGAAGTACTTCTCTAGAAGAAAGGTGGCATCTCAGCCCCAGGCAGTACGTCCAACAGGCACTCACCACGGGCCAGCCCCAGGCCTCGCCAGTGCTCCTGTTCACCAAACTGGGAGGCCAACTGAACTGAATAGTAGTTCGGAGAGTATTTTCCAATGCAGAACAAACAGGTCTCTTCCCCAGCACTAACCAGCACTGGCTATGGCACCTGAGTGTCCACTCTGAAGTCCTGTGTTCCAGGAAGCTGGAAAACAGCAAAATCAAACAAGGGTTCTTGCAAGAGGACAGTACACATCTGTGACTCAGGCTATGCAACATGTCCTTGCCTCGTAGTAGTGTATGATCCTTTGAGCTAGGGAAGTACTAGGTGCACAGCTGTGGTGACGTCAGGTCAGCTGGATGTAAAAGCAAAAACAGATAATACGTAACTTTGACAATAAATTGGGGGCTTGCGTACAGCAGAGCAGCAGTTGCTCATTAGCTGACCTTCAGGCTTTGCCTGTTTTCCACTCTCATTCTGCTGCTTCTCACACTCGCAACTGGGCATTCTATAACATTATCTCATTCACCAGCTATCAGTCTCATACCCTGAAGGTCGGTTTACATTTTTTTGCCAATTACCAGTGCTTTATTCCCACACAGTGAGGGATCCTACAGATTATATTAAATTGAACTGAGATAATCCCCTAAATGTACGTGCAATAGACTCTACACACACATGCATTCATACCTGCCACAGGGGCCTTGAGCTCTCCTTCAGCATTTTGGATTGCTATGATAATTTTTACAGGAAAGACCATACCCCATCACAGCCATGGTAGCATACAGGAAAAGGAGATGCTTCCACAACTAGATACTTTTGCAAAAACCTTTGCATTAAAGACAGAATGTAGGTGTGGAAGGTCTAGCATCTTACCCTGTATTTTCACATCCTCTGCCTCTGGTATGTTAGAGCAATAGATACTTTCCAAGAAACAGCTGATCAGAAGGAACCTCAACAAATTGTCTGCCTCATCTTGTTGTGAAGCAAGACTAAGACTAGGAGATGTTTGTCCAAACTGCTTTTTCTTAAATGTCCAGTGAAGCAAATGCCCGCAGCCTACCTAGATGGATTTGTACATTAAAGTTTTTTTTCCAATAAAGGAGTAGTAAAAGGAAAGGTGAAAAGTTCTTATGGTGTCATGGTTGTAAATGTTGCATGCTAAATGGCAAGCACACTATCTAGCATGCTAAATATAAGCATGCTGTGTAGCTACAAGATATGCATCTGTCCTGGTTTTGGCTGGGATACAGTCAATTTTCTTCATCATAGTTGGTGCACAGCTGTGTTTTTGATTTACTGTAAACATAATGTTGATAACACACTGATGTCTTAGTTGTTGCTAAGTAGTCAAGGAATTTTCAGTTTCCTATGCTCTACCAGCAAGGAGGAAGAGAGCTGGGAGTGAGCGTGGCCAGAACAGGTGACCTGAACTAGCCACAGGGATATTCCATAGCTTGGGCATCAACCAGCGGGTGGTGAGCAATTGTATATCACTTGTCTTTCCTCAGGTTTAATTTATTTCTATTTTTATGGTATTCAATTCCATTACTATTATTATTGCTACTATTTTTATATCATTTTAGTTATAACAGTGTTCTTACCTCCCAATTCTTCTCCCTGTCCCACTGGGCAGGGGTGCATGAGCAAGCGGCTGCCCACTTGATACTTAGTTGCTGGCAGGGGTTAAACCACTATGGCATCTGACCATGCATTCAGCACATCATCTGCCACTGGTACTCCAAACGTATGTTCCATTGACCTATATTGTACTTAGAAACATAGAATCATAGAATGGTTTGAGTTGGAAGGGACTTTTAAAGATCATCCAGTTCAACCCCCCTGCCAGGAGCAGGACATCTCAGTAGATCAGGCTGCTCAAAGCCCCATCTAACTTGACCTTGAACACTTCTTAAGATGAGACATCACAACTTCTTTGGGCAACCTGTTCTAGTGTCTTATCACCCTCATTGTAAAACATGTAACTGAAATACACTCACTAGCAGATATTGCATCTAGTTATCATGGGACTTATCAGTAGGGAAAATCGAGAACAGGCTAAGTACTGGGGGTTTCCAGTGTGGTACACAAGTTCAACTGGTAAAGAACTGGTGGCAGATGTTGCTGAGGGAGCTCTGGTGGCTACAGACCAGTTGAAGTGCACAAGTAGGGCCAGCAAGATTTGTCACACAAGAAAGAATTCATTCTTTACCACTAATGACTCAGGAGTGCCTTAACTCATCCAGAAGGAACAATCTACTCTCTGCAAGATTTACATAATAGATAGAAGCATAACAAACCAGGCATACAAAACATGCAAAATCACAACCACTGACCATCTTGCTGTATTTCTTCCCTTTCACTCCTAGAAAAAGGCAATCTTAGGGGTGTTCTTGAATTAGATGTTAAAGAAGGAAAGATATAAAGAAAAAAATGTGCATCTTGCACATTCTTTTGAATGTCAGGTTCTTTTGAAGCACATCAAGCAGCTGTATCAGGTACACTTCACCACTAGGTTTCTCATCTTTAACCTCTCTCACCACCCTCCGCAAAATGGACATCCTTGTCATCCTTTGCAGAGCTGTGTTTTCCCCAGTACTAGTGATGTCATCTGAGCACTATTAATGAAATATTTGATTCATCTGTGTGACATATTAGCAAAAGTCTGTGTGCTGCACTGTAGTGGGCTGACCCTGGCTGGACATAAGGTGCCTGCCAAAGCTGCTTTATTACTCATTCTCCTCAACTAGTCAGGGAGGCTTACGGCTGGAAATAAAGACAGGGAGTCATTCACCTTTCACTGTCACAGGAAAAACAGACTCAACTTAGGAAAGTTAATTTATTGCTTATCAAATTAGAGTAGGATAAAGAGAAATTAGAACAAATCTTAAAACACCCATCTCCCACCCCTCCATTCTTCCTGGGCTCAGCTTGACTCCTAACTTCTCCACCTCTTCCCCACTGACAGGGTGTCAGGGAATAGGAGTTGCAGTCAGTCCATCATGCATTCTCTGCTGGTCCTTCCTGCTGCTCCAGTGTGGGGTCCTTCTCATGGGTTACAGTACTCCATGAACTTCACCAGTATGGGTCTTTCCCATGGGCTGCAGTTCTTCACAGATTGTTCTAGCATGCTTGATGCAGGGTCATCCGTGGGCTGCAGGGTGCATATGTGTGCAACAAAGGACTTCCATGGGCTCCAGGGGGACAGCCTTGAGGTCTTCACCACTGGCTGCAGAAGAATCTCTTCTCCAGTACCTGGAGCACCTCCTCCCCCTCTGTCAGACATGGTGGAAGCTTCTTCTGACATCTTCTCACAGAAGCCACCCCTGCAGCTGCACTGCTAGCAAAACCTTGCTATGCAAACCCAATACATGCACAACAAAGTTTATTTTCCATAGCAGAGCTAGAAGCTTCTCCCTTTCTGGTCAGCTCACTCCACATGCAAAAAGATTTTCCTGTGTCATCAGAAGTTTCGTTATCCAATGGCATGTAGCATAAAAACAATTACTAAGATAACACCTACTTCTCCATTTCCAATTTCATAGGCTGAAATCTCCCTTTTCCCTCAAAGTGCTATATGAGTTTTGCTTCCTCACTCTGAACTTATTTTGCCTGGCTCCTGCTCTCTCAAAGTCACTATGTATTGTCTTCTGGTATGAAAATATTTTTGTGTAGTTATAGAAAGTTTTACCAGGATCTGAAGATTTTTGGAACATTTTGGGGATTACTTCATAAGCTTCTTTCATTTGCATCTTACCTTTCTTGACAAAATCTTGTTATTCCCTAAATACAGAATGGGAATTTATAAATAAACCAAAAGTGTTGTAAACGAAATACATAGAAAGCTTTCTTTTATAACAAAGATGGAAAGTTGAGAATAAAACCTGGATAATTCCCCCTTAAATTGTTTTTAGGGTTGTATCATATATATGGAGATCTTCTGACCTCATGCAAGTGGAGCTGCGTTGTAAACCACCAACGTAAACCTCCTCTTGTACCACATTGGTAGTGCAGTCAGATGTGGGATTGCCACACAGGCAGATGTATTAATGTGCATACAGTGTGGCGGCCATTAAGCATGTCAGCTCTGTTATTCATAGCAAAAGGGCATTAGCATTAGTAATGCAGAGACCTGCAAGTGTGTTTAAAGAAGATACCATGTGGAACTGTAGATGTAAAAAGTTCTCTAGGAAGGCTCTACCATCTCAGAGCAACCCAAAAGAAGACACTTCACAAAGGCTGAAAAACAACTTTACCATCCTAAAACTGCCCAAATTTACTTGCTCAAACATGTAGATTCTTTATTGTTTCACCCTCCACATCTTCCACTATTAGGACTGCCTGCATTCAGTAGCCTGGCCTCTGCAGGGTGCATATCCCCTACCCCCCATTTCTCTGTACAATGCTCTTATTATGCAGTTCATTTGAAACCTGGCCTCGTGGCCCTTGTCCTCTTGCTGGCACAGTGATTTACTGCTTTCCTGGCCCCAAGGCTTGTGGTCTCTCAGCTTTCAGTGTGAAATGAAATACCACAGCAGTCCCATCTACTCTGTGCAGGAAAAAGTCAACCTGACATTCACTAGTTAACAGTCTTCAGGAATGAAGAGAGGCCCTGTGCAGGGCACACATGGGAAAAAAGAAAAAACAGATAGAAAAATTTGCAGTTAAATTGCACTGGAAAACTTAAACCAAATTTACAAGATATTCCTTAAACAGTCAGGGACAGAAAGAGTTAAGGTAAGCAAGCTCAGTTTATCTTATCTCAATGGGTAGAGACAAGCTGTTGACTAATACAAGACCATTTGTCTAATATAGTGATTTTTGGTATGGATATGTATCCCTGTGTGTTTCAGTGGAGATAGAGTTCTGTTTTCTAGTAGTTGGTGCAGGGCTGTGGTTTGGCATTACTGTGAGCATAATGTTGATAAAACACTGATGTTTTACTTGTTGCTAAGTAGGGCTTGTCCTAAGTGAAGAATTTTTCAGTTTCCCATGCTCTACCAGTGAGGAGGTGCAGAAGAAGCTGGGAGGGAGCATGGCCAGGACAGCTGATCTAAACTAGCCAAGGAGCTATTCCATACCACCAAACAGAATGCCCAGTATATCGACTAGTGGGCAGTGAGCAATTGCATTGTGCAGCACTTGGGGTTTTTTTCCCTTTTATTTTATTTATCTTTCTTTTTCATGTCTCCCTTTTCATTAGAATTATTATATGTTGTTGTTGTTACTATAATATTTTAGTTTAGTTTAGTTATTACACTGTTCTTATCTCAGCACATGAGTTTTATTTCTCAACGCAGGAGTATTACATTTTTTTCTGATTCTCCTTCCCATCCCACGGGGAAGGGGAAGGAGTGAGCAGACGTGGTACTTAGTTGCTGGGGAAGGTTAAACCATGACACAGAGCAAGTTCATGTAAAGCAATTCTTGGTGTGTTATTTAACTGATCTATAGTAACTACCCATAAGAATACCTTTAGCCAATGAATTACAGGAGTTTACCTTTTTGGGTTTTTTTAACACAAAACAATTTTCTACTGTGCTTTTACCCTAACTTCTGGCAGAAGTACACACGCTACACTGGAGATTTTTTAAAATAAATACCAAAGCAGGTCTCTATGACTTACCTTCAAATCCTCTATTAATAAGGTTTTTGTCTGTGATAGCAGAAAACATTTGATAGTGGATGGGTAGATGCAGACCACTGGGCTTGAGCCACTCCTTGTCAGGCTGCTGTCTGTTGTGTCTCTGTTACTCCACGTTTCTTCTGTCAGGCCGTAAGCCCTCATGTTTCCTTTCTTGTCATGAATTTTGCAATTCTCCGAACAGGAACCACCTTCCAGTCATAGATAAGACCTTTCTCTATGTATATCAAGATTAACATTTTATGGCAGCGGAAAAATTGGAAAGACAGGCTAAAAAACACACACAAATTACCACAAGTGGTAAACCTGTAGCCAGGATTTGATTTTATACCTTCAGCACATCCAGAAAGACCATAGGTTGTTATGCATGTGACAAGAACATTGCTTATTCTATGCTTTTGCAGGTAAAAAAGTTTCACTGCCATTTCACTTGTCTAATACAGTGATTTTTAAAATGGATATGTATCCTTGTGAGTCTGTGACAATCTTTAACAAATTTCTGAAAGATAACTTAAAAAAACATTAAACCAGCAAGTTTACTGTCTTTAGACTTAATTTTACTATATAGAAGTGGACATTGCAAATCAGAGGTCTGCAATGTGGGGAAGACAATTACTCTACCTGAACACATTTTTAATGTCACAGAGTTAGAAAACAGCAAACTCTCTCTTTCATCTTCAGATATCTATGTGCGACCTGCCTGGACATGTTCCTATGTGACTTGATCTAGGTTGACCTGCTTCTGCAGGGGTGTTGGACTAGATGATCTCTAAAGGTTCCTTACAACCCCTATCATTCTATGATTCTGTGATTCTATGATTTATTACTACGAACCACAAATTTGGTAATTATTCTGATTACGTCTTAGCACTATATTTCTTCAGGTGCTTTTCCACTTGAAAAACAGTGACCTGTGTCTGGGGCAGGTGTGTCTGTATATCCCGACACACAGAACAGTGGTGGTGTTATAGAGGAATCAGCCTCTAAAGCTTTCTTAACCAAACAGAATTTTATTAAACCAATTGTAGCAAGCGATAAAAGGGCAAACAGCGCTGGGTGACCGGGGGAAGTCCAACAGTTCCGCCACGGCACACCCGTGCAACTTTTCGTATGTCCTTATATATGTTATCCCCCCCTTCATGGGCTGGGACACTTCGACGAATCGGCCCCCGGTTGGTCAGTTGACAGTGTCCACGCGTCCTCCTCGCTCATCTACCAGCTCCAGATTGGTGAAAAATGTTGCTGGGTGTTCCTGCCTTTGAAGTTTCGCTATTTTGTTGCACCTTCCCAGCGCTGACCAGGTGTTCGCTTAACCACTTAACTACTATTACAAGGTTCCACAAAACATAATAAAACTTACACAAACGCAGTCATTGCTCACAACAACATGCACAACACAACTGAATCCCACTCGATTTGCTCAACAATAACAATTTTGACCATCACCCATTACAATGGCATCAGCACCTACGGCTGTCTGACCGTGCTTGCATTCTCTCATGCCAGAAAAAGTGTCCACATGAGGAGAGCAGCTCCTGCAGTGTGTTTCTGAAATGAATGAGTGCACATATTAAGTCTTCATTTCTTGCAGTCACTATCAAATAGCATTCTGTGTGAAGAAGAAGAGGAAGGACTTTTTTGGGAAGACAATAGGAAGAATTTCTAAAGTTCTATCTGGAAACCTAGGGAATCTCAGCAGCACTCTGAAGAGGAAATATGGAGATAACAACAGGTAGGGAAGATTGTTTTGCAGGAAGGGAAGTCCCAGTAAAAGCCAGGAAGTCACTAGTAGGCAAGAAGAAACCCTCCACAGCTCTAATAGACAGGGAGTGGAAACATCACAGAGATTAACATTTAAGACATTTGTGGGTGTGTAAGAGGGACAGAGAAGCTGTCTGACAACTAAGTACTATTTCTTTTCTCTTTTTTTCGTCTCCATCTAATAGCTGTAAGTCACCTCTGAGAAACATCAGAATAGAAGGACTCCCAGTCCATCCTTTTGTACTGAGGGAGGACCAAGCTTAGGCACAACTCTGGCAGATAATTGTCTAAACTATCTCTTTTAACCTCTAGTGAAGAAGAATCCACAAAATAGGTCTTCTAGTTTTTAAAAAAACCTTTCTTTGATGACTAACAAAACTTCCTATCAGTGTGAGTCAATTATTCTTAGTCCTTTGTCATGTCCATGAGCATGGTTGATCACAAGTCTCCTTATAGCCTGAGAACATGTTTATGTGCAGTGCTGTACATTGTTTTTTCTTCACTAGCCACCCCATCCTTGCACGCGTGCCTCAAGAATCATGTTTCTGACCCTCTTTTCACCCTTTATTGTTTTTCTTTCAACACCACATATTTTCAATATAGTGTGCGGTACACCAAACTGAAAAAAAAGGTAAAAACTATGAACTGTAAACTTGAGACTCTGTCAGCAGAAGTAGACCAAAATAACTGCCATAGTCATCATTGCTTTTATTAATGCCTCCCAGAAGATTGAAACAAAAAGATTCTGACAAGATATAAGGAAAGACTTTTATACAGACAGTTAAGCTTTGGAACAGGTTGACCAGAGAGGCTGTACAGTCTCCATGCATTGGGGTGTTCTTGGTGATACTGGGTAAGGCCCAGAGCAACCTGGTCTGACCTCCTAGGTGACCTTGCTTCAAGCAGGAAGTTGAACTAGAGAGGCCCAGCCTCCTGAGGTCCTACTTGACTTACCAATTGGCCCTATGAAAAGAATTGCTTCCCTGTGAGCAATGTACCATTGCTGACCCATACTAAGTTTTGATGTACTATGATATCCAGGTCCTTTTCTAAGGACTGCTACCTACCCTATTAGTCCCTACATTACAAGTATGAATTTGATTTCATCTTTCCAAATGCAGTACCTGTTCCTGCCGCTGTTGTTCCCAAAGATCTTCTCCCTGTCATTTCCTAAGTTTGCTGACATTTTCTTTTCCTGAGGTCCACTGATCATTTTGTAGCTACTACATCTTCTCCTTGCAAAAATCACTCACCAGTTGTTAAAAACTTGCTCATATAAAGGCTGCCCAGATGGGACATGGAGTCTCCTTCTCTGGAGACATTCAAACCCTACTTAGATGAGTTCCTGTGTGACCCACTCTAGGTGTCCCTGCTTTGTCATGGAGGCTGGACTTGATCGTCTTTCAAGGTCACTTTCAACCCTTGAGATTCTGTGATTCTGTGATACGGCAGAGCAACTGCTTTTGGCACCACATTACTTGTGACATGCAAGTCACATTACTTGCAAGCCTTTTGCTAAGTCAGTTTAGTAGTTCTGGAAGGGTCTGAAGCACAACAGTGGAGGAATACTTCAGCCTGGGGTGCCCTGTGGACTTTCCCAAGCAGCAGTAATATCTTCACAGGCAGGTGGGACCTGTGGCGTCAGTAATACAATTTCGGAGACAGCTTGAATTCCAGTCCAAAATTGATCTTTCATGTTCTATTTTCTTCAAATTACACACATCTTTTGATGTTGCCAATTTTTTACCCCACAAAATAAAATATTCAAGAGGATGAGCAAATGTGGAATAAAATTAAATTAATCTGCTGGGTAAGTGACTCCGTTTAAAATGCTATAATACCTGTAACTTTAATTCAGGTCTTCATATTTCAAGGACAAACTCTTAAGGAAGCTTTGAAGATGATCTACTCTCTTGAGAAAAGGCAGATCTCACCTGCCAAGGAGGATTTTTCAGCTTTCTAGGGGCAGTAATATGCAAGTAATTGTTATCCATCTGTGATCAAAATCCTAAACCTCAATTTGTCTACAGAAAGAATCAATTGAAGAGGTTTCCTTTCTTTAAAACAAGAATAATCTTTAGGGATATTTGTCCAGTAATCAATATTCATGGCAAGCCAAACAAAATCAACTCTTTTCTTAACTACTAGGAACAACTAGAGATTTACTATCTGTGTTTAACATTCTATTTGTTCCATGTGAATAATATTCAGTAATTAAGTACTTGTATATGTTCCTGAAGGACCAGGAGCTGTATTTGTTTTAATTCCTCATGCTATACTCTTCGTGAAAATAACATTTATATTATCCAAGTGGAACAATAATTGTTCTTCAGCAACATTTTATTTTTGCTGATAAATGTTATTTTTTGCATATTTCTCAATCTGACTGTAATTCATACTATCAATTACAAAATAGGCAAAATACTTCAGTAAAAGATATTACCCAGATAAATTTCAAACAAGATCCAAAGCGGGAAGTAGATGCTGCTGAATTTCTTCATAGTAGCTAGCATGGGACTGTGGTTTGGATTTTGCTGAAATAACTGTTGATAACATAGGGGTGTTTTTGTTACTGCTGAGCAGTGCTTGCACAGAGTCAAGGCCTTTTCTGCCTCTCACACCACCACACCACCAGCGAGTGGGCTAGGGTTGCACAAGATGTTGGGAGAGGACCCAGCCAAAAGAGTTGACCCCAACTGACCACAGGGATATTCCATACCATATGGCAGCATGCTCAGGGTATAAAGCCTAGGGAAGAAGAAGGAAGTGGGGGAGCATTCAGAGTTATATCATGTCATAGTTTAGGCCCAGGCAGCAATGAAGCCATGCAGCCACTCACTCACATGCACCTCACCCTCCCACTTTCTGTAAGATGACAGGCCCCAGCAAGACGGGAGGGAAAAAACCAAGGGCATTGTAGATTGAAACAAGGACAGGCAGAGTTTTCTGGCCAGTTGTGGTCCTGGGAAAAACAAACTCAACTATTCAACAGAGCAAAGAAAACAGGAACAGTTTAATGTACTACCAACTAGAAACAGAATGGTCAGAGAGCAAAACCAGAGCAGAACAATGAGAAAAATACAACCATCACTTCAAGATCTCCTTCCCTCACTCCTCCCCTCTTCCTGGGCTCCCTGTTACTCTATCTCATCCTCCTCAGTGATGCAAGGGGACAGGGAATGAGGCTTGCTAGCAGTCCCTCACAGATAGTCTCTGCCCCTTCTTTTTTTTAGAGGAGGAGGACTCTTCACATTCTTCTCTTGCTGCAAGGCATGGTCCCTCCAGTAGGATGTAGTCCTTCACAAACCTCTCTGACGTGAGTCCTTCTGTGGGGCTGCAGCTTCTTCTCACAGACTCCTCCAGTGGAAGCCTCCTCTGTGACAGCAGAACTCCAGACACCTTGTGCTGCAATACCACCTTGCCACAGAGTCACAGCCCCTCTGGGCACAGCCATGACCCCTGACTGGAGCTGCCGGCAGATCTCAGCTCCACTGTTGTACTCCATGAATTGCAAGGGAACAGCTGCCATCTCATCACGGGATGGAGGGAGCATCTCTGCTCCAACACACTTCCTCCTCTCTTGCCTCACTGACCTTGGAGTTCACATGGTTGTTTCTCTCTTTTCCAATTCCTTCCATCATCTCCCAGAAAGAATAACAACCTCTTTCCAGCTTCTTCTTAAAAAATGATTGAGGAAGTGCTTAGTTGGCTCAGCTTCAGATGTCGGTCTGACTCAGATACAGGGAAAGTTTTGAGCAACTTCTTACAGGAACTGCCATTACAGACCCTTTCCTCTTACCAGAAATAGCTTCACATAAACCTAGCATATGGTGTTTGTCTTCCCAAGTAACTGATAGATGTGCTGGGGCCCTGTCTTCCTGGAGATGGCTGAACACCTGCCTGCTGATAGGAAGGAATTAGTTGATTCCTTGGTTTGCTTTGCTTGTGCATGGAGCTTTTGCTTTATATGTTAAACTGTCTTTATCTCAACTCATGAGTTTTCTCACTCTAACCGTCACTCTAACTCTCTTTCCCATGCCACTGTGGGAGACTGAGTGAGTGGCTGTACGAGGCTCAGCTGCTGGGGTTAAGCCACAACAGGGATATCGGAAAGAACATTTGGGGATTGTTTAAGACTCATTGAAGAATGTTTAGGAGAGAAACCAAAAGTGATGAAAGCAAAGGATCAAGATTGTTTGAGGAGGAGCAAGTAGTGAAAAGAGAGGGATAACATAACATAACAGAAGGGGTGGTGACAGGTAAACATTGCTGCTGAGCACATTTGTCTGGCCGTGCCCTGTGCCTGATCACCCGTCTATCCTGTCTTCTCACTAAAATCCATTTCTAAGGAATTTGCTGGGTGAAGGACTCTCTAATCTGTGTGAACACGTTGGGCATGCCTGTCTGACTGCAAGCCACTGGAGCAGGGACAACATGTTACAGGGGCCCATCAACCCATGGTGCCAGTGATTGGCACAAGTGCAGGTGTGCAAGTATGTGAGCACTAGCAAAGATCACACCAGACTAAGCAGCAAGCAAGGGTGGTGTGAGAGCTCAGGTGCGTATGACTCTGAGCGAGATACATTTATCACCAACTGACCTTCATCCTAATGAGCCAAAGAAAAGAACAGGACAAGGCCTTTGGTGTAGCTTGTATGTACGTGAGTGGTGTGTTTTCTGTCCATGTTCATCAGAGTGGGCAGCCATACTATTGTATAAATGTGTCTCTGTGTGTGCACGTTGGGACTCCCTCCTGGCTGGGTGTGTGTAGCTGCAATGGCTTCACCTCCGTTGAACTACCAGATGTGTCCTCTCCATTACAAGATTTTGAGATCATATGAACGTTGTTGTCTCATTGCAAAGAATCTTTAATTTGCTTATAATAATAAAAGCCTACTTCAGTTTCATACTGCTTTGGCTGGGAGAGAGTTTGGCAACTGATTCTAACTCAGAAGAACAGGAATCCCAAGTACGGAATTTTTATTGGGGAAAAATAATTCCTCATCACTTGCATCTCTGAGACCCTCTGCCAATTCAAGAAAGGGTAAACAAATTACTAGAAATTTTGAATTTGTGTATGCTTGTTAGGCTGTATTTGAAATAAAAAGAACAGCCTTACATTGAACTGTGCAAACAGCCCCACATTGCAGTTACAAAGTACTGGCATCCTCATATCTGATAATTTCAAAAGGCCCCAGATGACCTGAGGAGAGTATCCTCATTTTACCTCAGTCAGTTATGCTGAAATTGAAATGTTGCTCTAGTTCCACTGCAATTAAGGCTCTGCTCATTAGTCCCAGTGAAAACTTCTCTTACAATACGCGTCGTATGATAATAAATAAGTACACTGTTCTGATATCGTATTTCTGTTGAATGGGGATAGATACACTGTGGGATGCCTAATATTCTCCTGCTGCTGCTAAGCCTCTCTCAGTCATTTTCAAACAACCATGGAGCCTCAGGTAAGGTACCTGAGGACTGGAACAAGCGTAACATATATGACTGACAATGGTGAAAGCATTAGTTCAAATTAGATTGATCTTGAGTTTAGTTTTAAACAGATTTAACAAAGACAGATAGTTTGAACTTGACTTGGGGAAAAAAAAAAAAAAAAAAGGATGACATTGATTAGAGTATTGAATAAAACTGCCCCCCTTGTTCCTGAAAGAAAACAAAAGCCAGTCTTGTTGAAAGTCTCTTGTTTGTCCTCAGTAGTGTAACATTTTGTGGGAGACGTGTAAGAGAACAGAATGCCTGTAGCAATCTTCTGGGAAGGGTCAGACTGAGATTCACAGAATCAGAAGAATGAGATACTGAAAGAAGATGCAGTTTTGAAGTATGGGTTTGAAAGTTATGGGTATAAGCTGAGAACTCAAATGAGCTAGTATCCACTTACCAATGGAAGAAACAGTTATGTTGGGAATTATGCACTCTTCTTTCACCTGTTTTAGATGAAGTGAAGAGCTGACATTATTTAATGATGAGCCTTAAAATACAGAAGGATTTTGTTTTTTTCAAGGTACTATTTAAGGCCATGCAAAGTCCTCATGCAGTTCTACGTGACTTAGTACACGAAACAAGGTCTGTTTGATGCACTAAAACTCTGCTTACTCAGCGTGAGTAGCTAGATTTACTGAAGCCTTAGGCCACAAGATGCAGACTTTAACTGAGATTTACTGAGTGTGTACTTACTTAAGCAAAACACAGCCTTCCAGGCTAACCCAAACCAGAAGGTAAGGAGGCTACGACTGTCAACAGCAGCTGCAACTCAAAAAGATAACATCTTTGGAGAAAAAGAACTGATCCAATGAGGAACAAGAAATGCCCAGACCCAAATATTAGTATTGAACTGAACCATTGCAGGAGTGGCAGGTGAGTAGTTAGTCTATAAGGGTATAATTGATGAGGGATCCCTCTGGAGGCACCCAGCTTGAGCCAGTCCTGCTGCTGTACTATTAGATTGTTTATTTTTATACACTTCTGTGGCTAAAAGTCTGCTTTAGGAAACCTAGGATTTGAACTTTGGAATGAACTAACACCAGACAGAGAAACTCCTTACTGGTCAGATACTCATTGAGTAAATTGGGAATAAGGATGCTGAAATTTTGAAAGATTAGCTAATTGATATAAAGGAAGCAGTATGCACACATAATCTTTTAGATATAGACCATTGACCAAGTCTGAGACTAAATCTGTATCCAGCTACACCTAGAGTCCTCTGTGAGAGGGAGTGTAGAAAGCCAGGGATCCATTCTAAACCTCATGACTCAGTGGGAGGGTCTCCACCTTTTTGCACCTGTAGTCTCTGTGAATACTATGCTAAATCAATTCTAACTCAATTTTCCTTTATATATTCCCTCCAGAGAGTAAGTAATAGAGTGAAACTTGCCATGAAAATCTGCTAAGTATTTTTTGCTAATACTCTTGTTGATGTTCCCTTAAGTGACAAAAACACTTGGGAAGATCCTAAACCAGGATTTGTGACGCATCTCCTCTCCCTCCTTCTTCACGAACCTTGGTGTCTGCAGATTTTTGCTCTCATATACCTTCTCTCCTCTCTCCCTGCTGTTGTGCAGCAGGTTTTTCCGGCTCTGTCCTCCACATTGGCACAGATAAAACTGCCTGTGCATGTATTACATTTGTTTCACCGTTAACGTGGGGCACATTGGGGTTAGCACAGTGTTTGTCGCCGTAGGGCGTACGTTAACCAAACTATCGGTTTGAGTCGCAGTGGTTTTAGGCAAGAAAAATGCGTTCATCTGCCTCAGAAAAGCAAAGCTCTATGAGGCATTTCCAGGAGATGGTGCTATTCTCACGGCTTTTGCAGCTTCGCAAGGAGCGGGCTCAGGGGGCCGCCGGCCATTCCCTGGTAAGTTCCAGGTCTGCATCATCTATGCTTAAAATAACCAACAATTTGATTGGACTCATGCATTGCAAGACTGTCTGTTGAAGGGCATCCACTGCCGAAATCTCCTGAAGAAATGTGTCATGCTATCAGCCTGCAGAGCTACTGCTTGGGGTGAAGACATCTTCCCCATCCAATACTCATAAGGAGGGAAGCACTTCTCCACCAGAAAGGGAGACTTAAAAGAATGAGCCTCGGGACTTTCATTCTTTGCTTTTCTCCTCCAAAATCAAACCCTCACGCCTACTCTAAACAAGAAATTTAAGCCCTGACCTGTAATGGTAGTGGGACACTCAGTCTTACAGCACCAAAGCTGTAACCACACTCATCTAGGCAGAGGAATCTGCAGTTCCCAGTTCAGTTCTAGGAACAGAGGGCCTCCAACTTGAAAACTGAAGTTAAGCAGTGTGCGGTGCAGGGAGCTGCTGAAAATAGCCTGAAAAGCTGATACCATCCGAATTTTTGTCTTAGGATATTGCAAGACATGCTTGAGTAAAGTGGCAGTCATACCAAAGTCACTGGGCTGCTCATGTTTATGACGTAGCAGGATCAGATCCAAATTCTGGGTTTGATGGGAAACAGAGACCCAGGACTTTTTTCTTCCATCAGTATTCAGCCTCTGAAGGATGGATTGTATGTATTTTTATCTAAAGATGAAAAGTCACAGTATTAGTTTTCTTTTTAAAAATACATATAATTTTAAACTCTATCAAACACCAACAAGGTTTTTTTTAAAAAGTCTGAGAAGTTTAATTCATTATCACCTTTAAAACAGGTTAACTCATCATTTTTGGCCAAGGAGATTTATTGAACAGTGTTAGAACAAACTTTTGTACTACACACATGGACGTTTAGTCCCTCATGGCTGATTATTTTTGAGCACCAGTGGTCTGATGTTCTCAGTATCACTTCTTTGTTATATTCATTGCCATTTTATTTCTGCAGTTTCTTTTGTATGTATATTCTTGCCTTCTGTCAACTTAATTAAAAAAAAAACAAACCAAAACCACACCTAAGAGTTAAACATGTTTTAGTTTAGGTGCATTGTAATTTGTCCTCTTCAGTTTCTTGTTAGATATGCCCTTCCTGACTGTTTTTGGCACTAGTTTAGAAAAGTCTCTTTACTCTGGAAGAATTTTTAAGCATATGTTTAAATATGTACTTAAGGCCCGCTGCAGTTGTGTTTAAACACTTCCCTGATGGTTTCAGCTGGTTTATATTTTGCTTACCGAAAAAGGTCTTGTCTGAAAAAAAACTGCCTTGTCTGCAACATGAAGCTGTAAACAGTGAATTAGTGAATCAATGTGATTTTAGACCAGGAAGCAGCTCTGAATTACATTTTTCAGCTTTTGGAAAATTACATTAAGCTCTGCAAATGAGCCATTGGGGATACAAGAGTGGATCATAAAAATGCATTATGAATATATTAGTTGCACTGGGTTTTAGTATTGTAAAAAAATAGTTTCACTGCTTGGTTGAAGACACTGAAAAAAAAAAAGCAATCAGAAACATCTGGTTTTGTGTTCTATTACTCATTACAACATGTGTGGATGTGCAAACAAAATAAGAGATTGTTTTGTGTAATTTGTTCAATATGCTTAAATTCATCCCCATGTAGTCATTACATTGATTTAAAAATAAGGACTGCATTAGGCTCTATATCCACAACATAGCAGTGGATAAATGAGCAAAGCTTTTGTTTTGTTTTTTAAATTTTTTTTAATTTTTTTCTGTGCCATTACAGCAAAATTAACAAACAAGTAAATTTGTTATTTCTAGTTGATGTGGCTAGCAGATGGAAAACATTATAGCCACCCTGCATAAAGTTCATTTTTGGTACTAAGAACTAATAATAAAAAAACCCCTAGCATCTGTAACAAAAAACCTACTACAAAAATGGGAATTGTATGAAAAAACTCCACATTTGCAGCAAACGTGTTTAATATTATATGCTACATTCATATACAAGCACTATAGCTCCAGCATTGCAATGCACAACACTAAAGGGGAGAAATACACCCACACAAATTTCTCAAGACCCTCTGCACCCAAATGGTGTGGAGGTGCTAGAAATGCCTGCCAAAATTATGATCCCCAGCTCTGCTCTTCTGATTGGGAATTTAATGTGAATTTACCAATTTAAGCTTTTAATCTAAAAAGCAAATAGAACTTCCATTAAAATAAATACTACTTCCACTCATGTGGGAGATCTTGAGACAGCTCCTCTTTTATTCCAGACACTACCCCTTGAGCTAGATTCTCTTAGAAAAACTGTCTCTATTTTCAGTAAAGAGATTCGGGTACAACTTCCATTGAATTTAATATGATTAATTCCTTTGAAAATTACAGCCAAGACTTTTCCACTAATAGTGGAAATGGTTTGACGATCTGCAGATGTAGATACAAGGAAATATAAAGTATGACACACGTATTTGCAAGCTATGCAAAAAAGTTCCATTCAAGATATCCAGCTACACTATTACCACTCTTCTTAACGTTATTGTAATCTGAATACTTGTATATCTGAGTGAAACCAGAGCCATCCTAGTTGTTTTTAAAAAATCTGGTTTTAAGGGTTAATCATTATTATGTCCTGACAGCATCCTACTTATTAGCTCTTTATGTTAGGTTTTGCACATAAAGACTCAAAGCCAGACCTCAAAATGCTGATTAGCCGAATAACAGCAAAATATAACCGAAACAGAATAAAAGAAGAAGTTTGGAAAGAATTGCTAAGAGTCATCTAGTCCAACCTCTGCTCAAAGGATGTCCAAGCAGATCATGCAGTGCAAGAGCTTATTAAGCTCTGTGTGTCTCTAAGGATGGAGAGTAAAACCTCTTTTGGTAACCTGACCACCCTCATGGTGAAAATCTTTTTTTTTTTTTTTTTTCCTTAAGAAGGATTTATCAAACCTAACTTGTGTCACCTCACAGAAAAATCTGTCTCTGTCTTTTCGCCAGTGTCCCATTGGGTAACTGAAGAAATGAAAAAGCTGTTGTTTTTGCTTGCTCATCTTCAGGCTGAGCAGATCTCAATGTCTCAACTCCTTCTCATGTACCATGTGTTCCAGCCCCAAGCAAATCAATAAAAACTGCAAAACTGTTTCCATTTTCCATCTTTGCTCTGTTTGCTCTCTCTGCTTTGCTGCTGGCCAAATTCTTCTCACACCTTCACATACCAAACACCTTACTGCGTTTTCACCTACATGTTCTCATTTCTCAAAGCACAACTTACTCTAATCAAAACAATTAGTGAGAAAAACAAACATACCTTCCTCTTCTTGTTCCAAACTTTGAATGCAGGCTAATATACCACAATGCCAAGGTGTGGAACCAGCATGAATCCAGTGCTGAGTGTGGGGCAGCAGGTTCTTCCACAACCTTGAAGAAGGTGTACCACAGTCAGAGACAGCTTCCACTAGAGCAGGTTGCTCAAAGCCCCATCGAACCTGGCCTTGAACTCTTCAAAATATTGTCAGGCTTGCATTGAAATCCTGGGGTAAATAGTGGCTGTACTTGAAACTTCTCAGAGTACAGATCATGAAAGATCTGACTACAAGCTCTACTCTATAAGTTTAATACAAAAAGATGCCCTAGCAGACTATTTGTCCCATCAGCTGGAGCTCCAATACAACATTTTTGAAGTAACGTAAACTCTTCCCCAACTGAATGAGCTATAGTGGAGCATTATAGACACTCTCTGAGGCCAGAACTCCTGGTACACATTTGAGGACCCTCAAAGCATGTTTACATAAGCTAGAGGTAACAAAAAGGTCTTTAAGTGGTGGGATATTCTTTATTCTTTTGATTAACTAAATGGAGATAAAACACACTGAGGGAGGAGGGCCACATGATACTCCACTTGAATTCATCCTATAGAATATCACAGAAAGGCTTGAGTAGGTTGAAACTAGTTTTAACTGTGTTTCAACAACCATTTCTGCTCTGTAGTCTCTTTACAGACTTCACATATTATCCTCGTCTTTAGTCTGGTAACACTGGACAGAGGCTTGCTCTCTCTGTGGTGGCAGGGGAACTGGTTGTGCAGACTGAGATCAGGAATGTGACATGAGGCTTGCTAATAAAGCTGCTTTTAATTGCATCTCTTGAAGTTATTGCAGTCTTCATGATACGTGTCAGGCAATGCTGCCATCTGTTTAGCTTTCCTGACAAAAAATGGTTTTAAACCAGCAGGTAATGGTGTCTGGGTGCAGAAGCTTGATTTGACATCAGGATGCAGAGGAGAGAAAGTCATTGTGTGCCGCTCCCACCCTCTCAAAATACCATCTGGTGCAGCTCACTCTACCAATTTAAGCAAATTCAGAATAGTGTCAAAACATCACTAATTTCTTCAACATCACTAACTGCTTCAATAAAAACTAAATCTGCTTCCTGTAGGTGTTTCCAGGTTTCATTGCTGTTGCCTTTCACAGTAAGCTTGTGTGAAAGGGCACCACATGGTCTCTAGCTTGTTCCTGGAAAGTTAAAGCTATGCAGACGCGATTGCTGGTTCTTTCTTAAGGCTTTTATCGCCTGATAAATTGTTAGTCAGCTTTTATGATGGAAAATATTTTAATTAAGTTTTTCAAGTTTGTGTGTGTTCTCTGGTGTAAATCAAACTGCAAGTCAGTTTATAATTTCTGATAGGATGACAGAAATGGTAATGGACATACTAAACTCAGAAAATAAACTAGCCACTAGAGGACAGAAGAAATCCTACTGTTATGATGTGTAAAAATAATATTGAGCTACAATGCAGCTAATGGATGTCACAACCCAAATATATTGTGAAATCTGCTGGGACTAAAATGTCTCTCAGTTTTCCCTGGGGAGCGGGTTATCAAATTTGGTTAGTCAGGTGGTATAACTATGGATTAAGATATTGAAATAAAAATGCAGTAATGAATATTACAAATCTTTAAAAAAATAACTTGTGGCCCTGCACTTATTTTTATTGGAAACAAAACCCTTCCTTCCTTCATGGTCTGACATGAAGCTGTTTCTGGTAATGGGGAAGGGGCTGTAAAGATGGTTCCTGCAAGAAGCTGCTCAAAACTCTCTAGCTCTGAGCCAGACCCACTTCTGGGGCTGAGCCAATTAGACGCCTCCACGATCACTTTTTAAGGAGAAGAAGCTGAAAGAGGAGGCTCCATCCTGTTCCTTCTTCCATTCTTCCTTCTTTTCTTGCTGGTGGTGGTGCAAGGAGTTGGGAGAGAGAGAGAGAAGTGACCATGTGGATCCCAAGGTCAGTGAGGGAAAAGAAGAGGAGGTGTGCTGGAGCAGCAACTACCCTGCATCCTGCAGAGAGGACTGGTGAAGCTGAGATTTGTTTGCAGTTCATTAAAGGCCTCACATCAGGGGCAGCGACTACACCCAGAGGAGGCCATGTCCCCTGTGAGGAACCCCATATTCAAAGAAGCCGTAGCTGTTGGGAAGAACCCATGCCAGAGA
This sequence comes from Colius striatus, assembly GCF_028858725.1. NCBI lineage: Eukaryota > Metazoa > Chordata > Aves > Coliiformes > Coliidae > Colius > Colius striatus. The sequence goes on along the minus strand of NC_084790.1, from coordinate 50,540,848 downwards.
TATTCATTAAGGACTATGTGCCACTGGAGGGACCCTGTATCAGAGCATGGGAAGAATGCAAGGAGTCATCCTCCTCTGAGAAGAGAGAAGCACCAGAGCCCATCTGTGAGAGACTGACCACATCCCCCATTCCCTGCCCCCCTGTGTCATTGATGGAGTGGGGGGGAGGTAGAGATATCCGGAGCAGTGAGCTGGGCCCATGAAGAAAGGAGGGATGGGAGAGGTAGATCTTAAAGTGCTGGTTGTAATTTTCTCATCATCCTGCTCTGTTTTTGCCTTTTGTTCTGTTCTGTTTCTTGCAGGTAGTAGAATAAACTTTCCTACTTTCCTCTCAAAGTCGAGTACTGGAGTCAGTTTTGCCCAGAACTGTAATTGGCAGAGAGCCCTCCCTGCCCTTGTCTTAATCCACAACAACATTGCTTATCTTTTTTTCCTCTCATCTCACCGGGGCCTCTGTCATCCTAAGGAGGGTGGGGGTGGATGAGGGACAGCGAGCAAGAGACTGTTGTGGTGCTTCATTGCTGGTTGGGCAAAAACACAACACTTCTCAACAGACAGAGACAAAATAATGTGGTGTGTAAATCCCTGGACATGGGAGCTAGGGTTGGATTTGCAGAAAATAAATTAACACTATCCAGAAAGACTGAAAATATTTAGTAGCTTCAGACAGAATAGACTGAAGATGTTTGTGGACAAAAGGACCTTTAGAAAAATCTTCAAAACTATTCAGTTAAGTCTCATGCTATTGTTAGTAGAACACAGAGGAGGTAATAATTCCCCAATAAAAATTCCTGTATTCAGAATTGAGATGTACTTTTTGCCATTAGAGTAGGAAAACCTAAAAAGGCCACACACGTTGACAACTGTATCTCAAAGAGACACGTTTCAAGTGCTGTCAAGAAGGTGGTATTGTGTTCTGAGCTCTCATTCTCCAGCTAATACAAACCTGCCTGCCCTTTGCTGCTCATATCTCTTCCTTCAGAAAGCAATGGATCTGAGGAAGTTCAAGGCTCATTCCAAAGCCATGCTTGGACCAAGATTTGCATTGATTGGTGGAATGTTTCATTGCTCTGTAATGGATGTTTAAACAATGAGGACTTTGCTAATGCATTTTGCAACTGCATACTAAGATCAATGTGAAGACACTACTGCAAATATAGTCTGAAACCAACAGATGATAAATAATCTATTGCTGCTCCTGCTATCAGATATTGGCTTGCAACCTAAAAGCTTTTACTGTTTCCCATTAGACTTGCTAGACATTCATTTAGTCCCCAGGTACTGTGTTAAATGAATGAACAGGGATGGTCTGGCCTGGACAGTTTCTCATTTAGCAAGGAAGCTTAACTGTTTGGTGTGATCAGGGAGGGTCTTGATGAAGTGCACCACAGCAGACATCCACCAGGCACCACTCAAACAAATCAGCGAGGCAGAGTGAATGAACACCAAGTCCTATTGCTCACCAGTAGGTTCAACGGTAAAGCCTATCTGGGACCTCCTAGTCACAAAAAGAATGGCTTTTAAAAAAACATTATATAAAACAACAAAAATGACTATTTATGACTGTTACAGTTATTTCTGGTTATATTATGACTGGTTTGGGGGGCCTTCAGCCTTTGATTTTTCCAGTCCTCCCCCACAAGTGAGGACATTCCACACAGCTGCTACATCTGGGGCTTTAAGGACAGCACTGAATGCTCACTTTTGCCATTAATGTAACTGCAAGTTAATGACACTGCAAAAATTCTCTGAAAATCCAAAGGTGCCTTTCTGTGCAGAGTATGTGCTGAAATAAAACCTTAACTTTTACATGCAATGTATTAAAAAAAAAGATTACGTTTTCTTACAAACAGGGTTGTACAGTATGAGCTTAACCTTACAAGAGAGATGCTAATGAGCAGGGAATCTCCTCTGGAATCCCCACATGACTCTGTGATACTGAGAATGTTTTTGAATTGTCAGGTGCATGAAATGTGTCTCAGATATTTTCCTGGCCACTTTTGTTTCTCCAATCCCAGCAGCTCCCCAGCAATTTATTCTCTGTAAATCTCACACACCCATCTGAGAGCTGCTCCTGCTAAAAACTTATTACATATGATACAAGGCTTATCTCAGTGAAATGTTTGATCTTGAAACAAAACTTAGATGCCACAGCAATTGATGTTTGATGCTTTCACAGACATCCAAGGTGATACCAAAAACAGAGGCAAGGAATGACCTAGAAATACTGAAAACATTTTAGAGCACAGCTATATACCAGATAAGGTTTGTTGGTGTAGACTCTCCTGCTGCAGAAAATTTATATGGCAAAATATGAAATAATGCCTGGGTTGGCATTATTTCTGAATAAAATAAATTGTACTAGCAAGACTTTTATTGCTCCAGCAGCATCCATGCATCTTGCTTTCACTGGAATAAACATGTGAAAATACAAATTAAAATAATCTCTCCAGCAAACATTTCAATCTGGTGAAAGTCTGGACTTTTTGTGTATAGTTCCCAGCAAACAGAGAACTTTCCTAAATTCCTTCGTGCTTTTGAAAACCTCCACTTCATACAGCCTGTTTGCCTCTATTTCAAACCAATATACCAATTTCCTCCAAAGTTTAAAAGACCCATAGTTCTACAAAGTTGTTGCATATTTCCCCAAAATGAGAGGAACTGGAAAAAACAGTGTCCAGTTAGTTATGTCTGTAGGTACTGCCTATTATGCATCAGTTTTCAAACTAGCTGTAGGCAAATCAGAAAGAGACATTTGAAGCAAATGAAGGAGTTACAGCAGGGTGCAGTGGGAAGAGGGCAAGAAACTGATCTGGGAAGAATTGAAGGTGATGGGAGAGGTGGGAAAGTCTAGGAGCTTGGGAAGGACTTAGTACTGCCCTGGGAGTGGGGTCCCGAGAGCATGAAGAGAGCTGGAGGGAGAAAGGGACAGCAACCTGGAGGAAAGCAGTCCTCATGGAATTGCTGTACACAAATACAACTACTTGTAAAGTTGTTAGGCCATCCTTAGAGAGACAAACTTCTCAGAGATTTTGACACCTGAAGATACAAATGCATTAAATAAAAACCATACAAAAATAATGCCTTCACCATTTAAAATTTATTTTATTTCCTTTCTACAAAAGCTTTGGAATTTACCATTGTTTATGCCACACAGATGCAGTTAATGGAAGTGGACGTAATTTCTTGGGTTTCGCCTTTCTGCATGTCCTCCCAGTATTTCTCTACAGCTACTACCATGCGCAGCACTGTCAGATGCAGTGAGATGCTTCTTGACACTCCAGAAAATAAGCACAGGAAGATTTGCTAGCTCTAAGAATATTAGGCAGCTCTATTTCACTGTATGTGGAAGAGACGATGAGAAATCAGATGTGTGGGCCGCAAAAAAAGCAAGTTCTTCTCTTGTTGCACACAATCTAACTGTAAAGATACAGTCAGCAACTGCTTATGCTATATATATATGGGAGAGGGCTAGAAGAAGCGCACCAGAGATACCTAAAGGAAGTGAGGGGTCTATATATGCACTGAGGTACTGGGAGAGAAGAGGGATATTTGGAGGAGGAGAAATGGAGGCAGTGGTATGAAAAGGGGATTGGGGCAATCCCCTGCGCTCCTCCTGTAGAAACTCAGGCTACCCTTGACTACACTGCCAAATTGAGATAATGATGAACTTGTTGAGACAGTGCCAGCATTCTTCATGTTTTTTCAGACATTTAAAAGCTGAAAGCTTTTCCTCTAAGACAAGAAGAAAATGTCTAGAAGAGAAAGCAATGAGGAAATCTCTAATGCTTGACTATATTTTGGTATCTGAACAGTATTGAATTTTGAGCTTCTCAGAATTATTTTACCTTCAGCTGTGAATATCATGATCTACATTTAAGATGTTCCTAGCAACTAGTCTTATTTGAGCAATGAAGCATCATTCTTTTCTTATGGTGCTTAAGACACTGGTATATATACTGTGAGTCAATGATTAAGCCTTGGTCTTAAAGAATAAAAGAGAAGAATGACCTTTATTGTGGCAGAAAAATATATGATTGTACAAATAAACTTCATCCTATTTTGAGCTGATGTGTAATCTCAGCTTTCTCTCAAGTTAATATTGGGGTTACTTGGTTCATTTACCAACTACTTCTTTATAGGATATATAGTACTTAAATTATTCAAAAAAAGCCTGAATTATTAAATGGAATGTCTCAAGAATTAAAGGAAGTGTAAAGCCCAGATATGCTTTCCTTTAGGCTTTCATTTGACTTACACAAAGGTAAATAAACAGACAGAAAACCTCTCCCATGCACTAATGCACTATGAGATATCCGTGTCACAGCCATATCACAATGTTTCATGCATTCCTAACTCTTTCTACATTTTCTTACTCATCTGCTTCCAAAATTTTAATTCCAAATTCCCTGCCTTCTTCTCTAATTCCTACAAGCCATCCAAACTCCCAACAGACTGATTCTTTAAATAAATTCATCTTCACCTTTATTCTTCATATTAAAACTTATTTCAAGTGATCATGTCAGAGAAAATTTTGTGCAACACCCAAGAAAAAGGAGACTGCTTTTAATCTGTCATTTCTAAACTTTTGGCAGAAACTTTGGTCAAATTCACAGATCCAAATAATTATTGTGATATCTTTTACAATAGAAGATTCCTCGAGCAGCTGGCAAACAAAAAATTCCTTGCTCAATTATAGCATAGTTTTTCAAAACATTTCCTATCTTAGTGTGAAGCTAACAAATGGGGATAAAAATTTCTCTGAGAGAAAAAAGATTACACTGAGTTGTTCAAACAGTTAATTGTTCTCATTGGTATGAGCAAGCTGCCAGCTCTCCCTTCTCCCCTCACACCTAGAATTTTTTTAAGGCCCACTTCCAACCTCTGTTTCGAGTTGTCTACTAAACCCTTACCCTGGTCTAATTGTTAGATTAATCTGGCTGCATCAATCTGTTTTCTATCCTATAACTTGTATTATAGGGCATTTTTTCAACTAAACAACAGGCAGAATGTTCCCTATGAAGAGAGAGTTCATTTTCCCACAGATCTATCAAGGGATCTTTAGAGACTTGTAACTCATCTTCTGCCTTTCTGCAGTTTCAAAATTAAATTTTTAATGTCCTCAAAACATGAGTCATTACTCAACAGACATCAGACTGTCCAAGTGTCTACATAATAGCTCTGGTGAAATAGTGAAAATTGTTCATTTCTAAGGACTAAGAAAGGAAGATCTTAGTTAAATATTATACAGTAATTGGTTATTATCTCTATTTCAAATGGACTTGTCGTTTTATTGTTACTTATCTCATGAAGCTTATTTAACTGAATTGTGGGCAAAAGGTTTTTGCGATCGCACTGGATTTCCCCAAGCTCAGGCAGCACAGCTAGTTGCTGTCTGTGTCCAAGAACTATTTCTGGACATACTTTGGATGGAGAGAAGTGAATTAAAATAGTTCAGAAAACACAGAAAATTGTAGCTCTGAATCAACTAAAACCTCCATGCAGCTTTAAACTAATGGCAGATGGTTTGGACCAAGCACTTTCTGTCTTTGTTAAATGAGACACAATCATTCTGAGTTGCTGTTCTGACATAAGCTCCTCAACGTTACCAGACATTGTGTATCATTATCTTACCTTCTGAGATTGCCAGAAGATAAATTCTAAGTCAAGAATCTGTATCTCTTCACTTGACAGGATATACAGCTGCCTCTCTGAGCCCTGTTCACAGTGTATGTTGATTGTCTGTAGAATGTGCGCTCATAGGGAAGAGACAAGTAATTTTTTCTTTAGTATCTCAAGAGAAGCTGACTTGGGGGAATTCACATGTAATGGCAACCAAAGAAATATGTTCCTTGCCAGTCATGTAACTTCTTGAATAATTAACAGGGTCAGTGTAGCCTTATTGAATGAATTCCTGAGATGCTATCTGCAGTAACACAACTGCAATGGCCTTGGAGTACCCAGAGGTTTCTGCATGCATAATGTAGCTTCTCCCTCTCAGTGAGACAGTCTCTGACCTTCTAATCCATCTGACAAAAAGCTAATTCCTTTTACCCTGGTCATTTACAGGTTACAGGAGTGAGTTTAAAAGCCAACTGAAAGATTTAAGGACTGAAGCCCCTCTGACTTCCACATGGCCTTATATTCTGATCATAAATCCTCCAGATGCTTCTGAAAGTCTCCCAGCACACAGCTTCTCCATGTCTGAAACAGTGAATCAATGCACTTAGCCCAGAATACTATTGACATCAGAAAATGTCAGGTCAACTGTGAGGTGTTAAACATATTTAAGTATGTAGCTCACAGCTCCTGATACTCAGCTCCATGTCTCTGACTTGTCTTTGAAGGCTGTCTGTCTACTGTTTTCTCCCATCCTATAGAAGAACACTGAAATACTGGACTTGAAAAATATCTGTCCCTTAATTCATTCTCTTTGGTCATCACATCTATAGATCTGCTCTCCAGAAGGGGCACGTCACCTCTGTCAACTTAGGACATTGACCTGAGGAATGAATACATCAGGAGAGACCAGAGAAGAAGGGAGGAGTCTGCCAGGGCCATCGAGAAAGTCCTCTCCAGGCTTTGGCAAATTTACAAGGCAATTCATTCAGAAGGACTACACCTACCAGACATCCCCTATACCTTCTCACAGAAAGTCCCAAACACTACCTAACATTCCTCAAAGGTGACCCACAAGGGAAAGAAACATAGGAATGTAAGTGTTGGTCAGGGTTCAAAATCCTTCATACTAGGATCTTGATTTAATGCTAATAAAGCTGTACAGATATCACTATCAGCAACTTTGTACTCCTACCCTGACAACACTTCACCAGTGCATCAATAGTATTTCTGCAAAGTGGTTAATATGTTTCTTTTGAAAAATAAATATGCTTAGACACTGACATGCCAAGTCATTTGCCTATGATGGATCATACCGTGATTCACAGCATCACCAAGCAACAATACGGTTGGGGTTGGAAAGGGCCTCGAGATGGTCTTTTCCAACTCCCCTGCTCAAGCCGGGACCGTATCTACAAAGATGGAGACTCCATGACATTCTGGGCAACTTGTGCCAGTGCTCAGTCATCCTCACAGGAAAAATGTGTTTCCTGATGTGTTCAGATACAAGCTCTTTTATTTCAGTGAATACTCCTTTGGGGAATCCATGCTGATGACTCCTGATGACTTTCTTGCCACTCATGTGCCTGGAAATGGTTTCCAGGTCTACTTGTTCCATTAACTTCCCAGGAATCAAGGGCAGAGTGACCAGCTTGCAGTCTCTAGTCCTAGTCATATGACATCATAAGCCCTTGGTGACTTCAACAGATTTTAGTTCAAGTCACAAAGAAGTTGAGAATAGATCCAGGAACCTTGTCTTTTCGTGTTAGCCACCAAATGCACCACCAATGTTATTGTGATGGTCTACAATGAGCCAGTAATTACCTTCTGGATACAGAAAAAGTAGAGCTCATGAATTGAGCTTAAAAAATAGTGAAGTGCCTTCCACTATCACTTTTGAGGAAATGGTCAACAAAAAGGATATACTGAAATAGGCTTAACATGAAAAGGCACAGGAGGGCAAGCTTGCCACAATCCATGGTTCAGAGGGATTTCTATAACTCTCTGGCTAGTACTTAAACTGAGATTTCTCTCCAGAGTACAAAAATCTTCTCTCTGCAGCTATCTGGCTTTCTAGTTTTTTTTATCTCAACACACATTATCTGTCAATTGTATTCCCTCCTCCTTTTTCATAACCCTGCAGCGAACAGACGGACTTTCCCCTTAATATTCATTTTTCAGGCCTCTTGCTATTCAGCCTCATCTATTAAAATCTCATCTAGCTTCATTATTTTTTAAATATAAAAGGGAAAAGTCTATTCCCTTTTCATTCAACTAATCTATTTCTTGACTATATGCATCATTCAAAACTGTAGCTCAATTGTATGAGAGCAAGATGGAAATTCAACTTGCATACCACATCTACAACCCCTTCTGGGTTATGTGGCATGGAATAGATATTAAATATAGACATTAAATAGCTTCCATAGTTAATCTAGATGAAATTAAAATTTTAATATTGAAATTGAATATCAAACGTGGCATTTAATCAGTATACTAATGGTATCATGTTTCAAAATATGAAAGAGAAAATAGAACATGCAATATTTTCCACCCCGGAGTCTGACTCTTAGAATCCTTATCAATTTTTGCTTAGGTGCCTGTGATTCCCTTCATATACCTTACCAGACAAAACAGTTTTAAATTACAGGAAGGCTTGGCCACAGCGCAGCTGAAGATCTACTACTGAGTCTCTTTTGGCATTTACAATACCTGGCACAGGACCTCACTCTCTGAAAGTCATCTGGGGAGACACTGCAAAAGCAAAGTTATTGCCAGGACAGCAGCAGTTTGTCTCCTGGAGCAGGTTGCTCCGTGTTAATTTAAATCCAAACTGCCTCAGAACAGCTGCTCTCTGTTGAGGTGCCTTACTCTTTGCTTGGATGATGGTAGTGATTTCATTACAGGCAGTGACTGCTTTAAACAGCAGAGTGAAAAACAGAAGACCTTCTACTACCCAAGAAGTTCTAGAAGCACAATGAGTCTCAGCCGGGGAGCTCCACTTTGTGTCACCTCCCCTGGATGCTGCTGTGTCTCCGTCCTCACCTTGGACATCTCTGGACTTCGGGAGGATTTCCTTATCTCGTCACAATCCAGTGACTCTTAGCTTCTCTTAGCCCTGACTGCTCTGCAGACAGTGACAACACAGCCCTGAGGGAGTTGGGCATAACAGAAGGCTCTGGTCAGCCTGTCACCACTGAGGATGAGGAGCTGGCAGTAACAAGGTTGTCTCCTAAAGGTTTCATGGTTGCTTCATCAGCACTCTGCAAGTACTGGTACACAAAGGTTGTTTCTATACTCCGTTCCTCTGTACCTTTCAGGGTTTCTGCTCACTGCACTTCAGATAACAGAGACATTCGTGTTCTCCACACAAGTTGCCCTTCTCAAGGCACCCAAGCTCCCAGATTATCTTGTCATGGTATTGCTAATGCCAAAAGCCTGCAGAGCTGTCTCTGAAGTATATTCCTGCACTCAGATGCTTTAATAATTTATAAAGTCAGCAAATCATGGAGTTGGCACAGAGATGCTTTAATATTAAGCTGCTGTAAATCTGGACCAGATATATTCTGCTGAGCCAAATGAAAAACAAATAGCAATAACATGACAAGACAGTTGAAATATTCAGTACATTTGGAAAGGTGCCTGGAAACCCAAATATTTAACAATTTATATATTGCTTCTGCTAATGCTTAAGGACGATTTGATTTGGCTGAGCACAGAGGCAAGCCACTAACAAGGTCAAAAACATCTACGTATTTACAGTACATAACACAGTGTTACATACAAGAGCAAACTCCTCAAGAGGATCATATGTGGTTTTTTTTCACAATATGCTTTATAATTGTAAAGTAATCAATTTACTCCCAGTCATGTCAGGCACGTGGCACAGGAGACAGAAGTGAGAGGAGAACAAATCCATCTGAATAACCTCTCATAATTTTCCCTGTATTCCCCTGTAGAGGGGAAACGATAGTCAAGAGCAGACACCTTGAGGGTGGAATGCAGCAGGTTCAATAGCACAGTGAAAGGTTGCATGCATGCTTTGGGACAGGAAGTAGACCTGTATAACCTATGAGGTGCAGGGCAGAAAGCAGCGCCACAGCTCTGTGGTTAGTCTATATGGGCGTGATTCATTACCACTGGCAGGAGGAGTTTCCAAGCGTGTTAAGTTTTCCTTTATTTCAGTGCAACACCGAATTTATGATTAAAGAAAACATAGAGTTTGTGCATGAAGAAAAAGAGGATTCCAACAAATAGGAAAATGGTGGGTCCTAGATCTAAAAAGACAGAGCTAAAGTAACAACAACAACAATAAAAAAGTCTGGTAATGTGACTGTTAAAATTGTAACTTCAAAGTTACCATTATTTAAAAATCCCCATAATTAGGAAGTTTCAAGATTACAAGCACTATCTTTGTCTACTTTTGTTTACACTAAAAAGTAGGCATGCTGACATCTTCCATCCATATTTTTAAGATAAGAGCAAAAGACATTACAGGTATGCCACAAAGCTTTATCCGTATCTCCCATTATGAATTTTTAACAACTTTTCTCTTTACTAGTCCCTTCTTAAACCTAATACTGCTTTCCAGACACTGGCTTAACCTTTCTCCTTGCCAGGGTCTCCCAGAAGGTTATCCAGCCATTAGTGTTCCACCAACTAAATGATAACTCATTCCTTCTGGTTTCTGATGGTTTGTCTTTAAAAAACAAACAAAACAAAACCACCACCACCAACAACAATAAAACCTAGTTGAATTTGACCTCTTAAAATGTTAATTTGAGGTTTCTTTTTTGGAATGTGAGATTAAAAATATCCAGCCTGGATATCAGACGAACTGAAAAAGTAGAAAGGTGTTTCATCTAGACTAGAGAGAATCTTCTAACCAATTGCAGTGAGCTGCAGCACCTGAATATAAATACACTTTTCAAAGAGAAGTACATTTAAGTTCTAATACCAAAATTACTTGAGCATGTTGATGGCAACTAAGTAAAGCAGAAGTTTCAACTGGAGCTTAAAGCATACCTTGATAAAGTCCCAGCCCAACACAAGCATTGCTTGTAAAGGCACCATTGACAATAAATACCCTGTTGAAATCAAAGGATCATTTCTTCACTAGGACTTGGAGGTGGCTCCTAGTACAGAAATCGCAAATCTCTATGGTTTTGTCTATTTTTATTGTGCGCTGTACCCTACAAGAGGCACAGTCTCAGCCTGTCTTTGTGCCTTTGTCCCTAGCTTGCTTGGCAGCAACAGCATCCACTTCTCAAACTCATGCAGTGAAGAGCTGAGGAAAGTCTCTAAATGTCCACACACAGAGGGAATTCCCCCAGAGATGAAGTTCTGTTCCTGACTGTTCTTGGCGAATGTTCATCTCTGAAATGAAGTTGGGAACAGAGGAGCTTTGCAAACAGGTAGCTTGAGTGCCTTTGCCTGTGCTAGTGCTGTGGCTATCCACACTGACTGCATGTCAGGGTGAGGCACCCACGGGCCCTGCACGTGCAGGAGTGGGACCAATGGCTGGGGCTGTGGAGCACACAGCTGCCACAGTGGGGGGCCCAAAACCTCACAACCCAGTCATCAAGGAGCACATATTTCAGAGGAAATTTTTATTTTATTGATTTTGTGTGTACTTTAAAACTGATTTAACCACTTGGGTACTCTTGCTCACTTTCTGCCCTTGTTGTTTAGATCTTGTTTCTGTCAAGTTCAATGAGATTCTCATCACTAAACTCAACAGGTCCACTTCACAGTCCTCACAATAGCCACCAAATTTCTGATTGCACTGGCTTTGTATTTGATCTTACGTCTGTGTCTCGCCCAGTCTTCACAGCTACAGCACTCTCCTACTCACAGATGGTGTGTTCCCTTTTTAGTTCAAGTGATATATGACAATCTTTTGAGGCTATTCTTTTTCCACCGCTGCTGTGCTTTACTGTGGGCATGAAGTTGGTTAGAAAAGCAAGTGGGCAGTTGTACGTTTTTTAAATTTCATTTATCCATAGATACAGTTAGACAAGAAGCACAGAGAGATCAAGTAACATGTGTAATATAACCGTAATTACATTTCAAGATCTGGTTTCCAGAACTCTACCCAGAGGCAGAAGACGGAAAGCAAGATTTGCAGAAATACTCAGCACTGGGAAAATTTAGTGCCTATTTCCTGGTGACAAAGGACACAGAACCCAAGAGAAAACGAAGAGAGCTGACAAAACATGAGTAAAGTCTCGCTGTTTTATTAGGAAAAAAAGTGAAGATCAATTAAATGTGAACACCTTTGAGTATTTCTTCTCTTAGGAAAAAAATGCTTGCTGCAAAAGCTTTCATCTAACAAGTGAGTCACTACTTCACAAACTACAATGGCTGCTTGTCATATTAAGTTTGACTCTTAGATGTTTTTCTAGTGATAGTGATTGTCTGATCACATTGTCAGATCCAGAGACCGAGACAGTAAGTGACAGAAACCCTAAATGGGCTTGATGCTGGTTGCCCTTCTTGTCTGCCAAAGACAAGAAAAACACAAGGCAGCTCCAGGAAAGCCCCAAGCTTTGTTCTGTTCTGCTGAGCTGCCTATGATTTATAAATTACAGCAAGGCTAACAAGCTTTGTTAGTCAATCCAAAGGCACACTACATAAAACCCACAAGTGTATAGGGCAGACTCTCCTCCAGGGCTGGGAAAGGCCTGGAGGAAGTGGAGACCTGAGGAATCAGCTTCTGAGAAGAAATCTGATGAATGATAAAATTCCTCACTTTTTACATTGCTGCCCTCAGGGAGAGATACACACCTGGTTTTCTTCAGAAGACAAAAACTGAGGGTGAAGCAAGATGGTAGTTTGCCTTGGTTTAGTTTTGTCTGTGTCACTGCAGAAATGCAAAACTTGCTTCCCTAATCAAATTATATCTTGTCTAAGGTTCATGTTTGCCTGTAAGGCAGGAATGCTGTAGGGTATTTTTATGTCCTGTCCTCACTAATGGCCATATGGTTGACCTGATGCTAGAAAAACTCAGATGCCCGCAAGAGATGGTGCTGAGACAATGAGCTTAGAGGAACTCCTCATGCTTCTCACCCTCCAATGTGAAGGATACACAATCAAGCAGCTAGCATTGCAAGCACAAGCTGTCATACCACTCCTGAGGGTCCTTCCACACAACTGAGACTAGCAATTGTCCCATAAGACCAGTTTGACTCAGCACTGCATTCACAGGGTGGCTCAAAGCAGACTTTGATTAATTTTCCTTGATGGATCTATCACAATGTACTTTTGAGTCTGTCGTTTCTTAGGCTCTGTAGTGTCTTACACCGGGGTCTTCAGGGCTCAAATCTTCAACTATACCATAATTTTTAAGGGTGGTCATGAAGGCCTAGGTGAATCATATCCCAGACTTAGATATATTACATCTCTGTTACCGTTAATCAAGGTCCACTGGAGACTGGTTTATCAGACACAGGTATTAATATCTATGTGCTGAGGAGCCCAAGCTTCTGGATTGGATGAGGACAGCTGGTGCCTTCTGGTTTTGTCAATGTGTGAAAAATTTTTTCATCTGTGAAAAAATTATAAGTTCCTTTTGTGTGAGGACCACAGAAATGATGTTAAGAAGTGGCTGAAGCAGCAGGAAAGTCACATGGCTTATAAGGACCTGGCATAGCTACACTTGCCTGCCTGCCCCACAGCACCGTGTCTCACAAAGCACATATGACCAGTTCCCATCTGCCTGAGGCAGAAGCTAGCAGAAGAGCCACACCATGTAAATTTCATCAGCAAACACTGTTGCCTATGTAAGCAGTATTAGGTTCTCCTATTTGTTACTGCAAGGAGGTCTCTCCAGGTTATATGGTGTGAAAAGTTTTAATGTAATCTGACTTTGTGGCTTTTATAGCAAGAGACACAGAAATGTGCTTCCTCAATTACTAGGAAGAAAGAACTGCAATTTATGCCCTGCACATGGTGTAACTGCATTCTGTTCCGATATTTTCTGAAGCAATTTGCTCACACCTTGGTTACTTGAAATGTTATCACATCCAATCAGTGAGCAGGAAATTAAAAAAACAAGCAATGAAATACCACCCTGACACAATTCTTCTTGGCCATATCTATATGATGACATTCATAACAGAACATGCTGCCCTGCTTACCAGAGACTGGTATCACTTCATTGGTATCAGTGCTGAAAATACCTAAAATCAGGCCAAGACAGGTGTTTTTGTGTCTTGCACTACTGTAAAGAGAAACAGCACTTTCAGTGAGAGAAGGGAAAAGCATTAGAGGTGGGGAAACTCTCTAGAGACCTACTGAGTATTAGGGCTAGACGTGACAAAGCTGGTGCTTAATCTGATGAGAAGAGACCACACATATTTACTGATCATAAAGCAAGTCATGATGGCATCAGTCTACAGTGTGTTACAGAGCTTATAGTTCTCACCTAAGGGCAGGTAAAATAAGGTTACTTGTAAATTATTTCAGAAGGGACCTAATTTGCATCCATGACATTTCTGTCAATAATAAACAAACCATTCCAGTCTGCTGACTCTCCTCGTTCCCTTTTTTGCTCTTGGTTGTTAGCAAGTACTATCTTCTCTACTAGTCAGTGCAGAAACTCCACCAAATGCATTAGGGTTTAAGCTGGCCACTGGCCAGAAGAGACTAACTTTCTGTTAAAGCCCAAGGTAGATTTTACTCTGCTTGACTGAAACACTGAAGTTATAACTTAAATCTAGGTGCACAGGAAAGCCATCTTTCTAAAGTGAGCATCTACGTTCCTTATGGAGAGAGTGACAAGACACAGGGACAGATCACCCCGAGACTAGCTGTCTAAACAGGATCCAGTAATCCCAAGGGTTTTGATTTGGCTTACTTGTCCACTGAGTTAAAAGAGTGCCCTTTTAGTGGGTGGGTTTTATTTGTGGCAGTGGTAGAGCTGATTGCCATGTTTCGCACATCAGTGTAATATAAAATATCTGTAAACAGTTTGAAAGCAAACATGGCCTTGTTTTCCTGGATGCATCCATCTTCTCAGCTACAGACTTGCTTTGAGCCTGCTCTGCTAATGTCTAGTGTGGCTGGGTTGCAGAAGGCATTGCCAAGTGCCTTGAACACTTCAGTAACACAAAATTTTCATAATAATAGGCAGATTCAGCCTTTCTGACTAACTAAATGGTCTAGGAACTGTGAAGAATTCGCTGTCTGCTTCTGACCAGAAGCTACAAGGACAGAGAGAAGAATCTCAAAATTGCTTCATGTGGTGTCCAAACACAACAGAGCCGTGTTTCACTTTTCCTTCACAGAACACAATCTTATCCTCGCCCACGCCTGGGGGACCCAGTGCTGCACGTACAGCTGTGCATGTTTGCCACAGAGCTGCTTTGAGGCTTGTCTGGCTGTATCAACAACAAGGTCATGTGGCATCAAAGTTATGCTGCTGTGCACCCAGGAAGTGAAAAAGCAGCAATAAAATGACTATGGAGAGTTAATCTTGATGCATCTTTTCCATACTGTGAGAGACTTTGGGAAGCAGTGTGCTGCCACTGCGAGTAGCAAGCTCTGCACACCTCAACCCCTTACCTTGGCAGAAGCAGCATCCCGAGCCCAGCTGACCACTTATTTGGCACAGGCTAAAACTGGGCTGTTGTCATTTTGCTGCCCTTAGCCATTTCTTTCTTTGAGTTGATTACAGCTAGCCTGGTTTTCTCACACACCTAGGTCAGCGATGTATATGGTGCTATACAGTATGAGGTTTCAACGTAGCAGAGCTTCTGTGACTGATTTTATCATTGCAGGTGTCCTGAGTCACAAGCTGAAGTGTGAAAAATTTTCTCTCCCTTCTCTGTCTGATTTCTACTTTCTGTGTGCTTACTACAAATCCATGAGAAATATGAATCAGAGTGATAATAAACAAAGATGAATGCCAGCAAAGGGTCACACCCAGCACACACAGACCACTCTAGTGGCCTCCCACTGATCACAGCCACTGAGTGAGGTAGATGTTGTTTTACTTGTTCATTTCAACAATTAGTATAGTATGACAGCTTTCAGAAGAAGTCAGGCAGGACCTCAGGGAAGCAGCTAAATGCAGAACTCCTTTGAGCATGGATCTCACTGCAGCTGCAGCCTTTAATAAAAAACTCAGAATATTAAAGCATTGCAAGTAATCAGTGCTTTCCCCATTGATAACTGTCTAAGAGTGATCATGATTATGAACTTTGCTCTTGATAAAGAGATAAGAGATATTTTGGAAGTGTATGACTATGCAATCAGACAGATATGCCAGTTCTGGAGGCCAAAAATGTATGTATTTTAATTTTTTGCTTCCACGCCTTGTTCCAGTACTCTCTTAGGTATTGCAAACAGTAGGGAAAAACTCCAACACTAAACAATACACCAAGACTGGGGCTCCAGACCTTTGATATAGTTGGCGATTCTTTTCTGTGAAGATACAAGAAGTCTATGGAAAAGTTGCTTCCTGTGCAGCATTCACAGACAGGTCTGTGAAACATTTCCCTGGAAAACCACTTGTCTGCCCTACTCACAGCAGATCAGTTGCGATCTGTAGTTACATCTTCATGGACAGAACTGCTCACATTCATAAAGAGGCTTAAGTTTCATGTTCTGTCAAACAGACAGCCTGGGCTTTTAATAGCACATGAGCTATGAATGCCTCTAGTGATAGTCTAGCCTATTGATTTTCCTCTCCTGCATTTTCTGATATGTAACAGCATTTTAATCAGACGGTTCCTTCTTGATTCTGCTTAGTTCCTAGTATTACTACCCATATACACCCATGCACCCAGTCTGAACAACAAATCTATTCAAAGGATTGAAAATAATGTTTTGTGATCTTTCACCTGCTGATACACATAAGGAGATTATGCATTTGCCAAGGTATTTTGTACATATGTATGCACCAATGAATTTTCAAGCCAACAGCTGCAATTTTGTGCTCCTACAATCCTTATCTGAAAAATTAACTTGTTTTGGCCAGGTTCTCATCTTTTATACTGTGAAAACAGCAGATTCAATAGAATGAAAAGAGCCACTGTAGGTTTCCTTGCTGTTGAATATAGTCTAGAACACCAATTTCTCTTTGGCTGATTCACACATAAAGTCTGCTCATATCTGAAAGGCCCACAAAACTTTACATTAAACTGTTATTGGATGAGTTATTGGCAGGAACAAACACTGTGACAGGTAAGTATTTGCTAGGAAAAGAGGATATAGTTAGCAACAAGAACTTATAGATTTTGTGCCAGGCAATGACAACCTTTTGAAGGTTCCTGGGAGATTTACTTTTGTTGTCTGAGGGGATGATCAGGACTTCACAAAAGAAATGCTTTATTTTAAAGGTGTAAGGAAGGAAGTCTCTGCTATCTGGGACATGGTGAAAGCAGAAGTAAAGAATGAAGGGGAAGAAATACTTGACAGTTCTTGAAACACTAGAGTGGAGCAAAGCAAAAAAAAAAAAAAAAAAAAGCAGGGGCAAAACACTGTGGATATGGGTCATGCAGGACCAGAAAAAGCATGAAGGATCAGATTCCGAATGCTGACCTCCCGGTTGCCAGAAAGTCTCTCCACATTTTATGCAGCCTATTTTATTTCCATGTCCTTGCGCCCATGCAGGGATATTTTTGATTCCTGAAAGGATGGATAGGAGACCAGCAAAAGCCCTGAGCCCATCTTGCTGGGATAAGCTATGCCAGACTAGAACAACCCAGAAGGACAAGAAGAAATATGTTCTTTCAGGATAATGTGATTGAATTAGTATCCCTCATTCTTTTCTTTTTAACATGTGCTTTCAGGTTTCTCAGGCAAAGTTCCAGGAAGCACCAAAGGGAGATCTCAAATATCAAATCTAAGCAATGTCCTGATAAAGTCAGTAAGAGCAAGGCAAAAGTGGAAAAGGGGGAAGATTCACTCATATCTGAGCAAATTACTATAAAACGCTCTAATGGACACACCAATAAGAAGAAATTGGCCAGAATCATTAATATGCGTTGAAGGCATCTGCCTAAGTAAAGACAGCAACAAGACAGGCTTTAAGCAAAGGCCAAAGAGAAAGACACAAATTGTACACGTAATTACAGGGCAATCCTCTCTCTTCCACATCATGCAATTTTATATAAGATTTGAGCAATAAGCATGTATGGTTTATCTGTTTTTTAATAGTTGGTTGTATAACTCTATAAACATTCCCATCTCCACATGGTTTTCAAAGCCTTTCCTTGAGAATAAGCTTTGATCTTAAAGGTTGTTTCCCACCAAAATGATCCTATGATTCTATGATATATACATGTCCTTCTATGTAAATACACACAGAAATATACGTATGTATTTATTCATGTAGACATGCTTGCATGGGGATGCAGGGTTTGCTGTCTCTAACACAACAAGAGACCAGAGGGAGCACCACTAAACCTCACCTCCAGTGAGTGACCAGATGCAAAGAGTCCTGCTGCAGAAATGTAGCTTGCTTTGAAGTCAATGTCAGCTGGAGCAGAAAAATGGAGATCTCCTCACAGTAGCTGGCACAAAATTGCCTCTGATGCCCTGTTCACCATGACAGCTTGCCAAGTGGCAGAGCCCAGGAAGCCAAGGGGAGCAGCAGAGCTCTGCCATGCAAAAAACTTGCTGTCTGAAAGAAAGTTTCCTGTTCTGTCAAAAAAGGTTACAGCTCCCTTCCTAGATGGCTTTGTCAGAGAGAATTCTCAGTAATAGGGAAGCACTGCTACTAAAAAAAACCCCAACAAAACGTACCAGAAGGAAACAGGAGAGGCAGCTGGCCACAGAGGGCGGTCCTCCCAGTCTCCCTCATATCTTCCACCCAGGGCTTATCAGACTTGCTGTGCTGTTCGAGGGAGACCCTACAACAAGGGTAGCTTTTGCAAACTTTGAGTTTTTTTCTTTTCTTTTTCCCCCTGGAGGTTATTAATTCTGAAAGTGCAAGGGGTGTTTCCTTTGGAGGATTTCTTTGAAAATGTACCTAACATTTATATGGATTCTTCCTCCTCAGGCTGTATTGCAAATTCCCATCCTTATCTTGTTCCTCAGATTTTAATCTTTGAGCTTGTAGCATCCCTGGGACTTGAGCAGCCTTCCAGTTTTTAGCTTGCAGCCTGTGACCTTGTCAATCACAGTTCAGGAGCAACTCCACTCCCTTCACAGCCCAAAGGATACATTTTTCAACCATGTGCATCCACCTGAGTGTGGTTTCCAAACAAAGTGGTTTTGCCTGTGCAGGCAACATCTCTTCACCATTCTCAAGTCTCTTAGGTGTTATGCACACATCGGAGGCTAGAGAGCACCCCTAGCAACACTGGCTCATGATTTCCTGTGATTTTCCTACCCAGCTTCTAAATCTTTTTGTCATCTTCTCATGTGCATAACACGTACATGTAATAAAATTAACGCATCAAATTCAAGCAGAAGCCCTTTTGCTTCTTCTTTTCTTCTTCTTTTTTTTTTTTTCTTTTCCTGTGTTAAAGAGCACCCTTCACCCTCTAAAACACAGTTTAGTCCTTGCTCAGTGCTGCTGTGAGCTTCTAGAAAAACCCACATTCATCTGGAAGGACAAACACTAAACTGAGCATGGAAGACTGTGTCCTGCAGTATTGCAGCTATTGCTGGTGTGCTTTTGAGCACCTTCATCTATTTAGAGAATCAAAAGGTCAGTAATTGAAGCTGTGAACAATCAGCAGCACATAAAAGGAGCTGAGAAACCTGAAATCTCATGGAGAATATGCAGAATCATCTCCTTCACTCTGCAGGTGTACAGTGACTAAGCCATTCCCTTTCCCATCTTCCTCAGAAGAAGAGCGCCACAATGGCACTTTCTTGAAGATCTGACACTGAAAGCAAACACATTCCCCCAGAGGACAGCATCCTTATTTTATATCAATGTCTTCCCTTCTGTGGCTCCTACAGGACATTATCCCTATTTAGAGCTAAATGTGACAGGTGAAAGAGGTATAACACACATCCAAAACAGAAGTGATTTGATCACCGACAGAACAAACACACTGGGGGATTTTGGGGCATTTTTTTGTATTTGGTTGTTGTTTTTTTTCTTTTTCAGAGGCAATCTGTCCCAGACATTGGTAACATTTCTGTGAATTTTAGAAACAAAAAAGCCTTTATGTTTTACAGTAAGGTATTCTGCCACTTATTCCATGTGGTTTTTTCAGCCATCCATCAGAAAGACTGCCAAATCCTCTAGGATTTTTCTGTACAGTTGCCCATAGAAGTTCTGGTCTTGTGATGTTCTCAGGCACTTTGCAGAGCCCAAGACACTTTTGCCAGGCAGCAAGAAATTAGTGCCCACTGAAACTTGATCTTCTGTTGCACTTTCCAGAAGCAAACACATCACTTTTCAGTACAGGGAATGAAGTCCTTACTGGCAAATCAGGTTTCTGCGTAGCAGCAAGCATGACTCGGCTAAGATTTGAAAGAGGTGAAACCATGGTCTGCTGGACACAGATTTGTTTATGAAAATCATTATTAACTCAACTGTACAGTGGAAAATCGAGCTTCCTCAGTTTCTACAGATGCATCAATCATTCTCTGACAAGTTCCGCATGTGCATGCAAACCTCATGTGCATAGTTTTGCCCTTTTCTTCAGTTTTATCTTACCTCAACCTACTTCTGTTACCAGTTTTTCTAACTTTCCTGCATTTAACTGTCCTGATCCTCACCAGAACAACTCCAGTCTGAGTTTCCAGTCACTTTCTTGCACACAGTGGCTTCCTTGGATCTCACTCCTCTCTTCCAGCTACAAATTATTATTCTTCATGTTCCCCTAGTTACCCAGCTAAGCACAGCCATATTTTCCATCATTTGAGTTGCTTTTAATGAGCAGGGGATAACGGGTCATGGTTAGCTGATCCAGGTAGCACCTTCCTGGCATTTTGACTGTCACCAGTGATCACACTTTCTGTTTGGTGCATCACACAGCATGCCACTTACTGCCACTAGCAGATAATCACTGTCAACAGAATGCCAGATTGCTTTTAAGAGCTATCTCTGTCAAAAAATGTGAAGTATCACTTATCCTCAAGCAGAGAATGTGTTTCTGTGTCAGGAAAGAGGAGAGGAGTTGTTGCAAATGTATGGAATTAAATTCTCATGCCGTTTGACATAAATCTTCTTAGTGATTATAAATATGTGTGATTAGCTGGCCTATATTACAGCACCTTGTTCTAATTTTAACATAATTTTTCATGAAATTAATCATATCTTTCTGGTTCATTTGTTAGAAGTCCTAATTACTATGGGTTGGATTACACAGAAGATTTTCCTAGGCCACTGGTTTTCTCTGCAAATCAAAGTGGCCTGAAAACACTCTGCAATATCTTAATAGCTTTTGTATGCAACAAATGGATATTAAAAGCTGGAGCTTAACATTTGTTTGTGCAACGGCTAATGCAAATGGGATCACATCTTGCTTACAGCTTCTAGGACTTGCCTACACAAAATGTCCGCTATTGCAGTGATTCTGCCACCAGCAGACTGCACAAGACTCGCTCTCCTGAAACCATTGCATCCTGTCCGGACTCTGAATCTCACACTGCATCACTATTTTAAGGGAACGTGTCCTAGGAATAGCCAAATACCACAAGAGTAATTGCTGAGACCTCAGTAGGCTGCACCTCTTTCCTGTGAGATGTTGAATATTTCTCCTACTAAAGGAGATGCAACACAGCTGTTGAGGTTAGAAGATGAAAGACATTAGCACTTGTGGATGGTGCAAACATGCATTAATATTTCAGGTGAGCTGTAGAGTTTTACACAAAGCAGTCCTGATGATGGATCTGTGTGGCTAGGTCATGTACTGAACAAGGAAACCACAGCTCAAATGGCATAATTTAAATTTTGCGCTCCAAAAAAAAAAACCACCAGAAAAAGAAGCCCATATAAATCACAAAGGTGACTGACATGTTTACGTCCACCTTTACTCATTCCCATCTTGCAGGAAAGCTGCTACACCAAAGAACTTTTTTTCTCTTTGCCATAAACTTTTCAGCTATAAACCCTCTTCGTAAATCATTGTGAGAACCTTGCTGGTCCTATGTGTGTGTCTCATACTCCTCTCTCAGAAGCACTGCCTCGGGCATCCATTCCCACATTTTTTTCATCCCTCATGAAGCACTGCCACTCACAAAAGCAAAGTCGGTGACTTTGTTACAAGGAAGGCTGTGTTTCTGCATTGCTTCTGTCACTGGCTGACTCACTGTTTTGAAGGTCACTATCTGAAGAGACGACTAGATGAGATTTAGGTATCAAAGCTCCCCACAGAGTTTTCACAAGCCATCAACAAAGAAAAATAATCATCCCTACACACAGAATACAGAAGTAACATTCACTATTTGCCTCCTTTCCAGAGAAACTGAGCCCAAAACAATCTTTCAGCAGCTCTCTCGAGTCATTACCATGCGCTTTGAGAAGATGTGGTAAGTACCTCTTCCTCAAGTGGCTCTTTGCAAAACATGACACATTGTTTTTCAGGGAGTTTTTGCTAATAGCTTTTCGTATCCGGGCTGTCTAAGATGAGAAGTGGAGCACTAGTCTTGGTAAGTCAGTAAACTGCTCCATGATGCATTTGTCCTACTGTTGCTACAGAAGCCAGTAACCTAACTGAATTATACGGATTTTTATTTCTTTTTTCCTCACTGCAAATTCTACTGTTTGCAGCTTGCGGTTATGCAAACAGCCCTGTATGCTGTGAGTCACAGCTACCCCCTCATGGGAAATTCTCAAGTCAGCAGCTTCCAGGAATTGAAACTTTCTGTTATTTTTCACTTCTTCCTTACTGTTTTGCCCTATTGCTTTGCCTGCATTTTGGTGGACTAATTTTTCCAAGATTCATTCTTAGCCCAGTTGCACTCCTTCCTGGCCCAGTGACCAGTCTCACTGCAGGAACTACCCAGCTGAAAGCTTTGCAGCTGCCAGACTGGCAGCACGACAGACCTCTTGTTATCAGCAAAAGCAAAACACACATTTTACTAAACAGTTAATAAAATAAGATACATGTTTTGTTACCTTGAAAAAGAGCACAATATTCCCGTTCAAGACTTCTAGGCATGTTGTTTCTTACATGATAGAAAGCAGTACTTCTCACAGGTGTTAGCTGGGAAATCACAAGAACTCAAGGAACCTACCTCAATACAGATATAGCATGACAAATCAATTTGCTACAGGGGTATGAAACGTATGTAAATGATGGCTGTGTCGAAATGGAATGAAAATGCTGACAAATGTAATAATCTCTTTAAAAGCAAGAGGAAATACTACAATAAACTCTAAGGAAATCCTCTTTTAGGGTGGAAGTTGTACTAAATTTATCTAAGCTTCAACATGGGTTTAGTTATGCGCAGACACGAAAACTTACACTCAAAGACAGAAGAACACAATCATGGTGCCTATTCTTTATTACCTTAATTAATAATATTACTTTATGTCAGGTAACTGTGTATGATTCTGTAAGCTTAGCAAGATAAAAATTCTGTTTGCTGGGAACCTAGTACTCAAGCTGCTGTTTCCTACTAATTATGGAAAGCACAGCTTCAGGTCTGTCTTTCACCTCTGACATTTTCTGGTCATTGTTTGTTAGCCTAACACCAAATTGATCTAGGTTCCCTGTAAGGTTTACTCATATGTCCTAAATTGCTTTGCTGTTCTGCCTCTAATGGTTAGCATGAATCTCAACATTGTCTTATGGTAACTATTACTGTGCTCTGCCTCTAATGGTTGGCATATATCAACCTCTGTATTGTCTTACAGTACCCACTATGTCTAGGCCTCACAAAAGGGCTGGAATTAAATGATAGCTTTTACCTTGGAGCCTCAGGTCATGGTATTCCCAAAAACTGGTAGCTCTGATGCTGTTAGTAAGAAGACACATGCCTTTTTTGGAAAGGAAGAGATAGCTTTGGTCCAAAGGGATTGTTCTGGCAGTGTAAATCAGGATGGCTCAGAATGTCTTACTCATTACTTTTTGATGCTGCAGTACCAGAATGGTGTTTCTTCAGGCACTCATTTTTTCAGTAAATTCTAAACCATGGACTTATTGTTTCTCTATTATCTGTCCTGAATAGCTCTTCATTGTTCCATTGGGCTATGAAGCATCTCTCTTCCTCTACTCTGGAAAAAGTGTGTGTTCTAGTTATGACCACTGTCCGTTACAACCCTTAGGAAATGTAATGATGATCCTACTCCTCCAAGTGTTTTGGACAAATGCAGGGATTTCAGAGGTCTCTTCCCTCATTTTTAATATGTAAGTTTCATTCTTACCACTGGCCCACATGGGAAGGAAAGTCTAAAGAGAAATAAGATGAACCTGGCTTATAGGCAGAAGGGTGACACTCCCTTGTCATTACAATGCATGTCTGCAAGGGAACAGCATGGATTCCTCAATCAATGAGCATGTCTTTGGGAAGAAGAGAAAGAGACCTTCTAGCCTATAAAGCCATAGATAAATGTGGTAAGAAGTCCATATGAGTAAGCTGAAAGTAAGCCAATATAGAAAGACAATTAACAAATTGCCATTAGGAAATTGCTTTGGTCATAACTTTACTAGTTCTCTGAAGATAGTCTCTAGGACCTGCCTGTGCAGTGTGACTGGAGTAGGATCTAATGCATTTGCTCTCTTACTTGCATATCACAACAAACCTCAAGGTCCTGAGTTTTTCCAGACCCAGATTCTTAAACATAAAATCATATTTATTCCAGTCAAGCTTAGCTTTATTAAAGTCTGTTGCACAGCTACTCCGTCCTCACAAGCAGCACAAGAACTGCTCTGTGGATTTCTTGGTCATTGCAAGACAATCATGTAGGCTAGAAAGGAAAGAAGCACAAAATAAACAACAGGCAAAATAATGGCATGAAGCCTGTAATCAGTACCTATGAGATCACAGTGAATGCACATACACACATACATACATACACACACATCCATTTATTTATATCCATCTACATTAACTGGCACATATATTGAGCAGAGGGTTGGAGGTTTTTTAAATACTGTGGGAGGAAGGCAGTACAAAGCAATTAGACAAGAATCCTCAGAGTGACCTTCTGGGCTGATGTATGCTACAGACATTCCCAAAGCTGATGGAGATAGCATAATTAATTTTCATAAATTATTGAACTAAAACCAGCTTTCAGCATCTAGAAATAAACATCACATTGGAAACTGTAACATTATTCACCATATACGGGCTGATTGAAAATCTGTGTTCCAAGTAGTGAGTCCAAAGTTTCTTCATGGCAGCCAGGTAACAAGGACATACATAAGCACACACAGAGGCATGTGGTGTTTGCAAGAGGCTTTCTTCCTAATCGAGGTCCCATGCTGCTTTTGTTATTTAGTGATAGCTTGCTTTACAAGAATCATTTACCCTTCTAATTCTAAAGGTGACACCAAGTCTCAGATTTTCATTATGTATTCTGGATGCTCCAGTTCTGTGCATGCTGGGTGTGTTCCCAAGCCAAAAGTCTTAGCTCTTGTTCGTATTGCTTTCTTGCATATTTTAGACTTGAAGAACGTGACAAGGAAGTTTTCTTTTCCACCAGTCAAAGGCAGTATACACCTTGGTAATATATTTTTCTTCAGTTTACCAGGACAAGCAGTATCACAGACAGCCTGCAGAGTGGAATTCACTCAGCCACAAATACAGACGAGTGCCACATGGGAAAAAACAAGAAGGTAAAGATGAGAAAAGCAGCCAGTAAAAGCATAAATGTATTTTGGAGAGGGATCTGAAGAGTATATACATGCCATCAAGTTATTAATATTTGTCCCAATCCTCCGTGAGATTTGTCTGTGTAACTTTCATTAGCACATCAGTTCAACACATTTTGCAAACAGGAAAGTAGAAATATCCAACAGCACATTACTTATTACAGCCTCACAGTGACTAGATGTATTTTCACTGAGAAACCAGGAAAATGTTTCACCTGAAAACATATTCAAGCCGCAACAAAACAAAGGGAAAACCTAGCTTTTTTTTTCAAAGGAAAGTCAATATTGTCACAAAAGGAATAAATCAAAAGTCCAGCACTCTGTAGGACAGCAGTTACATCAGACATTTTCAGACAACTTCCTCAAAGGCTCATAGTAATTCAATATCAAGCTCAGGGCTTTGCTTCAAATCAAAATATAATTCAGATCCACCTGATTTTATGTCTTTGTACAGACATGGGGCAGGACAGTGACAAAACCAACACCATTTAAAATGATGGCTTACTTGAGCACAATAAAGCCAGCTTGGACCCAATGGCACTGCTTTGGTTATATTCAAGCCCTCAGAAACAGATGTTTTGTTACATATAGACCCAGGAAGAAGGTAAGGCACCAAGCATGTGATGAAGGAAGGCATTGGCCTGATCTTAAATTGAAGGTCATCTTAGATAACCTGAATTGGAGGTTGTCCTAGATAACACGCATTATTCAAAGCAATAGAAGTAATCATGGAAAAATACCAATAGAAGCCAAAACAACAAAATGTTTTGTTTTGTTTTGTTTTCAAAAAAAAAGGCCTTCAAGCCATCCAGATCTTATACACACTCTGCAAGGAGCTCCCCACCACCTTTACGTTGACACAACCTTCTCTCCCTCCCCAGCACTTGCTTTTCTCCCATGGTATCAGTGATCTTACACATCCTTTGCAACTCCCATCCTCCACAGTTGGCCCCTCAGGCCTCTCTCCCCTCTCAGCAGCTAGGGCGAGCTGAAGACCTCTCTGCTTGGGCTTGACATGGCTGTACATCCCTCCTTGCCTCTCTCCTACAAACCCTCCCTAGCAGCAGGTCAACTTAGCTCTACCATCAGCTCCATGAGACACTACAATCTTCATAAAGCAGCCTCACTCCTAGCACAGTATCTATAAACAGGTTTATATTTTCTTTAGCCAATTTGATTATGAAACAAACAATTCACAAATGTAGGGTAATGTGGTTTGTCCAATGAGCACAAACCAGTTGTCTGGTCCAATGCAGCTGAGGGACTACGGTCCATGCATTAACACTCTTGTTGCCCTAACATATCAAAACCACTTTCCGAGTCATTAAATAGTTAAGATATATGCCAGCAGTCATGTAAAACTGATTTGCCATTGAGGCCATTGCTGAGACTGGAAAACAGGCAAAAAAGCAAGCTGAGCATCTGCAGCCACAGCAGGAAGGGATCGGTCCTTCAATGCCAAGAGCGCAGGCACGGGCTCCTGACATGACAACCGGAATTACTGGCAGAAATTACATTTTACTTCCGTGGTTCATTCACGCTTCAACCATTTCTCTTTCCTCATAATTTTTAATTAAACTTTAATCTGTCTCTGAGGAGGCCCTCGTGGAGCCTGGCAAACTGGAGTTTAAAACTCTGCTTCAGGAAATGGAAAAAAGTTTCTGGAACAGGAAACTTTGCTTTGCAACTGTTAAAAGTTAAGCTTCTCAGGAAGCCTTTAAGTACACCCCATATGTAATTTTTAAAGCAATCTGGTGGCAGGAACAAGATTCCTGTGGAGGCAATGAAGAGTAAGAAGAAACACTTTGATGTCTGAAGTGGGATTGGGCTGGGAGAAAAAGCAATTACCTTACACCAAGGCACATTCAAAGTGTGACTGTGCAGCAGCAGCACTTCTGCACTTCTTCATTAACTTCAGTTGGAGATGTTACAGCATATGACCCACTAAAAGCTTCAGCTTGGCTTTTAGACTGAGTTTGCATCACTGGCCCTTAACTTTCCTTTGGCTTGTAAACCAAGATTCTGAGTAGCTGTATTGGTACAGAGGTTATAGGATGAAAGCTCACGTACATCACACTATTTCTGCAGAACCACCAATCATGAGTGACAGCTGCAGACATTTTCCACATACCCAAGCCAGAATTGTTAGCTGTGGCTGACACCTGAGCTCCAATAACTCAAGTCCCAGGGCTCCCAGTTACCAGTCTGGATCACTGGGTCCACACCAGGTTCTTTGACCTCAGGTCTTCAGATCTTTACAGTGAAGTGTCTGTAGCAGCCTGTAGCAATCTAATACCTTTGATTAGGCTTACGACTTGTTACTGATGTATCTGCTTGTCTATGTGCTCTTGATGACCTTCCTCTTCACTGCTTATTCTCCTTCCTTACAAGAAAAAACTACTAGAAGGATAAGCAACATTAAAGAATAGGGCTTCAGTGGTTTGATCAAGAACAGAAAAACTAAAGTTAGCCACTTTCATGTGTAGACCACCATCACTGGTACTAATTAACACAGGGCCCCTTTATGCTTGTAATGATCAATATGAGCAACTCCCATTCCCACTTGAATTTAGCTGTGTTTTTTCCCTAAGTTGATTCTACGTTTTCATCTGCAGACTTGATCAAATGCAGCCTGCCTTCTGCATAGTACAGACCATGAAAAATCAGAGTCATTCCCACATCAAACCTTGATGTTACAGCTAAACTACCAATACTTTCAAATGACACAGGATGAAATGCACTCCTTGACAATGTTTTCCTAAGGCACATTCCTTTGCTGCAATAGAGTTAGAATTTGAATTTTATTGCTAATATTTGACAACATGTTCCAGCCCCTAGACCTCCATTATAACCCTGTCTGATAGATTAAGCAATACTATAGTAGCTGATTTGTTAATTTTCTGCATTTATGGCCCAAGATCAAGTTGCTTTTTAGCTTAGGGGTAAAAAAAGGTAAGTATCTCCATTTATCAGAAGCACTGACATAATTTCTTTTTGGCTGCTTTCCCTTCCCTTTGGGTGCTATTTTACTTTTATCTGTTCAAGTCACTCATCCATAACTCAGTTTCTTTTAAACATTCAGCACATGTCTCATTCAAATCAGCAACATCAACTGCAGTGACAAACAATGTCCCAGTTGTGCCTTCCAGGACTCTTCAGCAAGGAGACGTATACGGATTTGTTTTCCTGTACTTATCACAGAAATGAGGAACATGATCAAATGGTTGATCGAAACAATAGACTCAACAGAAAAAAAAATAGAAGGATTTTGCAGTAGCATTTACCCAGCAGCCAGAGGAAAGCAGAAAGGATCCATACTTAGAAAGACTTCAGGTCCAGTTTGCCGTGAAGCAATGTAATCAACCAGAGGTGAATTCAAGAGCTACACAGTCCCTTCCCCAAGTTTGGCATTCCAGTATTCAAACACACCCCCATCGAGCTGTTGAGTAAAGAGAAGCTGGCGAGTGCCCTACTCTCAAACTGTAGGATGGCATCACTTCTAACTGTGCAAAACCAATCTCAACTGTCTGAGCAGGCACTTCCCTCATCCTTGTGCCTTGAATGGGTGAATAAACATTATCTTGTCACTAGTCTTGCCAGCTAAACCAACTATAGACATTCTGCTGAATTAACAGCCCCCAAAATAGGAGGCAGGTCTTCCCCCCTTATGACCCAGCTGTTACTGCACTTCCTGGAGCTCAAAGGCTCACTGCCTCCTCATGCCTCCATCAGAGGAGAAGGAACCAGCCACCAGGGGAATGGATATTCAGAGAGATCTGTCTCAGACACTGTGACAAGTGACACTTGTTTGAGAGCAAACAGTTTAATTTTAAACTGTCAGCAGCACCCAAACACAATGTTACCACCAGCTAACCCAAAATTGTGGAAAGCCTCTGCAGCAAATGAAACTGTTGCTAAATCAAATTCAGTCACTCTACCCCTCAGCTGGACTTGCGAACCATGCAGAAACCAGCAGTTCAGTTGCTAAGAAATTTGAAGTAAAAAATAAACCTGTCAAAAAATTCCAACCAGATAACAATAGTACAGAATTATGACAGCAGAGAAAACTCTGTTTTGATGAAATGGTAGCCAAATATTCTTAGAATACACGAGTTCCTGCCGAAGGTTAAACTAGCTCACAGAATGCAATGTGTTTCCTTAATGCAACCCAAATCTCCATTTTCTGCATCTGGTCATCTGAAGGAAACATCTCTGATGTCCTTGTTGAGATCCACTGCAGCCCAGCCCTTGTCTTCACTCTTTCCCAAGGCTGCAATATTGAAGATAACACTGTCTTTCATGTTTATCTCCTCCAACAGCCTTTTAAATGCTGGTAGGTAGGATCACAGCCCAAAGGGTTATTTCTAGAGTGGTGGGACAGAGGCCACCTCTTCTGGCCACTCACCCACTGACTGCAGTGAGTAGTGTCTTACTGGGAAGAGAGCACAGCCTCCAAGGCACCAGGGAAGGTGATAGTGGTGCCATAGTGCTAACAGCAGCTCTGTCATGTGCATGGATGCCCAGAGGCAGAAATGAAAGTGGATCACTTTACACTGAAGCAAAAACTTCCAGGTAAGTGGTCTGGGTAACCTTTGCTTTAATATCTCCACTTCTTGCTACTACAATTTATGACATGATTCAGGTTTCTGAAACGGAATATAACACTACACACTTAATGACCATAGAGAAACAAAATGCTACAGCTGCTTCATTTTGGGATGACTGAGTTCCTCATGTCTTTGTCTCTTTACGGCTTTATGACTTCAGAATCTGATTTGTCTGCCTCTGTTTCAAATGAGGACAAGGCATACAGTACAAGAAGATATGCTGAATCTCTTCCCAAAATACATGTGCAGAGATTTTAAATAAATCTTCATTTATGAAAGACAGAAGAGAGAATTCCAAGATTCTTCAGCCAATGAAAATAACACAGATAAGAGAATCGGCTGGCTAGTCTTGAAAATGATAATGCTGATGTGCTCTAATGGGATTAAACAGAGGCAGAGTTTACTTTGCTGTCTGAGTGGGCTCCTGCTCCACTGAGCTCAGTTTCTGGAGCCAACTCCATACTCAGCAGGCTGTGTAGTCTAATCATGTGCATGACAACGGCGAGATGCTTTTCTGGTTCTGCTCTACCTTATAGGAAGTCTGGAATCTAATGCTTGGCAAAGAAATAAACCATCTAAACCTGCTCATGATTTCACAGGGTACAACTCTGCTCTGCAAAGAGGAATGAAGCTTTACTAATTGCAGCCATTCTCCTCCCAGTTGAACAAAAGAGTGTGTTTTAAAGAACACTATTGGCAATACAAAAGTCAGAGAAACCATGCTCCAACTGGCTGCAATAACAGCTGTATGTATTTTATCCCTATTCAATCCCAGTATCATCTGTTTTACCAATTACTTGAAATTACTTTTCCAAACCAACTTTTTTCCCCCCTTTTTTGGCAGTGTACGTAACTTTACTCCTTTGAATTTATCTTCTTGACACAGATCATCAGTATCGAGCAGAATTCAAGACAAGAAAAAGAAGTTAAGTTTGGCATAGAAACAAAGGATATCTTTCATATTTTTTTCCTTAAAATATGAGTATTCTCATAGTGATGCAATCTCCTAACTGTTGTACCAGTTCAGGCCCAGGGTAGCTAAGCACATGTGCATATCCTGTTAAAGCCAATTTAGTGGAAGTTCAGCCATGCCAATGGCCAATTGTATTAAGAGCCTTTACACCTGCTACAGGATGGAAAGTAAGTTCTGGAATGCAAAGCTTCTTAGAGCAAATGAGAGGTAAAATTAAATTAATGCGGGTATCTTAAGGTCATAAAGGAGCTGAGACTGCTGTATTGAAAGGTAAGAGATAACCATTAGAAACAAAAGGAAGTGTAACATTTCTTGGGGAAAATAGGCTGATGCCTTCAATTCTGCCATTTCAAACCTTTGTAGAAGCAGGACTCCTAGATTTCTGCTAACTGAAAGGTCTTACAATTCAGCTATAGCTAATTTTTTTTTCTGTGTGGCAGATAAAAAATGCACATGGTACTTGTGTCTTCACACTACTTTTTATGGCCCTTAGCAATTTAGTGATAAAATATTTGCATGTAGTTATTTCCAGCTCCATAATTTCCAGTTCCTATTACATTTATGAGTAAATGGTGACTTGAACCTCTACAGTATGAGATGACGTTATTCTTTTTCCCCAGCTGTTATGCTATGGTGGTAATAATGCCACCTGCAGCATCTCTATATACACTCTAATCCTCTCAGCACACCAGTTAATGCTTAAGCTTGCCATCCTTTAAATTTCCCATCCTTTCAATCTCAAACTCAGGCAGAGAAACGAGGCTCAGCAAAAGAAAAGCTGCAGACTTTAACTAATTCATAGAATCATAGAATGGTAGGGGTTGGAAGGGACCTTTAGAGATCATCTAGTCCAACCCTCCTGCAGAAGCAGGTTCACCTAGATCAGGTCGCATAGGAACATGTCCAGGCAGGTCTTGAAGAGCTCCAAGGAAGGAGACTCCACAACCCCTCTGGGCAGCCTGTGCCACTGCTCCATCACCCTCACAGTGAAATAGTTTTTTCTTATATTTAAGTGGAACTTTTTGTGTTCCAGCTTCATCCCATTACCCCTTGTCCTGTTACTAGCTACTATAGAAAAAAGGGATGTCCCAACCTCCTGACACCCATCATTTAGATATTTGTAAATATTAATAAGATCCCCCTTAAGTCTCCCCTTTTCTAGACTAAACAGCCCCAGTTCCCGCAGCCTTTCCTCATATGAAAGATGTTCCAGTCCCCTGATCATCTTGGTGGCCCTGCGCTGGACTCTCTCCACAAGTTCTCTGTCCCTCTTGAGCTGAGAAGCCCAGAACTGGACACAGTACTCCAGATGAGGCCTCACCAGGGCAGAGTAGAGGGGGAGAAGAACCTCCCTTGACCTGCTGGCCACACTCTTCTTGATGTATCCCAGGGTGTCATTGGCCTTCTTGGCCACGAGAGCACATTGCTGGCTCATGGTCAGCTATTATTAACCAGCACTCCTAGATCTCTCTCTGCAGAGCTGCTCTCCAGCAGGTCAATCCCCAGCCTGTACTGGTGCATGGGGTTGTGCCTTCCCAGGTGCAGGATTCTGCACTTGTCCTTGTTGAACCTCATGAGGTTCCTCTCTGCCCAACTCTCAAGCCGGTTGAGATCCCGCTGAATGGCAGCACAGCCTTCTGGGGAATCAGCCAGTCCTCCCAGTTTGGAGTCATCAGGGAACTTGCTGAGGGTTCACTCTGTCCCCTCATCCAGGTCGTTGATGATGATGTTGAACAAGACTGGCCGCAGAATCGATCCCTGTGGAACTCCACTGGCCACAGGCCTCCAACTCAATTCTGTGCCATGGATCACCACCCTCTGGGCTGTGTCATTCAGCCAGTTCTCGATCCACCTCACAGTCCACTCATCCAAGCCACACTGCCTGAGCTTTCTGATGAGGATGTTATGGGAGACAGTGTTAAAAGCCTTGCTGCAAGGCAGACGTCATCTGCTCCTCTCCCCTCATCTAGCCAGCTGGTTATGCACTCATAGAAGGTTATCAGGTTGGTCAAACAGGATTTCCCCTTGGTGAAGCCATGTTGACTCCCCCTGATAACCATTTTTGCCTTCATATGTTTAGTGTCAACATTCAGGATGAGTTGTTCCATCACCTTTCCAGGGATGGACGTGAGGCTGACTCGCCTGTAGTTCCCTGGGTCATCCTCCCTGCCCTGTTTAAAGACTGAAGTGATATTGAAGTCACAATTAAGTAATTCACAAAGAAGTCTCTAACTGTATCCCAGGAATAGTCTTTTAAATAAACTTATATGTTTTGTAGCAAACACTTGAGATGCAAGGTGGAAGTCAGTCACTAGTTTTTCAAATTCTCACATCCTTAAATTGGTTTCTACAAATAACACAGAAAGCATCAATAAAAACCCTTGACCTATCTGAGCAATGAAAACAAGAAACTCCTTCTTCTGCCCTCTTTGATTCAACTAGCACAGTCTCCCAAGTCTTTTTATATCTCCCTAGTCAAGCTGCAGCAAATGTTAAAGATTTTTCAGAGTGCTTATTTTTACGAGAAAAGAAAATGATACAGGCTCAAAGCATTTTTTCCTAAATGATCTTCATTTAAAAACATACTAACTAAAGTCCATCCTGCCTTGATCAGAGACAGCAGCAGCAACCCTGTTATATGCAAGCATTTTCACTTAGGCAAATCTCTGCCAAGACACACACATTTCAACTCTATAGCAAGGAAACATATTGTCCATATCTCCCTTTACAATATACCATTTGGCTCCTTTCTGTCTGTAGTGAATTGACCCTGGCTGGATGTCAGGTGCTCACCAAAGCCACTCTACCACTCCCCCTCCTCAGCTGTACAGGGAACAGAAAATATAATGAAGGTCAAGAAAAGAAGAGGGAGATCACTCAGCAATCACCATGACAGGCAAAACAGGTTCAGCTTGGGGAAATTAGTTTATTAACAAATCAAATCAGAGTATGATGCTGAGAAATAAAATCAAATTTTTAAAAACACCTTTTTGACACCTCTCTCTTCTTCCCAGGCTTAACTTTACTCCTCATTTTCTCTACCTCCTTCACCCCAGTGACACAAGGGGATGGAGAATGGGGATTGTGATCAGTTCGTCCCATATTGTCTCTGCCACTCCTTCCTCCTCAGCAAGAGGACTCCTCACACTCTTCATCTGCTCCAATGTGGGGTCTCTCTCATGGGAGACGGTTCTCCATGAACTTCTCCAACTTCATCCTTCACATTGGATGCAGTTCTTCTGTGCCAGGGGAGGTTTAGATTGGACATTAGGAAGAATTTTTTTCACTGAGAGGGTTTTTAAACACTGGAATGGGCTGCCCAGGAAGCTGTCAAAGTCACCATCACTGGAGATATTTAAAAAATGCACAGATGAGGTGGTGAGGGATGTGATTTAGTTTAGTGATGGGCCTGGCAATGTGAGGTTAGTGGTTGGACTGAACGATTGTAAAGGTCTTTTCCAACCATAATGATTATAGGATTCACAAAATGCTCCAGGGTGGGTCTCTTCTGTGGGGGAAGCAGTCCTTCAGGAACAGATTGCTCCAGTGTGGGTCCCCCACAGAGTCACAGGTCCTGTCTGCTCCAGCGTGGGCTGTTCCACAAGGTCATGGCCTCCTTTAGACACATCTATCCGTGCTGGCATGAGGTCCTTCCCAGGCTGCAGCGGCAGGGCCTGCCTTACCATGGGCTGCATCACAGGCTGCAGGGGAATCTCTGCTCCAGTGTCTGGGCACCTCCTCCCCTCCTTCTGCACTGGCCTGTGTTTCTGCACAGTTGCTGCTTTCACATTTTCTCACTCCTCTCACTCTGCTGTTGTTGCAAAGCCCTTTTTATTCTTAAATATGTTATCACAGAGGAGTTACCACCATTATTAGTTTAGCTCAACTTTGGCTATCAGTAGGTCTGCAACAGAACCAGCTAGAACTGGCTCTGTCAGACACGGAGGAAGCTTTTGACATTTTCTCACAGAAACTAACCCTGCAGCTCCCCACTACCAAAACCTTGCCATGCAGACCCAATACCCCGTCTCACTTAAGAAAATGTCCAAAGTTTCATGGCTTTTGCTTTCTCCTTTTTCTAAGAAGGATTGGTACTATAAAGATTAGTATACTTCAGTTATAGGTAGTTCTGAAAAAACAGGACCAAGATAGACTAAACCAAACAGCACTGGTGTACTTTCATCACAGATTTACTGTATCTTACTAATAGATTACATTGTTCTAAAATACCATTTCTATATGAGTGAAAATTATCATCACCAAGAATAAAATATGTTCTGTGAAAACACCTAACAGAAACAGGTATTACACCTGAGATAAAAATAAAGGTCATACTGTAAACACACACTACTGTGCCCCATAAAATTCCACGTTTGCTGCTCAAGTAGTTTCTGAGTCAAATGCCATAATAATGACACAGCAGCCATAGAAATGCTCAACAGGCCAAGTCTGGTTTTATTATGATTAGAGATTAGGTGTCTAATTTCTAGGTGTTATTTTTACATCCTTTTACTCCTATGTCAAAGAAAGTATATAGTGATGCATTTATGTATGTGTATACTATCCTCTTGACTCCATGTCCAAGCTAATAAATTGATTTGCAAGGCAAGCTATATGAATGTTGCCTCTGTGTCTCTTTTTTTAAAGCTCATTATTTCCTTTTCTTCCTCACATAACTTTTCCATGTTAGAACACATTCAGCATTTTTGTTTTCAGCCACTGTGCACTAGCGTTGACATCTGGGAGCAGCATTAGCACCCTGCCCATACATCCTCCCTGAATGGGAAAATCAGCTTAACTGATTGTCTGGATGCTTCATGCAGCCACCATGGGGCAGAGAGGGTGGAAGAAAGTCAGCATTGGGCTTCTTCAGCAGAACAGAGAGAGCTGTCTAGTACATGCAAAAATACATGCATTTCAAATCTGGAAAACCACTTACAAGAGGAATTGTTTTCAGAAGTGAGGAAGGAGAAGAAAATGGACGTCTGAGCTTTATCAAGAAAAAAAAAAGTCCCAGTGAGAGCAGAATGGCAGATAACTGTCCATAATCTAAGTTCCAGCCTAGATAAAACTTCATATTTGCTTTGCCATAAACTAGGTTCAGCCACTTTTCTCACAGAAAGAAAGGTGTTTGTGGCTCATGCGTCAGGTCCACTGCTAGTGAAGAAAGACCTAGCTATTTAAAGAACGTAGATAGTGGATTCATAGGTAATTAGTGAAATTGTTTCCCACACCTGTTGTCTAATGATTTAACTACAATACAGGCATCAATACAGCATGTACATTGCTGAATGAAAAGTCAAGAAAACAGAGAAAATAATTTAAAAGGAACTTACATTTTTGGCTGTTCTTTTTCCTGGATACATTGGAAAATGTTGCCCCAGAAGACTACAGAATCTTCCTTAATGATCAGCAATGCTCCCTAGGACAAAGCTCAAGAAACTCAGTACAAATAGCTTTCCTGTATCTCCTACAAAGAGAAGCAGAGCAACTCAGGCTGTACAGCCTAGAGAAGGCTCCATGGAGATCTTATATCAGCCATGCAGTACCTAAAGGGCCTACAGGAAAGATGGGGATGCACTTTTTACAAGGGCATACAGTGATAGGACAAAGAATGTAATGGCTTCAAAATGAAAGAGGGTAAAAGTAGATTAAACATAGGAAAAAGTCCTTTAGTGTGAGAGCGGTGAGACACTGGAACAGGTTGCCCAAAAAAGTTTTGGATGCCCTGTCCCTGCAAGTGCTGAAGGCCAGGTTGGATGGGGCTTTGATCAACTTGGTCTAGTGGAAGGTGTCCCTGCCCATGGCAGTGAGGTCCCTTCCAACCCAAACCATCCTATGATTCTACAAAATTTAGTGCCAATCTTGTCATGAGTGGGAGGCTGGGCTAGATGATCTTCCAGCCTGAGTGATCCTATGATT
This sequence comes from Colius striatus, assembly GCF_028858725.1. Lineage (NCBI taxonomy): Eukaryota > Metazoa > Chordata > Aves > Coliiformes > Coliidae > Colius > Colius striatus. Next base: position 50,503,997 of record NC_084790.1, on the reverse strand, counting down.
TTTGTGAACTGCCTTTCTACAAACTTGAATAGCCTTTAAAGTTACCATCAACATCCAGAAATATCTATAACTCATTAGAAAATCAGCACTTCATAAAGTTGCAACGGTGTCTGTACAACTTGTACTTCCCAAACTAATGAACGTACTGCTGTAAAGAGTGATGCTGCCTCACAACACTGTGCCCTCTCTGTATCCACTTCTTCACTGCCTAGGAATCATGAGCTGCCTTATTGCAAACTAGCAAAATTACAGCTATCATTCAACTTAATTAACGTAGCACAAAGTTGCATGCTGACTAAAATTATTTACTGAAGTTTAATGTGCTGGACAGGCTGGAGACTTGAGCAGGGAGAAATCTAATTAGAAATTCAACAAGGGCAAGTGTGGAGTCTTGCATCTGGGAGAGAACCACCCCATGTACCAGTACAGGTTGGAGAATGAACTCTTAAGAGAGTGGTGTAGGGGAAAGGGCCTTGGGGGTCTTGGTGGGCAGCAGGATGAGCATGAGCCAGCAATGTGCTCCCATGGCCAAGAAAGCCAATGGCATCCTGGGGTGTATTAGAAGGGCTGTGGACAGCAGGTTGACAGCAGGTTGAGAGAGGTTCTATTGCCCCTCTCCTCTGCCCTTGTCAGACCACATCTGGAATACTGCGTTCAGTTCTGGGCCCCTCAGTTCAAGAAGGACAGGGAGCTGCTGGAGAGAGTTCAGCACAAGGCCACCAAGATGATGGAGTGGAGCATCTCCCTTCTGATGAAGGGCTGAGGGAGCTGGCGCTCTTTAGCTTGGAGGAGACTGAAGGGTGATCTCATTAATGTTTACAAATATGTAAAGAGTGGGTGTCAGGAGGATGGAGCCAGGCTGCTCTCAATGATGTCCAATGATAGAACAAGGGGCAATGGGTACAAGCTGGAACATAAGAGGTTCCAAAGAAATACAAGGAAGAATTTCTTCACTATGAGGGTGATGGAGCACTGGAACAGGCTGCCCACATGCGTTGTGGAGTCTCCTTCTCTGGGGACATTCAAAACCCACCTAGATGAGTTCATGTGTGGCCTACTCTAGGTGGCTGGCTCTGGCAGGGGGATTGGACTAGATGATCTTTTGAGGTCCCTTCCCACCCTTGAGATTCAATTCTGTGGATTATTTTAATAAATTTATGGCAGAGTAAACCACTCAAACACAAATGGAGATCTGTGTATATACATACATAAAGTCAGTTTAACTAAAGAAAAAACTTGTCATTAAACATGAATTTATGTGTACAGATGGCTGTGGCTTTGCCCTCTGGGAACCTAAAATCCTCTCTTATTAACTTTTTTTCCATGTGAAAACTCTCTATATACAAGTACTGATGTATGAATCCGTAAATACTGACAATATTTCATATTCTACAAAGTGTCTATAAATGATAACAAATCAGGACAGCCCTAGGCAGATATGGCAAGTCACTGAAGTAAGCAACACACACTTTAAAAATAATCCTCATTTATTTCAGAAACAGTACATCAAAGAAACTGTGCATCCCCAGACTCCATAAATAGTTTTATAAGAAATCAGTACTGTGCAAGCATCACATAACACCCATAGGTTTTTGAAGTGCTTAGTAAGATAACAGAGCATCATTGTTCCCATTTTACAGATGGAACAGTTGAAATAGAAAACACTGGTGATTTGTCTGAGGTCTCATAGGAAATCAGTGTCATGAATGGGGAAAAACGCCCACAACTCCTTCTCAAACATTATCTTAAGCCACTGGTGACTTGTCCATCAATAAACTTATAAACAAACAGTGAGACTAAACAATTACTTGATTCATTCAACTCAAGAAAAAGATTTAACACGGATATAAGACATGATTGTTATTGCAGCAATCTGTGGATAAATAAGACCAGACACACCAAAGTCACTTGTGGGAAGGGGCCCAGATGAGTAGAAAGAGGACAGTAGCAAGGAGCAAGCTGGACCCTAGGGTCCACTGGAACCACCTAAACCAAACTTGTGGCAGAGCAATGTTCCAGAGAAACTTCCAAAATGTTATGGGGCATTTTTTGAGTTGCAGAGTTTCTGCAGAGACCCCTGCACTAACAAATACTTCCCTCACACTGTACTGTGGGGAGCCCAGGCTATGAGAAGTCTCCTAGGCTGCTTTGCTACCAGGATGCTTAGCAGAGCCATGGAAAACAGAGGATGTTGGAGAACAGCTGCTCCATAGCTAAACCAGGGCTTGCTCAAGCGCCTATTAGCCTGGCATTGTGGTGGCACAAGACTTGCGTGGACAGACACTTCTACACAGGGTTTTCATTTCCACAATACAGCTATTCTTACAATGACAGATTGACTTTTGAGTATTTAACGTTCCAACATAGCATCACATTGCTGAATGCTAATTAGAAGTAGCGCTTGATAATCCACTGTGTACAGACACACTGTTTCAAGAGGCTTGGGATTTCACAGAAGAGTATTTCTAAGGGCTGAGGCCCTGAGGGATCTCTTTCGGCATGGATACCTACTCTACTGGGCTGCCGAGATTGCCCTTAATGTGATACTTGTACCCTGCCTTTGGAGAGTAACAGCATGTAATTCTGGATCAACCAACCACCACCAATCCCATGGGCGTGGCACTGCACCTTAGCACATGCTTCATGCTTCCCAGAAAGAAAAGCAACGCACAGATGTGCTGGGAGACGAGAACAATGCTTAAAGACAAGGCAGCATCTAAGGATCTCCTTTCCCTTATATCATCCAGTCACATTCACATTGCAAAGATCTTTCTTAGCTCCCAAAGAAAGGAAGTTTTGGACTTCAGGTGAAGCCACATGTCTCATTTGGTGTCATACTGATCTCTTGGATTTGTCCATGAGGTGGGCACTTCCAGTTTTCCTGAGGTAGCAGATACAGAGGTCTTTGTTTCATACCTTTAAGAATAAGACAAGTGAAGGAAAAGGGGACAGGCAGACAAGACACATTGGAGTTTCCCAGGAAAGACACAAAGACGACTGATGTAAAACATATTTCTGAAATACTCCAAAAGGACAGACAGCGCCAGAGCCTCCAAAAGCACCCTGAAGAACAATTACAGGATTATTGTGGCAGGTTACAAAACAGCTAATCAGAGAGACGTGACTTTTCATAAATAAATGGCCAGTCACCTGGCATTCAAGGACCCTGAACTTTATGCAGAACGGATGTTTAACTTGCTAACATCCTGCAGCAGGGCAGGGCAGAGGAACTGCAGGTGTGGTGCTGTAACAGTACACAGTACTGACAGCAGGGAAGATAGTGCTGCTATAGCGAGGCATTCATAGAATTCATGTGCAGAAAGTATTTATCAGAGGACAAATAGACCCACTCTTTCTGTTGGTCTGCCAGTTTTTCTGCCAAGCATTTTACCAGGACAGGGTCCACTTTGGAGTCAAACTTGTTGGCGAACCAGTGCCCGTAATTCAGAAGCCACCTTAATTCTGCAGCCCCATAGATGCAGACGCTGCGAAGGTGTGTACCAGTGCAGGAAGGATACAAATGGTCTTCAAGATAATTCCATTTCACCAGACGAGTTTTGCTTTGTAGGTCTGTTATGTCCTGGGCCGACCTTGGAACTTCCCCAGGGACCCCAGGAACACGTACAAGAGTGGCCCAGAAATGCTCATCCGGAGAGTATGTATCCCTTGACCACTCAAAGAAATCTTTTGCAAGAGTGCTTGCAAGGGTATATTGAATAAAAGCTCGGCTTAAAACAAAATAGGCACTGCCTACAAATACCTCAATATTATGAGGTGGTGGATTCTTGGAAATGTTGGTTTTTACAGGCATCTGCATGTATTCATAAGGCACTTTCATAAGTTCGTAGTGATAAGTAAATCGTTCTCTTTTGCTGCTGCTTGGTTTTATAGTTTCCAGCATGTTTCTTCCACCAAGTTTCTTCAGTTCAGCAACCAACTCAAAATTGGACCTCAAAGGGAAATCCTGGCCACACAAATTAATAACATACTTCCAGGGAACTGAAGAGTCCATCAAATCGGACAAACAATTGAAATCTGCTTGCAGACGTGAAATATGTGCATAGTCCACTGTCTCCAATTTTGACGCAATGAAAATATTGGGGAAACATTTAGCTAGATTGTTCATAGCAGACTTGAAACTTTTAGCTGCTTTTTGGTCATAATGGATGCAGTAAATATTTTGATGGCTGTACAGTGAATGTATGAGCCTTTCTACCATTACTGCATCTTTGTGAACAACCAAAGAGTAGGCAACTGGAAATCTCTCTTCCTCCAGAGAAATGGGTTTTAGGTGGTATTTCCTAAGTGAACGATACACATGGCAAGAACTCGTCATTGCTACAACATCTTCATCAGCTAAATCAATTATCTCTTTCCTTCTTATCTCTAAACTCTTGCCAATTTCATGGGGATCTTGTTCATATATAGATGAACAATTGATTTCACACCGGAACTCATTTCTAAGGTAGGAATACCTGTTTCTAACGTAAGAAGAAGTGCTCAAGAAGTGCTCAACTAAATAAATGTCCTTAGAGGGAAAAAAGTGTCTTTCAACATGGAGAAGCTTCAGCAGTGCAATCAGCCACCCTGTCGCACACAGGATCAGGATCTTCCTATGTGAGGGACACTTGCGTCGCTTCATCCTGCAAGAAAACAGAGACATTATGGCATTTTGAAACAGCAACAAAGCATCAGAGACAATTACACCTTCTACTTCCTACAGCAGAAACACCACCTTAGCAGGACAGGGCAATGGAAATCTGCAGTTTCTTCTAACCATCACGTTAATTCAGAGACAGATCTTACCACAATAATAGGCAAAGATTTCAATCCCTGGAATTAGCTGACTGAAGGCAAAAAGCCAACACAGATTTCAAATGATTTCCAGTTAAGTGAGAGTGTTGCAGCAAGGCTCCCACTGTTTATTTTCCAAACCTTTTTAAAAACATTTCTTACAAGTCACAAACTTGATGGAGGGAGAGAGAAAGAGAGAGAGAGAAAGAGAGAGAGAGAAAGAGAGAAAGAGAGAAAGAGAGAAAGAGAGAGAGAGAGAGAGAAAGAAAAAGAAAAAAAGAAAAAGAAAAAGAAAAAGAAAAAGAAAAAGAAAAAGAAAAAGAAAAAGAAAAAGAAAAAGAAAAAGAAAAAGAAAAAGAAAAAGAAAAAGAAAAAGAAAAAGAAAAAGAAAAAGAAAAAGAAAAAGAAAAAGAAAAAGAAAAAGAAAAAGAAAAAGAAAAAGAAAAAGAGAGAAGAGAGAGAGAGAGAGAAAGAGAGAAAGAATTACACTGAAAGCTTTAGAATTCAGTTAGAGCATCCTCATTGTCTCTGACCCTGGGGCCTGCTCATGAAGATGTCGATGGAAAAACTAATTTCTTTGCTGTCCTCTCCCAACAATGTCTGACAATCCCAAAGTCCTCCCTGTGTCCAGATTTCTTCTGGAAAATACTACTAATCCACCCTGGTGAAAGAGATGGATGAAGACACAACACTTCTATCAACTGGAATGAGTATATAATATAACCCTTTGAGGCAAGAAGGGTGGATAGTAGTGAGCAATACACATCTATCGTGTTCTCTGCTGTGTGACACAGCCTAGGATGCAACTGCAAAAATACATACGGCCCCCTTCTGTGCAACAGAGTATTAAATAACACCCCTGTGCAGCAACTTAACAACTGGAGTATTACCACAATAAAGGTTAAATACAGCTCCATATAGCTTTGCTTTAGCAGCTGTGTGCATGCAGCATTGCTGATACACCTGAATTAAAATTAGACCAGAATCCACATTGAGGTGCAGCATTAAACTTGGCTCTTCTTAGATTAAACTGAGCTCTACTTTGTTTCTAAATTGAATGGGTCCCACTAATTTCTTTTGAGAAGAACGTTTTCTAGAATGCTTCAGAGTGTATAAAATGGTAGAGCCAGCAAAACTGGGTCAGATGTCTGCAGATCCTCTGTATGCATGTAAAGTTGAGTATCCAGGTGTGCACACAACACTTAGTGCAAGAATAACTTGGGCACCTTGAGCATCCCCACCAACGTCAGCTCTTGTCAGCTGTAGGTTCAGTTAAAATGCAGCCTGTTAAGGCAGAGCTGATTCATTAGTTCTCCCTGACTTCCCTTTTCCTGTGTGTCTTTGGTATTTCTCTTCTGGGGGCAACAGAATGGTGAAGGAAATGTCACTTCTTTGTTTCATCTGGGTGAAACAGGTTTTCAGCCATGTGGTGTAAGCCCTGAGAAGGCAAACATAGTTACTCTGTCCTCATTTTTTCTTTGGAGTGAGAACTCCTGTGTAGTGTGATTTCGCTGTGAAGACCATTCTGTGCCTCTACCTGGTGTTCCTGCTGGCAACCAAGGACAATCCCTATCCCTCCTTGCTGAACAGGGATCACCTTATACATGAAGTGAATCCTCCCTTCCTATCCACCTCCTTTGAAAAGGCAAAAGAGAGCCCTGAAAAAGGCAGGGGGAGGGGGAAAGCTGTATATGTTCCACTGTTTCTAGAGTCAAACACTCTGTTTCGAGGCAAACCAACAAAAAAGCCATCACACCATGCTTCCCTGCCTGAAACTATCAATCCAGACCACTGAAATCCAGTGCAGTCTGGGGCTGAAGCATGTTGTGCAAGAAATCACCCGGGCAACACTGAAGACTTACTCTTTGCAGATAATGAGCAAAGGATCCACACTCAGCTCCCTAAATATTCCTATGGCTTTCAGCACTGCCAGCCACAAGACAATATGGTGCCATATGACAAAGTCATAGTAATCCAGAAGACTGTGGTGGCATCATTCAAATTTCCTATTGAGGAAGGAATTAAGGAGCACTGCTCAGAAATCTCAGCTCCTGCATCAAATCCCTTGTTTATGGATTTACCCCTGATCCTGGCCAGCATCTGGTCAGATGACAGCATCAGGAGCCAGCAATTACATCCACAGCTCCATCTGTTTGTTTGTTGGTTTATTTGTTTTTTACAACACACACCATTTCACCATCACCACAGTGGTCCAGACAGAATCAGGCACTCATAACAGCCTAAAACTCCAGCAGCACACCTTACCATCATCAATATCTCACTGTCTCTCCAGCTCCATCCTTATCTTATATTCTCTTCTTGTAACCTCTGCTGCAGTCCAATGCCAGGCTCGCTCTATTAGTACAAAGGCAACACCTTTGCTCTTTAGGCGCAAATAATTTGCCTCTAACCAGGATGAAGTTTGTTTCTGCAAAGGACCGAGATTTCTTGAGAAACAGTGTAAGGCCAGGGAATGAAATCTCTTGGAACAGAAAGGTCAGTATAGATGGCAGCAGTTTTTGATTCAGGTGCAAAACTATTTCTTATCACATGAAGCACTCAAAGCCCACTGACACAGCAGTGTACTGTACAGGCAGTCCTCTATGGAGGAAGCGGGGAACGAAATGCACATGGCAGATGAGAACAGGTACCTGGAGCTACCTGAAGCACCTACCCGGGTAGCACTGACCAGATGCTACCTCTGGTTATCTTGATCTTGAGTAATTTTTTTTTCCTGGGTGCTACCATACTATCTGCAGGACCAACACTCCATCTTTTGCACAAAGATTTTGTATTGGGAAGGGAGCTGGGCACTGCCATCTTGCCTCATTAAGGGAAATATCTGCACTTTCTCTTCTACATGCAACAAGACTCCTGAAGAAATTAACGGAGACTGATCTCATCTTGCGACCAACACATATGACACAGCAGGTCTACATACACAATATCTAATCTGGTCAGGGCACTTACTGGCTGAGATGCAGAGTACTGAATGATTCTGAAAAGCTAAAGGGGTAGTTTCATTTATCCTTTGCGTCTGTAAAGCAAGCAATGTTCAAAGCAAACAGACATCCAAAGTCAAGGGAAACTTGTTCCTGTTGTGTAACAAAACACATGTTCTTACATAACACATAATGACACCCTGTCATAAAGTACCTTAAAAACTGTGAGCTCAGCAGGATTCAAGAAAGAATTGGGCAATCAGATGGCTATTCTGAGTTTCCATAATGTAGTGGTTTTGCCTGGGCCAGGTTTTTTGGTAGCAGGGGAGCTTCAGGTGTGGCTTCTTTGAACAAAGATCTGCCAGAAGCTTCCCCTGTAGCTGACAGGGTTAGGGCCAGTCAATTCCAAGATGGACCTGCACCTGACACAGGCCTGGCCAGTTAGTGACTGAGGTACCACCTCTGTGAATAACGTATTTGAGAGAGGGAAGAAGTTGTTGCGCAGTTGCGAAACTGCAGCAGCAACAGGCACTGTGCTGTGAAAACATCTCTGCAGACACCAAGGTCAGTCGAGAAGGAGGGGGAGGAGGGTGCTTAGGCCCTGAAAGAAACACTCCCCTGTGACACGGACCATGGTGAGGCAGCTGTGCCCCTGCAGTCCATGGAGGCCACCAGGGAGCAGAGATCCACTCGCAGCCCATGGAGGAGCCCACGGTGGAGCGTGTGGGTGCCTGAAGGAGGCTGTGACTCTGTGGGAAGCTCACCCTGGAGCAAGTTCCTGGCAGGACCTGGGAGCCTGTGGGGAGAGAGAAGCCCAGGCCAGAGCAGGTTTGCTGTCAGGACTTGTGACCCTGTGAGGGACCCAGGCTGGAGCAGTCTGTCCCTGAAGGACTGTTCTCCTGGTAGGTGACCCACGTTGGGGCAGGGTGTGAGGAGCTGCCCCCCTGGGAGGCCCCATGCTGGAGCAGTTCGTGAGGAGCTGCAGCCCACGGGAAGGACACACACTGGACAAGTTCATGAGGGACCGTCTCCCGTGGGAGGGACCCCACAGTGTAGCAGTGGGGACTCCACAGTGTAGCAGTGGGAAGTGTGAGGAGGCCTCCCCCTGAGAAGTAGTAGCGACAAAATCCATCTCTAATGAACTGACCGCAACTCTCATCCCCTGCACTGCTGGGAGGGAAGGAAGGAGAGTCCTGGGAAGAGGGAAGGGTGGGGGGAGGTGTTTTAAGATTCAGTTTTATTTCTCATCTCACTCTTCTTTTGTTTCTTTAATAAATCAAACCTTTTTCTCCCCAAGTTGAGTCTGTTTTGTCCATGATGCTAACTGCTCCCTGTCCTTATCTCAATACTCAACCACTCATATGTTTCTCTCTCCTGTCCATTTTAGGAAGAGAAGTGATACTATGACTTGGTGGGCACCTGGCACCCAGTCAGAGCTAAACCACCACACAGAGTTACCTTCACCAATACATGAACACAGACAATACATAAATTCCATGGAACCCTGACATCAGCCAATTACCAACTGCCAAGACTTCTGATGGGAATTTTTACCAATAAAAGTTTCTTGTGACCATGGCTTTGTTCTCTGTATCTGCTTTTATCTACTGCTAGGCTAGAAGAGAGATTGCTGGAACCATGATGGCAATATTTGTATCCTAGCCAGAAAGCAGAAGGATTTTCCACTGGTGTATTTCACTGCCTTTATTTTTGTATTTTCTTTGCTGTAAGCAGCTGTTTTGAGCAGCTTTACACCCTCAAACAACTAAAATAATTCTGCAACTATACAAGCTGCACAATGACCTATAAGGAGGAACAAGGTGGTGGGAGAATTTCACACCCTCCTGAAAAAGTTCAGTTGCAGATCAAATTTTTCTGCTCACTGAATAGCAGGCCTTAGCAGAGTAAACTCTCCCAGCAGAGCAAAAGCTGAGTCATGCCACTCTCAAACTGAAACTCCAGGTCCTCGCCTCCAAAGGGCTCTCCACCCAGGCTCAGACATCTGTGTCTTCTGGGCTTGTAGAAGGACCAGAAAATACACCACACTCCTAAAGTGGGAGGGCACCAGACCTCCACTCCTTCCTCGGTGTTTCAATCCAGTTCACACATCTCATCTTTTGGTAGGCTGCAGAAAAATTTTGCAGCTCTCCTGGGGCTCACACAGCACTCGTAGAACTCTGAAAAACCCATAAAATGAAAGGATAAGCGTTCCCCTCTGTGTACTGGAAGTCTTGAAAGTTATGAACCAAGCTTCTATTGACTTGCAGCAACTGGGGAAGAGAGAGAGAACATGCAAATAAGAAGACAGGAAATAACACATACTTGTCTACAAACATTTACATACACTCCTTGGGTAACATAGCAAAGGTCTGGGGACTTGAGGTATGGTATGAATCTGTGCAGAATTTTACCTTACTCAGAAAAATTGTTACTCCTGCTTGCAGGCTACTGAATCTTATTTCGGCAATCTGTAAAGCCCCAAAGTACCCAGAAGTGTGCAAACCCCTACAGCAGGCACATCACAAACATGAAAAGCAGTATTTGCACCTGTACACACATCCATAGGCAACCTGCATAGGTAAATCACCCATACTGGAACACTGTCACGGAGGTGCAAATAAAATACACCTGTAAGGGCCAGGGATGCAAACTGAATTGGTGGATATTTCTCTTGGCTTTTACAATACAGATTACTGTAACAACACAAGAGATGTTGAATTTCTACTGAGACATTGTAATTGCTTCAAATACTATATCCTTGCAAGGTGAAACCAAAGGAAAGGCTAATTAAAGATAAATTAAAGCCTGTTTTTAGGATTCTTTTGGGAGGGAAAAAAGAAAGTATTAAAAAAATTCTAATCCTAGCTCAGCTGACTCGTAACATTTCTACACATCACCAGGCACTTAGCCTGGGGACTTCCCTGAGCATGCCTTTGAGGCATCGCTAGTCCAGATCTGTCACAAGCAAAGACTGCAGTATGTTGCATATGTACCCAACTAGGCATCTCTCTATCAGAAAGAAGCAACACCTGCAGCATCCCACTCCTCTCCTTCTCCTTTCCACACTGATCCCGGTGCAGCATGGGCTCCAGGATTCTGCTCTTGGTGCTGAGAGTAGGGCAGGACAGGATTTGGCACAGAAGCACAGCCACTGGCAAGTGGCTTTCTCCTGTGCCTGCTGTTGCCAGTCCCATTCCTCCTGCAAAAACGAATGAAGGCAAGTTTGCACAGCCAAGCTCTTGAGGAGGGTGGGAGCCCCAAGTCTTCACTGTGCATAGGACTTCTGTCCAGATCCTCCCCAAGATACACAGCCCTTTCACAAACTCTGGCTCCTTGGGAAATCCTCCTCTCATCTCCTTGAACTACATCTGGGAAGTGGCTCTCCCTTCACAGCTCCTGCTCACATCCATCTCCCAAGAACTGACTACAGCTCTTGGCATCTAAAAGTTCATGCCCTCAGCTGCAAAGAATGCTGTGTTGAAGGTTTCTTTATTCAAAAAGCCACACACACTGCTTAAGATTCAATCACAAAAAGAAAATAGGTGAAGTTGTTTGAAAGAGAAGGAAATTCTCTCCCCAGGTACTTGGGCTTCAGATGGCAGCACAGGACAGTTGCTGAGGAGTAGTCTGGCTAAAGGCTTCTACTCACAAACTTCAAGCATTAATTACAACTCTTCTGATTGACAGCAAGGCTCTGGTGCCTTCTGCCATTTTGAAATTTAAAAAGCCATCCCCAAGAGGGGTTAAGCAAGGGTCATATGCGCTGCCAACACCAGAAGCAACCTGAATGGTAAGCTCTGAATATCCCATGCAAGCCATGTGAACAACTGTGTGCTTTTGCATTTCACTGGTACTCCCAAAACACACACAGGTTGCCTCAAGTCAATGTATTTCTTTCAAAATAAAATTTAAAAAAAAAAAAAAAATTCTCATTTGGGGATTTTTTTTCATTTAAACAACAGAAAAAAGTTATAAATGAAATCTGATTTTTAAAGTATCAGAGACAGCAACAATCCTGTTTTGCAGTTTAGCTTTTTTACCAAAATTAAGCTGGATTAGAGCAATTTTTTCTTCTTCATTTGCATTTCTCCTCATGAAAAAGATGTTCTCTCTTCTGTAACACTTTGTAGAAAGTAGCAGTTGCAATCCTGGCCTCCATGACAGAGCCTAACAAAGAGTGACAATCTGCCTGTGCAAAAAGCTCTTCTGCATGAAGTTTCACTGTATTTACTAAATCACTGCAAACTGCTGCATCTTCTCAGTGCTATGCAGATGAATAAATCAACACCATGCATCTGGTGAGCTGCATGCCTGTGGTAGCATAGGATACCTACTACTGGCCCAGTATTTCTTCCCTGGAGAGAAGAAGACCACGTATACACAACAAGAAGGCAGAAGTTGTGCCTGTTTACCTGTAAGCCTATGGACCTTGAAGGAAAAAAACAGGAGCTGCTGATGCTGTTTGTTGGAGGAGGAACACAACAGTCAGATATTAACCATCTGAGTCTGTACACTATGAGATATGATGGTCCAAATTTCTGCTTTGAAGAGCCTCCTGTGAGTACACAAATTAATTTATTGGCAGTAATGTTGGGTTAGTTGTTTTGTTTTCTTCCCCACAAGGTATACAACCAATTCCTTCACAGCAAAATCAAGTTTAAAGCATCACTTCTTCTGAGAAGCAACATAATATCATGCCATCTTTCATTATTTCATAGAATCACAGATGAGTTTGTGTTGGAAGCAACCTTTATACAGCCTCTACTAGGCTATTAGAGCCTGCTATGGCAGGGACATTTTCACTGGGCTGCTTAAAGTTGTTTTGTGACATCTAGAAACATATTATACTAGGCAAAAGAACCCAATGAAGCTAAATTAATTCTAAAGTACTTCTGGATTTGGCCTTGAAGAAATCCAGCAATGAACCTATTCTGTACCCTGGTTGCTGTACCATTCATGTGAGACCCGCCTTACCCAATGTTTGTCAAAGTAAGCATCTGAGGTCCCTTCCCAGCTGATGTCAAGATATAAGGAAATGCAAAGAGTCATCAATTCATCCAAGAGCACAGGCTGTGAGATGGCCTGGATGACACATCCCTAGGAATGTCATTGCCCCAACAAACACGAGCTGGGACAAGAGCCCAGTTTCTGTGTCAGCACTGCAAGCTCTGCCAGCTCCACTCGCAATGGCATAGCCTTGATGCACCTCTAGTGTGAAGCATTCTTGAGGGTAGCAGTAACACCCCAGAAACTCCTCCAGCCCAGAGCAGAACTCAGGCACAAAGGAGAAAAGCCAGCCTGGAAGATTCTTCGATCATCACAAGCAGAGAATCAAGCCCCTGCTCTGTCTGATCTCCAGTGGCTCCTGAGTAACAGGTAACAGCAACCACGGTAACAGCAGCTTCAGCCCTCTTTGAGACTGCCTCTCTGTAAAGGGTTAAGCAGACATCTGAGCAACCCAGAGGAACAGACAGGCTCCCCTCAGCAGTACAGAGAAACTGGCAGGCTTTGGCCTCATGCTGCCTCTCTGAAGGTGTGTTTCCACTTTACTAAGATGTTAATGACCTACATATGGAGAACCCTGACTCCCGAGAGAGTCCAGGGCTTTACTGCTGCTCCTCACACTATTACTTCTGCTGTTTCCCTAAATCCTATGTACCCAGAGCAACTCCCAGCCTGTGCAACTCAGTGATGCCAATGCCATTCTTGCACAGGAAAAGTCTGCAGCTGCCTTCACTCTGAGCAGGAGCAAATTACCAACTGTCACGTTCTTCTTGCTCTGCACAGTAAGTCTCATCTGCAGTCCACACAGCCAACAGCCTCTTGCATCCCTGTATCAACAGTACAAATCAGAAAATACGAGAACTGACTGCCTTGCAGACAATAAAGATGGCAGACACACTGGCACTGAGAAAGCAGCCCCAGCCCCTCCAGAAGCCTCCATTCCTGTTTTAATAAATAACACACCTATGGCTATTTGAAACAGCCTTCTTGGGAATAAAGCAGTTTCCAGAAAGTCATGCCTTTAAAGTAACAGCAGCATTATTCAAGGTGATTTTTCTATAACTCAAAAATCAAAGACCTGTGTGCATTTACACTTTAACATATAGTCTTTTCTCCTCCTCCCTATCTAGCAAACACTTCTGCTGGGCAAACGTGAAAAATAGTGAAGGCTCAGACAAGTTACTTTTGATAGAAACCATTTGTAACTAAAACAATTGTTTACTTTCAGCAGTGCAAATCCAATACGTCATAGGCTACTTCAAAATCTAAGGTCTTCTTCCAACCTTTCCTGTGCGCTGCAAAAGTGCTCCCAGTTTGTCGATATTTAGATTGTACTGATTTGTTAACAGCTCGTCAACCATTTTGTTTGAGACTAAAAGAATTTTGCAACACTCCAGTACTTTATTCCCTTTCCTCATTGCATCTTTTCTGATACAGTTTGTGCTCCACTAAACACAAGCCCATCACTGATTAAAGCTAAAAGCTGTCAGGTGGATCTAAAGAGCCCATAAGCTCCCTGGACACTGCCTAGAGTGGAGCTGTCACGAAATGCCTGGGTCCACCACAGTAAGCTCAGAGTCTGGTGGGGACAAGATGCACCAGAAGCCTCCTTGCAGGCAGAAAGGTGAAAATCCTGCTTTGAAGGTTTGGTTTTGCCCAGAGAGGTTGGAGGGATCTCTTCTCTGAGTGGCCTGGCCCCGTGAAGAGGGAAAGGAGCTCCAGACAGCACTGAAAGCAACAGGCTGAGGAGCAGGACATGTAGGCAGGGCTACCTGAGGAAGCTTTTGACCTGTCTGCCTGCAACAACCAACACATCACAACTTTCCTGAGAAATGCAAGGTACGTCTGCTACCCCCTTGGCTCTGCCTTCTGTCGGTCATTCCTGATGGACCTGTTTGGTAGCTAAACAAAAGTTCAAGCTTTACTACCAACTTTGTTGAGCTCCAGAAAAACAAAAGCCATGTCCTCCCTTAACATGTTGTTCTATCAAATTTACATCACTTCTTTTTGACTTTAGCATTACTCATCACAAAGGTTTGTTACTCTCTGCAGTTAGCTACACACGCTGCAACTTTTGGTGTCGTGACAGACAGACAGCTGGTGGGAACCACCTCTTCATCCACTGTCATATATCATCTTGGGAGTGGTTAACCTACAGACACATTGGCTGCTACCAGAAGAGGAATTCTTGGAAAATTCGGGCTGTGAGTAAGCAGTGCATTCTCCTTGGTGTATCTGAAATACATAGTACTCACTAACAATGCTGTCACAGGGCTATCTCCTTTTGTGCTTGGCAGAGAATTGACAGGGCAAGAATTAAAGGAAAAGTTCAAGTCTGAATGCAAGTTTGTGGAAGGAGAGGAAATGGAGAGAGTGAATGCAGGAAAGCAGGAGCGCTCCTACCTCACCATGCTGTTCTCTCTCCCCCACGCAGCAGCCCCTCTGCTGACACACAGCATGAACCAGGCTCCTTGCTTATAAAGCTCAGGTTAAAAAAATTAAAAGGGAATGGGTGCTGAGATGACCATGAGCAGCAGAACAGAGGTTGAGAAATGATGAAAGCAGGGAACAGAGAGAGGGATCACTGAGAGTAGGTGCTTTCATGTAGGCAGCATTAACAACAACAAAATCATACAGAGCAGCAAAACAGGTGCTCTCTCTGACCTGCTACTCCCCCATCCCCAAAGACAAAACCAGTGTCTACACCTTTGCTTGGAAACCAAGTCACGGTGTACTTTAGCAACCAACACCATTACCATATAATAGCAGGAACTCCAGCAACAACTCCCTCTCCTCCAGGCAAAAACACTTTGGGAAAAGTTCTCCCTGATAAAGTATCTCTGTTTGCTTAGCACACACCTGCTCACACAGCAATGCAAAGTTGTTCACATTATCAACTCTGCAGAAACATACAGAAACATTCAGTTTCCCTCTACTCTATGCAAATCAAGTCACTTGATGGATCTCTGGGACAAATAGAGGGGACAACGTTCCTGGGAAGCTGGAGAAGAAGAAACTTAATTATTTGTTTTGCTAAGCCATTTATTTAGGTTTTTCAGTAAACTGTCTGAACTAAACTTTTAACTCTACTTAAATGCTGCTAGCTGGGAAGGTTAATTTATTCATGTGCTACTGTTTGCTGCTGATAGCTGGTTATTTCCATCACAAAATTATCTATTGATAGGGATCATGGAGCTTCTGTAGGAGTAGTTTTTATTGGCATTAAATCTAGATTGGTTGACTCTATCAAGTTTGTGTTGTTTTCCACCCACTTTCACTGCTTATGCCCCTATAACATAGTGATGTCCACTACCAGCCTCATTCCATGCAGATCACCTCTGTTTTGACATGCCTGATGTAACATTTAGATTTTTCTCCAAATGTTGCACAACTGAAAAGCTATGTAACTGCAGTCACTTACACGCTGCGTTATGGACCTCTAATTGTGAGATGTGGAAAAAATTACATCGTTACTTTTGGACCCGACTAAATGATAAGCCTGACAATTCTAAGACTTCAAACAACAAAAACAACATAAAAAATCTCTAGTTTACCACAGCCTATTTTGTGCTTCTGGAAGAGGAAGGACAGCCTCTCACCACATCCATGAGAAATACAGGTTCAGCAAAGTGTTGTAAATTACAGGTATTACATATGTCTTTCTCCCAGTGCTAAACGGAGGACTCGTCATTGCAGAGGACAAATAGACCTGTGTTGCTGTTGTGCTGACAGTAAATTGTTTTGCTTGTCTGTCTGCCACCTATTCTCAGCCCTCTATATGTTCTTCGGAAAAGGCTGGATGCTCTGCTCCAGCTGTCTCGGAGTTTATTAGCAATCCCTGTAATTGCAGTAAAATATCTAACGGTAATTCCTGCACGCTGAGTATTTAAATCCCATGACTTGAAGAGATGGGAGTATCCATGTTTGTCAAGGACTTAATGTGCCATAAAGGCAGGAGTGAAGATAAGAAAAAATAAAAATGTTTAAACTCACAAAGCCCAGCAAACAGTTTACTCACTTCTAAGGTGGGGCAATCTAGAGTCTAACAACTTTGTTCCAACTTACATGAGCGTTTAAAATAATACTATTGCTACAGTGGAGAAAGGGTTAACCTTAACCCCAAACCACCACATAACATAAAAATCAGACCCAAATGACCAGAGTTTGTGTACATTGGCAAGGAGTATCACCGTAAAAACAGATGGAAGTTTCCTGTCAGGGAGGCACGAGAAACTGCACTGTGCTTCAGAAGAGCTCCCACTAACAGCTCAAGGTATTTCTGCATTTCTTTCACCTTCCCACCAAGCTACTTACAGACTCTTGCCTGTGAGTCCCTCACTCTAAACCACCCCCTTCGAGCCAATTCCCCCCATGTTAAAGCCTTTGCTGCCAAAGTCACAGCTTGTTACATCAGCAAAATCATTTAAGGAGAGCTGCAGACCTACCTCCTGGACTTTGTTATGGTCTCTTCCCCTTGAGGAGCTCTTTAGCATGCTCTGTTCCAGAAGATCAATGGGGGCACAGCCAGCTCTGTGGCTGAATCAAGTCCTGGTGCCTGTTCCATCCTGCCAGTGCCTGTGGCCTTCAATTTTATGAGTGTTTCAGGCGTGTATGAAGTCGGATGTGCAGAAGTAGCAGGGACAACATTATTGCTTGCATAGATTACAAAAGAGTAAAATGTTAGCTGAAAACAAAGATGAGTGTGGAAGCTTTAGGAGACAAGATGTGGAGGCCATTATCTGTGTAATAAGCACATACTTTTATCACATAGTATTTCTAAATGGCGAGAAGATGGGGGTAAAAACACTGTGAAAAGAACAGACCACACCAAAGCAACCTAATTTCCTTCTACAGTAGGGTGAAGTAAACTTGGGGAGAGGCAGGAAAGAACCTAGGAGCCTCTGTCAAGACCTCCAGCAAGTTCAAGACTCACACAGTACTTTGGGTATTGAGACTTTATGTCTTGGAGGCTTTGTTCAAACCACAGCTAAAACTGCTTTGCCACTGAGACAGGTCCAGAAATCTGGGCTGTTGGTACGACTCCCATAGTCCTTGCTGACACCTTCTGAAACTCTGCTTAGACACAATAATCTACATTGCTTGTTCTACGCTTAAGTTCCTTACATAGCAGGAAATACCTTTTGTGCTACTATACCCGAGCTTTGTGTGGGCATAATGGTTACAAAGAAATCTGAGGAACTAAACATGTATTATTTGCATGTACCACAAAAAAAACCCCACCACGATATTTTCCCTCGAGGGAAGCACAGCAGCAGCACTGCTAAGGTATCCACATCTTGACCAAAGTACTGTGCACACCGGCGTCCTCTTCATAAGCAGCTTTCCAGTTCATACAGATTTATAAACCACACGCCTCTGTACTATGCAACATATTATTTGTGCTCCGTTCTCCAGTATGGCAGGAGCAGGCTGAGGTCAGGGTGCCATAGATCCATGGGATCCTGGACTCAATGGGCCCTGCATGGTGAATTCTACCTTTCTAAACAGTTTCCAAACTTCTCACATAATTATTGTCACTCACTGTACGCACAAGATGCAATGCGGAGGTGTGACTGGGTGGACTAAGGCGGGACAAGGGGTGGAACTGATGATAATGAGTTTTTAGAAGTGATTAACATAACCCAACCTTTTCTACGGAATGTCATGAATATGCATGTTTATTGTAGATATAAGGCAAAAACTTAACAGTCAGGGTGTGCATGTTTGGCGGAGAAATCGTCCTTGCACCCAGCACAGCAATAAAGAATACCTGCTTAGTAGTCACATTGGCTCTTGAATCCTGACTGGCACCTTCGTGGCATCAATAAAGATTACGGAAATTTCCTGTGAGACAAAAGCTCACAACACATGCAAAACTGGAAATGGCCTGCAGACTGCTGTGCACCTTTCGTGTGACATTTAGGGTCATGTCTTGTCCTTGCTTGAAAGGCAAGAATAAAGAAAGAAACCCCCATCAAACAGTGATGCACCACAAAAAGCACACGCTGGCCAACTGTACTTCATTATATCAAACTCAAAGGAAAATGTCTTCAGCTAACACCAGGGAATCCTGCCTGGGCCAGTGGCAGGCTAGCTTCCTCATGTACCATGCAAGACATATTGCAGTGAGACAGTATGACAGAGCACAAGGACGAGTGGGTCTCTGACAGGTTGGTATGCACCCTGCCATCTACTTAATGATGCATCTGTCTGGACACTATGTGATTAGAGAACTCCTCTTGCTTCATAGCTGTCCCTGTTGTGCTCAAAGCAGAGGGACTTGTGTGATGCACTTGGTCACGTTGCAAATCCTGGTAAAACCTTCTTGACTTTTGGCAGAGTTGCTGGATTTGGCACTCTGTAGTTTATGTCGCTGAAATGAGCTTTTTGTGACTCATCTGCTGTGTCTCTTAGCACCTTTATCAATATTTCCTGGGAGACCTCATAAGCTGGAGTTCCCGTATGACTCCTGACACCTTTCTGTAGCTGCAACAGCTATGCAAATGACTAATTTATACCTAATGATAGCACACTGCTTTGACCCTTTGTGCTTTTTTAATTTCACCTTTGATAAATTCTTTGCTGCTCACTTGGTCAAAAGATTTCTGAAGGATTTCAGAGATCCAGTTTCAGCCACCAAGGCAGTTTTAAGATCATGACAGACAGCTTATTGACTGACTAGAATAATTTGCATGTATTAGGCCAGAAAATAGCATGCACATTACAGGTTATTGTCCTCAAAATCTGCAGAATCTGGTACACAAGCGATTTTCAGTGTTTGGTCCCCATCTCTCCATCCTCAGTGTATTCTCAGCACAAAGGTTGTGCCAACACAAGCAGTTAAATGTCACCATTACTGCTTTTCAAAAATTTGTAGTCCTTAAGAATCCCTCACTTACGTGAATCATGTGCCAAAAAGCATTAGCCAGGGTTGTTGGAGATCTTTAAATGCCTTCATAGCTGGGCAGTGTGCAGAAAAACGCACAAGAACAGGACCAAACCCCACACGTATCAGATATGACCAAAATCCACAGGTACACAAATATTGTAGCATTTCATGTCCCTCTCTATGGCTATCTCAGAAAAGCACATGCATGGAAGAACAGGCATGACACATCACAATACATCCACAGGGCCCATTCCAGCCCAGGACATTGTCTCAGAGTACCCAAAAGTATATGCTTGGAAAGAGGAGAACGCAGGAAGAGAACAAGTAGTCTCCAACATCATCTCCATATGTTGTGTTCCCTTACACTCAGCAGTTTCTAAAGCCAGGGCTTACGACTTTCTGCCTCTCAACAACTTTCATTTTCCTCCACCCTGATGCTTTCGAACCCACATGTTTTCTGACATCCAGCAGACGGCACGGGGAACGCCAGGTCAGGACCCAACAGAATGCTCTACAGCTGAGTTGAGTATTGTGTAAAAACCTGCTTCTTCATGTTTTTAATCTTTGGCCTTCCAGCATCACTTGACTGTTGTAGTTCTTGTTCCAAAAGAGAGAACGTCTTTCCTGTTTACTACCTTTGCTCCAGTTTATCTACTATATCTACCTCTCAGCTGTTTCTCTCCCTGGCTATCAAATGCAAAAATATTATTATTGAGGAAGTTTATTTCTTTTAAAAGGTTACTGTTGTCAAGGAAATTCGTTTAACTCAAAATCAAGCAGGCTGATTTATGGACTAGATCTTTGGAACAAGTCAGAAGATGTTCAGTGGTGCTGATCCTCTTGTGGGACACAGTGGGTGAGTTAACCTCAAGAGAAGTTCCCCTTAAGGTCTCCTCCCACAAATCTTACTCTGATATTACTAAGTTTGTTAGCTCCATAACAAGACAGAAGCTACTACTGCCTCTCCTCGGGGGAAAAACCTGCATTTTTTTCTTGATATATCCATTCTGGTTTGTTACTTTTTGTTTCCTCACAAGAAAAAGAAATTATTAGTAACTGCACTTAGTAAATTAAACACAGCTACAGACCAATGCTTACATTGTTAGCAATTTACCGAGAGAGAAAAAACCCATTACAGACTCCAGCCAAACATCACAACCACACGCTAAGTTGGTTTAACTGTTGCTCCTCAAGAAAAGCTTTCGTGGCTGCAATAGCTGGGCACACCTCCGGCAAGTCGGGCTGCAGGCGTTCCAAGTCAGGACACACACCTGCCTGCAGCTCCTTATCACTGCCTCTTTCTCATCCCGAGACCTAGAATCCCCCTGCAATTAACTTTTAAGACACATGACGCCTTCTTACCGGAGATCCTAGGCAGCACCCGCCGGCGGCGGCACCGACCCTCCTCCTCCAGCAGCCGCCGCGCCCTGCCGTGCCCGGCCCGGCCCTCCCGCTCCCACCGAGAGGCGCAGCTGCCGCCTCTTTTCTTCCTCCTCCTCCTCCTCCTCCTCCTCTCCAAACTCTGCCGCCGCGGCCGAAACGACAAGTTTGCGTCTATGGCGGAGCCGCAGAGGGCTGGGGCGGCCCCAGCGCGCCTCTCCTTACCAAAAACTTGGGGCTCGGCTCTGCTTTGCGAGCCGAGCCGGGCCGGGCCCGCCGGCAGGGCACTCACCGGGGCGAAGCGCGGCCGTCCCGGGCCGGGTGCTGCGGGCACGGCGCGCTCCCCTACTCGGCGGCGTCTGTCTGTGTGCGTGTGTGTGTCTGTGCGTGTGTGCGCGGACATGTGTGCAGCACGGCACCCCATGACGTGGTGGAAAAAGGAGGGGCAGCCCGCCCCGCAACCTGGCGGGCAGGAGGAGGAGGGAGCGGCAGCGAGGTCTCGGGAGCAGAGCGGGCGCGGCCCGTGGCCGTCCCTTCCCAGGAACCGGCACCTGGCCTCAGGAGCAGCCCGCAGCCTCCCCGCTGCTGCCCCCGAAGAGAGCGAGCCGTGGCTCCACAAACGCTGCGACCGGGAGGCGGCCCGGCGACAAGACGGGGCGGGCCGCGCCGAGCCCCGGTGCCGCCGAAGCGAGTGCGGGCGCGGCCGAGGCACATCCCCAGGGCCGGGCCCCGCGCGGCCCGGGCTCTTCGCCCTCCCCGCAGCGGTGGCCTTTGCTCGGCTGCCCTGGGAAGGCACTGATGTGCGAAGGGCCGGTCAGCCACGGCCCCTGGGCGAGCGGCGGGGGGGGCGCGGGGCTGCTGTTTCGAACTAAGAAGCGGAGGTCCGGCTTTTAACTAATGTAAAATAACCCGCTCGTGCTCTGGAATGTTGCGGTTCCCCAGCGATTTCCACGCAAGGGCCAGTGTTTCAAGGTCAGGCTCTGCTTTCTGAGGGCCTGCTTGGGTTCGATGGGAAATTTGGGAGGCGGCGGCAGCACGGAGAGCATCTGCCTGTGCCGGTCGCACAGAGCTCACCGCAGGGCACAGCTGTGGCAGTCTGGCTGGAGGCTTACAAGGGCTTAAGCCTCTGTAACCGAGTTACATGTAACTGGATGCCTGAGCTCCTGCCACAGAAATGTAAGTGAAATCAACAGCTGCCAGACAACTCACCTGCAGGCCATTCTGCTATAATGCCACCGCTGCAAATCATAAAACTTTCTCCCAGAGAGGAAGTGAAAGCCTTAGTAACACCACCACCATCTCCCCAAAACAACCAAAAAAATCACTCAAGCTCCTTCATGTACATGTCTATGAAAAACTTAAGAGTTCTTGGAATCCTGTCCCATCTTTGAAGTGTTTTACTCCCTTCCTTTGTCATGTTTGAGCTTCTTTTCTTCCCATAGCCAGAAACATGACAATGCCAATTTCAGATCAGCTGTATGATTTCCTACCGGACTGGTCACTTGACTACTGGTGACCAGAAAAAGGGTCTGAAACTCATGTAAGCAGTTGTTCATTCCCATCATGATTTAAACACGGTAGTTTTCCCCAGTTAAGGTTTGAAAAGCAGAAAAGTCTTTATCTCTGTCATAATGATGAAACACCTGCCAACTGCAACTATTCCAAAACTTTATCCAAATTACTATGGCTACAAACATTGTGGTATCACTCCTGGCTCCCTCCAGCTGTATTTCCACCACAAAACCCCAAGGTGGACGAGCACCTTACAGTGCCTTTTAAATACCTTTCCAAATTGTCCTTCCTTCCCACATTTCTCTTACCATAACTGTTTTCACTGTTCATTATCCTGCTTTGCTTGACAAGAACATGCAACATTTTGTGCTGATCCTCTGCCAAGGGTAAATTTAGCTCCATCCATATCTCTGCCTTTCTTTCCCTCCTCTTTTTGCCCTGTCTCCCTTGCTGGCTGGTTCTACACAGGAGGTCAGCTTATCACATTGGTCTCTTCTGGCCTTAAAGTCTATGAACCTTGTGTGGTACAGTCTGCCCCCAAGCTGCATATCTTCCTTCTCACTCTCCTCACCTTCCATCTTTCCTCACTTGGCATTAATCTTCCCACTGATTTTTTAACTCAATCTCAAAAATAAATAAATAAGTGAATCTCCAGAAAGTGGATCTGAATTCATGGCTTTTGTTCACTGCATCATCTCCTTCCCCTCTTACTCCACATCTGAATATTCACAGTAGGCAGAATGCCTACTGAGTGGTTGTATTCTTTGCATTTTATGTCCCTTTTATGTTAGCCTTACACCATACAAAATACATGCTAACTCACAGCCTAAGTGTGGAGAAGGGGTTTGCTCAACAAAAAGACAGAATAACTAAAAGAGCAGAAAGGGCTGGAGGCCTGACCATTGTCATATACCATTTGTGAGCAGCAGCTTTATTACTCTGCTGTAGTTTGGATCACTAATAGCATCACACAATCATAGAATCTTAAGGGTTGGAAGGGACCCTGAAAGATTATCTAGTTCAACCCCCATGCCAGAGCAGGACCACCTAGAGTAGGTCACACAGGAACTCATCCAGGTGGGTTTGAATGTCCCCAGAGAAGGAGACTCTACAACCCATCTGGGCAGCCTGTTCCAGTGCTCCAGCACCCTCAGAGTAAAGAAGTTTTCTCTTATGTCTCTTTCTTTGGAACCTCTTGTGTTCCAGCTTGTACCCATTGCCCCTTGTCCTATCACTGGACATCACTGAGAAGAGCCTGGCTCCATCTTCCTGACCTTGGCCCTTTACATATTTGTAAACGTTAATGAGGTCATCCCTCAGTCTCCTCCAAGCTAAAGAGCCCCAGCTCCCATAGCCCTTATTCAGAAGGGAGATGGGGAGGAGAACCTCTCTCAACCTACTGTCCACAGCCCTTCTAATACACCCCAGGATGCCACTGGCCCTCTTGGCCACAAGGGCACATTGCTGGCTCATGCTCATCCTGCTGCCCACCAGGACCCCCAGGTCCCTTTCCCCTACACTACTCTCTAACAGTTCATTCCCCAGCCTGTACTGGTACATGGGGTTATTCTTTCCTGGGTGCAAGACTCTACACTTGCCCTTGTTGAATTTCGTTAGATTTCTCCTACCCAACCCTCCAGCCTGTCCAGGTCTGGTTGAATGGCAGCACAGCCTGCTGGTGTGTCAGCCACTCCTCCCAGTTTAGTATCCTCAGCAAACTTGCTGACAGTGCTCTCTGTTCCCTCAGCAAGATCAGTAATGAATATATTGAACAGTACTGGTCCCAGCACCGACCACTATACCAACTAGACCCTCCCTCATTGATCACAACTCCAACTTCTGTCCTTCAACCATTTAACAATCCACCTCACGACCTGATCATACAGCCCACACTTTCTCAATTTTTTCTCTGAGGATGCTGTGGGAGATGGTTTCAAATGCTTTAATGAGATCTGATCTTTGATATGTGACAACAGTTTTATGCGAAAGTAAAGGGCAAACAAACTACCCTATTCATGATGGTACAACTTCTTGCCATCTCTTAATGGATCTTTACATGAAGTGAAAGATTCCAGTAGGAAGAACTGGGAAAGTTCACAGCTGTAAGGTTTGGGAAGCAGAATCCCACATTTCTTAGTCATATTAAAACACCTTTCTCAAGATGCTTATGTGTAATATACGTACTGAAATCAAACCCCTGGTAGCTTACTTTTACATACAGCATTAGTAAGAGACACTGGTTTTCATGTAGCACCTTGCATTTTTCCCTCTTTGCCCTGCTTGAGTCAATCAGATTTTCTGTCACTTTATCTTAGGCTTGCCCTAGGTCATGTAATCACGTTAATATAATGAACTAAAAGAATTACTGTCAAATCATCCCAGTTTTTAGACAGGAATTTTATTAGACATCTTGTAACAAAGAAAATATGCCAAACAAACGTGCAAGTAATTCAGTAGACATTTCAACAGCCAAAAAGTCTTTAACTTCTTGGTGAAAGCAGAATTGGAGTATTTGAACCAACGTTTCCTTTAAATCAATATACCCTCAGGTTTGTTTTGCTGTGGTGGCTGTAAGACTGCTCAATTTTCTTTCTGTGTGGGAAGTGACCTTTATGAAATACCTGTCATTCAGTAGCCTTTAACTTTTCTGACTTCCAGGCAGTTTGTGTTTCTTTATCCCTCAGCCCATCAGGCTATAATTGCTGACACATCCTAGGGCACAGCATTAGCTCTCTGCACATTAGACCCCTCTGTCTTCCCTAAACCACCTTCTGCTTAAGCCACTAATCAAATCTCTGCAGAACAGCTCTTTGCCCTCCAAATAGCTAGCTGAGGTTGTTATGCATTGACAGGAGATATTTCTCATCCCATTCACTGGAGTTAGGAGGAAATAATAGCAAACGCTATTATTTCATCGCTTCAAATAATCCAGAGAACCAAAGAGCAAGAATGCCATTTGAATCCAGATAACTCTCATGACAGTTAAGCACGTTACAAATATGTTACTGAGGCAGACTCACACATTGTAAAATTAAAACAAATAGAAATCCTCCAGAGACTGGGGTGAATATCTTTAGATGATGGAAAAAATGGTCTTCCACAAACAGGCTAACTGCATTTCCTACCATATGGTAGCACCTCTTCTGCCTATCAAAAAGACTTGGCTGGAACATGAATGGAATTTCCCCAGGCACTTGCAATGGCCATAGTTCCTCTTTTAACCTAACCCAGCACCCACCCCCTTCTCAAATGTTTGTATATATCTGCATCACGTAGTGCCAAGCTGCTCGTGATTCTCGAAGCTGCCCATCTCGATTTTTGCCTAAGCTAACCATCTATGTTATTGAACATGTGCAGTCATTCCTGATAGCACGTGCTCAAGCAGAGCGGCTCCAGGTTTAAATACGGGAAGTGACTATTGGTACTGACACCTATCTGCTTCTGTGCAGCCCCACCAAGCACAGGCAGCCATTGGGGCTGGTGGAATTTCACACAAAGTTATCAACCTGGAATATAATTCACAATGGGTACCAGCACATAACAGCCCTTGCCTACTTTCCCATTTATTTATCTTACAGCACAAAATTTGACAGTTATCCTCACCTCCTACAAAGTATTGGCCTGTTCCTTGTTTAGCTAAACAATCTTTCAGTCCATCCCAAGTGCTAGGCAAATGATTTACCAAAATGACAGCAAAAAGCACTTAGTTCTAAAAGCTCCAACGTTTACCTTTAAGTGACAATGAAAGAAAAAAAAAAGTTAGCACTCAAGAACTCTTTAGAATCCAAAGTCTTTACATCCTTTGTAGAAACTCCAGTGCTTTTCCATTAGAGAGCATGGCAAAAACTCCTCTTTACGTATCATTATCATGTCATGGAATTGAAGAAAATGTGTCAGACTTTCCACTGA
Organism: Colius striatus; assembly: GCF_028858725.1. Classification (NCBI taxonomy): domain Eukaryota; kingdom Metazoa; phylum Chordata; class Aves; order Coliiformes; family Coliidae; genus Colius; species Colius striatus. The sequence goes on along the minus strand of NC_084790.1, from coordinate 50,477,567 downwards.
GTTGAACTGGACAGAAGACCCTGTTGAAAATGAATACAGAATATACATATTACTGGAAATTACATAATAATGGAAAGCAACCACTGCCACTATTATCTTGAGGGGTGTTAGCAGCTCATTAGAACCATGTAAGCATTAGTCACTCTTAGAAATATTTGTCCTAGGAATCTTGTGGTGTAAGACTCTTCTTATCAGTACCTCTCACTTGTACCCAGAGTTCAGTGAGATAAAGGCACTTTGTGGTGCTCAGGGTGAGAAGTCAACTGCTCTGGCCATTTCCAATCATAGAAGAGGAAAATACATTTTTTCTTCAGCATTGCTTGAATTTCACATATTACGTCCACCAAGGGGTAAGTTTAGGATACTTCCCCAAAATTAAGGAATCTCTCTCACAGGAAATGCCCTTCCTACAGTCCCGAAAGGAGTATATAAAAAGGAAGGCATACACTTGTGTACAAGAAAGTGCAGGACTGAACAACGGGGTTTTTGCAATATTTAAACATCTGATGGACTGAAGCAACCACTGAAATGTGTGAACTTAAGGTGCTTGTGTCAGTGTAGAGAAGCTAAACTTTTACTTCTCACTATTAAAATCAGTAACATAGTTTAGATGTAAAGACCCAACAGTAAGAACTGTTGCAAGACATTTTATCCATAACAGCACAGACTCCAAAAGGCACTTATGTAAGTAACTAACTTACAGAGTAACTTACTTTTGTTCATCTTTCATCCACCTGCTACCTTCAATACCCTTGCACAACATACTAAAGCTGCTGTGCTGCTGCAACCATCCCAACACAGAACTGCCAGAGGAGTCAGAACTGTCACATTTAGCAGAAACCACCAAGAGAAGGAGAGCTGTTAGAAAGTAGAGGTGGCCTCTGTACAAACAACTAAACTATGTTCAGACACCATTCAAGTGCCATTCAAAAGAAGCAAAACAGGGTAGGGATTTCAGGATTATTAGATCAGTCAAGATGAATCTCTGCCAAGATGCAGGGAAAACATGTTTAAAGCAACACCAGTTGGTCATTTAGCTCGCACTTATTTCTCGGCTACCACATGCCACACCAGGTTTGTCTTTCTGCTACCAGAGTTTTCCAGCTGTGTCACTAGACCAACTTCAAAACACAAAATGTATTCACTGGACTGACAACATCAGTCAGTCTCAATGCCAGAACAATCAGCATATCTTGTAGGAATTGGGACTTTTAACTCCCTGTCTCAGTGAGGATTTCCCTGCCACTTTCTGATTTCCAGGAGCTCATCACTCAAAGCAGCGAAGTGACAAATTGCTATTAGAAGCGAGAGGTTTGTGTTCAGAAACACAAACACAGAGCCTTGTGCAGGACGATTTATGCTGTTCTACACCCATAAACAACCACAGCAAAGCCCCTGACTCCAGTGAGAACAGGACTGCACCCAGTATCTTACAGCCCCACTGGCATCTTCCGTACGTTCATGCCATAACTCAGTCCATAGTGGAACAAAAAGCACCACCTGATGTCTAGGGTGTATGTAAGTATCTTTGACTACAACAAAGATGGGCAGGCTGAATACAAATCTTGCTTGAGAAGCTACATCACAATGCCCTTCACACAGTCATGGATGGGAAGGCCCCAATTAGTTGTAAGGACACTTTGAGGTAAAAAAGATCTTAAATCTGATTTTATTTTTAAAAACCAAACTGGCAGAAACTGAGGTGACACATTGTCATTAATACTGAATCCACAGCAACACAACTTCAGGCTGTTTTGATTTGCTGAAAATAGGTTTTCCCTTCTGAAATATCCAAATTTTGTATTGAAGTACAGGAAAATTTCTAGTCTGTTTTGTCATGAACCTTAAGCAGCAATTAAGCTCTCCCTGCCCTTGAGCAATTCTCAGCCTCTTCGGTACTCAAGGCTGGTCTTTGTTCCCTGATGGACACCTCCAGAGGCCCCACCTAACCTATGTCAAACTATGGTTCTGCACAATCACACTGTCACCTACTTACTTCTGAAGTGACATGCCACTTTCAGAAAAACCTGAGAGGTAAGAATTACAGACATTACATTCTTAGAAAAGGCTTCCATGTAGTCCTAGAGAGCTGCTTGCCTTTTTTTGTTTCCCCCCCCCCTCCCCCCGCATCCCCAGCTTTCTTCCAAAAACATGAATAGTGGAGTTTCCTAGTGAAAGCGGTTTCTGACATAATTGTCTGAGTGAAATCTGAGCTCCCCGTCCTTCTTGCACTGAGGGGCCCAAAACTGGACACAATATTCCAGATGAGGTCTCATGAGGGCAGAGGAGAGGGGGAGGAGAACCTCTCTTGACCTACTAATCAACCCCCTTCTAATACACCCCAGGATGCCATTGGCCTTCTTGGCCACAAGGGCACATTGCTGGCTCATGCTCATCCTGCTGCCCACCAGGACACTCAGGTCCCTTTCCCCTACACTACTCTCTAACAGTTCATTCCCCAGCCTGTACTGGTACATGGGGTTATTCTTTCCCAGATGCAAGACTCTACACTTGCTCTTGTTGAATTTCATTAGATTTCTCCCCACCCAACCCTCCAGTCTGTCCAGCTCTGGTTGAATGGCAGCACAGCCTGCTGGTGTGTCAGCCACTCCCCCCAGTTTAGTATCCTCAGCAAACTTGCTGACAGTGCTCTCTGTTCCCTCAGCAAGGTCATTAATGAATAGATTGAACAGTACTGGTCCCAGTACTGTCCCCACCAGTACAGAGGGTTCAATCACTTCCTTGGTTCTGCTTGTCACAGTATTTCTGACACAAGCCAGGGTGCCATTGTCCTCCTTGACCACCTGTGCACACTGCTGGCTCATGTTCAGCCATCTGTTGACCAACAACCTCAGGTACTTTTCTGCAGGACAGATTTACAGCCACTCTGCCCCAAGCCTGTAGCATTAGAAAGCCTGAGTGGTTTACAACCGAAAGTCTAATGCAAGATTCTTGCAAATATGCACATGCAATGTTTGCTGTTAGCCCAACTGCACATCTGTCTAGAAGGCTCTGAAATAGTTAACAAGTTGGTTTCATTCTACTGGAGCAATTCATTAATATTTAATTATTCTCCTGCCAAATCAGCAGCTTCAGCATCACAACTTTGTACTTATACACAAAATACGAAGGTAAGATTGACTGGCAACAAAATTGAAATTAATCACCTTATCATTTTCCAGGACTAGAAAAGCCCAGAAAGTAAACTAGTTAAAAGCCAATTCATACAGCTGAATTTCAGAATATATTCAGCATGAATTAAAGCAGCAAATGGCATTGTGTATCTGTTCTTTGGAAACAAATGTAGAGGGTAAACAAATGCAGCAAATCCACCTATGGGCTATGAGGCGTCTCATGGCACCTCCAAAGCTTCATTTCAAAGACTCAGTGAAATACCTTAAGATGCTTGTTTTTAAAGGAATCTCTTTCTTAAACAGTTTTCATAGTTTGCTTTCAAAAATATTTTTTATCAAACTATGAAACCTGAAATGTTTTTCCTCAGAACTGGATACAAAAGGTTGGGTTCTGAGAGGATGTGGAAACTGGACTGGTGGTTAAAGACTTTAGAGGTTATACTGAATGTTAAACAATTACTTCCTTCAATTAACAGGGCAATTGCAGTAGATATAAACAAAAATGTGTATATGTGGAACAGCATTTCTGTACATTTTTAACTTACTGTTTTTTGTAATATTCCAAATCTTTAATTTTGCTTGATCCCCACAGTCTGTTAGTGGTTACCTTTCCTTATACAATGACTCTGCACTCTTGCTATGAGAGTACCCGATCAAGTACTCAGATAATAGGGTGGCAAGGACTATCTATGTCATAAGACTATTATCTTGGTAAGCAGAACTATAATTAGCAACTACATTACTACTAGTAACTACATTTGAGAAAAGATGAATGTGGCTGTTCAGCAGAGAAATATAGCTCCTATGAGTCATAATCTGTGTAACTTCTCAATTCATATCAGAGTGCAGTTAAACCTGAGGTTTTTGAGACATAAATGTGAACACAATCTACTACACAACCTGGCTTTTGTAACTTTAAAGACCATCTCCCTCCAAATACCCTACCTTGGCATTTAAGAGGCTAAGTCTATTTGCTTCTATTTAAAACGAAACAAAAGAGTAGTGGGATAACAAACCAGTGTCTGCAGAGGATTCTCAGCTCCAAGGTCTACTGAATTCTTTGCACTGTAGCTGCAGGGCCTACATATAGACTTGCAGCAGAAGCACAAATAATTGTTCTATAGCAAAATGTAATACTGAAAACATAGTTACAAGCCATATCAACTCCACAGAGACAAGACCACCTTCAGGAACATTTCTTCTTTTCCCTTTACATTAGATTACATGAAATTATTCAGAAAGATACTGTATTTCTCCATCTAAATCCAGGAGACATTTGCCTATGCTATTATTTTGTTATTTTGTAACTACATCAAAATAACAAAATATTTCTAATTTGGACACAGGAGTGTGGAACATAATGAACTCTGAAAAACTTAATTAGTGGGTCACTTGGGGGCACACAAATCAATTTCATGACACTTTCTTTTTCCTTTTGTATCTTTTGTACAGCACTTACATCCACTATTAGGTTTTTTTAAGCACTTGAAAAAAAAATCTTACTGTTCATTTCCCTGGAAACAGCTGCTTCTCTTTCAGTGCACAGCAATGTTTTCCTAACTTCTGCTGTTGGTAAGGATGGCACTTTTGGCTGCATACTTCTCAGGTCAAAGCTCCCACCAGGCTGAGCAATGTAGACAGGATTCTGATGGTGCTGGATGGTGCCGGGGTCAGTCATGACAGATGTCTTTCCTGAGAGCATAAAAAGATCAAGACAAGCTTGTTCTAAGAACAAACAGTATGATTTAACACTGGTGGTTTAACGGTTTAAAGCACAGAGCAGCTACCCAGGTAAATGCTGCAATGTTCACTCAGCTTTACACCACCTGACACATGTAAGGGCAGATTTTCCTCTGCCCCTCTATCAGACCAGCTGTAGCTGCTGTAAGATGATCAAGGTGTTCTGTTTTTTAAAACTATGTGTCTTCCTTGTCAAAATTGCATTAGATGTCATGCACATTTAACTTGAAAAGTAGACTGCTAAATACATTTGCATTTCACTGCTTGTCTCAAGGAAAACAGAAACATGAGATAATCACATATGATCAGGGTAAAACTATTCTCATTTGCTTTCATGAAAATTTATTGACCTCAGTTGCTCATTTTATGCTAGATACCTGAAGTAACATCAACATAAACAGCTCCCATGATCCAGTCAGTAAGAAATCATCTGGATTCCCCTGAAAACACTTTTTATGCCATACAGCTTTGAGATCCTTCTTGAACTAAAGGCAAAAAAGAGCTATTCTAGTAACCATTAGCATTGGCTAATGTTATTAACAGCAGTAAGGGATTGCCAGAGCACAAGAATTGTACTAGTCCTGTTGTTTTCCAAAGACCATATTCCTGAAACAGAAATCTGCAAAATGGATGTACATATGGGGTTTTTTAAGCTACTTTGCTGGAATTTCAATGTGAAATATCTCACACCAGCATCTGCCCTGCAATTGACATCTGCTCTTCAGTTGACATTTGCTTCTGAATCCTTGTTATTCTCGGTCATTTATAGCAAACATTATATCATCATTACATGTACCAGAAAGCACAGAGGAATTAATTCCAAGCCATATGATCACTGTTCCTTCTGGTTTCCTACATGCAGGTAGTCTGGAAGTACTGTTTATTTTCTTAATGTATACTTGTCACTCAGGCTTGAATATGGTAATTCCTGCTTTCTGCTACCATGATCCTAGAAGAGACTAAAGACCCAGTCAAAGAAGAGACATAGATGAAATTTAGTTAGGATTTAGATTACCAATTCCTACACTGCAATCTTTAAAGGTTCTGTTAAATACCTGCATTGCTCTTGGACTGCTTTACTTCATGGGCTCTTCAATTTTTTTGCCGTAACGTTCCTCAAGTATCTAAAAATCTGCAGCTATACAAACCTTGAAGTACCTTAACCTCAACAAGGCTGAAAACTTGGGACTTTTCTTGCACTGGCAGCCACAAAACAGCAACTCCCTTCACCTGTCTTGCCTAGGGAGCTTGAATTCTTAGGACATGTTTCCCAAATTAAGCTTTATACAAAGTTTAGTGGTAGCTGCTTTTTCCTGTTAAAAGATGGCTATATACAGCCACTGCCTGTATAATTTTTTCTTTCACATCCTCTTTATACAGTATCCCAAAGAACACTGAGCTAAGATATGGGAAGCTGGAAGGACTGTGTGGGAGGGGTATTTATTACACCGTTCAAGTTATCAGGACCCATTCTTCTCTTTTGATGATGTTCTGGGATGCATGGGGAAAAAAAATCAATTCATTAATACTGTAAGAAACAAAGGAGATTCATTTTTTACAAAAGCAGGACAGATTTCTATGACAAAATACACTAAAGCTGCAAGTATATTAGAAGAATAAAGGAGTGCCTGGGAATGTCCCCAGGCAAGTGGCACAGAATAGCTCACTGCCACATCTGCAAACGTTGCTGTGCTTTCAAGCAGGCTGAGTGTAGGCAGAGTGCCTGCTGGGAACAGCCCTTGCAACAAGCCAACTCCTAAATGGGACTTGGAAACAACATTTGTGAGATGCCTCATGCCCACAACTGTTCTCACAATACAACAGTGCAGGTTAATCCTCTGCTGGAATGACTTAAGGCACTGTTTAATTTCCCTTTACACATCTGGCCGTACAGCACCTGAAACAGACCTGAAACTGAGAACACTTTGTCTTTCCTTCCCTCAGTTTCTCACCTAGGGCTAATGGTTAGGAATTACCATGATCTCAAGTTACATGTGACAAAACTACTTCTTTAAATACTCTTTCTCAGATTACACTGGGCTTTGTACGAAACACGTGAAAAAAATCCTGCTTACCAATGCTCAGACTGGTTTGTATTCACCAAGAGTATTCTTTTAATAAATGATTTTTTGGTTTGTGTTGCCATGTTTACCACAAATTTTCAATCAGAGGAATAATTTACCAGAACTAGTAAAATATTCAAAAGCCTATAAAAAAGTTGGACACTAAACCTATTTTTAAGTCACTTACACCTGGTGTAAACTTAAGTTTATACTTACACTAAAGCAGGGAAATGTAAACTCATTATCTGGATGCTCTTGGCTTCAAGCAAATACTAGCAGAACATGGTAGTCTGATTATCAAAGTAGTTATTTCAGATTATTACATTTTAATTTACTTTTGGTACGTTAAGAACAGATCAAGCTTCTATCCCAGTTCATGTGAGATGCAGTGTCTCATCAGATTAACAGAACCAACCACAAAAGCCCAAAAGCTTTTTGGACTCCAAGTACACCTTGCTGTCAAAGGGACTTGGGTTTCCCTGGGAACACATTATTTGTTAAAATTAAGCTGAAGTTCTTAAATCAGATGGGTAGTTCTGAAAAAATAGTTCAATACCTTTTCATCATATCCGTGCACTCTGTTTCTTATGACTGTTTAATAAAATAAAATAATAAAATATCCCCCTAATTATTACTGTTGCTTGGACATACTGAGATTTCTACCAATGTGTATTACTTAATGTGACTTTGACACGTACATGTGATTGGAAGTTACGTTACTGAGTCTGAGTTTCCAAGAGACTAAAGAAGTATTAAACTATTTAAAATTTCACTATATGTGAAACATTTTTAATGCAAAACGTTACACAAATATTTCTTACATAGCAGCCAAGTCATTAGTAATGATCTTCACACAAGCCCTTCATGGAAGAAAAGAAACACACTTCTTTAAAGATCATATGTAAGTTCTGGCACTATTCATTTTTCATGACCAAGATCTGTGATAAGCATGTAGCCCAGAAAGCAATACAGGAATTCTGGAATTTAAGCTCCTTAGAAATCACATTCCATTGTGTTTTCAGCCACAGTGAATATTAGATTTAAAGTGTACATACCCAAAGGCTCTCTTTCTTGAGATCGTAATTCCAGGTCACTAGAAACTGATACAAATTTTGACAGCTGTGTCCCAAGATATGTTACCTGTACAAACAAACCTAAATGGATTACTGGTCATTTTCATTAGTGGTTTTTCTAACAGGTGTAAAAATGTCACTTTTTTATAAAACTGAGTTTATGCATTTAATCTTTGTCTGTTGAGATCAAGCATAAATTCTGATTTGAAATCGAAATGAAAATACAACCCATTGGCAAAGTCCTATAAACTCTGCCAGTATATTTGTGACACCTTGATATTTCAATACATTTGCTCCTTTCAGCTCTTTCTGTTAGTCCCTTAATCGTCTTTAAAACTATTCTTTCAAAGGATTGATAACTTCTACAGAGGGCATTGTACAATCTCTCAACACTTGTAACTAGCTCACTACTGTACAGCTCCAGGTATGTAGCTCCTTCTTTGCTGCTTATTCATTAATAGCAAGAAGACTTTTTAACATTTAGGCATGTACATTCTTTTGCTTTAAGAAGAGTAAGGACATCCAGATCAGTGAAAATTTGTTCCTGCCACTTATTACTGGCCTACCTTATTCCACACATATTTCCATGTCACATAAATATCATTTCCTAGTAGGTCTTTAACCCACTGAACTGGATTCTGCAGTATTTGTCTCTTACTTGTTCTGATCTTGCCATTTTTTAAGATCGTGGCTTTATAGGTAAAGTCCTACAAAAAAAATAAAGAAATAATTTCCAATTCATAAATTAATGACTCTGAATTACCATCCTTAAAACATGAAAAAATACTGAAGCATAATATAGCTATAAAGTTGCAGATAATTCTGTTTTTCTCTGAAAAATGTTAAATAATTTAATGCTACTATCACAGACTGTGGTATGTAAAATAAGAGGATTTATTCCAACAGAGTAAGAAGTTTTGAACAAAGAGACACCATTTCAGAGTGCAAATCCATCTATGTGTGTTTATCAAAATTGTATTTTCATCTTACTTCCTCTTAGATGTAACAAGGCTGTGAATAAACTAATTTCCAACTCAGAAACTCACAGGAGGCTAAGTCTGTGCAAGAAGAAACTGTTACTCCAATGCAATCTGCCTTCCATGTGTGGAACAAATGCATGTCAACTGTGAAATTCCAGCAACGATACAAAGATTGAATATATTTGCATGAAACTTCACTTATGTCAAGGAACATTACTTACATGTTTTAGGAGGAAGCTAACAGCATTATCTTAGGCAATATTAAGCATAAAATAAATTACTGTTACTGTCTCTTTGATAATGCTAATACAGACCAGTTCTGAAAACATATGTGTACCTCCACAAGTTTGTAGCTCAGTGAATTAAGTGGTTTTGTTATATGGGTCTCAGTTAGGCTAAGGAGACTATGTACCACCTGTATGTTGTTATCAAGTACATCTCTGTAATGATAAAGAGAGAAACAACTGACCATTTCCTGCTTGCAATGTAACAGATGCTGGCTTCTAAACTTTGCTCTCTATAGCAACATTCTTCAAGACATAAATGAGTGTCACTGTCATTCCAATAACGATCAATGGCTTCTCTACACTCCAAGAATTAACATTTCTATATGTGGTTATAAATCCTCAAGATTCACATGCATCAAGCCAGTATCACAGAAAACAATCTTGAGAAATTAAAATAAGCATACTGAATTCTTCATCCTTCCATTTATTCATCTTAAAGGTCACACAAATATTACATGTATCTCACAGAAAAGAAGTGTGTCTATATACCTACAACATAGTCCAGCTTATGACTTACACTGCCTTCTTTTACAAATCACTGGACCACACAAAACAGCCACTCTCAGAAGAAAAGCATTCCCCAGCAGATTAAAGGTATCAAAAAAAGGAGCCTTTTCTACACTAACTACACCTGGTGAGTTGGCTGAAAAGAACCTTTCATGTTTTAATCAACATATTGCCCTGGAAGTTAACTAGCTCACAGCTGGGAATTCAGTCAATAATTCCGTAATTTGCTCAATACCAACCCAGTCCCCTGGCAGCTGCCTTGCAAATCTGCTCTCTACTCGGAGGCACAGATATAGCTTTTGGTTTAACAAAAAAGAGGGCCATGTTTGGGTTGGGGTTTGTTGGGGTTTTGTGGTTTTGTTTTGTTTGCTTTCACAAATATGGTTCACATCAGCCTGTAAGCTATGGAACCAGGTGGCATGGAAGTTATTTTGTATATATTTATGTCCATCACAGCACTATGAAATCCTTGATGTCACATTTCTTTATTTGACAGACATGACAGTTGATTCAAAGTTGACATAAAGTCATAAAAAAACCACACAGTGATTCTGCTCTGGTTCTAGCAACAGGAAATGTTAACAAACTGACAATGCATAGTTAAACATAAATTTTACACATGTAATACTCTGGGTGTTAAAATTAAGTGCTGACACAAGACATCATCCATAGCATTATCCTTTAAAATTCATAAAATATTATCCGTAACAAATGAATAAAAATATTCATTGCCAAGTGCTGAAGATGCAGACTAAATCATAAGTACTGCTGTTTCCCCATTTCAGAGTTTGGGGTGCTTTTTTTCATGATATGCTAATACTGACATTATTATATCTCAACATTTACCTGCACTTTGAATTCTAAAACATTTTCTCCTGGTTTAATCCTTCCCAATTGAAGTAGATCTATTAATTGAAGCTTTTTCTTATTTTTTCTTTCATACCTCACTTGGCTTGGTTCATATTCCTGATCACTATAGCTCTGGGAAGATTTCTCACTGAGGTTTGCTGGATAATCTGTATTTAAGGTAAGATTTGTAAGCACTGAGTTGACATTAAATGAGTTCTCACTGTTCCGAAGGACCATTTCCTGCAGAGTATTAGGGAGGTTCTTTGTAGACGTTGACAAAATTACTTGCTGCTGCTGCTGGAAAGCTTCTTTCTTATTTACATATCTCTGTAGATTTTCATCTGTAAGAACCTGCTGGCAGTCACTGCCTGTCTGACAGACACTCTTATTGACAACAGTGCTTTGGGGTTCTACAATATTTAATACATTGGTGACTGAAGTGGGATTTAAAGACTGGTTTCCCCATTCTGCAATTGCTACACAATCAATGTCTTTTTGCTGTGAGCACTTTGCTTTAGCAGTGGAAACAGTAGGTTCTGAAGATAATGCCACCACTTCTACAGCACTTGTAAGCTTTGACATGTTGTTGAAGGGACGTTCTCTTACTCTGTTTTCAGATGCCCAAGTGTGATCAGAAGCCTTTTGGCTTCTAATTGCTTCTTTATTTGCTCCTGTCTCATCCAAGCAGACATGTGGATGTTGGCTGCACTCCTGAGCTGAAAATCCATTTTCTAAAGAGGGGTGTGCTTCTACTCTGTTTCTATTAGGCACGTTGGCACCAAGCCCCATACTAAATGAAACTACATCAGGACACGTGATTTCATCAGCAGTTAAACTTTGTTCTTTATCATTACCACAGGAAATAACTAAGCTTGAGATTAGCTTCTCTGAACATGATGAACGGAACACTTGCTTTGTTTTTCTGTAATTTTGTATTTTCTGGATTAATTCCTCCTGGGTTTGGGCAACAGTCAACAGACTCTTTTGCCTAGAAGCAAGGTCAACTAACTGTTTTCTCAGTGCTCCTTTTTTAAAAGATTCCACTGAAGCCCTACAGAAAAATTGTTTTAAAGAAAGGACATCAAACATAGTGTAAACACAAAATAAAAACAGCTTAAAATACATAACCCACTAAGAACAGGAATCTGTTTCAATGGACTCTGACAACACCTAAAATCTGAGCAATCCTTTTATCATGTTGATGTTTATAGTTCATATCCCAGGCTTATGCACAACAAACGGCAGAAAAATGTGTAGAAGTAGGACACAAAGCATCAAAACTTCAGTAACAGCTTTGTCCTCCTACATCACCCTTAATTCACAGAATAAAAACTGGGTCTGTATTACCACTGTCTTTTTATCACCACAAACCCCAATATTTCATTACATTCAATACTTTTGCAGTTCTAATTTGGAGCCTTTAAAAATGAGCTCAGAATGAGCTACTAATGGATGATGTTATCAGGGTTTTTTTTATGATGTATACAACAAAACATTTTGTGAAGCCACAACTGCAATAATACCACATAAAAGAGGACAGAGCAGCTTAGGATGTTGTATGTTAGTTTGGGAATGTCCCTCCCTTTATCAGACCCTGCCCTCCGGCTGAGCTGGTCTTCCCGTGAGGCTCCTTTGGCACAAGAGCCACCAGCCCATGATAATACATTTTCATCCTAATTCCCTCTTGTGGGACAAGTGATTGCAACACTACTCTGTCACCATGCTTGGTAAGACAGGGAAGTCTCACAAGGTGTGTAGGAAAAAGAATAGCAGCATGGTTTGCTTTTAACTTCACCTGCAGCAGGGTTGCCATGCAAGTGACACCATCCCTGTCTCCAAGGAGAGACTGTTGAGGGGATCAGAACAGAGGCACAGTAAGAATAATTGGTGCAGAATAAGGATAGCCAAACCTGCACCATGATACTGCTTGCTATCACACATGTTCAGAATCCACAATACGATCAACACATCAGCATATAGTCAAGCCCCGATATGAGGAAGTCTTGGCAAGTATGAACTCCTGCACAGGCCAATGAGGCTCCACACACATCTCTAGTAATGTTTTTCCAGAGAAATTTTGTTGCTTTATGGCTATATAGGTACAGAAGAAGCCACAACTGAAGAGGCAAAGATGGTATGACTAAAACGACAAAGCCAAAGTAAATTAAAGTCACTAACAAATATGGTGCTTTTTTTTGCTTATTTTTCCTAGGTGAGAGATATATTTAGTATCTTCAAAGAAATAGACAGAAATGGAAAAGTGTTAGTAGCATTTCTCTCCGGGCCAACTAAATGAAGGACAGAAAGGTCTGATCTTCTGCACATATTTGTAGCATGTGCAAAAACTTACATGCTAATTAATTAAAAAGAAAATGTTCACCATATAAATAATAAAAAGCAGATGTAATGTCATTTGGCATGTAGCTCATTACTGTTGATGGACAGCTGTTGCATTAGCTGCAGGGTACCTGCAACACCCAGAAATATTTATTACTTTGCTCTGGAACACAGTTTTGCTTTCCATAATTGTAACTCAGATAAGTTTGTGCAGGTGTTAATTTTACTGTTTATTTTTCTTAATTCAATCACTAGTTTGCTCATTAAGATGGTCTGGAACCCTATCTTCTCTTCACCTAAAACCCTCTCTTCTATTTTTATTATTTGTGTAATTTATGTATCCTGCATTTCAAAACTGGCAAAATGGCCTGTGATGGAAATGTTTCAATCTCTTTAATCAACCAGTCCACATGTTGCTTTTATGTGGCCATAAAAACGCTGCTTACACAAATAATGTGTAGATACCCTCATCAGATGGCTCAGAAGCATCCACTGAACATGATTATTAGCTGAGCACTCACCATATGACCAGCATTCAGCCAATCCCTCTTAGAAAGAAGCAAAAAGAGGCCTTGTGAGAGCTAGCAGCAGGAAGCTAACAACTCATGTAGTCTGTGCTCATACATGAGATGTCCTCACAAAGAAGGAGTATCTGCAAGTATGCTTCAAGCCATTGCTCTAAATGGCTACTGTAGTCTGTTGGTTTAACAGTCCCAATCTAGAGGTCCTAAAGAAACAAAACTGGAGACAGGAACACTAGAAGTGTCTGATTTGCTACTGCTTTCCTCCATGATATTGCATAGGTAATCTAATTGCTCAGTACCTCAATTTCTTAATTTCTGCTTAGGTATTTTTCCACTTTTTTTTATGTTCACTACCTAATTTTAATGCTCACAGTGTGCACAGTAACTGATTAGTATGCGTTAGCTAAACCCTGAAGTTCTTCCTAATGCAAACACAGTTACTGGACGCAACTGAAATCAATTTGGATCATGCCTCTGCAAAATCTGAATTAAAACTATACAGTTTTACTTTCATGCTACTGAGTGTTACCCTTCTAACAACCGATATCATTATTGCTATAAAGAACAGCTTCCAACAAATACAAATACCCTTGTATTCTACTTACCTGTATTTTTTAGCAAGGGCATCCCTTTCTGTTTTCTGTTTTGCAAGCATTTCATTCAAAGTATCTTGCATCTCAAACAGCCTTTGGATATATATATCTGTCCAATATTTTGTTACAATCAAAATGATGATGTCAATAAGCAGCAGAAAATAATTATAGTAGAAACATTTTTAATGTAGCGAACACAAAGCCAAAGTATTGAAATAGAATCTTACATTGTCATGCATACTGATAGCTCATTACAATTAGAGTACTTTTCATTAAATTCTTCACTGAAAGAATTAAATACACATTTAATTGAAAAGGAAATAGTCCAAGTACTGGAAAACTTTGAAGCTCAAGTGCAAGTGAAATTACTAGGAGAAAAGAACAAATTGAAGAGCTGTCCTGTGGATGGTAAGCTCTGAAACTTTCAGTTCTTTGTGTTGCAAGGAGAGAGATATCATGACAATTATACATGAGGCTATCTGCAGAAGTTACTCAGTCTTAAGAAAGCAGATAAAACCTTTATATTTGAAGTATTATAAAACAGTTTAATGATCTTAGACAGTTCCAAGTTACATATAACAATAAAAACATAAGTATCATAGTTTTACATAGTCATGATCAGTGGATACCACTGGGATAATATGCTAAACATGTCATCTAATTCCTGAAATTCCAAACCCAGAAATATGAGCTTTCCTTAATGACGAAAAATGGGAAGTTACAGGACTTTAAATTGCATTTATAAAAAGTTTCCCTGAGCCTGTTTTATGCTTGTATTTACTTATTAAAATATGAAAATATTACTCTTAAGGCAGCTTAATAGGGATTTTGAGTCTATTGTTTACAGTAGGTTGTATTGCATGCAAATACCTTGTGGATTGTATTTCTACACTGTAAGTTTGTTCTACATTCCTGTTTAGTCTTGTGTCTCTTCACAAGCAATAACTTATTTAGTTTAAGAAGTGTTAGATTATTAATGTTTTTGTCAGTAGGGTTAACAGATCATGATGTTAATTTCTCTCACACACCTAAACAGGAGAAATCTGATAGCTTTATTTTGCTCATTTATGAAATTGCATCAATCTCTGTCTATGGGCTTCTGCACAGACCCAATAGATTCAGACTGCTACACAGCACCAGCATTGTGATCTCCCAGGAAGTCAGTGTCACTTAGTAGGTTCTTGAGATTAATCTGGAGTGAGATTTGATAGCCTAAGACAAATTTCACCTCTGGGCACCAGCATTTCTGAAACTAGCCATCATCCACAATGTCTGCCTTAAAGATTTCTCCTTTTTCTGCTCCTAAATTATTTTAGGCTCCTTGAAGCCCAGATACACTAGACTGAAAATGCTGCATCTGTTACTTCACACACAGATATAGCTGTTCTTGACCATGGAGAGACTCATGTACCTGTAACTGAACAATGCTGCCAACAGCGTGCATTTTTATGTAATGATGCTTTTTTTATATGATTAGGTTGACTTGAAACACATGCCTCCAAGCAGTACGTTTCCCTTTTTTGTCATCATATTAATTCCTATGTAAACTGGAAGTACTTCAGGAAGTACACTTATCTGGGAGCTGTTATTAAAATGTTATTTTCTGAAGCTGTATTTTTCAGAGAAGATACTCAAATACATTACCTGCAATTTTGTTTTTGAAACAATTACACTACAAATGACATCTACCTCCCCAAAAAAACTAAAAACTTGAATCTATGTCTACCTGCATCTTTGGAAGATCTCAATTCAAGCAGCAATAGTTCCTTCTGCTTTTCTTCTGCATCTTGTATGGCAGCAACAGATTCCTGTGAACAAACACAGAAATGATAGCAAGAAAGAGAGCCAAGCGCACCATATAAAACAGAGGCCATGATGCATGGAGTGCATCATATGTATTGGTGGACTCCGGTCATTCCAGGCAAAAAATTCCTGTGTAAAGACAACAGGGGCACTGGTAGGATAGCCGTACTTTGTGACAAAGGTATGCTCTGTAAAGGGCTGTCACTGCCCGGTTTTGCCGGAGCATTCCAAGCAGTCCTTCCTCAGAGTCCCATATCTAAGCATACTGCAGGCACTAGACAGTGGATTTCAACATGACAGCATTACCTAGATAACGTAGACATTGCCTAAAATCGCAGCAAGAATTGTCCTAAAATACCACTTCTGAAAAAACAAAAAAGTCCTGGCTATTTTAAATTAAGACTAAACAATTTCTACATACTTTCATTATCATGAAGAAAAATCATTACTCTTTCAAAGAGCCATTTCAGAAATGTGACAAAAAGCTCCAGGATTCCTGACATTTTTTCTACTCATATAGACAATAAGAAATCTGTATAAGAAATATACATTTCTATAAGAAATCTGTGTAAGTATTGACTTACAATAAATCTAAGTGCACAGGAATCACAGACAGCAGGGATAATATACACACTTAAATACTGTAAAACTCAGCTCATATATTGTAAGACTCTGCATGATGCTGGTTTTTACATACATTCTCAAAGGTTAGTTATTTAAATGCTGTTTCTACATTATTCAGTCAACAAATGACACTATTCATTACTACTCTATGAAGCAGTTCAACAAAACTCTATTATCTATACTTACCACATTGTATTTCTTGTGTTGTGGCTCCAAAGCTGCATCACCATTTTCACAGTAATTGCAATAAGCATGTTTTGATATTCTTGACCTAGAAGGGTATCTCATCTCTCCACAATGAAGAAAAAATAAATAGAAAGTAAATTAACTTGCAGGAGCATTACTAGGTTAAATTAGCTAATATAAGTTACAAGGATGCAATGGCAGATTAAAAAAATCTTTTATATGCAAATGAGATGAAATACAGGTAGCATAAGGAAGTAAGTTTTTAAAGCTACCACCTTCAAAAACACAAGGCTCCTGTGAAGGGAAATATGGGTAGTAACAAAAATCTAAAGAGTCAAATATGTCCTTATCTCTCATCCTCTCAGGAAGAAAAAAAAAATGCAACCCATATATCCTATTTTCTGAAAATAAATAACCAATATAATAATACATAAAATTCAGTAGTTAGTAGAATTTAAAATACATGGCCAGGCAATATGCATCTCCACAAATCATCACCCTTGTAACACAGTTTTCTCTCAAGATTAATGTAATCCTATGATTTACATTACAAAACCAACACACCTGTAACTTCAACAGTCTCAACAGGAAGTAGAGAGTCCATAGCACAGTAAGATTTCAGCAGTTCTTTCATTTCATCATCATAAGCTTCATCCAAAGCACTTTGCCCTGACTGATGCCTCTCACAGGGATTTGCTCCATGCTGTAGTAGAATCCTGGCTGCCTATTACATATTGTTGTTATTACTATTATTTGTTTTGTGGTAATTCTTGTTGTGGACTTCTAATACAACTATTTGTGTTATGTCTGTCATAATAAACAACTAATAAATGTACAAATAACATACTCTAAAATTTGTTACACTTGCAACCCCAATGAAACAAATTAGTTTAATTGGCTATTATCAACACAGACTTTTATCTTGCATTTCTAATTTTTTCCTTTGAAATACACAACTTGTCATTAAATCTACCATCTTTATGATACTGTTTATAGCGAGTAATTACAAAATTTTATATATCTAAATTAAAAAGAAATGGTCAATTTTATTAAGATCAAAGTGCAGAAAAAATGTCAATGGTTAAACTATTTAATAGTAGCTTTGGGTTTTAGTTACAAGCACTGATGCATTATTCCCCAATTACAAATCACTTGCAAGTCTGCTTAATTGTAAAATGCGGAAATGAGATTAATGGTCCCAGCTGAATCACCTTCCCCTTAAAATTCAGATCATATGGAAGTGTTGATAAGGTCAGAGCCTGGATAGTAAAGAATTTTTCATAGGTATGATTTCTTATCTTTAGCATTTCTTCCTTCTCACACCCAGAGTGCTGCTAAGTATCAGAAAGCATCAGAAAGAGAACAAAGAACACTGGAAGTTCAGAATCTTCTCCATAGGCTGTCTCCACCAAACACTGACTAATATCTCACATGGTTTCAGGAACTTTAGTGATTGATTGGTATCAAGCCTGTGAAATCAACCCCTTCATTTTATTTCTGCTCACATAAAAGATAAAAGGTAGTGAAATATCTGTTCATCTGAAAGGAACAGAAGTGGTGTCTTTAAGGCAATCTGGTATCACTTTTTTACACTCAGCTCCCTGGAACTCACTGTGTCAAAACACTTTATTTGTGTGCAGTGCTTTATTTGTGTGCAGTGCTTTATTTGCATGCAGTTCTGGGCCCTACGTTTCAGGAAGGATGTGAAGGTCTTTGAATGTGTCCAGAGGGGAGTAAAAAAGCTGGAAAAGATTGAAAGGCATGTCCTGAGGAGTGGCTGAGGACTCTGGGCTTGCCTAGTTTGGAGAAAAGGAGGCTGAGGGGCCACCTCATTGCTCTCTACAGCTTCCTCAGCAGGGGAAGTAGAGAGAGATGCTGATTTCTGCTCCTTGGGACCCAGCAACAGGACATATGGGAATGGTTCAAAGCTGCGCCAAGGGGGCTTTAGACTGGACATTGGGGAGGATTTCTTTACCATGAGGGTGGTCAAATACTGGAATAGTCTTCCTGGAGAGGTATGCGATGTCTTGAGCCTGTCAGTGTTTAAGAGGTATTTGGACAAATGCACTGAATAACCTGCTTTAACTTTTGGTCAGTCCCAGTGTGGGCAAGCAGTTGGATTGCATAACCACCGTAGGTCCCTTCCAACTGAAACAGTTAATTCTATTCTATAGAATCACAGAATAGTTTGGGTTGGAAAGGACCAGTTAACAAAAAAATTTATTTTTAAACACCAGGCCTAGTTTGGGTTTTTTTCCTCTTTTACAAAAAAGACAATGGAATCAATTGCCCAGAGAAGTTATGGATGCCTCATCACAGTAGGTGTTCAAAGTCAGGCCATTCAGGGCTTTGAGTAACTTGATGTAATGAAAGATATCCCTTGCCATGGCACAGTGGTTGCACTAGACGATCAAGTTGAGAATGCTCAATTTCAGTGTTATTTATAAAAAGCTCAGCACCACGGGGAGCTTCTGAATTCTTTGATTCAATTGAAATATCTTTTTTTTCCAACAAACAAATCAGTCCAGTCAAAAAAGTCAACTAACTGTACAATTTTGATTGTTACTATTGAAAAACATTTATTTCTCTAGTTCTGATCACTTTAAAGTATATTGGTTCATTTCTAAATGCAAACCTACATTTAAATTTTACTAGAATTTCGTCTTTCCTTATTTAAACCAGAATTTTACTTTAACTGACTCCTTGGAAATCATGCTCAGGAAATCTAATGTAAATGAAAAATGTACCTCCAAATAATTGCCAGAAACAGCATCATGTATTGGTAAAATACCATCCAGACTTCTGCTGTTAACATTAGCACCAGCTTTCAGTAATTCTAAGATCACTTCAGTAAAACCCCTGTTGGAAGCTTCATGAAGAGCTGTCCAACCTAATAAAAACAGAACACATACAGTATTCATCTGATTTGGAAAGATCCACATAGACCACTAATTAGTGATAAGTAACATTTTGTTGCATCTGCTGTACTGTAAATAGACAATTCTCTTTAAGATAAATCTTATACAAACAATAATCTTGGAATGCCAAGGTAAATTATTTCCAGCGTAATTCAGTTTACAAAAAATGTATCCAATACTAAGCAGAAAAATACTATTTACCTTTCTGATACACTACCAAAAACAATAAAAGAAAGAAAACAACAGAGCAGAAAGACTCATAAAACTCAGAAGCGTAATATTAATAGCCATACCAGTGGCATTTTATAATATCAAGTCTGCCAGGCTTGCAGAATAGAACACCATCCATTCTGCAACTACAAAACCAGAAATGTGTTATACATTAGTTAGAAGAAAAAGAAATATTCTTGTCATCTGAATTCTGTCCTGGTTTCCTGTGGAAGTAAGATTTGTATGAATGTGTTTCAAATGTGCATATATTCATGTGCGTAAACATTAGTTCTCCTGCTGAACTTGCCAGTCCACTTTCCATACATATCTCTGAAAACTGATTCAGTAGAGAAGCAAGACCTGATTAATACGCCTGCTGAGAAAAGGTTGCACTAGCTGCATGCTGTGCACACAAAATCCAGGGATTCACTGATTGTGCCTGTACTCGTTGAATTACTTTCTTTCATCCTCACAAGTATATCATAAATTAAGAATCCATAATAATGTTAAAATTACACAAATTAAACCATACTATAAATTATATAAACTTGTACCATAAAACAAGCCCACAAGGGAATAATTTTCAAACCTGCGTAGTCCTGTTCATTGACACAAATTCCAGATGATATTAGAGTCTTCACCAAAGACAAATTTCCTCTCTTAGCAGCAATATGCAGCTGAGTCTCTCCTTTTTCATTTATCTTCTTTTTCAACTTTCTCACAGCTCTTGTAGTGCAGTCATTATGTAAAATCACAGCTTCTTTTCTGGCAGAGAGGGAGGATTCTAAACACACATTGGATGTTCATTGGGAACAACAAAAGTGTTTCATTATAAATAACTAAGCTTCATAACTCATCTGAGTTAATGAAACTGTGTGCAATACTTTTGCCTTAATCATTGAGTAATACTAACAGGTGTCAGAAAATACAGCATAACAGGTCAGGTAACAAACAGACCCTATGTAAAAGAAATGACAGGTTGAGCCTAGATGATGTAACAAGGGTAGAATGACTTAGGAATCAACAGAACAGGTAAAGAGGTTGAAATTTTGTATTGTATAAAGGTAAGGTGTATGTTATGTTTCTTCATGGACTGTTACCAAGTTACCAAGCTAAACATACGAAGTACACACATAAAGGTATACAAGAAACCATGTAAAAGTGAAGACTTGACCACCACCTCTTTTCCACTCCTAATTCTGTATCAGGGAAAGGATGGGTTTCTACACAAGGTATTTTTACAGCTGTGAAGTAGGAAAGTCTGGTAGACTAATTATAAACTTTTGATTAACTCTAGCAACATAACTAAACTGCCTTTTAATGAAACCCGTGCAGGACCGGACCTTTAACTGTAAATCATGTGATGATCAGACAGGTCCTAATTCTGAGGCATCAGGTAACAGATATGACAAATTTTAAGAGGTACAAAAGACAGATTTTAAAAGTATGGATTCTGCACATAGAGTAATAAAAACTCCCCCCTCTAAAACTGCTACCAAGAAGACAGGTGTATAAATCTTCAAATGCTACCATGTATGTTAGCTTTTTAACTCCAGTTTCTGCTGTTAAAATACCATGCTATCAGATTTTTTAAACATTCACTGTGTTATTTCTCTCATTTCTTGAAAATCTGTAATTCATCCAAAAAAAGGGAAGTGTTAAGGTTTTCAAAAAGCTTTTTGCAATTCTTTTCCACATTTTTTTATTCCTATGAACAAGTAGTTGCAACCCAGGCATTTTCTCTTCTCATCAGACAAGCTTTCTTCTCAAGTGTTTTCCATTGTCAGTATCCATTGTTGTCAAATGTCTTCCAAGATTTGACAATTGCCTTTGTTCAGGCTTCTCCTGCTCTCTGGAATATGTCCTTTTCCAAGGTTTCCTTTAGGGTAAACTACTGAGCTTGTCATCTAAGACTGATTGGAAGAACATGAAGGACAGACATACAGTGAGGATCTATCCGCACAAATTTTAAGCTACATTGTTCAGACACTGCTGCAGCCAGACTACAGTAACAAGGAGCCCACTGTAGGCTACTCTAAGTTGTCAGAAAGCACTCAGGCTGCCCTCTTTGCTTAGGGGTTGCTTGCCTTGCACTGTACTGGCAACAAGAAGACCTACAGAGTTTATTCTGTAAATTAAAACTGAGATTCTAGGGGACACAGAGGGGTCACATTATTGAAATACTTCTCCAATTTGAGACCTATTTTTCTGTAACATAATGTAATGTGTTTTGTCTAAAAGTTTCTGGGTCTGAACTCCCAAAGCAATCATCTGCTTTCTGGTTCTTCCTTTTCTTCCCTTTTGATTCATAGCAGAATGTCCTAGGGACTCTTCAGAGACTTGAGCGGAAAAAAAAAAAAGGCAAACAACAGCCCATTAGGCTAATGACCCTTAGCAGTATCAGCTGCAAGTGAACAGAAATAATTGGGAAGTTTTCCAGTTAAGCTGTCACACACAACGGTTTTTTTCATACTTGTTAGGAAACACTTGCAAGAGTACACTGAGATATTGGTATGTGAATCACTGGTTCTCTGTGGAATGCATTGACAGGTGGGTCATGAGGAAGAAAGATCAGGAACTTGGCAAATACAGACTCCAGTCAGCACACTTATAAAGACAAGATGGAGAGGTTACAGTAACTAGCAACCAGACTAGATTAGGCTGCCATACGTCAACAACTTCAAGCACATCCTCCTTCAAAAAGACATTAGAATACTTCAGCATTGGTCTATGAGTAATTCTTTCTGCAGATCAAGACGCAAGAAAAGCAGTAAGCTGTTCGTAACTTCCTTCTGTACAGGCAGAATAGGAACACTGAGAGTCCAGTAAGTAGATTTAGATGAAAGTGACAGAGAGTCACTTAGGAAGAAAAGATTTTTATTCAAGAATGGAAAAATACAGATAACTGAGACACAGGAACACTAAGATGAGATACAAAAGCCAGTTAATGAAGAAAAGGCATGAGACAGCAAAAAATCTGAAAACCTCACAAGTCAGAAAATATTATCTCATCTTCCACTTTTTTCCTGCTGCAATTTGAATGCCATTGTCTCTGTCGCCAAAGCTATTAAAGCCTTCAACTATATGAAGGGTTATACTTCCTCACGTCACCTCTCAAACAGGAATATTCTTCTGGGATGAAGGAAATAATTACATTTTAGCTAAATAAAATATTATCTGAAGAATCTCTTCTGAGGAAAAAAGTCATCTGTTAAATGCTATTCCAGAGGAGACCAAAATTTAAGACATACGTTTGGAATAAAGTGTTCTTTTAATTCGTAACTGTACGTATGAGAGGCAAAAAATAAAAAGAAAAAAAAAATCTGTTAATGCATAAAAACCTTATTTGAAAGATTGAGCAAGAACATAGGAGTTGTAAAAAAGAACAACAGTAGGGAAAGGAATAATTTCTATTTTCAATATTTATTTTTCCAACAATTAGCAGTCAATGATGACCTGTACCAGATATGCCATGTATTTTTTTTCTACAACGAAGTAAAAATGTATTCCTATAACATGAGGAACCAATCTAGAGATAGAAAAGCTAGGTACTGACACTGTGAAATACTGGAGAGAAGTAAATAAAAGAAGTACCTACTCCTTTCCTGCTCCTTTAAAATTCCAAAAGAAAAGATGAGCTTGCTGTCCAGAAAATCAAACAAAGCAGGAACTTAAGATAGGATGAAAACTAGCAACCACCTGAGATGGGAAGAAAAAACAGTATTCTCTACAGCTAAAGGCAGAAGAGGACAAGACTACTGTGACTATCAAAGAGAAAAGGATCAGCAGAAACTTCAAGAGTTTTCCGGATATTTGAGCATCCAGATAAAGTCTCCAAAGACAAGAAGGGTACAAAAACAGGTAAACAAATGACAATGTTGATGGTATGTGTGCAGATGTCCACATTGTGTGTGCATGTATGGGTGGGCATCTATAATATGTTATACATATTTTCAGTATACACACTGTTAATTGCACTGGTTTTAAAAGCATTTAATGTATGTAAGAGCATGAATACCACTACTTTTCAAAATATATATCATATACTTCATGCTACTATTCATTTAAATCCCTCTTAGAGGCAACCAAGTTTGACCCCAGCAACATATCACTGCACTCCAAGTAGGATACTAACATTTTTCACTGCACACACTTGAAAAATTAAATCAGATGTTATATCCACACACAAATGCACGTGTATTCACACATACTTCTATAAATCTGTACATAAACCCTCAACTTTTTCTATTATGTATATACAAAGCATACATTTACACTGAGACAGTAGTTATTGGAAAGGAAAAGTTTCACTGAGCTGGAAACAACTACAAATAAAAAGCAGCCTGAAGAAAAAACATCATCAGAAAAATACGAATAATAGCTAGGAAGTGTTTCAAAACATATCTTTCACTCAAGATGAAAATCTGCACTAATTCAAAAACTAACCTGGCATAGGAAGGGAACTGGACAGCAAAAAAGAAATGAAAAAATGGGAAGTGAAAGGAAGGAAATATAAATGAGTTACGGAAAGCAAAAGAATACAAGGACACAGCTTCAGACAGTTAAGGTTGTAGGAAGACAGTATTTTTCATCTCTCGGAACCAGAAAAAAATAATTACCAGACTCTTAGCTACTAGAGAGAAATGACAGAATTGTCTTAAGATAATCAGAAAAGCCAAATAATCTATGCCATATCAAGACAAAGCTACACAAGAAATTCCTATCATCTAATGAAATAGGTCTTTTCCTTTCAACATAAATTAAGGAGAATGACAAATTATATGAGGATATCATTTTTTAAACAGTGGTCCAGATACATTTAAATATTTTAAGGGAGGAGGGACTCCATCTGAACAACAGGTTGTGGGTTTAGTAAGTCTTGAGTGCTGATTCTCTGGTTCCAGAAAGAACTGAAGCACACAAGACAACTGCCAGCTTTACTAATAAAAAACATCAAGTGAAAAATACATGAGGGTTACAATGAGTAATCAGTTGTACTACGGTTCCATCATGATGGTAAAGCTACAAGATAAACTGCTAAACAGAAAGCTGCACATGCAGACAGAAGTAAACGGATGCTAGATCCTTATCCTCCTTATGTAGCATAGTTACCTAAGGATCAATTTCATGTTATTTTAAGCCATTGGTTATGATCCTGCACCCCCTTAACTGCAATTCTGAAAGACTGATGAATGTAACATAAATAAAAAAGATTCTGTAAAATGAAGCACAGAAGTTCTGGAAATACTTATAGTATTTGTAAATCACTGGAGTATTTGCTCAACTTGATATACATGTATTTTTCCAAACTCTCCCTCATGTATTACAAAAAGCCTCCCCATTCGTGTCTGGAACTCCACTGTTTTTATAAAATATTAATAACTCTTCACCTGATTCCATGGATGCTTGCTGTTTTGATGCTTGACTGAATTGTGATTGATTAGATGAAAGCTTGATTTTACTGCTACTGGAATATGAGGCTGCCTTTTGGGGTGTCTCCTGAGAATCTAATCTTACTCTTTTAGTTTGGGTAACTTCTGTTTCAATAAATTCTGAAAGCATGTTGCTCTTTGCATTTTCTTCTCCACTTTTTTCAGTGCCTTCTGTTCCACTGACTTCAGCAAACGCTGTTCCATCTGTTAGTTTAACAAAAGAACTTGAAGACTATTTCTGGTGTAATATTCAATAATTTTTCAAATTATAACTGATATTAAAGTGAATGTAAAAATGATCACCCAGTCTAGGTTAAAATATGCCTGCAATAACTCATTCAAATTTTAAAAATACTTCAAATAAATAAATCCTCTTAATAAAACCTTTAGCCAATATTCTCCATCTATTAATGTACTGAGATTTATTGATTCTTAGGTAGTTAAAAAAAATCAGGTACTTAAGAATTCAATTCTAATCATAGTAATGACCATTGCGGTCAAGTTTTAGTAAATGCAACTGGGACTTGGATATAAAACAGCCCCCAAATACGAAGCAAAATTACTAATTACATAATCTGGCACAGTGGACTGTACCACAACACATTTCATGTGTCTATTTATTTACGGCAAAACACATTATCTAGAGACTATCAGCTGGGTTTTCTTAATAAAATACACAGAATGCTTACAACAAACTCATAAAATAATTATTTTCACAAGAAACATGGCATCCATTTTCTGGGAGATTTCTTTCTGCATATTTTCCACAATCTGAAATGAATAAGGAGACTTACTGTCTGCACTAACATCAAGATGCAAATCTGCTTTTGAACTGGACTCTTGAAGATCCTCTCTCTTTTGTGTAATTTGAAGTGTGTCCTCTTCATGGAGCTGTAAAGCTACAGGGTCCACCTCTGATATACCAGCATTTTCAGTTTCCATGTGACACCCTTCAACACTTTCTTCTGCATTAAGCAGGATGGTCGCTTCTCTCTCTGGTTGCTCATTGGTGCTTAGTACACCACTGGTAGAATTATAAAGACTTCCAGAAACATTCTCTCCATTGGTAGCTGCTAAAAGATCAGGTACTACTAGTGTCTCTGGAGTTGCTTCAACTGTTTGTTCAATGCAGCTGTTTCCATTTTGAGACATAGTACAGAAGTTTTGCATCTCATCCACCACAGTCTGTTGCAATATGTCTGTGCTGCCTGAATGTACAAGATTTGCACACGCCTGTTCTGACTCATTTGTCTGTAAGGAAATTTGTTCAAACAAAGGCAAAGAGATGTTTTAACGTACAGCTGATCCATTATTTTTGTTTCCATTAACATCAGGCTTGACTTGATTTGTCAAATTTTGCGAAGAAATCATTCATTTAGAAGGTATTATCATACTAGTATTTAGATTCCTGTCACTCAGATTCCTACTGTTACTCAGCTTGAGACTAGGTTAATCGCAGTCATACCTCTCGAGTTCTGTTGCAATGTTAAAAAAGATCCATGGCAAGAGGAAGTCAAAGCAAGTAAGTATTGAATGAGAATCAATTTCTGTTAAATCAGTAATCTGAGACTGCTGTGCAGATACTTTTACTCCAGAAACCACTGACATGGGACAATGCAAACTGGTGATGTCCTCTACTGTTACAACAGAAGTTGCTGAGCTTCTACCAGTCTGCCCTTTCTTCTGCAAATGGATTTTCCCTGATACCACTGTTGAACTCATGCTTCTGTTAAAATTCTGACTCACTTTGCTTCCTTCTCCTACAACATTAACTGGGATGTAACAATCAGGACTAGAAACTGCAAGTGTGGACTATTTCATTTGTTCCAGTATCATGGAAATACATTCACTACTCCTTGGTTTGTAAGTGATCTTTTGAGGTCCCTTCAAACCCTTAAGATTTTGCGATTCTGTGTAAACATGAAGTCCACCTAATACGAGACAGTACTTAAGAATAGTTTTATCTGTAGCCTCTGCTTTAAGAACAGTGGATCTTTTTCTGTTTTGAACCCATATTTGTTTTCATTTGGTTTTCTGCCTTCAGAATCCTGGACACCTTTACTTTTTGTTCGTTTCACGAATTTTTTCTGCATTGCTCATTTTTATCAAAACTTCCTCTAATGATTTACTGTTATGCTAAACTGTGCCATCTGAATTTAATTCTACCTACAAAACAGAAAATATACTTGATTCCATTTTCCAATCAATTGCGTTACTACACACTAAAAGAAAACTCTGCTATTAGAAAATCAATGGATTTCTTCTGCCTCTGAAGCTTTTTAAGACAGCAGGAAGAAGAAATTAAGGAACCAACAAATACATGTATAAAAAGTGCAAAAATTAATGGGTGAAATCCAATGATAACTATTACTGAAGAGTTTTATACTTTTATCTAATTCTGAAAACAGACCTGGCTTCAAATTAACATGCTGTCTTTAAAGAATTAAAGCTAAATTGTGTTTGTGGTCATTTACCACACCTACGGTTTCACATTTTTGACAAATCTGTTTGCAATGATTCTAGGAAATGATAAAGAAAGGGAAAAAATCAAAAACTTGTCGAAATCATACACAGCAATCTCACAACAAAACTGCTCCCAATATCAATGAATATCTGAAACTATCCTGTTTATTACTTAACATCTAGAGATAGAACCAGAACATAAACACTGCAACAACTCATACAACTACTGAAATCACACAGACACAGTACGAGTTTTTCCCAACTAAATGTTTAAAACACCTTCTACTTGGAGATATCCTTCATTGATCAACTTATCTTTTAAAGTGTAATCTAAAACTACACACCGTAGATGCTGTTACAGCATAACATTTCTAAAGCCACTGTAGACTGCACTACTCTGACAAACAAGGACAGTTATCATAATCACATAAAACTTTAGGAAGCTAGAAGAAAGTGTCTCCACACACTTCAGATATTAGCATCATCACTGTTCAAAGAGGAAAAATCGAGAGATGCAGAGTACAACTTTTAATGCCAAAAACTATAGTGCTACACACAAACAAACTACGACCCAAGTGATTGATTGTGGTGTCTTGTCTTTCTGTGAGGCACTAGCTCCCACATCTTACTGATGTCTCATGGCACAACTATGCATCCCCTGTGCAAGACGGTGGCTCCCTAGCCCTTTTCTGTCAAAACCCAACACAACCTACTAAACAGAGGCAAGAAGCAGCTATCCTGCTGCTACAGGTCAGGCAACATCTTGCAGTTTCACTCAGGTCTCTGCAAATCCAAAGAGCCACTGATGTGTCATGCTGCTTGTAATTTACCTCTGCAGCACTCAGCAAGAACTACTGTCTGTACAGGGCAGCTAATTGTGTCTGCCTTGCATCTTCACGAGGCTGCAGGTTATACCAAGCACCTGTAAGAATCAGCAACTGTTTGCCAAAGAATGCCATAACATTGAATATCACCCTGTTTCAGCCCCTGCTGGGTATGATGCATCTAGTTTCATATCATATTGATATAATTTCATTCTAGTTTCATATGAAAATATTATGACCTGGTTTTTAAACACTTTCCAGAAACAGTCGTCTGCCTTAGCTTACTGAAGACAAGTGTTGAAGAGAGTTCAGCATAAAATTAGTATCAGGAATCTTTGTAAAGATGTACCTGGTGGTGGGTTGTATCCTCTACACTTTGAATATTCAACATATTGTCTGAATGACCTCCACCTGAAATGAAAATGAGAGACAGAAGAAAGTAGAATTGAAAGGAGATAGAAATTCTTTACATATATATAATTTTGTGTCCATAACTGGTGTATAACAGTACTTACCACATTTAGCTAGCCAAAAAAAATTATCAAGGCATAAGGGTTTTAGAAGAATTTAAACCACATCAATATATAAAACATGTATCAAATGTCTACATACAATATACGTATCTTGGAGTCCAATCTTTCCTAGAATCATTACAGTTGGAAAAGACTTTTAAGATCATTGAGTCCAATCACTAACCTGCACTCTGCCAAGTTCATCTATGTTTCTTTTAATACCTCCCAGGATGGGGACTCTACCACCTCTCTGGGCAGCCTGTGTCAGTGCTTAACAACACTCTCAGTAAAAAAAGTTCTTCCTAATTTCCAATTCAAAGCCCCTTGCCTTTTTCTGAATGTCCAGTCTAAACCTACCCTGGCAAAACTTGAGCCCATTTCCTTGTGTTCTGTCATTCATTACTGGAGAGATGAGATCAACTCCAACCTTAGTAAAACTCCCTTTCAGGTAGCTGTAGAGAGTGATCATATTTCCTCTTAGCCTCCTTCAGACTAAACATCCCCAGCTTCCTCAGCCGCTCCTCATCAGACTCATTCTCTAGACCCTTCATGAGCTCTGTTGCCTGCCTCAGGACACGCTCCAGCACCTCCATGACCCTCTTGTAGTGAGGGACCCAGAACTGGACCCAGAATTCAACATGTGGCCTCATCAGCCCTGAATTCATGGGGATAATCACCTCCTTGGTCCCATCGATCACAATAGTTCTGATAAAATCCAGGATGTCATTGGCCTTCTGGGCTACTTGGGAACACTGCTTGCTCAAGTTCAGCCAGGTATCGATTATACTCCCAGGTCCTTTTCTGCAGGACAGCTTTCCAGCCACTCTGCCCCAAGCCTGTAGCATTTTATGGGCTTGTGGCCCATGTGCAGGACCCAGCACTTGGCCTTGTTAAATGTCATACATTTGGTCTTCGTCCAACACTGTAGCCTGTCCAGGTCCCTCTGAAGAGTCTTCCTGTCCTCAAGGTCTACACAACCACCCCGTTTGGTGTCGTCGGCAAACTGAGAATGTACTTGATTCCCTCATCTAGATCATCAATAATGATGTTAAACAAAATAGGCCTCAGCACCGAGCCCTGGGGAACACCACTGGTGACAGGCTGTCAACTGGATTTAACTCCATTCACCACCACTCTCAGGGCCCAGCCATCCAGCCAGTTTTCCACCCATTTCAGAGTAGGTCCATCCTAGTCATGGGCAGCCAGTTTCTACAGGAGGATGCCATGGGAGACTGTCTCAAAGGCCCTCCTGAAGCCCAGGAAGACCACATCCACAGCCTTTCCCTCATCCACTAAGCAGATCATCTCGTCATAGAAGGAGATCAGATTGGTCAAACAAGACTTGCCCTTCATAAAGCCCTGTTGACTGGGCCTGAACCCCCAGTTATCCTGTATGTGCCTCAGAATGACATTCAGGGTGATCTGTTCCATAACCTTCAGCAGCACCAAGGTCAAGCTGACAGGCCTGTAGTTCCCAGGATCCTCCTCCAGCCTCTCTTGTAGATGGGTGTCACACTTGCCATCCTCCAATCCTCTGAGACCTCCCTGGTGAGCCAGGACTGTTGGCAGATGATGGAGAGTAGCTCAGCAAGCTCTTCTGCCAGTTCCCTCAGCACCCTCAGGTGTTCCATTGACTTCTGTGAGCCAAGATGGAGCAGCAGGTCAAACACCATTTCCCCTTGACTAAGAGGGCCTCATTCTGTCCCTTGTCTCTGTCCAGCTCAAGGGGCTGAGTTCCCAGAGAAGAGTTGGTTTTGGTATAGAAGAAAGCATTAAGTACCTCAGCTTTTTCCTCATTCTTGTTCCCTAAGTTTCCCCCTTCATCCATTAAAGGGTGAAGATTCCCTTTAGCCCTCCTTTTGTTGACGATATATTTATAGAAAATTTTCTTATTGTCTTTCACAGTAGTGACTGGTTTATGTTCCAGTTGAACCTTGACTCTTCTAACTTTCTCCCTGCATGATCTCACAAAATCCTTCTAGTCCTCTTGGGCTGCCAAGTAAGCAGTGTTCACTGGTACTCAAGCATCAGAAAGTGAAGCCCATGGAAATACTAGCAGTAACTAAGGAAATGTAGTACAACAGATATTCTGAATTTATCCGTTTAGTGGTTAGGGTATGTCATGAAACTTCTCTCCTACCTGTTACTAGATCTCTTCTGGATTTTGCTACATATCTATTAAGCAGTTTCCTCATAGATGGGTCAGAAGCTTCGTTTAATGCACATCTTCCCATATCATCTTCTAATAAGGGATCAGCTCCATACCAAAGTAATAACTCCGTCATCTAGAAAAAAAGTTTGTTTCAGTTTGTTTATCTTCTGACATATTTTCCATAATCCTTCTCTATACAGGCTTCTCTTCTTTGTACTGGACAACATAAGCAATTAAAACCAATAAGGTCTATGACAAATAATCCCTCTCTATTCTACATACCTATATATACATACCCCAACCATTCTCCTAGATGCATCATTATCCTATAGTCTTATTTTTGTTTTTACAAACTCATTGCAGATTTTAATCTGATGTCATTAACCCAAGATCTCACAAAATATAGGGTAGAATTCACATCTCCATAGCTCTTAACTGGTGGAAATTAACAGGCGATTTTAGTGGACAAGTCAGCTTATTTAGAATATCTACTTAAGAGGAAAATAAATCGTGCTCTAGGTATGTCTACTGTGACCCTTATGACTGCAAAGGGAAGCTCTGACAGCTATTTGAGATATATAACATATATCTGGTCAAATGAAACCCACTCAGATTGTCTTACAAACATTATGATTTCTGTACAAATATAAAGCCTGATTCTGTTTTTACTCAAGAAAGAACTACTTTAGCAAAATACCTTTGCAGAATACTTGGGAAAGACACGGGACACTTACAGTCTGATTATTTCCTTTCTGTGGGTAACCCTGAAATTTTATTACAATACTAATGTGAATTTACATGTAGCTCTGCCATTCTCTCTTCAGCATATGTTATCACTTCAGACTGAATTTGACTCATCCTTCACCCATGCATTTCAAGTCCCTCATTACTTCTAACTAGAGAGCTACCAAGAAAATTGCTAGTGGTCTCAATTAATATATTCTCCCAACAACAGAGCAAATAATAAAGGGTTCAGTCCCCAGAAAAAATCCTCTTGGGTTTCACAAATTGTCCCAAATCTATGGATTTTTTTCAATGAAAAATGTTGAAAACGCTCCTTTAATCTTTAGCTACACAACACATGCACACTCTCCCCCTTAACTGTACCATTAGAAAATCTCATATCTTTCCCATTTTCTGAAATATGAAATTAATTTTGCCATATTGCAGGTGCATAAAGAGATAAAGCAATCAAAAGGTGTGTTTCCAGTCTACAATAACAATTTCACACAGAGAATCAAACAGCTAAACCAAAGTCACATAACTGAATCACTGACACTATTCTATTGCTAGTCAGAAGCAATAAACATTAAGTCTGATAGACCACTGCAGTGATACAACTACACTGCTCCTGAGGAAACAGCACACTGTGATACCATTGCCTGGGGATACACCAGACTGCATAACTCTAACACAGGTACCTAGCTGATACTAGTGTTCTTCCATTATCATTCAAGTTGCTAACTCCTAAATATTTCTTGTAGAGATGCTGAGTCCTTCATGCATAATCACAGACATAATGTCTTAAGTACTTTTACAGAACTCACAAATACTTCATGAACCTGCAAGAGTCGGTGATCCACAAGCTGAAAACCAAGCTTAGGGCTCTCAAGTTTTCAAGATTATTGTTATCCAAATGTCCACCTTTCCTCCTTCCTCCAAGAAGACTTGGGGAGAAAGATAAGGTCTAATCTCAGTTGTGAAACAGAAAGAGAGCAAAAGTCTAGGGACAAAATGTACTACATCCCACCAAAAAAAATTTATCCTGGAAATCAGTACATCAGTAAGTATTAGGAAGTATATGTGCACCTCCAGAGAAAGAAACAGAGAGCAAGTAAAAGAGATGTGTGGATCTGGGCCGCTCTAGGAACGTGCACAGACAGACAGGAAACTGCCAAACTGAAAGAGGATCCACAGTTCAGACACGGGCATATGAAACCACAGCATTTGGCAACTAAAATAAAAATTAATTTGCGTTGATTATTTGATTGAGTTGTTGTTTAAGACCATGCAAAATACAAAGCCGTGTCTTTATGGGTCTCCACACTATATGTTAATACAGAAGAAATATCTGTGCATGATGGCTGTGGCTGCACATCCTACATGTATGTTCACCAAATCATGAAAAAATGGAAATAAAAACTCCAAGACTGTGCAGGTCATAAATTGCTCTGCAAGTTGATTATAAAAAAAGTGAAACAAATAGTGTTAAACAGTAGTGTACTCCTCAGTACTCTGTCACTGTCCTGAACATTTAGAAAAACAATTAATTTCTGCTATGGGACAAATCTTGTAAAGCATGGAATGGTTTGAACACAAATTGGGCAGAAAGGACTAGCAAGTTGCTGAATTTACCCATAATCTGAAAAGATGAGACAAATGGAAAAAGATTGTGTGACCTTCTGGAACCAATAACAATAATTTTCTACTCCAAAACCATAATCTGTGTTCAATTCAGAATATACCTCATAATGGCCTTCTCTAACTGCATCTTGCAATGGTGTTATTTGATGATCTCCTTTGGCATTAACATCAGCTCCTGCTTTCAAAAGGTCATTTGCTATCGCATATAAGCCTTTCACACTTGCTTCATGTAGTGCAGTCCAACCTATGAAAAAGAAAAACCTCTATTTCACATTTTAGTGAACTAACCTATAAATATATAAGTAATTTTTTTTAATAAATATTTCAGAGAATATATTGTAAAGGTAAAAACTGGAGCATTTTTCAATAAGTTGTACGAAAAAGTCACAAAGGCTGGAAAACCTCATTATTCTGTCAAAATTTGCATGTACTGAAGAATCAGATGCTGATGTAACAATACTAGTTTCAGATTTTACATTTCTGTTACAACAACAACAAAAAAAGAATATAAATTATTCCACCCACGTCTTAGTAATTTCCCCCCAGATGAAGCATGTATGTTGTTTTAAGAACAAGATCATTTTTCATGGGACTCTTATTTACATAGCCGTGCTAAAGAGGTTAAGTTAGAAAGAAGACACAAATCGAAGACCTGGAGTCTCTACCGCTGAACAAAAATTTTTTTTATGACTATCCAAGAGTGGTTCAAATCTCCAAAGAAAGAAATGAAAAATCTGTACTGAAATTCTATATCCATTCCCAGCTATAACAAATAACTGAAGCTTCGCGACCCACAGAATGATTCTGCTCCATGAAGGAGATGTTGAGAAAAAATAAAAGATGGCATCTAGGTCTTTCAACTGGGTTTGGCACAGCCTTGCATCAGCTCCTTAAATGTTCACTTATGAGACAGTTTTTTATAAGGACGAGAGGAGCAGAGCATTTTGATGGACAGCCTTACTCTTCAGCCATTGCCCATTAACTCACACACTCAACATGTGAATTAATATGTGAATAAGGCTTATTAAGACTGTTCTGCTCCTACTAGCAAAATTAACTTAATTTCATTGGAAAGAGATACTTGATGCTCTTTTATATACCACGCTACCCAGAATATTGTAATTTGTATAGAACTGAGTTTATTATGGGCACAGGACATTCCATCAGCTTGTCCAAAAATTTTGTGCTGTTACAGGCTTTCTTCCCAGCTGCCTGAAACTCAACTTAAGTTTCAACTACATTGCCTAATGTTGACAGTGCTTCAAGATTAATGGCCTTTAACGGTATCATCTGTAAACCTTTGTACTTGCATTTCACAGAGCCTATTTCACTAAGACACTCTAGCAACTCCATATTCTGCAGCAAAAGATTGAAATGTTTCAAAGGGAGGATAAACACCTTTCACTTAGGAGAAAGTATATATTTCTCCCTCAGGAAAAAAGTATCCTCTATCTGATACAAGCCCCTGAAAAACTGAACTTGCAACACATTCAGTTGATAAGAGTTTACAACATTATTCTCCAACACTGTGCATGCTGCAGACCAAGGAGAAACACAAGTTTCTCTGCAGCTGTTTTTTCAGCTCCTTCAAGGCACCATTAATGAAGACTCCAACTGAAAGCACAGACTATCTCTATCATGTTGTTCATATACATATCCTGATTTCCAGGGAATAAAAAGGAGAAAAAAACTCCACCACAACCAATAAAAGAACAGAACAACTCAGGTAAGGTACTGAAGCAAAGTACTGTAGCACAGGAATCAGGACAAACACTAGGCTGAGATATGGGTAATCGTTGGAGGGCTTTAAAGAAAAAGGCATAGAGGTAGAATAATCGGAACAATGATTCCCAAAGACAGCAAGATGAAAGTGCATTTCAAAATGGCATAGGTGTACTTTCTGACTACATCTCCCTTACTGAAAAAGAAAATAAGAAAGGTCAGGTCTCATCTCTTGAAGGAGTTCAACTAAAACACATTTTCTGGAGTTACACTCCTTTGGCACCAAAAAAACTGCAGCCAGAATCTGGGTGTTGAACAAACGGTAGCCTGGTAAAACATGTAAAGGCAGAAAAAGGAAGCAACTGTGAGGACTAAAATCAGAAACAGTGCACTTTAGAACACTTGCCCACTGAGGTGGCATCTGAATCCACACTATCAACATTTTCCTGTTTTCAGCATCTGATTTTGAAACCCATCAACAAAGTATTTCCTCATCTGCCTGTAGTACAAAGTAACACACATTATGATTAACCCTGTTAGCTCAAATGCCAGACCTATGCTGTAAAAGTCTGAAATTTACTGCTGACCCAATATCTCAATATATTCCAGAAGACAGGGAATTTCTACCTTTATTTTGGTCTGTTGTATGCGATAGCCTTTAACCACAGAACACTTTTCCTTTTGTTCCCAGAGAACAAAATCCTAACTGCTGCTCAGAATGGAAACACTCTCATAATCAACCAAATGAGACAATCGCCTGTAAAACCATTTTCTTTTTTGTTCTAGAAGTTTATTAGAGCCTAATGTATGAGACAGGAAACTGAAAAAATAAGGAACAACAGTCCTACATTTGAAACAACAAATTGCTACTTTAGGATGTGTCAATGTCTTTGACACTCACACATGAAGCTGGGTAAGAGGAAATGCTTCAATCAAAATGTGCTCAGCTGGCCATTATTTGTCATTCTATTTTTTTTCTTATTTTGTGTCAAAGATGAAGTAAAAATGCAAAATACCAAGTATTCACAACTTTACAAAATCAAAGCAGTGCTAAATCATGAAGCTACAACTTCCTTGAAGATGCAAGGGGCAAAATCACAGTCCTTAAAAAATTAAACTGGAAAATCTAGATCTTGGTGTTTTAAGTTGCCACTGAAATGGACAAGAAAAATTATTTAAAAAACATTACGTTCATTATTTAATGGACTGACTTGTGATATGCATGAACAGGATTGCTGAATTGACGCTAAGTAAACTTAACTTCATCGCTTTGTAATTGTTAAGTGCTTTTTCTGCAAAATTTTCTTTTTTAATATACTTTATACATAAGTCTATATATTTTCTCATTAACAACTCCCAAGTTAAAAAAAGAAACCAACAAAAATGTACTAATTAGTCACAAAGCCACAATATTGTCCACTGCACAAAGTCATAATATGTACTTTTATTAGCTATAGCTAGATACTCATTTTAAAAATAGTATTTGAAAACTTACCGGCATAATCACATACATTTATTTTCCCACCAGATTTTATTATATTACGTACAAGGTCTAAATCTTCATGAAAAACAGCTTTATGTAGTAAGGTTTCACCATAAATATCCCTTCTGTTGGTTCTTGAAAGTGGAATGGGGTAACCACGATTTGCAGAATTCCTAGAAAAGGCGTCCTGTCCTGGAAAATAATGTAAAAGATCTGTTAAACAAAAAACTATCTTTTCTCTCTTATTTTGGCTTCACTTGGCGTTACAGTTAGTAAATAAGCTTTCTCGAGAAATAAATGCTCAATCGACTAGAAATTAACATTTCAAAAAACACATTACCAACTAAATGATAATACCATTCAATAAAAGATGATATAGTAAATTCCGTAACAAAACTCCAAATAAATTCAACACACGGGAATATGACTTTGTAAAAGTGTGTTAACTTTAGACTTTCTCCTTTTTAATGACATTTTTAATGACATTGTTTCCCACTGGGTGATTGAACTGCTATTCTAGGTTACAATTCATTACAATATGAGCACTTCAGTAGTTATTCAAAATTTTCTTTTCTTGAAAGTTCAATTTCTCAGCAGTTCTTTGTACTCATTTATGTTTTAAAACCTCCACTCTGTGAACAAGGAGTATTTACACTAGGATAATGATTAACAATAGCTCCCTCAGACTACTTTACTTCATTACTTCACAACCAGCTCAGACACTTTTGCAGTAAGCAAAAGGTGAAGAATTCCTTGGGAATATGAGACCTAAATGTAAAAAAATACATGTAGAACATACTATTTTTTAGTTTGTTATTTTACTATTTAAAAAAAAAAAACCCTATCTCCCATTATGCAATCATAAAATTTTACATCTTGGGTGAAATTATTTCCAATATACAATTCAGCTGTTCTGTACTTCACTACCAGCACCATCCCAGTACCCCTTCATACTGTGGAGTAGAGCATTTTGTATACTTCCTCTTCTGAAAAGCAGGGAGGGACAAAAGGAAAAGGGAAGGATAGGAGAATGCCCTGCAAGAAAACACAATCCATGGCCTAGGCTATTAACTGATCAAGTAATAAAAAACCAACTTGGGACTGCCAGCTATATATACTGTTCCTTTCCACAAGGTGTAAAACTCCACCTGGGTGTGGAGTTCTAGTAGGTGGTTAAGGAGCTTAATATGCAGGTTTAAGTATGACATTATGTCGTGGTTTAGGCCCATCAGGGATCAAAAGACCACGATTAGCCTCAAGTACTGAGGACCTCAGGATTGCCAAAGGGCAGAGAGAGCTTAATTGCCGCTTAAGGTTCAGGACAAAACAGACCAGGCTACTCGGCTCGGGGAAGAAAACAGAAAATAATTTAATGCAATATCAACTAAAACATACCCCCAAAAACCCAAAACATAACCAAAATGAAACACCACAAAGTGATAGAAAAATGAAAAGTCCGACCAGCCACTTAAGACCACTTTCTCCCCACTCTTCCCCTCTTCTTGGGCTCAGAGTCCTGATCCCGATGTTTTTACCTCCTTCCCCCATGAACGGTTGGAGGGGGGAGGGGGGAAGCAGGGAGTGGGGGGTTTAGTCAGTCTATTCCCAATAGCTTCTGCCGTTTGTCTCTCCTCAGGGCAGGTGGCCTCCGCACCAGTCCTCCCTGCAAGTCAGTGGGGTACCTCACACGCATGGCAGCCCTGCACGGGCTGCTCCGACACGCACTTATTCCAAAGGCTGCAGCTCCTCTCTGCCTCTCGTGTGGGGCTGCTCTGCAGCGTGCAGGCTCTCCAGCACGGCCTGTGCCATGGCCGTCTCCCCACACAGTCCCTCGCCCGTCTGGGCTCACTCACATGGAGCTGCTGGTGGCTCTCAGTCCTGCCATGGCCCTGCATGGGTTGCAGGGGTACAGCTGCATTCTCACCACAGCTTGCAGAGGGGTCTCTGGTCTAATGCTCCTCCTTCCTTCTTCCTTCTCTGACTGTGGGGTCTGCGTGGTCGCCTCTATCTTGTATCACTCTTACACCTCTCACCAGCATTTCAAATTCCCGTCCCTAACTAGTGCTGGCAGAGGCGCCACAATGGCCCAGCCAGGCCCGAGGTGGGTCTGAACCCAGGAGCCAGGGTAGAGTCCAAAAACTCTTTACCAGGTCTTCACTACAACCTGCTCCCGCTATTACCAAGCAAAAGCTGCTCCTTGCTAAACCATGACACATTAAAACACATAGTTCTCCTATAGCTGTAGTTTACAAAGGCTGATGTATCTGCTGCTTTGTGTATGGCAATATACTGTGAGTTCAGACTAATTCCCAATCCTCTTAAGTTTTTGACTCTGTCGGTTTTTAGAATTTGATAGTGGAGTCCACCCAGGACCTTCTCTGAGCCGAGCACATGGATAGTCTCTCTCCTCTACCTGCTCATGCTTGCAAGATCTTAACCATTTAAGATACTGCAGTCCCTAGTCAAAGCTAGTGTAAACCAGCCACACAGTTCACGAAGGATTAAACCACATAGACATATACAGAATAAGACCCAGTTTTATGATAAATTTATCTTTAAAATTATTTTAAAATACTTTCAAACTTCGTAATCTTTTAAAATAATTATAGGTGCACAGATAAACCCAGACTGAGTGGGCTTAAAGAACAATAAAAAATAAACCCTTTTAAGACATCAGTCTTAAAGATGCCGGAGTGATTACTTAAGTGAAGAAATTCTGTATGCTCCTACACACTCCCTCTGTGAGGCAAATAATTTCTGTGGATGCATCTTCAAAGGATGAAAACCGGTGATCTTTCTCTCTAACAAAGCACACTACAAGGAAAAATACTTCAAAGAGTGCTCCAGGACTGTGGTAGTGAAGGCCCTATAATCCTGTATTTAAAAGACAGGATAGTAACAGTTAGCATTCAAAATGGGAAAAACTGTTTTGTAGATGTCAATTCTTGGGAATGGCATTGCCCTCACAATGATGTTGCACACAAAATACCAGGTTACAGAAGGATATATAAATGCGTATCAGCACCTACTTTTCACTCTGCATGAAAACATTTTTCTTTGGCTTTTGAGAATACACCATATTTTGTTCATACACAACACTGTGATAAAAACTGCATCCTGAAAAAAAAATCTCATGATTCTTAAGTTTACAACTGCTAGGTTGCTAATATGTAGGTTTAAACAAGTGAGGCGAATTATCGTTAATTATTAAATTAATGTTTATATCACCTTTTTAAAAGAAATCCACACCACAATATCTTGGAAAGGTTACGAATTATATTCAATTTAGTACAGTCGTTCAAGAAAAAAACCCAAACTACATGTACAATAAATATCAGAGAATATCTTACTCAGTTTGTTTTTTATTCTCTTGCTCCATCTTCTCTCATTACTATCTCTATCCTCATTCAGAGTTATTTCTTGGTATATGTTGGTTTCTAGATCCAGCTTGTCTTTAGAAGCCAATTTCTGAGTTCTACTGACAAGAGATTTGCTTAGAATCAACAAAAATATTCTCTAGATAAATTGATGTTTATAGTAGAGCTAAGAATGTGACTTGATTTTAAAATACTCGATTTCAAAAGGAAATCCATAATAGCATGAAGACTAACTTAGGCAGTACTGAATAAAGGGAAAATCGGAAGAGAAACTTCCAGATCTTTAAACAACAAGTAAAACCTTGGCCTTTTGGTCATTTTAAGTCATTCACATGAGGAATTAATATGTTTATGCATTGTATTTGTAACATTAATAAAAATTATATAAAATTTAAGAATATTATGCATTATTTTGTCATACTCAAAATTCTTAGCTTTTGTTCTTGTAACATCACTGTGAGATGTCCTCTGCTGAGTCTCTTCTAGTATTTGGCAATGATTGCAATCACGACTTCCTTGCTTTCTTGGGGAGGTCTCTCTTAGCTGCATCACTTCCCTTGATGCTGTTTCAGCTGTTTCTGCGCATCCTGCAGCCTCCAATGAATATGAACTTCTCTCACTAGTTTGTTTTTCACTAGAGGCAACACTCCAGTAATTTGAAATTACATCTTTTTCTCTCTGATCACTCACAGGCTGTGACAATAAAGAAATATTACAAGAAACTGGTAAGTATGCAGTTAAAACAAGGGATGTATATACAAAAGCTCCAAGAAGATTGTCTTATAAATGATATGTGTGTTCACACGCAACAGAGGGGTTGCTTAAGTTAGTAACTGGAATTCTACATATATGAGAGACAGAGGCTGCTATCAGAGAAGTACTCCTAAAGTAGTATGCCACATCATGAGCGAGCCCCTGACAGAATTAGTGAAGGAACTTAGGGTACTCATAATCACAACATAAATTATACCTCTAGCTGGCTGTCAGTGAACAAAAGCTGTTACCATGTGAAAGCTGAAATGGCTTAACAGGTTCATTGTAGTCTCCTATGGACGTGAGCTCCTGTCCTAAGAAGTAACGTAATGTTTAAGATATCTTAAGCTACCGTGTCTTATTTCACTCTTGTACAAGCCTAGAAACGTGCACAAGATCAAAAAGTTATTTCTGAAGACACAGCCTGAGCTATAGGCACCTCTGATGAGATTCACTTCACTCATCTTCAGCCTTCTAAAAGCCGGGCATCTAGATGACACCAGGCATCCTCGTTACCCCTACCACTGGTGAACAAGAAGAGCTACTTTCAGAGATGATAGTGATTCAACTCATCCTCAGTTGTGAAAAGGCAAACATAAATAATTGGAATATACCAGAGGCTTATCTCTAACAGTAAGGGAGAGAAATTACACCCTAAAAGTATGTCATAACATGGCAGTTAATTTGAGTTCCTTGAGTTTATTCATTGCTTTAGTCAAGTGAGTGTGACATGCTCCCAAGTATCAATCATGTTGCTGAAATCTGAGTACTCATTTGCTTATAACCCACATGAGTAATGCTGAAAGCTCTTAGGAAACACCCTCAGCACACATGCATACAAATTCTTCCACAGTGATGTGGGACAACTTATTAGGCCTTTCTTGGGACACAGTGGAAATGGAAGATTCACCAATTCTTTTGACTGATATATTCAGCAGAGAGGCTACAGAAGAGGCAAATTGCACTCGTAGAAATAAGCCCTCAAGGCCAAGAGGTGAGGCCTGTTAACATTGTCGTTTGGCAAAACCAAGTATTTCAGTTTACAAAACTATCAACGCAAGTACTTTCCATGGCATCACATCTGCTATATGAATAGGGTCAGAGAAGAAAAAAAAAAATCCCACTTGCTTCATAAAGGACTCTGTTACTAAAATAAATGGGCTACCCAGCATGCTGATTGCATCTACATGACAGTACAAGCTCTCCTCTTTTGGGTACCTGTTTCACCACAAGGATACTCTGAAGAAACAAGGATGAGAAAAGACCAAGGTGAATAATACATTGTTAGAATGCAATGATCACTAAAAAATTAACTGGGACTTTTTCCTCATTAAAATACCTCCATACTTTCTGCCTTCAAGAACACAGACAGAGGGACAAAAAAAAACCTAAAATCAATTACTAGTCATAAAGCGGTGACAGATCTTCATTCACACTGGACCCTGTTTCACTATCTTAAATGCAATATTGAGTAAACCTATACGTTGTTTCACACAGCTGTACTACAAATATCAGAAAACTCACTTTATGAAAGTGCTTTGCAGGTTCCTCTGGTTATGAGACAATTAACCTAAAGACCTTTTGCAACCTTTCTGGTATATTACACGCTGTTATACTCAGTTGATACTACCAGCAAAAGACAGAATTAACTGACAGTCTTCGGATACTTTATGCCATTGTGGGGAACCAAAGTGGCTATAAAACCACCTCAAGTATCTTGTTATACTATACATGGCTGACCATTAACTTGCAGCTCCAGGTTTGTCAGACAACACAGACCAGAGAATCTGACTCCAGGTTTACAAAGCATGTCTACTACACTCTATAGTACAAACGTACCTACTATGTGTCTTTCTCTTTCCCTCATTAACAGGAAGAGACTATAGCATTGCTGTTCCTCTCCAGATTTTTGCATTTGTGTTGTTAAACTCAAATGACCTTGTTGATGGATCCACCAAAAACTTATCTACACAGGAATGCAGATAAGCCAGGCGCTTCTTTATTATGCAGAGTGCTGGGAAAACACGGGGGGGGGGGGGGGGGGGGGGGGGGGGTGCGGATGCATAAGATGTCCATCTATCAATTTAGCCCTTCACCTTGATCGGTTCACAACAAACACAAAATTTCCAAAATCACAGTGATTGGTCAAAAAAATATATCAGTCCCTTTGTTTTAGTAACAGCTAAGGTAACAGCCAAGGTAACCTAATAAATACATTTACCAGGGTCTGTTACGTGGCTAACGTAACAGGTCCCTATCAGGTGTGGTATGTAACTCTTGCAGTTCGATACTTACTTAATCAACAGGTGTTTGAGTTATTTGCAAGTGCTTAGCTAATTGATTGAACTATTACTAAGTGATTAATAAGTGCTTAACAAGTGCTTGACTACTTATTGTGATGATAAGTTAACTAAAATAACTGTGTATCTGCAACAACCTGTTCCAGATGACCTTAACAGCACAGGACAGGACATTGCACGAGAACAGCACAAAGTATGACAAGAAAACAGAAGGAAACATGTAGTATCCACATATACTGTCTTCTTCAGAGGAGGATATGAACATAAAACTATGCCTCTTTTTTTTTTCCAGAGTTCTTGCATAGGCAGAACTAAAGAAACT
Organism: Colius striatus; assembly: GCF_028858725.1. Lineage (NCBI taxonomy): Eukaryota > Metazoa > Chordata > Aves > Coliiformes > Coliidae > Colius > Colius striatus. The sequence goes on along the minus strand of NC_084790.1, from coordinate 50,434,035 downwards.
AAATGTCCTTCTACATACGCCTGTAAAAAAAAGCCCAAACATAAGTAATCCTTCTAGTCTGCAGCAAAGGGATAGCTCTAGGTTCTTTTGTAATATCTGCAAATCATTTCTATGCCACAGCCGTGAGAACTATGATAGCAGAAGAGAGCATACTACAGTCTGAAGGAAAAACAGACCCGGATGAAATAGGAATCTAGAGCTGGAATTGGCTGGTATATGCCAGTGTGCTACAGTGAACGGAACTGTGTTTTGGAGCTTTCCTTTGAGAGAACATAAGACACAGCAGACATACAGGGAGGGGTACTAGGAGTTTTAGAAACTCTCATACTGACTCTAGATTTCTATATCAGTCAATGAATTAACTTTACAATGAAATGACTACTATTCCATCAAGCTCAGATATCTTCTTAACATGTATAAATATCAAAACAGAAAAACACTACTGGACTTCAAAAACAAACCATAACAAATATATTAAATGTGTAGATGACTGATGATGGTTTGGTTTTTACTACAGTTCACATCTCCAAGTAATTTGGCTATTCTATAAATTATTTTATGATAAATATAAAATTTCAATTATGAATTAAACTTGCTCATTTTTTGTCCTCTGCAAGTTAGATCCTGTTCAGGCTTTTATTTCTTCCACCGGAATTGTAGCAAGTTGAGGCTCAATCAAGTTTGTTATTTGTCTATAGTCATCATCTAACTGAGGAACACCGAGTTATGAATTTAACTGCTCTCTCTCAGTGTTCAGCTGTCTCTCATCTGGCACTACAGGAGTGACAGATTGCACTAGAGTTCCTGACATGGCGTTCAGAGCTGTCTCAAGCTGTACTGGCAGGGCATCACTGTTCTCATCTGCTGATGGATCAATGGAAAAGGCATGACCCTGACACTCGAGCTTGTCAGGCAATGGGTTTATTATTTTATGACTCTCAGAATCACTGAAGCATCTCAATAAATATCTAATTTCAAATTCAACAGTATCTACTCCAGTAGATGCTTCCATGAAATCTTCCCCGGAGATATCAGTGAAAGATCTGTATCATTATTAGAGGAATGTTCTCTCACTGTGTTATCTGTGTCAATAATTGTCACGCAGTTCTCTGGCAATCCTCTAAAACTAGCATAAATATATCTTGTGATGTCTGTTCCTTTGGAATGGTTATTATATCCTCCAGAGGTGCATGCAGACAGAATTTTATTCCTAAAGTTCATTACCTAATTTCTGTAAAATCTAAACGTTTAAAAAAATGTTCATGAAAAGGAATGGAACAAATATTTATAGAAAGATATGTTATTAATGTTCACATTAGAAGGCATTAAGATATTTTTATTGGCAATTTTTGCATAAACTGCAAGCCTCAAGACCAGGGCTCCTGCATCCTCACAGTAAAGATGTTTTTCCTTAAGTTTAAATGGAACTTTTTGTATTCCATCTTTTGTCCATTACCCCTAGTCCTACCATTGGACACTACAGAAAAAAGTGCTGTCCCATCCTCTTGACATACAACTTTTAAATACTTGTAAGTATTAATGAGATCCTCCCCCTCAGTCTGTTCTTCTCCAGGCTGAACAGTCCCAGGTCCTGCAGTCTTTCCTCGTAAGAAAGATGCTCCAGTCTCCTAATCATTTTGGTGGCCCTGTGCTGGACTCTCTCTAGAAGTTCCCTGTCTCTCTTGAACTGGGGAGCCCAGTACTGTACACAGGACTCCAGATGAGGCCTCACGAGGGCAGAGGGGGAGCAGAACCTCCCTTGATGGTGCCATTGGCCTTCTTGGCCATGAGGGCACATTGCTACCTTCTGTTTACTACCAACCAGGACTCTCAGGTCTCTCTCTGCAGAACTACTTTCCAGCAGGTAAATCCCCAGCTTGTACTGGTGCAGGGGCTTGTTCCTCCTGAGGAATCTTCTGCCTTTGTTGAACCTCATGAGGTTCTTCTCTGCCCAACTCTTAAGCCAGTCAAGATCTCACTGAATGGCAGTACAGCCTTCTGAGGAATCAGCCAATATTCCCAGTTCAGTGTCATCAGGGAACTTTCTGAGGGTACACTCTGTCCCTTCATATAGGTCATTGATGAAGATTTTTAACAAGCCTGGCCACAGAACCGCCCCCTGGGGAATACCATTGACCACAGGCTCCACTGATCACCACCCTCTGGACTCTGTCATTCAGTCAGCTCTTGATCCACCTCACCGTCCACTAATCCAGCCCACACTGAGCTTTTCAACAATGTATGTAATGGGAGACAGTGTCAAAAGCCTTGCTGAAGTTAGGGTATATGACATCCACTGTTTGGAGGCTGCACCTTTGAGTTTACACATTGAGTACAGAACCACAAAACTGTAACTGTTCTTGGAAAAGTAGTGCTGCCACTGTTTTTCTAGTAACTTTGAGTGGCTTTTAACAGGTGCATTCATCTTTAGACCAATTAGTTTTGTTTTTCTTTTTTTTCTATTTCTGTTTCAAATGCTTCTGGAGGTGACAATCAGATGCCTCAGGAGATCTAAAACTTTATATATATATTTATATATATATAAAACATTTTTATATAATAGTGCTGTTGCTTAGTAATATTGGATGGTAAGAATATTTATTCCACTGCATTTCTAGAGTCTTGCTGCCAGCAAGTGGCAATATTGGGCAATGCAAAAATCCTTTAGCCACTGGCAGCATAATTTGCTATGGCTCATACACAGTATAACAACAGAAATCTCACTGCATTTACTTACATTCAGTTTGTAAGCATTATAAATCCCTGACTTTTCCAGGGAAAATTATTCCCCAGCCTGCTGTTCCCTAGCTTGTACCTACGCAGATAATTTTTCCTTTTAAAGTACTGACAGGTTTTTATATCACTGTACTGAATTAGACAGCTTCTTTTAGACCACTTTTCTAATTTTTGCAGATTTTAAACAATTGGGAAAAAACCTGACTGGCACAACCTTCCATACTTGAAGAACTGTTCTATAAATGGTGTGTAGGTAAATTCAGAACTTCCCAAGAAAAAGAAAAGTCTTGGTGCATTTGCTAAAAGGGCAGGTGAGACTTACATTAATATTCATAGAGAAGGATTAGGTAGGCATAAGTGGCTGATTTTGCAAGATTCTAAAAACCTACATGCCAACTGAAATGCAACACTTAAATGTGATTGATACTCACAAAAGCCCCATCCAACTACAGATGTCTATATTTCTTTAGCACTCATTTCTGTCAGAAAAAATCCTGTAGGACTTGCTCTACAAGTAATTAAAATGTGCACAACATAATAAAAGTTGAAACTTTCCCTCCCTAAAACCCTGCTTCAGCTGCTGCTTATCAATGGTGACACTTCAAGCCCTGGTGGCCAGGGAGTTCTCCCTCCTGTGGAAAGAACAAGGAACACTGTGTGTTCAGCGTTCAGCGAACGCTGGTGTGGTAAATGTGGTCAGAATCACAAAATCTCAATGGCTGGAAGAGATCTCTAGTCCAAACCCCCTGCCAGAGCCGGCCACCTAGAGTAGGTCACACAGGGACTCATCCAGGCGGGTTTTGAATGTCCTCAGAGAAGGAGACTCCACAGCCCATCTGGGCAGCTTGTTCCAGTGCTCCCTCACCCTCACAGTGGAGAAGTTTTGCCTTGTATTTCTTTGGAATCTCCTATGTTCCGGCTTGTACCCACTGCCCCTTGTCCTATAATTGGACATCATTGAGAAGAGCCTAGTAAGTTTCATGCAAAGAAGGAAGAATATTCCCCCTCAGTAGTTCAGCACTAAAATATCAACACTGTGGTATATCTGGTTTCAGACCTATCCTCCACCAAGAGACCTATGCTTTAATTAACTCATTTTAAAAAGCAGTTCCTATGTTAAAACGCCAAAGAGAAAAAGGTCTCTCTTTGGCATAAGGCTATTCATTCTTTCATGTTTTGAATGCCAACCATCTTACAGTATCTGTGAACCGATTCCACTGAGCATGTGCACACTACTTCAAAAACCTTGATTTAAATCCTATCATCCTCATGTCTCAATTATTCCCAGCAGAAATCCAAATCAAGGTGCTCCTTAATGTTGTTATCTAGTTCAACCCCTTTGCCAGAAGGCATATGTTCAATTGGATGAGCTTGTTCACAGCACTGACCTTAACTGTTTCCTAGGATGAGACATCTACTACATTTCTGGGCAACCTGTTCCACCCTCTTCATAAAAAAATTCTTCCTTATACTTAGCTTGAATCTACTCTCTTTTAGTTAAAACCCCTTACCCCCTGTCCTATTGCAACACACCTCACTAAAATTTTGCCCCCTTTAAGAACTGAAAGGCCACTATATGGTCTCCTTCTCTATGCTGAATAACCACAACTCTCTCAGCCTGTCCTCACAGGACAGGAGCTCCAATGCTCTGATCATTCTTGTGGCCCTCCTCTGGACTTCACCTCGACAGGCCCACATCTTTCCTGTGCTGAGGACCCTAGAGCTGGACACAGCACTGCAGGTGGGGTCTCACCAGAGGCGCAGAGGGGCAGAATCCCCATCCTTAACCCTCTGTTACTATTGGTGCAGCCAGGGTTCAGTCGGCTTTCTGTGCTGTGAGTGCACATTGCTGGCTCATGTCCAGTTTTGTGATCCAGCAGTACCCCAAAGCTCTTATCGCAGGGCTGCTCTCTATCCCATCCTTCCTCAGCCTGTGTTGTTACTGGGAGTTGCCCTGACCCAGGTGCAGGACCTTGCCCTGGGCCTTGTTGAATCTCATGAGGTTGACACAGGCTCACTCTCAGGCTTGTTCAGGTCCCTCTGGATAGCATCCCATCCCTCAGGTCCGTCAACCACGTCAAATTTGCTGAGGATGTACTCAATCTCATTGTCTAAATCACTGATGAAGATATTAAGCAGCACTAGTCCCAACACAGATCAGTGAAAAACATCACTTGCCGCAGATCTCTATCTGGTCATGGAGCCACTAACCACTACCCTCTGGATACAATCATGAAACCCAATTCCTCATCCACTGAACAGTCTACCTATCAAATCCATATCTGTTCAAGAGACAAAGATGTTGTGGGGGAACCCATCGAATGCCTTACAGAGCCAGATGCAGCAGTCCTTCAACCATCTTTGTGGCTTTGTGCTGGACTCTCTACAATGTGTGTCTTTCTTGTACTGAGAACACAGAACCGGACAGAGTTTCTGGGTTGGATGGTTCACATGGATGTATCTTTTGAATTTTTACGACTGTGTCTTCTGGAAGCTGTCAGGGAATTGTCTCTTCCCTCCAAGGTTTTCTTTTACGTGTGAAAAAAGCAGTGCTCACAAGCAGATAATTACTAAACTAAACAGTATTATTTGTGAGCTCACTTGTAACATTCAGATTGCATTAAGCTTATCAAAATTAGCGTTGGTGCAGCCTCCATCCTCCTACTTTCCTGCGCTGTGTACTTCCACTCCTCTTGCTGCACTGGCACTTATCTAACCTCCCAGGGAGCTGGACTGAAAAGATAACTTGGCTGAAAACTAAGCTAGCTAAAACATAACGAGCAGCACCTGACAGTTCTTTCCCAAAATTTGCTTCATGCTAGTGCTGGCCCAAAGGAAGCAGCAGAAACATATGGAAAAGAAAAGGGGCAGTAACTTGCAACACCCAAGCAGATCGGCTCATGCTTTGATTCAGTATCACTGAGAATGGAGCTGACAAACAGAGGAAAAAGTAGCTCCAAAGCTATTCCCTCACTTTTACCTTATCAGTAGTGAAACCTGTAGCTCATGAGCAGCTTTAGGATTGCCAAAGAGAAGCATCAAAGAGACTGGTACTATATTTTTGGCCGCAAGCCATTAATCCTAAACACGACAGTTAGAGACATTGTTCTCAAAGACCCTCTTTAATGCCTCTCTCCTAACTTTCATTAGTAGAAAACACCTTCATTACTTTAGCTTAAGGAACAGCTCTTATAGATTCTATGTCATAGCAACGTCTTTCGTACTTCATTGTTACTGCTATGCTTCTACCTGTGTGACCTGCAAGCTTTATAAACTGCAGTTCCTACCTACAAAGCAGAAAATAAATGTTAGTTCTTAAGTAGTTTTCACCTAGTGCACAGAATGTCTGCTTTTTAAAAGGAAAGAACATTATATTTTTTAGTAGAATATTCTCTAATGCTAATTAAATTAGATGGCATTTTATATATATCCAGTTGTAAAAATACACTAACCTTTTCTTTTGAATCCTTCTGAAATCCATTCAATTTTGTACCTAAATTTAGGAGAGTAAACAAATACTTGAGTTGTACTTTTCACTTCTGAAAGTTCTTATCATCTCTAAAAAAAAGGCCCCACTTATTGGTTAAGGCTGAAGTTTTTAACCTTAAAAATTGCAGTAGTCATGTTCCCTAAGTGGAACTGACTCGAGTTTCCAGTAGGTTCTGTTAATCACCAAATTACATTTCAGGGCTATTTTGTCACATTTCCTCACTACGGTTGAGAGGTTTGTGTTTCCAAAGAATGTATCAGATGCTACTCACATCACAATTATACATTAATTGTGTAATTACAATGCAATTAAGTCAGTACAGCTATAACAATCCAATAATTTACTTCCTCTGAAAAGGGCTGGTCCCAACCCACCTGCTCCCATCCCTGTGTTTTGACATTCAAGTGAGGCACAGGGAATTTCCTAGTCAGAAATAAAGAGAATGATTTTCTATTGAGTTAGCAAAAAGTAGTTGAAAAGGGAAACAGCAAAACAGATGACATCGTCTTGCACTCCTAGAAGGACAGAGGAAAGGAAGTACAGCTGAAGTAGCAGCAGGTGATAGACAGATCTGGGGAATGACCAGTAACATATTTGTTTCTCACTTCATTACAGATCTCTTTGAGTAGGAACCCTCCATCACTGTTACATCCACATTTACTTTACACATCCATATGCACCTGAGTACCATTTGACTGGTAACTTTTGTCAGTAAATTCCCCTGTAATGAAATAACTTTAAGGCAGAAATACACCACTGGCTTGGGAAAACAGTCACGTCTTCAAACAATCCTAGCAGAATACTTAAAAAAACCATAACTCGTAGTCAAAGGCAAATACGAAAACAAAACACTTGTTGCAAAGGGTAGACATAGTAAGATTTTAAATAAGCCTACAGAGATACTCATCTTCAGCTTCTCAAATGATTCTGTCAGAGCTAGACTTTCATTTTGTACAAGATACAACATACCTACAGAACCAGTTTGCTGTCCCTCTGCTGCAGCATTTAGTGAAAAAACAAGCTTAGAAGTATTTTCAGTAAGTGATGGACATTTTATCCAATCCCTAGAAAAATAGAACAAAATTTCTTATTGAGAAAGAATTGTAATCTGCTCATCTTAACAGAATTTCTACAGTGCTTTTAGTTTATTTTTGCAATTTTGTACTTAAAATTATTTGTGGAAACAACTGCAGTTATTTTAAAGATATACTTTTCTTTCCAAGGATGTGCACTAAGACTTTCAGATTTCCTAAGTGCAGATAGCTATGTTGTACATTCATTCTCTAAGTAAAAAAAAAAAATAGCCCTTCCTATTTCTATTACTTCTTTCTGTATTTCTATTATAAATCCATCTTCTACTGAAATCTGCCATAGCTTCTAAGAACAAAAGGTCTAATATTATTTATGAGAAATTCTTCTTTATTTGTCTAATGGTTTTCCCTGAGTAGTTTACTGTCATTCCTGTGGCTTATGTCCCTATAACATTAAAGGTATTATCATCAATGAAAGCAAATACAGGTGCAATTTCACCCATACTGGACACCAAATCACCTCTCATATAAATATAGATCATTCACAAAGCAAACAAGAAACCCTCTGCACAACAGAAGAGTGATAATAACATCAAATGGAGGTATAACAGGTCTATTTCAATACAGTACATCCAAGTGGAACTCCTGTGTGACATATGACACTCACTGAAGAAGAGACTGAGATTGGTCAGATGCACCTGCCTCTTTAGATATCTGAATTAAAAAACAAAAACAAAACAAACAACAAATTAGTAAAAAAGGACTTCATTATCTGTTTTCTCAGATTTGATATATACATACCTCCCTTCTGCAACTGAGTTGAGAAACTGAATTTTTATAAGATCTTTACACTAATTACTAATAAGATACAAAAGCCATTCCGCTTTACATCCCTCCTTTTTTGTGCTACTTGAGAAAAACATTGAAAAATAAATCAAGACTGTGAAACATGACATCCACCCAGAAGGAAAACATACCTATATACAAGCATATGATTGCTTTTACACGTGTTTATACATCAAAAGACTAAAACACAAGTTATTTTTATTCCAACTCCTAGTTTTCAACTTTTGTAGTAACAATTCCCTCTTTTCATTAGATAAGACAGGGTGCTGCTCCAGAGGCTGTAGCGTTCAGTATACAACTCTCTATATTCCTGGAAAAGGCAGAATGAAGGAATTACCTGACAAGACCTGCACTTCGGCAAGCTCTATGTGGCAAGGCTGCCACATGTGGACACAGGAAAGGCCATGTGAATAAGGAGAGAGCTGATGTCAGAGCAGAAGAATTTACACTCTTTAGTAAAAGGAATGTGAATTTGCTTTCTGTGCCTCTGACTGCATGAAAGAGGAAGATCAGAAAAAGGAGCTTTTGTGTAAAGTCTAAGGCAAGTTAAGAATGGTGAAGACAGGCAAGTGACCTGCACAACTGTTTTCTTCCATATGAGCTGAAGACTGGGGCTCACTAGTGGACATTCAGCATACTGGCTGCTATTTTAAGTAAAACGTTGACAAAGTGGAGAACATCCACAGCACTAGGAAAACTCTGGGGAAGAACCTTTTGGTGTGAACTTCAAGCAACAATGTATTTGGCTGGTACAAATTTTATTTTATTGCAACACAATGAAACCAACCATTTTAGCAAAGACCTGAAGAGCAACAGGTGGAGATTGCCCAGTTGAAAGACCTGCTAAAAGGCTACCTGGAAAAGAACAGACTTTAGAAACAGTCTGTGCAACAATTTTTGACTGATGTAGTTCCAAAATATGGCAATGAAATAGCTGGCAGAAAGTTACTGACTTTGCCAAATACACTCTTTGGACAAATCAGCTTAGTTATTTACACAGAACATGATCCAGAGACAAACTAAGGTCAGGAGGATAGCAGAAAAACTAACAAACCTCTCTGACTGGCTAATATTGCTCAAACAGATTCTTAAACCTCAAAGAATTATTGTTCTAAGTCAGAATGAGGAGCTATCTTGTCTGCTAAAAATTACGTTCTAAGTAAAATCAGTGTGTTGTTGATTGATTGAGAGGTCTTCTCAAATCATAAAAGTTACACAAACAGTATTTGTGGCTATTGACTGCAGTACTTTTGTCCTGCTGTTTTGCTCTTGGTAAGGAAATTTCTGCCGAACTCCACAGATTTTCCTCATTTGAGCAGTTATGTATATAGTTAGCTATCTGATGGGACTCTGGACTTGTTCCAAAAAGAGACTAATGTTTAAAAGCCGTAAATGACACCTAACAACTTCAGCTGCACTTCACCAGAAAGAAAAAAAAAATCAGAAAAAAGTGAAAGCACAAACTTAAAATTATGAGGCCTGCCTGAAGAAGCCACAGAATAGAGTATCAACACATAATGCAAACGACTTGTTGGTTGGGAAGAACCTGAATCCTACGAAATCTCTGTCTGTATACCTAGCGCAACTCTAGTGGTAGAAAAGTCTTACAATCCCTTACATGAAAGAATTGAAGATAGGGCTCCCACAATCCACCTGAAGTACAAAGAAAACCAAGATTCTTTGAACTGGAACACAAGTTACATACCCTGAAAAAAAAAAATCACAGACACTTCAGGCTGCATAACATGACATCACATCAAGATGCTGTATTCACATAAGATCATTTCTGACCACTGCAGAAGGAAAGCTTCAATGTAAGCACTTTTCATAAAGGCTTTCAAGAGTGGCTGAAGAGCTGCATTGGTGCAATCTACATCTGGAAGTACCATGGAAGAAAGACCAATACTGTTCATTAGAGCACTCAGTAAAGATGTGAATGTTAATCCATCACCCCACAAACAAGCAAACAAAAAAGTGAGAGTTCCCCCCACTGTACTAAAAGTGAAAAGTACTAGGTTTCTTTGCTTTTCTATTTTTCCTCTTGTGGATTTGTCCTTAGACCCGGAAAAATCCTTTACTGGGGCTGCAGACTGGTGAAAGCCATGAAGCCAAAGACGTTGCTTAGGCAGCAAGCAGACAGTCAGATCTCCTTGCAGAGTAAAAGGGAAGAGAGTAAATGGGAACTTTACTCATTCTTTCTGTCCTTAGAAAACTGTGATAAACTTCAGTCAAGACAACCCTGGGACATGAAAGCTGTAACATAAACTTACGGAGAAAAGCCTTTGAATTAACAGCATCTTTTCTATTTTGTTCATTGTTTCTCACATTGCCAGCTGAGACAAATTTATTTGCAACGTTGTAATGCTTTGTAAAAAAATTCACTTCAGTAGTATCTTTTTCCAATGTAGTTTTTGTCATCTAGGAAGCATTTTAGTGCTTTTAAAAAATGCTTTTATACTAGAATAAATAGACAGTAGATAAGACTAAACATTGGTCTTTGGACTGGTGAATTCAAAGCACTAAAGACAGTGTAACAGACACAGGTTTTAAAACAATCTCATTTTAAAAGCTTTGTCTCTATTGTTTAATGAGTGTCATATGCAGATGGAAAGCTGATTGTTCAACTGGACACAAGTTTATTGGCTAGCTATCAACTGTGGCAAAAAAAAATGAAAGGCAGGCTAATTAGCAGAATTATCCATAAAGTAGAGCAACTACCTCTTGATCATGGAACTATTTTATTGTACATTTCAGATTTTTATCTCTTTTTTTAAAGAAACAATTGTCAAATTGTTGGATTACGCTAATCACATGAGTAGGGAGGGTATATCCTGGCATGATTAGCTCAGATGCTTATGTTTCACCCCCTGAAGGGAACACACTAAAAGTTTGTGCTCCATGACTTCCCCATCCTTGTAATACACTTATTCCTCAAACCTGAAAGGTTATACTCCCATGAAATATCAGGAAAGAGATAAGATATATTCCTGAAGAGAATGTGCTACACAAGTGACAACTGTCAGCTGCAAGCCATCAGGCTCTTTTGCACATGAAGAATGTGAGTCCCAGTGTGTTTATTAATAATTTATAGATATGTGTAGCAGGAGACATACCATTTCTATACCTCCTGGATTTATCTGTTCTATCTCCTTACTATATGTGTGATCACAAAATTTCTGTATAAAACAGATCTCCGGAGAGGTAGCCCCTAGGGAAAAGAAAAAAAAAAAAAGAGAAATAAAAATACAGTAATTACAGTAAGTTTTGATTACAGAAGTCCACAAATGTCTATATAAATTTCTACATAACTCAGTACTTGAGGTGTAAGTACCAAAGCTTCTGAAATGCAACAGACTTAAGAGGTTAAACAGTCTATCTGAGTAGACTTTGCAACTACAATTACAGGAGAGGTCACACAACAATGAAACCAGCTGTGAGGGAAACGTACTTCACTTAGTGTTCTGGAACTTTCCCTGAATTCATATTGCAGACAAACTTTTTCCTCTTATTTTTTAAACTAGCAACTGCAGTTTTGGTGAGCTGCCTGACACATTCGACTAAAATATCTGTACTCCTATATGGAATAATTTATTTAATGACTCTGCAAGGAAAGAAGTTCTCTAAAATGTTGCAACTGACACTAACAAAACACTCATCAAATTAATCTCCATGTTATGTATCTCATCACCAAACTGCAACTCTACAAGTAAGCATAAATACATGAATAATGAAATACTAATTCCGACTTACTGAACATAAAGTGCTGCAGGTAGAGTGCTAAAAATATCACAATCCATCACAGAGACAAAAAAACCCCACCTAGCCCTCAGACAAATCCCAGTTCCACTAACTGAACTATACGTCAAATAAACATGCCTTAAACCATGTAAGTTCAATGTTGCCATTTCAGTGGATAAGCACAAGTAAGCTCAAAACAGGATGATGCTTTCCTCAGACAAAACTACGGAGCAACTATGAACAGTTCAGCAGCAGGAAATCACAGCCACGGGAAAAGTTTCTGCAGGTAATATTTGTATTAACTCAGAGTAGGCTGATAAAAAATGGTAGTCCACTCAGGTCTTCAAATTGGCAAAAAGATAAACAAAAAAACTTCTGGAAGAACACATAGAACACCTTGTGTCACTTAAAGAATTGTCAAGACACTGTACTGCTGGAATGAAACATACTGAATGAAAGACAAATGGATTACACAAAAATGTCAAGGAAATACAAACAAAATTATTACGCAAGTACAATGTGCTTGCTCATGCAACCTGCTCTAAGGGAGTTATTGGGAAAGATTTTAAGGCTTTACATAAGCAAGTGTGCACTTACATTTAAAGTCACTTAAATACACTTAAAATAATACACTTAGATAGTACACTTAATACATTGAAATGTCCCTACTAAAATTTTGTATGTTAGATTTAAAACAAATGTTTACATTAATTTTGTTGCTAACAGATATCTATTAAACTTTTTTTTTACAAATTATATATCCAATTAGAGCTACATATGACTAGTCTATGTATATATTCCATTTATATTATTATTATGTGTTTATATTCCATTTATCTCACTTGCTCAAACACAATACATATAGCTACATTTAAAAAAAAAAAAGAAATCACTATATTTAGCTCAAACACTTCCCAAGACAGGCATTCTCAGTTATAGTGCGTAGGAAGAATGGAGAAAATAAGAGCAAACCTATTTCTCAAATATTAAAAATGTGCTGAACATTCTTCTAAAATGTGAGCAAAAACTATGGATATTATAAAAGATCACATACAGTTCATAAGAATTAATTTCACGGAACTCTTAAGTGTAAATAACATGCACTCAAGACAACATCCACAGCAACAGTGGAAAACACCAATACAGATAAAAAAAATAAGCTGTCCTACCTTCATTAATTATTCCAGATGTTAGAGCTATGTCATTATAACAACAAGACAACCTTTGGGAAAGAGAAAAAACAAAGAAGGCTTTATACATTTGTATTCCCCGCTTTTCAGTCTAATAAAGAGCTGCTGAGGGTAGCCGAGGGCAGCTATTTTAACCTCTGCTGTTGGGACACTGCTAACCACAGGCTGGGTGAGCACACACCAACTATAAAATATCCCCAACCTGTAAGGATATGCCTGATACTTTGCAAAGAAAACTTTAGGTACACCACTACTTTGGAGATCTCCAAGGAATACTGGGTCACAAAACCAGTACAAAGAAATGCAGCTGCTTGGTTAAGATTATTTCTGAGGTATAACATCAGCAGTTTTATTTAACAGCGTTTTCCTTATTTTCTCAGAGTAAAGTTCTGGTAACTTCCATAGACTAAAGCATTTTCAGAGGGTCTGAAGGCACAAACTCAGAGGCCCATAAGGTGTGCACAAAATAAATGGGACTACGTGCTGAGTTGAGAACTGCTGAGTCCAAGGGCACACAACAGCAGAGATGAAAAAAAAAAGAGGTTAAAAACTCAAACAAAACAACAGAAACATATTTAATAAATGATCTGGCTGTATTGCACTGGCGGGGGCGTTTCCCGTGCGTGGTATTTTCCTGAAATGGGCCCTGGAGCCGGCTAGGCCGAGGGCAGCCGCCCGCCTCTCCCTCAGGGTCCGGCTGCGGGCTCCCGCTTCTCCCCGCGCCACAGCTGGAGCTCAAAGTAACACTGGACCATCACCTCCTCCTACGGAACTCTGCGTCTTCCACATCACTCTCTGCCACTGAGCCCTCTATGATGGTCTCGTCGCTATCGCTATCCCCTCCGCTGCGTAGCTCGTCCATGTCGCCCCTTTTCCTGTCGCGTCCCCTCCCGTCGGCTCCCGCCGGCCGTAGCCCCTCCCCGCAGCGTGCCGCGCGGCTGCCCTCGGAGGAGGTGCCGGCGGCCGTGCTGGGCAGGCGTGAGGCCTGCGGGCCGTCCCTGCTCATCGGGTGGCACTGCTCGTCTGGGGTTCGCGGTTCGGGAGACACAGAGCAAGACAGGAGAGCCCATCCTCAACGTGTGCAGCCCCTCGAACACGGGTAAGCTTGGACTGCCTAGTGGTAGAATTTAAAGACAGGAAGAGTCTCCTTCAGCACAACCAGCCTTGGCCTACTTGGGGCAGTGATGTCATCCCCATGCTGTAGACAGGGGGTTGTGCCTTCTCACTGGCATAGAGCTCTTTGTTTGAGCGTTGTGCACAGCATTCAGCAGAGCCACACACCACTTAACATACTCATACTGACCTGTATGCCTACTGATACATTTTCCTAATTTCTGTACTTTAATGGCCACATTGAACTAGCTCATTTTATCTGCTGGACTGAATATGATGAAGGGTTCATACGTTCAAGAGCAGGAATGTGTCTGAGGTAACCAGATTACCGGCATTTTTGCAGTATTGGCAGTAGCACTCTTGTATATACCGCACTAATGACAGCAGTGTTTTCCTCAAGCAGACTGTTGTGCCGCAGCTTTGCCTTCCGTCTCTGCAGGAGTGGAGACAACATTGCTTCTGTGTCATCTGTCAGTGTGACACTGGGCTACAGGAAGGCTACGAGAGCTACAGATAGAAAAACTCCATGGCAGGAGGTGTGATGTCACATACTGCAAATTTCAAGCTCCCGCTCCCAGTGAACTTGATGACAGAATGTGCACTTCTAGTACTTGCCAAATCATATTCCTCACTGCTGTGGAAAAAGTGTGGAAAACCGAGCAAGATACTAAAGGCCATCTTAAATTCTGTATCAGGTATATGTAGTTATTGCAGCTGTGTACAGACTGCTGTTTTGCTTTGACATAGTCATATCTGTATATAATGTACAGCAATTTCTGGACATATTAACAAATTCCTCCACAAATCTCACTGGTGACACTTTACCCTTTTAAAATAATCGAACGTGTGACACTCAAGAAAACATGTTGAAAAAGAAACTGACAGGGAAGGTGGATACACAGTAGTAAGCTATTGGGATTTACAAGCATGACATTGAAAATGAGAACGAAAAGCATGTTAAGGTTTAAAAACACTGAGCTGGAATGAATTATTTCATCATTGACAGCAAGTACTTTGGGTGGAGGTCATAGGAAACCTGTTCATCAGCATATCCTTTTTGGAGAATCGCATTAGCACTTCACAGCACAGTGCCATATATGGTACTGCAACGGCACGTCTGAGGAGCAGTGTTGGAATGGCTGGAGCGTGGAGCATCTGCGGCAGAATCACTGCAGACTGTATGTTCTATTTAAACATGTTAACCTGCAAGCTCGGGCCAAGAAACATGGAAGCGGCCACACAAAACTAGAGCCATTCATTGCAGCCAGGAACAGTGCCTCGCCCCTGACTGACTCGGTGCCTGAACAAGATCCTCCCTAAGTTCTTCGTGAGCGAAGAATGACATTTCCTCTGTGGCCAAAAACCATACACGTAAATATCTTCCTTCCCTTCCCTTCCCTTCCCTTCCCTTCCCTTCCCTTCCCTTCCCTTCCCTTCCCTTCCCTTCCCTTCCCTTCCCTTCCCTTCCCTTCCCTCCAGGGCTCTCCCCCGGCAGGAGGGCTGAGATTCAGTACTGTGTTTCTGGTGAAGCCCAGGGCTACCCTGCCCGCTGGCCTTGCCCGACAAGGCTCGGCACCGCCTGCTCGCGGAGGGGGGAGCGGGGGCGCGGCGGGGGCGCCGCGCCGGGTGCCGGCCGGTAGCGCTGTCGGCCGATCAGCATATGTAAATAAGCCTCATCGTGCGGCCCAATCGCGGCGCGCGGAGAGGGGAGCGCGATGGCCCATTGGCGGGTAGCCCATGGCGAGATGGCGTGTTCGCCGCTCCTGATCCAGAGTCGAGCTGTACGGCGCTCGCCGGGCGGTTGCCGCGACGACGCAGCGAGTGACGCGCCTCGGGCTGGGCGTGCCGGCGCTCGCCATTGGCTGCGCGATCGGGCGATGGCGGCGGCTGGCGTGTCGTGCCCCGGGTGTCCTTGCTCGGAGCGGAGCGCTTGGCTCAGTCCGCAGCGCCGCGGGACGGAGGCCGGTGTGGCGTGCGTGCGGCGGTGCAGCGCCGGAGCGGTGAGTGAGGCCGGCGGGGCACAGCAGGAGGGCAGCGTTTCGGTCAGGCGTGGTGCGGGCAGCCCGCCATTGCGGCACAGATCCTCCGTGGCTGGGCGAGGGGCGGCGGCTCCTGGGAGGTCGGCCGGTTGACGGCGGCGCGGGGCAGGGCACCGTCGGCATCGCTGCTCTTCGGGAGCGGCGGCCGCCCGGCGTCCCAGCCCGCTTTCCCCGCCGCCCTGAGTGGCTGGCGGGGAGGTGGGAGCGTCTGTCTCGATGCCTTGCTGATATGTGAGGGCGCGGTCTCGCAGGGTGGGCCGCGGGAGGCCCTGTGCGGCTCGGCAGTGCGCGGAGCCTCCGCGGCTGCGGGGGGAAGCTAGGCCTACCCCCTACCGGCCTCCCGCGGGCTGCAGGGCGGCCCGTCCCGAGGTCACACGGGACGGCTGTGCCCCCCGCCACCTGAGGCTTGAGAGCGGCTTCAGTGGTGGGCCGGGGTGGCTTTCCTCTTTAAAAACGAAGAACGCTATCTGGCAATTTGACGCGGTCTGTGGGGGGTCCAGGCTTTTCAAGTTAGCTTTGCACGAGCTTTGCTCAACTCTTTTTGCCACTCGATGCCTTTATAATAGTGTAGCTGTTGCTGAGTCAGCCAGCAAGAGGTGGGAAATTCGGGCTGATCTAATAGATGGTGTTGCAGATGGCTGCTCTGAGGTTAGTGAGAGCTGTGTGTCTGACCTTAGGTATTACGGTGAATAGTCGTACAGTTAGGTGGCAGATGAATGCGCTAAAACATTGCATACAGTCAGCCTGATTTACTTTTTACGTGCTGGTTTAGGTTTATGGAGGAATTGCAGTTGGATTTTTTTTTTTTTGCATTTTGATTTGAATCCCAGAATAGATGGCTTTACTTAATAGGCTCCTGGAAATATTTGATTGAAAACAAAGACAGGCAGGAAAGGGGTGAGATTTGTAAAGCACCTCTTTTGAACTGTCATCCTGAAATGTAACAAAACTGTATTACCAATATAATGTCTTTATGTCTTGCTGATTTAAACTGAGTCAGTATTGCTATGAATTAGAAATACGAGCTGATCGGATTGATTGATTGATTGATTGATTTTGGAAGCACGCATTAATGCAGAATCAGTGCACGAAATCTTTGTCAGTATTTTCTAGAAATAGCAACTGCATAGAAAAAAAAACCCCAAACAACCCTGTGCGTTTCAGGCAGGTTAAATAAAGGCTTTACGGAATCCTTTTAGTTTAGGAGTTACCACCAGCCACTTAGTTAACCCCAACATCAACAGTGAGGCATCCTGCGTTTCATCGCAGTAGTAGGTTAGAAAACATTGTCTAATAATGGATATTATGCATAATTACTTTCATAAATTAATGCTAATTAATCTATAGGAAGCCGTTTTACTCTTGGTAGTTTTGCTTAGAGATGTGAAAAATAAGATCTGAAGACAGACTTTGAAATGTTTCTAGCTTTAGTAACAGATACCTTTCATTTTGATGAGGAAAATTTATAATACCACTTTGGAACAGTTTTGCAAGAATACAAATTTCTGAAACAGTATGTAGATTATATTACATGGGGAAAAACAATGGATAACGTTGACTTATAAAGGAGTGGTTTGGGTTATTTCTATTTGTTAAAAGAAAGCTTTCAGTCAGGAAATGAAATAATAGGTAAATAAGGAAGGTGATTCTCTCAACGATTTTCCCTGTTTGGTTCCATGAAGCCATGAAAATCCTGCCACACCTTCCCTGCAGAAACATAAAGAGAAATGTATTGGTGCTGCTGGTGCTCATATGATTGTGAGTGACATTGGTAGGAAATCCAAGATGATTCTGGTATCTTCAGGAACACTAAGCAGATATATTTGCTCTTTTATTTTCTCAGTTGAATGACAGCTTCGTTTTTTATGTCCAAGCAAACAAAAAATATTAGAAAGACTGCCTTCCAAGAAGCCTGATGGCTGGATTGTCACTTCTGAGACCACATGAAGGGATTTTTTTTTTTATCCACTTTGAAGTGACAATGTGTGGAGCCCTGAGTCTTCTGTGGAAATCTTTACATTGCGAAGTTTGGACACAGGAATATATTATAGATGGTCTTTGTTAGCTAAACTGATATTTAAACATCTTTTATAGTGTTGTCACATAGTTAACATTCACCAGAGTTTTATAAGCTGTTCATCTTGTGCAATGAGAAAAGCAAAGTCCCAGTACTAATGTCTTTAAGAGGCATTTTTATGACGTTTTGTTTCTGTGCTACAAAACATAAGTAAACATCATTTCTGTCAAGTGTTTGTTACCCATTGAAAGCAGAGGGGATGATGGAATGCATCAGTAGCCTTGGAATTAGTTCTGGGTACAAGAAAGCCATCACAGAATAGTGTATGTGAGACGGATTCATGCTTGAGATGAAAAAGGAACTGTTTTGAATGTGATTAACTTGAATCACTGAAGAATGTTGAGCAGAAAGTAGAGAAGATGTAGTCTTCTATGTAACTTTGCAATTCTTGCTGTTGAAGTTGAGCATGACCAAAAAAGGTTCGTTAGTCACTTATATAGTTAAAGTTAATATTTGTAATGGGAAGAGTGAGTAGGAAGAAGTAACAAAATTTAGTGTTTGCTTATGTAGGTGGTAAAAATGAGAAATTGGAGCCAAAGTGGTATCAAAATTGTATGACAGGATGATATTAAGGGCTGCTTTTAGAGTGGACTAATAAGCAGACTTATTAGTAAGACCTTAAGAAACAAGGGACATATGTATTAAAAAAAATGAGAAGGCAGATGCAGATCATATTAGAAAATATCAGAAAGTTTAAAATAAATATGTTTTAGTGAAGATTAGGTTCTGTACAACTTGGGGTTGTTTTCCTGAGGGATGACTTGCAGAAATTTATAGAGCTCCATCTTTTTTTTTTTTTTTTTTCCCCCCCATGAATCTGGTACTTGCTTATATGAAATATTTTTTTGTGTTACAGGTTTGTTAAGTGTAGAAAAACAGTCTTGAAAATGTTGTCCAGACTCTTTCGAATGCATGGCCTTTTTGTAGCCTCTCATCCATGGGAGGTCATTGTGGGAACAGTGACTCTCACAATCTGTATGATGTCCATGAAGATGTTCACTGGGAATGATAAGATCTGTGGCTGGAATTATGAGTGCCCAAAACTTGAAGAAGTAAGGATTTATATTCATGTTGCAGTACTTGCTGTTAATTAGTAGATCCAATGCTTTCTGTAAAATAAAGCCAGGATGTGATGCATCAGGAGGAAAGTAGCTAGGCAGAAACTTCTTTTCCCCTTGTGGATATTAAAGCTGTATGTATACATGCAGTGATGCACCACAGAAGGTTTTCCTGAAATCTAACTTTCAGTTGCACAGTATTTGATAAACAAGGATTTTATATTAGTATTGTTTGGAATATTGTAATCTTTTTATGATGGACCAGCAGTGATATTTACTTTATTCTGAAACTTCATATTTTGTGCAGCTTCATGGTGGATTTTTTTAATTATTGAAGCTTAATAAGTTACTACTGAATTTAAAAGCTAAGTAGGTCTTTTTGTATTTCAAACAGGATGTTCTGAGCAGTGACATCATCATCTTGACAATCACGCGCTGTATTGCAATCCTTTATATATATTTCCAGTTTCAGAACCTAAGGCAGCTTGGGTCAAAATACATTCTAGGTACTGTATCTGATTTTTGTATTTCCTGTATGAGTTTTAATTTTTTAAAAAGTATAAATTAGTAATTGTAGAATTTTAATACTTAGTTACTGAACAGGGTCATTTTAATTATATGCTAGAAAGCAGAATGAAAGTTCTGTATAAGTCAAAGTGCAAGGGATTATTTTATGGGAGATTGTATAGGGTTATAGAAACTTGAAATCTAATTCTTGAAATAATTGTTTATTGTGTGAAACAGTAAAAAATATAGAGCTGTTTAAACCAGTTTTCTTCTTTTTCTCGTGACGAATGAGAAGATTTATGGCTTTTCTTTCTTAGAGTCTTACTCTGAGTGCAGTACAAATTCTGGATTTAAATATGTGTACAACAATAGCATTTACTTCAGTTTGTATCTCAACTGCTGTTAGTGCACTCTGAGAGTGGAGAATTGTCATTTGTTTGCTTCAGGATTGATTTAAAGATACAGTTTTTCTTTTTTTCCTTCTTTTTTTTCTTCTCCCAACATATATAAAACAAAACTTTCCATTTCTCATTTTTTAAAGGTATTGCTGGCCTCTTCACAATCTTCTCAAGTTTTGTTTTTAGTACAGTGGTAATTCACTTTTTGGATAAAGAACTGACGGGTTTAAAGTAAGTGATGAATTGTTACTCTGGATTTCTTGCTTGGTTTTTTTTTTTTTTCCTGTACAATAAACTTTGAGTTTTAACATTTGTACCTTTTCTTGTTTTTTCAGTGAGGCTTTACCATTCTTTCTGCTTCTGATTGATCTGTCAAGAGCAAGTGCATTAGCAAAATTTGCACTTAGTTCCAACTCACAGGTTAGGATCGTTGGAGTTTGTTGGGGTGGGTGGTTGGGTGGTTGGTTGTTTTTTTGTTTGGGTTGTTAAGCTTTTTTTTTTTTTTTGCAAGGGATCTTTTGAATTGAATATTCAAAGATTAACATTGTCCCATGGCAGAGGCATTGGAACTAGATGACCATTAAGGTCCCTTCCAACTCAAACCATTCTATGATTTTATGAATAGGCCAGGTGGAGAAACATATAAGTGAATACCATATTCATGATACATAAAAAGGATGAGATTCTATCCAGATTCTGTGTTCTCTTGTGTTCAATCCAGATCAGTATTCAAGTGAATAAGAACACTGTAAGATTAGTGTGCCTGACCATGTGAGCTAAGTCAGTTGTGTGTATGAGTACTTTATAGGTTCAGAGCTCTAAACCAGCAACGTTTACAGCTCTATTAAGGAGGCTAGAGTTCCTAGACCAAAGTCTTCCCTCAGAGCTATTGATAGAAAAGGTTATGTCTTAGGGCTCAAGAATAGCATGTGCAGAACACCTAATGTTACAATGCTGATACTGGAAGAAGCGTAGTTCTAGAGAAAGTCTTAGCAGAACAAACAGCATATGTGTAGACAAACATTCATGCTATAATGCAATTAACACGGCACAACAGGAAGTATTGATAGGACATCTTGTTTGTCAGACCCTGTAATGGTTTTCCCTAACATTGTAACAATAAAAGCGTATTTAGTGAAATTATTTCGATTTGATTTTAATATATTTTGTATTGCGCATTCTTTATATATGCAAAGTTATCATAATGTGTTGTATGTTATTTTACAATAATTGTGAGTACAGACATTTTTATTAATTTTCAAGAGATTATTTCACAAATAGGTTTTCCCTACAGCTTCTCTCCTTGCTCCCGCCAAAGCCACTGACATGAAAACATCAGCAGACCTTGTAAAATGTGGAAGTCACTTTCTCCCAGGGGAATGTTTTAGTGTCTTCTGTGATCGGAGTCTAGAGAGTTAAAGTATAACATTAAAATAGAAGTTAGGATTCAGATACATTGTTGCATGAACTTTTGAAATGCCATAAGAAGCTTCTATTTTATGTCTTCTAGTGCAGAAGTCCTGTTCTTCTGAATGTACTTAAAGTGTGTCCCTATCAGTGTTGTATGAGCTTAGAATACTGATGAGCCAAAGTTAGAGAAATTGATCAAAATTAACTAATCTTATGTAAATAAAGACTGACAAAGTATAATGACTTATGGGAAATAAAGCAATTAAGGAATGTATTCTCATAATAGTTAATTTTCAATGTCTGTTTTCTGAGGCCTTATCACTATAAAAATGTTAACTCAATTTACTAATCGCGTTAAGGGTATTCCTTTAATATGATTTTTGTCTTATGTTAATATACAGAAATTTTTCTTTTTAGGATGAAGTGAGAGAAAATATTTCACGTGGAATGGCAATTTTGGGTCCTACATTTACACTGGATGCACTTGTGGAGTGTCTTGTGATCGGTGTTGGCACTATGTCAGGTGAGCAACACAATCTAAGGGTCTAAGTCTTTCCAGTTAAAAAAGACTATTTGAAAGATATAAGGATATTGAGAGTTTCAAATAGTAGTTGTTACCCATGAGAGTGAAGTGACTTAATGTATTTATTTAGCTATTTATTTACATTCTTAATTAGCATATTATTACTACTTTCCTGCAAATCTGAATAATATGTGCATGTTGAAGGGAAGTCTGAAATACAGGTAGCAGTTTTCCTGGAATGGTAGGAGTGGACTTCTGTGCAGCTGCTTTTGTGAAATTAAGACCTTCTATCGTTCTAGTCATTTCTGTTAACATTTTAAAATGCAGCTGTTAAATTTTATACTGGGCACTCTTAAACATTAGTTACATTTTCAGTACATGCACACCTATTTCATATTCCTGCATAAAAGTTAATATTTGTCAAAATTTCCCGTCTGTGAAAATTACTCCATTTCAGTTAAAAATAACCAGGTTTTGACTGTTTGGGGTTTTTTTCCCACCCCATCTTTTGATCTTCATCAGTTCTGTGTGCAGTATCAGTTGTCATTCCTTAAAAAGAGAACAGTTAAATGTAATAAGCAAAATATTTTAATGTATATATAGTTTCTTTGTAAAATGACTCAAAGTTCCATAGTTAGAACTAAAGTGGAGGTTTGGTTTTGTCTGTTGGTTTTTTGGGTGTAGGTGATGTTAAAGTACCTTCCACACCTTAAAGACATCTTTCAAAACTCTTGTCAAATCATTTTGGACTTTTAACAGGGTATTATGTATTAATAAGCTGTTTTCCTGTTTCAGTCTGGGAAGAAAACTCTCATTTTGGTGTAGCATATAGATGATTTTTTTTTTTTTTTTTTTAAGATTGTACTATTAGCTCTTTCAGCTTTAGTAAAGCAGTTCTGTAATGCATTAGTCACAGGACTAATTGACTTTTTCTGGATGCCAGGCTTGTGAAAATGTAGGTGGGGTATATACTTACTGCCTAAACACTTAATTGTCCGTCTTTTAGACAACATTATGTATTGAAATCACTTCTGAAAGACGGACAATTAAGTGTCATGTTCTTTGCTTAGATAAGCACAGAGTTTCAAGCTTTCAGGGGGAAGCTTTAAAGTCTTGTGCATCTATAATTATTTGTATTTGTTTAGAATGATACTTTAAAAAGGTTTCTGTTACTACCATACCATAAATACGTGTTGTGCTTATAATAAGCTAACACACAATGCCTAGGGCTTAACATGCTTGTTTTTCTTTAATCTAGATAGTTCCTCCTATAATCTGCAGAGTCAGTTTAATGGTTTCTTTCTTACTTACACAACACTCCAGGTGTATCAAAAACTCATCACATGTTGAAACGTGAAAATCATCTTTTTCTTGTGTAGGTGTACGACAACTGGAAATTATGTGCTGCTTTGGCTGTATGTCTGTTCTTGCCAACTACTTTGTTTTCATGACCTTCTTTCCAGCTTGTGTGTCCTTGGTATTAGAGGTAAGACCAGCTTCAAGACAACATCAAGCTTACTATTAAGACCCTGTGCTTCTTGTAGGCCATACATTTCTTCATAATATTATATGCCAGCATGTTTGTCTTTTAAAGTGAGCAGAGGGAGTATGCAAAAAGAGTTACAGTGACTCAGCTGATAATGGTAGCTTGCTAATGCCATCGTGAGTCACACTCAATAATATGAGTTCTAATCTAAAGCAGAGTAAATGAATTATTTTGTAAACTACTGGCTGTCCAGCGTTTTTCACTGTCTAAAAGTCATAACATAGGCTAAACAGTAGCTGTAGGCTAACTTTTGATGGTAATTCCTTAGTGATCAAATCAAAATACAATGTTAAACCTCACTTGTTGGTTCTTCTAACATGTACTGAACAGGATCTACTTTTAAATCTTCTTACTTCCACAGCTCTCCCGGGAGAGTCGTGAAGGGCGCCCTATATGGCAGCTGAGCCATTTTGCTCGTGTTCTGGAGGAAGAGGAAAATAAACCAAATCCTGTAACACAGAGGGTCAAAATGATTATGGTTTGTAGCTATTTTTCACTTGTGGTTAGGCAGACAGTAAGGTGTCCTTTTCTGTAGACTTGTGTTATACATCCCATTATTCTTAAAAAATTACCACTGGGAGATAGATTATTCTCTGTATTCTGTGTATACCATTTCTGTGCCAAACGGTCAGGGCCTTGTCATGTTTAGTAGTTCCTTCCCTCTCAGCCCTACAGTACCTCCAGCTTCCTTTACTTAATATTTGAACAAGAGGAAGAATGTGGTGGGACAGGTTCACGGTTGGTGAACATTACAATAGGTCAAAAAGGGTGTTGATGAGAGGTGTAGAAAATCAGCCTTTAGACTTTTGAGGCACAGGAAACAAAAAAGAACTGCCCAAAACCAAACAAATATTAAAAGGTTTAGTCTTTGTAGGTTAGATACCTAGTTACCATTGAAAAACTAAAATTTGTTATATTGTTTTGTGTTTTTGATGCAGTCATTGGGTTTGGTTCTTGTTCACGCCCACAGCCGTTGGATAGCGGAACCAGCTGTGCAGAACAGCACTGCGGAAAGTTCAGTGGGACTGGATGAGAACGCACCAAAGAGAATTGAACCCAATGTGTCCCTGTGGCAGTTCTACCTCTCTCGGTAGGCAGTTTCATACAAGAGAAGCTTTTTCACTCTGCGAGGGTGTGTTATTCTCCAGTGCTGCCAAGCTATGCTCTTAGGGTACAGCACTTGCATTTCTGACCAGTGTAGGGTCTCTTGGAACCAGACACGACATTTCCTAAGAAATATTTCAATGCCATGCCATTTGTCCAATCTCCTTGAAGTAATCAAGAAATGTGATCAGGAGCCAGTTGTTGTATATGCATCAGAACACTACCTTTTCCCACTAGCACTGACACCTTTCAGAGCACACTAGAAGACTTAATAGCATCTGAAAATTCTTACATTGCTAACAATACAACAAACGATTTCTCCACCCTAACCTAGCATACTTGAATATCCTGGTGGAAAGTGTCTTTTGAACAGAATTTCTATAACTGTATAAATTACAATGAAACTATTACCCTTACTAAAGTAAAAGGATATCAGAATACTGTTACAAACAACTGATTGTATATACCATGTATTTACTTTTGATTTCTCTGTTTTAGAATGGCCAGTATGGATATTGAACAAGTAATCACTCTTGGATTAGCCCTTCTTCTTGCTGTCAAATATATTTTCTTTGAGCAAGCGGAGACTGAATCCACGCTCTCACTGAAGAATCCCATAACATCTCCAGTGATGGTCCAGAAAAAGGTTCCAGAGAACTGTTGCAGGAAGCAGTCTGGACTTGTGAAGAACAATCAGAAATCTAATACAGCAGAAGAAGCTTTAGTTCCTAAAGATGGAAATGGTATTTTTTTGCATTTTTGAAGTCTGAACCTGTTCCTGAATATTTGGAACAAATAGTGAAATCTGTGTTAGCATGTTGTATTTGGAATCAAAACTTCAGAATTTTGTAAACCAGTGTTCATTTTAATTGTCTTTATGCAGATGAAGTCATAAAACCTGTACTAGCAGAGTCTTCAACGAAGGCTACATTTGCAGTTGGCAGCTGCTGCAGCCCTGCGGAAATGTCTGCTTTTCCCAGTGGAAAAGAGGAAGAAATTGAGTTACCTAAAGAACCACGTTCTATTGAGGAATGCGTTCGTATACTTGGAAATGCAGAGGTACAGAAAAATAACTTTTTTTTTAACTCTACTGCAGCATTTGATTTAAGAATCTTGCCATTCATTTTCAAAGTTTTAAATGATCCTACAGATTGTAATGTAATTCATCACAAAATTATATGACTTGAATAACTTAGGAGGGGAGGTCATGACTAAAACTTTCCTAAGTTACTTCTCCAGTTAGTCAGGCTTGGGGTGAGGGGGAAGGAGCTTCATTGTTCTTGACATACCAAGTCATTGAAGCTTCATCATGTACAAGTGGATGTCTTGAGTTAGAAGGGTTTTGATCATATCCTGACCTGCTGTAAAACCTGACATTGATGGTTCGTTCTTCTGGATGTAATCTAGTAATGTCAAAGTAAAGTTGTTACCCTTTTTCATTTGGAAATGTCTAAAAGGATTTTCACCAAGAGACTATGTACTTTCCCCACCCTTTTATGTTTCCAGAAAGGAGCAAAATTTCTTAGTGATGCAGAAGTTATCAGCTTAGTTAATGCTAAGCACATTCCTGCATATAAACTGGAAACCCTGATGGAAACTCAGGAGCGAGGTGTGTCCATTCGCAGACAGATATTATCTAAGAAACTCCCTGAACCTTCATCTTTGCAATATCTTCCTTACAGGAATTACAATTATTCTTTGGTAAGTAAAAGGCAGACAAGCAAAACTCTGTAAAATTTTTTTCTTAATACATGAAATGCATGCCTCAAGTGAGGTCTGAATTAACAATGAGGTTGGTCAGAACTGATGTAGAAAGGAAAAAAAAAAGGAGGGGAAGCAAACGTAAGGCGCTACCTTTTGTTGCTCTTGATATTTCTAAAGCTGCGGAGGTAAGATTTGTACTTTACCCAGAAAATACTACATACCAAAGTATGCCTTACTCAGAGATGCAGAATTGTACTGAGTTCAGCTGAATGATAATATTACCTTGAGCTCCAGAGAAAATAGAATTTTATTTAAAATTTGTTTTAACAGTATTAGGGGGGGTCTTAGTAGTGTTTAGGACTTAACAATTCAATATATCTGGCAGCTACTAAATTTGAAGAGTATTAGCTGTTGATAGCTGAAGCTGTTAATAATTTGAGGTGGGAATTGGTTGCTTTGTTGGTAGAGTTGTGAAGTTTTTGCTGATATGTAATACACGTGTGACTACAAGGTAACATGCTGTTCCATACTACTCCTGTAGTCTAACCTTGATGGGTACCTTTTGTGTTGTTTTTGTAAGGTTATGGGAGCTTGCTGTGAAAATGTGATTGGATACATGCCTATTCCTGTAGGCGTAGCAGGGCCACTGTTGTTGGATAGCAAAGAATTTCAGGTGCCAATGGCAACCACAGAAGGATGTCTGGTAGCAAGCACAAACAGAGGATGTAGAGCAATATGTGTAAGTATTGTTTGACTAGTTTGCAAAACTTTCTGTATTATAAAACATATTTGGGGTGATATGAGGCATATGACTTCCTAAAAACTAAACTTCACTTTTGTTTCTGTGCTCTGATTTTTAGCTTGGTGGAGGAGCAAGTAGCCGTATTCTGGCAGATGGGATGACTCGAGGACCTGTTGTAAGGCTGCCCACTGCTTGCCAGGCTGCAGAAGTGAAAGTTTGGCTTGAAAGCCCTGAAGGCTTTAAAATCATGAAGGAAGCTTTTGACAGCACAAGTAGGTTAGTACAATGGCTATTCCAGCCTTATTTCTTGATGTAAAGGCTTTTGTAGATGGTGGGAAGTTCCTAATTGGGGTTTTTGCGTACCACAGTACAGGAAGTTACATTTGCGTTTTGGCTATCACGTGTAGTGTGAATGACAGATGAAAGATCACTCTGACTGTATACTAAGGCTGGTAATAAAGATTTTCCACTGACAAGTGGTAAGCAACTGTATCTTAGCAACAAATACATTCACATTGTATCATACATAATACATTATTTATTTTATCTAAGTGTTTAAAAGGAAAAGCTTATGCATATTTTTAGTAGTTATTATGCTTGGAATCTTTCAGATTATATTACTAGTGTTAATAATTAATTTGGGAGGTTCCAGAGGATACAGGATGAATTGAAATGCTAAAAAATCTAACAGTATTAAGTCTATTTCAAGCCCTAGAGTTTCTTCTGAGACTTAGGACTACCTGCTTTCTTTAGGGAAGATACGGAGAAAGGACATTCTTAATGGTTTTGTTTCTTAGCAATTTTACAAATGTCAGCCAAAGACAAATGGACAAATGTGTATTTTAGCCAGAATCAACTTAATCAGCTGTTTTAAATTCATAATTTCCAGGATTTTGTTTGACTCGGTGAGCTTGCACTGTTGTTGGAAGACAGCATGGTTTTTCCTTGATGTAAGACTGACACAAGAATTCCCAAAGGCATCATTTTTAGTTTATACTGGCCAGTCAGATGTTTTAAGGAACACAAATGAATTAAATTTACATTAGCACTTCAGAGATTTTTATTTCATGAAGTCCCGGGACATAAAACAAAAAGACACCAACCAGTTTGAGTGAACGTTTTGAAAGTACTCACTTGAGAGGACTCCGTGTGTGTGTTAGGTGAGGGCTTTTTCCTGCACTGAGGGAGGAAAAGAGATTGTAGTTAACAGTGCTATCTGCAATGATTTACTGTCATTCTGCCACTTGAAACTAATGTAATCTTTCCCCTTGAGGACTGTGGGTAATAGTTAAATTTTCCTGCAGGTTTGCCCGCCTCCAGAAACTTCTTATCAGTTTGGCTGGTCGTAACCTCTACATCCGTTTTCAGTCTGGGACAGGGGATGCCATGGGAATGAACATGATTTCAAAAGTAAGCATCAGTCCCATTAAGTCTTTTTAATAAATGTGATTTGGTTTTTTTGTTGAGATTTGACTGGGGTTGTTCTTAATAAATAAATTATAGCCTACATAGCCTGTGAAGACAGAAAGATAAGACATACCAGTCTTTGCAGTGCTATAAAATAATAAAAGAGTTTGACCTTCTCAAGTGTAGGGGGGGAAAAAAAAAAGTGTTCTGCATAATAAGACAGTTAAGCTGGTTGTTCTATTGCTTTGGGCCAAAGATTTTATCCAATAGTCATTAATCTGTTACTTTTTTACTGCTTGTAAATGAAGGAGTTTTGTGAATGGCAGCAGAGAAGTGTTCTCTATTTTTGTTTGGGTTTTTTGTTGATTGGTTGGTTGTTTTTATGTGAATATGTGGAAGAACCAGAGACATGACCTGTAGGTGGGGGGACGCCTTGTGCTGTTTGAGATAGACTTTATATAGAACAGGCAATCAGAACTATTACGTAAATGGATCTGGTCATAGGCAGGTACTTCAGCAGACCTTTTATCTAATTTCCTAGTGTGGAGAACCTCTTGCACTACATCCAAAACAAATTAATTTCATGCCTGTAAGGTCTGTCTTAGTTCATGTGGCATCTCTAGTATCTTAAGCATATCCCCATGCACTTAGAATGCTCCCAGAGAGTCCCTATATACTGGGGAGAGGCAATTATTCTCCGTAATTCCCAAAGTGATTAGAAAAAAATACAGTAATTATTGAGGGTTTTTCCTCTTGTTTCAGGTTCCTTCCTGAAATCGTGTTCTTCAACTGTAACTGATGATCTGATGAGACTTCATTTAATCTTGATGTTCTATTGTCCTTGAGTAGCTTGTGTTGCAACCCTAATGATACAGAAGCCATTGATCTGTTTCTCTTCTAACAGGGTACTGAAAAAGCACTGGCAAGGTTGAATGAAGAGTTTCCTGATCTCCAGGTTATAGCTATTAGTGGTAACTACTGTACTGATAAAAAACCCGCTGCTATAAACTGGATAGAAGGAAGAGGAAAGTCTGTTGTCTGTGAAGCAATCATTCCAGCCAAGGTTGTTAGAGAAGTAAGTGTTCACTTTCTTTTACTTGTTAATAAAAACACTTATATTTTACATCATAAATATGAACTGTAAGTTGTTTTCTTAGTACATGTATTTTCAGATGCAGCTCTATGGTAAGCTGTTTTTCCTGAGACAGTAGATATTTTTTTCCTTTCATTGTCTGTTCTGATATAACACACATATCTTTACTGATGCACATCTAGTTGAAGGCATTAGGATTTTCATTTTTCAGATTTGTGAGACCGTGGCATAATTTGTCAGACTTTTTCACGTGGGCTTTTACCTGTCATTGAACCTGGTCATTTAGATCATTTCACTCCTTTGCCATCTCTCACACAAACCTGGCATTCTCTCCAAAGTTTATACACTTCCTGCTACAATGAAGATAGATAAAGGGGTGCTTCACTTAAATCCAAAGCTGCCTTAGCATCTTGGATGACAAAGGGTAACCTTTGTAAGCATGGCCAATCCTAGCTCCTGCCAAACATGTCCAGCGTCACAACAGTTATCTTAGATCCATTCCCACTAGAACCCAGAAGACTGGCTCTGCATGTCATACCAAATCCATTGCCTGTTACCTGGTTGCTGGCACCAAGAAGTACTAATTCCTCTATGAGGAATGAGTAAAAAGACTATTCTCGCGTGTCTTTGAACATCCTTATCTTGCTCACCTAGACCTTTCTTGGTTCTAAAATTATGGGTACAGAGCTGGACACAGTGTTCAAAGCGTATGTGCAGGCTGGATTTATACATGGATATAATTTATGTCTTTTGGGTTTGCTTCCTAGTAGTTTCCTAATTTTCAAATTGTTGGCATTGTTAAAGGTGAATCAGTGGCAATGTCTATTTTAACCCCAAGGTTTCATTCCAGACGAGTAATGGGAGCTGATCTTTTAGCAATCGGTATGGGTTTTTCGGTAAATTAGGGATGTTTTTCCCCAGTCTCCAGCCATGTACCTCACTGTATTTACATTTAACTCAAGTACATAAACTTCTTGTCATTGTTGCAGACTTTCTGCAGACTTCTGTCATCAGCTGCTATTCCTGCTACTCTGGAATATCTTGAATTTTGCTCACAGCAATCTTTTTTTTTTCTTTTTTTTTTTTTTTTTTTTGTTCTCTTTGGTCATTTTTGTAGTAAATTCAGTGTAGATCTCTTATATGCAGGTTTGGGAATACAGTATTGTATGAATGCATCGCTTGATATTGCTGTATACAACACTTTATTTACCAATGTAGCACACTGGTTTGAGATCGAAGTTTCCAGTTTAGCTCCATATTCTTACGTAGAGCAAAACTAGGGAGGATTTAGTGTCTGAAGCAACTTGAGAGAACTATCAGGGTCAATTAATGGGATATTTCTGCCAAGCTGACTCTGTTCGTTTGCATTCTGAAGACAAATGAGAATTTGAAACAGAAGGTAACTGGTGAAGCTCACCAGCTTCTTAAAGGGCTCTGCAAGTCCAAGCTTTTTGCACTGCCTTTTCCATTGTTGCATGTACAGTGCAGCCTGCATATGAGAGAGCTCCTTTCAAACAAAAGTAAAAGCATGTGTCTAGGACAATGATTGAATGGAATTCCATGTGGAAGAAAACAAGGGAGGGGTGAGGGATCATTACCCATAAATAGAGTGCATCCCCTCTTGCCTAAGGAATGGTGTTGTAAAAGTGTGTCATTTTGTCTCTAGGTATTGAAGACAACTACTGAAGATCTAGTTGAAGTCAATATAAACAAAAATCTGGTGGGTTCTGCGATGGCTGGTAGCATAGGTGGCTACAATGCACATGCAGCAAACATTGTAACAGCTATCTACATTGCCTGTGGTCAGGTAGGTTTGTTTTACACCAGTTCATGTTTACTTTGCCTCAGTAGTTCTTAACCAAATACTTGGTTGAGCGTCTTGTTCTTGTTTTGTTTCTCCCTCCTGAACTGAAGGATGCTGCACAGAATGTGGGCAGCTCTAACTGCATCACTTTGATGGAGCGAACTGGCCCTACCAGGGAAGACCTGTACATCAGCTGCACGATGCCTTCGATAGAAATAGGAACTGTTGGGGGAGGCACCAACCTGCTCCCGCAGCAGGCCTGCTTGCAGGTATGCATCAGAAAGCCTAAAGCCACGTGGCTTCTTGCATCCAAGCTGGCCTGCATATTGTATGTGTCACGTCACAGGAATGGGGCCTCCTGAAACTCCTGGAGATTTTAGAATTTTCAAATTAATTGTCTAGTGTCTAAAGCTGGATGTTCAATATTAAGGGGACTTAAAGCTAGGTGATGGGATATGATTTTGAAAGACTTAATACAAAACTGCATTACAGTGCTTAGATTTCACGGCTTAATACTGCATATTTTTCTCTCCAGATGTTAGGGGTTCAAGGTGCAAGCCAAGATAACCCTGGTGAAAATGCCCGTCAGCTTGCTAAAATTGTTTGTGCTACAGTGATGGCAGGGGAGCTATCACTAATGGCAGCGCTTGCAGCTGGGCATCTAGTCAAAAGCCACATGATCCACAACAGGTAAGAAATGGAAACATTCTGGTCTTTGCTGTTTTTGCTCTTCTTCCAAGTACACGAGATTCAATGATTACATGAATAATTATAACATGTAATAGCAAGGTAACATTTCATCCACCTAATGTAGCTATCTTACTGTTTTTGGTAGGTCAAAAATAAATCTACAAGATCTTCAAGGAACCTGCACTAAGAAGGCGGCTTGATTGCTAAAATGGCTTTGATATGAAGAATTATTCTAGCAACTGACCAGTTGCACAGGGGAAAAAAAAACCAAAATCTGTGAAGTTTAAATGAAAATCACCTTCAACTCAATGATATCTGTGTAAGATAAACCAAGATCAAAGGACTTGTGTGGGAGTGCTTACACTTTTGACCTTCTTCAGCGGTTAGAGATTACTTTATGAAGGAAGTCCTCTCTTGAGGACTTGTCAGATGTCTTGAACATGGCTTTGGAATTCTTACTCTCACACACCATTTTCTAAAGGGTCAGTCTTATGTTTTTACAGGTTGAGACTATTTTGGTTAGTAAGGTCCTGGTGATGAACAGGCTGAAAAGTGATGAGATGGCTTCATACATTTAAGAAAAAAAAAAAAAGTAAAAAAACAAAAAAAAAGTTGGACTAAACTTGGCTTGAATGCACTGGTCCTTGCCATCTTTGCCCTCTGGTTACACAAGCATGTCTCCTAAAGTGATAGCTAGCACCATCACTTTCTGTGACCTCCCAGTTTTAATTTTGTTCCCATGTAAAACTTGGGTCTTAAGCTGTAAGGCAATTTTATCAAGTCATATTTGTTGTATAGAAACCTGTCTGTACGTAGTACATAATTTGCAGCTGCTTTGGCTAAGCAGCATTCAATGTCTTAACTCCACAATTTAGATTATTCCTTTACAGACAACTTGTGACCTATAAAGTTCTGAACTGTGAAATACGATCTGTACTGAAGTAGGGAGAAACAGTATCTTCAACTTTTTTGTCATTTTGTTCAGGTAGAAGAAATAGACTTTGAAACTGGTAAATCCAAAACCAGTTATGTGTCAGGCAGGTGTTCAAGCAAATGCAGTTTCTCAGACTTGTTTTGATAAGAGTGCATTCAGACAGCAGGAGTCAAGAAGAGATGTTTACACTTTTAAAAGAACTCTTGTAGGGTACAGTGTGTTTGTATATTCCTAATTTTCTTTAATTATTTTAAGTGTTTGGCACTTAATCTCCAGGAATAGGTGTGTATCCACTGCTTAAGCTGGTAAGAAATGAAGCCAGAAAATGACACTGTCCTTTAACACTAGGGGGATTTTTTTTAATGTTTTATTTACATTTAAACTTTCTTTCTGATGTGGGGATATTTATTTTAAGAAGAAATCTTATCCTATTTTCAATGAAAAGTACTAATTAAGGGAATTCATTGGAATGATACATTAATGCAACAAGCTTTTTTTTTTTTTTTTGTATTAAAATACTGTACTTGGTCCAGTGAAGCAGTCTCAGATGTTCTTAATGGAATACAGAAAACCCAGGTTTATTCTTGTTTGTTTCCCCTTTGGGAATATTGCTAAACACATTGCCCTGCCTAGTTAATCACAGGAAGAAAATTGTTAATGTGCTTGAGGAAGGGGTCTTCTTGTTTGGTTGGTTGGTTTGGGGATTTTTGTTTGGTTTGTGGGGAGCAAATCAGTGTATTGAACTGGGTTTCTTGCAGGAATGCAGTGGCATTCCTAAAGGGAGGACTAGCAGAGGTGCTCTTCTAATGTGCAGATTTGACATAAATCATGATAGCTTGCTTTGTAGTACATCAGCACATTAGTATCATTGTAATGAGCTCATAAAAGCTAACATGCAAGCATGAAGACATACTACATGCTAGATACATTAAGATAGCATGTAAATATCACGAATGTTTTCTCTTCCTGCAGTATTGTTGCTAATAGCTACCATTTTATTTATGGAAAGTTGAAACTACTTTGTTTCTATGCTCAGCCAGTGATCTTATTTAAATTAACACTGTTCTGGCAATAAATGGAGGTTCAGTGTTCATTTTGGTGGATTTTACAGACATTCTGTCTTGCAGAATTAACGTTTTGTATTACTACTAAATTGTGTACATTTTGGTACAGAAAACACTTTTTCAGTTTCAGTAAAACAATGGAAAACACGTTGGCCAAAGTGTGATATTTTAAGCTTACTTAGTGACATTGTCTTAGTAGACCATAAGAGGGTTAAGGAAAATACAAGGGGTGTGCAGTACTACTAAACACAAGGGGGCTATGACACCAGAACTTCCCAACTTGTTGGCAGAAGCCTGTTCTCAAATTTTCCCAAAGTTCCATGATGCAGTTTGCCCAAGTGGGAGAACTATTTCACTGCAGTATTACTGATACCTTCTACTGGGGCTCCCTTTTTTCCCCTTTTTCCTCACCTGAGGTTCAGCTCCCATTCTGGTCTTGGTCATGTCTGAGTCAGTCAGCTGTGCAGTGCAGTCTGCATTCTTCAGGTTTTATTGTAGAAGCTGAGGTTACCATTTAGAAAAAAAAAAAGGTTTAGGGAACTGAAGCAGTCTGTTTTCCCTGCACCCGCAACCATGGAGTATTTCAGCATGACCACAGAACTGGCTCTGTGAGACCATGTCAGTACAAGACTGGCCATCTAGGAAAAGGTGGTGGGTTGGCCTGGCTTCTTACTCTCCCCAACCCCTGCAGTATAGGAGGGAGTGCCAGAAGGGTAAGAGCAAGAGACATCATGAGTCAAAATAAAGACTGTTTCATAGGTAAAAAGAAGCTGCACATGCAAAGCAAAGAAGAAATAAAAAAGACCCTTGCTGCTGCCTCTGGGCAGGCAGAGCCTCTGCACACCACTGGTGACTTGGGAAGACCAATGCCCAAAACACAAGTGTCCCCCTCTTCCTTGTGCTTCCCCTGAGCCTTCAGTGCTGGGCACGCTGCCATAGGGGATGGAATACCTTTTTGATGAGCCAGTGTCAGCTGTTCAGTTGTGTGCCCTCCCAGCCTCTTGCCCACCTGCAGCCTGCTCGCTTTCAGGGCATGTAGGGGAGAAAGAGGCACAAAAGGAAAGCCTTGATGCTGAAAAATGCTGCTCAGCAATAGCCAAAACACAGGTGCATTACCTATGCTGCTAGTCACAGTCCCTGCAGGCTGCTGTGAAGATAATTCATTGCATCCCAGCCAGAGCCTGTACAGGAAAGAAAATCTCGATCTTGCCACTAGTATCTGCATAGATCCACAATATCCAAATAGATACTGGCTCTTAGAATCACTTGAATGGTTTGGGTCAGAAGGAGCTTTTAAAGATCATCTAGTCCAACCTGCCAAGAGGAGAGATACCTTCCACTTCTTCAGGCTGCTCAAAGCCACGTCCACCCTGGCCACAAAGTCATCAACGGGCATCCACAACTTCTCTGGGCAACCTGTTCCAGTTTGTGAGCACCTTCACTGTGAAACAAATTTCTTCCTTATCTATTGCATTCTTCTGGGGAAGATTTGTACAACCAGGTCAGTCCAGTTCCACGAGCTAGAGCACCAGAATGAAATAACTGTGCCATAAAAATGATACAAATGACAGTCTCTCCTAGGGCCATGGGGCAAAAGGCCACATTTAGGCAAGTTATCAGGTTCAGAATGAGATAAGTCACATAGGACTGTAGCCCCTAGTTCTCCACACGGTACTACAACGCCATTTGCCAAATTGCTCCCTACTTCCCCTATAATAAGAACACTGGTCTCCAAGAGCAAATGGAAAGGCGAGCCTCCAGTACCTATATGCCATAGGCTGCCTTATCATCAGTCCACAATCATCTCACACAAGTGGTCTTCCACACAGGCATCCCATCTCCCTGACACAGTCACCTGTATAGGACAGGCTGTAAAGGGAGTGGAACAGAACTTGGGTAGGTGGCTGGGAATAACATTGCTGTAACCCTCCATTTCTATCCCTGTTTCTCACCGCATCCTCCATCTGTCTAATACATCTGATCTTCAACAACTGCAGGTTCTTTTTGAGATAACTTTAAGGTTTGAAGGTGCACTCTGGAGCCGCCAAGCACGTGGTGGCAAGTATTGCTGTCTTATACACAACTGGGGAAGGGGATTCGAGACATAGTAGGGAGACAGGGATGTTTTCTCACCTATTGTTTTCTGCATTGCTAACTTGAATAGCTCCTTAGGCTACAGAGCAGGAATAGAGATACCTGCAACTGGGGAATTTAAAAGAATTTGCATTTTGAAACAGGAAAGCAGACATTCTCTTAGGGGTTTTTTAGGCGTTTGCAGTAATGTCACCATGCACCTCAGCAAGGCAGAAGAGAGAATCTGTGTCACTACTGTAATAAGTCAACCTCAGAAACTCTCTCTTGCATTTTTTTACTCCTTTTTACTTTCTCTAGCTACCTTTCTCAATATATATTCTTTCATACTAACTGCACCGTGACCACATCAATGAAAGATGATTTTTTTTTTCTCTTGGAAAACAGATTTTTTTTTCTCTTGGAAGCATTAAGGAAGCTTTTAAAACATTACCCCAAACGTTTTGTTGATGGTTTTCTTCATTTGTTTCCACACATGCCTCTCATCCACAACTGGAGAAGTACTTTGGTGCATAGGCACTGTAGCAGCCACTTTGGCCACTCCAGCTTCAGCCCAGCCAGGTTACCCCTGGATTGCACCGTGCCCCTGAAGTCACACAGTTGAGCTGCGTGGCTGCTTCCCAAGCCTCCTCCCATATACCGAGGCTGAAACTAATTATCACTGCCCTGTGTCCTCCGCCCTCAGGGTAAAGGTAGCAAACTCATGAAGTATGGCAAAACATAACTTTATTAGTGTGCAATAATGATGCAATTGAAATTGGAAATATATTTTATACACAGTCTCAATATGGATAAAAAAATGCTAGGTTTCCTGTTTAAGTAGGCAGTGGGTTACAGGAACACTTATACCATATTAGTACTGTAGCTACTACTTGTTATTAATTGAATTAACAGCTTAAAACTAGCTCAATGATTACTTGTTTCATAGAGAATGATGTTACTTACCTACCTATGACAGCAGGCGATTCTCTTCCTTTCTCTCAGTTCTGACGGGTAACCAAGCAGTTCAAGGAAGAGCATGTAGGAATCCCCTGCCCTTCAGAAGTGGGACTGGGCTTTTATTGAATAAAGTGATTGACTGTCGTTCATCTGTTGCTGAATTTGCATTTCTGCAGAGCTAGCAGGAGCATCTGTTTTCTGGCAACACTGGTATGTCTGGAGACAGCCTGCTAGCTCAGGGGTTTTCTTATTCTGGGAGATAGGTGAGTGGGGCTGGTCTGAAGCAGCCTTTGCCACTGAGGAGAGTGTGACTCCGTTCAGCTCGTCTCTTTTCGCTAGGCACAGTGCCGTGCAGCGCCCCGGAGGAGCCCGCTTGCGGCGTGTGTCAGTTGCAGGCATCTGGCTTGTGGTGAAAGCGATGTAATTCATTTGGGAGAGGCCGGGGACACCACCGTAGTATGGACTCTGACAGAAGGCAGACAGACAGGCTGTTCGCTTCCCGTGCGGCAGGAAGGCTCGTTGTAACAGCAGCCGAGGAAAAAAATCCCAAATCGGTAACTCTGGTTTTGTGGATACGCAGGGACAAATTCAACCGACACGTGCTGCGCCTTCTCGGCGCTTTTTGAACACTGAGGCTTATCTGCCTAGAAACAATGCCGCAGTGGTGGGCGACCTTAAAGGTCTTTTCCAACCGCAACGATTCCACGAATCTAAGGACGCCGGCCGCGTCCAGAGGAGAAGCTCGCCAGGCGGGGCCGCGGCCTTTCCGAGCGAATGCCGAGCCGCGGGGTCCTGGCGGAAGCCGGAGCCGGGGCGCTGCGCCGCCATCCAGCTGAAGCGGGGGCAGCTCCGGCCCACCGGGGGCTCGGTCCCAAGGGGCCGCGCAGGGCTCCCGAGGCGCCGGCAGCAGCGGGCCTCGCCGTGAGGGCGGCCCCCGCCCGGCACCGCCGAGCCGCCAGGAGGCGCCGCCGCCGCGCTCGCGCCGCCCCGTTGGCCGCACGGCCCGATTACGGCGGGCCAGCGCGGGAGGGAGCGCAGCGGCCCGCGCCATGGAGGCTCCGCCGGTCACCATGATGCCCGTCACGGGCGGCACCATCAACATGATGGAGTATCTGCTCCAAGGTAAGCGATGGCTGGGTTGCTGAGTTGGCGGGCCACCCGCCGGCTCCCACCGCCGGGGAGAGCGCTCGGCGCGCCGCGGGCCTGCAGCCGCCAGGCCCGGCCGCTGCGGCGCCGCGTGTGCGGGCGGAGGGTTTCCGTGACGGCCCAGGCTGCGGGGAAAGCCCCGTGCCATCGGGCGGGGAGCGTGCGACCGTGTCTCTTTCGCCCGCAGGAAGCGTTTTGGACCAGAGCCTGGAGAGCCTCCTGCACCGCCTGCGCGGCCTGTGTGACAACATGGAGCCGGAGACCTTCCTGGACCACGAGTTGGTGTTCCTGCTGAAGGGGCAGCAGGCCAGCCCCTTCGTGCTGCGGGCACGGCGCTCCCTGGACAAGGGAGGGATGCCCTGGCATCTGCGTTACCTAGGACAGCCCGAAATTGGCGACAAGAGCCGCCATGCCCTTGTGCGCAACTGCGTGGACATCGCTACCTCGGACAACCTGACGGACTTCCTGGTGGAGATGGGTTTCCGCATGGACCACGAGTTCGTGGCCAAGGGGCACGTGTTCCGTAAGGGCATAATGAAGATTGTGGTGTACAAGATATTCCGCATCCTGATGCCGGGCAATACGGAGAATATCGAGCCCCTCTCCCTCTCGTACCTGGTGGAGCTCAACGTGGTAGCACCAGCGGGACAGGATGTTGTTTCTGACGACATGAGGAACTTTGCAGAGCAACTGAAGCCTCTGGTGCACCTGGAAAAAATCGACCCCAAAAGACTAATGTGACTGAAAAGCCAGGTGGTTTAAGGTGGTGTTTTTTTTAGTGTTCCAGGTGTTTTTTTAGTGTTTTTCTAAAATGCCTTATGAAGGCAAAATCAAAACATGGAGCAGGGGGAATAAAGGACTAGACATCAGTGTTTTGTCAGCCCCATTTGCTGAGTGTTTTTTCTTTCATTTGTGGACGTGAACAAAAAGTACACACTTCTTCAAATTAATGTGATTCAGAACATCATCAAGAAATGCTGGTAGCAGTACTTGTCAGGGAGGTATCTATTAGAAGGCGTATTGCCTAACAATCCAGAAATGTCAGGCCTGCCAGAATGCATCCGTTGGTGTGCCCA
Source organism: Colius striatus (assembly GCF_028858725.1). NCBI lineage: Eukaryota > Metazoa > Chordata > Aves > Coliiformes > Coliidae > Colius > Colius striatus. The sequence goes on along the minus strand of NC_084790.1, from coordinate 50,394,539 downwards.
CATCCTGGCACTGCTTGCCTTTCCCTCCCCTTCTTTAAAGCACCATTTGCGGATCCTGTCCAGTCATCCTTTTTTCCCTTTAATACATTAAGTTAATGTCCATTAATGCAGGTGGTGGTGTTTTAACATAAGCATAAACCCAGGAACTGCACTGCATCAAAGAGCAGTGTAGACCTATTTACAACAGAGTAGTGAAGTAGTAGTGTGTTTAATGGGAACAGCTGGGGAACAAGATACTCTTTTAGGTAAACTCTTTCCAATCTAACCAAAGTTAGGACTGGAAAACAATTTAGCAGTATTACAACCACAAGAGGCTTTAAAATCTGTTTTAAGGTTTTCCACAGAAGTTGGGTATGGCAGTTAATGACAAAGCACAAATGGCATGAGGTGGGCTTTTTTTATTAGACTCCTCACACTTGACAATGAAAATCGCTACATTAAACAACTAAGAGCATCATACAGCTTCACTGAACTAGTGACAGTTTTGTTCAGCAATGGTCTTGATAGGAGGATGGTTAGCTACCCTCCCTGTATTTCAGTAACATTTGAATTAGGTTTAAGAGTTTCCAAATACCATTCAAAATTAGGGAAACCAGCAAAGATAAAGCAGCATATTTGAATTTGTTGAGCTCTTTTCAGAAGACAGCCATTCCTGAATTGCACCAACTGCTGTTAGACATTGCCACCCATCAGCAATGCACTACTCTAGCAACTAAAGGCAATGACTGCTCTCCTTCCAAAGAAAAACCCAAACTAAATGCCTCTTAACAGCTAGACATTCAGGACAGAGTTTGGACAATAAAAGCTGTGACAACCAGATGAGAGTGTTCACCCCCCTGCCACTAGCACGGTGGCTTCAGCGTTGCACTGATGCAGGCTGCCAGCACTGTCTGCTGAATACGCAGCGAGGGCTTCTGCCAGGGTACAAGCCCCCAGCTGACCTTATCCACTGCTCCTTACCCAGGCTTGAAATAGTTTCTGGAGAATATGGATGCACCTATAATTCTTTACTTCATAGTTGGGCACAACCTGTCCTCCTCAGACAGCACACTAACCCCAGCCCTCAGTCTGGAATTCTTTAGGACACTGTTATGGGTGTGGCTTCCTGAAGGTGAGGGGTAACCCCCACAGCTCTGCCTGTACACAGGAGCTGAACTTGTCCAATTGCTCCATGACTTGGTGTCAGTCCCACCCTGGCAGGTGGAAATCCTCAGGGCTGTTTTCATATCCTGGTTAGGAATCAATTCCCACAGATTTACATGACCCATGGCTTGTCCCTTGTGACACAGATTTTAGAAGTAGTTCAAGGGACTGGAAAAGTTGAACATCGTATGCCAACTTCTCAAAGGGCAAGTACTTCTAAGTACAAGGACACACACAAAACAGTATAGGTCCTTCCTGTTGCACCCACAGGGAACTCGCTCGATAATTTCCTTTCCAGGTTTCTCTCTGAATGGAAGGGCACACATATCAGAGTGCTGATGTAGCAGCGAGAGAGGAAAATTCCACGTAGAAGTTCAGGTAGACCAGCTCAAGGAAAACAAGACTGAATAGGAAGTTCCTAATTTTTACACTTCGGATGACAATAGGTCTGACTAGCAATTGGTCGGGGTTCTGAAAAATGAAAGTCATGACATAAAATTGTCTCTTTTAAAAAGAATAAAGCTGCAGCAATCCACATTATGAGCCTTCCTTATGCTAGCATGGAACGCCTATGCATGGTGTGCAGGGAAGAGAAGCTTACTGCATCAATGGTTACAGATGAAGAAAAAGGGGTACTTCCAAGCGTCTAAGGCTCAAAGAGTATCCCTTTCTTTCATATAAGCTTTTCTCCTCCTCCATCTGGGGACTAAATAAGCAACCCTGTCAGTAATATACACTGGTAAATTGCATGGCATAACCCTGACTGACACTAATTGTACCTAGGGCCAAAGATGCTGCACAGTTACACTGACAGCTATAGAAATGCTCAATCTTCTCCTTTCTGGAGAGCAAGTCTTTTTTCAAATTACACGCATAACTTGGGGGGACCAAGACATTGACTATATTCCTCATTTTATGTGGAAGGATTTCTTTTTGCCAGCTAAAAGAGTTGTGTTCTTCAAGGGCAAGTCTTACCTTGGGACTCTGCATGTGCTACCCAAGGCCTGATGCAGTTCAGCTTATTTCCTTTCTGTGCAAGTACTGCCTTTTGGTATATGAAACTGTTCCCCTGGTCTTAAACATCTGAAGAGGTTTCTACAACTTCACCAATGGCTGTATAAAAAGTAGAAAGCCCTGCATAATAAATAAAAGTAGGATTGTTACTGATCCACTGGCCACCAAAGAAAAAACTGCTCCACAGAAATTCATCTCAGTTCTTAAAAAAATCCTTCACACTCCAGAAAAAGCCACAAGTTTATCCTCCGGCACTCCTCAGTCCTGGGTGTCTGTTCCTCCCACGGAAACGTCCATAACCTTGCTAATTCTGTAGAAGCAAAGAGGACAGCCAAGTACTTTGGGAATGCTCTATATTAAGACCACACTTTATAGGAACATCTTTTAACATGCCTCTGATGTGCTAAGCTCAAAATGAGCTTTTGGATGTACAAACTAAGTGGGGCATTCAACTTTTCACCTCAGTAACACAAATCAACTGCTTTCCTGGTAAAGGTTCTCCATACATCATAATACTGAAATTTCATCCACGATCTAAAAGTTGGTGGGAAGGTAGAAGTTTCTCCAAAGCAAGGAAAAGTTAAAAACAACTACAGACCAGGATTTTTCTTCATAATTTTTAATATTTCTCACTTTTAAATACTGGTTTTAAATTTTTGATTGTAACATGGAAGAGCCAACTTCTTTAAATTTTTAAAACTTATCATTAGGATCATAAAGTTATGATAGAACAAACAGTTACACTCTATATATTCAAGGTACTCAAAAATATGATTCATGTTTTAAGTCTGTAAGTGAACATTGGCAATTCAAATACAGCATTATCTGTACAACTTGACAAAAATACAGGTGGACAATCTGATTAAAGAGAATCTGCACAACTTCAGATAAACCAGCTCAGCCCAATTTAGTAAAAGGTTGTGGGTTTTTTTTCTTTTTTAAAGTGCATCACATTTTTCACAGATAAATGCGTCAAAGTAAGACGTTCAGGTTCTCAGACAGGATAACAGTGACCATCTTATCCTCATCCCCAATGGAAGTTCTATCAAGTAATTTCCTTCAGATCTAGTTTGGCAACGTCCAAATTCTCTGAACATGTGCAGATATTCAGAGAATGGTACCCGATGGAGAAGACTGCTGCGTTCTCAGCCCTTCAAATTGGTTCAGTCTATAAAAACACCCATTCTTCAGCCAAGAGGTGCTTCTGCAAAGACCACCACAGCTGCATAAATACTACCGATCCACTAACAAGGAGAAGGGAACTCGGAGCACAGGATACATTGCAGTGACTGAAAAGAGGGATGGGCTCAAGAGACGGCAAAATCTTATAGAACCACAAAAGCAAGAAGACCAGAAGAAAGGATCTAATGGCTCCTTTGCGTACAGACAATCTGAGAGGCCTACAGAGAACTGCCCTTTTTTTTTTTTTCTTTGTTCACAAGGTCAAGTAATACCGATCTCTCTGTTTTGCAACTCCTTCCACATTCCTTAAGAAGCCTCTTATGGCTCCGATTGGGCAGGGCTAGCTGTAATGAAGTACCAGTGCCTTTAGCCAAAAGTAAAACATATTCTTTACAAATTGTATCTGTAGTGTAATTTTATTTACACAATAAACTGCAAAAGTACATCACATTTAGTGCAAATGCAACTGAAGATATAAGTTTATATACTGCTTTGTAAACTTTCCATACCTTTGTAAAATAAAGCTAGCCAATTAAATTAATAAACTTGCCCGTGTTCCAACAGTTACCAGAAATGGCAAATAAGGACTTAAAACTTTGCATTTTGGACTTGTTTGTTTCTAAAGTTCCCATCAGTGGCTATGGTGGAATGAACTATTACTTTGTTGATTGTAAAAAGATGAAGTACATTTGAGGTATAAGATTCCTTTTTTTTTTTTAATATCTCTATACAAAATGCTCACTGTTGATATAGTAAACATGTACAAATTTTCATCTTATTTGCCTTACTAGCATTACCATATAGGCACTTTTCTACATATTCAAATTAACAGAATAACTCTGTAATAAGGCATATTCCATGCACACTTTTAGAGAAAGGCAAATAAAGAGAGTTATGGACCATGAAATCTGCATGCATGTGTAATTGTGTCTTAAGTACAACTTCATCTCTAGAGAAGATGAACACAAACTTTTTCAACACTATGCAGATTGCATTTAATCACTTACCAACTCCTCATTAAGTTACTATATCATATTTATTTTCAGGCACCTACTGTACTATTATCAAATAAAACTTTCATCTTTCTTTTGAAAAAAATATATCTGAAACTTTTTTCCCCTCAAGATAATGCAAGTTAGCAAAACACTGAGCAGTCTCTGAAGAGCTTCCAACTATGGGATATGGATACAAGACCTCAAAGTCAGGAACAGTCTGCCACAGTCCTCTCCTCATGACCTTCTCTCCAGAAGCAAAGGCAGGCAAACAACTGACACTTCCCATAGCAACTAAAGGGAACTTTTCAGTAAGAACTACACATCCTTACAGCCCTGGTGGGTTTTTCATCAAGAGGCAAATAATTTTCTACGCGAGGAAAATACATGCAGGATCTGAAAAGAATGTACTCATCCTCACTCTAGACAGGGAATGGTGTCTCATGTATTCAAATAAATATTACAGTGTACCTTCTCACAGCTTCGGGAAAGGCCTGGATATATCATGCAAGAAAGCAGTCCACATGTAGCATGGACAGATGACTTCCAGCTTTCAGGCAGTCTCTTGCCCTCTCATACAGAATCTTCCTAGATGTTTCTGGATCATGTTTAATGACAAAAATTCTGTAGCATATATTACGTAACTAAAAATACAATAGAAATATAAAGGTATCTGGAAAAAAATAAAGCTTTTCACACTCTTACTCCTTCAGAACAAAAGATCGTCATAAGAGTAAGACAATAGAAAAGGCAAAGTCATAAGGATATTGACAGCCCTCAGTTATTAACTGACATTTTATGTAACAAGATGATTCATTATAGAAACCAGCAGCAATTAACTATGATTATACAAAGCAAAACAAAACCTGGCAATAAGTCACCTCCCTCCCTTCCTCCCCGCCCCCCCAAAATGCCACAAGATTTTTGTGCATATAAAGCACATACAGTATGCTATATGTGCATTTGTCTTTTGTGCTTTTTTGACATGCACAAAAACTTTGTATCTTAGGAAGGCTGACAGTGACATTCTGCAACTTGTTAAAGCAGTAACTCACATTGGTGACTCAAAGTTGTACACGTTCTTCCTCTTCTAAAGCAAGCAAATAAAAAGAGAGCCATATACATGTTATCAATACATGTATTTATAGTTACACACTGATTCAGCAAGAAAAGTTAGCAGGAGAGAACTAGTGTTAAATATTCAGCCTCATGGTGTTGAAACACTTCTTCGCTTCAGGATACAAAGCCTAGAACTTTGGCCATAAAAAGACTGTAGATCCTTTGTTCCACACCACGGAGTGCTCTATGCGTGGTCACTTCTCCAACGTGGAATGCTCACCCAGTCTTGTTCCAGTTGCTGCAGGACAGCAAAGACAAAAATATGCCATTGAAAAGTTTTGACACTACTAGGAAAACAAGAACTTGTTGAACACTTTAAATAGTATCAGCACTGTTATGGTCACGTTGGAACTGTTGGCTCATGACAGCCGTGTTTTTAATGGTTCGCCTACACCAGTTCTCTAATGATATCCAGTTAAAAATGTGAATCACTGCAGGGCTACCTGTTACAGAAGGATCAAGTGACTAAGACTTTTGCAGTCTGACATGATAAATAGAACCCCAAAATAGGATGTTAGCCTGTGTCATGCATAGAAAAACAGCTGCAAAATTCATTTTCAGATCATGCTGTAATACTAGAACTGCCACATGGAATCCTACGGTTTGTCACTATAGTTACACAAAATGTATTTAGTAAGGCTCCACACTAACAAAAGTTAAGCAAAGCCTTACTTAGCACTAAGGATTATATGTCTGACAGATCCAGACAGCCTGAAAAGTGATCAAGAAATCCTCTTCTAACGCCACATCATCATTTAAATGTTAAAATCATTTTAGATTAGCCCAATGACCCACACCGTTAAAAGATATTCATTGACTTCAGAAAGTATCTGTAAATCCTTTTTCTTTCTTAGTCTCTTAGAAAGGCTAAAAATTTAAGTCACAGCCTTTTAAATACTCCAGTAACTGACATTGGTCTGTCAGAAAAGTGCCATTAATTAAAATCCTAAATCAAAACTATTCTGTTAGTATAAAATAATACTTTGACCTTTGTAATAGTCTATCAAATATACAACTATAACTAGAACTTAAGATATGAAAATCTCATGAGGGTCTATAAAAAACTCCAGTGTGTGTTTTTTATGTAATTTACATTTTGCACCCCAAATGTAAAATGCCCATGGCAGCTGAGAAAGGAACAATGCTTCATCCTTTTATACTTGCACATGAATTAGACATTATGCAAAAACTTTCAAGACAAGCTAATAAAAGTTTAATAAAAAACTAAAACTTGTGCAGACCTTATTTTTCTTGCTAAAAATATGCACAAATTGCATGAATGTTTAAAAAGGTACATTGCATACACATATTAAAACTAAGCACTGAATTCATGCTAATCTTGACATTTCTAGATTGCATACTTCTGCTTGGCCTTAAGTTTACAACAGTGAGTTAAGAATGAAAAATATTAAAGTATACCTGCTAATACTAGAATAAAATAGGCTTTCCTGCAGTTTTGTCTTGCACGTATGATGTGAAACGCTTCAAGAATTTTGGATATTCTCGTTTTGCCACTGCCCGTAACACTGACGCTGGCGCCCATCCCCCTGGGTTCACTAGAAGTAGACGGGAAGACAGATATTGAAATACAGCAAAACTGTTAAAAGGCTAAAGACAAAAATTTATACTAGTTATGCAACTTTCTGAAGTAACAGGAAAGAATAATGCTCAGCAGATTTTTTTTTTTTAATGCCCTTACAGATTGTCTTGTAGCACTTTCTTACTCTTAATGCTCAAGCTCAGTCCAGTTCTATGATGTCACTATTTAGAAAGCATTAAAAAGCATTATGTGTTGTGAGTCTCTGGGGAATGCACAAACAAGAAGATGATATTATAGAATCACAGAATCTCAAGGGCTGGAAGGGACCTCAAAAGATCATGTAGTCCAACCCCCCTGCCAGAGCAGGACCACCTAGAGTAGGTCACACAGGAATTCATCCAGGTGGGTTTTCAATGTCCTCAGAGAAGGAGACTCCACAATCCATCTGGGCAGCCTGTTCCAGTGCTCCCTCACCCTCATAGTGAAGAAATTCTTCCTTGTATTTCTTTGGAAACTCTTATGCTCCAGCTTGTACCCATTGCCACTTGTCCTATCATTGGACATCATTGAGAAAAGCCTGGCTCCATCCCCCTGACATCCACCCTTTATGTATTTGTAAACATTAATGAGGTCACCCCTCAGTCTCCTCCAAGCTAAAAGGGCCCCAGCTCCCTCAGCCTTTCATCATAAGGGAGATATTCTCTAAAGATTTCTAATAAAAAACAGAAAAAAAGCCTGAAGTTGCTTCTTATTTGAAAGAAGAAGTCACTCTTAACTTCTCCGTAACTGCTGCATTTGCTTGCAGAATTGCTACACAGTCAAAATCTTACAGATTATTTTTAAACACTTCAAAACTCAAATTGATTCTAAAGTACCTTTCAATTCACAGGGCAAGTATTTTGTTGAAAAATTTGCCACTTTCCATATAATCATCATTCAGATTTTATCAATGAGAATGTATTTAAGTAACAAGGGAAACTTCTAAAAAGGAAACAAAGCAGCTTACCCCAGAGTTTTAACACTATACTGTATTATTTGATAATAAATGAGTGAGCTACTACTCAACGTGTTTTGTAGTTGTAGAAGAAGAATCAATATGTATGTAGCTTCAATACCATATACGCTGCTAGATACTGGGTACAGTTACAATACAGTTTGGCTTTGATAACTTCTTGGTCACTACCAAGGATTCTATTAGTTCAAAAAAAAAAAAAAGTAGATTGGATGACACAGCTTGCAAACAGCCTCATACAAAGTGTATTTGCTTCTGAAAAATTCTTTACCATCAGCAGCTTTTCAGCCTAACAAGATGAATTGAGGGGAAAAAACCCAATACAGCAATGCATGAAAAAAACATACTATTCCTAAAACTAAAAGCTATGCCAAGTCATCCCAGTTGCAGACCCTTCTCCTGCCTGCCCTCCTCTACTCCAAAGTTCTGTACTTAGGACTGAGCTACACACCACTTCCATTTATTTCTCCCAGAATGCCAGACAAAGAATGATCCCATTCACTGATTCATGCAGCACAGTCATTTGAGTCTTTTTAAACACAAAGACCAGAAGTGTGATCCTACATACAAATTTAACAGAAAATTGCATTTATTGCCTGTATTCAGATCACCAGAATTAGCATATACCATGAATGTTAGTGACAAATTTTAGACTTACCATTAGCTACATATGTAATCTTGCATAGGATGTTTTCCCTGCTTATTTCCTTGTTCCCCTCTGGTGGGCTTACTAAGGTCTGACAAATCATAGCAATATTTATTTTGGCACGGACACAGCGATTGTTCAGCTGCCAAAAAAAGAAATATTTGTAAGCCTCTAAACCAAAGCCTCAATTTGTCTCAGCATACTTGACCTGCTCACATGTTAACTTACTCTGAAGTCTAGGACATGCCAGAAGCTGTGTTTCTGAGAGCCTGCGTTCTAGCACCATTTGGGTGTAACATGAATGTGAGTTAAATGAAAGGTACATGGTGAACAGGGAAAAGGTTATATTGAAATGCCTGAATCTCCGGTTTCTGCTTGATTAGTACACAGTACAAGTGAATTACTTCAAGTATTGTTAACAAATCAGTAAAAGAACGTTTAAAGAGTAATGTATCAACATTTACAAATACCAGTTAGTAACTCTTCCCTTGTAAGCAGACTATGTCATAGCAATCAGCACAGAATTACTCTCACCAGAAAACAATGATTGGTACTTTCTGACAGAACCAAGACAGAACTGTGTCAGATAAAGGCTTAACAGACTCCCTTGTCTACAGTTATACAAGCTTACTCCTGTATCTGACAATAATGAAGAGTTATTGCTTTGACTCCATTTCAAATAACCTCAGTTCTTTAAAATGCTCCAGAAATATTGCTTCCACGCTGCTGCAACACCTGAGATCTGCCAACTGTTGAGTTAAGGTGAGAAAACTTTTGGCTCAGAATGCTTTCTTTCATCAAGTCACAGTATCACCTGGTTCCAACAAACTGTATTTTTGCATAAACCCCCCCCACCTCCCTCACGCTTAGTACTTCACGCACATTACCATGTAATAGAAAGATGTTACCTTAAAAGCAGAACTTGATAGAATGAAAATAATACTCACAGGAGCACTGTCATGTTCCACAGAGAAATTGCACACAATCCACGTTTCAGGGTCATTTTCACTGAATGCTGGTATCTTTCTGATGGCTGATAAATACAGCACATCCCTTTGAGAAGCTGGCCACACCCTCTGTGGAGAAACATCTGAATATAAACTGTTGCAGTTTTGCAAATGAAGTACTTACTATCCTTAGATAAAGGAAAAAATAAGCAGGGCAAACTAGCTGTTATTTGACGGAAAGTTTCTTCAGGTTAGTAGTTCCATTCTCTGAACTGAAACAGAATGTAGCTGTTTTACAGATGCCTATCAGTTTATTTGGCTAAGTTCCATTTTAAAAGATTTAGGACAAAAGTTTAAGGCCTTTGAAATGCAGAAAGCCAAGCTCCAACGACTTTTTCAGTAGATAAAGAGGAAGAAGCAGTTCCCCATCTGTTCCCTCAATCTCAGGTTTATATTTTAGCTCATACTTGTAAGTTACAAATGGAACTAGTGGTTACGTATAAATAGATGTATGCACACATACTTATGTTTCCAGAAGGAAAGGGAGTAAAAGACTTAAAACAACCATGATTTTCAAAAGCTGCTACTTCAGTAAGACAGATATGGTAAACTGATGCTATCTAAGAGAAAGCTTCAGAAGCAAAATGGCTGATAAGAAAATAAAAGCCATTTTCGCGACACACAATAGGGGAAAAAAGTCTATCTCTTACTACAGCACTGTAGAGTTGACACAGATTGTCTTTAAATCATGAGTTTAAAATAAACACATTACTGGTAGAATTGCTAAAACTAAATATGTCTTTATATCTGAGAGTACTAATACCTGGAATCAAGCAAGATTAAAGATGAACCTGTACCCTTTATTTACATTGTCTTGAACTGTTACAGCTGCTGAGTAATTACTCAAATTATTAGTTTTGTAGATTTACACCAAAACTGGGGAGTGGGGAGATGGGAGTGGAACATAATGAAGCTACACAAACAAATGTTGTACCAGCAATTATTCTATCTCATAATGCAAATCTGTCTGTCAGATAGCTGTGGTCAACAAAACATATGATACAGTGGGATAGGTTTCTTCCTTGTAGTCACTGCTGATTTACTGCTTCTGTTTGCTTTAGATTACTCTTGCCTTGCTGGCAGTGATAAGTGTTATTACAAGCTCTATCAGACACATGCATAACCAATTACGTTATCAAGACAAGTTTTAAAAATTAACAAAGTTGCAGCTCAATAGAGAACTTATTCTCAAGTGTTGTTCTGAAGACTATTTTAAGTTGTTAAGCTATTAAAGTATTCAGAATAAGATTAGAATACAAAAGCCCCAGACTGTCTCGGTAAGGTATGCACACGGCTGAAATATTATTACCTTATGTGTTTGGTAAATGATGATTGCATTGTCAGCTAAGTTTTCCACAACATGGAAATTTTCAATTGTTGCTAAAAGAGGAAGGGGAGGAAAACAAACAAAAAAATCCATCAGTAAACAAGCACAGATATTAGGTCAGTGTTATAAAAAATATCCTTGCTGATAAACATGGAAAGCTTAAGAGTCACTTCCTTACTTTCCCAGTCATTACGAACATCAACATTCCAGAAGTAATGGCAAACTTCATGACCTGTTACTCCTTTAACAGCATGGGTTGCTTTCAAAGGATCTAAAACTATTCCATTCTCTTCCACTTCTCTTCTGTATACCTATTGCCAAATACAAAGTAAGAAAAATAGAACAGAAATTGTGAAAACTTCACTTTTTAATTACTAAAAACTTAATCAGTTTTAAAAAACCCCTCGCTTTCCTAGATGATTAACACATCAATGATTTGCCATGTCAGTAGCAATACAGACACTCTTACATACCAATTCACATTAAAATACCAGTGTTTTAACAGTCTTTGCTTCAAACACGATTCAGCTACATTATTTATCACTACATATAAGGATCCATACAAGCACAATAGAGCAATTATTGTAACTTGCTACTCTAACATTTGTATATTGAATTTACACACCATTTTTACACCAAGTTTTAAGTAAGGGAGAATGTGAAGAGATTCAGCAAGGAAAAAGCTATCTCAGGAGTTACATCGGATTTTGTATAAACAAAACTATTAGAAGCCACAGATCTCGTGGGCTCCTAGTATAACTTAATGCTATTCTCAGAGAGAAGTTTTAACAGCATAACTTGCTCAGTGATAGTATTCCCAGAGAATCACAGAATCATTTAAGTTGGAGAAGACACTTAAGATCAAGTCCAACTGTAACCCTAATGTTGCTAAGACCACCGAAAGATATTGAAATCATCTGTCGTCACAGAGTATTATCTCATATCAATTAAACGTAATGCCAATGTTACCTTCATTTCTCCTTCTTCTACCACTAGTTGCCAGTTGGCATCTCCTCCTACGTCTTGCAAGGAATACGTCATGTGGTTTTGTACCATTTCTTCCACCTTTAAAGGAAAAACAAAACAAAACAAAACACCAACCCATATTTTTAATGCAATCCTTCTGCATTCTTGGGCAGAGACTGTATAGTACTGATGACACAAGTCAGTACTTCAGATCCCACGCAGGAGCTGAATTTGGACAACAGAACTTTCTATGACAGGTTAAAAACAAGCAGATACTTCTGGCCTTCAGAAACAAACCCCAGATCTTGATTCAGCTTCCAATTTCATCCTCTATGGGTAATTCCCATACTTTCTTTGAACCTCTAAACTGTTAAAACTCACTACTTCTACCAAATATGGTTTTATGTCAGCATATAGGAACTTACTTCAGGTATATCTAAACAGAATTACAATGCACTGCAAGATATTCATTGAAGAGCATTTAAAAAGCTGAACATAGGTGGGAGGACAGGGAAGAAGAAAGACTGTCTAATAAAAATGAACGCATATCAAAAGTCATATTGGAAGAGCAGTGAAGGAAATAGTCATGAACAGAGCATGCCTACTCTGTTTTTTTGGAATCTTTGTACAGCTGTCAGCTAGAAAAAAGAAGAAAATAAATGTTGGCACTCAAAAAAATATGATGATACAAAGACTTTACTACTACGAAATACTAATTTAAAAATATTTAGCTAGACAGCTGTGTGCTCTTCTTAAAGGCCAGATATTTGATACTCTTTTCAAGCTATGGGAATACCTCTTATTCCAAAAAATGTGCATGAAAATGGGTGCTGCGACAGGACATGGATTTTTACCTTAAATCTACAATCTTACTCTGTTTCTTTGGTTGCCCATCCCTTTATAAATCCCACTCAAATAAAAATAGAAGCAGTAACATAAGGTTATCCATTGCTGCATAATGTTTACAAGTACTGGAAACACTTTAGTAACTTTTTTCCACCCAAGAAGGCAGGTAAGTACTAAAACTTGTCATAGCAATTAAGTCGATGTAATTGACACTGTTTTACTAAATTACTAGACATAACTTTTGTGTTTTTTTTTTTTTTTTTAAGGAAAGGCACTAAAAGCAAAAGCTAGTTACTTGACCAATGCAAAGATTACTCTAAAGAGTACACAATCACAAGATTAAGAGTCTGAACTCATCCACGGTTGTGCACAGCTTACAGAAACATGAAGCCTAGTGTGCATATAAAATACAATTTAAAACATATTTGAGTAAGTAGTACAAGTAGAAAGTAGAATCAAAGAATACTTAAAGATCTTTTTTTCTGACATGATATAGAATTGAAAGATGTTATTTATTTTTAAAGTGGACATTACACTTAAGACCAGGAAGAAAGTTAATTAAATTAAGTCAAAAACTTCAAAGTACAAGATTAAAAATCCACTTATTCTAACTACAGGCTTCTCTACAGAAAGAGAAGTTACCAGTCTAGTTTTTGGTGTTTTCTTTGCGTTTTGTTTTGTTTCTTAATTATAATGAACTAAAAAACACCTAAAAGATTTGAGTTTCTGCTTTTAGACAGGCCATTATTTCTTTCTAGTTACTATTAGGTTTCCTTCAAAAGATCCTGCTGTTTTATTTAGTTTTCCATTGAAACAATGACAGCACAATCCAAACCAGAAAATAATATGGGCAGTTTAAATGTTCAACTTACTAGCTCAACTTTTCCTTTCAGAAATGAATTCTCATCATGTTCCCAACATTCACCTGCAACACCTCCAAGTCCCTACGTCTTGTACCCTAGCTCCTAATCTAGTAAAGACAGAACTAGCTTTTATATGTTTGTTTTGTGGTCTACTGATTTTTGGCTTTATGTAAAATTCCAACAGACGAGTGGAATAGCAAGGAAAGAGAGGAGGCAGCATCCCCAGTAGTGCAATCTAAACAGTTTCTTACTTCTGCATCACCTACAACTGCCTTGTGCATACTACTTGTCCCAGCTGTATCTAACGAAAGTGTTGGTTGCTTTCTGTCAACCTGTGTCTGTGTCAGAGGCACAGGGTCAAGATTCACAGCTTCTTTCCCAATGGAGAAGCCACACTATTACCTTCGGGTTCCTGTCAGGCTACAGGAATGCTTGCAAAATACTTGTAGCCTATATGCAGTGCAGCCTTGGCCTGAAGATTAAGTGGGTAGTTCTTCACTTTACAGGCCTTTAAAACAGCTCAATCTATTTCAAAAATCTGTCAGTCCTTTAATAGGAGTTGATCTGCAAAATACCTACATGTAGTATTTTAAGCCCACAACCTCCCACTCAACTGGCAGAGACAAAAATCAGTGCCTTTCTAGAGGCATACTGAAGAACCAGATACCATCAGAATATACACCTTGGACTTTTCAATCTTAAAACAAGGCTTCAAGTTTGTACTTGATCATTTACTGATACCAAAGTTCCCTTCATATGAACAAAATCTAGAAATATGTCATATTTATCCAGAATCAAAATATTAGCTTTCCTTTCCAAAAGCAAAATCCACAGCCCAGGGACAGAGGCTAACTTCATAAGGTCCAGAGCAGGTTACCACTAAAAGATGGTGCGTTGCTTTTCTCTTCATGCTCTCAATTGTCTTTCACTTGTTTGATTCAGTAGCAATGAAGCTACAGAGCAAGTGGACTGATTCCATCTTGCAAAAATTTGTTCTAGAGACAATATTGGGGGTGGAGTGGAGCTGGGAGTGTGTGTGGAGAGTGTAGTTTCCGTTTAAGTTAAGATCATCCTTTCTGTAGTGAGTCCATTAATTTAAAATTGCATTCAAAGGCACTCAGTAGTAACTTCCATGTAGTATAATCCATTCATCAGGTGAAGAGAGCACCTGGACTCCAGTCCATTTGATTCTGATTCTTAACCTCAATTTGTGTTACTGTGTCAAAGAGCCAGTCCACCTTAGATGTTTTCAATTCTTAAGCTTTTCAGCAGCAGTAGTGCTCTGATATGCAGGTTTATCATATGAATGCACAGATTTCAGGCATAAAAGAAGTGAAAGGGAGGAGGTCCACATGATTTAGCAGCTATGAGTTTCCCTTATGTTGAACTGCCCATGCACCTATAGCTTGACAGACAACTAGTTCCTATGGCTAGAACCAAACTTGCTTTCTATTACTTGATTCCTCCCCTCCTCCCAAAGTAAAAACAACTTGAAAAACTAACTTGACCACTGGAGTACCAGAAAGTAGATGAGCCTATGACCTGCATACTTTTCCCCTTGTGATAAGTTTGAATATTGTAAACTAACAGACTGCAAAACTGACAGTAAGATTTGGAATTTCAGTCCAATAGGCAAGTCTTTAAGTGTTAGGGTCCTGCTCATAAAGCTAGCAGTAATGTCTGCAGATGGTACAACACCAGGCTCTGTTTATCACAAGAAAACCCATTCCTTCTACTTGAAAAAGCAGATTGATTACAGCATTACTTAATAATTTCAAAAAGACTCCAAAATAACAGATCCCAGAAGGAAACTTCATATTTAGAATCACATATGGATGGCAGCAGAAGGAATCCAGTGGCACGAATGCCATGTCTGAACAACCTTTTTTAAGACTAAAGACACGATACTCACCTATCTAATTCAACTCTAAACTATGATCTTCAGAGCAAGCACCAGGAGTAATTTTGTACATTACTGGACTACATCACTATGGCTACCCTGACATACTCAGAATGTCAGACTTATTTTCCAAAGGATAAGTGAATATATTGAAAATACCCTCAATCTTGTTTGTCAACACACTTTATGACCTTTCAATAATAAAACTAGATGTAGAGGTAAAAAATTTTAACAGTGACCCTTAACATTTCATATCTTAATGTCATTGCAAACAAATGTTAAAGACAAAAAAAAAAAGAACCTTGATTTAAAAGCAAGAAAAACTATCCAATTTGAAGCAAAGACCATCTCCACCCCACAGAAAACAGGTGTTATTCTACTTTTATTATAAAGAGAAATGAAAATTTTCTAATTGCAGGCATTTTTTTTTAAAGCTATTGAATTTAATCCAACCATTTCAACAAGACTTAGGCCTCTGCACAAGTGATATGCATGCAAGCTGGATGTAAAAAGACAACCAGTTAGTACAGGAATAGAGAACTCCTTTGTTCGTCTCAACATACTAGTTTAAAGCAAGCAGTGATTTATGTAACAAAAATCCCATGTTCTAGAGAAAAGGATGAAATATAGCAGAGATACACAACCCGCACTCTACACATCAATACAGTACCTGGGTGCTGAATCTGTGAACATCATCAGAGGCACTGACTAGATCAATGGAAGACATGGAGGAAGAGCGACTATAGGGCTAACAGAGACAGACAAAGAAAAAACCAAGTAATCAGAACAAAGGCACAACTGAGCATTCAGTACCAACTTGCAAGCACAAGATAATGAAGAAAAGGAAAACAAAAGCACCGTAAGCAGCAAGCACAGCAGCAAATGCTGATTTCATGCACCTATTATATATTATGCTCTCAGTGTATCCCTGAGAAGGGTGTAATGTTTCCAGTAACATTAAAAAAACTCAACTGGTCCCGATACAAGTGGTTGGATTTTTTTTTTTTTTCCAGTGAAATCAATTAAATGAATTTGGGCAAAGTTATCTGAAAAACACTGAGGTTAGTATGTTGGGATCTTCCTTTGTATTTCCTTTCTATTTCCAAAAGCATTCTAAATAGATTACTGAAATCAGTATTTTTTAAGCCAAGACAGAAAACAGTGCTTTCCCAATTCCAGCTACTTCATGTGAACATCACTAAACCTTTGAAAGTTACTATAAACACCTACAAAATATATTCTCATCTACCAATACAAAACATTATACAGAAATATCATAGGTCAGCCCATTGTTTGGAGGAGATCATACAGAATATCTTACCTTTTGGACAAATCGATGAGTCCCCACAGAAGAATAAGCATCTCCAGAAGGTAAGGATGTTGGCCAGTGTAATCTAACCTTTTCACTTTGAGACTGCAACACAACAGATTTAATTACTAGTAGTCACATGCTACTGGGTGGGCTATGAAACAGAATGAGCTGTTCTCAATCTACATGGAGGCTACAACAACTAATGCTGTAGTTACAACTACTAAGGCATGAAGCTGTCATCCTGCCAAAATTCTCAGTAAATGAATAGAACTGAAGACTGAATTATTCTGTACTTTGAGGTGTTCTTCTAAGTTAAGAAATATAAGAGTGGCAGCGTTAAGGATACACATAGTAGTGTAACAGTCACTCAAAACTTTTACTCTCTGCTAAGAGATTACAACATAGGCAAACTCTGTTGAGTAGAAAGTCTTTTAATTCTTAACAAAGTCATTGCATTCACTATATTCACAAGCCTTAAGACAAAGGATGCACTACTTGGCTATTCCCTCTTACATACTGCTGTGTGTTTCCTTTTTTAAAATATTTCCTCACGTGCATCTTAACCCTTTTTGTTCCTGATCACGGAAGAAGTAGTCAGAGCCTACGTAATTTTTACAGAAAAACAAACACCAACAGAACTAATCTTTCTTTTTTCACACAGAGTCAAAAGAAACTTTCAGACAAAAACTAGGTTTTGAGAAATAGATGCAGTGTGCAATATTCTTATTTGAACAGGGCATTGCCTTCATACAAGATAGTTTTACAGGACATTTATTT
Organism: Colius striatus; assembly: GCF_028858725.1. Taxonomy (NCBI): domain Eukaryota; kingdom Metazoa; phylum Chordata; class Aves; order Coliiformes; family Coliidae; genus Colius; species Colius striatus. The sequence continues at coordinate 50,376,893 of NC_084790.1, read as the reverse complement.
AGGAATTAAAAACTAGAGAAATTCAATTAGCTTAGCACTTACACTATCCTTTTCTATGTAAGCTGTGAAGTCACTTTCTCAAAATCAGTGTTAACATTTTGCAGTTAAATATTGTTGCTTAAGTTAATTCCCCTTGTCAGTATCAGGACAAAATCTAGAGCTTCAGGAAATGCACCCCAGGACTGAGCTTAAGTAACAGTAGTCTCCCATGAAGTGCCCACCATTAAGACATTTTCCAGGTATCAGTACCTGTTCTTCCATTTTATCCTGTCTATCAAGAGCAGCTTCAACAGCATCAAAAAATTCTTCTTCATTAATCAGACTGTTAGGACCCTCCTAGAGGAAAGCATAAGAAACAAAACTAGCTCAAAAACAGAGATCCACTTTGATATTAGAAATATGTATTTGTCTACTACGCATGTAACTTATGGAAGCAATTTTCTTCTGTAGACATCAAATCTTTTCACCAGTGTCCTTAGACTACAGTTCCTCTGAAAACATAACCTGTTAAAGGAAGTTACTCCCTGTAACTACAAATTAGGGATAATTGTATAGAGAAGAAAAAAAACCAGGAAACTGAGTAACAGTGTCAATATCACACCAGAATTACATTTTAATGAACTTTTACCTTCTATTAAAAATGTTTACAGTGTGTCAGTAAAGTATACATACTAACACAATTGCGTAGTTACACTCCTTCCAAGTATTACAGTGCCTTAGGGTAGATTTCAGGTATGTGCTTAAAACATTACAAGAGGAAACAAAGTTCTGGGGATCTCTACTGAAAATTCTCGGAAAGAATAGTTTAACACTAAACAGCAGGCAGAGTTAGGTCAACTATTGGAAACTCAAGTCTACTGAGTAAAAGAAAATTAGGTTGTCTGCTTTTATGGTATTGTAAAACAAGCTTATCCAGCAAATTTCAAAAAACTACTTTACAACAGCAACACTTGGGAGAAGCAGCAGGGTTCATAAAGTAGACAAAAGTCCAACTTCTTATCCATTTTCTTCTTTTACATTGCGTCCCTCAGTCACAACAAATAACCTAAGCCCAAGTAACCTATAAATATCTTAACATATTAGTACTATTTCTCAGTCTACGATTTGTAAATACAAATGTGCTTGATTAGTGTATAAGAGAGGTCCAAGTTCTTAAAAATTACGTAAACTGATAAAAGGAATCAATATGAAATTTCAAGCTGGCAGTGATGAGTTAAAAAACATTTCAAGTTAAACTTCAGATTCCAGGACTGCCTTTGAAGTCGAAGTTGACATATTTGCTTTATGTATCTATAGAACTGAACCATTAAAAAAATGGAAAAAACTAAACTATTGCATAAGCTGCATCAAATGTACAACAAAAGCAAATAAAATAAATCAGCAGAAGTATCTGTAAGCAAAATGCTTCAGACTAAAGTAGGACATAGAAGCCTGAGGTAAAGACAGACTTTCATTCTCAGAAAAATTAAGTACTGAGATTCTTCATATAGTTTCAGTTTCAAAGGTGGACAAGAGTCATGAACACACCTGCACAAGCTAAACCTTTAAAAGTCATAGCATTTTTTAAAATTTCAAAGGCAGAACTGGTACCTCGTAATCTGGCCCTCCAAAGTGAGACTTTTTCTTCAGTTCTGTCACAGCATTTTTGTACGCTTCTTCAGTTCTTCTCCTTTTCTCTACCTCCTGTAAAATTACAGAATCATTTGATGCAGTGAGAATGAATTGACTAACAATAGTCAACATACCAATAAATGGAAAGACTAGTATTGTTTTCTTCCAAATAACAACTGCAAAGCTGCTTATTTTCTGGAATTATTTGCATATGTGCCTGTGTGCACGCATGTACAACGTAGAGCTTGTAGAGCCAGCTACCTTAGAAGAAATTATCTCAGCAAGTAAAAACTAGTATCTAGTTCAAACATAGCTATTCATGATTCATTGACAGTCACACGTGGTAGCTGACTGACAGTTTGTACAAACGTCCTGGACACAGGTACTTGGGCAGTGATAAAGTGTGAAAAGTTAAGACCAGTAAAAAGCTAACTTGTTGAATGTGGTAAAATAGTAATGAATCACAGCATGTAAGCTTGCATCTATAATTAGCTGGCTTAGAATCAACATGAATCATTTTGTGAGCTCCATGCAGAGACTAACAACATCATTCTCCCACAATAGGTATGTAACTGTCCTGTGACTGTCACAGAGCCACTGATGTCTGCATCATTGAATATTGTGAATAAAAAAGTAGTAATGCCAGAATTGGTCTCATATGTCCTTTGCAAATTCTACATGTTGACAAATGTTCACAGTGAAAATAGATGGCTGAGTAGATGAAGGGAGAGCAGTGGATGTCATCTACCTTGACTTCTGCAAGGCTTTTGATACGGCAATATCCTCATCAGAAAGGTCAGGCAATGTGGGTTGGATGACTGGACAGTGAGGTGGATCGAGAGCTGGCTGAATGACAGAGCCCAGAGAGTGGTAATCAACAGAGCCAAGTCAAGTTGGAGGCCTGTAACCAATACAGTTCCCCAAGGGTTGGTTCTGGGGACAATCTTATTCAGCATCTTAATGACCTGGATGAGGGGACAGAGCAAGTTCCCTGATGACACCAAACTGGGAAGACTGGCTGATTCCCCAGAAGGCTGTGCTGTTATTCAGTAGCATCTCAACTGGCTTGAGAGTTGGGCAGAGACGAATCTCATGAGGTTCAACAAGGACAAGGGCAGAGTGCTGCACCTGGAAAGGAACAACCCCATGCACCAGTACAGGCTGGGAGTGACCTGCTGGAGAGCAGCTCTGCAGAGAGAGACCTGGAAGTCCTGGTTGACAATAAACTAAACAAGAGCCAGCAATGTGCCCTTGTGGCCAAGAAGGCCAATGGCATGATTGAGGGAGGTTCTCCTCCCCCTCTACTTTATCCTGGTGAGGCTTGGGCTCCCCAGCTCAGGAGGGACAGGGAACTTCTGGAGAGAGTCCAGCACAGAGCCATCAAGATGACCAGGGGAGTGGAACATCTCTCCTGTAAAGAAAGGCTGTGGGATCTGGGACTGCTCAGTCTGGTGGAGACTGAGGGGTGACTGTATTAATACTTACGCATATTTAAAAGGTATATGTCAAGGGGATGGGACAACTCTTTTTTTCTGCAGTGTCCACTGATAGGACTATGGGTAATGGACAAAAGCTGGAACAGGAAAAAGTTCCACTTAAACTTATGGAAAAACTTCTTTCCTGTGAGGAAGCCCTGGCACAGGCTGTCCAGGGAGGTTGTGGAGTTCCCTTCTTTGGAGTTTTTCAAAACCCGCTTAAACATGTTCCTGTGAGACCTGATCTAGGTGAACCTGCTTTAGCAGGAAGGTTGGACTAAATATTTTTTAGAGGTCTCTTCGAATCCCTATCATTCTGAGATTCTGTGAAAAAACTGTAAATGTTTCTGAAGTTCTTGCAGAATTCAGCTTCAATATGCAAGATGTTTCTCTGTTGCCTTTCAAAATCGCTTCAAGAGGAAAAAAGTTAAATCTTAAGGGTGGCAACTGGACACCAGAAACTACTTCTTGGAGGCAGGAGTATAATTATTCAGCAACCAAATTTGATCTTCAAAGATTCAGTGTAAAACCCTTAAACAATACTGAAAAGCTGAGTTTACCAACTGGGAATATGGTGGTAACATTCACTCTGAAACACATTTTCTTGTTTCCAAAGAAAAGTCTGAGAAACAAAGCAACAGTTCTGATGTAAAACAAAGCAGTATCGCTTAACACAGGAAAATTCTTAGGGAAAAAACACAGCACCTAGATGAGAACAGAGTTGCCTTTATCTGTAAACACAAGCTTTTCTCTTCTGAAGCTATCACAAAGAGTCAATAACTGCTACACTTACACTTCACAAAATTTTGCATGTTTATCATTTTTTAAAGTAACTGGAGAGTCCTGAAGATGCATTAAGTATGACTTGAATACAAGTCACTGAGAGAAAGGATGAAGTTTTACCAGAATATTTAGATTGAAAAACAAACAAAAAGTCCCACTAAAACATAACTCCTCCTCCTGCTCACCCCAAATGCCACACTTGCTGTACTTCAATCTTGAAAATCACGATAATTTACAGGTGACAAAAGACAACTCTCCAAGCTGTCAGGCTCCTCTTGCTAACAACATTAAATAAGGCAGAAATTGGGAAACTGTTTACATAGCAGAAAAGCTACCTATGTATTAAAGCTCCAAGATTAATAAGACATTTAGGTTACAATTGTCAAAGATGAATGAAGTAAGCTACCTATTAATCTCAGGTAAAATTCAGAAGATTGTTCAGAAGATAAGTTTGCTCATTTACAATTACTAAGATCAAAGGAAACACTGTAGTCAAGACAACAGGAAAAGCATTATGTCACATAAGGATTTTATTGCAAACAAAACAATGACCAAATGCTAGAGACTAAATCCTTTCCTTCACCCATTTTAAGAAAAGACTCTTTTAAACTACGTTCAAGATGCTCACATTGCAACATATACCACATTGGAAAAATAAAACGCTTAGCTCAAGATCTTAACAGCTAAGAGACCGTTACCCTTAGATAACATTACATGCTTTTGTATTAATTTTATTCTAATTGTTTCGGTAACAAAAGGAAAACTAAATATAGAATTTTAAAATGACAATTGTTAAGTTCATTACTTAAAAATTAAATGATGGTTTTATAAGTTTGTTTTAAGGTTTAGAAAGTCTCCAACCTTCAGAATATAAACTTCAAATCCTTTCTTTTATTTAAAAAGGAGGCTACAGAGAAAGATACATGCTTCATAACACAATATTCATCTCCCATCAAACTGTAATCACCTCAAGACTTGATAAATGTTACTGAACTTGAGCTTTGTTAATATGAGTAATTTTTTAGGACAGTGATAATTTTGAAACCTATCTCCTTCAAGTTCAGCAGACATAAATCAACCTTGCATCTTTAGGCTAAGCTAGCCCTCTACAAGATGGAGGCTGTGTAACTGTGAGGCTGCAGGACTCTTAGCAGCACACAAAGGTGCCAAGTAGTTCTGACAAAAGTGGAGTGAGGAAACTGGAGAGGACAGTGACTTGGATTACAGAGAGAATTACACTACACCTAAAACACTCTTTAATTTTAGCCACTGATAGAGGCCTTAAGTCTTCTCATAACAAACCTGAACAGTGCAGAGCCAGTGGCGTGAATCTGCTGACATGCAAAGCGCAAACTTGATGCTGCTCCTTTCAACTCTTCTAGATGGTCTTTAACAGGGAATCTACAAAGTTTAGGAGCTTTAAACCTTTCCTGGCTACAAAACAAACGGTAGCTCAATTTTGTGTAATTTTCCCCTCTAATCTCCCCTAGAGAAGGTATTCTGAACTTAACCTCACAGTATTTATTCCTTTTTCAGAGCACTTTACAGTCAGCCGAAGAAAACAAAAAATGCAAAGATCAACACTGTTCTCCTCCCATATCTATTTATCAGATTACAGAGCACAGAAGATACTCTTATAAACCCATGTTTAACCACTAAAACAAGAAGATGAAAGAAAAACAAAAGCAGTTCTACCACCGAAGGGGAATAGTGTTAGCAGAGGTCTGAATAGTGGCAACTGCTGTCTTTAAGGCTGTATGCATCCAAGTGTTGGTCATGGGGAAGTGCAGGACTCGCCCCTGTGACCAGCAGCCAGAGGCAGCTCTATGTCAGATAAGGTGGTTCTTAGCCAGCTCCAAAATAGACCCACTACAGCACGGTGGAGCCCAACCACTGCGTGTACGGCACTTCTTTGAAACTTAATTTAAGAGTAAAAAAAGGACCCAGGGGAGAGAGGAAAGGGGAATAAAAAGTGAGAAACACAAGGCCAAAGGATGGTAAGGCCAAAATCAGGAGGAGCAGCTCCTGGGCAGAGGACACTGAAGCCCACATAGGACCCCATGTTGAAGCATTTTCCTGACATTTCCCAAAAGAATCATGTCCTACAGAGCACCCATTCCTGCAGAAGATTTTTTTCCCCAGAGGGTTGCCATTCATGGATAGGACCTGTGCTGGAGCTGGGAAAAAGTGTGACAAGGAAGGAGTGTCAGAGATGAAGTGTCTTGCAAATCCTCTATTCCTTACACCACATTGCCTGGGCCTAGGGACCCACAGGAAAGGAGTGAAGTTGATCTTGGGAATAGAAAGCTGTTCTAGTGTCTGTCTTCTTGTTTTCCTTTAACTGGATATACTTGAAATCAGCAATAAACTGTTTTTCCTCAAGTCAAATACATTCTATATTTGTCTTGAACCATGAGCTTTCTTATCCTATTTATTTTTCCCTAATCCTGCTGCATGGGTGGTGAGCAGCTGTGTAGGTATTTGTCTGTTAGCCAAGGCTAGCCCACCACAATTCTGTAGTATTTAATTCAATAAAAATATCCTTTTCCAAAAGGCTAGTAGAGGAACACAAAACAAAATTATAATTGAAGTATTTCACCATCAGTATGCTGTAAACCCCGGAAAATTTCACTGACAAATGTAACTTTTTGAGGTTGCAAGCATACCAAAGCAAAGTAACTTAAAACTTTCAAGGTTTTAGAAGCTTTTGTTATCTTAATTTCTGGAAAAACAAGTCCAAAAAAGCTCGTGAACCTCTTGAAAGGGTATTTACTTAGGCTGTATGAGGTACTAGTCATCCGAGAATTAAAGTGAAATTCAGGTTTGAATTTGTTAACCGCTTACAGTAAAAAACAAGCGCTTTAAAATTAGTCCATGGAAGAAAAAAGTGACAACATAACTAAGCTCAATGAATTAAAATTCTATAGCAACATATTACTCTGTATTAACATATACTAACCTAGAAACAAGAAAAATTCACTTCATCCATGTGCTAAGCAATGTCTGATCAACAACAATGAAGTGTATTTGCCCAGCTCACGGATTAGGTGGCTTTTGTGGACAGACCAAATAGTAGCCTTACACACTTCCAAAAAAGTCACAAAGATGCTGAGCCAGGCTCTTCATGGCAGTCTGCAGCAGAAGGATGAAAAACAGCAGGCATACACTGGAGTGAATTACTCCAATCGGATATAAGGGAAAAATTAACTGTAACAATAGCTGAGTAGTAGAACAGGGTGCCCAGTAAAGCTATGCAGCCTACAGCCTTGAAGATTTGAAACCAGACTTGACGTAGCCTTCAGCAACCTGATCTGATCTCAAACTATCCTTCCTTTAAGCAGGAAGTTGGAGAGAGAGTGAGCTCTTGAGGTCTCTAATCCAACCCGAACTACTCTACAATCCTGTGAACAAGCTTCAAGTCCCGGGTCTACTGTAATTCCTCCAACTACCTAGATGACCCTGCAACAAATTAAGTGTTGACAGAATTTGCAATAGGGTTAGACAGAGCCAGGCCTTTGACATACAGACAAAAATAACCCAGGAGACCAGGGCAAGGATTCAGACAGAGATATACTCTGAATGTGCTCATCCTTCGAATTGCATACCATTAAAACATTTGGAGTAAGGTTTTAAGTGTGATATACACCACATCGAAACATATTAAATAAAACACAAGACAGTGACAGCTAGAGGACTACACAGGACACCAGCCAATGATTGCAGGATTCTGGAAATCAAGGCCTGAAATACAATCTACTCATGCCTCCAGTACATCTAATAAGAGAAGATATCACTACTTTTGAGTTGCCATAGTGGTTGAGTAGGCTTACCATGAACTATCACTGCCACTAAAATAACAGATATTCTAAAAAATATAACCAATTAGGTACATACCATGGCTTAATCACTTTAATCTCCCTAAGGAAAGTGAATAGATTATATCTTAAAGGGGCATTTGAAATTAGAACTGTTTTTTCTCCTCAGTGCAGTCTCCATCTCTTACCACAATTGAAATATTCCAGAGATTTCAACATTATATTGGAAGCATGGATAATTACATCTGTTTTAGAAGTCTACAAGCAATACACTTATTACTATGGAATAGTGTCATGTTCTCTGTGAATATGAAAAACATAGGACTACTATTTGAGTAAGGGCTGGGAAAAGAGAGATTATGATGAATAATGTTACTATACCAGCAATTAGCTTTTAACATTTTATAGGAATATTAATGAAAACATCTAAAATTAATACATGCTGTATATAAAAAGAAAAACAATATCTGGAATAAAAAAATTAACAACACTTTATTTTAAATTTAAATTTCAGGTTAAAGAAATATTTTTTTTCACAAGTAAAAGGAAAACAATCTTACCTTATCTAACCTCTTCTGCCAGCTTTCTTCACGTTTTACCATGAGTTCAATACAATGAGAAAGTGTAGCAAGGATTCCAGCAGTAGTTGCCTTGAAAGTTATAGCCTCTCCTTTAAAGTCTATGCCATTAATTCCTTTAGGTGTCACATGTGGAAACACTAAAAACAAACATGAATCATTCACTGATAGCTGCCTTTAACTCAAACACACACTTTACATTTGTTTGAAGAAAATATACTGGCTAGAAAGCTAATTTGAAAATAAAAATCAAAAGTACTAATAATTTTCATCTATCCAGAGGATAAGGAATAGGATTCCAAAGCAGGAACACATCCCTTCAGCTTCATCTTGTTATACTGTACTTCCAGTCTGCTTGTAATGCTGTATTACTCTGCAAATCATGTGGGTGGAGGGAGTGGTAATACTTTGTAACAATAGCAGTTTGACAGCCTGAAGTGGGGCCTAATTAACACAGAGCAACCTTAAAACTTATTATATTGATACAGTGCTAAGAAAGGAACAATTTCAAAATGCAATCAAACCCAAAATGTAAGACTCAAGGTTGCTTTAAGCAGGTAATTATATATTTAAAAACCTCAAAGTAAAAAAGGTATAAAAGTATCAAATGTGTTGAATTACCCAAGTACTGTGGGTTTTGCAGTTCCAACAACTACTTCATGCTGTCAACCAAGCCATCTGTTGCTAAGGCTATTTAAACAAGTTATTTAAAAAGTGTGACAAAAAAAGTACTTATTATATGTCAAACTCATATGTAGGTTGACATAATAACACTACACATTAATGTCAGAAAATATTAGAAAGCAGAAGTAACACTCATGTTGAAGCTGACTGAGCCAAGCAAGCTAAAGTAACTCCTGCTATGCCACAGGGCGAGTTAATGACCTACCACCTAGCTGGATATCACTTTTTTCCCCTCAGTCTGTCAATATGTCACTGTTACAGTTTAAAAAGTACAAATAAATATTTGCATAAGTTTATCCAATATCTGTCTGCATGGGTAAAGCAGAGCCTTTAAGCAGCTCAGTTCTTATAGGGAAGAGACACGTAATTGCTATTCTCTAATGGTAGAGCATGGTATTCTACACTTTGGAAACAGAAAGCAATCATTACATGGTCTTAAGCAACGGTTTAAGTCTCTAGAGGTTTTATATGCCCTTCTTTCTGAAGGAATCAACTATTTTTCAAACATGACTGCAGACTATATGCTACTTCAAATACCTCACTAAGCATTCACATGACAGAATACAGCTTATTTTTTGTTTCATGTTAATCAAGAATACTTCCTAAAAGGTAAAGATAATGGAGGCTGGAAAAAAAAAGTAAGAAGGAGAAAGATCTGTTTCGGAAACAACAGTGAGCACAGCAGCTCTCCCTCCCCCTAACAGCTGCACAGAACACGGAGGAGGCTGAGACAAAAAGCAGCATAAGCTGGCAAGGAGACGATTCACCGAGAATAACAAAAATTATTAAGACTTTCAACCATAACACTCACAACTGAAAAATATAGTTTATACTAATATAGTGTAGATTGTGTTCATGTGCAGGCTTACCAGCACAGCTATAATGCTTATAGATGTGATTTTTCTCTCAATTATGCAACGTTAGACATGCTGAAGAAACTACCATTGACTGCAACACCGTAAAACAATTTCAGAGAGCTCTATGTAAGGGGGAGACAGCAATACCACCTCATTTCTCAGAAAAAAAGCGCCAGCTCTTGTTCCTGAGTATCTTTAGGTCTCAGATATAGTTAATTAATACTTCCATACAGTTTCAGTCGACATACCTTCTAAGTAATTTTTTTAATGACTAGTCTCAAAGTAGCAGTGATACATATAGAACTTGAAGTTTTAACATCAGCATCCATAGTTCATTTCAGATATTATAACTCTGGCCAAAACTTGTTTCTTTTAAGAGATGGTCACTCAAAAGATACCTTATGATAGATGTGAGTATTTTGATTCATTTTGAATCACAGGAGACATTCGTGTTTCTGGAACATGTCAGAAGATGACCTCAAGCGTCATCTCAGTAACAGCTGAACTTCAGCACATTAGAAGTAACTTGTCAGGAGATTTTCTATTTGGACAGTCCAAGCATCCTTCCTATTCCCTTTTTAAGCCTTTTTTCAGCTACAGATTGAATGTTTCAAAATGAAACCTGGCATCAAGAGATCTATATGGTTCAAGGTAAAGGCTAATAGGAATATGTTTTTATCATTGCAACTATTCCTCTGTCTTGATCAAGCTGCATGCAGACAACTGAATAAAGCAGCAGGATGATTCTTGTACTTTGACTTTAATTTCAACATCTCCCAAAGGGTTCCTTTTTAATTATCCCATCTTTTAAACATTTTGCTTTACTTTTGATTTCTTTTCTCTTGCCTTTCATATAAAAGATTCTGCAAACCATGCTCAAGCCTTCAATGGCTCTTTAGCCCTTTCTCCAACACCTCTGTTAGGATAAGACAGTTTTCCCTTCTTGTTCCTAAAATTCTGTTTGTAACACTGTCCCAGATGTGTGTTTGATCAAATCTGTTTTCTAGTGAAAGAGAAAATAATTTTAAAGACTCTAAGTAGAAAGAACTTAATTTATATTTTCCATTTTATGCCACCGTTAACATCTTCTGTCACTAAACCAATTCTAAGTGAAAATGAAACGTTTCAGTGCATGACCCATTTACTTGTATCTTCTGTTGTTGAGCTTCTGTGGATTGCAGTAGGATCAACATATTAGGTTTCCTCTAAGAACAATGCCATTATTTCAGCAATGTACTGGTGAGTATTCTTCTGTCATTCAAAGCAGAAAATTCTGCATCATATTTCTCTCCTTCAGCTTCTGTACCATTGCCACCTTTATAATTCTGTCTTCAAAGAGATTCCTCAAGCAAGTTTCACCTGCTTTTCATATTCTTACATAATTTAAATCCAAACACACTAATTTTCCCAAGCAGACAGATGGATACGCTTCCTGACCAAGATTCTCCATGTTAAGAACAGAAAATCCCAATGGTAAATATGCATCAGCCTTGGTGTTTTATACAAGTAATCATTGTTTCAGTTACCAGATATTTAAACTGGAAAGTGATCAATGAATTTAAATACTTCACAGTACTCTTCCTAGCTCTTCACTCAAAGATCCTAGAGAACACAGAAAAGAAAAAGTCTCTCCACCCAAAATGCCGTTCTCATAGTAGTACACAATCCAAGAGAAGGTGCAGAAGGGAACAAATTTCAGAAGACAATGTCATAGCAGGCTAAAAAAGGAGGCTGAACCCTTGCTTCTCACTTCTGGCTGCAGAACAGCCCCAGAATAAATAGGCAACTACTTCTGAGCTACAGTTAAATAGAGACTTCAAGAAGGAAATGTGAAACTTGAGAAATCAGAGAATCTTAACAGTTGCACTGACACTAACCTTTAGAAAAGGATGAAGCTGAAGATAAATCTTTCATTATCAAACAGTCTGAGCAGTTTTCTTCCCAATACATGGGCATGGCTGTCTCAGCCTTAGACATCTACTTCCTTCACTACATCACTTACTCAGGATTCCACTCTAGGGCCAAGATTCTAATTTTTCAGGTTGGGGTTTTTGGTTTTTTTTGTTTGTTTGTTTTTTGGGTTTTTTTTAATCAAGCTTTGCAGCACTTGGCTATTAAATATTTAATGGATTTAGCCCATAGAAATCTAAGTCACAGAAAAACTAAAATGGAGATAAAGCTTTTCATAGAAATAATGGACAGAAAGTAAATTTAATGGAATCAGGAATCTTAACAACCTGAATCAGAAGATCAGCAAAAAGCAAAAGCAAGGGTTTGAAGAAATTATTTTTTGTAGTAAGCTATAGTAAGACAGTTCATATACAGGTACCCATAACATGTATTAATTTCCTAGGATGTAAGTTTCCAAAGATTTGATACACAACTTTTTACAAGATGAATATGAATAATGTTTCAAATTCATGTTAAACTGGTGATTAAAAAAGCCACTTACTTTGCATTTAAACATTCCAAGACAATCAGATGTATTAAAAACAGACTTTCCTAATGACATTCTCCATACGTGTATATATATAGCAGACACACTAGAAGAACGTAGATATTAAGAAATGTTCTAAACGTAAATTAAGCTGAAACTCCTACATGATGCTACAAAAATTAACTTTGACAAAAGACATCTCTTTCAAAATGAATCATGCAGTAAAATTAAATTCTCACTTAACACTTTTTTAAAGAAAGCTTTTTCATTTTTCTGAATATTTTCTGACTTAGTAGTCCTCAAAAAATGTACAATTATGTACACAATAAGGTTGGTGGAATTGTGCACTTGCTTACGGGTGAGTGTTGCAAGCTTGCTTAACTTTGGTCATAACAGGCAAGAAAGATTTATTGAAAACTTGAGTTGTATGCTACTTAACCTCTGAAATCAGCATTACAATTAATCCTCAGTAGCACACTTACTTCTATAGCACTGAAAAATTCAACTCATGGTGAATATTGAAAGTATCTCCTTTAATTTCCTTTCCTCTTTTCTCATACCACTTTTTGGCTATACTCTAGAGAGAGCACTTAAATACAGCAAGGAAAGATGTGAAACATTGGGACAGTAGCCAATTAAAAAGAAAATCAACGATACAGTAAAGGCCCATATATTTTTCAGGTTCTTGATGAAAGTGGTTCCATTTTTAAAAACACTTTTTAAGAGTACTTTGGGAGATAGCATCAGATTTGAAACAGGAAGTAGTTCAACTTAAAAGTTTTTGAATCAAAGTCTGAGAATTATCTTAGAACTAACTGAATTACTATCCAGAGAATGTAAACACTAAAATATTTCAGTCAGCAAACAAGAGAAACTCTAAGAAGACTGCAAATTGATCTTAAAAGAATACACAAGTTTTGCCAGGCCACAATTATCAGACTTCTAGAACAGTAAGACTGATATGAATTCTTGACATTTACTGCATGGATGCAGTGAGTACAATAAGTCTTTAAAGATAATAAAAAACATAATTTGTTTTCCCCCATTATGGTGAACAAAAGTTAAAAAGTGCTACTATTGTGGTGAGTGAGAATCAGCACGAGTTTTTACCTAACCATTACGTAGCTACAGAACCTGGAAAAAACGTACTGGGACACACCTATCTGCAAAAGCATTGTGCTCCACCCCATTCCTAAAACAGGTAACGCAAAAACTGCTAATATGAGTTATAAATTTCAGTTCTCCCAATATCTGAATTATGTGCTCATTTCAATAGAACTTTATAGTGAAAAGGACTTTGTACACAGAATAGGAAATCCCATCTTGACAAGGCTGCATGAATATTTGTGTGAATTAAGAATAACTCAAAATCATGAAAAGCAGATAATAAATAACACAAATAACAACTTCCTGTTACATACATGTAAGTAACTATTCTTGCCATTTTCTGCTTAAAAAAAGAGCACAAATATCCGCCTTCTGTCAGGCTTATCATCATACCACGCATATGAGTTTTCAGTGAAAGAGCTGGGACACACTTACATTTTTCCTTACTGCTGTTACTGTTATGTAAAAAATCCCCATCAGAACGCATTGTAGGAAAATCGTCCTCATCATCTTCTACCACTAAATTTAAGAGAATGCATTATGGGAGTGAGAACCTTTTACAATTCATTAACATGAAAGAAAGAATTAAATGCATCTTCACAGCTAAGCAACATTTAACATTTTTTCATACAAAAAAAACCAGTCATGAACTCCTCCCTGCTTCCCTCTGCCTTTCTGGTTTTTGACCCAAGACCGCTATTGTCCTGACTGTTAGAAACCATCAGAAGACTAATGTTTGCTCAGTGCTGAAGTTTAGCACTTGATTCTATGGTAAGAATATTATTTTAGTGTTACAAACAAAATAAGCAGTAAACAAGGAGCCACTATTCAGCAACTATCTACTCTTCTACACCAGCAAGTCTTCGAAGAAGTGGAATTATACTTATCCACTGTTTTCTTACTACCAAAATTTTCATGCTGCCAGAACAAATCCAGGCATGAATATAAATTCCTTAGGAGAGTGCATGGACATGACAAGTTGTTCTCCAAGAACAACCACTCAGAGATATGTAGACATCCACAGCTGAGTCTACCAGGGTCTCAAGTGTGCACTCAGTGCTCTAGCCAATACACCTCAGGAGCATTCATTATGGCAGTACCTTCATCTTTTTTAAAGAATGTATTGCTTCTATCAAGAATAACATCTTTTGAGTTTTTCAAATAAAAGAGATAAAGTGATAAATTAACTTGAATTCATCTTACGAAGGCAAACAATTATTGTTTTATAACATCAAACGCTTAAAAGAGCATTTAAGAGCATTTACTTTGCATGGTTGACAGCTACAGGTTTAATATTAAATTAAGCACATTTTTATGTCAATCCAGCTTCTGAACTGATAACAGTTAACATTGTTTATGCAGAAATATCTATAACTGATTCCTATACTACAGAGTAAATTTCAGGTACATATTGTATTTATGTGGCACTAAATGCTATAGCAACTATTTCAAGGGCTAATATTGTGTAAAAACCTAAATTCTACGGCGATAAGAGTTTTCAGTTACAGTCTTACCTTTATCTCTCTGGAGTTCATCTTTGGAAACTGCATCTGCACAGGCATCAAAGTATTTCTGTAAAGTATCAACTTGTCTACACAAGATATCTCTAAAGGTTTCCATTTCTGCAAGCTTTTCGCGTAAGCTATGGCCCTTCTGAAAACACAAGAGAAAAAAGTCTGAAATGTTTTTAACATATTCAGCAATAGTTCAATGCATATAGAAATTTTTTTTAAATTGGATTTATGCAGCTTTTGAGAAAAACAAAATCAAGCACACTAAGGACACTTTAGATATTATCCACTATTGAATCCTGTTGACGTTACATTCTTGTAACATCAATGACATTGTATAAAAATGTTCCTCACTTAGTTTGTCCTCTGGTCTCAAGTTTTTCCTCTTCGCTGCATTCAACAACAGCTTATTGAAAATGCGATTTTGTGTGATATCAACTTTGTTTGCCTGAGAACAGACAATCCTAGTTTAAGATCTTTGCTCCAATCTTTATCACCCTTGTGTTGCTCCTCTTCTGCTCTCCTAGAAGCACAACTCACCTGAGTTCATATGTTAAATATTTATATGCACAAGACAATTACAAATGATAGCATTACTTAAGTAACAGAATCATCATTCTTTCTCATTTAGAGGCCTTAATATTCTGAGGAGTAAACCAGGAAAGGTTAATAAATGCTCCCACAGATTTGATTTCCTTGGCATTCAAAGATGACACCACAGTTTAAAAGAGCACAAAGGCACAAGAGAGCTTTGTGTATGACCCAACCATCATCATATGAAGAATCAGGAAAACTTGTTTGAATGAGTTTTCACATAAATTATTTCTTTTCCAGTTGCGTGTGTTTAAGCATCAATACTGAGAAAACTTTATTGACTAACCTTGAACGAAGAGGTGGATGTTGCAGAGTATCCACTTGCTCCAGAAACAAGCGACACCATGGAGCCATGGCGTCGTAAACTTGACTCAGATCCATAGCCGGACTCAGTCTGAAAAACAAAACACACACAAAGCTAGAGTGCTGAGGCTTTTAATAAAAAATAAATAATGAAAGTAAGATTAGTGTAATTTCCTCTGAAATCAGTCCATTTGTGTCGTGTCAGGAAGCAGCAGGGGCTTAATAACTCCATTTGTGCTTGCATATTTAAGATGTTGATGTAGCATCACTAAAAATCTATTTTTTATCATTATGATCTGTTAAAAAATACTTATCTACAACCTATTATGTGTCCTCAAAAGAACAAGGCAACATATATTTAAGTGTTCAAAAAAAGATAATGTTAAATTGTTTTGGCTTATAAGTAATTTTCAGACAGTAATTAAAAAAAACACAGTACTTCACAATTAATCAGGAGATAAACACAGTTCAGTTTGAATACAATGAGCCTCAGTCAATTCTTCCAACCATTCAAATAGTGTCATTTTATTTTTAAAAGCAACAAAATAGAGATCATAGAAAAACAGACAATTACTGCTATCAAGTTTTATTTTCCTTGTTCCAGGCTTCTTGAGTAGAATTCTTTATATGAGATGGAAATTATATTTTAAAAATAACAAAAGTCTACATAAAACAAGGTGAAAACTAAAAGCAGGAGAAAAAGACAATAATACAAAGTAATTAAAATAATGAAAAAAAAGAAAACCATCTCAATTATAATGACATTTAAAAGACTTAAAATTATGAAGTTTAACAAATTTCCTCACAAATCAAACAGAAGCAAACATTAAGGAACTGGAAGAATAATGGCCCACACATAGCAAAGGAGAAGTATAATCCCAAAAGAGAATGCAAAAAAATAAACAGGTGGTTCAGAGCAATATTTGAAATAACATTAAATAGATGAGTTTGACCCAGATAGTGGCAACATCCTGAAGGACTTCTAACAGAACAGAAGTTCTGCACCAGCAGGAAGAGGCGAGAAAAATGGTATAGGACAAGCAAGAAGCAATAAAGAAATTCTAGCTGTTTCACTTTTTTTGAAAAAATGGAAACTGCATAATCTTTGGGAAGGCAGGAGAGTGCTGTTAAACTATGATGCAAATGAAATTAAAAGTATCAAAAGCAAGAATAACGGACAAAAAGTTGTTTGACGTGTTTAACAAACACTAGGATTCAGACAATACTGAAATATTTGGGACAAAGTGTGTACATTTGAGTTACAAAAGAGTTGTGGTAGAGAAACACAGAGAAATGAAGGTATAACTGAAAAGACATATCTGAGTCAGAGTTGTCAATATAATGCCTGAATAAAATTATCTAGTAAAACCAAACAAGGAGGAGCCTAGAGACAATTTCTATCTGGCCCATTAAACAAATGAGGTGGATGACAACATAGAATTGAAGAAACAGCAGAGAAACAGAATCAGCACCAAAATTAGAAGTAGAAATGAAAAATGAGTATGACCAATAAAACTCAAGTGCAGTTAGAAAAAAGATACTCCGAAAGCGTTGGTGGAAGAAGGCTAAGGTGGTTATCACTATCACCTTAAAAATAAAAAAGGGCACTCGCAAATTTTTTAGATTTAATAAGGAACATCTTAAGTTCATTGCTTCATTTAGTGAAAAATTAGAAACACCGCAGCTTATTTGAACTATCAGAAATAGAAACTGATGTTTAATGATAGCTTAGACTGATGCAACAGAACACAAGACAGTTTCCTTATTGTCATACTGAAAGGATTTATTAATCATTTACTAATTTCTGCTATAAGTCAGGCATTTAAAGGTATTTTGCACTGAGCAAGAGCTCTAGAAAAATAGCTACATAAGTGTAGCAACCAAAGTGCTAAAAGCTTCATTTTTTAAATAATTAGTCCTAGTATTTGTTTTACAGCTTGGCTTTAAACTATCTATTGGATTAGTCTTTTTAAAAAAATATTCACATTGGATACATGAAGCTTTTTTAGAATATCAGTTCAAGTGCTATGCATTAGACCTGGCTTTGATTAACTACTTGGGATATTAAACCACATTTTGAATTGCAACAGAATTCAGTAAAAAGTTTATACCTTAATTCACTATGTTGTGATTTTAACTACAACAGAAGCAAAATAATGAGGTTTTGGTTAGTTTTGTTTTTGCAAATACTTCAAGGCTTTTGGCTCTTTTTTTGCAGACTTTAAGTGCTCCAAAGGCTTGACAAGTGAAAATGAAGTAGGTAAGGGTATAAAACAATTTTTAAAAGGATAAGTATGGTTATACAATTCTTCCATTTTGGAACTGATTAATGAGCACAAATCTCACAAGAGCATTTTATATACGAGTCACACAAGACTTTAAAGCATAAAACATTTGGTTTAAAATTTCCTCTACATCCAAATCTAAAAAAAACTTCACTGTCTGACTGGTAACTTCAGTGTTTATTTAATCATATGCTACAAATATTAAGATGACTCTGAATACGCTTTTACTACAAACAATTTGATAGCGGGGATTCATTATATTTTCTCTGTAGGTTGTACACACTAGAAGGCAAAATATTTAATTTCAATAGTATATGACTTAATGAATAGATAATTTAAAAGATTTTTAAGCTGAAATATCCATTGCATTGAGGTCAGAGCACTTTAACTAAGGAAAGCAAATATCTTCTGATTGCTTTCTCCTTTAAGCGAGAAAGACACACCTATACAAAACCTGGATTTCAGCTTTAGAAGTGAAATTGGTTACATCTTCAAAGAGAGAAATTCAGAAAAGTCACATCTTAATAGTAGTACTCCAAAACTTACAAGAATAGACATAGTCTTGCAAGTGGAAAATCTGGTGATTTATATTCTACATTTGAATTAAATACTTTTCTTTCAATATTACCCTTACAGTCAGTACTCAGCTAATTTAGCTTACAAAATGAAATTCCAAGGATGAAGGTAAAAAACCAAACTTCTTTTCTTATCAATATACAAACTTGATTTTTAAGGTATCTTTTCCAGCCATACATTTATTTGACTATCATTTATGCTTGTGATAAATAATTCCACTAAACAGTTTATCCTCATTTCAGAATTGTATACAATCATAAAAAGCTATTGGCTTGCAAACACTACCAATAACTAGATGCTACATAAACAGCACTTAGGCAAGTTTAACTATTTGCATCCACAGAGTAATTTCAGCAGATGGAACAGAAGCACACAACATTAATCCAAAGCATGTGCATTTATAGATCATGTTCACAAAACTGTGTCATAAAATTATGTTTTAATAGGCAAGGGGAAAAAAAAAAGAAAATTACATCAAGAATACTTATTTGTCAGAAGAACCAAAAAAATAAGTATTCCTATATAACTGATGCTGAAACAAGCCATCTGGCTCACAGCAGACTCATGCAAACAGCTTAACACAAAAGATGAAAAGCATGCATCATGCAAAGCCCCACCATTCTACTACCGCAACATCTAAACGAGAGCAGGTCACTGACGCATTTATGTCTTGCAAAGCAGATCATCATTAACTATTCACTGCAGAAATACTCAATTACATTGAGAAGAGGAACGTTGGCACAAGCTTCTTTTGTTCACAGAATTTTTAATTTCCCAAGGTAGAAATGGAAAAGCAAGTAGAGTCCGTAAGAGAAAAGCTAACAGTCTCTGCTTGAAAACAAAATAACCTGTAGAAGTTGTAATCAATTCATACCATCAAGCACTAATGCTGAGTTACCATGCTACTATATAAATGCAGTTCTTTGAAATTCCATGCGTACTTCATAGCTTCAAAGCTACACTAAAACTGGTATTTCTTACTACAAGGCAACACCTTCAGCTTCCTAAGGCAGTGCACAAAATCCATTAATCCTTTCGCTGTGATAGATGAAAGAGCCACATGATCCAAGGTTCATGTGATTCTTTACTGGAGCAGGTGCTGGTATCAGCAACAAGGCAGTATATCAGAAAAGCTGCTTTCAGTAAAATAGCTAAGTATTCACAGAATCATTTTGCAGACCTCCATTACAGCTCACAGTGATTTGCCAGTTAAGAATCTCCTAAAGTGGGTCAACAATACTCTCGACTAAAGCACAGACTCAAGGAAAGCTCTCCCACAAAACACAAATAAAATGGATGTCTTAAAGAAATAATTTTGAAAATGTCTCAATTTTGTGCCTGTCAAGCACTTCAATGTATGCTTGTCTAACAAGGCAGATATTTTCAGTTAGCATTATAAATTATTTATTATTTTACATAATACGAGCAGCAAGCAGCTCCTCCTTCTCAGCCATATGGCTCACTCTGGGAGGTGATGAAAGAGACATTAGGATACAGCAATTCTAATGATGCTTTCTGCAGTACTTGTGAAAAATTCTACTAAAAAAATCAAAGAGATCAAAACACAATACTTTATGAAAACCAAAAATGTAAAAAAGTAAAAACATGAAGTGAAAGAGCTGGAAGTAGTATGAAAGACTTAGTGGAGACTAAGCAGAAAAGCTCTGTAAAATACCTATGTCCCAAGAGAAATGTTTAGACTTGTTGAAAATGCTTCAGCAAATACTTGAAGAACGGAAGGGTTACTGCTAGGATAAGCCAAGGAAGAGAAACTCTAGGCTGACAGTAAAAATACCACAAACATTACAGATAGGGTAGTCCAGGATACATTTCTGGGTATTGCAGTTAAAGATACAACATCTGTCTGTAGGTCTGATTTTTCAGTTGTTCCATCGGTGCTGCCAATGGAAATTTAAGCAGTTACTAGCAGGAAGGCAGAGATGGAAATTTCACAATGCATGTCACTGCAGATGGATTATAATCCCCCTACCTACAGCCTTTCCATGCACAGTGCAGGAAACTACTTAGAAAGAAAAAACCCTTCTAATATGACCTTTCTTTGCAACTGCAAAAACAGGTAAAAAAATGTAGACATATTTATCCTCCAACAGTGATAAACGTTGCCATATCATAGTAAACAAGCATATTGCATGCACAGGAGGAAAAAACCCCAGGATTTCTGAGTTGAAAATAAGTACAAGACAACTATTTTAACATGAATTCTCTTAACTGATAACATACACAGGAAAACTATTCATCAAATATTATTCAACACCTTTAAATGCTAAGACTCCATAGAAGTTGAGTAGGGAGAGGCAGGCTCTCACAAAGCAGAAGGAAGAACAGACAGGAAACTGAGCAGCAGGACATCCAAGAGCCTCTAGAGAGGGCAACAGAACACCCTTACCATCCTGCTCCTCAGGCCTGGGGATCACTACGGCAAAGTGTAATTCTACAGAATAAAATTCTTCCCTAAGCAAAAGTACCAAAACCCAAGCTGATAATAACTGCACTTCTCCATACACTGACTTAGCAATAAAACTAAATCAGCTTGTACTGCTGGGCTATGAAGCTATTGGGACTGGGAGAAGGTTACATTTGTCCTTCCTATGAATCTAGGCTGTCAGGAAAGGGACAAACAGATGTATAGAGCTACAACACGGTCAGGAAATGCACTGATGTTCCAGCCTCATCTCCCAGTGCACTGAATTAAGTGTTCTTATTTGCTTTAATGCTTGGAAAGCTAGAGGGAATAATCACAGATCTTAAAGAATGAGTTAATTCAAACACATACTGCTTGGTCTCGTTTTAAGGCCACTCCTTGTGCAACTCTGCCTTTAAAAATAAGAACAATTTTGATCCTCACCGAAAGCACTTGCCATCTTGTTATTTTAAATCGTTAAACCCCATATAATAGTTATATTAAATACTACTATATCATGGCTATGTATGAAATTCAAAAGGGAGGGTTGCCAGGGACTACGCACAAGGGCTGGCAGGCAGACGAGGAAGGAGGTAGCAGGGAAGCCCACTGAAGGAATCCGAGGAGCGGCCATCTAGCGCTCCTCCCGGCGAGCCCACTAGGTGGGGGCCGAGGCCTCAGGGATAGCCCAGATCCAGCATCTACAGACAGACGCAAGTAAACCACACGCCATTATCACAGAACAGACACTTCGGTAATAATCTTCCTTTTCCTTCCAAGTGGCAGAAGAAGAATTATTGCCTCTTACCTCACTTGTTTGGTTGGGGGTTTTTTTTGTCTAAGGTAATAAAGCGTTCAATCTGCGTCGAAGTTGAAAAATCACATCCACGTTAAGTTTTAAGCTGAAGAATCCTGAGCTTTGGATAATCAGATTTCAAAGAAGAGCCTGTGGTTAAACATCAATGTTTCCCCCTCCTCTCTTTTGCAGAAAGTTACTTGTTGCATGTCTGAGACCGTTTTGTTGCAGTGCTTAAGAAGCCTAAACTTTGCTTACTCAGATTAAATATTTTTATATACAGAAATCATTCAATTCAAAGTACTGGTGCAGCCAAGGTTCATACTTGCAAAGGAAGAAATAGACTACAGAAAGCTTCACAGCAACACAGAACAGCTCCATCAGTAGTCTTAATAAGCAGAAAAACAAATGCTTCTGCAAGACCCACAAATATCACTGAGTCTCATGTTCAGTTAAAAGTTACTGTGCCATTGTTACACATGGAGACTTTTATCCCCCATTCAATCTTTGGACACTCATCTAGCCATCACAATAGAAATACCTATTAAATGCTTGGCATAGCCCTGATTATATAATAGGTAGCAAATACTGGAGGATGAAGAAAGTTTGAAATGTCAAAAATTAAAAAAAGTCTGTATCATGTTTGACAGAGGTCAGGGAAAAAAAATATTTTATTGACCTTACTATGGTTTTCAACATAGTGCTTGTTTTGCATCTCACACCCTATCAAATCTAAAACATCTTATCTTGGCTTTCAAAACCTATTCCCTATTCCTATTTCCTTCTTGCTATAGCCCTTGTTTTTTATTAGGTCTCACCTTCCCCTTCTTCAAAACTAAAGGAAGCTTGCTGCACCCATTACACAGTTGAACAAAAAAGGTTGTAAAAATAGAAGAATCCCTGGGACACGCACTTTTTGTCACGTTCCTGACATAGCTTCAGTTTCCTTAAGTTTTTCAGGGTTCAAGTTTCATAAAAGCCATTCTATATTTGTGTCAAATTATGTTTGTTCAGAAATGAAGCCTAGTCTAGTTTAAAAGCTCTCTTTATGCACACAGAATTCTGCCCTCAGCAGAAGCTTTATGGTTACTTCCGACCATACATTAATTTGGCAACATAAAGATTTTATGTCTTAAGCTCAAACTAACTAGGCAATAATTCTGACCAAAGGTGATATGGTTTGTTTGTTTTGTTCTGGGCTTTGCTTGTTTTCTTTTGTGGGTTTGGGGGTGGGGGGGGTGGGGGTGGGTTTGTTTGTTTTGAATCGGTAGAGGAGACAATGCAAAAGATTAACACACTAGACAGAAAATATCAATTATAAAGCTCTGAAAGGGTAACTATATAAACAAAAAAACCCCCACAGTTCTGCATGACAAGCAGGAAAGAGCTTACACAATAAGAAACACTTGCAATACCTCCAGTCAAACAACCACTACATAATGGATGGACTGACCATTAAAAAAATTAAATGAAAACATGTATTTGCTAGCACTACCCAATTCTAGAATTGTTGGTTTGCAGGTCAAGAACAAGTCTAACTTGATAAAAACAAAAAGCTAAGGCAATAAATTCTCTTAACACCTCAAATGGTTAGGCACAAGATCTAGTCTCAGATACAGAAACGCCAAGATATGCATCTGGTGCAGCTATTGTCTCAAAAAAGTTTACAAGCAAATTTTAGATTATGCTAAGAGCTCTGTATGATTTCCAGCATAAAAGCTGAGATAATTTCCAAAAGTTTTGTGAACCACCACCCAGAGGCTTAAGACTATGTCCTCCCATCACAAGATAGCTTAACACACTGCACTCTTAACAGGTCAGGACCACGGAAATCGAGAATCCATGTACCCACTATTACTTCTGCGTGTATATACGCACGTCAATATCCTGTGTGACCACTAGAGGGAAACGGCAAAGAGGAAAACAGACGCATCCAAAGGTTACTATTGGTCAAAGCCCGACAGTAACCCTTACCCTGCTTCTGCTTCAGTCCCTGGGCATATAAAGCCTCCTTTCCTTGGCAGTTTTACCTTTAGCCTTTATAATTACACTTGCGACTCATTACTAATTGAGGATAAAGTTTTCTGCACCGCATTGGAAAAGTAATAATGACATCTATTGCTGAAAGAATGACAGGGAACTAGAAGTTTTAATAGAGATCAATGAAACTATTCTGAAGCCATACCTCTCAGCTCAAAACAGGGAGCCAACACAACACTAATTTCCAGTTAAGATTGTTCAAAGTCATTAGCACAAAATTAAACATGCTGACAAATATTTCAGCACAGACTTCTTAAACTTAATCTAACATGAAGTAGTTAGGCTTAATATAATTCACCTTATAGAAACACTTAACATGTGACACAAAACTGGACACCTCTGTCTCAAATACCATGTCCAAGCAGAAGACTTTTCTTCTTGTTCAACTGCCTTGCCACTACTCTGTAGATGTCAAACCCACAGTTCATTGTGAAGAGCAGTTTCATGTACAAGCCAGATGAACAGGCACAGGATTTCTTCATGTACAGAGCACGCATTAAATTCTCACCAAACTAGTTTTCCCTGTCTGCATATGCATATAGATGCATCAGAAGAAACAGAGTTCTACTTAAATCTTTCCAAATCCATAAAAAGTCATGCAGTAGTGATATAGTTATTTTGTTTCAATGAAGTTGTCTACTCATAGCAATTAAGTAGGTTTATTTAGGAGTTTGCAGAAGTGTTTTACATACAGCTTTCTGAAAGTTGTATATATTTGACAATTGTTGACGTTACACATAATATCAGTAAATATATCAGCAAAAATACTAAATTCAACTTACTCTATGAATACAAAAACACCCCACATCCTATCATTATTTATTCATGTTGAAAAGAAACACTGCTCCTCTTTGCTGAAAGTAAACACCCTCTGTGCAAGACAGTAGGAAAAAACAACTTTCAAACACAACACAGGTCTCTACAATCAGCTGACCTACCCTGCCCTTGAAAAAAAACCTAAGAACTTATGAAGGGCTCCTTCTAGAGAGAAGTAAGCAAACCAAGGGATCTGGGCTCTAAAAATGCCCAGGAATTAGTAGATAAGCCTTGTCATCGGTTTCATACAGGATTGTGCTGTGGGTCACCTTTTTTGTTCTCACTGCTTCACAGAGGGGTAAAAAGGTATGAACAAAATATGTCGGTGAAGCACTGAGTACTAACAGAACATCTTCCTGCAATAAGCATTAGCTATAGAGAATAGTGTACTACTCATAAAACAAACTTAATAGCCAATCCTAACTCAGTCTTCTAGTAACTAAACTGTCTTGTTTCTTGGCAGTACCGCTGTGTTTTGTCTAATATGTTCCTACATCTTCTGCAAGAATTTGTGTCTTAATTACACACTGTACTACAAAAGGTCCAGGCAACTGCAGACACATGTTCAACATATACGTTCTCAGAGTAAATTATTTTGTAGACTTGTATATTCTCTACATACTGCTAAAGTCAATCCCATTGCTGGCTCCCTTACAGTGGCATATCACTGAAGAACTCACTACGAGGAAGCCACCCATGTGTTAAAAAGCTCAGAAACTACTTGAAACACTGATGCTATTGCCTGAAGGCACAGCAGTGTGTATATAGGGGATTGACTTAAGATTTAAGGAGAATGGCTCTATTCTTGCTGGTACCTGCTTTAAATTGCTACATGTTAAAAGCTGACTTAACTCCATTAATAAGTGAGAGAAGGGAGATGCCCACGTGACAGTAGGCAAGGCAAGGTGCTTCCAGCTCATTCTGCACGACAGTGAAAAAAAACATGTTCTGCCAACAGATCTTTATTTTGAGAGATCTGTATATAGTCCAATTCACATATGACAAAGTAGCAGCAATAAAAATGTCAGGAAATTGAAGTTATTGTATGCACATCCCAAATTACTCCATACTCAAAGCTGCCTCACAGTCTAGGATAGCAAAAGGAAAACTTTGCAGATTGTGTATCACAAGGCTCCAAAAAGCTTTCTTAAAGCATTTTATATGGAAATAGTACAAGTCAATGAAGCTGGTAGAAAACCTTTCCAGCCACGTGACACAGAAGTTTTGCTTCTAATTGTAGCCTCAGGTCACATATTACATATTTCCTTTCCATATGACCAAGCCCAAACATATAATGGAGCATCGTTTTACTCCAGGTGCACCACACAGCTACTCACAGATACTCCAAGAAGAAAGGCTGGTGCCATCAGTTGAACACTCTTGATCTGTTGAAGACACACATCTACCAGGCATGACAACTTCTTGTCAAGAATCAAAACACAACCCAGCCCAGTAAGTCTCTGCAGACCAATTAGAATCACTTGTGCAAACCTTAAGTCCTATGTGTTGTTTGATTAGACTATGGAAAGTGAAGTCTGAACAGTTGTTGTTGCTTATCTTTGCACTTTCTATCTCAAAACATCAGGTTTACCCAACAGACTCCTTCAAACTTACTAATACCACTAAACATGTATAACAGGTATTTTCTGTTTAACCTCATTTAGCATATTTGCTGGCCAGTAGAAACAAGAATTTAAGTAGAAGCTGAACTTTTGAACAGCACAAGAATGAAGCAAAGCTTCAAGGAGACAATTTAAACCAATCTTTTGTTTACAAAGTCTGAAAACTATCAAAACTGAGGCAATGAAATTCCACCGTGTTAAAAAAGGACCATTTCAAGACAGGAATGAGTAATCTTTTTTAGCTGTGAAGTAGAAAAATATTATAACATAAGCAAGGAAAAAAATAAACTGTTACAATGCGGTTTTAGCGTAGAATCAAGACCACTAGTTTGCAAGTTATCTCTAGTACTACCTCCTGTTCAGAGGATGTACAACTAGATACTCAGGTCTCCACTCTATTGGATGCATTCTTCAGAGAATTACAGTATTTACTTTCAAAGCCAAAGTGACTGTTATGAAACAAAGCTGGAACACAAGGGCAAAGAGAGACTGGGCTGGTTGAAGTGAAACAATCTGCACTGTTTGTAACTACTCAAGTGTGTTGGGCCAGAATGGACTCTAAGCTTTAGTCCAGCTTTAAACAGTTTTAACTGGAACTACTTATTAATAAAGTTGCATCTTTCAGCTGCTGTTCAAACACAGGCCCATGAGTGCCAAAGGGCTGCAGAAACAAAACTTTTTTTCTGTCATGAAAGGGAAGAGTTTGGACATGACAGCACTTAGGTTTGCTGCAACGTATGCTTATGTAGTCAATTTAAACTGATCATTCCCTGATTTTCCCCTAAAATCTTCTTTCAGGAAATAAGAGTTTCCAGCAATAAGTGCACTTAGAAAATACAGTTATATTAAATGATAAGCAGTAACATGTGTAACAAAGAGTTCCTACTGCTAACAAAGTTAAAGTAATAGAATGTGTAAGACCAAGCTGAGTTTTCCTCTTGGAAATAGCATATTTGATTCAATTTTGAAGAAAGAAATTCAAGTAAAGCACTGAACTTGAGCAATTCATCTAATCTTCTGCTGAAACCACAGCTTCTCTACAACATCTGCAAGTTTCACTATCAGCATCCTAACATACATTAGGACAAGTAGGTCTTATCAGATGAGCAACCTCAGCTATACTCGCTTGCAATTTTAAGGTAATCCACAAATCCCCACAATTTATTTCAGAATATCGGGGAGATACACATTTCTGTCTCTATTCCTTCTTCCTCTCCCATTTTGTAATGTCTGCATTCAAATCAATAAACATAGGACAATTAAATACTAGCAGTTAAATATTAAACCTTTCTTCTTCACCTTGCATTTAAAATAAGTATGTTGAAGTCACCAGAATTTTGATTCCTCTGCAATAAGTCCATTCACCTAGATGACACTAAAATTATATCAAATGCATATTTTCAAGCCTTATCTGTTTTCAGAAAGAAAAGGATCTTTTTGTTGTCCTCGGGTGGAAATTATATTGCAAGAATTACCTTAAGTGCTTCCAATAACAGCAAATGGGCATTGAATTAAAAAAAGCAGAAGATTCCCCAGGTCTTCACGGGTTTTAAAAATAATTCCCCCAACTCTTTAGAGTCATGTTGGCTCCTGCAGCTATTCTTCTTTTCAGGAGGGACATGGGGTGTGCGTGTGTCTGTCCCTCTCAAAGGAGCCAAAAAGGTACCTCTTGAATATTACTGATTCTGTATAATTACTCCTTGGACACTTCGCCCATGTGGCTCTGAGCAGCAGCTGCTCCCTATGCCTAGGGTGTAACTCTGGTCTGCTAATATCAACTCCTTGAGTTTCACTAATGAAAGGTCACCAAAGAAAAAACACCCCTTACAAAGTCTCTTTAGAAAGAAAAGAGACTGCATTTGGTAGACGAAGGCATACAGATTATCCAATATTTTTGTGTTAAACTGTTAATGTACAGTGCTGTTTGAGTTGAGTAATAATTCTGAGTAAACAGCACACAGATCTATTTGCCAAGAGTCAACTTTTAACTGTTTAACCACTCACTACTTTTAACACTGAAACTCAGTACTTCCTGCTCTTGATAGGAAGAGCTTAACCTGATGTGAAGGGGCTTTTACCACTGAAGTCAAACTTGACGAAGTCTCCTTCAATGAATTATACTGTTTTCAGGGAAATCATGTAAAAATGTGCTACCACATTGACTTCTAGAACTACAGTGTGTCATTCTGCCAGTTACGAACATTGACATATCCCTTATTTCTATTAAACAAAAGGCCATCAAGATGATCTACCACAGTTTATACAATGTGACTTATTAACACCTTTGGGTTTACTAGTAGAATCCCATCTGTCTGTAGAAATGAGTTCCGTGATTTACTGTAAAGATAGTTGCATGTTTTGCTTAGTTCTGATCACCTCAAGACTCAGCATTATACTTGGCACCAAGTTTACTTTAGTGATGTCCATCACCCTTCATTAAACAGCATGACAAACATACTGACCCATACATAACTGCTTAGCAGTATGATCACAAGCCTTTCATGTTATTTGATACCAAGTTAGCACTTTTCACATGGTACTGCACCCACTAAGGCAATACTATGCTAGTGTGCATTTTGGTGTGTTATTTTCAGATCAATATTTCACTCGGTTTACCAGTCTGATCAAAAAGTTACTTCAACCTTTACATACATTTGAATTTTCAGTCCCTTCATATATTTAGCTAATTTAGGGGAAAGACAGAAATATATTCTCTCAAAAATCTCAGTACTTTTTGGGGTAAGGTTATGAGAGGAGAGATCAAGACTTCTGCTAAGATCATGAAGACTACCAGTTAATGCTCTGACTAGACAGAAGAGAAGACTTCTTAATTAGGAACATATGGTAGACAATAGGTAACAAAGGTTTAAGATTAAGTTGCAGGTATGTATACAGCTTCAGACTCAGATAAGCAGCTTCCAACAGAGTAACAAGCAAGCTCAGCTATGACTCTAGACACTAACAAACAACTAAGCTTTTCTTCAACCCATCAGTCTCTGTACTTCAGAAAGTACTAGAAGCAGCACAATCACTTAAGAAACTGAACCCAACCCAAGAAGAGTAAACAATTACTTCTGGGAAGATCAAAACTCAAGACAGTAGAGCTGGAAAGACTGGTTAGACATTTTTTGCTCCGGCAACCACTGCTAATAAGACAGTAGTATAAGAATGTTACCTCTGCTAGCATTTTCCAAGGTTTTCTTAGCACAGCTAACTACTAATAATCCCATAGATTAATATTTACATGCAGTGTTCAAACAAAAGCTTGACATGAAGTATTGTTAGTAGGAAATTTCTTAGGGCAGCTCTTAGATTGATGAAAGGAGTAAGCCTCAGTATGAAGGTGAAGCATTCCAATTACAGAACACAAGGAACTGAGATATTCAGTGTGTTTACCAGGAAGTTGAAAGTCAAATTTCCTCTGTGCTTGAAAAAAGCTACTCCTGCAAAATCTCTTACACTTGAGTTCATAAGAGAAATAATATAATGACAGAAGAATAAATGTAATATTCAGAAACACTTTAACGTCATACCTAAACATTTTACCTGATGTCCATTGTCCTGTTTACCCAGAAGCTGATACACATTATCAACAGATTTAAGCAAGAACTCAATCTCTTAGAATTGGAACAAAATAATAGAACAGGGGGGTTTGGAAGAGACCTCTAGAGATAAGTCCAACACCTCTGCTAAACCAAGTTCATCTAGATCAGGTCACACAGGAACATGTCCAAGTGAGTCTCCCGCAGAAGCAGACTCCACAATCTCTATGCAGCCTATTCCAGTGTTGTCACCCTCACAGTAAAGAAGTTTTTCTTCACGTTCCAGTGGAATGTCCTGTGTTCCAGCTGGTGTCCACTACCCCTTGTTCTGTCACTGGACACTACAGAAAATAAACCTCCCTCCATACCCACGACACCTGCTTTTCATATATCTGTAAGTGTTGATATGATCCTCTCTCTCTTCTCCAGGCTAAAGAGATCAAAGTCCCTTTCCTTATAAGAGAGATATTCCAGTCCATGATCATCTTGGTAGTCTTTCACTGGACTCTCCAGAAATTCTCTATTGCTCTTGAACTGAGAAGCGCAGAATTGGATACACTATTACAGACACGCAGAGAGGGAGGAGAACCTCCCCCCACCTGCTGGACACACTCTTCTTGATACATCCCAGGACCTTACTGGCCTTCTTGGTCACCAGGGTACATTGCTGGCTCCTGTCTAGTTTGCTGTTTGCAGGTCTCTCTCTGTAGAGCTGCTCCCCAGCAGGTCAATCCCCAGCTTGTACTGGTGCATGGGGTTGTTCCTCCCTAGATGTAGGACTCTGCACTTGCCCTTGTTGAACTTCCTCTCTGCCCAACTCTCAAGCGGGTCGAGATCCTGCTGAATGGCAGCACAGCCTTCTGGGGAATCAGCCAGTCCTCACAGCTTGGTGTCATCAGGGAACTTGCTGGGAGTACCCTCTGTCCCCTCATCCAGGTCATTGATGAAGATGTTGAACAAGATTGGCCCCAGAACTGAACCCTGTGGAACTTTACTGGCCAAAGGCCTCCAACTTGATTCTGTGCCATTGATCACCACCCTCTGGGCTCTGTCATTCAGCCAGTTCTCACCATCCATTCATGCAACCCACACTGCCTGAGCTTTCCCAAGAGGATGTTACAGGAGATGGTGTCAAACGCCTTGCTGAAGTTAGGGTTGATGACATCCACTGCTCTCCCCTCATCTATCCAGCCAGTCATGCCATCATAAAAGGCTATCACGTTGGTCAAGCAGGACTTCTTATGAGTCCCTGCTGATTCCTCATAACCATCTTTTCCTTCATATGTTTAGAGATGACATCCAGCACTGTTTCATCACCTTTCCAGGAATGGAGGTAAGGTTGATGAGTTTTGAAGACTGGATTGACATTGGCCTTCCTCCAGTCCTCAGACACTTTACCTGTGCTCCACTATCACTCAGTAATGGAGAGCAGCTTAGCAATAACATTGGCCAGCTCCCTCAGCACTCATGGGTGCATTGCATCAGGACCCATGGATTTGTGGGTGTCCAGTTTGACTAGTAGATCCTTAACCCGATCCTTTTAATCAAGGGATGGTCCTCCTTACTTCAGACTTCATTTTACACAGACTGGGCTTCCTGAGGGGATAGCCTTAGCACTAAAGACTGAAGCAAAGAAGAGATTCATGAGCTCCACCTTCTCTGTATCCTCCATCGATAGGGTACAGAATTCATTCACCACTGGGCTCACATTCTCCCTAGTCTTCCTTTTGATGCTGATGTACTTTAAGAAGCCTTTCTTCTTTTCCTTTACACCGTTTATCAGATTAAATTCCAAGAGGGCTTTAGCCTGCCTTGTTTCATCCCTGTATACTCTGACAACATTCCTATACTCTTTTTCCATGTTCCATCAACTTCCCTCTTCCATTTGGGATGTTTCAGAAGCCTCCTGTTCATCCACACTGGCCTCTTACCTAGTTTACTTGGTTTTTCACTTGTGGGAATTCACTGATTTTGGGCTTGGAGGAAGCGGTGCTTGACTATTAACCAGCTTTCCAGGACACTCCTACTTTCTAGAGTCCTATCCCAGGACATTTATCCAAGCAGGTCTTTGAAGAGCCCAAATTAAGCTCTCCCGAAGTCCAGGGTCACAATCCTGCTTGGTGTCCTGCTTCTTCCATGCAGGATCTTGAACTCCATCATCTCATGGTCACTGCAGACAAGACCACTGCATACAAGACCCAAACTTCACATCCACAACCAGACTTTCTTTCTTGGTCAGTACAAAGTCCAGCAGCACATCTCTCCTTTGACTCCTCAATCACCTGTTACAGGAAGTTGTCATCAATACACTGCAGGAACCTCCTGGACTGTGTGTGCTTGGCTGTGTGACTTTGCCAACAAACATCAGGGTGGTAGAAGTCACTCATGACAGCCAAGGCCTATAATCCTGAGGGAGCTTTCAGCTGTCTGTAGAAAGCCTCATCAACTTCTTTTTCCTTATCAGGTGGCCTGTAGTAAACTCCCACAACAATACCACCCTCTTTTATCTACCCCTTAATCTTCACTCAAACTTTCAACCTGCTCTTTGACCTCTCCTAATCTGAGTTTAATACATTCCAGTTGCTTTCTCACACAAAGAGCAACTCTGCCACCCTGCCTTGCTTGTCCATCTTTCCTAAATAGCATACAGCCATTCATGGCTGTGCTCCGGTCACGTGAGCTGTCCCATCGTGTCTCTGTAGCTGCAATGAGATCATGGCCCTGCACCTGCACCCACATCTCCAGTTCCTCCTGCTATTCACCAAGCTGCGTGCATTGGTGTACAGGCAACACAGGGTCTTACTTGAGAGTGCAGGTTCTCTGGATGGGTGCAGCAGAGGAGTCTCCACAGTTAAATACTTTCTTGGGGAAGTCAGCCTTCTTTGTCTCACTTTGCCTTGAAGCTGAGGAGCATTCATCACTGCTTTTGTTGCTGGGACATATTTCTGTTGGATGGGATGGCACGAGCATTGCCATTTATCATCCTGTCTCCCAAGCCCTGCAGTTTAAAATCTGCTTTAGCAAGTTGGCCAGCCTATTCCCAAAGTTTCCAGTGCGTCTTCTAGTCATATATTCTGTCACTTTAGCAGATTATAGCCAAAGAAGGTCCCATTTTCATAAAACCTGAAACCTTCCTGTTAGCAACTGCCACTTAGACAGCAATTGACTTTCATTACTTGTCTATTTCTGTCAGCCACCTTTCCCGTGACTGGTAAAATGGATGACAAAATAACTTGGGCTGTTTTTCACTTGTGCCTCCAGGGCTTTGTAGTCCTCCTTGATTTGCTCAGGCTGTGGTGCATCATGCGTGCCACATGAAGAGCAGCAGAGGATAGTAGCCCGTGTTCTTGACAAGACATGGCACTCTTTCAGCCACATCTTGGACCTTGACTCTCAGCAGGCAGCACATGTTGTGTGACTCCTTTTCAGTTTAACAAATGGAACAAGTAGAACAGCTTGAGGAGGCTCCTTTAAGAGTCCTCTGTGAGTTGTTATATGTAAGATGCTTCTCAAGTGCTGTGTTTTCAGTCATTAAGAGTTTTGCATTTGTACAGTGTTGAGACTAGCAAAAGCTCAGCTTTACCCCCTCATCCACTCCTCAGACATCTATCTGGTTGAGTCTTCTGCTTCAACATCACAATTACTGCTAGTAGTAATATTTTTAAGTACTTAACAGCATATTCAGTAACTCATTTAGAACAGAAGACAAGAGAAAACGCAACATGCAGATGACCTTAAGAGTGAAATTATTGACTCAATGCTTTTTACGTAAGATAACATTTTTAAGGATATGTGTGAAAAAAGAAACACATTCTATGTGGTTACCAAGTACTGTGTAAAAATGTCAAGCTAGCAATGTCAGTTTTGTCTTTTTCTTTTCCTGCAATAATATTCTAAAGTTCCTTTGCTAACTGTAATCAAAATTGTCACAAATAAAGGTTTGAAGGGACCTGTAAAAGATCACCTAGTCCAATCCCTCTGCTAAAGTAGGTCCACCTAGATCAGGTCACAGAGGAACATGTCCTGGCAGGTTTGAAAACCTCCAGAGAAGGAGACTCCACACCCTCCCTGGGCAGTCTGTGCCAGGACAGCCTCACCTGAACAGGAAAGAAGAATTTCCTTAAGCAGAACTTTTTGTGTTCCAGCTTTTGGCCATTACCCCTAGACCTATCACTGGACACTACAGAAAAAAATATTGTCCCACCCCCTTGACATAAACCTTCCAAATACTTGCATTAGTAAGATTCCTCTCAGTCTCCTCCAGGCTGATCAGTCCCAGATTGTGCAGTCTTTCCTCATAAGAAAGATGCTCCAGTCCCCTGATCGTCTTGGCAGCCCTGCACTGGACTCTCTCTAGAAGTTTCCCTGTCCCTCTTGAACTGGGGAGCTCAAAACTGTACAGATCATGCTGTCTAAAGCTTGCCCTGTAGTTTTCTAAATTAATCTATGAATGAGGAGCCACATTCAGAAAATAATCGTCTCAAGATAAATGTCTCAATTCTAGTTTACTTGTCTGGAAATGTATTATTGTTTAATAAAGGAAGTGAGTAAACTATTTTAATACTTATGATAAAATAAAAAAAAAAACAAGTTGGAGTATATTAAGAATTTCACAAAAATCAGAATTACAAGCTAAACTATATTTAACCTGCTGACATTGCTATGCTATTTGGTAAAAAAATTGCTAGCAAAGTCACTTTAAGTTTTACTCTTCATGATATTTCCGTATAACTCTGTTGTAAGTAGCTGATTACTCCTTTCCCAGTGTCTAAACAACAGTAAAAATAATTACTTAGTCACTCCTTCAAGGTAGCTTCCTGATGCTTTCAAACTCGGACTTTGAAGTCCATGGCTCCTCCTCTAGATACAAACGTTGTATATCATCACTTCAAAATGAAAAGCAGAGCCTACCTACTCCTTACATGCCAACGCTGACAGATATGTAGATATCCCTCTGCAGAACGACCTCTTCCAGTTTGACAAACTGAAGATAGGAATTATAAAAAGTTCAGCAAGACTTAAAATAGTATTTTAGTTTTATAAATGCAACATTTTGCAAATCCATAACTGTCAATTTATTTTGCTGAAGAGTTCATTCAGGCCACGATAGTCTACTGTCAGTCTCCACTCTCCAGTAGACTTTCGCACTGGCCATATGGGACTGTTAAAGGGTGAGTGAGTTTTGCTGATCACCCCTTGGCTCTCCAGTTGGTGAATCAACTTATGAATGGGAATCACTGAATCTCTGCTGGTGCGATATTACCGCCGGTGCACCGTTGTGGTTGCAATTGGCACCTGTTGTTCTCTGACCATCAGCAACCCCACAACAGAAGGGTCCTCTGAGAGGCCAGGCATGCTGGATAGTTGTTCAATTTCCTCTGTCTCCACTGCAGCCACACCAAAGGCCCACCGGTATCCTTTTGGGTCCTTAAAATACCCTCTCTTAAGGTAGTCTATGCCCAGGATACACGGGGCTTCTGGGCCTGTTACAATGGGGTGTTTGTGCCACTCATCTCCAGTTAAACTCACTTCAGCTTCTAACAAGGTTAGCTGTTGAGATCCCCCTGTCACTCCAGAAATACAAACAGATTCTGTCCCTTTACAACTTGATGGCATCAGAGTGCACTGTGCTCCAGTATCCACTAAAGCCTTGTACTCTTGTGGGTTTGATGTGCCAGGCCATCAGATCCACACTGTCCAATGAACTCGGTTGTCCCTCTCCTCCACCTGGCTGGAGGCAGGGCCTCCCTAGTACTGGCCATGGCAGTCATTGGATACTTTTTGTAGAAAAGAGCTAGAAGTCCCCTCGAGGGGACTAGAATAGAGCTCAACACTTCTATTCTGTCTAGGGAGTTGCTCACTGGAAACTGGAGCAGCATCTTTCCAAGAGAAATTGCTCCTTGTAGTGGTTTTTCCCCGTAGCTGCCGTGTCCGTGCCCTTAAGGCCGAAGTAGGTTGCCCATGCCACTTGTTCATGTTCTCTCCCTGGTCCCGCAGGTAAGACCACAAAGCACCTCGTGGTGTCTGCCCTCTATATTCCCTCTCTTGAACAGAGGGACATCTACTAATAGCTGAAGTATGGACTTGGGCAGGTGGAGTGCGGGACATATCTTCTTTGAATTGGTGGAACTCTTTTGACATTTTATCTACAGCCGAGACAACAGCCTGTAGGGAGGAAGACAGACTTTCTTCATATTGCCGAAGTTGAACACCCATTTCCCCCACTGTTTTCCCCTCACCTTCTTTCCAGGAGATGACTGCCAATGAATTAGCATAAGATGATGGTGCACTTTGCAGAAATCTTCGCCACATAGACTGTGTGCACTGGACCTCATCTGGGTCTGTTGGTAACTGCTCATTATAAATCATTTCCCGCACAGCTAACTCCCTCAGGTACTGGATACCTTTGTCCATTGTGGTCCACTTGCCTGGGTGGCATATGATATCTTCTTTGAAGGGGTATCTTTCCCACACACCAGACAAAAGTCTTCTCCAGAGGCTGAGGACTTCTGTCTTCCTTCCAATCGCCTTGTCAATGCCGCCATCCCGGGACAGAGAGCCCAGCTGCCTGGCTTCCCTGCCCTCCAAGTCCAAGCTGTTGGCCCCATTCTCCCAGCACCGGAGCAGCCAGGCAACAAGGTGCTCGCTTGGGTGGTGACTGCAATCTTTTCGCACTTCTCACAGTTCACTCAGGGACAAGGATCGGGTGATTATCTCTGGCTCTGACTCTTCCTCCCGTTCCCGTGATGACACTGGTTCATCTTCATCCCTCACAAGGCAAACTGATTTTTTTATGTGTTTCTTTTTCTGGATAGGAGCAACTGACACTGCCACAGGCTGATCCTCTGATTCAGGATCAGTGTCTGCTGTTGGAGTTAGGGCAGCAACAGCATCAGTTGCCTCAGTTTGAATAGCCACAGTGGTTGCTAGGGTAGCATTCCTAATCTGTACAAGTAAAAAACTCTTCCAATACCTGTTCATATTCTTCTGTACATCAATCCCTCCATAGCTGCCCAACCTCATAACAGTCTGGAAAACACATTTCACAACTCTACCCAAGAAAAACACCCTACCTAGAGGACAGAGCAATAAAACCACAATGGCTGGGACATCCCAAGTGCATTCTGAATTGTCAAAAGCTATTGCAGTTAACTTGAATGAGTAAGGGAGGATGGAAAAAATGGAAAAATTACATCCCTCCATTTTTCCCGTGAACTGGGTGTCATTACTGTCACTACATTCTGAAAATAAATGTCCAAGTTGCAGAAATGCCAACCAAGTCATGTACAAGTATTGGCCTAGCTCCATACCCAGTGATACAACCATACCATAAGCCAGTAACAACCAGTATGTCAGAACGAGTGCTTTCATCCCTTTTCCAAAGGATATAAACACTATCAGAGAGAATACATAGTGCATATGACAAATTATGGGCCAACAGCAGTTAAGCAAATACATCAACATTGTGACAATTGTTTCAGCCTACTGTGTCTTATTTCAACCCTGCGGGCCCCACGTTGGGTGCCAAATATGTCGTGGTTTTGCCCAGCCGGGAACAAAGAGCCACGAGGGTGCTCGCTCACTCCTCCCCTCCCGGTGGAGTGGGAAGGGGAACCAGAGAAAAAGGGGAAAACCCACGTAGGTTGAAATAAGAGCGGTTTAACAGAACAACAATAAGAAGAAACAGGTTCGGGGGGAAAAAGGAACAGTTTTAACAGTACACGAGGGGAATATACAAAAGGAATGGCGCGTGCCGCGGCTGCTCACCACCCGGGACCCGACGCGACTCCCCCTCCGACCGGCAGCCCCGCCTGTGCTCCCGAAGCCCCGCCCCCGACTAGCTCCCTGCCTCTAGGTGCTGGGCATGATGTCAGTATGGTATCGAATACCTGTTGGCCAGCCCAGGTCAGCTGCCCATGCTGTGCCCCTTCCTACTTCCTCATCAAAGTTAACTCTATCCTAGCCCAAACCAGGACAACTTAAAACAGTATTTTAGTTTTATAAATGCAACATTTTGCAAATCCATAACTGTCAATTTATTTTGCTGAAGAGTCATAAAATCAATAATTAATATGTGGGAAAAATTACAACTAAGATGGAACAA
Organism: Colius striatus; assembly: GCF_028858725.1. Lineage (NCBI taxonomy): Eukaryota > Metazoa > Chordata > Aves > Coliiformes > Coliidae > Colius > Colius striatus. Next base: position 50,338,935 of record NC_084790.1, on the reverse strand, counting down.
AATGGGACAAGTCTACGCCAATGCAACATGGTGTAGACTTTAAATATTAATTTCAAAACAAATTCTGAGCAAGTTTTCAACTCAGGTGTTAGATTAACACTTCAAGAAATTATCAGGCTCTCAGAAGTCCAAGTTAATTTGCTCAAAAGAAATTTAATTATTCAGATGGTTCTCAGCAATAAGCAATCCAGTTCTCTTGTCTGTATCTTTGGGAAGTACTGCAAGTTTTTAAGTTAACATACTGACTGTACCACAATAGAAAGTAAAGAAGGAAAACCTGGCCTAAGTTTAACATGTGCAAAGAAATACTTCCTACTTCAGTGAAAAAGTAAATCCTGCTTTTTCATACCACATAGTACACATTTGTTTTGTTTGTTAGAAGTTACAAACTGTAGGAGTTCAAGTTTTCTAAAACTAAATCCAAACATTTTCCTCACAGCACCACACTAACAATATTTAATCTGGTCTCTTTAATCTTAGGTTAGAAATCCCATATTACCATTTTCAAACTTCACTAGAGACTTGGAGTCAGTCTTTCAATTTATTATTGAAGAAAAGTAACTCTTTAAAAGCATCAATACCTTGGTACTCATGCAAAAAAAAAAAAATCAATGTTTTTACATCAAAAAAAAAAGTGGAAAACTAGTCTGGACTTGAGTTCTTCAGCAATACACGCTGCCATTAGATCCCTCTAAGAAAAGAAAAGATCATTGCCATCCTAGATCTGACCATCACTTAGAGTAGAACAGAGAAGCATTTTTGTGATGCACATGCTTATAACCAGACATTTTACAGAGAAATATCTGCACCCCACGTTTAATGGAACATTTTGGTAAAGAAAGGACTCCTGGTTACACATGAAGTATAAGGCTTATTTGCCTCATTGATGGTCTTAGTGCTATTTTCGACTTTTCCCTTCTTCAGCTCAGAGAGACTAATGAGGATTTTAGAAGCTGTTCTTGAAATATTTCATCTAGTAAGCATTCAGGAACCTCAATACACTTCTTGGCTTCCAGCTACTCATTGGTATTGCTAAGCAAAAAGTTTTTCTAAGTCTGCTCATTATCAAATTTAATATAAAATTCATTTTAAACCAGTGTTTTCTCTGTTCAGAGCACAATGAAACAGTCCATCTTTCATACTCTAAACAACCTTGTGACGTGCTACAGTAAGTCTCACAAACATACTTTTGTTCGCAAACAGCTTAAGCAGCCTACCAGAACTACCTGCCCACTCAGTAAGCAACAAAGAGCTTAAAACACAAACAAAAGTACTTTATACAACCCTAGTCTCCAGTTAATCAAAATGACTGCTTAGTAAAAGAAATAACTTCCCTTCACAATTTTATTCCAATTACTGTGTGTCAGTTTAATAATCTAGTTCTCACATAAAATCAATTTTTATCAGGTAACAGTTTGTCAAGAACTCCTGCTTGAGTTTTGGCAACTTCGTCAGGAAAGTTCCCTCAGAAAAACATCAGTGACAAAAATTTGAACTTTTCATTGAAATGGCATAGTTTGCCTTATTTTTTTTTTTTTTTTAAAAAATCATCTCCTCTCAACATCAGAAGTTTAAATGTAAAACTTCTAAAAGAGTTGAATAAAATGAAAAGATGAGTGAAAAGTTACTTCAAACTAAATATCAGTGAAGAGATTACCTTCCAGAGTCCAAGAAAATTTATTTCAGATCCTATTATTGTTATTAAGAAACACTATGTTTTTGCCACAAAACTAGAAATAAGCTACACAACAGTGCACTAGCTATTAACAATTTGGAGACACAGTCTTTAAGAAACATTAACAATAACCAGATTGAAAACTGAATTTGGACATTTCATGTTTATTTACATCAAAACACCTATTTATGTATATACAGCACTTTTTCCAAGACTTCTGGTGGTAAGATTCCATGGTATTTTGGTGGAAACTGTTAGTAGGAACAGATGCACCACCCGAAGCTGCTACTGTATTATGAAGACAACAGAACACTGCACTGGAAAAACATCCTAGTCACTTGTTATTTTCTGAGATTTAATTAAGTACTTTTAACATGAGTTCAAGCTATTGCTATGAGAATGTATTATCTTCTGCTGTTCTTGCCTTGTCTTGATCATGGTATTTAGTTGCATGTTACTAAGAGAACCTTTTTAAATAATGCATTGCTTTAATATATTAAATGGTTTGATGGCTTATTTGGAAGTGAGATGGCATAATATTTCCCTCTCCATTTAAGAATGAAGACAACTGCTATTTGTCTCGAATATTGTTAACACTACAGAGTAAAAAAGAGCATGCAAGAAACTGAAAAATGTCAAATAGTCATGAAACTGTAAACTACATATAGTAAAGCCAGTAGATTGAGAGCAGTCCTAATACTACATTAGGACAGCAAGATGCAAACTGAACTATTTCCTGTCAGTTGAGCATTTACAGAAAGAATTTTAGTTCCATTTCCTATCTCTATGTACACTTCTCTTTAGTTTACATGTATTCCGGAACACATTAATTTTAGCACTCAGGAGAAAAATAACTTTAATAAAATAATTAAACACTCATTACTCTTACCCTGATACTAACTCTAAGCAAATATTGAAAAAAAATCCACAAGAAACCTTTCATTCTACTTTCACATAAACAGACAGACCTGGTATATATTTTGCATTTTAAATATTTTAAAGAATCACCAAATTCTTGCAAAGCATGGAAGTGTAAACTGTCCAAACTAAAATCAACATGAAAATTATCTGTTTTTTAAAAACTGAAAAAAACCCGCATCATTTAATCAGGCTTCTTCACAAAGGGAGATCACTTCTGGAATGCTAGAACTCTTGCTTCCTCAACACTCATTAATGATCTGAAAAGAGCACTGAATAAGATTACTTAAGTTTACCAGTAATATCAGACAGAAATAGAAAAGCACAGAGATAGGTAATGACAGGGGCTGGGAAATAAGGCAGGAGAAAAGAATTCAGTGTTTATTAATACAAGTTTTATTTTTAAGTGAGACAGGATAGTAATTCCAAATTTACACATACAACGGCAAACAAAGCTATTACCACTTTATACTTCCAAATTACTAATAGGTGGTCCCATAAAATTGTCAGCACTGAACTCAACAACAGTGAAGTACAGCCTTAGAAGAGGAAAACAAACAGGATGAAAAAGATCTCCCTTTGAGGTTGTGTAGTATAAAGTTTACGGCAGGATTTGGGTTACTTTCAACATTCATTCCTGCATGGTAGCCCATCCCATGTTTCTGCTTGTCTCAACCTAAAGCTCTGCATTTAACCAGCTAAATCACTCAGCAAACATAGCCTGAATTTTAGCCTAGGGCTATCAGGTTCCATGTCCCCAGAACACCACAGTTGAAGATCCGTATGTCTCAATTTTTGAAATGCCAACTCTATGGATGTATATTCCAGCAACTTGTTCACTATATCCTCTTAAGACATTTCTCCCAGGTATGGGAATAATAGCAATTGGAACTATTTTTGTCTTAAGAACACTCCATGGTTAAAATTTGTATTTTTTTCATTAAACTACAGAAAAGAATTCCGGCTTTGAAGCTTTTTGTATGTTTTAATGCTACCTCTGTATCAAAGTGAAGGCAAAATGCCAAGCTATAAATGGACTAAAGCTAAATGAGATAATTTTTTTTAGAGAACCTTTGTCAAAAGGATTGCTTTAAATTTAAGAGCATGCACTGCTTGTCATAATGACTGCCCAATAAAAGGCAAAACTTTCTAATTACACACAATACTTACATAAGCAATACTTTAGGAAGATTGAGGTAAAAATAGGTACCTACTCAGATATTTTAATTTGTATTCACATAATACTTGTATAAACCAGACGTAGGAGTTGCATTGTGCTAGGTATTGTAGTTCAACTCAACACCTTGGGGCAGTGCCTATCATGTACCTGAAACATAATAGATGTTTCATGTGATATGCGCCTCAAAAATACCCGACCTTCATGCCCTTTAGTTAAAATGAAAATAACTGAGTTCATTGGAAGGCATAATGAATGAATTGTGAAAAAGTTGAACCAAAATGCTGGTGAAATGCAGGGCCTTAAAAGACAAGGAGACAGTAATCAGATCCAGTAAAAGCAGCCAGATGATGAAAGAAAGGAGCATAAAACCAGAATGATTACCTCGGAGAACTGACTCTTAAGAGTAACAAGTTTAACATTTACAACAGATAAGAAACAACTCAATCAGTGAGGAGGAACAAAACCATTAAAAAGTCATGAAAACATAAGGCAAGTTTCCTCTTTTTCAAGCTGAAGAGCCCAAGAAAGATTCACAGTTGTTAGCTTCCAGCTCTCTAAACTCTTTTCTATGAAGCATAAGCAAACAAATTCCTTTGAAAAATGTTTTAAAATACAGCTAAAACCTTTCAGCTTTCATCTGTCATCTGTCATAAACACCTTGAGTACGCTGACTGTACAGGGAAGCTTACAACTCTCTGCAAGCACCACCAGATCTAATAAATGAGAAAGGAAATCAGAAAAAAAACCCCATACCTTGTGTTGTTCTATTGCATCTACCCACTGTTGTCTGTGGACTGGGTCCTGAGCTCGGAGGTACCAAACACTATCGTTTACGCTAATGTCAAATCTGCATTCGTCAAAGTCATGGGGCTGTGACAGAAAAGAGTGTAATAGTAGCTGATATTAGCAACATGATTCATAATACATTATGGAATACTTTAGCATTCTAAAACACTAATTAGAAAACATGGCCTATATTGTCTTGAATTCATCCTAGGTTCTAAATTCCCAGAGTTCTCAAATAATGAACACACACTCTCACAGTGAAAAATTTTAGTCTTCTGTTCTTATTTAATAAAATTATCACCCCCAAAAAGTCCCATGGAAACATTGACTAAAACTTCATACTTTGAAACAAATCCTTTAGCAAAATAACTACCGGAGACAGTCAAAAAAATACATCTCTATACATATTGTTTTTAATTACGAAAAAAAAGGTTATTGCTATCAGTATTGACTTTAGATGGAAGGAATACATACATTGTAGCAAAAATCACCAGGATAGAACCATAAAAGCAGATTACAGTAAAATGACAACGAAGAGTGAGAACTAAAGGAAGCTTTGGCACTCTCTGCCTCAACAGTTTTCATCATGTAAGCCAGAATTGTCAGACAAATGGGAGCAACCCTTTTCAACGCCACCACTGAAATGCATTCAACCTTTAGTTAATATAACTTAAATACTAAAAGGCTTTTACTAGAATTACAGTGAAACTTGTAAGGAAGGTACAAGGAAACAAAAGAAAACAACTATCTCATCTGCCCTGTGCCCAGACACTATCAGTGCAAAGTCACTCAGCAAACACTGAACTGAGGACACCATTCTCCACTCTCCTTGAAAACTATACAGAAACATTTGAAAACAAAGAAAAGTTAAATATGCAAATAACATAAGTTAAGAGACTCTTAAGACAAATAATGCCACCTGAAGGACCACAAATGTTGATTCCAGATGCTAAAGACAAGTCTACATATGCTAATAATAACCTTACATTGTAAGAACCTCTCTGTATGTACATGTTGCAGATAACTAAAGCACTCTGGATCACTTGTGAAACACTCCACAAAGAAAAACCTAATTTGTTGTCATGCTCAACAGTCCAGTGTCAGTGAGAATTATTTTCAAAGGATCTGGAAATCAGAAGCTACTTATATATAATACAGGACCTTTCTTGTTTAAATATGCTAAGTAGGAGGAAAAACACAACAGAAGCCAAACTACCAAATAAAAAGAATGAACTAGGATGAATTTAACAAACATAAAGTTTAACTTTTTTAAGCTTCATGTTTGGTCAAGCATCTGAACACAAGTTCAATTTAAAGGAGTTTCAGTTTCGCAGAGAAAAAAAAACCCAGCAACTGACAAAACTGACAAACAACTGCAGTTACTAGTTAATATCTGACTGTCTCAAATTGAAACAAGTTTCAAAACTAGTTGTATACACTGTTTTTCCTTCACTGAACAGCAGAACACAGGGATATTAGAAGGAACAAGGGAGGGTTGACCCTGGCTGGTCACCAGGTGCCCACCAAACCACTACATCACTCCCCTTCCTCAACTGAACAGAGGAGGAAAAATATGAGGAAAGGCTCGTCAGCCAAGATAAGGATGAAGAGATCACTCAGCAATTACCAATCCAGGCCAGACAGACTTGTCTTGAGGAAATTAATTTAATTTACTGCCAATCTAAATCAGAGTAATGAGAAATAAACAAAAATAAAGGCACCTTCCCTCCACCACTTTCCTAATTTTGTCTACCCAAACACAGCGCAATAGGGAATGGAAGCTGAGGCCAGACTATTACACATTATCTCTGCTGCTCCTTCCTTCTCAGGAGAAGGACTCCTCACACTCTCCCCCTGCTCCAGTACAGCATCCTTCCCATGTCAGACAGTCCTCCATGAGCTTCTCCAATGTGGATCCTTCCTATGGATTGCAGTTCTTCATAAACTGCACTGGCATAGGTCCCTTGCACAGGGCACAGTCCGTCAGGAACAGATTGCTCTAGAGTGTGTCACAGAATCGCAGAATGTTAAGAGCTGGAAAGGGACCTCGAAAGATCAACTAGTCCAACCCCCCTGCCCCCTACAGGATCATAAGTCATGCCACTGAACCTGCTCCCACACGAACTCCTTGATCCAGAGGTCCTGCCAGAAGCCTGCTCCAGCACGGGTTATCCACAAGCTCACAGTGTCCTTTGGGCATATCCACCTGCTCTGGCAGAGGGTCCTCCCCAGGTGGATCTCTGCTCCATGGCTGCTGGGCCAGGGTCTGCCTCACCACAGGCTGTACCACAAGCTGTAGAGGAATCTCTGCTCTGGCATCCTGGAGCACCTCCTCTCTCCTCCTTCCTTCACTGACCTTAGTGTCTGCAGAGTTGGTGCTCAAACATATTCTCAATCCTCTCTCAGCTGCTGTCACGTAACGTATTTAAGAAAGTGTAAAAACTGCTATCACAGAGGCACTGCCTTCATCACTGATGGGCTAAACTTTGTCCACCAGCAGGTCCGCCTTGGAGCCAGATAGAACTGGCTCTGTCAGATATGGCAGTAGCTTCTGGCATCTTCTCACAGAAGCCACCCTTGCAGTCATCCATCAAAACCTTGCCATGTAAACCCAATCAGTGTGTCAGGCTTACATGCCTGTTCCCAGCTATCCTTTAGCCTTGCAGTGGGGAACATGAATCTACAATGATGTGAGATTATCTCTAAAATCATGCACATAACAATTAGCTGTCAAATTTTTTTCCTGCTGTGACAGTAACCCTCTGATTTCTCTCTCTCCTTTTTTCTCAGATCCTCTGGGAGGAGTTAAAAGCATTTACATGCTATGCAGTTAGAAAGGCTTCCCAAAACCATCTTAAAAGCCTGCAGTACGTTTCCACACACAATTTACTCCAGTGCACAACTACTCTTGACTCCCTGCCCCACCTCCACCTCTAACCTAAATATTTTCTAATGTGATTTAAGACCATTACCTCTCTGCCCTTTTCAGTGTCAGGTTTATATATCCTGCTACTTTGCATAGCAGCTTTTAATATATTTGAAAATCCATGCCTTGTTGCTAAGACAGGGGAGGAAAATGTTTTTCTTGGTGTCTAGCTAAAACCTTTAAACACTTTTTGGAGCTATTCACCGCATGCACACTTTTGTACCACCTATATTTAGGAGGCTCGGCCAACTGAGAGACAGGTTTCTTCAGTTCCCTGTGCAATTCCATGATACAGAAAAGCCAGCTGATCAGGTGGTCTTTTTTGACAAGTTGTTTAAAGATATGAAATGCCCACTAATAAGACTAAATACTACTGCAAAAGGAAGTTGGACAGGCAATACATTATTTGGTCAACAAATGCATGTTACCTATTTACCATCTTACAGTACTTAATGATTGCCTATTTTCTGTATCTTTTTGGCAACTGAAACCCATTCTTTTACTTCTTTTTCCTCTACACCTTTATATTTTAAGGATAGGCTCCCCCGTAAGAACTCTGAACTAACTGAACATGAAAGGCAAGCTCTCTAATACGCATTTTACCAAGGGCAAAACAACACCTGAATGACATGTGACCTATTCTTTGCTTAACACAGAATAAATCGAGTTGTTGATTAATCCTCTTCTCAACCAGGAAGGAGTTTCAGCTTCACTGCTAACTTGGTAGGCTTTAGTATGTAACTTTACGGTAACATCTGTTATATTCTTCTCTGCACTGAATTATCGAAAAGCTTCCTTGGTTTGCTTCTCACTAAAAATGCTTTTATTGTTTTCCATAGCTGCATCTAGCACAGACTATAAAGCATTATTCACTACATCTCAAGTCTGTCCTTTAAATATCATCCTCAGACTACTTCCTTACATTTGCTCAAAATTTTTCCATTTGCATTCCTTGCATTTTCTTCCTGTAGATCTCGACTCCTTTCATTTACATCTTCCGCTGCAGTTCACTGTTTCGAGCCTGGTGTTCACTCCTCATGCTCAGAAGTTATTATAAAATGGTATAGTTCATGGATACTTCCTTGACAAGATGCTGGAGGACAAACAGGTATTTTCATGTGTAACAAGCTACAGACCAGTAGGTTGGCCAGGATATGTCCTACTGCCCTTTCACAACCATGGTAAGTTGAGAAAGAGGAATATTTTAGTTATGCAGGGAAACAGAAAGCAAGTAGTTCACTATCCACCTGCAAGACCTACAGCATATTTTTACACACTTTACATGCCTAAAGCATATATTTAAGACCTAAGCTGCTTTTTCCTTACATCCAATCCCAGTACAACCTCAAGCAGCATACATACATAGATTGAGATGGCACTGAGGAATAAAACTAAGACTGACATCACAACGTGAATGGGAGCACCTGGAAACCTTTCCATCATTTTCAAAGGCAAGTTGGGCAGACCTTTTAAGAGTCTGTGGCAGAGACAGCCTGCATGCATGCCAAGGGCTCCCTGTAAGGCCAGCATTTAAAAAAGCTCTACAACAGCTAAATCATGATTCCACACAACAATATGGTCCAAGAAAGAAGCCTTCACCATCACCATTTCTGTATGTTTCCTAAACTTTCTTCTGAGGCATTTGCTGAGAATTTTGCTGAAATAAAGGCAATTGAAAATATTCTAAGTGTCCCAGATCTTTCTGTAGAAATCCAACTGATACTATCTCCTAAATTCTAAACAAGCAAGAACAGTTTACACGAAGTAAAAATTACTTGGCTACAGTTACTGAGGAAGTTGGTAGCCAGCTCAGGTCTCATGAATCATAAGAGCTGACTTCATTGCCACAAAAACCTTCCTGCTATACAGCTCTCAAGCCTGATGCATACATGAAACAAGCTTCAGAGCAGTATCTGCTTGAAAAATACTGGTTAAAGTGCAAATCACACAGGGAAGTAACTATTTTTATATATTTCATAACCTTCATGAGTACTCCACAGGAAAAAAAAGACACTTTTGCTCTCTCTCACTACTCTTAAATGGTACCTCTTCTTTTCCCTCAAACTCGGGTTTGCACATCACCACTATTAAAGTAGTCTTCTGCTACTATTCCCATTGCAGAATTAAACCTTATTTTAAGATTTTGAGGGTTTCTCATATGAGAAAATACTGAGCAGGGCACTAGGACACAAGACAAATTATCAAGGCCTACAGAAAATGAGGATTACATTTTTTAGCTCTCAGACAAAAATCTCACAGCATAGATGCGCCAGAGCCTTTCATCTAGCCTAGCTGCATAGTTCACACTTACAAACACAACACTACTGCATATTGCTAGGAAGGTAGCAATACCTTCAGGATAAATCTGCTCCAGTATGGGCTCTCCAGAGCCTGCAGCCTTCATCAGGGCATATCCAGCTGCTACCATAAGGTCTTCCTTAGGTTGCTGCATGGACATCTGGTCTGGTGTGGTCCTATCCACAAACTGCAGGGAAATGCAGAGTGCTCTCTTCTACAGGCTGTGTAGGATTTCTGCTCAGACCACCAATTACCCCATCCTCCTGCTCTTGACATTCACAGGGTAGTTTCTTACACTTTTTCCTCACTTCTCTCTCATACACTGCTGAGTAGCATTTCTTTCCCTTTAACTGTGTCTACCTCAAAGTGTGCCCACAGCTGTGAAGGGTGCTCACCTGCAATGTGTCCACTGGAAACAGCTGGAGTTAGCCACGTCCAGAGCAGGGTAAACTGGTCACTCCTCACAGCAGCCATGTGGCAGCCCCCACTCATGCCATGCACACTCAGTGTAATTGTTAACAGTCCACCAAGACCTTTTTGTCTCTAGAAATTACTTCTGAAGACATTTGGCTTTGTAAGTATAAACACTAAAGTTACTAAATGAATTATTACAGTTTTGCACAGCTTTTTTTTTTCTAGTGTCATTAACTATCCTAGACTTAAGTCACAGGGTAGAGCAACTTAGAGTGTTCATTGCCTATCATAGAATATAATCATCTAGGCTGGAAAAGACCTTTAAGATTGAGTCCAATACATTTTATTAACTACAGACTGAAAAATTCCAAGAGATTCTGCAAGTTCTAATTAAACACACTCACCCCACTCCAAAACAAAATCCATGTAGACCCAGAAACCTAGAAAATCAGGGTCTGACAAAATTCACAAGACAGAATTATGAATTTTCCTTTAAGAATTCCAAAATCCAAGCAAAACCGAACAGAAACACTGAGCTAGGATGTCTTGCCCTTCTTTGCTGTTAAGCAGTAAAATCTCACTGTTTAGCAGCATCATCTGGTTCTAAGGTTTTTTTGTTTGTTTGGGGTTTTTTTACAGGATATAGGAAAACTATTGCAAACAAGCAAATAAACATCAGATGTCTACTGAAATAGTGATGATCCTTTGAGGTGGTAAACATGGGGCATCTAATAATTTGCTCATTACTACATTAAAAAAGAAAAATAACTGAAACTGTAACAACTTGCCTTTAGAGCTATCAGTTAATGACTCAATGATATGAGATATTGGAAATAGAAGCATACATGTTGTCGCTTCAAGGGGAAACAAAGTAGAGAGAACTGAGTCCCCTGCAGAAAAAAATGTATATGATGCTTCTCTGGTATCCATTAGGAGCAAAAGAAATGTATTATCCACCAACACCATGCCATCAGTAATGGAAAAGCAATCAGAATTATAGAAGGGCTGCAGTCACGACCCCTGTAAGATGTTGCTCAAAACCTTCCCCAGAGGAGAAATCACAAAAAGAGGAGGTGAAAATGGTACGAGTGGGACAACAGAGAGGAAGAAGTGTGCTGAAGCAGAGACGTCCCTGCATCCCATGGTGAGATGGCAGCTGTCCTCTGGCAAGCCATGGAGTGCAATGGTGTAGCTGAGCTCTGCCTGCAGCTTGTGGAGGATCCCACGGTAGAGGTGGTGGCTGTGCCTGGAGGGGCAGTGACTATGTGGAAGTGGTGTTAGAGCAGAATGTGCCTGGAGCTGTGCTGCTATGGAGGGGACTCAACTTGGAGGAGTTTCTGAGGAGCTTCAGTGCTCAGAAAAGACTCACTTTGATAAGCACTGTATCCTGTGGGAGAGACCCCACATTGGAGCATGGGAAGGATGTGAGGAGTCCTCCTTTTCTGATGAAGAAGCATCAGAGACCATCTGTGATGGACCAACCACAATCTCTATTCCCTGCCCCTTTACACCACTGACAGCAGGACAAATAGAAATATCAGGACCAGGAAGCAAAGCCTGGGAAGAACAGAGTGGTGCTGGAAAGAGGGTCTTAAAGTGTTTGTTGCATTTTTCTCATCATCCTACTTTGCTTTTGCATTCTGTCCATTCTGTTACTATCTGGCCGCGGATTAAACTGATTTTGTTTTCTTCCCTAAGTTGAGCAGTCAAGTCTGTTTTGCCCTGGACTGTAATCAGCAAGTGAGACCTCCCTGCCTGTCTCAATCCACAAGGCCCTTGGCTATCTATTCCGCTACTGGGGCGGGGTGGTGAGTAAGCAACTGCATGGTTCTCCATTGCTAGTTAGGTTTAAAACACAACAGGTTCATTATCAACCTGCTATGAGAACTGTCTCTCTGAACTAGACCGTGGGATCACATGCCTCTTCTTATGATGTGCATTTTAAACATGAGGTAACAAAGACCTTGAAAATATAGACACGGACTAAAAGCAGAAGTCCCATAACCATCAGCAACTCCTTTATCATCAATTACTGGTAACTGAAAAAGTGCCACTTTCAGAGTTGGGAAGGTTATTTTTGCTCCAAGTAGCAGCAGCTACACAAGGGAAAAAACCAAACAGCTGAAAAGGGCAAGGCACTTGTTCCAGCCTGAGAAAAGTAACACCTCCCCAGCATCACACTACTTGTAGTCCAAGACCTGGAGCCTCAACCATTTCCTAAGAGATGGTTATAAAAAGTCCTAAATTGAGGAGTGGCAGGTTGGCAAAAGATGATGCCTACTTCAGCTCTGTCCCTGTCCTGTTATCTGCCTCCCCTCACCCTTTACTGAAGGGCTCTTTAGTCAGGTTACCTTGACCTCAGCAACCAGAAGAGTCAAGAACAAAAATAGCAGGCTAGCTGTACGGTACTGGCCACATGGTACTGCATACCCACAGATAATTCAGGTTCTAAGATGTAAGACTGAATGCCTTGAATAATGACAATTGTTAGTAAGAACAAATATGTAGTGATAATTAACAAAGTGTAAAAACTAATTATAAGCACAAGGTATAGTGCTAATGAATGTCAGACTAAAAGCTTTCATTTGGAAATTTAAAATTGACCTAATTTGTTACGTCTAAACTCTCCCACCACAGCTATCTCTAATTCTGTCAGACATATATAAATGCATACATATTTAGTTGTGAAGGAGTTTAAATGGAGAGCCTAAGAAAAAGTCCAACTCCTCTCCTTAAAAGAAAGCAACTTAAAAAGCTTTACAAATATATTAAGACATCAGTCACAATACAATCTGTGTTCAGTGCCTGGAGACATCAGGTAGCAAATTCCATTCCAGTTGGTGCTCTTCACTGAGGAATGATGGACTTAAGAGAGGAAAGTAACCAGACTAAGAAGTGGCTGAAGTTAGCTGTAGCATTTCATACAATCTGCATCAATTAGAATTCACAAGGAGCAGGGTAAAAGCTGCAACTAAACTATATGCCCAAAGGAAGAGGCAAAAGAAAAATTGGGATAAGCAGAAACAACCTGTGAAGAACTATTCTGAGTGTATGAACAGAGGTGAAAGGTTGAGAAATTAGTAACTTCAGGAGGCAGTAGACAGGAGATAGCCTAGTACAGCTGTGTATTAGTAGATAACAGTATTTCAAGCCTTTTTACTTAACATTCTAGGAAGGTGAGGCCTGGTATTGTACAAATCCTAAATAGAGATGTTAAAAATGGAATTTATGGCTATCACAAGGCAGCTCAGATAATCAACATGAGGTTGCCTAGCAGGACTGTTTAGCAGCAATACAACCCTGGTGTGGGGTGATATGAGCCAACTGTGTTCATGAACAATAAATGAACTATAAATCAATCTTATGAAGATGCATAGAGATTCAGATTGAACAAGAGTAAGAGAAAACTTGCCAAGGTATAAAATATTAAGCTTTAACACCAAATAAAACTAGTGGAACTATTTAAGGCTTGTGAGATCCCTCCCACAGGAGTATCCATGAGAAATGCTCCACAGAATGAAAATGTTCCCATATAAATCATGGGCGGGAATCAGGACCATGAAGTAGATGTCAAATCATGGACACTGTTAAAACTTAATTATCTTAATTAAAAAAATCAAGTGCGTGAACGGTATTCTAATTGATAAGAAAAAACTGACAGAAGTACTGTTGGATTACAGCCCTAATTTCAAGCGCATGGTAACATGTGACTATATTCAAATACTGAAGTTGAACTCTTCAGCAATATTAAGTAATTCTGAAATATTTGGATAATATGCATTAATGATTTTTTTCCCACATTTTAATAATTACAGGATTCTTCATCACAATAGGAAGAACAGTGTCACGTAAACTGATCTGGATGCATTGTTTTCCACTTCTAACGTAATTTCTTCAATATATACTACAGAAGAAATCTTACATTTCTCCACCCTCTCCAATAATTGCTTTTTGCTTTCCAAGAATATTAGCACTCTGTTGTACTTTGAAAAATACAGGGAAACATTCTGACATTTCCAGCTTTGACCAACAACCCATCTATTGCTGGTTCAGATAACTCAAAGACATATACAAATTTGTACAGAGGATCTTAATGCTAAAAATAATTGTCCAAGAGAATCCTATGCTCCAAGCAATTTCTGCCTGCTGCACTAGCACAGGCCCAGTGTCATTACCTTCCAGTCATCACCTTCCTTTCTCTCCCTCCTATTGCTCTTTGGCATTTTCCTCTCTAGATTACTATCACCTTGGGCCTTTCACATATGAGTAAGCATTCCTGACCAATTGCCTCTGTCTAGAATATCCATTCAGATTTTTCGCCCCTTTAGCCAAGATTTTTTACCATTCCGGATTTGGCTATTAGATTATTTAAGGTGCATACCAAAGCCCAGAAGTACTAATTGCCATAAATCCTAAACAAAACCCTATCTAGTTAGGGCTTGTATTCTACATCTTAGTTTACTCAGGTCATCCTTTTAGTAGCAATTAATGTTGAGGAAGTACTTTATCAAATTACAGAAAATTAATTATTCAATTAAATTCTCATAACTTCATACTTAACCAGATTGTTTTCCAACCTCAGACAGTTGGAAACTGTATTTTCCCATGCAATTAGCAACTATTACACATTTACTGCTACAGTATTTTTGCCCAGGGCAAGGACTTACAGTTTAGCTCTTTAAATAAAACTTTCACCAGCTAAAAGCTACCAGTTCCCATCCAACTTAACTAGCAATAAACCGAAGCAAACCTAACAGTAGATAAAAAGCTGCAAGTACATCATTTTTCTTTATCATACGCAGCCCTGTTAGCAAGATCAAAGTTCAGACCAGTAGCCAGAAAAAGGTAAATCCAAAGTTTACCCACATTAGTCCTCAAAGTAGGTCTACTTCTATAGACTACCACTCCAACCTCTTCTGAAATACTGTTATAATTCATATTGTACAAAATATAAAAGAAACTTTAAACATCAAAGTAAACTTGGTAAAGGGTAAGTCGATTTTGTAAAATATGATTCTTCATGCTAAAAGTGTTTTAAACAATGCTACCAAGAATGTCTAGCATTGATATCTCCTTCAATCAGGAGATGCTACCAATAAACAAGAAATACTAGCAGAGTAGGGAAAGGTACTCATTTAACTAACCATATCCTTAAAATGTGAGCTAAGTTGTTTTTTTTTTTAGTGGCTGATCACTGGAAAGAACCATTTCACTCTTTCCTCACAGTATATGTAAGGAAATATAACTGGAAACAGACAGTTTAGTTCTTTCATATATACTGTTATTTTCATGAACTGGACCTAACAGATGCTTATACCAGCCCTAATTTGTAACACCAACATTTACTAAGCTTTTTCACAACGGCAATTTATTGTCATTTGGAAAAAAAAAGTACTAACACAATTCATGAAGCTGTCTCTCTCAAGCAGCTTCAGTATTCTATCTCCTTGCCTGTCCTGAGCTCCAGATTTTCACAACCGATGACAATCCAACCTTTCAGAAATCCATTCTGAAGGGGAATAGCTTGCATCTTTTATATCAATATAAAATATCATTATTGCCTTCATTAAGCAACAGTGCTTTCTAGTTACTGTTTCTGGAAAAATTCTAACTAGTTTACAGAAAATATCTCCATTATACAAACTGAACTTGTTACTGAATTTATTGCTCACAATTTCTGATTCAGGTATTTCCACAGAATTGTCTAATAATTTCCATAGAAGACAATAAAACCATCTTTTTATAATCCAATAAAATCAAAGTGTTAAAAAAAAGACTAATAACCAATAGCATGTTTCCATCAAGATTTTGACATGAGTATGCATCATCACAGTATAACCAACACCAAAGAAAATAATTGCATCACAGTTATTGCATCTCGTTTAATTAACTAGGAACTAAGAAGTTTTTCTACGTCAGTGGTATATACAGAAAGATGTATGACGAACAACTACTGGACTAAAACAATGAGCAAATATAAATCCTATCTGAAAAGATGAAGGTTAAGTTGGGATGTAAGCTTTTGGAACTCTTCCCATATAGATGGTCATCTCTAGTGACAAAAAAGATAAAATTCACATATGGTCAGTTTAAGCTTTCTTAAAATTTATCAAACATGACATTTCTCTAAGCATTTTTCAAGATCTCCATATGAATCTCTACAGAAGAGTTATCCTGAGCAGCCAAATCCATTCTGGGAAAACCCTAGAAGCTGTGAGACTAAACAATTGTTAAGAAATGGTAAAGAGGTTTGAAAATCTATTAATATAAATTACCACCAGGATTAAATTAGAGCTGGCTTTTCTTTGAGACTGCCTGAAGTTGGGGTGCATAGCAGATGACCTTCAAGTTTCCCTTCAGCTTAAGCATTCTATGCTGTAGTGGTTTTGCCTGGGCCAGGATTTTTTGGTAGCTGGGAGCTACAGGTGTGGCTTGCTTAAACAAAGAGTTGCCAGAAACTTCCACTGTAGCTGAGAGGGCTAGGGTCAGTCAATTCTATGATGGACCCTGCACCTGACCCAGGCCTGGCCAACTAGTGACTGAGGTAATGTCTCTGTGAATAACATATTTCAGAAGGAGATGTAGTCGTTGCGCAGTGAGAATGTGAAAATATCTCCAAAGACACCAAGGTCAGTGGAGAAGGAAGGGGAGGAGAGTGCTTGGGTCCTGAGAGAAAGACTACCCTGTGACATGTGGTGCAGCCCACGGTGAGGCAGCTGTGCCCCTGCAGTCCATGGAGCACCAGTGGGGAGTAGAGATTCACTCGCAGCCCGTGGAGAACCTCACACTGGAGCAGGTGGATGCGTGAAGGAGGCTGTGACTCCATGGGAAGCTCACCCTGGAGCAAGTTCCTGGCAGGTCCTGAGAGTCTGTCGGGAGGAGCCCAGGCTAGAGCAGGTTTGCTGTCAGGACTTGTGATCCTTTGAAGGACTCAGGCTGGAGCAGTTGGTACCTGAAGGACTGTTCTCCTGGTGGATGACCCACGTTGGGGCAGGGTGTGAGGAGCTACCCCATAGGACGTCCCATGCTGGAATAGTTCATGAGGAGCTGCAGCCAATGGGAAGGACTCATGCTGGAAAAGTTTGTGAGGGACTATCTGCCGTGGGAGGGACCCCACACTGCAGCAGTGGGAAGTGTGAGGAGGCCTACCCCTGAGAAGAAGCAGCAGCAAAGTCCATCTGTAACAAACTGACTGCAACCCTCACCCCCTGCACCGCTGGGGGGAAAGGAAGGAGAATCCTGGGAAGAGGGAGGGGTGAAGAGAGGTGCTTTAAGATTCATTTCTCATTTCCCTGTTCTTATTGTTCTTTTAATAAATCAAATCCTTTTCTCCCCAAGTGGAGTCTATTTTGCCCATGACACTAATTGCTGGGTGATCTCTCCATCCTTAACTCACAAACCGTTTGTTTTATTTCTCTCTCTCCCATCCATTTTAGGAGGGGGAATGATTTTATGACTTGGTGGACACCTGGCTAAACCACTACATATGCATATTATGCTATTCTTCATATATCACACTGTGACTGCAAGTTAATCTGTATAAAAGCAGCGATGGCGTTGTTAGAACTGACACAGTAGTCATCAAGACAAAGACAATACAAGCTGAAAGGCCATTGTGCCTTGAAGTACAGCTGGACTTATTTTTCTTTTAATAACAGACTCTAGACCTTTCAGCTCCAAAGCTGAATCCCACAGACGCACCAATACAGAACTACCATCAACATTCATTTCTAATGGCGTACACAGAAGTCTCCATTGGAAGTTTGACTTTCGGAATGAAAGAACTACAAAGCTTTATGGTAGCGTAGGGCACCTTTATTAAACCATCTGGCTTTGACAAGCAACTACAGCAGTGACTTGGGATGCCCAGGCTAGATCAATACAAAAAATCTTACATCTCTGCATATATTAACTTTTTAATAATACCTGTAATTTCTTCTGATTCCTTGACCACATTGAAGAATGTTTAACTTGAGTTCAAGCCTCTATCCTCTTATAAACCAACTAAACACCTTTGAGGTGTTTTTTCTCATCTGGCTTGTGATGGGTTTATGTGGAGCCACCTTTGCTTGGTAACAGAAAGCAGGGGCTGCAGTGCTGCCCCTTAAACAGTTCTTGGACTCTCCCTAGCTCCAGACTTAGACTCAGCTCCAGCCTGGCTGAGGCCATTGGGTGCCTCTGCCATCATCATTTACAAACAGAAATCTAAAGTGTGTAGGAGTAGGTGGAAGAGTAGGGCAAGATTGAGGCAATCATAATATCCAACAGTCTTGCTGAATCTCTAATGCTTACACAACAATCTTTTTAACTGCAGACAGCAATAACTAACAGGAGTTTAATAGTTTTCAGAGATGTAATCTCAAACTACAATCAAGCAAGTCAAGTCAGTACTGTTTGCGTGGTGGGGTTTTTGGTAGCAGGAGAGGGTCTGCAGTGGTGCCCCTTGTAAGAAACTGCTCAAAGCTCCCTTTGCTCCAAATCAGACCTGCCTATGGACAAGGCTTTGCCTTTCAGGCCCCTCTGCAAACAATGTATCAAAGAAGTGAAAACCTGAAGCAGAAGGAAGAAACAGGATTAGAGGAAGTCAGAGGGGAAAGAAACATTAGGGTCAGTGAAGGAGGAGGGTAGGGCATGTGCCAGAGCAGAGATGTTCTTGCAGCCCATGTTCAGAGAGCAGACTGTTGTCCTGCAGCCCATGGAGATTTATGGCAGAGCAAAGATCTGCCTACAGCTTGTGGAGGACCTCACAGGGAGCAGGAAGCAACACCTTAAGAGCAGTTTGTTCCTGAAACTGTGACCTATGGAAGGGACCCACACTCAATAAGTTCATGAGGATTTGCAACCTGTGGGTAGGACTCACATCTAATTGGTTAAGATTGTCCCCATGCAGGAGCAAAGTGTATGAGGAGTCCACAACTCCATCACCACCCCCCTCCTTCAGTGGAGGTCACAAGGTAACTGGTGAGTTGCAACTGGAGAGTTCCTATCCTGTTTCCAATCACGAGGCCCTTTGTTACATTGACTCTTCCCCATCCTACTGCTGGAGGGGAGAATGAGCATGTGGCTTCATGGTGCTTTGTTGCCAGTGAGGCTTAAACCACAACACTGTAAAATATCGCTCAAAGCATGAGCCTGAATGAAAACAAGTAACTAAAAGATAAGATTAACTTTTAGAGCTGAGCCCACTTTTTAGTCTTTCTCTACCTATAGTTTCTATCTTAATGTACTCAAGAAGTAAAAAAACCGCAAAGATTCAATTCCAAGTTATCAGATGTAGCAAGCACCAGATGTAAGAGGAAAAAAAGCTATCTGTAAGAAGTTCCAGCGCTACACATGTCCTAGTCAGAAGACAAACTTGCCAGCTTCCCTTCACAAAGTGCAGTGTACCGAAACATTCCAGCAGTAACAGCATCACTATAATCCCTCAATTCTGCCACTACACCTGCAATTCAGGCTGTTGCAATATGGTCCACAGCACGCTTCAAGATGTCCCTTGTTCTACCTCTTTGCCACTACCTTCCTGTCTCTGCCCCCTTGGCATTTTAAATCTCTAAATAGTGAACTTCAGGCATTTTTGGAAATCCTGATCATAGTTCAATGCTGCTAAAGACCGACAGAATTTACTTAAGTTAGATTTCCTACGGACTGTTGCTGTGCACCCTATATTCCTAAGTCATGTCTTGAGCAAGTTTCAAAGTGTATGTAGTTTTAAAAAGTTTTAAAATAAATTAGGTGATCTGGTTTAATTTCTAAATTACTGTAATGCCTGTCAGACATCTAAATTTAAAAATCTACCTTTTCCTCACAAGCTTTTTCCAAAATCAATCTAGTCTTTTTCTTCCAAAGAATTGTGTTTAATAAAACTGTATCTGTAAGCTGAATATTACTAAAACTTCTAATTTGTCATCCTTAAAGTAACTCACATTCAGTAGAATAAGAACACAAACTGTAAGATTTAACACTACTATATACACTTGTGTGCTACACAGAAGTCCAGCTATTTTCCCCTAAATCACATGACTGTTCTGACTAAGCTACACAGAAAAGTTACAGCATGCTTTTTGGCAAGCATTACTCATAATTAATGAATACAATCGTTATGGTTGAAAAAGACCTTTAAGATCACAGAGTCCAACCAATCACCTTACACTGCCAAGCTCATTACTAAACCATATCCCCCAGTACTTCATCTATGCGTCTTTTCAATACCTCTAGGGATGGTGACTCCACCACTTCCCTGGGCATATCATAGCTCTGAAAGCCACAAAAAGTAGATTTTTTTTTCCTTTATCTTTTTAAGGCCAGTTCATCTTCATGAGTCTTCATTTCTACGTAGATTCTTCATTCTTACCAGATCTTTTAGCGTTAGACAAATAGTGATACAGTAACTTAGAAGAGGAAACATACAGAAAGTTTTCTTTCAGCAATGTTCTAGAGTCATGTTCACAAAGAACTGCTATCCCTTCTCTGTTGTGCAAAGTGTAAAGACTGTGACAGATGGTACCTCCTTTGGGAAGGTGGTCTGGGATCTTAGTCGATTCCTGGAAAAAACTTTGCAGTCTCCAGAGGCAAACTGTATCACTCCCATGGAAACCTCTAACATATGAGATGAAAAGCTGCTTACTGCAGCCACAAATGACAACAGCTTGTTTTTTTTGTTAGCAACTCCCTGCCCTGCTCTACAGTGTTCCACTGATACCACTAACTTTAATAACAGGTGACTTAATAGAACTTAGCATACTCATGTTTGCTTTTACCAGATATTGGCCTATATGCAAAACCTCAAAAAATGAAAACATGGCAATAATGAAATAACACTTACTGTAATCACAGCCTTGCTCAGACAGATAGACCCTCTGCAGCCATACTCTGTTTCATCTTCAGACTTGTAATAACTGAGTGTATTGCTTTTCAGAACTACCCATCGATCCTGCCACCCATGAATGTAGTTGGTCCACTGCAAAAAAAAAAAAAAACAAAAAACCACAAACAAACAAACAAAAAACAGCTATTAGGAAAATAATAATCAAAGACAATGTGGCTGATATGTCTCAGGCTTTCAAGCATCAGGAGAAAAGAGCAACTCTTAAAAATAAGTTCTCCCCAGCTAAGAACTTGATTCTGCTCAGAGCTCCTAAACCAATTTAACAAATCCCTAAAGGTACAAAAAATCAGTTGTTCCAAATGAACAGTTAGTAAGATGCATTAACTACAACTGCATTGCCAAGGCCAGTTAAAACAAAGGTAACAAGCATACTGATGACAGACTGAGGAAAAGAGGGGAGGCAGAAAATCAAACATTAATCACTAAGGTGAGTTTAGGCACTTAAATAATTTTATATAAAAGCCAATTTCTACAAAAACTATTTTACTAAACTATATAGTTATCTTCATATAAATACAAACATGCTACCATCCCCAGTACAGTACACAACTATTGCAATGCCCAGAGCAATCAGTTCTTTATCAATTTATTATTGCCCATTGATATTACTTTAGGTTTTAATTCCTGACTACATTCTCATTAAGAAGATACTGAAGAACATCCAGTCATTGTTTTGCTATTTAGATTTTTTTAGGAACTCCACATTCACACTCAGAATTAAACTAACATTCCAGGAACAAGTCCTGGATTTATACTACAGAGATCCAGTAATAAGTGACTAAAGGTTTTGCTTATTCATCTTGTATTTGCAACGTCTTCCAACTGCACTTTGTACAACCTTACCATACTGATAGAGCATGAAGACTGTTCTCTCACACTGGCTATACACCGGGTTCTCTGTCTTCAAACATGGTGCAAAAGTTAGAAACAAAAGTATCAATCTTATTGTGCAAGCACTTCTTTCATCCTGACAATCTTTTTTTAATGAAAAAAGCTCTGAGAAATAAGCTCTTTTTAGCATTTAAGTCTAACCATTATTCATCATTTTGTAACATATAAATGGGGGGAAGAGAGTCAACAAACAAGCTCATTTTCACAATATACTATGCAGCTTAGTTAATACATGTCCCACAACTACATACTAACTCTAGTAATAACAAGAGGAGGTCTAAGAAAAACAAATTCTATAGCTGAGAAATTCCTAACAATTTTCAAGCATAGGTAAGACTTCTCCAAAGATAAGACCCTTTTTGATATCTTAATACTTCAAATTGCTAAGTTCAGTATTTCTTAAAGAACACATCAGCTGTTCTCAGTATACGAACAGCTAGCAAAGCAGTCATGGAGGTTATTTCCTGCCTTCCTCTTTTCCCATCTCTCATGTTTGCAACTCCTCTCAAATGTGAAAGGCAGAGTCCAAAGTTATATTGGACAAAAGAGCAAGGGACAGGGAGGGGAAAAAACCTTTCCTTCTTTGACAGAGTTGAAACAAATATAGTGGTCGATCTGACATTTGTTGTTGCAACCAACACTTGCTGTTGCAATCAAAATGTGCCATGAATTAAGAGTCTCCTTAAAATATATCTGGTAGCCATGAGGTTTTGCAAAGGAAAGACAACTGTTTTTTCAAGTGTCTAGATTCTCGTGATTCAAGAAAAGTCTCTTCCACATGGAAGTTTATTCTTTGTATCCACCTTAAAATTTGTCCAAGGAAATGCAATGGAAAAAAGCCTAGAGTTATGAAACATTTAAAGAAAACAGAAGGATGTATTTCTAATAAACGTCTCCTACAAAATTACTATGTTTCCTACAAAGCTACTCTTTACCGAAGGGCAGAACAATCTAAACAATACTAAACACAGAGAACTGCAGCCTACTTTTACAGCTTTATAATTTAATTATACTCAGTAACTTATTAAAAATATGTATTTCCTTAGCAGAAAGTGTAGTATACTACTATTTAATTTTAATCAGTTTGTCTCAGGCATTACTGAGGCATCAGCTAACAAAAAGTAAACTTATTCTTCAAGTGTATTCACTGCAACAGGTTTCAGCATACTTGATTCAGATTACACTCTATGTTCTCACAGTAAGGGCAGCATCAGCTACACTCAGCAAAATCATCCAGAAAAATAAAAAGTTTGCAGGTACCTAAGCTACAGAATATCAGAAGCCATGTCTTCACCTGCTACTTCAGTACCAAGCAGCACCTGGACCTAATGAAGTACTTAACTTGCCAACATAAAAATCAATTACATCCTGCAAATTACATTTCTTCTAAGGATGGGAGCATCTAATCCAAGGAAGGCTTAATGGAAAAAACCCAATAAAACGACACTAAACCAAACTCTGCTGTATTAACTGCTGCAACACCTCACATCAGTTTCATCCTCTCCCTGCCATATCCACTATTAGATTACAAGACTTAATGTCTTGTCAAGCCAAGACCTTTCTTTTCTCCCAGCTGTTCTTCTCACCCCTGCGATCTGAAACATTTTAAGGCTGGAAGGAGTTCACTGAGTCCCTCAACAACAGAGTGCTAGCTTTGTTATGGTTGATTTCTCAGAATCCACAGCCAGTTTATAGTCTGCATCCTATAACCTGTGCCTCCTATGTTGGCTTGTGTCCAGTCTTATTATGTAGAGCAGGAAAAAAATCCAACCACACTGCTTGAATTTTAAAGATACTTCAACTTATTCTGAAGGTGCTTTCTGTAATTGAAAAAAAAATCTGCGTTCAAACTTAGTAATTCAATATTCAACTTAGAAGTACGCCTAGAAAAAAAAATCCCTGTAACGCTCAACGTATACTTACAAGTCATCTTATTTTTAACGACAAACGTGCAAAAAATTATGTTTATTTTTCAAAGGGGAAGCAAGCTTTAGGGTCATCTTCCTTCCGCTCCTCCCCACTTCCCATATCTCCTGCTTCAGGAGTGTTTTATTGCCCTGTTTTGATACTTTGGCTAAAGGCTGTACCGTTCCTGTGCTGGTGCCCGCTCCCGGGGACTGACCATGGGCTGCGCCTGTCTTCGGGAGCTGCCGGGTACGATTGCCGCGGCCCCAGTCCCCACCTGGGCCCGCCACCGGCTTCGTCCCGGCGCCTGAGGCGCGCGGGAGACGCCCTCCCTCGCCACCTCCTCCCGGGCCCAGCACTCCAGAACCTCACGCCGGGCAGCCAGGGGGCTCGAGGAGCAGCACAGGCTCCCGGGCCGAGAGGCAACGTAACCTCCCCCAGCCGCCCGCTCGGCTCCCCCGAGGAAAGGCTTCCTCCCGGCGTGGGGAGGAGTAAGGAGCGGGTAGCCGCTGCGCAGAAGCGGGGGGCCCGACAGCGGGGATGTGCCGGTGCCCGCAGCCGAGGGAGGGGGCGCAGGCGGCTGGCGCCGGGCGCCGCAGGGGCTGCCTGGCAAGCTCCCCGCCGTCAGGTGGCGGCTGCCCCGGCCGTACCAGCGCCTCCCGCGGAGCCTCCCGGCCCCCCTCACCAGGCCCCTCCGCCGGCGTCGGGCAGCTCAGCCTGATCCTCCGGAGCGGGCGGAAAACGGGCGGACGCGGCTGACAACCTTCGAGCAGCCACCAAGTTGGGTGCGGGGGGGTGCCGAAGCGCTGCGAGAGGCCGCGAGGCGCGAGCTGCTGAGAGGAGAAGAGATGGCTTACCTTGCTGAGCACCCCGCAGAGCTCAACAGGCAGCCCAAGCTCGGTCTCGGGGTCCTCCTCGGAGCTGGAGGAATTACAGCTCTGGTTGTCCGACATGGAGACCGGAGCCGCAGCCGCCGCCAAGCAGGCAAGAGCCGAAGCGGCCCCCACCCACAGCAGCCTCCTCCTGCTGAAGGGACGGGAGCGGCGGGCTTTACCTGAGCGGCACTGCTCTGCGCTCGCGGGTGTTACCAGCGCCGCCCGCTCCTGCCCGCGACCGGCCGGCGCTGAGGCACGCAGGCTCGGGCTCCCTCCCTCACAGCGGCTCCGCAGCCCCCGCCCGCGGCAAGAGCGACAACATAGAGGTGGCGAGGGGAGGAGGGGCGAGCGCGCGCCCGCCTGCCGCGCGCTCCGCTCAGAGCTCAGCCGCTCCAGCCGGCGCCATCTTACGCGAGGCGGCCACCCTGTGCCACTGTCTAGCGGCTCCGCCTCCTGCCCGCCTACCCCAGCCCGGCCGGCCGCGGGGTGCGGCGCGGCGCCTGACGGGAGTTGTAGTCTCTCCCCAAGCAGCGGTCAGCCCAGCCACCGTTGCCTCTCGGGAAAGGGAATTTCTGGCTCTCGCTGGGGCAGTATGGCGCGCTGGGAGATGTAGTCCACTGGGCCAGACGTTCCTCTCTAATCGTGGGAGGCCGCCATCTTGATTTCGTCGTTCCCGTGTCGCTACCGTGGGTGTCGCTTCGGTGCCCCCGATGAGGTGGAGAACTCTAGCGAGGGCAGCAGTGTTGCTTGGTGCGACGTTTGTGTTATTTATTGTGGAGTGAGAGATGACTGTTTACCGAAGTGAAGCGTTACTCCAGCCCTACTCGCTTTTTAGCGTGAAAGACGTTGCCTCACTTTTTCGGTCTCAGGCTGGGGGGATTCTGGGACGTGCGCGCAAAACCTTTCCCTTAACAAAAATGGTGGCCGAGGATAGCGCAGGAAGGGGCGGGAGGGTACTGCCGGCTCCTAGGTGAAGCGTAAGGGGAGGGCGGGCTGTCTTGCCACAGTTTGCCGGTGTCTGGCGCGCGGCGCTCACCGGGGCCACGGGGCGAAGAGGCCGCTGAAGCTCTGCCGTGGCGGGCGGCGTGCCCAGGAACCGCCCTGTGCGGCGGCGGCTGGGCCCGGCAGCCCGCGCTTCTGCGGCCGGCGGGACCTCTGCGGCGCCTGCTTTCGTGCTGCCTTGTCGGCTGTGCTTAGAGGCGTGTGATCAACAGAGCAGAAGGCGGCAGTCAGCAGCCTGCCTCAGCTGCGAGGTGGCGATGGCCTGTCTTTTATATGGTGAATATTTTCGCAGTTCGGGGAACGAAACGATTTTTTTTTTTTTTCCTTTCCCCAGACTTCGGTCTCAAAGGTGTGTTCTTGCCGGTATTTATGGTTGGAGAAATATGTGCAGAAAGGGGAGGAAAAAAAATCCCATAGCTGAACGTGTCATGATTTATAGACAGATGTAGTGGGCTGGAAAGGACTTGAAATTTGTGATGGCTCATTTCCTTTCTCGTGATATCTTGAAAAAAAAAATTGTTAAATAGCACTGGGTAGAGAAACCGGTTTTGGAACGCATAGTTGTACAGTTTTTCCTTTTCTATCTTCCTCCTTATGACAAGTCGTTGTGTGTTTTTTCCATGTTACGCTGCATAAAAGTTTCCACTGATAGCATATAATTTTTTGTCTCTTACCATTGACAGAGTTATTTCTATGTATGTAGTAGTTAAAAATTAACTAATATTAGTACCAGCTCAAAGTCTGTGGTATAAAAATATTTACAATGAATGCGGCACTGAAGGTGGTTGGTAAGCCTTCACCATTGTCCTAAATAATTAGAAATCTTTATTTCTAATGTACCGTCACAG
The DNA here is from genome assembly GCF_028858725.1 of Colius striatus. Lineage (NCBI taxonomy): Eukaryota > Metazoa > Chordata > Aves > Coliiformes > Coliidae > Colius > Colius striatus. The sequence goes on along the minus strand of NC_084790.1, from coordinate 50,312,332 downwards.
ACGTTTCAATATTTGTGTAATCACTGGAAGGGACAGTTGATACTGAAATTGTTACCAGAGGAATGTTTGGGATTTTTTTTATAACAAGGAAATGAGAGGAAAGAAATTTGTTAAATTTGATCTGTCAGCTGGAATGTTTCCTTACTAAATAAATATTCAGAATCTAAGACAGGTGTGCTTCTTGTCAGAAAGTATCTAATGTAATTATACTGTTTTGGGGTAACATCCTTACCTAAGGAATGGTTAAGTCAAGTAGTTTGTAGTGTAACCGTTTAAATATCAGAAATGTTAGAAATACTTTAGTGAGGTTGAATTTTCCTTGTGTATTGAATATAGGTAGATTGGTTCACTTGTAGAACTAACCTATATTCAACACACTAGGAAAATTCAACTGGTCAATGGTTGCCTATATTTGTTCTTTTCCTTGAAATTCAAGAAATAAAGCAATGCATTTGTGGGGAAGCTCATTGTTCAAATGGCCTGACTACTGGTACACGAATTTCTAAACCAAGAGAGATTAGCTGAGTTTTGGTTATTTAGTCAGTAGTGACTTGAAAGATCTGGATGCACAGCCTAGATGATACTTATGTGCAGTATGAAGTGCTGAAATTATTATTTAAAATGTTGATTTAGATTATTTCTCATTGGGAGGGTCTCATACAGTGTCTTTATTACTTATTATTTCAGTAGTACTCAGAGGCTTTGTTTTGATATGGCCTGTGATGTGGTTTAACTTGCAGTTAATTTCCAGTGCAAGGGAGACATTTGAAAGGTTGGAGTTCAGAGTTATTCTTGAATCAGTCTGTTTGGCTTGGTTATTCTGCGTTCATTCTTCAATTCTTTATTTTTCAATAGTTGGCAAAATGCGAAGTAGACAACGTACTTCATCCTTACTTATAAAGTATAGTCTTTAGTGCAAGTGGTTTTGCTTCTCTGCTTAAGAGTACACCTATTCACTTACAGTGGAGTTTAACGGCTTTCCATATCTCTTGACAATTTTAATTAGGGATTTGTTTGTTTATTTTGGTGTGGTTTTCTTTTGGTTTTAGAAAGGACTTGATTTTTTTTAATACTTTCTTTCAGTGTATATCTTTCTGCATGTCTTTTATGGGGTATAGTTCATGTTTTATGTTTATATAAACTGAGGTTTTACAAATAGTTGTCTGGTCAGAGATCTAAAACAGTAGTTGCTCATCATTTTATGACTTTTGGTAGAGGAAGCTGATTACAACACTAAGCTTAATCCCATTCAAATACAAAAGGAAGTCACTGCGAAGAATGGTTATCAGTGATTTTTTTGTAACACTTGTACAACTTATTTTCATACACATTGCTTTTCTTGGCTTATGAAGTTTTTGATTGGTTTAAGTATGTAGGTTGGTGAGGTGATGGCCTAGCAAAGTTTTACAAGTGTATTTTTTTAAGCATCTGAAATTGCCTCTTTCAGAGTCTTAAAACTATGGAATTACCCTTTTGCTGAAGATAGGTTAATGCTAGATATTTTGTATTTTACTTTCAAGGTTCTTATGAACACTTCTTAAGTGTTCGAAGAGTTTCATATTACCCACAACCACCTTCTAAACATATGTGATTATTTTAAATCTTTTATGGAATAATTTTTTCCATCTCACCCTTGCACTGAGTTCTTTAGAATTTAGTAGTGTTAATAACGGATAGTTTGTAAAGTTTTCATATGAAAGTTAGAAGACCAGGGATCTCGTGTATATACATTGATATTTGAAAGAATAGGGTTTTTTCTCTTTCTTTTTGGTTTTTATTATTTGGACATAGAGTGATCTTGTTAACTGTTTCTTGTGCTTTCAGTGCTTTTACAGAACTCCTATTAACATTTTGACCTTGTCATTAAAATTAAAGGTAATATTGATTTTGTTCTGATGCAGCTTGTGGCTATCCCATCATCCATTCCCTATATTTGTACATGAAATTATAAGAATAGAAGAGCTTAAATAAAGGAATATCTGAAACTTTTAATTGAGGGAAAATAGGAAGTTTATTTTGGGCTCATACTACAATAAAAGGTGTCAAATTTTGATAAAATGTTGTTGGAGGCTATTATGAATTTCACAGAACCTAAAGAAACTAATTAATATAGGTCCTTGTTTTTGCCATCCTAAAAATAATAATTAAAAACTCACATAGAAAATTTCTGTAGTAATTGTGTTACTGTTGCAACATTGGAGCAGTGGGGTTTTTTTACACACTGTGGAGACTGACTCAAGACAATTGGCATGTAAAAAATGGTCATTTACTTCTGTAATGTACATCTTGATTCTGATATTTATCTTTTGAGCTCTACAGGAAGTAGGCAGTTGTGTATCTTAGTAACTTCTTTCCATCTTACTATAGGCATGAGCACCGGTGATAGCAGTGGTGTCAGAATTTGATTTTCTTTAGGAGAACTGGTACACGACTTACATGCATCAAGTAATAATTAAGTATGTTAATAAATTCTTTTTCAAGATCTTCCATAATGATGTCATTTTCCAGTCCTAATTATTTCTTGGCAGTGACTTGTTAATGCTGTCTATAAAAGGCAAATTGTTAACATAGTTAACTTGCATATCAACACTGTGTCTGTGGAACTGAATAGTCTTAGAAACATTTTTTTATTTTCCCTTTTTTAATTACATAAGAAGAATAAAATGAAAGCATTTAAGTTTTCACAAAACACACAGGGTTTCTGGTGCTGGGATTGGAGGATTTTTATTGAAGACAAGCTCAAGGGGTGGCACAGGATCAGATACAAGTTAATTCCTTCAGGCTAGTCAGTCAGCTCTCCAAAAATATGCTAAATTTGAATAAAGGTAGAGACATCTGAAATTAAATTGTTGCTCTGATTTTACTGCTGTTTCAGTCAGATATTTTCATACACTATATAACTGCGTCTGACTGTTTCAGTTAAATTTCTGTGCCTTCCTTTCAAATAAATTGATTGGGAATTTATTAGGTGGTCTTTTTTCCACTTGTCAGCATCCCAAGTTACTACATAGTAATGCTGTTCTGTGATTCCTCCCCAGTGTTTTGTTTTGCAGTAATTGCGGCATCTATTGCCAAAGTCTTCCTCTTTACCTTACAGTAGCAATTTGAAAGTTACCTAGTCCACTTACAGATACTCTCTTCTTTCCATTTCTGAATCACAGGAGTATTAAGATAGTATTTAATTGTAGACCGCCTTCATGGACCTCTCTGATTTCACACCCTACTTTACCCAGCATGATGCTGAGAGATATTTAATGTGTTCTGTTAAACGAAATAACTCAGTCTTGCAGCAACTTCTTGACAAGACAGCTTGGCAAAAATGTGTTACTCTTTGCCTAGACTGTTCAGAGTTAGTGTTTCATTAGAGTCTAAACCTTTACCTACTTTTTCCAAGTTTTTTAGCAAATATATTATGAGATTGTGTCACCATAAGCTAAACATTTACTTTAGGTCAATTTTACAGTAAGACAGTTACTACTTTTCCTTTTATCAGTTTCTACACTGACATTTTTTTCACTGTGCTTCTGCATTTCCCTTAAATACTACTTTTTTTCATTTTGGCTGTGACAGATAATCTATTAGTTTTTATCTGACAGTTCTCTATTAGTTATTGTAGCTTTTGTGATTCATTTCAATATGCTAAATCTTTTGTTTTCAGATCTGTTAATCTAAAACAAAAATAATTTTTAGGTTCTATTCATATTAAGCAGCTGAAAATTGTATCAGCTATTCATGTTTTCCCTTCTTACTTACTTATCTTGCATGTTTCATAAATAGTAACCTCAATTAATAGAATATAAATAAAATTGGGATTTTAGACAGAATAGGTATTTTTAAAACAAGGCTTTCATTAATAGCTTTAGTCGCCTAGTATGTTTCAGGAGAAGATCTTCAGGAGAACATGGAGCTTGCCCCCATTGATTTTAAAAAATCACCCCTGTGGTTCTTCAATAGCGAAAATTCATCACTAAATGCAACAATACGTAATGATGTTTTTTTCAGTTTGGTTGTTCATGAGGCCTTCTGAAGTCCTGGAGTGGGAAAAAGGCAATTAAAGAAAAAAACCCGTAACATTCTTAAGATTTGTGTAATTTGTGGTTGTTTAATAGAGCTGCTGTTGGGTGCCTGAAGTGGTGTGCCTCCACCAAAAAGGAAATGCCCCTGTCACAGGGAGCAGCTTGAAGGGGAAGGAATGAACATGCTTCCTGCCTTGAGGGTAAAGCTGAAGTGGTTTGTGAGTCAGTAGCTTGGAGTAGGAAGAAAGCCTTTCTGTATATACATCTTTTAGAAAAAGATTAATGTTAATACAAAGAAAAGTTCTGAATTTGAGCTAGAAATTACTGGCAAAGATTATATGGCTTGTCTCAAGCGTGAAAAAGGAATAAATGAAGAATAGTCTCCTGCAATTTATAAAGCATTTAATTTCTGTTAATTTAATGTAATGATCTAGTGAACAGTATTTTGTGTTTAAGACAGTATTGACATGTGCTTTTAAAAGCGTATGTTTTTAAGTTAATAAAAAAATTGAGGTCTTAGTGACTCCAAACACTGATAGTCAAGTTACAGGTGACTTTATGGGGTGAATGTGGCATGTCAGACACTTTTCAAAAATACAGGTCTTTCTATTTCTGATATTTGTTGTTTTCTGAAGAAGTATAAAATACATATTCAATAAATATAGAAAATTAATTCCATAATATTTTTTTAAAAACTGTTCACATAGGACTTGGAAACAAATGTATGATTTAAATTCTTTATTTTCAGGGAATAAGTCTTAAGAGGTACTTTTTTTGAAGAAGTACTATGGATGATGTGAAAAAAGTTTGTAATAGCTCTTGCAATGATGGAGTTCTGCTTAGAATGGGCCTTAATGATAACAAAGCTGGAATGGAAGGTTTGGATAAAGAGAAAATCAATAAAATCATCATGGAAGCTACCAAGGTTGGTTTGATTACTCTTTTCTGGATGCTTTATCTGTTGTCCAGTATCATTAGGTCGTGTGCCTCCTTACCCCAAATTTTATCCCTCGCATGTGTAAGTGGATGACATTTTCTAAGCAGAAACGAGTGTATGGGGAGGGAATTGTAGCTTAGGGTTTGAAACTTTTTCATAAGGAGACACAGAGGACCCCAAAATCTACAAAGCACTGAGATATTAGCCCTCTTACTTGTTATTGGAGCATCTTCAGCTAGAAATATATGGGGATAACACGTCATTTGAGCGACTCTGAGTTTTCTTACTTTTCCTTGCACAAATATGTATTTCATTTAGTTGCACTGTGGCCATAGGTTATGTGCTTGATATTTTGCTCATTAATTATGTGTTGTCTGCAATTGGTTTGTGGTAAACTGCAGAAACAGCAAGTGGAGAACATAACAGACAGCTCTTACTAGACAAGCTGGCTTTTGCTTTCGTTTTCAGTTTCATGGTACTTCATATGCCACCAAACCTCTTGTTGATTAGATGTTCCTTCTACCTCATCTATTCACTTGGTCTGGAAAGCTTAGTGCTTTGTCGTACGTACTGCTTATAATGATATTTGTATGGTACAAAATAGAGTGAACTGTGAAATAGACTTTAAAAACTGATATACAGACATCTATGAATGTATTTGAATATATTATGTGTGTGTACTGTATTGGAATATGTATGAATACATATATGTATTTGAATATATTTCTGTTAAAGAAAAGATAATAAAAGATACAACTTGAGATATCTGAAAGGAAGCATTAATTCTTCCCACTCAAACATTGTTGTACATAGTCCTTTTCATGAGTCTCAACAAGTCATATTTGATTGCAGGGGGAGAAAAGATGAAACTTGTGTCTGATATTGAAAGAAAACACACCCCAATTTCTTCTAATTAGAGATTTCTTCTAAGCAGTGAGACATGACATATTACAGTCTTGCTATTCATAGTTTTTATCAATATAAAAATGGATAATTTTGTCTGAATCCTTGACATCAGTGACAGCCAGAAGCTTAGTGCTAAAAATTTTTCCACTTTTGCAGATTTTATCAGGTGGATCAATAAAAGACATTACCACTTCCTACAAATGTTATTTCTCCTGTAAATTAAGCAGATGTTACAGGAAAAATATTTTATTTACTGGTTTTGTATTTTCTTTTTTTTGATTTTCAGTGTATGCTGTCTTTGTTTTGAGTCAGGAAGGGAGTTCACATGATATGTTCTCTACATGTCTTTTTTCCATTTTCATTGCATCTCCTTTAATTCATTCAGTTTCTTGAAGGAGCAATAACATACTTGAGAGCAAGAGGGCTTTTACATACCCAATTGCTTTTCATCATCCTCTTCCAAATAGCTTCTAATTCCACAATGTCGTTCAAGGTTAAATAGTAAATAAACCTCCGAACATTGTAAGTGGATTTTACAATGTCAGTGTTTATTTCCATGTAGATGAAAGTGTATGGAAGTCCATCAAAATGCTTAAATCAATTCTTTAGAGTTTTTTACTCTGTATCTTGGAGGTATTGCAAAGAATAGTTTGACTTTTATCTACTATTTTTTAATTTCTATTGTCAAGTGTTAGAATGTGTAAACATAGTAAATTCATTAAATAATCCCCTATATTAATCTGACTGTTTGGGATCTGAGGAGAAATATGTTTGTGTCACTGGAGGAAACTGAGATTTAAAGCCCACTGGTCTCTTTTGTGTATAATTTACATGAGAATCCAAAATTACTGTGTTTTAACATTTCCTGTATTTGAAGATCAAATATGATTATTTATAGGAAAAGATACATAAAAACCTTAGTATTTTTGCAATTTTCTTCCAGGGTTCTAGATTTTATGAAAATGAACTTAAAAAAGATCAACAAGTTAATCAACGAATTGAAAAAATGATGCAGCTAAAAGAAAAAATTACAACACAGCAGCTCTTGAAAGCGCAGCTGCAGGTATTAAACTTTTAAAGACTTTTGAGTAGATGGTGAATGATAGACATTTTAGTGACTTTTAGTTTATAAATTGTAGTCATAAGCATGGTGTGAACTAGCATTTTTATGTTAGTCATGCAAGTAGAAGTGCACAGTGTTTTAATGTAATGTTATTAAAAACTTTCTAGAAGAATAGATTGTAAAATCACTCTAAAATGTTCCTTAAATGAGTAAAATGCAGCTAAGTAATTCCTGGTCTTCTATGTCTGATCAGTTTAAAGGGACATCATTATGGTTTATGTAAAACTTTTAAGTACCTTGTCAGTAAAAGTCATATCAGTCTTGAGTTTATTTGCTGTTTTTATAATGTATGTATCTTTGTGGTCAGTGGCCTGCAGTGGGATAAGGGAGATCACAATTTTCAGCTTCTCCGGATATAATTTATTCTATATTTATGCTAATTAATGAAATCATCATCATAGGAAGCAGTTAAAATAAATGCAAGTGTCCTAACTAAAAACACAATGAGGATATTTCTCTTCTCACGTGCTAATGATAGATTCTGTGATTATAATATCTGAAGTATTAGCATGTATAGGTAGTACATGTAAAGGTTGTTGAAAGCAAATAGCACCAAGGTTGCACAGGCACAAGAGAATTAAAATTGCTTGTAAAAGTTTAATTTCTTTTCCTTTTAGTTTGTACTCTGATTCATTCTTCAGTTACATGATTGCTTGCTGGTTTTCCCTAACAGGATTGCTGCTTCATTCAGTGCACAATGCAGGCAGTGTTCACTGAGTGGGCAGTTATTCTATATTTACTGTTGTCCTCAGTGTTTAATAGGTGGCCCCAAGCTTTTATTTTTTGTATGCTAGCCTAATCCAGGTTTGACTACAGAATTACTAATTTGCTCATAGACTTCTCTATATTGTACACCACACAGTATGAATTATTGCAATTATTCTTGCAATAGTTACAGAAAGGTAGAGTGTTATTTTTGTTTGGTAGATGGGGAGCTGAAGCACATGAAGGTTAGACAGATCCATTAATTTTGAATGCCATTGTGAGGATTATAGGTCATGAGCTTTGCTGTACAGTCTTTTTTTTGTTATTACAGATTTGCAAATTGCTTCTGTAAATTAGATGCCAGTCTCTCAAATTTGTGCTCAGAAAACCTTGCAATTACTGAGTACCTCTGAAAAGTTTGTTATAAGCTTATATGCCTCAATTATTTTAGTTGATTTTTAGCATATATCAGTAATATCTCTGCTTGTCTGCTGATCTTTTCAGTTTTCTAGGGTAGCTTTTAATTGCAAGTTCTGACCCTTTTGCTCTCTCCTCTGCTTTCGTGTAATTTATATTATCTTAAATTTTCCTTTTCTTATCCCACATCCCCAGATTACCATTAGTCCTCTTTTCAATGCAGCCCTTGTCTATGCTGCCAGAGTACCCATTGAAATCCTTAGTCTCCTAGCCCAGCCATTCTTTATCTGTCTGTGTGCAATATCATTAAGTGCCTCCCACTTTTCCTGTCATTTAACTGCCAGCTACTCTTCTCCAGGCTGTTATCTGCACTTTTAACTTTGCAAGACTTGTTTTCTTTATTTGGTTTTATATCTTTATTTATATATAAAGATATTTTATATCTTTATTTTATATCTTTATCTATATTTGGTTTTAATATCTTCTATATATTGTTTAATCAGCTTCTCTAGATCTTCAGATTTAGATATAGTCAGTTCTAATGATATTTTTCTTTACTGTTGTTGTTTATTGAGTTCTTTAGCTGTTCATTCTAGTAGTATTTTCTGATATACCATGATTTATTCTTTTAAAATTTGTGAATAGTACTGCAGAATTACAAAGATAACCATCTATACACTTCTGTGAACGCTGCAAGTTTTCATCTGCTGATCATATCTTGTTAGTAGGATGATTGGAGGCTCAGGTACGACTTCCTAAGCTGGCAGTTGATCTAAGTGCTGTAATATAAAAACAAATAAAAAAAATCCTCACTAACTGGGTTTGTTAGACAAAATCCTGGTTACATAGTTTTAACAGTAATATAAATAAAATGTAGGATCTGCAACATAATGCTGTGTTTCTCACCACTATAGTGTGTATATACCAAGGAATTTGCAAGTGTATTTCTGGTATCTTTACAATTTCCTCAGAAAGCATTCTTTGCAGAAAGGCACTTACACTGATAGATTTTTCAAACACTGAAGATTAGAAAGTATTTGTAAATCTTCTTAAAACTGTTGTTTCTGTGTCCAGATATTTCTTTGAGGTTTTGTTTCATGGGTTGGGTTTTTTTTTTAATAATCTTAAATGTGAGAGGAAGTTTGAAGTTTTCCTAACGAATGTCATTGTCATCTTTTATGGGAAATTATGTACTGTACAGTATCATGTAATTCTTAATTTTTGAAAACTTTTCTGTAACAGAGTTAGATCATTGTAACATCCCTGAGTGGAATTACTTGAAATTCAGCGGTACTGTTAACAAGTATACATAGAAAGTATTAAAAAGTAATATTAAAAGTGTATGTATATATACACACACACATACACACACATATATGTACTTTTACAAGTATGATTAACTATTCTTAAAAGTGTACTTTTAAACTTGTGTTTTGCATCATGGGATAAAAAAGAATGAGAGGTCACTCTTTAATTATCTCAACTAGAAATCAAATTAAAGTTCTGACTACAGTTTGTGGTTTTTAGTTTTGGATTTTTTTTTTCATCCAACTTGGAAATAAAAAACTTAGCATATCTTTTTACCCTCAAAGAAGAGTTGAAAGCAGCTTTTACAAGTAGTTAACCTTGTTTGTCTCTGAGGAATTCCATAGTTTTCTTTATCTTGCTATAAAAATATTATAAGCGCCCAGAATTCTCTGAGTATGTCTTGATGTGTTTTGTTTTGGCATATTACTTTTGTTGATTTCTTTTGTTAAAGAGTTATATTTTTATGTTTATGTTTATTTTAATGTAATTTTACATCATTCTTAAGATGCATATGTTAATTTATATGTAAATATGTTAGAAACACATATGGGGTGAGAAAGCAAAAAGAAGTTTGTTATAACTGTGATAAATTGAAGTACTGAAGTTATGTAACTAGAGGAGCAACTGACAGAATTAATTAAGCATTTCATTAAGTATAGTTTAAAATAAGGATGCTGTTCATGATGATAGTGTACCTTGAACTCCTGCTGTTTGAATAACATAATAAAAATATTGTAAATTCCCCACTTTTTTCTTTGATGATTGCTGGCCTCAGGAGGCCTACTGTGCGTGCTCCTCTGTATGGAATATCTTGGTTTGGGGCCCCATTCTAGCCTTTCATTCCTCAAATCAACTTGGAACAGAGACAAAACTTTGTAAATTATTACTCAGTAATTAAGTTGTAACATTCATAGCTGTTTGCTTTGGTTCAAATGTCTTCAGCCCCCAAGATGGGTTTTTTGGTAAGATTTTTATATTTTTTATTGAGCAGCTCTGTCAAGGGAAAAAAGAGGAGAGAAGCTATCTTCAACTAACCATGCAAATTGCATGTAAACATTTCTCTCTGGGACCAAAAACCCATTGCTGTCAATCCAGAGACGTTTCTGTAACAGTGTCATGTCATGAATATGTGTGTGTCCCTGTCTTTGGAAGCAAAGTGAAACTTTGGTTCCTTTTGACTGCTTACATGTCTTGTGGTATGTTACACTTGTATTTTGTTTTTTGTTTTTTTCTAGCAGAAACTATAAACTTGTTTGGTTTTTTTTCTAGCAGAAGCAATCTTTTGTTGAGTAAATAGAGGTTAGGATCCCTCTTATATGGATCCCTGTAACAAATATTGAGGAAATTTATCAAGGAATTACGAGTAGCTTCCTTAGCAGTAAATGAACCTGTTTGTTTGAGGCCTTGTTTCTGACAAGAAAGATGGATCTGCCCTGAGCAGTTGGTCTTCTCTTCCCCTGTCTAGGCCAATTTTCTGAAGTGTGATAGCATAATTTAGGAGTGTTGGAAATTCTCTAATAGCACATTTTCAGGTTTATTTGGTTTGTTTTTTTAAATAACCAATGACAGTAGATAAAGCTGCATATTAAATAGTCTTACAAAGTTTCTGTTTGAAACAGGCGATGTATCTTTTTTTTCTGCCTAGTCATATTTTTTTGTTTCGTTGGGTTGGGTTTTTTTGTCATTGAGTTTACAGCAGTGCACTTCATGAGCGGAAGTTTGGTCACAAGCTTGGCTGAGGTGTTTTTTTAAGCTATATTCCAGACACATTTGAATTTTTAGGATCATCTGTACTGTTGCACTTTTGTCAGGTTAATAGTTTTTATTGGTTTATTTTGTTCAGGTGGACAAACTTGTGGTAGAACTGGAACAGAGCCGTAACCTTAGCAGTACAATTGTACACATTGACATGGATGCGTTCTATGCAGCTGTGGAAATGCGAGACAATCCAGAGCTGAAGGGAAAACCTATAGCAGTGGGATCAATGAGTATGCTGGTAAGGCTGAATGTCAAGCTAATGGAGAAATCAGTTATATGGATCTAAATCGTAATGAACCATACAGTAATTACATAATGACATATAGAGAGATGAGATATATAATGAGATACAGAGAATATTTGTAAGTATGGGAAAAAAAAATGAAAACCCAAAAAGAATAGAGGAAACATCTATTAGACTGGATGATGTAAGCTGGACCGTATTTTTCAGCATGAAGTATACTGATGAAAGTTTGAAGCATATAAACAGATTGAAAAGTGCGGTATGGGAAATGCATATAAACTCTCAACCTTGTGAGTCTTTTCTGTGTGGAGATAGGTGATAAGAACTTTATTATTTAACACTAATCTTCAAGGAAATCTTGATTACTAAACACTAAACCTATTTAATCTCTCCTAAGTCCACCTCAAATTACCATGCTAGGCGATATGGTGTACGTGCAGCCATGCCTGGATTTATCGCCAAAAAGCTATGTCCACATCTAACTATAGTACCATTGAACTTTGAAAAATACGGCAAAGTGAGTAAAGAGGTAAGTCTGAAAATACTGTCTGACCAGAAGTCCACGTACTTGGTTTTATACTCTTATAGTACATTAGGTTTAGACAGTACGAAAAATGGTAAGCTCTTCAGTGATGTGGCTTTCAGCATAAGTGAAAAAAAAACCAAAACAGTGGTACTTCTGGGAAAGGAGATGAAAAAAAATTATATTTGCCCATCTTGCCATTTTAAGGAAGTCAGTATTGATGCTGATATTGAGAGAGATTTTCAAACTCTTGTATTGAGCTAGTGATACCACTTGAGCCTTATTATTTTTACTGTGGAGCATAATCTATTCACTAGGAAACTGCAAGTACATAGGAAATACAAAGATAATAATTGTGTATTATGCGTAATTGGCATTTTGAATGCTATGATTGCTGCAGAGAGATGCAAAAAGCATGAGTGAATTCATAATGCAGATTCACTTGTTTTAGAAGGAGGCACTTGAAATAAAAGGCAAAAAATCAGAGAGAAAAGAAATAATATTTTCGTTTAATGGAAGTAATTCTGTGTAGTGCCAGGAGAAATACTTAGGATACCTGAAGTCCTGTTTTAAAATAAATCTTTTGAAGGTCTTAAATCATACTAGTGCATGACATAAGTGTCTTGACTGTAATAAAATTATGCCAGGAATAATTTATTTATTTATATGAAGCCTCAATCTTGTCACATAAATAAACTACTAGTTTTGATTTACTTTGATTTCTCTCACTTCCATTGTTAAAAATCATGTCTAAAGATGAGTGGTTCAGAATGGGTTTTAACTTCAAAAAACTTTGGATTTCATGATCTGTACTTCATTTGTTTGATGGGGTAGAGTATTAAAGGTTCAGTTTGATTTGGTTTTTTAGTTGTTTTTCGCTTGGAATTTGGATTGAAATTTTTAAAATACATTTCATTTTATCATTAAAATTGAGCAGTGAATTCTATATATTTAATTAGTTTCAGACTGATGAAGTACATATAAACAAATATACTACCTAAGAATTTGACCAAATTTGAAAGAAAAAACTTGATGCAGGCAAATTTTCCTTCTGGTTTTTAAAAAAGAGGGAGAGGGAGGGAAGAACAGAAAAGGTAGAGATTTTATTTTTTACCATTTATTTTATTATGTTGCCTTTTATCTAGATGCACTTACCACTAAAGATTTGTCTATCAGGTTTTGCCTGTGACATTAACCAGTGCTCTAAAACATTGTTTATAACTTTGATTGTAATTTCAAACTTCTGTAGTATGGGGTTTTTTAACCTTTGCTTGTGTGATGTCTGGCACACAGTACACAGAAAGGTTCATCGAATCATGTTCTTTATTGAGTTCCAGGATCCCCAGAGTTTTATTCAGATGGTAACTGCAGTGTCTGTGAACCCAGTACCAGTGGAGTCCTTATACAATGATCTTGATGACTTTTGCTCAGAATATATTTAGTTCTCACTATTATTGATATCTTGCTACTTGTGAGAAGCAATAGTGTAGTCTTTCAGTGTCAATAAACAATTTGTTGTATAAATATCTTAATATTGTTTGATCATTTTGAAGTTTCAGAGTGTATTTGGTACATGTAATTAATTGTGTGTCAAGATCTGCTCTAACAGTGACAAGGCTTTAAAAGTTTAACTATTTGTTATTCTTAAGGTTAGAGAAATACTTGCTGAATACGATCACAATTTTATGCCTATGGGCCTAGATGAGGCCTATCTGAACATAACAGAGCACTTGGAGGAAAGACTGAACTGGCCTGAAGAAAAGAGAAGGTTCTTCTTTTACACAGAAAGTACTACAGAAAAAGGTGGGCAAATTAGTCTCTTTTCACACAGTCATCTGACACTGAGAGGACAGAAAGTTTTTTACAGGGATCCTTAGCAGAATGATGATGGCACTGAATCGTAGCTACAATTAAAGCTTTGTTTTCTTAACAGGAAGTTAGGATCAGTATAGCACAGAATGTATTATTAGAATAGCACATGATTTCTAGAAGCAGAATCAATGTAGTACAATCTGTAAGTAGCATAATCTAGAATTTGTGATACAACTTAACATATATGATTTCTAATCACCCAGATGCTCTGAAGATTGGGTTGGATTGGATCTTGATTCATGATTTGCTGCTTCAATATAGCAATTGTAATCTAGACTTGCAAATCATATAAAAGAGCATGTGTTGCTCCCTCAGACCTTGGAGGAAGCAGACGATGGTGAAAGTGTTACCGGCCAGTGGGACATCCCAGTCTCACTGACCAGCAGTGGTTCTGGCCCACATTCCTTCTTAGGACTATTAACGTCTTGATTTTACAGACAGTGCTCTGGCTGCTGTTACGCTTCTCGCTTCAGTGAGGGGCTGATCAACAGCACTGGGTTGGTGGGTGCCTGAGGTCTTCATGACCAGCAAGGAGGGAAGTAATCGGCCTGGTGCCTAGCAACCTTGAGGCCAGTAGGGAAGGGAAACAGAAATCTGTTCAGTTTGTCTGCACAGGACCTTCAGGGCCTGATAATGAGGGGAAACGGAACAAATGTGTAACTTGGTCCCAGAAGAAGGCTGCTTGCCTTATGAGATGGCATTAGTTATGCTAACCACATTGCCAGGGGTCAGGAGCAGGCAGTACTGATCACACATGCATGTGATGTCAGCTTCAGATAAATGCAGCCATTGAAAGTATATGCTTAAGTCTTTGCATAATTTATCTTCCCATATACTCCTACTTCTGAGTTGTTGATGAGTAGCAGAGGAAGTTAATCTGTAAACTATTACATAAAAGGAGTTTTGCTAATGATTTGGACAGTAAAGTCTGTAGAGTCAGGCAAAAGGCTGCTGACATTACTTTGTTCTACCATGACTGCAGTTGAAAACAAGCTCACCAGGCAAATGGTTCTAGAGCTGCATATTCCAGAACCCTAATTTTTTTTGAAGAATATTGAAAAAACTTCTGCAAAAGGTTTTTATTCTGGAAGTTAAGTTCAGTCTCTTAGCTGATTCTTAGACTATCAACCAAGCTCATACTGTATTAACAGCAAAACAGTTGAGCTCTCCTTTCTTCAAACAAAAAAGCAATACAATATCTTTGGCCAAGTATTTACCTTTTTTTTCCACTAAACAGAAAAAAGCAAAACTACTTATGAATTATCTTCAGTCACTGCAGAAGGAAGTTAATGAAGTGTATGTTTTACATGGATGGATTAATTGTTTGTGTTTCTATCTAATATAGATAAATATTATAAAAATATATCTGCCAAATTTAATGAAAGTGGGTACTCTTCTTCACCGGTACTGTTTGAAGACAATACACCTCTGATGGGTGACCATGCTAAACAAAGAGATCCATCAGCAGAAAATTCAGTTGTCTTTGGAACTTCTGCAGAGGAAGTTGTAAAAGAAATTCGCTTTAGGATTGAGCAGAAAACTCAACTGACTGCTAGTGCAGGTATTCATACATATATGAATAATAATAATCTCTTTATTTCCACAGTGTCATCTACTCTAATCTGAGAAGGCATTAATTAAGAAATTAACGATGCCACAACATTCTTGTGCAGCAAGGAATGTGCTCTCTTGGCAAGTCTGCAAAGACTGTGACTTTCAAGTGTTTCAAGAGACGCAATGTTTGTCAAAGTCACTCTTGCTTTTTGTGTGTTTGAGTTTTTTTAATCAGAGAAACAGATATGTCATTTTTTGCTTCTTTCTTCTTGAAATAAAAGTAGTGTGTTCAGGAGCTAATCTTGGAACAGATGGTTGCTGTTTTACTGCTGCATCTAGATTGTTTTCATAAGCCGATGATCACAGTGAAATCTGGCAGTGGTTGCTAAATTGCTGTTTGAATAGCAGATCTGTATTGTTAAGTATTTCTATCAGTTCTCCATACTGTTCCTTGCTTATGCCAGTATCAGGATTCATTAAAAAGTTAGTTCTCAGAAAAGAAAATATGTGTTGAAGTTAGTCAACTATTTATTCACCACTTTTTTATTATTTACCATTCCAAGTTTTATGTCTTTTGACTTTAGGCAACCTACCTGTAAGTCTCAACTGTGTTGATAAAGATCTTCATTACATCACTAGAAAAACTGTATGTCCCTAGCCACTTAGTTTGAATGCTATCCAAACTGCTTTGTGAACCAGGTCAGTGAGGCATGAGGGAGAGCTGAGCTTTATGAGACAGATATGGAACACCAGGGGAGTATTGAATGTAAGCAGAGGTAAAAAACCAGCTAGTAGTTAAGAAGCAGGATGAGACCCCCATCTTTCATGTATGTTGTCTCATGAGTGGTAGAAAAATAATAAGTTTGTTGTACTGAAATTATGTCTTCCTAAGGATAAATTAGTGTCTAAAAAACACAAAGCTTTTGTAAGCACATCAGAAGCTTTAAAACAAATATCGAAAACCAGATTGCTAATTTAAAAAATACTGATAATCAATAATAAATAGAATTACTTGAACCGTCTTGAATAATACATTGTATTAGTGAGTAAATGAAAAATGGCCACTAGAGCTGTACCACAGAAAAATTCTATTTTTCTTGCTAAATCAATACCAGAGGTCATTTGTAAAAACAGTTACTTCGATAGAGGAATTCTCACTCATCCTTACCAGTGTCAGTGAAATATATACATGTTTCTAAATGGCCACATAGCAGTGGTAGCCTACAAAAGGCTAAGTTGGTAAATTTTGTCAAAATCAATTTATTCTTTGCTGAAACACAAGGAAGAAATACCTCTTTTTCATTAAGAGTTGATCATGGCTGCCATTGTAAGCATTTCTGTTTGTCTTACCATAATCAATAATGGTAAAATCGTCCAATTGTGTAACTGATGTTACTTTTAAACACTTGGTATTTAACCCCTCAAGACTGATTAGTGGATACTGTTTTACCCTGTTTTAAAATAGTAGGTATACTTTATCTGGTGCATCCATTATATTTTATCTAGCACATGTATTAGATTCTCATTACAAAATATCTTACAGAATTGTAACAGATCTGGTTATCAGTTACTGTCATTCTTTTGCTTATATTTAGTCTTTCCCGAGTGTGTAGGCTGCTCTTGTGTCTTTAAATACTGAACAGTTGAAATTAAATGTCTTGTATTTAAAAAAAATATGGCTTTGCTTCTTTGTTTTTAAGGAATAGCACCAAATACAATGTTAGCAAAAATGTGCAGTGATCGTAACAAACCTAATGGGCAATGCAGAATTTCTCCTGAGAGACAAGCAGTGCTAGACTTCCTACAAGATTTACCTATTAGAAAGGTAAGAGATACCATGACATTTACTATGCACTCTTGTGTGTTCCTTGTGTTCTAAAAGCAAGGTTTCTACTGAAGAAATAGGTAGCTTGCCCAGTTGTGTTTGATTTAAGTTATTCTTGGTATTGAATCTACAAATGGAGAATTTCCAATGTAACAGTACTTAATCTTTTTCAGGTCCCAGGTATAGGAAAAGTAACGGAGAAGATGTTAAAAGCCCTTGGAATTGTGACTTGTTCACAACTTTACCAGCAGAGGGCACTGCTTTCTCTTCTTTTTTCAGAAGCATCTTGGCGTAATTTCTTGGCTATTTCCCTTGGTTTGGGTTCAACACATTTGGAAAAGTATGTTTTGGATTTTTTCCTTCTGCATATTCATTTTCGGAGTTTTTCCTTGTGTGTGTTACATACTGCACATTTTAATACATATTTTATTGACAAATACTATGAAAATTTGGATTTTTTTAATGTATTTTAAAAGATCTCTCAACCTGTTGTTGTTATGGCTAAGACACATGCATCAGCCAAACATTAAAAGGAAAAATTTTGTACAGCCATGTTTAATACATGGAATCATAGAATCATAGAATGATAGGGGTTGGAAGGGACCTTTAGAGATCATCTAGTCCAACCCCCCCTGCAGAAACAGGTCCACCTAGATCAGGTCGCATAGGAACATGTCCAGGCAGGTCTTGAAGACCTCCAAGGAAGGAGACTCCACAACCCCTCTGGGCAGCCTGTGCCACTGCTCCCTCACCCTCACAGTGAAATAGTTTTTTCTTATGTTTAACTGGAACTTTTTGTGTTCCAGCTACATCCCATTACCCCTTGTCCTGTCACTGGATACAACAGAAAAAAGGGATGTCCCAACCTCCTGACACCCACCATTTAGATATTTTTAAATATTAATAAGATCCCCCTTAAGTCTCCCCTTTTCTAGACTAAACAGCCCCAGTTTCTGCAGCCTTTCCTTGTATGAAAGATGTTCCAATCCCCTGATCATCTTGGTGGCCTTGTGCTGGACTCTCTCCACAAGTTCTCTGTCCCTCTTGAGCTGCGGAGCCCAGAACTGGACACAGGACTCCAGATGAGGTCTCACCAGGGCAGAGCAGAGGGGGAGAAGAACCTCCCTTGACCTGCTGGCTACACTCTTCTTAATCCATGCCAGGATGCCGTTGGCCTTCTTGGCCATGAGGGCACATTGCTGGCTCATGTTTAGCTTATTATCAATCAGGACTCCCAGGTCTCTCTCTGCAGAGCTGCTCTCCAGCAGGTCAATCCCCAGCCTGTGCATGGGGTTGTTCCTTGCCAGGTGTAGGACTCTGCGCTAGTTCTTGTTGAACCTCATGGGGTTCCTCTCTGTCCAACTCTCAAGCTTGTCGAGATCCCATTGAATAGCAGCACAGCCTTCTGGGGAATGAGCCAGTCCTCCCAGTTTGGTGTCATCAGCCAACTTGCTGAGGGTACACTCTGTCCCCTCATCCATGTCGTTTATGAAGATGTTGAACAAGACTGGCCCCAGAACCGATCCCTGTGGAACTCCACTGGCCACAGGCCTCCAACTCGACTCTGTGCCATTGATCACCACCCTCTGGGCTCTGTCATTCAGCCAGCTCATGATCCACCTCACTGTCCACTCATCCAACCTACAATACCTGAGCTTTCTGATGAAAGAAGTCTGTTAGAGAAGTTACGCGTTAAATATATATCAGTATCATCTACTATAACTTCAAGTTGCTAAAGTAGCTAAAGAGAAATGAGTTATCCTAAGCAGAAGTGTTCAGTCCTATTTCTATTACAAAAGGAGTATACATTCTATTGTTACCTGACTGTCATAAAAATTGCATTGGTATCTTATCTTCTCTGGTGGTGAGTTATAATGTTTCTAATGGGAGTAAGTGGGGTTTCTATGTCTCTTGTCATGTTTATGTACATATGTGTAATATTAACTTGTGAATTTCCTAGAATAGTACTAAATACTTTTATATCCTCTGTATCTCTTTCTTTTAGATTCGTACTACTTAAATGACTTTTATCCTCATGTTTTGGAGGGAAGAAATAAAGTACTAGTGTACTAGTGAATACATCTTTTCAATAATATGTGTCATTTTTAAGCCTGTCTTGGATACAAACATGGAACACTTCTTAGAAAAGCAAAACAAAACCACAGCATTTTGCTGCCTTAAGTTAGGATTGAGTCCCTTCTTTTAATCATTCCTTCCTTCTATACTTTCCAAAGTGATGAATTTCTAGTTAAAAATGACTTGGCAATGGTTTGATTTCTCTATGTGTTCCAAAGTGTCTTATGCACTTGGCCTATTCCATATTATTTCTGTTATTTCTCTGACAGTAACAGATCTTCTGGGTTTTTTTTTTCATTTGATTAAAAAATAATACACAGTTTGCAGTTTATAAACCAGTAATATGCTAGTACAAAGCTTTCTGTTGCTGTATTTTTTTTCCAGGAGTATTTTGACTTGAAACAAAATGCGGAGTTGGACTAACACTGTGAGGGTGACTTTGTAAAAAATGAAATGTAGTCTTCCAAAAATGTGTCTCTTTTTAGATAATGAAACCTCAAATTGTCCTTTAATAATTGGTGCACTCTCTCCCCTCATCCAACCCATTTAGTTGTTGAACAGTCTGGAAAATTGCCCAGTACATTTAGAATTAAAAAAAAAAAAAAAAAAAAACACAAAATCAAAAAGAAGCATTTCAAAAGCCTAGGTATCTAGAAGGAGAACACGATTTTAATTATATTGTCTAAGAAAATTATTTCTTGGTTTTATTAGCATCAACTTGATTCCAGTGATTTTGTTGTGAAGAAAGCAAGCCTTTAATATGCCAACACCTGAGATCTTTAGTTCATTTTAAGGTCATTGTCTTTGACTACCTTCTTTTAGGAAAATTTGGGGATATCAGATTTGTTCTTTCCAAACCTTACAAACAGAAGGAGGATCTAAAAAGAAAATGCTGAGGAAATGACATTTTCTCTGAAGAAAATACTCTTCTTATGTGCAGAAGTGTTATTAAAGTATGCCCCAAAACTGGAAAGAAAGAAACAAGAAAAGCCTTAACACATGCCTTTAACGTGAGCAAGAATTTAGACAGAAAGAAAACTGAATTCCTTGGATAGATGTTAAAATTTAAATAGATGTTCAGGATTTTAATAGCAGTGCTTCACAGCTACAGCTAGGTGATATGCATAGGATTTGTAATTAGTTTTGTTTTTAAATAAAACTCCTTTTAAGGTAGTTTTATTGTTTTGTTTGCTTTTTTGTACAAACTTTCTATTGACACCTATAGCTGATCTATGTCTTCATCTACAGTAAGTTTTATTTAAAGAACATTCTGCATTTTACACTTACTGAAATTTGATGTACAACATTTGTAGAAAAACTTAACATCCAGATTTTATAGAAGAGGCTGCTGTTAGTTATTGAAGCATGATCATTTGACTCAGAATTGATAGAAAAGTTAAAAGTGTTAAAAAATGTTTTTCTTTTTAAAGGGATGGAGAAAGAAAAAGTATGAGCACTGAAAGGTATGCCTCTGATATTTGATGTTAGTCACTAAACCTACCTAATAGTATGTACTTTTTGTAGTCATATAATTTAATTATGTATTTATATGTGTTAAAATGCATATACAATAAGCTCACTAAATCAGATTTCAGGCTTTGACTTCTTTTTTTTCTTGGCTTCAAAATATTATGGAGGTACTTCTCTTGGTTTATGTGTTCTCTTTTCTCATAATCTGATTCTCCTAATGCCTTCAATGCATCAAAGTATTCAAACCATAATACAGGTTTGAAATATGTAAGGGCTTGCATTTTTTCTATATGGCAGTTTAATGTCAATATCACTCAAGTAGCCTGCAGTCACATGCAAAGCAAGTACAGCATAAGGTAGACTTGCAAAGCAGACAAAAATTTTGCACGGTTACCTAAAATTAGTTACATTTCCAAACTTTTTTTACCATTGTAAAGTTCATTAATAAGGTGGAGTATGTAATTTCCAAAAGTTCATTTTTATAGAAGGAAATAATACAAGGAGAATCTGTAGAATACGGTATTAGTTATCTACCTTCATGTGTTCTCTGTTCTTAGAAAAGAAGATAAGATTCTTACTCCTGTTGAGACTAAACGACTGTGGGCAGCTTAAGTTAGCCCCATAAAGTTTCATACCACCAGAGCTGACAAAGTTATGGCTCTACTCTTGTGCTGGTTTGCAGGCAGACAAATAATCTGAGTTGCTTATTGCGTCTTTCTGCTTTTCTTTCTTCCTTCTTTTTTCCCTAAGGGAAGTGGTTTTAGGCTAGAGACATCAATGGACTGCTGAGATGATGAAAGTAGTTTACAAGCGGGGAAGAAATGGGCCTGAAATAGCATGCTCTCTATCCTACCCCTTCCAAATTTAGGAGTTTTACAACATTCAAATTCCTGCAACATTGCAGTGCTGTAAACCACAACAGCATTGCCAGGATAATGTGAGTTACTCCTTGGGTAATGACACGAGATCCACAGCAAAATATTCATCTGTTTCGCAGCATGCAAGCATTCTTAGGGGAATCTCAGTCCTAATAGAGGATGGCTTTTCAATGAAACTAGACAAATCTGAACATAACTTAGAGAAGTGAAGTCCAGTGTAGCTATAAGGACTTTACACTCATTCAATATGGTACAGAACAGTGGGTCTATCAGACCTTCTCAGATGCATCTGACAGCTCTTGAGTTTTACTTCCCTTGTCTCTTAAAACCACTACTAACCAAAGGCCATCTTTCCTCGTGTTATTACTAAAAAGCAGATGCACAAAAACAGCAACAAATAATACTGTCATTCCCTTCCTAAGAGGCTCTAGCAAAGGCAGTTAGCAACATTTTTGGCAGGAATGGTGGCCCTCTGAGGTTAGACATAATTATTCTAGCTGGCATCTTTTTCTTAGCATCTGCATTGTGTTTTGCTGATATTTGGCTCTGATGTTGATTTTCTAATCCTATCTTTCTTCTGACATTACACAGCACTGTACAAAGAAGATGAATAACTTGTCTGGCTCTATGAGTTCAATTGGTGTTAGTATTCTTCCTTTCAGATACTTAAGCATTAATGACCTTAAGTATGATACATTTTTAAATAGTGCATGAAAAATTGAAAACCAAATTATTTCATTATTTAAAGGGCTTTGCAAACATTTTGAGAGAAATAAATATGCACAAATATTTCTGTATAACATTGATGTTAGTATTCATTTTTCCTTGAAGTAAACACTCAAACCTATACAACCTTCTTCTGATGTAGTATTGTTTAACTGTACAAAAAATACTTTGATGGCAGTCACTGAACACATTTTAAGATTCATCCTGAAAAAAGATTCAATTTTTTTTTCTTAGAACATTCAATGAAATAAACACAGCAGAAGACCAGTACAGCTTGTGTCGAGAACTCTGCAGAGACCTTGCTCAAGAGCTACAGAAACATGGACTTAAGGTATTTATGTTATTCTCTGTTTACTTGTAAAAGGCAGCACTTTGCACTCAAACTTATTAAATGCACTATTAGTGTGAGTGCTTTCAGCAGCATCATACCATGCAATCTCTTTCCATTCTGTAATTTGCAGATACTTAGAATTATTTGGGCAGCGTGTTGTTGTTGTTCAGGTGGCTATCTGATAATGTGTGGAAAAAAATAGACTAAGTTATTTTGCATATAAGCATTTTATGCTAAAAGCAAAGGCTGAATGTCTATGAGCTGTGCTTTGGTTAATCATGTAATACTAATGTATTTAAAACACTACGTTTCCTTTCCATATTCATACAGGATCCAGTCAATAGCCAGTAGTGTAGCTTAAGAGTTTGTGTGTCAGCAATAATTCACTGACAACTTATTCATATAAGTCCATGGTGTGAATGGTAGGAACAGTCCCTGTGTTCCTTTTCCCTAAATTTCTGTTTATTATCTGGAAAGAACAGTTCATATTTTCTATGGATGCGTTTATGGTAAAACAAGGAATCATAGAACAATTACAGTTGAAAAAGACCTTTAAGATCATTAAATCCAACCATTAACCTCATATTGCCAAGCCCATCACTAAACTAAACCATATCCTTCAGTCCATCTCTTGGGATGATGGCTCCACCACCTCCCTGGGCAGCCTGCGCCAGTGTTTAACCACCCTTTCTGTGAAAAAATTCTTCATAAAGTCCAGTCTAAACCTCCCCTGGTGCAACTTTATTCCATTTCCTTGTGTTCTGTCATTTGTTACTGGAGAGATTGACCCCCACCTCACTAGAACTCCCCTATAAGGTAGCAGTAGAGAGTGATCATGTTCTCCTCTCAGCCTCCTCTTCTCTAAGCTAGATGTCCCCTCCCTCACCTGCTTCTCGTAAGAGTTGTTCTCTAGACCCTTCACCAGTTTTGTTACCCATCTCTGGACACACTCCAGCACCATCATGTCCCTCTTGTAGTGAGGGGCCCAGAACTGGACACAGTATGTGAGGTGTGGCCTCACCAATGCTGAGAACAGGGGGACAATCACCTCCATGGTCTCACTGGTCACACTATTTTTTTATACAGGCCAGGATGCCTTTGGCCTTCTTGGCCACCGGGGCACACTGGTAGCTCATGTTCAGCCAGCTGCTGATTAACACCTCCAGGTCGTTTTCCACAAGACAACTCTCCAGCCACTCTGCCCCAAGCCTGTAGTGCTGCATGGGGTTGTTGTGGCCCACATGCAGGACCCCAGCACTTAGCCTTGTTGAACCTCATACAGTTGACCTCAGCCCCTCTCTCCAGCTTGTCCAGATCCTTCTGGAGAGCCTTCCTGCCCTCAGGGAGGTCTACACACCTGCCGATCTTAGTGTCATCTTCAAACTGAGGATGCTCTCAATCCCCTCATCCAGATTGTTGATAAAGATGGTAAACAAAACCATCCCCAGCACAGAGCCCTACGGAACACCATTGGTGACTGACTGCCAACTGGATTTAACTCAATTCCCCACCACGCTGTGTGCCCAGACAGCCTTTCACCCACCTCAGAGTAGTTCCATCCAAGCCACACACAGACAGTTTGTCTAGGAGGATGCTGTGGGAGACTGTGTCGAAGATCTTACTGAAGTCCAGGAAGACCACATCTACAGCCTTTTCCTCATCCACTAAGTGGGTCATCTTGTCATAGAAGGAGATGAGATTGGTCAAGCAGGACCTGCCCTTCATAAAGCTGTGTTGTTTGGGCTTGAACCCTTGGTTATCCTGTATGTGCCTCAGGATGGCACTCAGGGTGATCTGTCCCATAACCTTCCCCAGCACTGAGGTCAGGCTGACAGGCCTGTAGTTCCCAGAATCCTCCTTGTGACGCTTCTTGTAGGTGAGGATCACATTAGCCATTCTCTAGTCCTCTTGAGACCTCCCTGGTGAGGGAGTTGCTGGTAGGTGATGGAGGTGGATGAGTGCCCGGAGAAGAGCTGATTTTGATATTGAAGACTGAGGCAAAGAAGACTTTAAGTACCTCAGCGTTTTCCTCATCCTTGCTCACTGGGTTTCTCCCTTCATCTGTTGAATGGGGAAGATTCCTTTTAGGCCTCCTTTTGATGCTAATATATATGTAGAAACTTTTCTTACTGTCTTTTACAGTAGTGACTAGCTTAACTTCTAGGTGAGCCTTGGCCCTTCTAATTTTCTCCCTCCATAACCATGCCACAGCCTTATAGTTCTTCTGGGCTGCCTGCCTTTTCTTTCAGAGGTCATAGATTCTCTTGTTTTCTCCTGAGCTCCAGCAGAAGCTCCCTTTTTAGTCAGGATAGTCTTCTGCCCCACTGGCTTACCTTCTTGCACATGTGGACAGCTTGATCCTGCACCTTTAAGATTTCCTTTTTGAAAGAATGTCCAGCCTTTGTGGACTCCATTGCTCTTCAGGACTGTCTCCCAAGGGACACTGGCTACTGAGTTCCTAAACAGGTCAAAGTCCGTCCTCTGGAAATCTAAGGTAGCAGTTCTGCTGATCTCTTTCCTTGCTTGTCTGAGGATTGAGAACTCCATCATTTCATGATGACTGTGCCCTAGGAGACCTGAGACCATGTCCCACACCAGATCTTCTTTCTGCAAACACCAGGTCCAGCAAGGTATTTTCTGTCATTGGTTCTCTCACAAGCTGTGTGGGGAAGTTAGCTCCCACACACTCCAGGAACCCCCTGGACCGTCTTCTCTCTGCTGTGTTGTGTTCCGAGCAGACATCTGGTAGGTTGAAGTTCCCCATGAGAATGAGCAGTGATCCCAAGAGTTTTCCCAGATGCCTAGAGAACATGTCATCTACCTCCTATCCTCCCTAACATAGAGAGCAACCCCTTCACCTCTTCTGCTCTACCATCCAGTGCAGCACTCCACTCATGTGACTCATCCCACCACATTTCCAAAATAGTGACAACATCGCACTTCCCTTGGTGCACAATGGCTTCCAGCTCTTCCTGTTTGTTGCCCATAGTGCTTGAATTAATGTAGATGCACTTCAGATGGGTTACCAATCCAGCCACCTTTTGGGGAGGAAAGAAGTCCTAACTTCTAGAATTGTGATTAGTCTTCTTCAGCCATAAAAGATTGTCTCAAACAATAACAGATTGAAACAGAAATCATCACTTAAGGAGGACAAAGGTATAAGCTCACAAAAGCACCAGAGCAAAAGTAAGGCCTTTATTTCCATTTAGATGGACACACTAAATCACACAGTGAGTTTGGAAAGTATTACCTGGGGAGTATCTATGCCAAAACCAGATGCTCTGTGTGACTCTGAGAGCACCAGGAGGAAGTTTTCAGTGAGTCCTTGTTTGACTGTCACTTAACACATCTTTATTACTTTTCACAGCAAAGTTAAGGTATCTAGCACTGAAAGTTTCCAAGAAAGGAAATATTTTTTTGTAGACAGGGTAGAAGTTATTACTATAGCCAGAGCATGAAATCTATTGAATGTACACTGATTGCAGATGGTCATCTGGGAATCGTAACCAAATGACGCAGTTCAGAGGATTTTACTTTGACAGCAGTTTGGGACCAAGTGCAGAATCTTGCAGATAAATTCTTGGCACTGTTGCTTGCTCTACACAGATAAGCACACAGTCTTGACTATGGCTTTAGGGCCTTTATATAGATGCTACATAGTAATTGTTTCTGTGGCATTTGTGCTTAACCTTTCCCCTCCCACCTCCTAGGGTAAAACTGTTACCTTGAAGCTAAAGAATGTGAACTTTGAAGTGAAAACAAGAGCTTCAACTGTGCTGTCTTCGGTTTCTACTGAGGAGGAAATATTTACTGTTGCTAAAGACTTGTTGGGAACAGAAATTGATAGTCTTGCTCCTTACCCTTTACGGATAAGACTTATGGGTAAAATATTTCAAACTCATTCTTCCTTTTCAGAGATAGATCTTACAGTGTTTCAGAGTAATAGACCATACTGTAATGTAAAATCATTATAAATGGATTTATCTTTTCTCTGTTACCCCGGTAGTTTTTACAAAGTGAAACACACCTAGAATGGTGCATGGCAACTCAGGACTGTAGCAGTGTTTAGTTCCAATGCCTTAAAAGAGCTTTTAAATCCACGTTATGTCACAGCAGCAGGTAGTTTCTATCCATAATCTCTGTAAGATTAGGAGACAAATGCTTTAAATAAAAGTCTTTTGAGATTTGAACATGCTGTGTTCTGCAAGAAATTAAAAAATACCCGTCCAAAGTGAATGCTGTGTTTCAGGTGTTGATACATTCTGCTTAAACTGTTCAGTGATGTGTAAAACTTGTCTACTGTATTAGAATCTGCAAAACTAAAAATCATTTGTTAGGGCGACTTCATGCAAAACTCTCTTTCAGACTAAATTCTGTATAATTGTATGTAGCTTTGTGTTATGGTATAAGGAGTTAAAGCTTCATGGGTATTGAATTAATAACATAATTGGGCAAGTGTTTGAGTCTGATAAAATTGTAAGGACCTTATGATCCATTTTTAATATTTACAAGTAGTATAGACCTCTGTTTAGAGAGAATCCACTCCTATTGAGTGAATATGTGCCTCAGAAGATGCCAATTATTGTCAAGTTTTCATAAAATTGCTATTATAAGTTTGTTTTTCATCATTAGGTGTACGAGTGTCAGGATTTCTAAGTGAAGAAGAGAAGAAGTACCAACAAAAAAGCATTACAAGTTTCTTAAAATCAGGAAAAGAGATCAGTTTTCTTAGGCTTCAGACAGGGAAGCCCAACCAAGAGTATTTCACAAAAAATTCAGATGGATCTCCCAGAGGGAGTTTTTTTGATAAAAAGCGAGCTGCAAGGCAACTAAATATTGAGAATCTTCCTACAAATGAAACTGTAAGTAAGCAGCTCTCTTATGATGATAAATCATCAGCAAATTTTGTGGAAGAAACAAAGAAAGCTACAGACTTCCAGAATTCTGGTGTATGTAAGATCTTCACCTGCCCTGTTTGCTTTGAGGAACAAAGCAGCAATAATTTGGAAGAGCTTAATAGGCATATTGATGACTGTCTCAGTGGAACTGTTGTTAAAGATACTGTGGAAATACTCAAGAGTGACAATTCAAGAGAAAACACACTTAACTTTCTTTCAGAATTTAAAAATGAAAATGCTGATCAATGTCAAAAAAATAAAACAGATCAATCAGACCAATCTGCAAGTACATCTGACAACTCTACTTGCAACAGCACAGAAAAATTCACTCGGATAATACTTGATAAACCTCACAGAGAAAGACAGCCTAGCAATCTCTGTGATATTGCTAGAAATGTGTGTATGAAACAGTGTCTCCTTCCCAGAACATTTCCACAAGATCATGAACACCATTTTGAAAAGACTGAACGTACAGAAGAAACCAGTTCATCCTGTTTCTTTGAAGCCAAAAAAGACGGTATTCTTGTTTGTCCAGTTTGTAATTCAGAACAGAAAACCACCAGCCTTATGTTGTTTAACAGACATGTGGATGTCTGCTTAAATAAAGGCCTTATCCAGGAGCTGACAGAAAAAAAAGATTTTCCTACCAATACAGAGAACTCAAACAGAGTTGGTGAGTATTTGATCATTCAAATTATCTGCTTGTACAATTAAAATAATTTGGAAATGGTACACTTTGAACTTTTCAGGGCTTTTAGACTTGGGCAACAATTTTCTTTGATTAAGGCCTGCATGACAACAAACTTTTTCATTTAAAAATAAGTTTTCATGACAGACTAGATTTATTAATGTGATGGTACACGTTGTGTACCATCACAACGTATACACAGTACACCAGTACATCGTATACACAACGCATACTCTTACCACAATGATAACATAGGAATTACTGCTTATTTCTGTAAATTGCATGTTTACTACTCCCAACCATATTTGAAAGGCCACTGAGATTTAAGTGAAAATCAATGAAAACGTCTTCAACCTGGCTTGTTTCAGCGATTCACTTGACAGAAGAGTAGTATTATATAACGTGCTGGCAAAAACAGAGAAGTAGTGAACTCGAAGCAGAAACTTGAAAGCCTTTACATCTAATAAAACTTTTCACATAACCGCACCTGTAATGTGCCAAACCAGTAGCCTGTTTGCTCAAGTACTGATGTAGAGTTAATCTTTGGCCAGATTAGAGGACATGTGGAGGTAGTTAAGTATCTACTTGAAGTACCTCTGCAGGATAAAAAAAATAAAAATACAGTTTTCAACAACCACTTTGAAAATCAACTGTTTTGCTGAAATATTTTGGAAAACTACAAGGTTCAAATGACTCCCTTAGAATTCAGTAAACTAGGGACTTTTGTTTTTCTCTTTTAAAAATGGTAATATAAACTACAGTACACAAACTGCAGATATTAAAATGCTACCTGCTCCTTAAGGCAGATTAAATTTGTTTATTTTTTGAAAAAAGAAGGAGTGAAAAGCTTTACCCCAAATTGTTCTTTTAAAAGTTATGCCATGTATGAAGCATTCTTTCTTTTTTGAAGTAATTTGTTTCCAATGACTTTTCAGGAGGTTTAAGCAGAGGACAGCAATGTACAAAACCATCACAAGGAACAAAAAGGTAAGGATTTTGTGGAAACTTGAGTACACAACTCTTTTAAAAGAGTAAACTTTAGGAAAATATTCCATGCTGTAAAAGTTGTGTGGGTATGCATTGTATCATGTAACCTCTTACTGGTTTGTGGGTTTCTTTTCTTGTCTTTAACTTTAGATCTGGACTAACAACTTCACAGTCAGTATCCAAAAAGGCCAAGTCAAGCAATTCCAAGCATACTATTGAAATGTTTTTTAAATGACTGTGTAGCAACATATTTTATATGAAGTATTTCATAATGGTTTATGACTGCAAATTAAGTCAGCACTGGTGGTAAGCTGGATTCAGTTGCCTGTCATTTTGGAGCTTCTGCATGCCTATGTAAAAAGAACATGATGTTTGGCAGAAACAATGAGGTACAACTGAGGTAATTTATTTTCCTTTGAGAATAATACCTTTTTTTTCCAGTTGTTTCCAAGAATCAAAATTCAGTATTGCTTTGTTTATATTGAATGTGTGGAACTTTATGTTAGAATCATGAGCAAGCTTATCAATTCTCTCTGCTGTTCAACAAACAGAACAGGGAGATTAGAGCTGCTATTGAGCAAACGTGTAGGGCAAGCTCCCTAGAAAGTGGGAATCATTAGCTAGAGGACCGTGCAGTACTTAATGAAGGCCACCTTCATGTTCTTGACCTGCTGTCTTCTCTGTGTTTATGTTGCTCGTGGTAGCCATAGTAGCTCAGGCTGACACTTCCTTGGACAATTAAACACGAAGTTTAATTGTGGTGTGATAACAAAGGAGAGGTGAGTTGCTTGATGTCAGCTTACAAACATCTGTCCTCTCTGGACACAAAAATTGATTGTTCTTACAGTTTCAAAAGAAAAGAGCAAGAGTTTATAGAGCACAGTCAAGCTTTCATTGTTATGACTGAAAATTACTTCAGGAAGAGTTGATGGACCAAGATCACTAATTAAAAAAATTTTAATAAACCTGTTGATGGAGAGATAACTCCACTTCAGTCAGATAAATGCTGTTTGATCCTTGACCTTTCCAAAAAAACTGACAACTTCAATTTTCTTTGCAATTGGAAAATTGTTTCTGGTCAATAGCAATAAAATTAGGCTAAATAGAAGGTTTTCTTGTGCAATAGTAATATGAATAATGTATTGTTTATTTATCTTTGGCTTTAAAATAGTTTCTTATTTCTGAATAAACAATATTTTGAATGCAAATGTGAAATAAGGAAGTGATAAAGTGTAAATATTTAAAATATTCCTTAGATTTTTTCTGTCCATATTAAATTGCTTAAATACAGTAATTTTATTATAATTATATATTTATCGGGCAAATAATTTATTATGACAGCATATTTCTTGTAATTTAAACAATGTCAAACCTGTTGTGAAATATACTGCTTTTTAATTGCAAAATTTTTAAAAGAAGTGACTAGTGTAGAAGCATCTGTTTTGTTGCTTAACTATATTGGAACTACTTTGGGGATTGCTTGTTTATTCAAACACATACCTGGTATGTTTTAGATGCCCAAGCTAAGTCCAGAATGTGCTTTTTGTTTCCATACTTGCTGAAATTATTTCAAATATCTCTACCTGCTCATCTGTTTGTTTGCCAGATGCCACTGTACCCACAGCTCTGTCATCTGAATTCATGTCAGTGCTCCCTTATCTGGTTTGGACCAAGTCAGCTGGACTAGTTCACACTGTGTAAGCTGACTCAGTTGACTTTTTCTAAAGCAGGTCAGTGAGCATTCAGCATGGACTGTTCTGTTGACAGAGGTGGGAGCTGGAAACTTAGTATGAAGGACATAAAAGCAACTGAGGGAACAATGACTTCAGCTGTGAGTGACATTTAGAAAATGAACACCTGTCCCTTCAATAGTTTTTATCTGTCTGATTCAATAAAGTATAGAATCTTAAGTATTGCCTTGTCATTGTGTGTCTTTCTTTAAGATGTGCATTTTTACACAAGCATTACTTAGTGAAAAGTAAACTACTGTAAGTGCTTGAACAAAAGAAGTTAGTTTAGCTTAGCCTCAAAAGTTGTCTTACCATCTATTTAAAAAAAAAACCAGTGTCATAGAGTTATCTGAGTGTCATGAAGTCAAAGTTGTGGAGTATGTTAGAGTTAATGTGGAACTAAAACTCACAGTATGATTCTAAAGCCAGAAATGTCTGGTTTTTGAGATATGTGTAAAAAACATACCTTTTGGAAAGGTGATTCTGTGTGTTTACAGGAAGTGAGATTGTTTATTTTTTTCCATGTAAATGATTCACTGCAGTGTGAAAGAGAAGCCTTTTTCTTCTCTGTTCCTTATAGTTTCTTATACCACATTCATTACTGGTTTTATCTGAAGAAAACCTTCAGTGCACAATTAAGTATTGCCATAAACTTAGATTTTTTTTGTCTCAGTTCTTGTGGAGAGTCTGTGTAAGCAGTATTTTTGTTTTCCTCAGTGTGTGTTATATAATTGACCTTAACTTAAAATGTTTTTGTTAGCATTCTTTATAACAGTGTTTAACTTTGTTTATACATTAATTCCTGTGTGTGAGCCATTCCACACTTAAAATATTCACAGCTCACAGCATGTGAAATATTTACACCATGTGAATGATCTAGGTGGGTAGTGGGTGAGAATTTAGTGTAGCAGTAAGTATCTCTCTTGTTTAAGGTTGACATATATACTTTCTTTTAGCTATATGAATGAGAGACAAAAAGAATCACATTTCTCTGGTCTTAATGTTCTCTTCACCACTTCTGAAGAAAGGAATTCAGACAGAAGTTCCCATGATCACAAAGCATTTATCTGTAAGAGGGTGCTTGGTGGAAGTGGGACAGCCATAGAGTCTACCCCCTAAGAATAAGACTTACTTGAGTTTATCTTGTAAATCCTCACTATTATGGAGATCTCTACTGAGTCTTTTATGATTACTGTTTGTGTATGTGTGTATGTACCTGTTGTGCCTAGGCCTCTCCATTTCATTTCATTGTCGTAATTACTGCTATAATCTAGGCAAGTGGCAACGTGGAGCTGTAACATATAAGGGATGAGGGGAGGAATGAGGTGTGCAGCTGTCAGGTGCTGCAGTTGCCCTAGCTAGCAATTCATGCACCATAGGATTCAGAATCCTATGGAGTTTCATACCTTCAACAAAAGTACACAGTTTAATAAAAACACAATACTTGCTACTTTGTTTTCAAATCTCACTTTTTTTTGTAGGGCATAATTTTTTTTGTTCCTCTCTCTGCATTATTTAACATGCTTTTGTCTTACATTTTTTCGGAATATTGATCCCACTTTTTAATGTATTTATTGGTACTGTTGTTAGTAATATTTTTAAATGCTCCGAGTTCCTGTTAGGCAGCTTTGTGAAGGCAAGTGAAGATGTTACAGTGCACCCTTGCTCTGTACTTTGCTCTGTGCTTTGTTCTGGACTTTTCATCAAACTTTTCTGCAGAGGTTAGACAGCATAGTAAATGTGCTGTTTGCAAAGTTGGAGCACATAAAAGTATAGCTGCCCTGGCAGTTAGGTAAGAGACCAAGCATGCACTGGAAAATAGTACTATACGATAGTAATTAGAACTGGAGAGTAACAGCTGGCGTTTCCAGAAGGTATGTAAAATTATGCTCCTTGTTTAAAGATTCACACTATAACTTGTGCTCTCTGTGAGGCTGCAAATTATTTCTCCTTTGATGTCAGCTTTTTAGGCAAACTTCATCATGCCACAGCTGTCTGTTGTCTTTCATTCGGAAAAGGAACATTGATGTTGCAAACCCTGGGTCTGTGTTACTAGCCCAGTCACCATACAGATAAAACTCTTTAAGAAGTTTTGCTGGAACATTTGATTCATGGGAGGCAAGTAAAAGTGAAACCTCTGTGATTCAGCTATGGCTAAATCAGTTACTTCTCACTCTGGGTTTATTTCCATAGGTTTGATTTTTTTTCAGCTGAGCAATATTTGTATACTAGAAGTACAGTTGATGGAACTGTCTTATCAGACCAAGATGTATCAAGTGTAATGGTTCTTATACATCACAACTTGACTATTTAAAAAATGTTGTTATACATCTTCGTGTATGATAAGCAGAATGTGAGCAAATAGTTTTCTAAATTTACAGACTCTCAGGTCTTTCAGATTAATTTTACCATAATGATTTTGGAAGTTAAGATGGTTGTGTAATTTAATTACAAAGAAGAACAATGAAGGAGCTCAAATGTGTCTGCTGTTGTATAAGGCAAAATAGTTAC
Source organism: Colius striatus (assembly GCF_028858725.1). NCBI lineage: Eukaryota > Metazoa > Chordata > Aves > Coliiformes > Coliidae > Colius > Colius striatus. The sequence continues at coordinate 50,278,849 of NC_084790.1, read as the reverse complement.
AGTCCTACATTCTTGGAGCTACTTTTCCAGTACTGATTTTGAAATGTTAGCAAATATCAAAGGCTATTTTTACAAATTAATGTAATAACTTTATCCAGTTTTTGTGTCCTCAGAAAAATCATTGTCTAGGTGAAATGAAATACTAGTGCTGGCTTAAGTAGTCCTAAGTAACAGTGGACTTCAAAATAAACCAAGAAACAGGTAGATTAGATGGATCATGTTCAGATCCCCCTGCCCAGAACAGTGTACACTGGTTGACAGCAGTGAGAATAGCTCTCAAGAGGAATTTCTCCCAAAAATAGCCTTCAGGCTGCAGACAGAGCTTTGAGACTATCCTGCAATAAGTAACAAAGCCACCTGCTTTTCGAGGTCCGTGTGAGCCGGACTGCCTCTGTGGCTGTTGTCCATACTTGCAGCATTACTTTCAGCAATTTGATTTGATAAGCTCAGTGGGAGCAGACACGACGACATTTTAGTCTTATATGTGCATCTGTAGGTGGAAACCGCTCTTTGCATATAAGGCTAGCAGGTAGAGGAGCTGGCATTTTGCTAGGCATTGTGTGCCTACCTTGTATCCAAAAGTTCTGTATATCAAGTTCCTGGTTTAAAACAAAGCTCCTGAAGCTGCTCCACACCTCTGCCTCTGCAGGGGCCGTGGCGTGGCACCCACAGGGCTGTGCTGGGCCAGTCTGGGTGTGCTCCAGTGAACACACTGCCCCAGGAACCGGTTTGTCCTGCCGAGCATGGGACACACCTCCCTTAGCACCCTGGTCGGAGGTACTTCCCTGGGGTGAGGAGGCAGAGGGTCTGAGGGTAGCGATGAAGAGGTTGAGCCACCTACTCCGCAGTGGGGAGGAGACCGTGCAGCAAGCTGCAGCAGCCAGCCACAGCCACGATGGCCGTGAGTGCACAGGGGTTTGGAGACGGGGCCACTCAGTGGCAGGGTGGAGCAGCCATGGGCACCTCGCTGCAGCCTGGTGGCAGCATGCTGGCACACTCGGGGCCGTGGGGCCTGCTAGAACCCCTCTTTTGTCTATGCTAAGGAATAAAATGACTAACGGGGGCAAAATGCTAAGAGGTTAAACATGAGCTGCTTTATACATATTAAAAAAGGTCTGTGAGGACGTACGGATGTGGGACTGGGAGCTGTGGTTGGTCTTCCAAGAGACAGGTCCTGCAGACTGCCTAGCACCTTGCTTTAACTTCACCCCTGAACGGTCTGAGGGGATTCACTGGCATTAGCCACATTCCTGGGGATGGTCACCTGCCACCAGTTTGACACATACCCCAGGCCCCCTTTTTGGGGGGGCACACAGAAACTGGAGGACCTTTGGCCTCCTTGCCCTCAGCAGCACAACTCCCAAGAGTGGTGTCCCTCCAGCTTTCTTCCCACAAACTGGCTTGTGAAAGAACAGCCTGATTTGGTGTGGGATACAATTACTGAAAACGGGTGATTTTTTGGAAACTGAGTGGTAATTGTCGAACACTACCACAGCCCTGTCCTGTGATTGCAGCGTAACAGCCAGGAGCTGTCCTTCCAGGCTGGCTAAGAGAGCAGATAAACGAATAAAACCATCACTGTTGGATTCAAAAGGTAGTTTTTCCCGTGACTTCTTTTAAACTACTGTTTTAGAAGATTTTTGTTACTTAATGAAATACTCACATTGCCCAAGTCATTACTGGTGACATAATAGAAAATGTAGAGAAAACACTGAAAATGTTACCAAACCATTAAATACAGGATATATTTTTTTAGAGATAATAGAGTAAAAACAATTTATGTTGTCATTTGAATCTGAATATTGATGTTATTTTTGTATCTTACCTCCTTGGAAGTCTTCAGATAATTCAAATTCCTGAGTTTTTCCTGATGCACTTTTTGAGCCAAGGACAAGTTTCATCTTGTGGATACCACACAGGAAATTAAAAAGACTGCAGGGGGGATTTTCATTGAGTGCTGAAACCCTTGGTGCACTTTTTTACTTCATTAGAAGTCATCCTTATTTTTTATATTACTAAAATAAAACTGAAGTATAAGGAAAGAAAAATCAAAGCTTGAGTTTCTATTGAGAAAGATTTTCCATTTTTAAGTCAACAAAGCAATTTATTTTTTTTGCATCTTTTTACTTTCTTGCCCTTTGGAGAGAGGAGAAATGTTCAACACACTGTAGGCAGGGCTCTCTATAAGGGAAATCAACTGATAGTATTACTGCTTTTAGTTAGCTCAACAGAGAAATGGAATGTAACTGTTTTATAGTTATATAGTTGTGATATAACCTGTAGGGTAATAAGCCAGATATTTTGTATGAAACCAGAGAAAATAATCACACACACACACACACACACACACAAAAAGCTACAAATAGGTAATCAATTGCAACTGTTACTTGGAAAAGAGTGAATTATAATAATGCAAGGAGTGAAAAATCCTGGAGACCCTGTTTTAGGCAGAAAGCTTCCATAAATCTGTAATCTGACACCTCTATGCTCCTGTAATTTCATGCATCGAAAAGGTTTTTGCTGCAAAAGGTTTTGCAGCAAGCCAGGGCCATGTTGCATCTACATTGCCACTGTTCTTACCTTCTGAATTAAGAAATATTGAGAGGAAGATTATTAAGTAACATGCCTGGAGCAAAAGGCCTTTTTATGCAACATAGGGCCAATTAATGATTTTTGGACAGAAGAGAAAATACCAGTAAGTAATTCTTTGTCAGGACTGTCCTTGCCAATACAGATACAGTAAGGAAAAAGTAATTTTATTTTCTTTCTTGAAGGCAGTGTGAGTAAATTGTTGTGTTTGTTCCCGAATGTGGTGACATGGAACAGCATTTATCTTTGCTTCCTCATGTAAGACACATGTGAGTGTTCAGCTATCACTAGGAATGAATGTGGCCTCATCATAACTAATTGCAAGTAGTGGGTACCCTACATTTTTTTTCGATGCTTGCCAGAAATTTGTCCAGAGCAAAGTATCCTGTGACCTTGGTTTGCCTGTGTTTGAAATTGAGGCAGCAGGTAGCACTACTGGATACTTCTTTAAGGTACAGAATGTGAAAACTTGTTAGTGAGGCACTTGTTCTGCAAAGATCCCTGTTCATGACACTGGTTTTGCTGTCAGCCACACTCCTTGACACAGATGACTGGGATGCATTTTTGTTTGCAACTGATTTTGCTTTTTGGCTATGCCCTCAAGTTGAAAAACGAGAAGTAATCTGTGATAACCAGAAAATACTGGGAGGCTGCTTCTCTTGTTTGAGGTATTTCAATAATGTCATAGGAAAACTGGATACACCTTTGCAAGGGTCCAGTTTAATTTCTATGTTGTTTTGTACAGGGCAACTGTGATTATTCCCACTGAGATTCTAATGATGGATAACATGTGAAATGGAATTAAGTGAATGCCCTGCTGATTTTCGTTGGTATGCTCTGCAGTTGTACTGCCTCAAGCTGTGTTCTCATTAGGTTTTAATGAACTTAGACTGATGCAGTAGGATGAACTTCTCTGAGAAGTCTCAAAGGAACATAATTGTTGCAGTTTCTAGTTCAACAGAGAGTACTGTCCTCTTTGGTGATATCGTTGGACAAGTGGCATTCAGGCCAAAATACTCTGGACAGAAGTGATCAGCTTCTTAAGTGTCATAAAATAGCAAATTAAAAAATACCTAGTAACATCTTTGCAGCTGAATTAACTGCTACACTAATTTTGTCTAAATGATTAATTAATTTTAAAGATAGAAATGCAGGAAATACTCTGACCTCTGAGTTAACTGAACCAGGTGTCAGACACTGAAACTTTTGTTTTCCAAAGCTACTGAATATTACGTATCTAAATACATACTGCAGCTACTTCAGTTGACCAAACAGATGTTCAGCTTTCGGTTGAGACATTAAAGAAGGGTCTCAATTTAACAGTAAATTCCACATTGTAGCCAAGTTTTGAGTTCAGTTAGACACCTTTTTTTTTTCTTCTTTTCTTTTTCCCTCTCTGTAGGACTCCTGGATTGTCGAGATTTGTTTTGTTTTTTTTTTTTTTTCAGTTCGGTCATATCATCTGGCTAGTGCTGTACATTTTTATGTGGTTTTGGTGGTGTATTCTGTTTTAAAACAGAGCAACATCCCAAGAATAGGAAATAAATGCTGCTGTTTGTACTGTTGACTGCTATGCCTACAAAATACTTTGGAACCCGTTTAGATGGTGAGAGTGAACTCTTGTTCCTATGAGCAGTGCAAATAATGTTAATCCATGCTGTGAAAAGTCTACCTCTATTTGCACCTAAAATTTGAAATTAGAAACATGCTCAGTGCATGTAGAGGAGATAAATGTAATCCTGGAACACTTCTATGATGAGAAGCAAATGATTCTCAACATATGAAAACAGGACAAATAACAGGAAGTAAGAGGAGTATCATCACACCTTAAGTTGCTTACGGCTGTTTTTTCAGTAATACTTTTTTCTCACCGTGTTTTTCCACAGTATTGCCAGATGAGAGAGAATTTCAACATGCTGCTAAAATGAACAATTTGGAAACCATGGAAAAGCTGTTTAAAAAAAATGTTAACATAAATGCTGTAGATACTGTGAGTATGAAGCATCCGACAGATTGCTGATCTGAAATTTGACTCCTTGGGTTTGAACGGTGGAATCCCAGCATGCTAACCCCATCAACTGCAAGCTGATAAGGCTGCAGGAGTCCCTTCTAGAACCTGATTAAGAAACATTTCCCATATCCAGTATAGACAGCAGGATTTGTGCAGCTAAGTCAGAGCTCTTTGCGTTTAGCCACTAGTCTTTGCATCACATTGGGAACTAAGGACTTTCTGAATTGTGGTCCCTGCTCTAATATTTACTCTGTGTTCTTGAGTGACTAATTTCTTGAGATCTACAGTCTTGAAGAGTGGGAGGACTTATTCTCAAAGTAACTGTGAGGTTGGATTTATGCTGCTACCATTACAAATTTCAAATGTTCAAGTGTCACTGTTCAGTTTGTATGGAATCGTGGGAGCCTTCTACCATATCCTCTGGCTCCAGGATCAGATCAGAGTTCAGATTGACCCTAGATAGATGAAAGTGCTTTTCTTACACTGACATGAACTCTGGGCCTAAAATCTTAGGTTTTATATGTCACGGTAACAAAATACAGTGCTGCGTTCCACATTAGAGATAGTTCAACAGCAGTGAAGCAGTCATGATATTAGTCTGGGAGCTGTGGAGAACAGGTTGCCCTCAGTGGCTGTGTACAAATCATCTGCCTGTTAACATCCAATGTTAATCATGCATTCTGAAAAAACTTGCATCCCATGCCCACATGCATTTTTCCCCTCTGGGGAACTGGGGAGCCAATACAGTTGCATTTCTTTCTTCGTGACAAAGAGAGAGAGACAAATATTTCTTTTTACTATTTCCCATCAGTTACATAGGACTGAAAAGGCACTTAAGGAAAAATAGTTCTTACTTATTATTGCTTTCCAGAATTCAGGTAAGTAAATACTTTTGCAGTCCAGTAATTTGAAGCTTTACTTTGTCATCCTTAAATCAGATCGATAGTATAAGAGATGTACTAGCAGAGCTATGTAGGTGTTGTGGATAGGTTGATTCTCCTAGTGGGGATGTAGCTTATAAGGGCAAAACCATTCTTTTGGTCACATTGATCATTCCTGCCCCAGTACTCCCAAGCCAAATAAACAAGGCTGCCAAAAGGTGAGTTTTGTTAATAAAACTATTTCTGTACAAGAGGCTTATTCTGGCGTAAATTCTCATCATACATCCCATCTTTTTGTGCTTTTAACACGTGTAACTGTAAGTTAAAATTTATACATGGATAAGTCAGATGATTGACGTAGAAGCATAAGAGAACAAATCAAAACTGACTTTTCTAGTTAATTGGCTAAATCACTTGGAAACTCTCAGTTAATTATGTTAAACCCAGTTGTGTTCACTTTGACTGGAAGCAAAACTGTCTCCAATAAAATTTAATTCAATTAACCAATCCCTTTTATCTTCACAACATTGATTACTTGAATGAAAATTTAATCAAGGTTTCAATTAGCATTGAGCCTATTCACCTGTGTAAAATGACTCAATGTTTACTCAGTTGAAGCATCAGTGGAAGCTTTCATTTACATAGATAAGAGCTTGGTCTGGGAAGGTGACTGAGTCTCATCATACATTACAGAGATATAGGCAAAAGCAAGGAGGACACCAAAAGCAAATCTAATTGCATAAATCTAGTTCTCAGCTTTTCAAATCAAGCCATAGAGTAAAATAGTTATGATTACTTAATCTCACTTTGATATTCCTGTGAATTTCAGCAAAGGGGTGGTGATGCTACATAGTGTAGCTAAATCATTCTGGTTCTGAAATAGATCTTTAAAATCAATACCTAAATTCCATCCAAGGGAACAAAAATTCAGATAAAGACCAAGAATGGCTGTTGAAGGATAAATATGTAAACGTATATTATCAGACAATTCAGAGATCCTGGTCACCTGCACAAGGAAAAGAAGCATAATATAGTTCTGTGAAGCAAAGTTTTGCTTGTTTCAGCTGAAGCGTACTGCATTCCATTTTGCTGTTGCAAGAAGTCATGTGTCAGCAGTGGATTTTCTTCTCCATCACAAAGCTAGACTTGATATGGCAGATCAGGTAAGCTGGCTTACGTGTTTTGATTCTCACAGTATAGGAACACCTTAGGGCAAAAAGTAAAAGCAGATACTTGCCTCATGCTCCCTGGCTTGCAAGGCGAGTGCTTGCTGTGAATGCTTCAGCTTGTCTTGCAACTGCATAAGTTTGTATGGAAAAACATGTCTCAGAGCTTTGGCTATGTTGAGTACCTGAGTGCAAGAGTGGCTGCAGCTTCTTGTGCAAATACATTTCTTAGTGGTAGTTGCATATTCATCCTTAGCTGCTTTGCTATGAAAGCAGTCACAGAAAGCAAAAGCTCTGGGGGATTGCTAGGAGGTCAGAAGGTAACTCGTGTCTTATTTCCTTCCATTTTTGTGTGAGTGATAGCCTCCAAGATGTTAAGAGTTTAGCAGTGTATGGCTGGTTTGGTTGGGCCAGATGGTCATCACAGTGTAATATTTGGTTAAGAGAGTAAACCCAAATGTATTATATATTATTAATGAACAGACTGTTCAAACGGAGAGCTTTCCATTGAAATAAGTAATGAAAATACATGAATCTTTTCCTGTTTTTTCTCATTTGCATCTTTCTTGTTATGTGCCATACTTGGCAGCCTTTAAGTTGCAGTAAGACAAATTCCAGGTTGTGGTGGAAGAAAGCTGCCTTGTTTTCACACTGTATTGGAAAGAAAATGAATTCCAGTTACCAGCAGCTCCTGACTTGGGCATGTTCTTGTAGTGTAGGTAGCCATCTCCTCATTAGTGCTGCTTGAGTTGCTCTGAAGTGTTCTCCCAAGCTGCCCTGCTAGTGAGTACCTCACGTGCTGTTTTGAAGAACTATGGCAGCCACGTTCTGGACCCTGTCAGCTTCTAAGAAAAACTGTACTGTTGTAAGAAACATTTCCCTTTTGTCTGGCAAGCTGAAAGGGATTTCTGGAGTGAAGTACTCTAATAGTCTATGATGTAAGTGTTAATAGGGTAGTCCTAGATCAAGTGGACAGTTTTCTTTAAGTAGTGATGCTGTCTGTAGCAACAGTTAGGAAATGAGTCCCTGGATCCTTTACAGAGTACCACTGGGTACAGTGTTAATATAATTTTATTCTGTAACCACCATACATTGTTCTTTATGGCAAATTATATTTCAGTGGCTATCTTCCAGATTAGTTGAGGCAACAAGGTGACTCAGAACATTTTATGGTTGCTTTCATTACCCTGATAGGGTGCATTGAAGCTGGTTTGGAAACACAGACCTTCCCTCCATGTTGGGGTTCTATTAAATACTCAATCTCATTCCAATTAAGAATTACCTTTTAATTATTACCTGTATTTAATTCTTAGGTGTTGTTAATCGTCTTTGTTGAAACACTGTTGGAAACACTCCATAATAATTAGCTTACAGAGCTTAAATATTACAACATTACGTGTTGTATTTGACAATTATTCATGCACACTCTGGAGTGAGCCCAGTGCAGAGCCCCTAGAATGATTACAGTTGTGCCACATGGTCTATAAGGAGGTGCTGAGAGAGCTGAGTCTGCTCAGTCTTGGGAGGAGAATAAGTATCTACAGCTATGTAAGTGGAGAATTTAGAGAAGACTGAGACAGATTGTTTTCAGAAGTGTGCTGTGATAAGACATGAGGCAGCATACACAAATTGAAACACAGGAGGTCTCGGGTAAGAGGAGGAAAAAATACCACTGTCAAAGTGGTCAAATGCTGGAACAGATTTTCAAGAGAGTTTGTAGAGTCTCAATCTTTAGGCTGTTGAAAACTTGACAGAAGAAGGTCCTGAGCAACTTGATCTGTTGGGACAGGCTTTGAGCAGGAGGCCATAGAAGTGTGACTTCCAGAGGCCTCTTCCAGCCTGAACTATTTTATTGATCAGTGAATAATTTGTAAGTAGTATCCTGAAGTTTCTGTCACAGCAAGCATTCTGCATTCTAGAGTGTTAAACAAAACCTGTTCCTGTTCTCCATTGGAAATGGGAGTCAAGCTATTTATTTGTCATTTACAGAGCAGAAACTGGAGAGGGGTTATAACTTGCTTAGGAAATGCCTTGATCCCTCTTGATTCTTTTAGGTTCCTCTGACTCCATCTTTTAGACCAAGTGCTTTCATGGTGAAATATGATTGTCACGTGTTTACACAGCACTTGGCACAGAGAGACTAAGAGAGACGTGATTTATGATACTTCACCTGGTCACAATACACACAAATTGAGGAAGACATGTACAAGGCTAGAAAGATCTGTGACCAAGATAGGAGACTTTGGATGGAGATTTTGGCTCTAAGAAGTTAACAACAGGTTTGGCTTTTTTTTCCTGTAAGAGAAGAACTTTTAGTGAATTTGAGAGAAGAGAGAACCTCAAGAAGAAGTCTAACTGGAAAATAATAGTGACTCATAGAAATACAGTCATAACACACCATACCTGAAATGTCATCCACCACATGCAGTGTTAACAAGCTACGTAGTTTCTGGAGAGAGGGAGTAATTTCCAGATAGTGTCTAATCTGCCCATCTTAAAATGGCATTAGTCTTTCCCTGGAGATGCTAGTCCTTCTGTGAAGAAGAGGAATAGCCTGAACATTTAGTTAGGTCTTGATGCGTGACATTTAACTTGGGTGAGATGAGACCCACTCACACTACAGTGTTAATAAAAGTTTTCTAAGAGCCTACAGAGCAGAACCCACTCATACACTGAAAAGGCTTAAAGAAACTTGGCATGAGGTATTTTGGTGGTAATTTCTGCTTTTATAATTTTATTTGAAGCATGGCCTGACAGTGATTCATCTTGCAGCCTGGACTGGAAATCTGGATATAATGCGAAAATTAGTTAAAGCAGGCGCTGATCAAAAGGCTAACAATGAGGTTTGTTGATGGCAAATTTTTACCAACTGTAAACGTGTTTATGTTGGAGAAAAATCAAACATATTCTTACACAATTGCTTGTGGTTTTTCAGGAAGGAATGAATGTACTGCATTTTGCAGCTCAGAACAACAGCGTTAAAATAGCTGATTATTTTCTCCAAGATCTTCATCTGAGTGACTTGAACAAGCCTGATGGGGTACAGTATGTTACTTTCTGTTTATTTCTTTGATGTCACAAGGCATCTGTTGTGGGAAAAACAGTGTCAGCTTAGGGATTTTCAGTGAATTTAAATTTATTGCCAGTTATGTAAACTTTTAACTACTGATCTGGGGACTGAGAAACAAGGAAGACAAACAGCCAGACAAGCACTTAAGGGAAAACACCTTTCCTCCCTCTCTGCTTCTCTCAGATGAACTTCAGACACTTCTCCTCAGCTGCCTTTTCTTTTGCTGCACATGATGTTCAGCCCCATCAGTGAGGTAACGGGAAGCAGAGGAGGTTGGGGTCAGTCCAGTCCACGTTTCCTTTCTTTTCTGTTTTTTTTTTTTCCTACTCTTTTTCTCTGTTCCAGTGAGGATTCTTCTCTGGGCTGCAGTCACCTTGTGGGGGTACCTTCTGCTGTGTCTCTTCCCAAGAGTCCTCTCCTATCTCCTCCTGTATCTCCCCTTGTGCATCCTCGCTGTAGCAGTGATCACCCTTTTTTACATATGTTTTCACAGAGGTATCATGCACTCCTTGATTAGTTGAGTGCTGACACATAGTGGGTCAGTTTTGTCCACTGTGAAGCAAGCTGGAATGGTTGTGACCAGCACAGGGCAATCTCTGGCCTCCCTCACAGCTCAACACTGAAACCACTTGCCTTACTAAAACCTGCCAGTTAGGACCAACATGAGTGTATTTCAGCAACACAGAACATAAAACTATGTGCAGCTGTTCTACAGGGATGCACCAGCTGCTCAACAGTGCAAGGGCCGTGTCGTTATCTGGTTTGCTCTGGTTTTATTTTTCCTTCCCACAAGATTGGAATCCTGATCTGAAGGCCTACTTAACAGTTTATATCCTGGGCATAACACTTTGATATGAAATAGCCCTTTGGCTAATTCAAGGCAGCTGTCCTGACCATGCTTCCTGCCAGCTTCTTGTGTCCCCTAGCCCACTTGCTGGCAGAGCAGAGTGAGAAGCAGAAAAGGCCCTGATACTGTGCCAGCACTGCTCCACAATAACCAACACATTCCTGTGTTACTGACACTGTTCTCAGCACAAATCCAAAACATAGCTCTGGGCTAGCTACTAGGAAGAAAATAATCATGTCCAAAACCAGGACATATCTTTACATGAGTAAAATTTGTAGGATCTTGTTTAGCAAGGCCAAAATGCCAAGTCCTGCACTTGGGCCACACCAACCCCATGCAGTGCTACAGGCTTTCAGATGTGTGACTAGAGAGCTACTCAGAGGAAAAGGACCTGAAGGTGTTGGTTGACAGCTGGCTGAACATGAGCCACCAGTGTGACCAGGTGGCCAAGAAGGCAAATGACATCCTGGAATATATCAGCACTAGTGTGGCCAGCAGGACCAGGGCAGTGATTGTCCCCCTGTACTGGGCCCTAGCGAGGCCACACCTCAAGTGCTGTGTTCAGTGTTGGGCCCCTCACTGCCAGAGGGATACTGAGGGGCTGGAGTGTGTCCAGAGATGCGCAGTGGAACTGGGGAAGGGTCTGAAGAAGAGATCTGCTGAGGAGGGGCTGAGGGACCTGGAGCTGTTCAGCCTGGAGAAGAGGAGGCTAAGGGGAGACATGATCATTCTCTGCATCTCCCAGACAGGAGTCTGTAGTGAGGTGGATGTTAGTCTCTTCTCCCAGGTAACCATTGGTAAGACAAGAGGAAATGGCCTTAAGTTGTGCCAGGGGAGATATGCATTGGAAGTTAGGAAGAACTTTTTCACTGAGAGAGTTGTTAAACATTGGAGTGGGCTGCCCAGGAAGGTGGTGGAGTCACTGTCCTGGGAGATATTTGAAAGACCTGTAGATGAGGTGCTGAGGAACATGGTTTAGTGGTGGGATTGGCAGTTTTAGAGCACTGTTTGGACCTGATGATCTTACAGTTTTCTTCCAACCAAAATGATTCTATGTTTCTATGACTCTATGATCTGTCACCAAAAGAACAAAGCTCTTCTATACTTTTTTTCAAGTCTTGAGTGGTATTGATACAATAGTACGCATGACAAGGCTGACAAAGTTAATTAAGCAAGACAAACCTTTTTGTTTTAGGCCTTGGGAAAGGAAAGGGGAAGAAAAACCTTCTTTATGTTGAGGTTATTTCACAATTATCTATTACTTGCTTGCCTTTTTTTTCTTAAGACTGTTAATATAGGCTACTATCAGGTAATGATAACCAATTGGTTAGATGGCCACACTGTCTGAACATTGTTATGGTTTTACGTCAAAATACGTTTCTGCAGTTGAACTGTAAACAGTTGGAAAAGTTTCTTGTAGTTTAATTGCTGCCAAAAAGCCCTCACAATGTACAGTACTAAATTCAGACCTTCTGAATGAAAGTTCTGAGATATGGTTGTTTTGATCTGTGCTTTTAAGGTTTAGATCAACCATGTTACACCATGGAAATTAATCTCGCAAATTGTTTACTGCTTGTTTCTGAGCATGCTCAGATTTTTAATAGCACAGTTGTTCTGATAACTATTTTCACACTGAGAAGAATTAGGAGTTAAATATTGTAAGCACATTTTCTGCTTTGTTGTGATTTCTGAACAGTTTTAAAATATTTTCCTCATGATAGATGAGAGTATAATTTTTTGTCACGAAATATTGCATTTCATAAAAATTCTTATTATTTTTGTGTTTATCTACTTTTTTGTTTACCTACTAGTCACACAATTTTATGCATAAGACACATTAACATATGCATGCCATGTATCTACAGACTGGAAACAACATGTTTTTACTGTCAGTAACACCGTGTTTCCGTAATTGTTTCTAGAAAGGTAAAAAGCCATTTCTTCTGGCATCTGAAAAAGGCCACGTTGACATGGTAAACAATTTGATTACTCTGAAGCTGTTTACATCTGAAAAAGATAAGGTAAAGGTTTCTATTCCACAGAAATACAGCTAAAAAATGCGCATGTGAGAGATTGTTTCAGTCTAGTTACTACACAACCAAATAACGCAAATGAGTTGTACAGATACCACAGTGCTGGTATTGCTATGTATTGGACCTACAAATACACAAGGAGGATGATTTTTCAGTAATTAAGTGAGGACGATGGGACTTCAGCTCTTATTGCCAGGAGACTTTTCTGTACACATTGATAATTAATGTAAAGCAAAACCATCATGTGCCATTTCTTGGGAGAAGTGGGAATGTCTAGCTATTAAAGTGTCAGCCTCTATACAGGGAGATGATATTTCAGTTTTTCACTGTCCTCAGCTGTGCTATGTGGCAGTTAAATCCTACATGACTAAGTCTTTGAAGATGTTTAGATACTTCAGAATGCAAATAAACACCTAAGAGAAGTTTTCAGAAGTGCTTTAATACTTTAATCTGATTGAATTTGCTTTTGACATTTCATTTTAAGGTATCTAAATTACTTTCTAAGTCTGCCCTTGAACTTCCTTAGTGCTTACTCAACTACTTGTGGAATGAGCAAGTAGGTAGTTCTCAGTATCTGAAGCATTGCAAGGATAAATACATTAAAAATTCTGAAATAGCCAGATACTGCATTTGTAAAACTAGGTATGGAAACACCTAGGAAGTGATGCTGGGGCATATTTTTTGGTATTCTGGTAACAGTTTAAAAGCTGTGGTTCAGTCGAGAGCTCTGCTGTGCTAAGCTGTTGATCAGCAGAGGTTAAAACACAGTGTTGTCCCAGCCATCTAGCAGTCTGAAGGTGTAAATGGCAACAATGGCAGGCAAATGTTGTCATCCTACAGTGTAAGTAGGTAAGAAGCCAGGACAGAAACTCATCTCCTGGGTCACTAAAAGCAATCACACTGTATCTGTCATTTCTGAAAAGGACTTGAATGCCCCAGTGCTGTGAATGAAAAGCTGTTTGGGACTGTCATCTCTGACAGTTGGAGTTTTTCTCCTAATTTCCAGCTGCAGTCAGTCTTTACCCAGTTTTTTGCTTTTTCTTGTGCCAGTATTGTCTTTACCTCAAAACCTGCTGCTCTTTCTGAGCTTGTTTTATGTTTTTATTTGGTGTTAGTGTGTTTGGTTTGGGTTTTTTTTAAGCAGTTAGAGAGAAATTTATGCGGATGGTGAAGGAGATTGAAGATTGCAACGTTCGCATGAAAGCCACTACAAGTTTCTATATACTTACCCAGGCTTTGGTGGTTAATCTTTAAATCAGTGACCTTGGGGGCTCTGTGTAGTCCCCATCCTTATAGGAACTGGTACCAAAGTTTTCTTCTGATTCATCATTTAGAAGTTAGAATTTTAGGTCTTTTCACTGGTAATACACTGCAATTTTCAGAATATGAGACAACCAACTATATCAGCAAGGTCACGTCTGCATACTTGTGAAAAGGCCTTTTTCAGATTAGTCTGAATCTTGGAACATGCTGTGTGGATCTGCCACCTCCTTGCATCTAAAAGAGAGATGTGTGGAAAAGACTAAAGGCTTTGTGTTGGTTTTACTTGATGTTTTTGTCTTTATTCAGTGTTTTAAAATATCTTACTTAACATTTTAATTTCAAGGAGGGAAACACAGCGTTGCATCTAGCAGCCAAAAATGGTCACAATGAAGTTGTAGAGATTTTACTCGAACTGTGGGAGGATGTAAATGACCTCAATCAGGTAAGGACAAAGAAATTACTGAGAGATAAAGATTGGAAAAAACATCTCAAAAGTAACATTTTAAAGGAATAGGTTTGCACTGAGTAGACTTCATTAGTTCTGCTGCTTTTCTAGTATCTTTGCAGCCTGTTTCATTGTCCTTCCTCTAATAAATGCAGCTCCATTAAATCCTGCAATGTCTCTTCTTCTCTCCTCTATTCCTCACACGACTACCCTTCAGATTCCATGATTCCTTTGCATACTAGTAGAAGGAAATGGAAGAGGGCCTGAGCTCCACCTTGCTTGTCCTCCATCATTTCTGGACACATGATCCCATTCCTTTTACTATCTCAGGTGCTCTTCAGTGAACTGACTGAGTTCAACATTCATACCGAGCACATACCAAGCACCTCAGCAAAGAGGTGTCAGTCCTGCCTTGTTCATCTGATCTCAAGTGACTGTATACAATTGGCTGCAGACATTGTCTACCTGCTTTTTTTGTCATGGTGTTGATGAACTCAGCCGGCATATTCATAAATTGCATATTGTATCCCTGAGTTTATGCACTCATGAACTTAATTTTAAGACTTAGAGTGGAGAAGGGAAATGCACAGTAACTACTCAACACAGCATTCCTGCTTTGCAAGATGTCTTCTGCTGCTTCTGTGGTGCAGCTGGAATGAACTGGGAATGTTCATGCCCACCCACTGTGGGAGCCTGCCTTGTGGTTCTGCTGTCCCAGCAGGCGAAAGGGGTAAGGGAGCACCTGCTCCTACCCAAGGTCCTCCTTTTCCTTAATCCTTTTCCTGTTCCTTAAGTGACAGCCTTATGGATCGAAGGGGTCTCTCTTATCAAACTTGCCTTGCCATGGCTGATGGTGTGATATTTCTGTCCACATGGGCATTTTCTGGTCTATGGATAAAGATGTCTCATTCCCCACCATATCAGAGCACTAAAATACATTGTGTTTACCAGAATAATGGTGGCAGGAGTTTAAGCAAAGAAAAATCAGGATTTATTGATGCTACTGTGAGTGCTGAAACACTAAATTTCAGAAAACCTTTGTATATTTTAGAAGCAGGGACTAGATCCTTGTGTGGCTGATGGAACTTACTTTGGAGACTTGCTGTGGAGACATGGAGACTTTTTTTTGGGTGATAAGATTTGAAATAACTATGGAACAGGATTATTTATGCTAAAAGTTCTCTTTATACCTAGCGCTAGAGTTGGGGGTTTGTCAGAAATCCATGGCTTTGGAGTGACAGAAACTGGTACTTGTGGTACGTGGTAGCATGCCAATGGTGTTACTTGTTCTTGAACAGCAGCCATTGCCTGTGGCTAGCAATCTTCTTTGAAAAGGGTGTGATTAATATCTATGAAACAGTTATCTGTATCATACACCTTCCTGTATGTCTGTCTACATAAATGTCACCGTAGGGTTGATGAGTTGCTATTTCATTCAAGGGTTAATTTAGCAGCATTCAGGTGGTGTTCTGTTGAGACCACTTTTCTACTAAGTTGGAGGAGTCTAATGGAGATAACCTGGTTTGTGTCACAGCCTTGTAGTCAGGCGGCTTAAACTGAAACAGACATTTTCTCTCTGTTGTTCCAGAACGGGGAAACTCCATTTTACTTGTCTGTTGAAGGAGGTCATGAAAAATGTGCGGAACTCTTACTGGAAGCAGGGAGTGATATCAATGTTTTAACTCAAGTATGTACAAAGTATCCTTCCAGCACACAGGTACTGGGACATTCTGGGCTGTGGGAAGGACCATTGTTTTGTGTGTACTAACAGTGTATTTGCTCAGCTTATTTTTATGAAATGGTAAAAAATAAATCAGGTAATAAAACAGAAGTGGGAATGAAGACTGCTAACAGGAAAAAAAAAAAAAGTGTTGTGGACAAAATATAGCATAGATTCACTTGTCAGGGTACTGTGGAGAAGCTTTTTCGTTCGCTTGATGTCCGGTAGCAAAACATATGACTAGGAAATGTAACCAGCTAGGGTAATTGGAAATCCTCTTTTGTGGCAGCATGTATGACTGCACTGATAACAAACCTGTTCGTCACATCTGATTCCTGGAGTCCAGTCTAGCTCAGGTCTGTTGAATAGTCTTGGCCTACCTGCTGCAATGGTTATCATATCATATGGTTATAATTCCAGCAGGCTGAGAGCTTGTTTGTTGTAGCAGAATTATGAAATTAATTTTTTCTATTCATTTCTTTTAAAAAGTTTGTTAATGTGACTGTACTTGCTTGTTAAAGGTCAAACTTAACTAACAGACTACAAGACACATCACCATTGGCGTTGTCATGGCACGTGATAGCTGACAATTGTCTCTTCCTGAAGAGAGGCATTGAAGAAGGCTATAGCATACTGGTGTTGTTAGCATGTTTGTTGTGATAGAGTAACAACGGGAAGTTCCCTCAATATTTACAAAAACTCATCATGCTAACAGCTTACCAACCTTATATCACTTTATTAAAGGGAGGGTTTTTTGGGAAGCGGTTAATAACACAAATTCAAATGGAAGATTATGCTATATTGATAACTCTCTTTAGTACTGTTTCTCCAGCAACAAAAATATAAGTTTTTGCTGTCCATACAATTTATTTCAGAACAATAGAAGTGCTTTGCAGATTGCAATTCAGAATGGACATCTGTCCTTGGTTACATTTCTTATTGATAAGAATATTGACCTGGTTCCTAAACCTGAGGTGAGTTTACATCAGTAAACTGTTCTGCTGTTTTAATACATAATTGCTCAAATAAAAAAACCCTTTAATTCATTTCGAGCTGTAATTTGCTTTTTATAAATATGCCAGCAAGTCAGTTTAGTATGAATAATAATTCCAGCAGCCCTGATGAGGCCTCATCTGGAACCGTGTCCAGTTCTGAGCTCCTCAGCTCAAGAGGGACAGGGAACTTGTGGAGAGAGTCCAGTGCAGGGCCACCAAGATGATCAGGGGACTGGTACATCTTTCATATGAGGAAAGGCTGCGGGAACTGGGGCTGTTTAGTCTGGGAAGAGGAGATTGAGGGGGATCTCATTAATATTTACAAATATTTAAATAGTGGATGTCAGGAGGTTGGTGCATCCCTTTTTTCTGTTGTATCCAGTGACAGAACAAGGGGTAATGGGATGAAGCTGGAACACAAAAAGTTCCATTTAAACATAAGAAAAAACTATTTCACTGTTCAGGTGAGGGAGCCCTGGCACCAGCTGCCCGGGGAGAGTGTGGAGTCTCCTTCCTTGGAGGTCTTCAAGAATTGTCTGGACACGTTCCTGTGTGATCTGATCTAGGTGATCCTGCTTCTGCAGGGAGGTTGGACTAGATGATCTCTAAAGGTTCCTTCCAACCCCTACCATTCTGTGGTTCTATGAATATGTGACAAGAGAAAGTAGATTTTGACATCTATTTACCCAATACAGAATTAACCTTTCTTCAGCCTATTCTGCTAAGGGCAAACTCAATTTTATAAGTTGAAAGAAACATCACACTGAGCTCTGTATTGTCGGCCAAGGACAGCAGTACATCTCAAATATGAACACAAGGGCCATGTCTTATTGCATTCCTAAATGGTGGCACACTGATATGTACTCTGTGCACTCAAAATTCCAGGCTTCTCAGCTGTATTTATTTACCTGCTGCTCTAGGTTTTGCAAAAGCAGGCTACTATCTCTGGCATAACTCTGTACCTCAAGGTGTGTTTTCTGCACTGTTGAGCCTCTGCTAGAGCATACCACGTGTGCAAGGAGCTGGTTTTAACAAGAACCCTTTCTTCTTTGAAAAAACTTGTAATAACGTACCTGAGTATAATCTTTATTACTTTCCCTCCACAGCAGAAGAATTCCCCTCTCCATTTAGCAGTCATCAATAGTCATCTACCGGTAGTAAAGAGCCTCTTGGATGCCAGTCATGATATAAACTCCTTAAATCATGTAAGTAAAAGTGTGAATTAACTTCATTGGTAAAGAGGAGATTATGTGGATTTTGCTTGAAATCTCTTTATTTTCCCAGATGAGCTCAGAGTACTAAAAAAAGGAAAAAAAAAGGAAGGCGAAAGCAGCACCTCCTTCCCTATTGTTTTGCACATGCACATATATAGTAGTTACTGGTACATGCTGTGCTAGCATTCTTTGTGCAAATATATGAGTATACAGCAAAATGCTATATACTGAGAAAATATTTGGATTAATTTATTGTTCTAATGCCACAATTCACGTGTAACAAAGGATAGAAATGTCACAAGGATATTGATCTTGGAAGGCAACCCTGTACAGTGTCACTTGCCTGGGATGGAGTGAATTTTTTTCATAGCAACCCATAGGGTGCAGTGTTTTAGATTTGTGATCAAAACAGTGCTGGTAAGGCACCAGTGCTTTAGGTACTGCTAAACAGTGCTTGCTGTTTCACATTCTGCGCTGCCAGTGAATAGACTGGGGATGCGCAGGGAGCTGGGACATGAGGAGAGATAGGACCAGAGCTGGCTGAGGTGATGCTCCACACCACACAACGTCACACCGACTACCAAGGTTTCCAGGTCTCTGTGGTACAATTGGTGAGGGCATTTGGCTGTTCGCTTAAAGGTTGATGGTTTGAGCCCACCCAGGCTGTTTTTTGTACCATCTGTTTTTCCTACCTTTACCAGGACTGTTTGGCCTTTGCTTGGTGCTGAGTGTCTTTGGAAGCTAATCTCCTCAAATACTGTATACCCTCCTCTGTCAAAGGCCATGTGATGTGTGCCAAGTTTTGGTACTGTCTTGCTTGATCCTTTTTTTTTTTTTTCTGTACAAAACCTGTACGGAATTGGTAATGCTAATTTTCAGCTTTTACTGTGTATCACTTTGTTTTGCTTTGCCTGGAACAGTCATGGTAAAACCACTGGCCTTGAGCCTCACCTATTATTTTCAGCGATATCCTACTGCTATCTGGGTACTCAAAGAACCATCTCATGGAGAAAATTATCAGTCTTTCAAAGTCCCTTCCAACCCTTAAGATTCTGTGATTACCCCTCCTCCCTTTTCTCCTTGGAGAGGTGCTTTTTGAAGAGAGAACAAATTGTACCAAAGACTCCTCCAGGATAGAGGTCTCCCACCTTCTTGTAACAGCTACTCAGTTCGTTGGATATCCTTGTGTAATCAGACTGTTTGTACTATAATGTGTTATGAGCTTGATTTTGATTATTGTTGGTAAGGTTAAACAACTAATTTGGAATGCCACACAGGAATGTGCCCAGAGGCAACTGATCCTTGGGTGGCAGGGTATGTGAGAGGAGTTGGGCACATGCCTGGGACTGTTTTTGCCTCCAATAGCTTTGGATTCCATGCTACGTAGTCCCAGGTAATGTAGTCCCAGGTAATTGGTACACCATTTGAAGGAGGGGAGCCTTATCTGCCTTGGTGAAACACTGTGACTTGTAACACTGTGTTGAGGCCTGGCCTATGCCTGCTGAGTTGCCACCCAATGCCTTCAAAAGAGAGAGCAGCCTTATCAAGCAGCACACAAAGGGACGCTGAGAATGTCTCCTGCTCTGAAGCTACCCATATGGACACTATAAAAGTTACTCAGTATGAGAGCACACACAGTGGCTTAACCAGAGACTTAACCCTTGAATAAAAAGTTTCTCCTGGATTCAGGAAGAGTAAGAGCAGCTCCTGCTGGGGGGTGGAAAGGGAAAGAGTCAGGGGAGGCAGCCTGGCCTGCATCAGGACGGGAGAGGGAACAGACAGGAATGATAAAAGAGGTGGAAACTACCTGGTTGCCATCCCTGCATGACCTGCAAGACAACCAGCAGGCATTCATCCATCAGCAAAGAAGATACTGTGAACCAGCAAGGCAAGTAGATTACCACAGAAGATACCCAGTATTTGGGGGAGTTAATGGTGGTGGAGGTGATTTACAGAGACCTGGCCAGTAAACGGGTATCCAAGGATCCAGATGACATCCAGTGCTCATGGTCCTTCCTAGCAGCAGTTTGTACAGAGCTCGTGGGTGTCATACACAGGCATAATGGACTGGTCAGACATCAAAGTTCCACTTGTGTATAGACCAGCCGGTCAGCTGCCAGCACTTCAAAGAGAGTCTTTCTTCCCTCTCCTGGTCAACCCTCCTCTCAGCTGCGGAAAGACTGTCCCACCAGGCCTGTTGAGTCCCACATTGGGCACTGTGACCCTTTGGTGGGAAAGTGCATCCTGGTCTCCCACATGACAGGTGGGAATACTCCCCATCATAGTAACAAGGATTATGTTTTCCTTTGAAAAATCTGTAGTTTACCGCTTCCCAGGAGCATGTTAACGCTAAAGATTAACTTACTTATTTTTGTGGGAGACAGAGGCTTTCGTTTGTAGTTGAATCAAGTACGATAACAAGCTCTTCTGTCACATAAAATAGAGAATTTTGTAAACTTCTTGAGCATGTCTTTTAGAAATGTTTCATGCTTTGTCTCTAGCAAATCTGAATTTGTATCTCTAAATTACAGCAGAAAACAAAATAGAATGTATTTCTGGGGGAAGTTTATGAGGTCACATGAGTATAGTGTGTGTTCCTGAAAGAGCTGATGAGAGACTAATGTGGAACCCTGAGGCTCATGTTTCTTGATGTGTAAGGTACTGGTGTTTGATTTTGCAACATTTAAGTTAACATTGAAAGGCCAAAAAAGGTCTCTAACCAGATCTACAGAATATAGACTTGCAGCATCAGAGATACACAGGCACAAAACCTTTGACTTAAAAGAATGCTGTGTCACGGGAAACATGCTAAGGGACACGTCCAGATGTACAGGGCTTCTACTAGTGACAGCTGCTGCACTACACTTGTTGATGTCTGGAATTTCTTATTCTAGTGTTCTTTAGAAGGATAAGTAAAAAGGTTTTATTTGTGTACCTGCAGCTGTTTAGGGGTTACACAACCTTCATTTCAGACCTGAAGATTAACCTTGTTAGCTGTACTTCTTGTTAACGGTTTGGTTTGTTTAATGCGTACTCATCTGCCACATATCACTGTTTTGTGGCAGGGCTGGCTAACAAATCCTGCTGTGGATGTGGCACAGTGTACAGTTGAAAATTATGGATGTGCAGTTGTCTTTGTATGGATTTCAGCAGGGAAAAGGTTACTTGAGAAGACAGTATGGGTGAGGGTTGGCTGTTTCATGAAGCACTGTCCAAAATACCTTGTTTTAAGGGGTAAGAGAAAATGTTCATTAGGTTACAGTACATTAGGAAGGCACGACAGCAACTTTTTCTTGAGCCAGCTGGAACTTCTGCCTAGTTTTACCATGGATATTCCAGATGCTCTGATTGCCTGAAACAAAACTGGCAGGTAGATCACTCAGAAGTTAAATTATTTATTCTGTTCAGTGTTTTCTCATGTGAATCTTCTTTAGATTCAGATTGTGAGCACTTTGCTTCTAAGAATATTGTGCAACTTATTGTATTTATTTGGTTTCACCAATTCCAGAGACAGGAAACCCCTCTGCATCTGGCAGCTGATCTCGGCAATGTGGAGCTGGTGGAAGTGCTGCTGAAGGCAGGCTGCGACCTCAAGATTGTGGATAAGGTAGATTGCATTCCTCACACATGCAAGGATGGTGTGGTTTTTAGGTTTTGTTTTACAGTCATCTTCCCAGAGATGCAGGAAGCACTTTTTGCCATTTATCTTTCCTAGGGAGAGCTGCCGTGGAAGTCTCCTTTAAATACTGCTGTACTTGCAGCTTGCAGAGCTCTGACATGGTTTTAGTGAATAGCTAATGGTTTCAAAGATATACCCTGTTTCCAGAGACCTGTGATAGATAAAAGGACAAGGCTTAGAGGCTGCTGTAGTTGCACAGTTCAGGCAGGCTCCATGCTGGGGGCACAGTGACTGCCTCAGCCTTGCTGCTGCAGCTGCACCTGGCTGGCTGTTTGGCGTCTGGCTGCTGGGACTGGTGACTGAGAAGCTGGCCCCTGTCTCAGTGGGTGCTTAGTCCCTGTTGCTGATGTTCAACCTGAAGTGACTAAGGCAAGAATGGCAGTGGCTGGAGAAAGTACTGAAGTGGAGCCTCTGGGGAAGCGTTTTTGGAAGGACTTTTTCCCAGATTTTGCTAAATCACTGTGAGACTGAGCTTCCCCCTTTTTATTCTGTTACCACTAAATTAGTTTTCTGTGTGTCTGACATTTCTGTATTTGTATCCCAGGGGCTGGCACAGAATACTATTTTGTGTTTCCTGTTTTGCCCTTAAGCATCTGCAAGCCTTTGGGCTGGACAGTGCCCTGGTGTTAACAGCAGTGCTGACAGGAGTTCAGGGCATGGCTCTGTGCCAGCCAAATTCTGTCACCTTTCTGCATTGATTTTTATTTCTTGGAGTAGCTTTCTTCCCTCACCCCTGTGCTGGATGTGGATGACCCCTGAGGCCATGCCACTGCTGGGAACATTCATAAGTACAGCCTTCTTTGAACTGAATTGGTGCTGAGGTGCCAGAAATGTTCCTGACCTTGCTGAAGAGTAGTCAGGAAGAAGAATAGTTGACTTCAATGGCAGAGTGTTTTCCTGGACTCTGTGGCTTGGCAGCAAGAGCCCTTAGGCTCCAAAACATACCATGCATCTCCACAAGTTGTAGGCTGTTATAGATCAGGAAATGCTCTCACAGGGGCTCCTCCTTTCTCCACCTGCAGATACATTGTTGGTTGCAACTGATAGCGCAGAGGGTGCTCCGTGTGTGCAAGACCACTGTGTTGCATGTGCACGCAGGATGCCAGTGGTGTCTGCACTAGCACAGAAGGCCAGAAACATCTCCTTTTCCCACCTACTCCACCTCCCAGCACAGTACCTTTCCAATGGTGGGACCCAAGGACTGCTTGTGGTCTTTGGACTCTTTACATATAAAATATGTCTGTGCTATAAAAATTTTACTAAATGTAAATTCCTTGGCTTTCAATGTGATACTGTTCTAAAAACAGGCTAATTAGGATGATCTTAAGCAGAGACAGGAACTAGAATTGGAAAGGTATATATTAAGGAACTTTATAATAGCTGGAGGGTTGAAATGCCTTATCATTTAATTACTGAACCTGCTAATTAGGGAGCTGGCTTCCTTTAGGTCTAATTTTCTAGAATGCCTAGCACTTGACATGTGGAGAATGCTCTGAATATTTAAATGAGGCAGTTCCACTGCAGTTCAGTGCAGATCTGATAAAACAGACAATTGCAGAGAACCCTGTAGAGCCACTGAGATGCCTTTTCATCAGAGTGCTGGTAACAGAGATAAGTTCTGAGCGATCTTCTGCAGCTGGAATGTAAAGCAATGGCCTTTAATTCCATTGGCTGCCTGTACTGCTCATGAGACATGACCTTCAGCTGTGCTCACATCAGTTGTCATGAGAAAGTAATTTCCACACTCTGCTCATCCTGTAAGCCGGCTTCTTCTGCCAGCCAAAAGAAACAGCAGGTTTGCTTTTCCAGTTGGAGGTTTCCAACTTTGCCATCCTGTCCATGTGAAATGTCAGCTTAAACATAGCAAGAGAATGGACTGCGTGTGTGGTAGTTTTCAGCCCACGGATGCCTGGGCTTGCATCCATGTGGAAGCCATGACTGGGGAGTGCAAGCTGGTATCAAGTACACAGCAGGCTGAGTGCAGAGGGTTTCTGAAAGCAGCTGTAACTCACCAGAAATAATCTTTAAAAGGCATTCAGTGTGGGGAGGGGGGAAGAAAAAAAAAAGGATGGTGCCCTGTAAACGAAGCTTCTGTGTTTCTTCCACAATATCCTTATCCTCATAGATATGAGATGATCTGATTCACCATCTCTGCTTTCAGCATGGAAAAACTGCTCTAGCTGTGGCGTCAAGGAGCAATCATGCCCTCATAGTGGATATGATAATAAAAGCAGAAAGGTATTACACCATGAAACAGGTAAGAGGCATCTTTGATTATACCGAGAAGAACTATAAGGGAAAAGATCTTGAAGCATCTTTTGCTTGAGGTGGTTCCTTTTGGCAGGCTGCAAGACTAGGCTTGATAAATTGAGGTTAGGATTGCGAATGGGAAAGTCTCTACCCCATCCATGTTTTATTCCTGATGAGCTGTTAAATCATAGGCAGATCTTACTGTTTTCCTGCATCATGCTCTATATAGAGAGATGAAGGGGTGGAGAGATGTTACGACCCAAATTCAAACTGCCATCAGCACATGTTGATCCCTGTATCTTTTGATAACAGCAAAATCTGTGGTTGAAAAACAGGACTGCAGGTGTCTGTCACTCCTTTGCTAGTAAAGGCTCAGCTGCTTTGTTAGGAGCTCCCTCTCCTGTTTTATGTGTGCTAATTATAAAATGCAATCAGTGAACTGGGAAAGAGCCAGGCAACAAGTGTGAAGGACATGGCTTAGATTGACCTCAGGTTGTCTGAATGTCTAACCTCCTTTCCCCAGTTGTTATTTAAACATTGTCTTAGTGATGGCCCTCCCTAAAGGGCTGACAGTCACATGTATCAAAGTGTAGACAGGGACTGCTTTGGCCTATGTTAGCTATGCCATGTCACTTATGAATCTGTATCCACTCTACAGTCAGTAGGCATCCAAACAAGGAAAGCTCGGTTCCTTTTAAAGGGGTGCTGGGAACTGGGCTGCTTGTGAAGCCCATTGTAGAGACCTGGCCTGAGACCCAGCCCAAATGGGTCTTGAAAAGTCAGGATGTCTGAATGTTATAGAGTCCTAACTGCAAACATTTGGAATGCTGAGAAAGTTTATTTATTCCATCAGTGCTAGTTGTAGCAATGGGCCAAAAGGAACCTGCCAAACCTACACACTTGATGAAAGGGAGATATTTTGTAGGATGGTAAAGATCTGGTTTAGGGCATAATAATGCACCATGTATCAGTGTTTTACTGGCTTGCTTTGTTTTTCTTGTTGGCAGCCAGGTTGATGTGTCTGAGAATTGAGTAAATTTGCTGGGTTTTGACACAATACAGTTTAAATACAGTCTCTCTCAGCTGCACTGTTTGTCTGCAGCCTGGCCCTAGTGTGGCAGTCAAAGACAGCTGTTCTAGCATCCACCACAAAATCTGCAAAAAGAAAGATGACAATACAACTTACTTATGTAGAGTGAGTAATTCTATGAGCAGCAGAGCTAGAAAACAGGGGCAAAATGTGGAAGGAAGTGGTGGGAGGAATTCACTTGGCTGTCAGCTCTTGCACTGTCATTGCTGAACTGCCACAAAAATCCGTAACTTGGCTCTCATTCCTGTTCCCTGCTGGAGAGCATTTGTTTCAGCAGGTTAGCCCAGTGCCTCCTGGCATGGGGCAGCCACAGTGGTCCTGCCCAGGCAGGCACGTCAATTAGCTTTTTCACTACCCTACTCTGCCTCAGTGTGTCCAAATCCATGCCAGCATTACAGGGCACTGTGCTGGTAAATTACAGTTCCAGACTGATTGCCGTGAAACACACCTCCACCAGTTCCCCATGTTGCAGAGATTTGATTTGCATCAACTCAGCCAGACTTGTCAGGTATGCTGTTGTTTCTTTTGGCTTAAAGGAGAATTGGAAGTGAAGTAATCTGTTGCCAGAGAAGACATGGCAAGTCAGCAGCAAGCCCATAATGCTTCTAACCTCTTGGCGTTGTTTACTGAATTGCCTGAGGAGAAGAAAAGATGGCTAAGCAGATGGTTTTCTGCAAGAGCTCCACAGATGTTGGGAAACAGAACATAAGTGTTCACATCCTGTTACCTGAAGCTAAGAGCACAGCCTTTGGAGGCAGCTCAGATCTCACTGTTATGGAATATGACATTGTTCAGGTGGTGTTGCCGTATACAGAACTGCAGCATTTTGAACCATGACTGTGAGAACTGTCTTTTTTGTTACACCAAGCTGACTTAGCATCTGTGACAAGGCATTAGTTACAAAAGGAAATGTCACGTTGCCATGAGGAAGTGCACATGATGCTGATGTGTGTCAGAGTGTCTCGTTTGCTGTGTTGGCACTTTTTTTTCCTATCTATCGCTTGTGCCCAGCCCTTACTTCACTGCCCAGGCTGTTTTCCACTGTATTTGAGGCCTGCTGCTACTTATGTTGTCTAGACACACAATTGGCAGCAAAGAGAAGCTGTGCTGCTGTAAAAGGGGTTTTTTTCTTTCTTTTCCCGTAGGGTTTTGTTTTGTTTACAAACATAAGAGCCATCTATTATGTTGTTTATGTTTGTTGTAAACAAACTTATAGAGTGTTGTAAAGCTCACCTTGCATGTGTCAAGAAGCATGAAATAAAGCCTGCACCAGAAAAATGCAATCAAACATACATGGCAGCACTTAGTTACTGAACTGAGATTTTTCATTTTTTTTCTCTTGCAAGACACGTGTAGTGTTAGGAAATAACCCTGTTGTATTTTCCTGAATTTAATCTGGAATGGAGTATTTTATGCTTGGCACATTTAAAATCCAATGTTCTGCCGTTTCCTTTTTTCGCTTAGTATCTGCTTTGTCATCCTGTGTTAATTTCCTGAAGACATTTCTCACTTTGGAGACTGATTTGAAACAGGACTAGCATGTAAACAAAATATAAAAGTAGTTTAAGCTTAGCTACACTATAGGAATGAGGCTGTTCCTTGCACATCACTCAGGGCTGAAATCACTGTTAGATGTGGCTTTTGCAGAGAAGCCTAAACATGAAACAACTGTGTCAGGTGAGGCAGGCATAAGGTAGCAACATCACTTTTAATCTGGAGGGTAAAATGCTTGTGGTTTTTGATTTCTATCTATCTGATTCTGCTTATGCAGGCACTAAAACCAGATCGGTGTTCCACATATGTGCTTGCTGGTGCACAGGGATATGCTAAGCCCCACAGCTCATGCTGCCATCCAAGGAACTGGCAGTCCCTGCCTCAGGGAGCCCTGGGAGCAGCTTGGGCAAGCTCCATGCCAGTGGTGCCTGCCCTCTTCTCTTGGAGAGGTGTGCACTTTGAGAATCCAGAGGAAAGAGTAAGAGTAAGTAGCTATAACCCAACCGTGTTCAAAACGTGACATATAAAGTAGATGGAGATGAGGAGCATGGCAGTGCTGGTGTTAACTTGCAGTTACTCGCTATTTATCAAGTAATGGAGAAAGGAGGTGGTTTATTTTGCATTAACTCAACAAGACATAGCAACAGACACAGGCAGGGTTCTTTTTAAAAGATGTGATGACATCACCCACCCTAAGACATCTTCCAGAGAGCTCCACTAGCCAAACACAATTCCTTTCCCTGCTCTGAGCAAATGATCTGCCAATAGCTACACAGGGCTGCACTGGACTGTGGTCACCGCTTGCTGAGCAGATGTTCCCAGCTTCATTACAGAACTTATCAGCTGCTTTCTCTTTCAGGAACATCTCACTCATAGTGACGATGGGTCAGAATTTGGCTTGTCCTTCAAACAAGACCATAGTACACAGACCAAGCAAATCCGTTCTTCCCTTTGGGATCTAGCCTACAACCAGTTAAAACCCCAGGAGTGGAAGAAACTGGCCCTGTTCTGGAAGTTCACAGATGAACAAATTAAAGCTGTTGAGGAACAGTGGACAGGTAACAAGACCTAAATGTCTAGACATAATATATAAGCTATGAAAACCAAAGTTCAGTTGGTTTTTAAACTACTTATCAATCCCTGGCACAGGCTGGCCCTATTTCTCTTACACAAATTCCAAAGAGCAGTGAATGAACATTAAGCCTTGTCCCTGGTTCCTGGGAAATGGTGCTGTGCAAGTGTGAGTCACTTCTCATGTTTTTCTTGAAGGGATCTTCATCTTTGGAATTCAACCAACCACAGTGATCAGTGCCAAAGGGTCTTGCAGGTCACACAAGGGGAGAGAACCTTGTGGCACACACTGTCTTCACAGTGGCCATGAAACAGCATTTTCTGGTTTCAGCCATCTCAAGTGCTGGGAAAGGAATAAACCTGTAGCATGCATTGATCCTGTTTATTAATACTCCAGGATATTTCCACATTTTGAGGAAAAAAAAAATCAATGGGAAAAATTGAGTTTAAGATGTATTAGATTATTTTCCCTCTACAGTAGCCTTAAAACTAGAATTTTATTTTTATATATATATATTTATTTATTAAATAGTAAATCAGTCTTTATTTTGCCTCTAGGTGAAAGAGTAAATAAGTAGGTTTTAAAACCCCTTGGAATTTTTTAACAGTGCAAAAGCACAAAATACACTGTTTCGACCATACAGAACAGACACATGCTTTCTCTATTCTATAGGGAAAAAAAGTTACAAGGAGCACGGAAACAGAATGTTGCTCATCTGGTTACATGGTGTATTGCTGGCTCATCAGAATCCTGTCAAACATATTTATGAAGATCTGGTGAAGGCAGGATTTCAGCCTCTAGCTGGTAAGTTCATAGAATCATTTTGGTTGGAAAAGACCTTTAAGATCATAAAGTCAAAGCATGAACCTAATCTTGTCAGATCACGGGGCACCATACCCTGTGGGACTGCAGCTGCTAAGGTGTTGAGACTCAGGACACGTTGTTTTGGGGACTCTGCTCTTGCTGGTGGGTGAGGGTGCTTGAGGAAAAGCGTTAAAGTGACATTTGAGATTTCTAAATGAAGATAAAAACAAACTTTGCTTCCCACCTTTGTCCTGCAAAGGTTAAAATGCGATTGCCCATCCTTCAGTTACATTAATCTGACCTTGTAAAAAGGTGAACATGTCCAGCCTTTTCTCTTCTTATTTTACAGAGAAGACCAGAGCTGCAAGTAGCACTGACAGAGAGTCCAGAAAATGTCCAGTTTCATGAGTTCATCAATAAAACATGGCAGATGCAATGGAATTATGTGCCTGGTGGAAAGTTACTTTGAAATAAAAATACTGTATTTGCTGGAAAGAAGCTCTTCTTTTGAACATGTAGAACTTTTTCCAAGCTTGAAGGTGGCACTCCTGAAATTTTGGTTAGTTCTCTCTCATACATTTGCTATATGGTGATGACAAGAACTTAAGAGGGAATGGCTGGCTGGTAATCAATGACTATCCTGCTAGGCAAGAACCACCCACCTACAATTTGTACACCTGGCTTAACATTGATACACTAATCCCCCACTGGCACTGCAAATTAAGCTATTTTATGTTTGATGTGAAATATAAACAAGATGTTTTCTATCTAAAATAAATTAAATTTAATAAATGAAAATTATGTGTATAAATCAACACTTCCAGAAATAGGTTGGCACCTGGCCTTGTTTGTGATTCAGGTTTTTGTAAAGTTGCGGTAGGATTATCGTGTTTGTGTCTAAGAGGGCATTTCTCTTGCTTAATTGGAGCTGGGATTAGGCCAAGTATGTCTTCTTCAGCATTCGACTTATGGAGTGAAAATATACAAGAATATCATGCCTAAACCCACGTGTGGCTGGCAGCAGCATTTTTGGTCATGGCATAAGCTTGTGCACATACTCAGAAAACAACATTTGATACTTAATGTATCTAGTAATTATTTACCTAGTTCTTGCTCATGTCTAGAATGAATATGTGGTAGTGTCTTGCTGAACATGGTTAAAGGTTTTCTTACCAGTGAGTGTATTTAATATCTGAAAAAATACATCAAATGTCAGTCATTGCAGTCTTCTCTGTACCAAAATAGACATTGTTTCATCATGTATTGGAAGAATGGAGTTGCCTGCTCTGTCTGAAGCTAGCATTGTTTTGTACCAAACCTTACGGTTGGTACTAAGCCCATCATGATCACACAAACAGATCAGTAAAGCCTCAGGTTTTGGAATTGGGGGATCTCAGGTCACAAAACCTGGTCAGGTACACATCAAGTTTCTGCAATATGAGCTTGGAAAATGAGATTGTTAAACAATGTGATGGGCTCAGTGCCTCACCCAGACTGAATCACAGCCGGGGCATGAGGCATTTGATCCTGTTACTCTTCATTTAAATGATCTGTGGTTGGATAGAATTAAAACGCATGTTAACTACCCTTAGTTGCTTAAGCAACCAAAAGCAAATGTAACAAAACCAGCTTTAATTTTCACTTAGAAGTAGACAGTAGTAACAGCAGGACTAAAGAGAGATAATCAGATAAAAATCAGGTTCTATCCTTTATTTAAAAGTGGGCAAAAGATCCCTTAAATAAAAAGTGTTGTAATAAAATAAGTTCTCAGGTACTTTGGAGGTAGTTCTTTCCTCCCCCCTCCAGATGTTTACTATAAAAGCACTTTAAAATTCTTTTTTTAGAAAAGGGTGAAAACATGATACATACTTTAGGTCTTGCTACATCAAATCTGAAAAGACTGCGAAGAGGTTTAAATAGTACCTTGATAAAACTTCCTAGTGGTGAGAAGGGTACTCAGTCAACAACTTTTATTGACTGAATACTGGTCTGAGTTTGACCTTGAAGCATTCGCCCAGCTTGTCCTGGAGGTCTCACAGTGGTAGAACCAGAAGAATGGATCAGAGTTCGAGGATATTTTGCAGCAGTAGCTTGGGATATGGTTTGCTGAAAAGTAATCAGATATATCAAAGCACTTAACTGTACACAAAAATTCCCATTAGAGTAGTTCTGAGTGAGGTGTAGGTGAAACAAAGATTTGTAATCCAGCAAACTGAAATACAGGTCTCAAAAAAAGGTTACTTCACAGACTCATTTTTTTTTCTTTATCTGTGATAGACTATCTAGGACATTGGATGCTAAACTTCCAGTTAACTGAGCCTTTGTCACTCCAGCTTATTTGAAGGTTTGTTTTTTTTACCAAATTTTTCTGAATTTTCCTCTGTAGTGCTAATTTAATCATGCCAATTTTCCTTTTGAAGTTCGGTATTTGCTATGAGGAAGTCTCTGAATGGTCCCTGGCTTCTGAAAGGAAAAGGTTTGCATTTATTTAACAAAAATGAATTTTTGCCCCCCAAAATGACCCACTTTTCTGCAATAAACAGTAGTCAGTTTGCTTTTAATCACGATAAACTCTCTCTTCTGTCAGGTTAATTCAAGAGAAATACTTCAATCTGATTGACTTCCAGTTAGCCATTTGTTTGCAAAAAGGCTGTGTGGAATGCATCTCTGAGACTGTTGTGTTTATTACATTTTTAAAAGTCAGTTTTATTGGTACTTGACATACCAGTCACACAACATGAATCTAGTAATTGTTCTTAATGAAATAAGTATCATACCAAACCTCCAACACTCTAAGGACATAGGGAATTTAAATATGATTCCTGCTTAAATTCTCAAAAGCTACATGCAGCTGGCCATGGGGCTCCTATTCCTGGCGGGAAATGAGTGGAAGTAGAACATTCCTCACACAGGCAGTTACCACTAACTCCAGCCCAAACTAAGGGACCTGATCTATCCCTGCTTGTTCTGGCAATATCACTGAAGAGAACTTGACTTTAACGTAGTGCAAAGAAAGCTGAGATCCTGCTTTGCAGGTTAGAATACAAAAAACCCGGCATTCTCAACTGTCCATAGATCTGTTTTATACATGTACAATGGTTAAACCCATTTTTTTTCCCCCTCAGATTGGTCTAAAAGGCTAGTGATTGCCCAGGCCATTTATTCCACTGTTTATAGTTGTCTTGGATGTTGCTTTCAGACCCTACTAATGCACTTATTTCAGTGTTTTCTTCAGGATGAAAGTGGAGAGTAAGACTCAAAATACAACAAGCAGCAGGCTTGGCAAATTTTATTGCCTCCAGACAAGAGTTGTACTTTTCTTCCCCAGTAACTTGCTATGCACCACCAGTCACGTATCTCTACCACCTCTTCCTGCTACACACCAAGAAGCTTGTCTTTGTGGTTGCACGGTGATGGCACCAAACATTGCTGTATCAACTGACCACTTCTACAAAGGGAAGACTCACAAAGAGCTGGCCAAGAAAGAGACAGACAAGACTACTATACCTGTGAAATCAATACTACAAAAACAAGAGAAATTACAGTGGGAATATTTAGCTCTTCTCCTCACCAGTGCCTTTTAGCCACCCCAAAGGCTGTACTATATGTTGCTTTAAACAAGACTCATGTCTGAGCCTTGTCTAACACCTCTTCACTCCTACCAAATGTGTTGTAATAGGAGTACTGTTACAAGTGTAATTCTTACTTACCTGAGTAACTGGATGATGTTTTTCAACAATGACTGAACTCATGGGTGGAGCAACTCCCATCACTGCTAAACTACCACAGATTCTGGCTTTTTGTCCCATATCAGCTCGCCCTGTGATTCGAGCAGTGATTGTTCTTCCCGCTTTCTGTTGAGCAGATGTTATGACTTTTGCCGTGGGCTACAAATAAATTAAGTAAGAGTTGGTAAAAAAATTATAACCATAATATTTACAATGCTCTAGTAGGTCTGCTTAGTTTATTAGCCACGTGCCTAAATGGAACATTGGATGTTGCAGGCAATATTATATGGGACTGAATTTGCTCCACCTAATTGCAACCTGGTTTATTCCATCTTTTTCTGCTCTAACTGAAGCAAAAGACTTCTATCCTGAGGCACACAAGGCTAATGAGACAAAAATCATGGATAGTTTGGCTTTGCTCACTGGCTGCGTACTTGAGTGACAGCTCCAGGCATTTCCATCACCCTGGAAAGTCTTTCTACCAGTAACACTGCAGATACAAGAAGTCCTCCATGCACTAAAATGCCACATCTTTCTCTGACAGCTGATAGCAAATGATATCAGATGGAGAAAAGAAAGGAGAGTAATACAGAAGACAGTAGGGAAGTGTAAAAAGGACGGTTAAGCAACAAACATGAGAATGAGACCTGGAGGAGAGTGCTAAAAAACAAAGCCTATTCTTTCCACAGCAAGTGGATATCATGTGAAACACCAGTTATTACAGAAGTGTACATGCACTTTTCCGTTCTTTGTTTTGTCACACTTCCCCCTCCAAAAATAATTTAAAATGGCTTCTAACATAAATGGTAACATGAATTAGCATTTGCAAGCTGATGTCTTCACACAACTATGTAAACTCTACAACACTTTCCTCAACTATGTACTTGAGTTGCTCTGAAAAATGTGGAAATAACAATACCCCAGCTAATATTTGTTACAATCATGCCTTAGTATGTAAATAAATAAACAGAATAGAACAGCATGTTACCAGTCTTTGGGTTGCCACCACACCATATCCTGCAGCTGAGCTAGTGACAATTACTGGAGAATCAGAATGTAGCCTGGTCTGAGAAGTGCTCGCGTGATCCAGGTGGGTAGAAAACTGAACAAAACCAGAGTTTACAAACAATGAGTATAGCTTTCTAGAAAATACAGTTTTACTCTTAGTAATTGTTTTAACTACTCCAATTATCCTTCTAAGTTTAACTTCTTTGCAGATACTTTATCTCTAGTTTTACTCTTCTCTGGCTAATTTAAGAATACTTGTCTAAAAACTGTAGAAACAATGTGAGTAACATTTGATACTATTAGAATGAAAAATCAGGAGAGAGGCAAGCACATCTTCTCTGTTGTAACCTGTACTCTAGCATTAAATTGTTTTACAGTGGCAACAGCTTCAAGATTACTCCAGGGTAGGTCCAGAACATCCAAGCTACTGGACTATGATC
This sequence comes from Colius striatus, assembly GCF_028858725.1. Classification (NCBI taxonomy): domain Eukaryota; kingdom Metazoa; phylum Chordata; class Aves; order Coliiformes; family Coliidae; genus Colius; species Colius striatus. Next base: position 50,245,050 of record NC_084790.1, on the reverse strand, counting down.
TGGCTAAGTTGACAGGGCAATACACTGAGTTCCCTCAGTGTCTATATATGTTACACTCTTTTAAAACAAGAAGCTCCAAGTTAAGCCAGTTTTTCTTTCCAGATTACACTAATTTTTTTTTTTAAAGAAAAACCCTTTTAACAGGTTTTTTTTTTTTCCCCAGAAAGAACATTAACAAATTCTGCTTATTGTAGTGACCCTGTCTTCATCAATTTAATGCATTTTCACTGCAATAAAAATGAATGACCCTAATGAAAATACAGCAAGTCCCAGCAGCTGTGCCCCAGGCTTTTGGTTTACACCATGCCATATGAAAACACCCATAGGTTTTTTTTACACTCGGACTGTCTTCAGATGACTTCAGTTCATGGGCTATGGCATTTAGTTTTATGAAGCTCCAACAGAGGAAGTTCATTTTGTCACTAGAACATGCAGTTCTGTTTCAGTTGCAGCATGCTTACCATGTCGTCCAGCGGAAGAGCAGCTGCTGGTGGAGGTGGTGGTGAGGGTGGATTGTATTGTGAAGGAGGGGGTCTTCCTGCAACAATGGTACCATTATCGTTTCTCCTACTTCCTACATCTATTATTAGAAACACAAAGTAATGGGATCAGCACATAATCTAGCAAACTCTAAGGAGAAAAAAAGAGATAAGTTACAGTAAAAATGTTACTATTCCTCTGGGATTTCTGTATAATCCAATTAAAAATATCAACTTGTTCTTTGCAGGTGCATATATAGAGAAACATTCCTGTATTTGACCCTTGTTTCCAGATGCTTCAAAAAAATACTTTCCAGGAGGCTTGTTTCCATGCATTCCACAACATACCTGTGGCAGTTGTCACACACTTGCAGTGCAATAGACCGCGGTTCTCTGTACCACTTGCCAATGCTGTATCTGATGTGCAAGAGCTGTTCAGAGGTGCTAAGGGTCAAAATCCAGTTCAGATAGAGAACAGCAAAATACAGAAGGCCATACTGCACTTCAGTGAGGGCATAAGATACTGTCAGTAAAATGAAATAAAATGCTATTTTAACTTTCCACTGTAACTGTAATGCAATTTCCAGCAGCCACAGGTGAAGACTAGCAGCATCTCATCTCCACTGGGCACACCCCAGCTGCAGGGCTGGCAGGCACAATCTGTGGGTGTCGTACAGCCCTTATCTCTATCCCTACCCCAGCTATGTAATCCTGAGATTGCAAAAAAAAATCCATCCTGCATTCTTTTGTCTCACAATGCAGACATCCTGGAGGGGTTAGATTGACAAACCTATACCAAGTATCTTTGGAATGCAAAATTCCTTAAAGGAAGCAGAATGGTATTCTTATTTACTCTCCTATTTCTGAAGCAGAAGACGCTCCCAACAGTTCTAGGATTAAGAGAATTTTGCAGGGACTAGAGTGACACCATGTGGTAGTTGTGAGGGTTTTTGTCATGTGGTGGGGGTTTTTTTGTTTATTCAGTTTTTTTTTTTTTACAGTGAGCAGGAATGATATAAGTAATGTAGCTCAAATCAGTGCAATATGCAAAGATTTCAAGAGTGAACGTATGCTATATATGTACATATGTATATATATGTATGTACAAGCATATTAAGCTTAAGCATAGGCAGGACCAATGCACAGTTTCAGACTGATCAGATCTGATCTATGTCACGTAAAAAGCAGAGGTAGGGTTTTTCAAGTAAAAGGTAATGAATTCTTGTGGAGTTCACGTTGAAGCGCACAGAGATTAAAAATAATTCAAAAATGTTAATAATAATTGTAATAATTATCTGACAGTAGCTCAACCAGATACATTTCTAGACCGTTGACTCCAAATGTTATGGGCCCATTAAGATTGTGCTACTTACACACTATTAATAAACTGCATTATAATGTGTAGTATATGTATGTTCATTGCATACTGTCTATTAAATGTACCTTACAATAGCCTAATGATAATAAATTTGTAAAGGGATCAAATTCTGCCTTCATTTTGAGTGTCAGTAGGTGGCACTGCAGTGCTTATATAAATATATAATCACTGAAGTACTCTGGCACGTGGAAATTCTAATGCCCACAGCTGACAAAACTAGAACAAATCACAATAATCATCTGTTCTGATGTCTGAAGCTCCTTAGTGTCCTGATCACCATTCTGTTATACCTGACAAAGAATGCAAATAAACAGTTCCACAATCATATTAAAATAACTGTGTAACTCTTCATTAAAAGTTCATTAAAAGCATTGTCTGTCTGTAGGAAGGAGACAGTGTGCCTGGGCGGAGGAATAGGTGATATGAGACGCAATATAAGGAGATGGCAGGTGTGGGACCATGGATGACAGAGACTGTGGGATGTTACAAAGCCTGCTGAGGTCTACACTCACCACAGGAAGTTAAAGCACATGGTCCTTGACATCCAAAAAATTTGGGACAGGCACCACAGTGTTGTTCAGTACTGCAATATATCTAGGCACTGTGCTCATGTATCAGCTCCTGCTTCATAGTAAAAAGTGACCAAAATGTTTGGCTTATGAACCTGAGGTCATAGCAGCCCTAACTCTTTTTATTTCCTTCCTACTTACCCTCTTCTTTACAGGTTTAGAGAAACAATGCTTTCCTATTTCACACCACTCAGTAACCCGTCATTATTAGGGAGACTCATTATCTATTGCATGATTTTGGAAAACAATAAACAAGTATAAGTTAAAGCTTTAAAAGTGAGTAGTCTTTAGTTTATAACACTGTAAAAAATAAAGGACTTTGGCAATACGCTGTAACTTCTTTCCCAAACTCAGTATTCTTCAAGAAATCATTCATTCTTGACCTTCCCCAAATATCAGTCCTTTTGCTTTCACTAGCACACAGTTACTGCACTTAGTCAATGTCACATTCTAGTTTCCTAAGCATCTGCACAAATACCACTTATGTTTAACAAGGTCCAGAAAGCCGCTCATGTAAGTATCCCCTTACACCTTTGTCAGGGTTTCATTTCCCCTTCATACCTATATTTTTGAGGAAGAGTTTCTCTGAAGTAGTTCAGAAACTTCTGGTATAAGATTGTTAAGTTTAGCAACTGGAGTTACTTGTCTAGGGCGACTAATGACAGCTGGTTGTTAAGCCACATGTACAGCTGTGACATTCTCCCTGGCACGGCTACTGTAATGTAGACCGCTGCATCAGCATGATTATGCTGCTACTGCTATAGATTGTCTCACTCTGGGGAGGTGATTTCATTACAGCAGTATGGGTGTGCAGCTCTTTCCTGTGGAGCTGTACAAGTTTTACGAGTGTGCTGCTGATATAATTACACTGGTGTTTCCTGTTCTGGCACAGGACTCTAAGTACAGAACCTGGGAGATTTACTTGTCCTTTTTTGCATTAAAGGGCAAGATTAAGAAAGAAGGGAGAGCTGTCTGGGAAAAACAGATTAATTGCATGCTAAGATTCAAGAGAACAAAGGAGGGGTTTCTAGCATTTTCCCTTCATTCCCTATAACCTGAGTACTGACAATTCTGGGTTATCTTCCACAGTATGTTACCATCCCTGGCTTCTTGTTCCTTCAGTTGCAGGTCACCACTCTCTCAGCAAGGTGAGATGAAGAAAACATGTTCCACCTTTCAACTACAGCAGTACAAAGTTCAGCATCAGAATATTTCCAGACATATTCAACAGCAATTTTTAAAGCCCTAAGTTTCATAAAACCATTGCCACAAGTCCTCACATTTAAAACAAAAACAAACAGAAAAAGAGAAATTTTAAATAAAAAAAAAAAAAACCAAAAATCCCAGACTCCCATCAGATCAGAGCTACTCTTTGTACTGACCAGGATCTGTCCTACTGTCCTTGCCCTGAAACATGGTCATTGCTTCCAGATTCAAAGCACATACACCACGCATAAAGGCTTTCTTCATGGTGTCTTCATACTGTTCTCTTTCACTGTGCAGCCGCAGCATCTCAGCTTTTGTCTGTTCCAAAGCAGCAGTTAGCTATGAAATAGAGTAAGGAAACAGCTGGCTTGTACATTTGAATGCAAACTAGAACATATTCCTCACTTAAAAGTCACTTGATCACCTTTACAAAGATAGACATTTTAACTTTACAATCTCTGATTCACTAGAGATGAACAGCTACTTGTCATTTCTTTGTACTACAACACATTATTTGTATCAGAGCATACCAAGGAAAAGAGTACCTTTGAAAGGACTGTCAGAATCTACCTACCCAGCTAAGCAGAAATTTGTCTCAAGTTTTTGTCTTTTAGAAGTCAGGCATCTGGCACAAGTTAGATTTCCACAGGAACATGGATTCACTCCACAGAAGAATAAGTGTTCCCAGAAAACTATTTAAGCATAGAGTGAATTGTCATCAGCAATCTCTTTTCTAACTACTGTAAAAAACTAAAAATGCTGAGAAAAGACCAAGTTAAGTTTGTAACTCACTACATACTATTTTTGTGCTGGTAAGCCATATTTGGTAAGCCTGTTCTTAAAATTCCAAGTTTAATTTCTTGTTAAAATACAAAGCTTTCAAAAAGTATATTTAAAAACTTTTTATGAAAAAAACCACATTGCTAATTTGACTTTACCTTAAGCTCTGAAAATTCTTTAACAAGATTAATTGGCAAGTCAAAGGCGAAACCAAAGTTAATTCAGCCTTTGAGCAGTTATTATAGGAAAAAACTATTACACTCATCATGACTATTGATAACAACAATGGCCTTCTCTTTCCACTGTCTTCTTCAGTGAAGCCTCAAAATGGATAGCCCATATTAACAGGGTGCTCTTAAAAACAAAGACCATCCTGTTGGTGGGCAAATAGAGATCTGACCCATTTCAGGAAGAGTTCAACCGATTTCACACCTGTGCCTACAGATCAGCAACATTTTATAGCAGATGCAGAGTTAAAAAAAAAACAACAACAAAAAAAAGTCACATCTAGACACTATAGCAGGGATCTCAGATCTCCTTAGATGTTCTTGTGTCTTGGGAGCTCTGTTCTGCTGGAAAGCCCTCAAGTTTTTCAAGTTTGCTGAGAAAGATATACTTTGGAAGCATGGGGGAGCAAAGGCAAGAAAGCAAGCAAGAAAGAAAACTAAAACTTATTTTACCTCTGCAATTTTAGCTTCGTAATCATTGGTGAGCTGAATACAGACATCTTCAGCCCTTAATTGACAGGCTTTTTCTACTTTTTCTTTCCATTTTCCTTCACTAAGAGAACGCCATGCAGCCCATACTTTCTTCAACAAAGCTGTTCGGAATTGCCTGTCTGCTATTCTGTTTTCATATTCCTTAGGAAACAAATATAACCACATCACATGCAAGGTCATGTTTGCTATTAATTTAGGTACTCAAGAGAGCATGGATGATTGTTTTACAGCTTATTACATAGACCACAGTCAGAACACCTTAAGCTGAGCTACATGTGCTGCAGCGAGGTGGTGGTACACAAAGACATCTTCAGCAGCTCAATGTTTCTCCCTGCACATATGTCACAAAGCAAATGAGAACCCAGTTGTGAACTCCTTGGTTACACAAACCAGTATTTTTACTCTTGGCTCTTAAGCAAAAACCTCACTTATATGCTGTAACCATGCATGGGTGAAGCTGTTTAGCAGGTATCTGGAACATTTGGTTCACTACAGGAGCCGCAAAATATGCAGTCACAAAGACTGCAGATGATTAACATAAACCACTTACCTTTTAAATAAATTTAGACTTCAGAACGCTTTAAAAAGTTCTTTAAAACAATTCAATTATTTTACTCTCTTTCAAAATAGTCACCAGACAATATATTTCAGCATGAAATTATTTTTTCAGAAATTAGAAAAAATAAAAAGAGCTAAAACAAAACCAGATTCCAATTTTTTAGTAAATTCTAGGATGGGAGGGAAAGAAAAGAAAAAAGGTTATCTTCCCCTCTGCAAAGCAGAGTTTTGGATATTGTCAGTGAACTTTAATCTAGCCAGGAATGAACAAAGGTCCCAAATACAGTTTTAACTGTGAAAGTGGCTTCCCCCAAAAATGTAATACTGTATCATATCACTGTTAACAAATATGTGTTTGACATTTTGACAGATTCTCTTAGCACTTACTTCAAAATGTAGATATTGTAAACCACAGTGATTTGCTGTGAGCTAATTACACTAACTGGAGCAATATAAGACAAATACAGGTTTGATTTTTTTTCCCCCCCCATCTCAGAGAGTATTCTGACAGCAGCGTTCTTTTTAGAATTGTTTTCAAACTGTTATTTGACATTGTCAAATAAATAAAAGTGAAAATATTGTCATTTCACTGAAGTGTAACAGAAACTGCTGCAACTCTGATTCTGTGAGTTCAGAGGTCTCATTTTCACTGCATTTTTATTTTGCACACATACCTCTTGTTTGGCTTTAACATGCTGAATCCGCCACAGTGTAAACTTTCTCATCAACTCTGTTCTCTCCTTTTGTCTCTCCAATGCTTGGGTCAAGTTAGTAATCACCTGCAAAAACATTTAGTAACACGATTTCAATAGGTATGATCTTTGTAAGGTCAAATACTATGTCCTTTATGCATCAGTTATTTTTCACATAAAGCATTTAACAGAGGGTTTCTACTGGATCTTCCTCTTACCCTAATCAAGCAGGTAACAATAATCACAGTTCAAATCAGAAGTAAAGTTCCTGAAGCTTCAACAGTCAAACTGTGGCACTTAAACACTTAGACCCTGGAGGTTCACAAAAGTTGAACTGAATTATTTCATCCTACATCTGCAAGCTTCTGTGCTACCTCCTTATAATTAAATGTTGCATAAAGCCAGAAGAATCACTTATTTCAAAGACAATTTTGATAAACCAGGAATATTTAAAGACTTGTTTTAGTGAATAATCAACTGAAGTGTAAGGAAACTTTATCTGCAGAAAGCTTACTCAATTGTATGACCAGAATAAACAACCTAAGGAGATGCTAGAAAGAACTAGAAAAATCTGATTAAGAATTATTACTCTCTTTAACAGTTCCCATGAAAGATACATAGACCTACAGCAACCAAAACTTTAGAGAGGCAAGATGGCCTACTGGACAGAGAACGCAGCTGGGGGCTTTTGCCACCAATCTCCATGTATGTTTTAATTAGTATACAGAAACAGCTGAGGTTCTCCAATATGAAATCAGACAGGCATGACACAAATTGGATACATCAAATCACAGAGTATTTCTCTACACTTCTGCCTAACTTCTTCAGCTAGATTCTGCCATCAAATCACATCTGAGCAACTCCAATGGGCAATAGTGACCAATCTTGGTACTCCTGGGAGTAACAAATTTAACTACAGCTAAGGATTATGAAGAACAACATAGAATCGTAGAATGGCAGAGGTCAGAAGGGATCTTTAGAGATCACCTAGTCCAACGCCCCTGCTAAAGCAAGTTCAGCCAGATCAGGTCACATAGGAATGCATCCAGATGGGTCTTGAAGACCTCCAAGGAAGGAGACTCCACAACCTCCCTGGGCAGCCTGTGCCACATAATGATGTATGTTAATGTGATGTTTTAAGCTCTGTCAGTAACTAACACCACATGCAATAATTAATTGAAGATAGAGCAACAAAATAAATTATACTCAAAATAAAATTTACCCTTAGCTCAACAAAGTAATCTAGTGAATAGTACAAAAGTCCAATTCTATTTCAGTACAGAATTTCATACACAATGTTTCAGTCAATCTTCAGAATGTTTAACAAAATATTACTAGGCAAAAGCTTGTTTTTTTAAAGTTGTTTAAAATATCAAAGTCAGAAGAAAATAAAGGTCATTTTGATACATTCAGAGAAATTTAAAGCAAATTCATCCTTGGATTTTCAAGAATGAGTTTTTCATAATGTTGTATGTTAATAAACCTAGTAATTATCTCTCATTAAATATGACTAATTTAAATTTTTTGCAGTTTCAGAATAACTGAACAGTCTCAGCAACAACAAATCCATATAAAACTATACAGAAATTTGCACAAATTATCAACAAAACAATAGAATGCAAAGGAAATGAATACATTTTGTTGAAGAAGTGTCATATACTAATACAAAATATCAGCTTTTAATGCTACATACCTGTTGATACATACAAGAAATATTACCCTAAATACATGTTAGTTGGTATATTTTTACCATTAGAAAGTATTTATGAGATTTAGAATATGAAAATAAGAATCTATAGTATTATTTGTGAGGCTGAAGAACTTCATGTTATGCCCATGTCACAATACAGCTGTTTTGATAAATATGGAGTGATACATGGAAGCACTGCCACTTACCACTAAGGTGGTAGCAATAAAAATTTTCTATTGAAAATTTTTTTTTTTTAAGAAAAATAATTATAAAACTGGTCAATCTGCTAATTGAAAAATTAAAGGCTTTTAAAGTGTGAGAGCAAATAGTCTCACCTAAAGCCAGAGCGATCTTCATGAAATAAATAAGGAACTACCATAGACTCTGCATGTAAGCAGCAAACAATGCAAAATATGTACATACAATATGTTAAGTTTACACTGCTAGTATGGACAACATTTTTAGCAAGAATGATTCTTCTTCTATTATACAGTCTACATATATTTACTTGTCTGTGTCACTTGCTGCTATTTCATTTAACAATATGGACCCAAAAATTCAGTGTGGGTATTGTTATAAAGAAAGGAACTCTTGAATTATGAAATGAATAACTACCTCATCTTTCCTGCCAAGAGAGATTTCGTAAGTGTGTAGCAACTCCTTCAAGTTTTCCATCTCATTGTTCAGTTGTCTCACATGTGCAGCATGTTTCTCTTTTTCTTGTGTCATTTGAAGTTTATGATGTTCAATCAAACTAAGCTTCCATTTTCTCAATTCAGTCAGAACATTTGTCTGAAAGGGTAAAAGGATTGACAGTAGTGCAATTAGTAAATTTATTCCTCCCTCTCTAACATTTTGATCTTAAAACACTTTGCAATTAAGGTGACATGAATATTTACAGTGATGCCTTCATTACACTGTTTGTTTATAAATATTACCAGACAAACTACTGAATAACTGAACACCTCAAAAGACAAAGTTATTCCAAAGTTCCTGCAAGCAGATATTATAGTGCTTTTATGCACTACACAACAACAATCAAAAAGAAAACCACCTTTTTCCAGTGCAATCACACTGCAGTTCTTCTTGCACACTCACTTATTCTACAATACACTGACATCTGCATATGGTTTTTAAGGATTCCATACAAAAGAAATACCTTAAGACTTCCACTCCAAAAATCAAGTATGTTTTCTATTTGAGTTACATTTTCGTCAGGTAAAGTTAATTCAGTCACTATGATTTCACTGGTTTCTGCTGGACCACACGTGGACCCTTGTGAAGAAGTCTCTTCTGAAGGAACAGGGCAAAGTCTTTCCATATTGGCCTCAGGAGGCTCTTTCACCGATATTAAGACTGAAAATGAAACAGAGAATAAAGATTGATACTGCAGAAAAGCTAGCTGGTCTGCACTCTGATGGAGGTCAGAAGTCAGGCATTAAAAAAAACCAAACAACCCAAATCCTTAAAATATTTATAACATCAGAATCCTCCTTCTCCTCTGTAAAACAATGCAATTTAAGTATACAGTTCCAAGATACAATTATAGTTAAACCAACAGTTCTATTTTAACATTAGTCAAACCAAAACTACTTCTCCCTTAAAAACCAGAATTTTTCATTGTGATTTCATTTTAAAGAAGTTGATCACAGAAAGTACCCAAAAATTAGTGCTGTCAGAAACAAAAAGCATCTCTGTCAGTGAAGAGTTTTTGTCAAGTAACATCTTGGGCCAAAACTCTAAAAACTTTTGCCATTTTCCCTAATGAGACTATAAACTCCTGAGTTCAGACGTCTTCCTTTGCATGCGGACAACGTAACCTGTTGGAATATTTCAATCTTGGTATGTACCTGGATCTATTTTCCTTACAGCTTTTAATTTGCTAATTTAATTAGATTTTTAACTATCTGAGAAATGGAATGTCCACTGTAAATTTATACAATGCCTTACACAATAAGGCCTCACTTTCAGATGTTATGGCTAACTACCACTGCAATAAAAATTAATCTGTGCCCAGAAGTGAACAGGCATGTGTCTGAGTTCCAACGATGAAAAGAAAAAAAAAAAGAGATAATAGGTAAATAGAGGAAATTAAATATTGTTTCAGAGTAAATTATATTTGTCAATGCAGTTGATAGCTGAATGAAAAAAAATTGCAAAGAAGAGGGATTAACAGGTTCCTGGTTTTAATAACAATCAAGACAGCTTCGAAAGAATACTCTCATAAAAGGAGAGAGGAAATAGCCAACATTTTTAGCCTTCACTTCTGAAAATAAATATTATCTGTACAATTGTTTTCATAGCGAATGGGTTCTACTTTTTGGCACAAGCATGCAGAAATAAGCTTAACTTTTTGTCACAAAGCAGTATTTTCAGTGGACACTGTAAATTTACAGTTCTCCTTTCTTCAGGGCCAAGCCTGATGGTTGTCACTGTCCAAAGGAAACAAGAGCTGTCTGGCTAATATGCCCTTGCATCAAGTAAGTTGAATTGCAAAAACACACTTGCTACAAAACAAGAAGGAAATAAGGAAGAACTGTGATGCAGGTGCAGTTACAACTGGTTTTTTTGGTGTTTCTCTTGAGGTTATGTACAACAACACATCATAAAAATCAAATCAATTTAGATAAAGAAGCACCATCTAGCACATCATTTCTCTAGACTAAATTCCCTACTCCATTACATATGCAGAAGATCATAGGCAGATTTTTCCCACTTGCACCAGCGTATTATGAGCAAGCTCCAGATTCTTATCGTTTCTCCTGCAAACGAGAGAAGTATTGCTTAGCTAATTTGAACAGAATTTGAACACTGATTGCTTGTAAAGATCTCAAAAAAATTTGACATGCTAGATAGATGACTTGGTTTCCTTGAAATACATCTAATTTTGGTGATGAAGGGTTTGTCTGTACCAGTTGAGTGGATCAACTGGTTGTGTAAGTGACCTGAGTTAATCAAGAAGTGCAAATGCATTCCTATGCTAGCCAGAGAAGCATGGCTTAACCCACAACAGCACTAAAACTGAGCAATCAGCAAAATAAACTTTCAACAGAGCAATGGGCTTGAGGTGGCTTTAATCCACATAGTCCTTCCTGGCAAGTGGGGATGCCCCTTGCCATCAATGGCAGTGGATAGACACTAGTAACAGGAACCATGTTTGTACTGTTTTCTAACTGTAAATTACAATTACTCTATCATGTTGTGACTGTTTACTCAAGTTTTGCTCAGATTTTAGCTAATACACATCTCATGCTAAGGCCTGGTGTATGCTGGGGGCAGTGTCATTAAGTCAAGGCAAAAGCACCATGTAGGCAGGACATGATGGACAGAAGGGCTACAGGTCACAATGCACTTGTTATTACCTACAGCTTGCTGTATCCTGCAGCCTTAATCCTTATATGTTGATTATCTGGCAGTTCCTTCAGAATCCACTAACATGGAAACAGTGTAAACCAAACTTGACAGTAGCCACAAAACGTTCTTTGGCTATGGAAATCACAGATAATTTGAACAGTAGCTTTGGTTGAATCTATCAAACTGTAATTTTCAGTACCTCGAGCTTGTATAACAGATGAGGATGTTTTATTCATCCAACCAAAATATTTCTGTACTACAGTTTTTTAAACCCCAAGCAACTGTTCTCATCCTAGGAGTTGCTAGAATACCTCTTACTCCAGTGGATTTTTTTTCCTACAGTGTTTGACAGTTCAAGAATAATTGCCAAAGTACAAAACTACCAATAGCTTCTATTGATATGATTGCTTATGCAACTTTGCACAGGACTACACTGGATCAAGTTAATAAAGTTCAATTCGTAGAAATCAAAATGCAATGTCTACACTTGAAACTTTTCTGCTGGAAGAAGTTTTTCTAACATTATTTGCATTTTAGTGCCAGATGTACTTCCAGAATATTCTGTACTAACAGAATATTCTCTCTCTGAATCACCATTCTCATGCTTTTAATGAACTTAAAATGACACCTTCTACATTTCTCTGTGTTTCCTGCTACAGTCTGATACTTGAAACACCAAACACACTAGGTCTGCATAGGGAGAAGCTATGGATATGGGGTCTGTAAGGACTTTTGATTCTCCACTAGTTTGCAAAAATTATAAAATATTTCTCCTTAGGGCACATTAGAAAGATAGATATTGGCTTGGGTGACTGAACATACCTAAGCTCCACTGCACAGATTCATTGTGGAAGGTTACACAGCACAACTACTACCACCTCCCTCACTTTAAATCACATTCCTTATTTTAAGAACCTGTTTCTAGATAATTTTTTTTATTAAACTGTATTAACATGAGCTAACTAAATTGTAATTGACAGCTTTCTAAGACTGCTTTATAGTCCTGTGAAAACATTACACAATTTAAAAAGACAGACTCATTTTTACTCATAAGGTTTTTTTCTTAACATGAAATAAACAAATGTCAGCATCTATATCGCCTTTTGAAATCTCACTGGTAAATTCCTGCTAGCAGAGTTGTTTAGCTCTGATCAGCAAGGCCAAGAGTTCTTGCACTCATTAGCTACAAATAACATTTACTCCAAATCAATTAGCAGCAGATTTACACAGCACTTCAAGGCTGCTTAGTCTCCAGCAGTAAAATTACATACACATTTTATACCCCACGCTGCTTTAAATAACAGAGATAAACCCATCCTCTAGGGTCACAGAAAAAGTGAAGAGAAAACTGTAGGTAAATATTTTTCCCATTAAATAGTATAACAAAGAATAGAAGTTAAAGTAAGTTCTTCCTGACTAATCTCAACTTCCTAGAAAAGAAGTAATGCAGGTATGACTTTTTTTTTACCATTTCTTCCAAAACAAAATTAACAGAGCTTACTCAATATTAATGTGAATGACAAGAGTAAACAAAATACAACCACAAATACCAGTGTTCCTGACGCACCACAAGACACTAGGTTTATACAGTTCTAACTATCAGGCAATAAGTAAAACTAGAATAGAGTGATTGGACTAAAGAGCAAGAATAACATTCATATAATCATAGAATTAGTCCTTACATGAGCCCTTTTAAGGTACCTTTTACTTCTAAATAGAAGTAATACTTAAATACTCTTTATCCACCATGACACCACACGTATGAGCAAAAACAGTTGTGACCTCTCAAATTTTGATTAAGTATATTGTAAGTAAGGGCACATCTTTTTGCATTATTACACTGAACACTTTAAACACCTGTATCAAAAAACAGGGAACTGTCAGCACATCAATACTAACATCTGAAAGCAATGGCAGGGAGAGAATTCTTCAGTGAATATGCTTTCCTAAATTTCTTGTGCAAAACCTAAAACCACTATACACGAGCTACATATATTTATCAAACAGAATTCACTAGAAAACTTAAGTGAAAAAAAGTTGCATTACTGTTCATGTAAGCTTGATGCATAGCTTTGCACGTACTACCTGGAGTCTTATGGAGAATGGCATCATCCCTTACACGTGAAAATCTGCCACCTGCTGTCAGTTCTGAAGCAGGCTCTGACCACTTGAAAACACACTGTTCAAACTTCGAAGTCACTACAGCATAACAAAGCAGTTCTTCATATTGATCCTGTTAGAAAGTGATGACAAATAATTATGTCAAACCTCAATTTTGTTTCTAAAAAACCAGGTATATGTAGGAAGGAGTTAAATTTTTTTGTGATTCTTGAAAGGTTATTATTCACAGAATCACAGAATGGTAAGAGTTGGAAGGGTCCTTGAAAGATCATCTAGCTCAACTCTCCTGCCAAAGCAGGACCACCTAGATAGAGTAGGTCATACAGGAGAAAACTAAGAGGACTTCAGTGAATTAGTAAAAGCTTTTTTTACAAAGATAGATGTCACTAGATGCCAGAATCAGATACCATAATATGAATCTTAAATGAAAACATGAACTGGTAAAAAACCAGTTCCAGATCACATAAGCTATTAATCACCCAATAGTACTTAAAACACTACTATTACTGCAAAGAAAACCAGATATTTCTATAGCCATGACAAAGGTCAACGTGAAACTGTGAGGGATTTTTATTATAGCTTAAACATACAATCCAGTAGTTAATTTAAAAAGTTCCAGTAGCACTTAAACATTGATATGAAAGCCACTAACTAAAGATTTGGCAAAACGTGCCAATTGGAAATTATTAAACTGGGCCACTAACAGTCATTTTTTCTTCACTTAATACTTCTGTACTAGGTTCTGGCTAGTACCCTAATGAGGTCAAACCTCAGTAACCAGCTGTGAATTGAAAAATTATTTTCTTCCTCAAGCAAGAGAAAGTTAATGTTGCATCAATCTATTGAAAGCACCAATCATATCTAATATGTTTTTGAATCTACCAGCAGAAAAGAAAAATAATTTAAAACTTTCAGTGTAACCCTTACATTGATTTGGGTTTCAACTAACCAGAGAATTTAAGCAGCTAGGGTTTGTACACTTTCACTAAAGTCCAGTATCCTTTCAAATTTCCATTTCATATCTTCTGACCTATCATGTTAAAATAAAAAGGCTAAACAAATATTTATAAAGCTATATAGTTACAAAAAAATACAGTGTATCTTTGTGATGAGCAAAAGGAAATTTTAAAGTCTAAACTGTATAAAGATAACAGAAAATTTTATCAGTTGTCAGAAGAAAACAGGTATCTTCAGATGAGCTACTCAACCAGGAACTAGATGGGAACTCTACAGAACTACCTGCAGCAAAAGTTCAGCACAGTGAAAAAGGCAATACATAAATCTTTACCTTAACTAATCTAAATTAAATGAAGGTGCAGAAAAGATTAGATCACTTCCTCATCTTCTTCAGAGAAAATGTGTGACCAAACTGCAACTTCAAACTAATTTCCACCCCCCCCCAAACAGTTAGTTCTCAGTCAGAGCTGATCCAGCTTCTTCCATGATTACCTTATCCAATCCAAGTGACATAGCTGGTTAGATGCCAGGTGCAAGCATGTGGCTCATTTCGAATAACCCAATTTAATCTCTAGCAGACAGTCTGACTTACTACAGACAACTTGGGTGCTCAAAATATACATATCAAGTTATAGTTGGAAATTTATCTACTTTTTCAAATTCTAACTCTTACTAAAACGCAAAGCATCCATTAGGTGCAAGAAAGTGGTGTTGTGCACCAACATAAAGTGCCAACAGACAATATTCAGTGAAAAATCTGGAAATAAAAGCTTACAAATTACAATCTTACAGCACCACTTGAACAAAGTTGAAAGTAAATATCAAAGAAATCACAGTATCCCAATTCTAACCAGAAGACTAGACCAAAAAACCCAATCCCAGAGATGGCAATAAGAACATGTAAGGCAGAGAAATGTAAATACCAAAGGATCAAGTGCACTATCTCAATCTTAAATACTCCATAACAAGGGCACTGCAATTGGAATTCAATATTGACCAATAAAAAATATCATCACAACAGAATAAAATAAATAACCCATCTTTAATTTACTTAGTATCTTTTTTGTGGTTTGAAGAAAACTTTCAAGTTGTTATGTGAATTACAAAAATTCTGTTACAGCATAAAACCACAGGAATACATTTGAAGGCCTGAAGGTCAGAGGAGTTTTGATCATTTAATGCACGCTACCTTCGTTTTGCAGAAGTAAATAAATTGGTTCTGCAACAAGCAAAGAGTTTTTTGCATTTTTGCTCTTCCTTCTTAAAGCACTATAGAAATCTACAGACACTGAATGAATTTGTCCTTAATACTGCAGTCAAGGTTACTAAACAGTACAAAAAGAATGGATTGAATGGTCAAAGTCTTGCACAACTGAAAAGCAAACAGACATTCTCTAACAGCCAGTGAATTATTTTTATAAGAAAAATGTAATAATCTGACTTCTACCTAAAAACACTAAATTAACAAAAAGGCCTAAACAAAAAAAAAAAAATGCCCTCCAAAACCATCTAGGAGAAGCAGAATACTTCCTGTCAGCAGTCCTATTGTTCAGCTGTGACCCCAGCGTTCTTCTTTTTCAGCACTAATAATCTCCTGTGAGGAGTGGCAGAGGACTCCGGGTTCTTCTAGTTTGGAGAAAAGGAGGCTGATGGGTGACCTCATTGCTCCCTACAGCTCCTCAAAGGTGGGGAAAGTGGAGAGGGAGGTTCTTATCTCTGGTCTCTGGCATCCAGTGACAAGACACATGGGGATGGTTCAAAGCTGCACTGGAGAGTTTTAGACTGGATTTTGGGAAGCATTTCTTCACCATGAGGGTGGTCAAACACTGGAACAGGCTTCCTGCTGAGGTGGTTAACACCCTGAGTCTGTTGGTGTTTAGAAGGCTTTTGAACAAATGCCCTTAACATGCTTTAACCTGTGGTCAAACCCAAAGAGGTCAGATGGCTAGACTAGATAATCACTGTTAGATCCCCTCCAAGTGAGGCTATTCTCTTCTATGCTATATGTGTTTTCAGTTGCAAAGCAGACAGTCATTAATAAGAGTTTATCATTTTCTATAAGGTAGACTTATAACAGTGTTATAATCAACTGAAAAAAAAGGAAACCATGGTCTTTCGAAATTTGTTGCACAATGCCTTCATCCTGTTTTCCAACTACAAAAGGCATTGGAAACGCTAATGAATTACTGTTGCTGAATAATGCCATCTATGAGCTATGACCTCAAATAGATAATGACTTGCCCATATATAGATAGTTTAAAAGGAAAAAGTCAATCCACATGTCACAATGTAACAAAAGTGGAGATGCATTTCTACACGGCAATTAGCAAAATTATTTTTGTCAAAACTAGCCTGGTTTTGGGTGGAATCATATGAAACGAAAATAACTCACCCACTGTCAAAATAGGAAGAATAGATTACTAAAGTATGAAAATCTGCTTTTTTCAAAACAATATGAAAAAGGCTTTATCAGTTATCTTTGCATCCCCTCAGAAAAAAATACTAAGGATAGAAAAGCTAAAACCCCCACTTACATGCCAAGTTCCAGCATATCTTGGCATATATGATGCAGAACAAAAAAGAACATTTCCTTTCTGAGATTAACTTTGCTGCAATTCTATTCCAAGGGACATAAATCCATTAAAAAAACAAAACAGTTCTTACAACATTATGTAAGAAGTCTAACACATAGGTACAATTCATCCCTCAAAAATAATTGGCTTCTATCCTACTGTGTCAAATTTATGTTTTTTGATAGTACCTAATACACGTGAAGAAATTACATAAAAAATAAAGAAAACTTTACTACTTCTAGTTGGCACCTGTCATTAATCAACAACTTAAGTTTAGGTAGGAATTTTCACATAAATTGAAATTTCTTGTGAAATGGACAAGAGAGAATCCAAGTGAGGATATTTTAATCTCAATTTGTCTCTTTTGCTTCTTTTCACTGACATTTTTACTATTTCCCTGTGTATATAAAACAAAAAAGATTAAAGTTCTGTTAAGATTTTGTCGTAATTATCCTTTGACAAATAGAATACCACAACAGTGAACCAAATGAGTTTGCCTCTTTCCTACCTGAAGATCTGAAGAAACAGAACTGCCCCGAACAGAGTCTTTTGGCAAAACTGGACTTGTGCTTTTCTCCTCATCTGATGACATTCTGCACAAACTTAGTCTATAAAACAGTAGAAGCTGAACTTCATTTTTCAGTTTGGTATGTTTACCATCTGCTCATCAACATTTTCCCCAGAAACAGAGATTCTGCTGTAGAAACTACACCGATGCCCATTCTGTGGGCCAAACTGATTGCATAGTCTCATTATACAACACTAGGTTAGAAACTGCCTGATCCAAACCAAACTCAAAACCATGAAAAGTCTTCCATTGATTTTAAAAGAAAATAATGGAAGACCCAAAGGCAGCAGTGTAAAAGTTCTCTAATTTTATATTGACTGAATAAGTTTATTACCTACTGCTTCATGATACACAATATAAGATTTGAAATCAATAATAAATACACTGCTAGAGAAAAAAAGAAGAGGGCAGACATACAAAGGATAACAGAAGCCTTAATTTACAGATACATACCTGTGTCAATTACTCCTTCTTATTTGCAATGCATTGTTTTGGAGCTTACCAACATGTTTACAAAATTCCCATAGTGACATACCAATGATTAAGCTACACTGTTATTTCCCCCCCCATCCCCGCCCCAACTACTTCAACCGTAGCCCAAGACAAGATGATGCCCTGAACACTCCAGTCAATTTCCTGAAGCCTTCATCTTCTGGCCAACACAGGTCAAGAGAGGTTCTCCTCCTCCTCTACTCTGCCCTTGTGAGACCACATCTGGAATATTGTGTCCAGTTCTGGGCCTCTCAGTTCAAGAAGGACGGGGAGCTCCTGGAGACAGTTCAGGGCAGGGCCACAAAGATGATGGAGCAGAGCATCTCCCTTATGATGAAAGGCTGAGGGAGCTGGGGCTCTTCAGCTTGGAGGAGACTGAGGGGTGATCTCATTAATATTTACAAATATGTAAAGGGTGGGTGTCAGGAGAATGGAACCAGGCTGTTCTCAGTGATAGCCAATGGACAAGGGGCAATGAGTACAAGCTGGAACATAAGAGCTTCCAAAAAGACATGAGGGAAAACTTGTTCACTATGAGGGTGAGGGAGCACTGGACAGGCTGCCCAGATGGGTTGTGGAGTCTCCTTCTCTGGAGACATTCAAAATCCACCTGGATGAGTTCCTCTGTGACCTACTCTAGGTGGTCCTGCTCTGGCAGGAGGGTTGGACTGGATGATCTTTCAAGGTCCCTTCCAATCCTTCTGTGATTCTGTGATACAGACCCAGGAAGACGAACAGATGTAAGGACAGGCAATGCCTTTGGTTCAGGTAACGTCAATAATTTCAGCACTTTCTATGCAAGGCAGTGAGGTATCGTTTGAACATTTGGGAGGGAAGCAGGTGATGTTATTGAACTGATAAGAAACTTGAAGACTTTCTGAAAGATTTTCCAATGCACTGTACCCTTTTGTAAGTCCTCTAATGCAGAATAGAAGCTCTTGTGATAAAACTTGATAGGCTATGGGGAAAAAAACTCTAAAACATACGAGAGGGAATGAAAGTAATTGCAGAATGGGTGGGAACTGAATATTAAGCCAGGTGAATTTGTTAACAGATGAACGGCAGAGTGATATAATTGCCTGATGCACATGTAAAGCAATCATCAGGCACATTGAGCGGGGAGCTATTAGCAGAGAGTAAGCATGGGAAGAAAACCACCATAAATAACTAAGAGGAACTGACTGTATGAGGTAGCAAAAAATCATGCAAGGAAAATTCATTTTTAACAGAGATCTTTAGAATTGTCAATTATAATAGTCTTACTTGGTTCTTTTAACAGATTCATTTTCTCACAGAAATGCTGGTTTTAAATTGCTAGTTGTACTGTCATTAAATGGCAGGAACATTCTTCCTTAAGCATCATAAACATATTTCAAAAATATCTCTTAAAATCTCATATTTTTCTACATAAGAACACAGATGTAAATTGTCTTTTTGTTCTTTGAATTACTCTTGATGCTGATTCTTCCCGTACCACAAAGTCTCTCACTATCACAGGTACCTATACCTATCAGAGTGGGAAATTTGTTTCTATGTTGAAAATGGACATGTAGAAACTAGTAGAAAGACAATTTCAAATTTTTAGATTACTTATAGCCAAGGTTCAAAAGACATGATCACTGGCTCCCTAATTCCTGCTAATCCCTAATATACCAAAATATGAAGTCTCAAGGAGGTTTTATTGCTTCATACTGGTGTGTTGGTAAGATAAGAAATGTGAGTAAAGAAATACTAGCTTCCTCATGTCTTCCATTTTCACCATCTCCTGCTCTAATGGTTTTCTTCTTTCTTCTGTCTCACAAATTACCCCTTACCTGTTCCTTTGGTTTTGGGCTTTCTATCTAATCAAATAACTTTATACTAACACTGCTCTTTCATTTTGTCAATAAATTATTTTAATAGTCTAAACCTTACTTCTTCAGGGAACTTAAAAAGTCAGCTTCAACTCTATATGCCTTTACAATTACACAGTTTCTCAGGTTGTGGGTTCTGACTATCCTAGAAGTCCTGCAGGTATTCAAACATGGGGGAACGGCGTGGGGAGCATTAAGGAGGGCACAAACTATCTAGTACTTACAGGAATCAGACAGAAATTACAAATGCTGTTCTCTTCCCCTTTCAGAACCCTTAAAAAGAACCAAACTACCATCAATTCTTCTGACAAACGGGAGGCCAAATGGAGTTTCATGTGAACAATTATTAGTCCAAGAAAGTGGAAGAGAAGGGTTTCTTCCTGAAAGTTTCTTCAATAACTGAAGACCACCATCCTGACTTCTGTTTTCAGTTTGCTGAGACCATGCTCTCAACACTCAGTCTACTGCATCTACTTCTATGCTTACCACTGAAAATACACTACAATTTGTGGTCTTTCTAAACTAAAAAGGTTTCTTTGTCACAAGAAATAGTACCTCTCTACTCCAGGACACTCTTCCCTTCAAATCTGTAGCTGCAGCTCATCTGATTGACACTATCTTGTAAGAGTCACTCACCATCACCCCAAGCTCAGTGTGTTTGCCTCCTCTTCCCATCCCTTTCCTTTATACCCATGAATTCTCCCTCTGCTGCATTTGTCCATCCAGTCTCCACCTGACTGCCTCTACTGACTTGAATCTGGCTTTAGATTCCACTAACAGGTTACTACTTAAAGTTTGAGCTTCCTCCACGCTTTTATGTTTTGCTTGTTTGCACATCTACTGTTTGCATCTAAAGCCCAGCCTCAAATTTTGATTATTGCACTAGTTCAGTGAAAATCCTGGTAAAAATGCTAGAAATCTGCTTGCAGACATCACTGGCACATTATGCTAAGAATAACTTCTCTGCTTTGATCTCCACTAACAAGCACTAAGTTCAAGAGATTGTATAAGTTTCTGAAAGAGAAATCAAGGGACATTAAGTAAGAAATCATCTTGGAGTCAAGAAGTTAATTTGCCAAGCTGCAAATCATTGTATTGTGAGACGCAAGTCAGAGGAGCATCCTCACACCTACCATTGTCTTCTTTCCTTCCCCTGGTGTCTGTCAAAACATCTAACTGACTTCACTAAAGAAAGATTTCTGTTAATAGCAGTAGTTTCTTCCAAACCAAAAGTGTACAGCTACGATGCTTAAGATAGCTACCATTACAAGCAGTATGCAGCTTTAAAGACCTTAGGTCTCACTCATCATGCCTTAGGTCCCATTCTTAGTTTTGAACTTTAGCTGTGCTTAGGATTTTGTGGGGCTTCGAGTTTGTTTTTGACTACAAGGGATGCTTTCAAAATACTTTAACGCTGCACCCTGACCAGAGGACTCAACAACTAGGAAAGAGAACTACTGCATCTCCCAGCATACGCAGGACATACTCTTTCCCCTTAACTGCATCCTCGTGGAAAGCTTCCCAATACAGCATTTCTGCAGCTACACTTGCAAGGCTGATACTACTGACCACCGCCGTCAGGTCCGCTGGCGACAGCACTGGCGAGCCGCAGGGTGTCACATAGGCCCTCCGGAGACACACGGGTGGGCGGGCTGGACGACTCCACGTATGGAAACGAGAGACTTTTTTAAACAAGGTCTCTCAGGCGCCAGCCCAGCTACCCGCGGCAAGGGGTGCCCGTCAGCCCCCTTAGAGGGCTACGAGAAGCCCGAGGGTGGGGTCAGCGAGGAAGCCGCCAGATGGGAACGCGGGGCGTCACGCAGAAGGTAGTGTAGCAGGTGCGACACCGGCAGGCACAGCAGGCGCGGCCGCCCCCCGCAGCCCCCTCTCACCTGCCGACAGCGGCCACCCCTGCCACTGCCACCGGCCGTTTCAAACTGCCCCAGCGGAAGGAGACGCACCTCTCTGATAGGCTCAACGGTCCGTTACAAAGCATTCTCCTATTGGGCACTTCGGCGGCAAAGCGACCAATTAAATTGTTCCGCCAGACCATGCCACCGCCCTCCCTTTCTATTCGCGCGCTGATTGGCGGGCGGCTGCCGGCGGGGGCGGGGTGGCGCAGCAGTGTCGTTATGGGCGGGGGCAGGGGAAGGGGCGGAGCGTCTCGCCTCCCAACGTCCCGCGCTCCGGTCCCGCCTCCCCACGTTCCGCCTCCCCACGTTCCGCCCTCCGGTCCCGCCTCCCCACGTTCCGCCTCCCCACGTTCCGCCCTCCGGTCCCGCCTCCCCCGTCCCGCGCCCGTCACCCAGTGCCGAGGCGGGGCTGCGGTCGTCCCAGTATGCCCTGGGCACGTAGGGGGCGGTGCTAGGCGGGCTTGGGGTGGTGAAGTGTTCTGCGCGGTGGAGAGCGGCTGCTGAGGGGTAGTCCTGTGGAGAATTTAAGGTTAAAAACAGAGGTAGAACAGCTTTATTTTTAGCGGTCTCCACCTATGCCATTTGTGGAGCTAGAAAGCCTCCCCAGGCAGGTGCTTTTGCTAGCAGAGAAAACGTGTATTTGATTCTTTGCTTGGGTGATACTGTACCGCGTTACAAGCGTGATCTGGGTTTTGGGTGGTGATTTGGATTTCGGCGAGAGAATTGCAAACAAAGGGTTTAAAGTATCAAAAGTGCCACTCTCTCGAGCGAGAATCTTCAAAATCAGCGTGAGAGGCAGCCGGAGGAGGGAGCCTCACGGTACCAAGAGCGGTTTTGGCTTTAGATTGTGGGACCATGCAGATAAACTTGAAAACAATTTCTGCAAGTCCTCAGTGCCCAGATTTAGACTTTTTCCTTTATTAACTGAGAAATTAATATTACAGTGAACACCCCTTTGGCACCCGTAAGTATGAGGATGAGCTAAAAGGAGTACATGCTAATCATATAGAACTCTCCTCCCAAAACATGACAAATGTCACCTAAATGTTGCTTGTGTGTGAGGTAGGCAGTAATAGGCAGGTGGTTCATTTTCTGAAGGGCATATAAGCTGTGTTTTGTTTCTTGATGTGCGTGTGTCAGCAGAAGCAACTACCCCATGCACACAATGTTAAAGGAATGCCTGCTTTCTAATACTAAATTGAGTGTTAGAGAAACCCTTCCTGAGAGGTTTTTGGTAACAGTTTAATCAACTTTTTCAGTGCAGTTACAGGAAGAGCTCTGGGCTTACTGTTTCTACCATTTCCTTACAATCCAGCCTTTCTAGAAAACCTCTTATAGGCAGACATGCTAAATGAATTCAAGTTTTAAATTTGGGCTACCTTGTGACAGAGATATGTGTATCACCCCTTATCTGAGGGGAGACCTTTCTGTGAGGATGAGGAGGCACTGGAATGGGCTGCCCAGAGGTTGTGGAGTCTCCTTATCTGGAAATTTCCAAACCTGTCTGGACATGTTGGTCTGTGACTTGATTGAGGGGGGACTTTAACAGGGGGATAAACTAGATTATCTCTTCTGGAAGTCCCTTCCAATTCGTACCATTTTGTAATTGTATGATCTGAGAAAAAGTTATTGGGTCAGCAATTGGAGCAGTAACCGCTGATTCTGATCAGAAAGAGAACTGCTTTCATTGCTGCTCTATCAGGGCTTTAATAATCAGAAATTCAACACCAGTTTTTAAAGATTTTCTGTCAGGCATTAAGGAGTAGAGTCTTTCTGTTTGACATCCTTCATTTATCCTGATATGCTCTTAATTGTTCTTTCAGTAATGCAAGCTGTGACATAGAAAATATTTTCAAATCTTTCAGTTTACAGCACTGGCTACAATATAGCTGTACCATCACAAACAAACGTCATCAGTGTCGAGTGCTTTTTCTTCTTCCCACTCAGGTCTTACACATAGGAAACAGGATCAAACCCAAGACTTCAGTTCCTCATTTTACTGTACTTTTCAAACTATGTAAGATATATTAATGCAAAAATGTCACTTCTAAAACAAAAAAATAACACCACAACTTCTGCTGCTGAATGGTTTTAAATTATCCCAGAGATGGTTTAGAAATTAGTAGGCTAGTAGAAACATGATCTTTGTGCTTTTTTTTTTTTTTAGTTTTTAACAGATTTTTCTTTTTTCAAGAATTTCAAGATAAATATTTTTATCATACATATATGAGATGCATTTTTTACATTTTGTAATTTCCTTCCTTTTATATATGTTATATTGTTTTCCATTATATTTCTAGCCAGTTAATGTATTTCCAATGCAAAATTGATTGCCTAAATCTCATATCAAGGTTAGCCTTAATCACAACTAGGTGGCTGATGTCTGTATATGCATTAATATAAGGTATTTCCTTACCCCAGCCATATGCTTTCATGCAGTAAACTAAATGAATAATTCCTACTTTTCTGAAACCTTATCTTTAATTTCAGCCACACTTCAGTCTGTAGCACATAACCAGAAAATACCAGATTTAACAGAAAACATTTCCCCTTGTCAGCCTCAATTCTCTGTTCTAGTAATCTACACAGTAACTAACTTGAGGTATTCTGGTTTTCTAAAGATTTAATCATCATTTCAATGTTACAGTATCTGAAGAGAGATACTGGCTTTGTTAGTGTTAAATGCTTTAGCAATTGGGACTTACCAACATTTGACTTTCATTTAGGCTTAGGAGCCCAACAAGTAAAGTAAATTTTCATATTTTTCTGTAAATTTCTCATTCTAACTATACCTAGAATCTTTCCTAAATTATAATAAGTTAAATATCTTTGTGGTAGTTGTGGATAGGGTAGAGTTAGTTTACTTTATAGTAACTGATACAGGGCTGTGTGTTGGTTTTGTGTTGAAAACAGCCTTGATAACACTGGGATGTTATTGCTGAGCAGCGCTTGCACAGAGTCAAGGCCTTTTCTGCTTCTCACACCACAACACCAGCAAGTGGGCTGGGGGTGCACAAGAAGCTGGGAGGGTACACAGCTGATCCCAATGGCATTTCTTGTCTGAGACTTTTGATGAGACCTTCCATTGACAAAAGCAACAACTGTATGATTTTATTTGCTGCACATATCCTTTATTAGACTCTTATGGTGACTGAAAATGGGAAAGGGGTTAAGTTCAGTTTTGAATATAGCAGGTTTTGAAGATTTGTGTCATTCTCAGTTATTGTGAGGCTTCAAGGAAGGGAATGGAGGCTGTTAATCTGTAGGTCTGACTGGCTGGTCATGTTTTTGTGATCTGTATGGAATTTGTTTAAGAATAACTTGGAGACATGTTTGGAGTTAAGATGTAGAGAAAGCAGCAACAGAGGGCTGTTTTTATCTGCAGCATCTGTTATGGTTTGCATGATTTGATGCACAAAAACTTCAGCCTGACTCCTTGTTACTGTGCAGTGATTGTGTTTTGCTAAGGCTTACCATGATATTTGTTCAGTCTAGTTTCCAGAAAAGGGGAATGGAAGGACTGCATTTGCTGATGGGTTGTAGTAAGCATGAAGGACTGGATGATTTCAGAGAAAATTCTTTTAAAAATTGATTTGGTTGTAAGCAAGTATGGTTCTTTAGTTCCACTTTGGATTAAATTTGAGGTAAAGAGGAATTGCATTTTTTCAGAAACATAGAATCTTAAGGATTGGAAGGGACCTTGAAAGATCATCTAGTCCAACCCCTCTCCCAGAGCAGGACCACTTAGAGTAGGTCATATGATCAGGAAGAACACTGGCCTCAGGGCTTGCCCCAGCACCATTCCTATTTTTTCAAATGCTAAACTGAAGCTGACATCCAGCTGTAATCACATCTTGAAGACTAATGCCTACATCAAAGCAATGCATAATATATTTTCCCTTGCCACAATCGGCTTATTTGCAAGGTCGCAGATCAGGGAGGATTTTGTAATAAGTGAAAGTATTACTGGACCAAAAAGAATAGTGTCTTTACTGTGCCCTAACATGAATTTGTAGGATTAGACTATCCCTACACTCTTAAAAAAGAGTCGTGATGAATAATAGTGTTTGTCGCCTGGCTGAGCTGGCATCCATTTTAAAGGGTAAGAGGCATGGTGGCATGTGTTGTCAAGAAGCATGGCAGGATGTCTAGCTGAAGGACTTCCTCTACATGTCTCTAGTATTTAAGAGGCAACATACTTAAGAGTAGGAGAAACTCTTCCAAAGAGCCAGTCTAGATCACCAAATCCAAACAAACCTTTCTGATCCCTCCAAGTACTAAAAATGAGTCTCCACATTTAGGTATTTGTTTGGTGTTTGAAATAAGGTTGTGTGAATATTTTGAAATGCTTCTCAACATCTAATTTTTTGACAAGGCTTATGTTTGTCTGGTGTACTTTAGTGAAAATGCATAAATGGCTTGTCTCAGACCAAATAATGTAAGAGCACTCAAAACAGATGACATATGCTTCTATCATACTCTTCCTGCTAATTTGTGTTTCACACTGCTGGTGTAAAAAATATGCTGCATGAAATAGTTAAAAAAATACATGACTACCATTGACACATAAATTTCAGCCTTTAAATGTGTGTTTAGTGTTCAGTTTTACATCTTTGGAAAATATGCAGACACTTGAAATTTAAGAAGGTTGCAATGGATACTCAAACCAGTCCTTGTGAAGCAAACATCTACTGCTACTTTGTAATTAGATGGATAAAACGCAAAGGAGATCAAATGGTATAAAGCTGGTTATTAGTATAAAGAGAAAATTGTAGGTAGTTAGAGCAATTAAATGACAATAATTACCCTACACCCACACTGTGGATTTTGTGGAGTAGCTGATAAAACTTTCTGTCCAAACTTCCTGATTCTGAATTGTGTATAAAAAATACCAGTCATCTTTCATGTTGGATTCTCTAGTACAGTAGAATATATGGTTATTTTCACAGAGAGAATGAAATTTTTCTCTGCTTTGTGGCCACACAGATTTATATGCGGTTCTAGCCAAGCAAATGCCACAGCTGTGATATGAGCCAGGAAAATTGCAGTCGTCTGTGCAGAATCACAGAATCATTATGGTTGGAAAAGACCTTTAAGATCATCAAGTCCAACCACTAACCTAACACTGCCATGCCCATCACTAAACCACGTCCCTCACCACCTCATCTATATATCTGATATCTCTAGGGGTGGTGACTCCGTCACCTCCCTGGGCAGCCCATTCCAATGCTTAATAACACTTTTGGTGAAAAAGTTCTTCTTTATGTCTAATCTAAACCTCCCTTGGTGCAGCTTCAACCCATTTCTTTGTGCAGGCTAGGAATTAGTTTTGGAACTGTTACTATTCCATGCTTTTTTTGAAGGCAATAGGGAGAAGGAAGGCAGGAAGAAGGTTGAACTGATTTAATAACATTAGCCCATCTGATGTCAAAAGGTCATCTCTTTATTGCTTGAAACAGTGTTTTTAAAGATTCAAAGTACAAAGAAGACAGTCTAGTCTATGTGAAATATTCTTGAATGTTTGTGTTGATCATAGTTCTATAGCTTGTTGAAGCACCTTTTCAGGGGTTTCTTCTTATCTATCATGATTACTGTGATGAAAAAGCAGATGCTTTGTTGTAAGTTCAGTTTGGATACTGGAGTGATTATGGTTTTGCTCTATTAGATTAACTATTTGGCTGTTTATGATGTGAACACAAGATCTGGCTTCTCTCATGTGCAGTGTTGGATGAAACTCTAGCCTTTGTGTAGATCTCTGCCTTGAACAATACAGTCTCACAATCTCATTTCTGCTCCAGGGCTCTGCATATGCCTCAGACAGAAGCAGTGAGTGTCTGGAGGCAGAGAGCCAGGCAGAAGGCATCGAGCTGCATCTTCCAGGCCTTTACTTTCTGAAGGTTTTTATGTTATGACTGCTGCCTTGTGCAGTGGGGCCTTTATAATTATGTGGTCCAAAACGATTCCTTTTCTATCATGTGAATTGAAATATTAAATATAGCTGATTAGCAGACTCAAAGTTTTTCATTCCAACTGAAATAGAGAGACATTCAAAATATCAGCATTTTGTACACAATTGTAATCCTAATTTTAGACAAAAAATTATGGCTGAAGACAATGCACATGGGCACTGTGACAGTGCAGTTCTACATATTTTGGACACTACCAGCATTCTTTTCTTGTGATAATGACGGTAGCAGCAATAATCATACCATAGAATCATAGAATGGTAGAATGGTAGGGGTTTGAAGGGAACTTTAGAGATCATCTAGTCCAACTCTCCTGCAGAAGCACGTTCACCTAGATCAGGTCACATAGGAATACGTGCAGGTGACTCTTGAAGACCTCCAAGGAAGAAGACTCCACACCCTCCCTGAGCAGCCTGTGTCAGGGCTGCCTCACCCTTACAGTAAAATAGTTTTTTCTTATGTTTAAATGGAACTTTTTGTGTTCCAGCTTCATCCCATTACCCCTTGTCCTGTGGCTAGGTATAATAGAAAAAAAAACCCCTCCTGATACCCACTATTTAGATATTTGTAAATATTAATGAGACCTGCCCTCCGTCTCCTCCAGACTAAACAGCCCCAGTTCCCTCAGCCTTTCCTCATAAGGAAGATGCTTCAGTCCCCTGAATACCCTGAGAATATTGAATACTGCAGTGTTATCTTCTTTCTAATATCCTGCTCTCTCCTTGTAGAAATGCTATTCAATGTCATCTGTCATATAATGGTTGTGCTTTTATCCAATACATATCCTTTTCAGACAAAACATGTGGATTGGCATTAGTATTGAGAGATTGCAAACAGTCTGGAGTCTCCTGTTTGCTATGTCTCATAATACATTCTCCCTTTTTTTTTTTTCCCCACAGATTTATCAGCTCATAGCTTTACAGACACTTACAGAACAATGCTGATGAGCCCGTACATGCTATAGATCTCTTAAGTGTGTTCATACAGACTTAAGAATTTCTCCTAAGGCATCTGAATTTTTTCACTTGAATAAAGTTTTCCACATCAGTCAGTCAGTCAGTCAGTCAATCTTTTCCATCAGTAATAGAACCTATCATGACTAAATTTATAAACAGATTTCACACAAATTGCAAGAAAAGTTTTCCTTCCATAATGACTTATTGGCATATTAGATAAAGATTTCTAGTTACTTGGAGAAAAGTGAATCTCTTACAGTGCATTGAGTAATATCTGTTTTTCAAACTTCAGACTTTTCCAACATGATACCACATATGAAAATGGATCTGTAGGCTTTGGATGAATGTAAGAAGAATGCTTTCCTCAAGATTATTTAGTCTTCCTTTGGCAGACTTCTTTTGTCAAACTAGAGAAATACCAGCAGCTTCTGCTGGTATTCAGTGGGAGAAATGGAAGACCAGCTTAAAAGGAAGGCATTTCAATGATATTTCGGTTCCCAAATATTGAAAAGAATTGGAATGGAAGATGCCTGAATATTCTTGCTTGCACTTTGTGTTCTAAACTCCATTCTGTGGCTGTATCTGGCTTCATTAATAAGCTCCTCCTCTATGACAAATAATGGTAGCACTACAGTGACTAGAATATACTATTTTGGTAAAAAATATCTGTATACTAAGTATCTGTTAAGTATCTAAGTACTTAGCAGCAATCACAGAATCACAGAATCTTAAGGATTGGAAGGGACTTTGAAAGATCATCTAATCCAACCCCCTTGCCAGAACAGGACCACCTAGAGTAGGTCACACAGGAACTCGTCCAGGCAATGTGTTGTTTATATTTTTAGTAGTTAAAATAATTTATTTTGCAAACTTCTGAATTGGAAAAAAAGATAAGCAGCTTGATAAAATTTTACAGTGCCATGGACACTCTGCATAAAGCAGCTTTTAAGTCATGGAGTCACAGTTATGCTTCCTGCTACAAGAAAAGCTCTTGAATTCATGCAAAAAAGATTTGTCAACATTTTTACCAAAAAGTAAATGTACCTGGAATATTTTTTGGTCATGCTGTTTTTCTCTTTTTAAACTGCAGAGAACAGGTGATCAGTTAAATCTGTTCCCATAGGAAATCAAAAGATGACATCCCTCAATATCTTTCAGTGACAGGGTGCTCATGTACAATATATTTGTGATGACACATTCTGCTGCAGGGGCAGTAGAACACTGCTGTGCTTTGGAGTATTGAATGAACATAAAATGCACAGCATCACCTTCTTTCAAGACTACCATTAAGGCAGCCCATAAATCTGCTATTGAAAATCCTATCTAAAGAATGAATACTGATTTTGGTTTGGCATTTGTTACTCACCACAGCATATAAGGTTTTAAAGAAAGATAAAAACGTGTTTCTTATAGGAAAGCAGTTGGCAGCAATTAAACTGTTTTCTTTGAAAATAAGTAAAAGGTTTTCGAACATGATTTATAGTAACAATCTTTCCCTAAGGAAAATGCTAGTTTTATAAGTAACAATTATGATGTTAATTGCTGCCTTTAAAAAATCTGCACTCTGTACTTGCTTTACTATTTTTAAGAGTTTTTTTGTGCTATGGAATATTAGGCAGGTTATTTGAATGAGATTTCTTTTACAAAGCACAGATTCACTGGGTGAAGGGCATGCAAGAAAATCTTGAAATGATTAATGTGAAGCAGGCTTTCATCCTCCCTCTAAGAGCAGCTTGTTTATGTGAGTGACGACATAACACTATAATATTTCAGCATCTCTCCAGCATTTTATGGCAGGATCAATATGTTGTCTGTTGACAATTGTAAACATGTAGGTATGAATTCTGTTTTGAGTGCTTCTAACTCCTTTGCTTGTAGCCGTCACTCCATCTGTCCCTATTCTCAGGTAAATCCTGCAGTCCCTGTGGTTGCCTTTTCTGCTGACTGAAGGACAGTTTCTTTCTTCCGAGATGATCTCTTCCCAACTCGTGAGTCAGCAAGCAACGGAGCTGACGACATTGCCGGCATGGGCCACGTACAGATAAGCCTCTGCAGTGACGCAGCCTTTGCTCATACGAGACTCAGCAAGGATTTTTACATCACCTCTACACCAGGGGGCAACATATCATGCTGCTCTGCTCTTGAGCTGGATATCAAGAAACATACAACCCATATGCAGCATCCTGTAGAATTCCTCATTTATTCATATTATGTCCAGTACTAATCCCCCTGACCTCTCAGCTCCTTTATTTAGCTTTAAAGGAGCTTTGCTTCTACAATCAGCTTGAGTTATTCCACAAGAGGTGTTGTGACATTCAGCTGCAGAATAGCTCTACAGACATATCGCAGGACTCAGTGTATATTAGGATAAAGATTACTAGACTGAAGCTCAAACTTGCATTGCTTAAGACGTGTAGAAATACAAAGCTGTCTAAACTCCACTGTCAGTTGTTCTATTATGCTCTCCAGGATGAGAAACTGACAAAGGTCACTTTAGTCAGTTTGGTCCCTCTTTTAGAATCATAGAGTCAAAAAATGGCAGGGGTTGGAAGGGACCTCTAGAGATCATCTAACCCAACCCACCTGATAAAGGAGGTTCTCCTCAATTAGATGGCACAGGATGGCCAACTGTATATTGCTGGCTGTTCTCACAGCCAGCTGATCCATTACGGGTAAAACTGGCTCCATTACAGCAGAGATCTAGCTCACAATTAGAGGAAGCTAACAGGAACTAAGGAACTGAGACAACAATTAGGCTCAACATCACTGCACTAGCTAACCTTACTCCTGATGATCTGCACTGAGATGCCTAAGAATCTTACTGGCCAAGCTCTGGAAGTTACAGTTTCTTCACACATTACTTTAAGACCAACTGTTTGTTAAGCTAGTGGGCCTGTTCTACGTGAATGAAGGAAAGGAATGGCTTGTGACTTGTAAATATTTTCAAATATCCAATAGTATCTTCAAAGCAAGTTCACACAAACTGATCAGCTCCACATACAGGGAACGTTCACAGCTTCTACCACTTTTGAAAGGCTTTGAGTGGAAGTGAGAGTGGAGTACCATTCTATCAAATACTTCTTTATGTTGTAATCAGCACATCCAAATGGGCACATGCAAAATTATCAGCTGTTTTGAAAAGTCTAAGATTGCAATTCTTTACCTTTCTATTTGACAGTTTCTTAAAGCTCTGCAACACTACTGAAGAATGATATTTAGCTATTTCATCATCAAATAGAATTTGAATATCAAACCATGATTGAGAACTATCAGTGGTAGGAATACAAGGATAACTCAAAACTTCCACTCCATCAGGCCTCTATTTGTTCCACAGAATGAATTCTCGCAGAAAGCATTGCTTCCTCTCTTCATTCGCTTTTCTCCTTTTTCAAAATGTGGGACAAATATTTGCTGTAAAATTACTTTTTGAAATTTCACATATCTCCCCAAGAAAAGCTGTCTTTCCCCAAAAGTGTTCCCAAAGTACCTAGAAATCCACAAAATTGGACCCAAACCCCTAAATTTGTTGCTAAGCAAGAGTCTATGAAAAGAATTGTTAAACAAAGAAATCATTACACAGGCTATCAAACAAAATGAAAGTGACAAATTCTAAGCATGATTCCTCCAGTACACATTTTCAGGTGCTTTCATATTAGCTATTTTGGGAAAGGAGACAACACAAAGCAAACTATGCAAATGCTCAGAGGATCTGTATTTATGTGAACATTATGAAATCCAAAGGGGACTTCACAGTGACATCAATTTATGCAGACAGGGAGGAGCATGGCACAGTGTAAAAGTACTAACTCAAATACCCATAACCAAATTAGAAGACATGTTAATAATAAACATTCTGTAATAGGAAGATAAGTGAGATCAGATAAAAGGGTAAAAATAGTTTTTACTTCATGTGAATGCTAAAAACCATGTCATCTCAAGGGGAAAAAAAATGTAATAAGGTTGACAAGTATAACCGTCACATTAGTACTGTCTACTAGAAGAAGCTGTATCAGAATATTCTGGAGATGGTCTGGCACTACAGAAGGTTTTTCTAAATGTGAAATTAACTGCTTAAGCACGCCTCTGTTCAGGTAAGTTACCATCAGACATTAGCGAAAAAGGGAAAATGTAGCTTTCAGAAGGTGTACTGGATCCACTCCAGTGCTTTAGAAATGTAG
This sequence comes from Colius striatus, assembly GCF_028858725.1. Taxonomy (NCBI): domain Eukaryota; kingdom Metazoa; phylum Chordata; class Aves; order Coliiformes; family Coliidae; genus Colius; species Colius striatus. The sequence continues at coordinate 50,212,048 of NC_084790.1, read as the reverse complement.
GCTTCTATGTGTGGTTAAGAAAAGAACAGAACTGTTAATCCCTCTCAAAATCACTAACAATCTATATACCTTGGAGAGTTCCCAGCCATGAGCAGAGTTAGGCATTTGCTTGGTTTCCCTAAGCTGTCCTTTCAAATTTACTATTTCTCAGTCTGTTGAGCTGCTAGCTGCTAGTCTTATTGAATGGTATTCATGACCCAAATGTAGCAGTAAATAAAATAGGGACACTTTGCTGTACATATTGCTACATTTTCTAGCAAAATTTCAAAGGGCTTCACAAACATATTAGGATATCAAGCAACAACCCAGAACTCCTTAATGACAGTTATTGTCTCTGTCAAGAACAGTAGATCTTTATCAAATATTAGCATGGATAGGCAGGAGTATCCCAGGAAACCCTGATTTTCTGTACACCAAAAAAAAAAAAAAAAAAAAAAAAAGAGAACAATGCCTGCCTAATGTTAGAAACAGACTTAGTCATTTTGACATTGAGAAAACCGAAGAGTCCATATTACTGAAGGGCTGGCCAAACCTCCCATCTGTGATTAAATATACAATAAAATTTAAACATTTCTATATTTAAAATTGTCCCTTAGGTACAACTAATGAGTTGCAGAGTTGACACCTTAGTGTCCTGTCTGCACTCAGTATACAGAAATCCAAACAGCATCTAGATATGTTATATTCTTGCCATATAATATCAGTGATTATAATACTTAATGTTCTGAACTAATGCCGTGCTACTTCTCTGACTGATCAGGAATAAAGAAGCAAAAAATACTTTTTGCATAACAATGTGAGTTTTCTTAAAGGTTACCAAGGCCACCAGCTAGTTAGAGTCTTAACACAATCTACTTAATCTCACATTTCAATTGCTTTCTTTAGAAGAAAGGAACAATGTTCTTTTCAAGACACACAAGTATCTTTACTTAAGAAGTAAAACTGAAATGATAAAACTGCAGCTTGAGACAACATGAAGAAGACATTTAAGATGCAATCTGAATGTCTTAATGACTAAAAATTAACTGTTTAAGGATTGTACAACAGTGGCTCAAAGTGTGTAAAGTCTCAACATAGATCAATGTTGGCCTTCTGTACACAGACTTGGGAGCTTTTTAACAAAGCTCTTTTTGATAAAAATCTATTTATGCATAGCATCTCAAATGGGGAATTTTAAAGCTTTAAGTCAAGTAAAGTCATAACATTTTAAAAACTAAAACCTATGAACTTGACGCAAACTCTAGAAAGGGTTAGAAATAAAGGAACGTATCTTAACTATGTCAGGCAACTGAAAGAAAATTGATTCCAACTATTACTCAGTTATCTCTTTTATTTCCAAGGTTTTAACCAAGACTTTATCTTTGAATAATCTGTTAATCATAAAACCGTAGAATGCAGGACTTCACATAGAATGTTACAGAAAATGTTCTTGCTGCATTATTAGTTACATCAGTAACGTTTATTCTACTTTCCTTTTGACACAAGTCATAATGAATGAACTACGACCTTCCTTTCCTGAATAATGTTTCTTAATCAAGTTTTTAGTTTCAAAAGGATTCTCCTCTATCCCGCAACAATTCCTATATGAAACTGATACAAATGAATACTCTTAGTTGATAATTTCATTGCATCTACAGGCAGAATTTGAAAAGTTTCAGTGGCAGGCATTTCAGAGACTTAGCAAGATTTCAGCATAAATCAAAACTTAGCACCTGGGTTTTAACTTTGTTACTACTCTACAGCAAAAAACTGTCCTCTTCTGTGGTGCTGCACTCCACAGCTGTGCTTATAGCACAGGAGCAACACCTGTATCAGCCTCAGAAATCTTCTGCTAAACGTTATACATTACCACAGGTTAAAACTGCTCAGTTTACACCAAAATCAGAATAGAAGTATTTATTAACAACATGCAATTAACCAGCAGTCAGTGAGCTGCATACTTGAGATTCAGCGACACAAGTAAATCACAGTGTTAGATGCATACAAAATGCTAATAAAACAATATTAGATACACACATAATGTTAATCTGCCACAAGACTACATGCACACAAAATGCTAATAAACCACAATATTAGATGCATATGAAATGAATAATAAACACATAAAAACCCAACATCCTACAACAATCCTCCTAAAAAGCTCTAATTACACACATATGAACACAGTTAATATGCACACATCTCTTTCTCACAGGACTTGTGAGAATTTACAAGCATACATGTCTCATCTGGGAATGTTAGTTCCCCTCCTTGCACATCTCTTACTAGAGGTGTGGGTGCTCTAGTTTTGTGTGTACCTGCTACTTCTCACAACCCACCAAATCACACACCAGCACAACAGCACCCAACAACTTCACATACAGACACCAAAAGTGTGGGTATGTGTTATTGCAGCCTGTATTGGCAGTTCACTGGCTGTATGCAAGCATCTCACAGGGTCTAACAGGGAGGATGCTTCTTGCTTAGGCACAGGTTTTAACAACAGCCGAGGAACTTCTCTGTTTTCCAGTCCAAGACATTTCCCTCCACATTACAAATTTCCATACTGCTCTTATGCTTCTTTTCAGGCTGTCTGCTTCTTTCAAGAGTCAATACATGCATCTATGATTCTGTTAAACTAAAGAAGCTATAGTGATCAATCTCCTAGTGTCAAATTCTCATGAAAACAAGATCATTAATATTGTCCCCTGATCTCTAAACTGAAAAAGAAACTTCTTTTCTCCCCACTCAACCTTCTCCTTCTGCACAACAGCACAGTAAGGACACCCTCACATCAATAAAGAACGAATTACTTCTCATTCACTTTAGATGTCTGCATCTGAACTAAGTACTTGAGTCCTGTAACATGTTTTAGATATCCACTTTTGGATGAAATCCTAAATGAAAGGATGAAATCCTAAAGGAAAAGCAAGGAGAGCCACTAAGACCAGGAGGAAAAGCAAGAGCCGCCAGGACCAGGCAGCTCTTGTGAGGGAGACGGTCCTGTCGGGAGGCAGAGCCGCAGCAACTGTGGGGGATTTAATCATCCCCCAGGGAGTGCGAGCGACCAGGATCACGGCGACCAGGGAGTGACGCGGCACCGAGGAGTGGCGCGGCAGTTCAGGCAGGCAGGGCGAGCAGGAAGGACGGGCGGGGAGCAACCCCATGGCCCGTTTAGAGAAACAGAAGTCAGAGAAGTGCCCCAGCTTCAGCTTCAACCTAGCAAAATGGTGAGCACTCACCTAAGGACTAAAGCCAAGGCTCAGGGCGACAAAACCCAGGTGCAGGTCAGTGCATCTACCCAAACAGAGCTGGTTAGTAGAGAAGCTTCAGTCCAGGTGGCGTGGAGGGAGTGTTCAGACTGCTTAGGGACCTATGCCTCTGAGGCAAAAATGTGTCATAGGTGCCCTCAAGTTCAGGAACTGCAGCATCTGGTGAAAGAGCTGCAGGAAACTGTGAGTAGGCTCTGTAGTACTAGACGGGAAGAAGTGGAGAAAGATGGAGGCTTCTGCAATCAGGTGCAAGCCTCCAGTGAATCCAGTAAGTCATGGACCCTGGTTACAAAAAAAGGAGGACAAAGGCTCATCTTCAAAGCCCTCCTTCTAGAGTGCTCACTATGAATAAGTATGAGGCACTGGCAAAAAGGGACTTCGACAAGCAAGCTCCAAAAGGGGAAAACCCACTAAGCAACCCATCAGCTGCTCCACCTGCAATAGGTAATGGCCACCATAGAAAGAGGCGACAGGTGCTTGTTGTCACTGCTAAGGGTCACTGAGAGACCCATCTGTGGAGCAGGTAGGGAGTCAAGAGAGGTGTGCTGCCTGCCTGGAGCCAAGATCAGGGATGTGGCCGAGAGAGTGCCACGGCTCATCAGGGATGCAGGCTACTACCCCCTACTTGTGTTCCATGTAGGTATGAATGATGTCATGAGGCATGACATCTCTAGGATCCAGATGGATTTTAAATCCTTGGGGAAGCAAGTAAAAGGTAGAGGGGCTCAGGTTATTTTCTCCTCTATCCTGTTCACTAGAGATAAAGGGGGAGTCTGCAATGGAAAAATCAGCCAAGTGAACTCCTGGCTGAGAGACTGGTGCCAGCGGGAAGGCTTTGGGTACTTTGACAATGGATCTTTCCTTGGGGACTACAGCTTCATAGGACGGGATGGGATTCCTCTCTCCCGTAAAGGCACTGGATTATTTGGGAGTAGACTAGCAAATTTTAATAAAGAGGTCTTTAAACTTGGGGGTTGGGAGGAGAATCAAAACAGAACAAGCTGTCCCCTCTAGCTGGGAAACAGGGCAGGACAGGGAATGCAATGATAAGTGCCCTTTATCTGCACACTGGGCTGAGATACGGAAGGCTGACCACCCTGAGAAAGAGCCAAACTGGGGAGGAACCTCCTGCACCCATCCAGGAGAACCTGTGTGTTTGAGTGAGCCCCTGCGCTGCCTCTACACCAATGCACACAGCCTGGGGAATAAGCAGGAGGAACTGGAGATGTGGGTGTGGATGTGGGGCTACGACCTCATTGCGGTCACAGAGACATGGTGGGACAGCTGCCATGACTGGATTTGTGTTGGCAAATGTGATTCTTTTGTTTGAGTTGTATAAAAACCCTGAAAATGATAACTAACAACGAAGCACATATGGAGGAGCTATCCCCCGTGTTTTCCCAGCGCTGCATAATAAAGAAGTGCCTGGCTTATCTGCATTCCTGTGTAGATAAGTTTTTTGCGATTGCGGATCCGTCAACATACCGAACTGTGCCTGGGTGGGGATGAGGAGCGGATAGAGTGCTTATGGGTAAAAATTAATGGGCAGGGCAAGGCAGGTGATATTATTGTAGGAGTCCACTACAGGCCACCTGATCAGGAGGAGGATGTGGATGAGGCCTTCTATGAACAGCTGGGAGCTGCCTCATGATCACAGTCCCTGGTCCTCATGGGGGACTTCAACCACCCTGATATTTGCTGGGATGGCCACACAGCCAAGCACACGCAGTCCAGGAGGTTCCTACAGATTGTTGACAACAACCTCCTGTCACAGATGATCGAGGAACCAACAAGGAGGGGTGTGCTGCTGGACCTGGTACTGACGAACAGAGAGGGCCTGGCTGGGGATGTGAAAGTTAGAGGTAACCTTGGCTGTAGCAACCATGAGATGGTAGAGTTCAAGATCCTGTGTGGAAAAGGCAGAGCACAAAGCAGGACCGTGACTCTGGATTTCAGGCGAGCCAACTTTGACCTCTTCAAAGATCTGCTTCAACAGATCTCATGGGATGTGATTCTAGATTGGAGAAGTGCCCATGAGAGCTGGTCAATCTTCAAGCACCACTTCCTCCAAACCCAGGATCAGTGTGTCCCAATGCACAAGAAAGGAAGAAAAGGAGGTAGGAGGCCTCCATGGATGAGTAAGGATCTGCTGGGACAACTCAGGCAGAAAGCAGCCATCTATGAGAGGTGAAAACAGGGGCTGGCTTCCTGGGAAGAGTATAGGAACGTTGCCAGGGCATGCAGGGGTGCAGCTAGGAAGACTACAGCCCTTCTAGAATTAAATTTAGCCAGGGAAATTAAGGACAGCAATAAGGTATTTTTCAAGTACATCAGCAGCAGAAGGATGGCGAGGGGGAATGTGGGCCCACTGCTAAACACTGAGGGTGCCCTGGTGTCTGAGGATGCAGAGAAGGCCGAAGTACTGAATGTCTTCTTTGCTTCAGTCTTTATGGCCAAGGGTGACCCTCAGGAAGCCCAGTCCAGTAAGGATAACAGGATGGCCAGGACAGCAGAGAACTTGCCCTGGGTGGATGTGGAAGAAGTTAAAGACTTGTTGGCCAAGCTTACGGCTCATAAGTCAATGAATCCTGATGGGATGCATCCTAGAGTGCTGAGAGAGCTGGCTGATGTGATTACTAAGCCTCTCTCCATCATTTTTGAACAATCATGGAGGACAGGTGAGGTGCCTGAGGACTGGAGAAAGGCCAATGTCACACCAGTCTTAAAAAAAGGGCAAGAAGGACGACCCAGGAAACTACAGGCTGGTCAGCCTCACCTCCATCCCTGGAAAGGTGATGGAATAACTCACCCTGAATGTTATCGCTGAACATGTGAAGGATAAGATGGTGATCAGGAGGAGTCAACATGGCTTCACCAAGGGGAGATCCTGTTTGACCAACCTGAGAGCCTTCTATGAGGACACAACCGGCTGGCTAGATGAAGGGAGAGCAGCGGATGTCATCTACCTTGACTTCAACAAGGCTTTTGACACTGTCTCCCATAACATCCTCATCAGAAAGGGCAAGCAATGTGGCTTGGATGAGTGGACAGTGAGGTAAATCGAGGGCTGGCTGAATGACAGAGCCCAGAGGGTGGTGATCAATGGCACAGAATCGAGTTGGAGGCCTGTGGCCAGGGGAGTTCCTCAGGGATCAGTTCTGGGGCCAGCCTTGTTCAACATCTTCATCAAGCACTTGGATGAGCGGACAGAGTGTACCCTCAGTAAGTTCTCTGATGACACCAAATTGGGGGGACTGGCTGATTCCCCAGAAGGCTGTGCTGCCATTCAGCGGGATCTCAACCGGCTTTAGAGTTGGACAGAGAGGAACCTCATGAGGTTCAAGAAGGACAAGTGCAGAGTCCTGCATTTGGGAAGGAACAACCCTGTACGCCAGTACAGGGCAGGGGTCAAACTGCTGAAAAGCAATTCTGCAGAGACCTGGGAGTCCTGGTTGATAATAAGGTAAATATGAGCCATCAATGTGCCCTCATGGCCAAGAAGGCCAATGGCATCCTGGGATGCATCAAAAAAATTGTGGCCAGTAGGTCAAGGGAGGTTCTTCTCCCCCTCTACTCTGCCCTGGTGAGGCCTCATCTGGAGTCCTGTGTCCAGTTCTGGGCTCCTCAGCTCAAGAGGGACAGGGAAGTGCTGGAGAGAGTCCAGTGCAGGGCCACCAAGATGATCGAGGGTATGGAACATCTTTCATAGAAGGAAAGGCTATGGGGGCTGGGGCTGTTTAGTCTGGAGAAGAGGAGATTGAGGGGTGATCTTATCAACATTTATAAATATCTAAAGGGTGGGTGTCAGGAGGTTGGGACATCCCTTTTTTCTGTAGTAGCTTGCAACAGGACAAGGGGTAATGGGATGAAGCTGGAACACAAAAAGTTCTATTTAAACATAAGAAAAAACTATTTCACTGTGAGGGTGAGGGAGCCCTGGCACAGGCTGCCCAGAGGGGTTGTGGAGTCTCCTTCCTTGGAGGTCTTCAAGACCCACCTGGACATGTTCCTATGTGACCTGATCTAGGTGAACCTGCTTCTGCATGGGAGTTGGACTAGGTGATCTCTAAAGGTCCCTTCCAACCCCTACCATTCTATGATTCTATGAAATAAATCACACCTTAAACACTCATGTTTCTCTGCACTCATTGGAAAGACAGTTTTTACTTCTACCCAGATGTAAGTCTGAGTTGCATAACTAAATTTACACAAGCAGAAGCTCATCCCGAATGTTTACAGTGTCTTTTCAATTGGCATGGAGCACTTTTTTTTTTCTTTCTAAGTCAGAGATTTTTCAATTGTTTTTTTATTGGTTTCTATCTTTGTCAGTTTTTAAGGTTTTGTAGTTCACTGCATCTCCTCCACTTTTTCCTCCTGCCCCTAGCTAGACACCATCAAAGTCAACTTAGATCTCAAAAAGAGACTTGCATTAACACATACCAATATAACATTGGTCAGATACATTACTGGAACTGATCTCTCTTTTTCAACACAATAAGACTTACTTAACACAAGAGATCATCCATTTGTGACACTCTTTAAAGGCCTATTTCCAGCCACAATCTTTCAGTCACTGATGACTATATAGGCTTTTACAAAGACTCTTGATATGTTATTTTTTGCAGATTGCCTCCTAAAAATATCTTTTTCAATACAGCTTTGAGTACCGATTAGTTATGTAATAGAAGAGAAAGTTGTTGAGAATTGTAAGGCCTGCCCACAGAGGAGTGGTATGTTTCCAAGTACTGACACAAGAAATTCCCACATGGCAGCATCACAATTTGCTTTAGTGAGTATGAGCTTTATAGTAAAGAAACTGAATATCTTTGAAGATGTTCTGAACTATTGTCTCCATATTCATAGAGACATATAATCAAACATAAGTAGTTCATTTTCAACCAAATAATACTTTATGTCATATCTAACTTTCTCCGTCATACCTGATACAAGACTGTAAGGCACGTAATCGTAACTACTTTTATGCTCGTGCATTCAAAAAGTCTTTTAAAACAAAAATTACATTAAGGAAGTGTCTTTTCCCTCTCAAGTGTCTCACATATTGCATCGAGACCAGCAAAGCAAACAGTTGTTTAGTTTTGCATCCTTCTTCCAGGTCAAATTTCTTAGTGTGCTGTTCTTTCCTGAAAATAGAAGAGCCAGCTGTATTCATATAACATGCTGTAGAGTGTATCATCTGCAGTCCTGAACAAGGGAAGCAGGAAAATGTGAGTGATTGCAGCACTTACCTCAGATTTGTTACTACTGAGTAGATATGGTCTCCCATAAATGGAAATGAAACACAGAAGTGAATGTTCTTGGTTTTGGCAAAACTAAAGCAAGTGGAAGGTAGCAAATTAAACAAAATCTAACAAACTAAATCAAAAAGGAAAGCCAGATATATATGTTTGAGAAAGAAAATAAGAAAACAGCAGAATTAAAGGTAACATGTTCCTTTGGCTTTTATTCTCCTATTTATCATTGTTACAGTTTTTGCTACAAGACTGACACATTCAAAAACTTTCAACTTCTTCTTAAGCATGCTCCTGAAACCACAGTAAGGACAATAGTAATTCATACACATAATGAAAACAATTCACTCCACCTTAAATGAAATCTGATAAATTTCATTTACTTACCTAAAAAAATCTGAGTATAAATTACACACCTTTGTGGCAAATCCATGTTAGCACAATCAGTTAAGTCCATTATCATTTAAAATCAGCGCTGCTTCTAACATAACTGTGAATCCAGGTCAGATCACAGGCTAGTGACTTATCAAGCTTAGTATCTTGTCTCCAAAACAGAACCCAAAGTAAAAGGAGAACAATATGGCACATAGCAGGACTTCTCCCAGTCAAAGAAAGAACATTAGGACTTACTCAGTCAAGAGATAACATTTCTGTATTCAATAGGTATTGGTGTATTTTCCCTCCTGAACTTGTTTGTTCTGCTCCTAAAGGCACGTAAACTTTGTGGAGCGAATTTGTGGAGAGTCTTGCAAAAGACATAACGGACACTAAAATAAGGTAGCAAATAAGTCTTCTTGTTTGCTTTGAACAAGGCTTCTGTTATTTTCAATTGATGCTCCCCATTTTTTTTATTCAAAGTGAGAGTAAACAAGAAAACCAACCCTAATACACCACCTTCATATCATTTGGAGTAATTTAGCCTTCTGTTAGATTTCCACAGAACAGTCTTTTCTCTAGGCTAAAGAATTCTGGTTTGCTTGATTGTTTTTCCTATGGTAGTAACTTTATACTTTAGATCACCCATTTTACCTTCCTTTCAACTTTTTTCAGTTTAACTGTAGATTTTTTAAGAGACAGGGATAACAATTGTTAGGCACCAAAATCACTTTCATTTTGTTCCTGAGTGAAGACAGGCAGCTCAAAATACTACAGATTATGTGTAAAGTTGGAGCTGGTTTTATGTACACCACAATACATTTTAGATAAAGTTGTATTTAGTTAAATTTACTACCTCAATCTTCAGTCCTTGTCTCAAAGTCTTCTTGTAAAGATAGTCAGAGACGGTCTGTGGGTGCCAGGTAGTGCTTATTTTACCCTGTCCTTACAGTTTCCTTGAAATAACAAAACATTGCCAAGTGGTAGCTTATGGACTCCCAAAATTAATTATTAAAACCCAGGATCTTGCAGGATTTCCAGAACAGTAGTTTCTGACTTTGCTGATTAATCAATTAATTGCAAAATAGTTCCACACAAGCTTACATTGCACCCGCTCACTGGTTCTGTTTGGCTTCACCCCAGTGTCAAAGCTTTAGATATTCTGTCTAAAATGCTGGTGCTCATCTACACACACATGCCTTTATCTTCCTCTCCTCCGTCTTCTTTCATTTAAGGCTGCAAAAATTTCCGTAAGTACTTTTATTCCTTTAATTTCAGTTCACACTCATGGACTTGATTTTGTCTACATAATTTCTTTCATATACCCTTTATCTTACCATTCTCTTTCATAACACAGTCTTCTGTAAATGTCTCATTTGTCAGTTTATTTTGTGTTTGCATTTAAAATACTTTATAAACTCTTATTTAATCACTATGCTATGCTATGTTCATCTCCATACATTTGTTGTACAAACCTCACAGAATAAGTGGTTTAAACCTTTAACAAAAACTCCTCCCTCACATTGCTTTTACTATGTCTTTATTACGTTAACACAGTCGGACAGGCCCTATCAGGTTCATCTCGCACTTGAAGTAGCTAGCATTGTGTCTACTTACTCAAAAAAATGGATTACTCATATCAATATGCAAGATGGGCTTGCAGACTTTGGGTGCCAAACTGACAAATTCTGGAGTTCAATCATCAAATACTCTGAGAGTCTGTAGTTCCATTTGAAGTACAATTAAATTCAAAAGACAGAAATCATCTGAGCAGATGCAATTATCTAAAATGCAGATATCTGAACCAGTTGTCTAGACTCTCTTTATAGTCACAACAGAGTGATAAGCACTTTTGTGGTATGATTCATCTGACCTTTTAGAAATGTATGAGATCAACTGAACCCTGCAGGCACTTGTTTCTCTGCTAGGACTATAAAAGACTAAAAGATTTTTCAGATGAGGCTATTTCAGATGTCCCTTAAGCAACTATAAGGGGAATCCACAATGAATAGCCCAGAAGAAGATGTCTGCAATAAAAAGGTCTTAAGTTAGCAGGTTGAATACCACACAAAACATTTCAGCCTGAATGTCACAGACATATACAGACAGAAGCTTTTCTGAACACGTTTGAAAGGCATTTTAATAGCAATCAAAGTTTTTATTGCTGAATTAGGGCTGCTAGTCCTTCAAAAACTAGGATTTTTTCTTTATTAGAAGGGAGAACTTCTTTATAAATAAGTGCCAAAAAAATTGAAAAATTGTCATAATTTATAGTATTTTGCATTTTAAAATGAATGTCAACAACCCTCTCTAGAAGTTGAAAAGATCCTTTGGTGTACACTCTTACATAATCCAGACCATCTAATTAAACTGCTTTCTTCCCTTCAATTAATGGCATTCCACCAGTCTTCGTCAACATTAACAGACTAGAATAGAATAAAAAATAATAGATACATCATATACCTTTATTCTATTGTCCATTATATTATATATACAATAATACAAATCTAGGAACAATCTGATTTCCAAAAACAGGAAGAGGTAGCAGAACCAGGATATTGCTACTATGTTCATGATTCTAGAAGTGATCAACAACGGTTGCTTATATCTGATCAAAAGTCTACACTAAGCATCAATTTCTAGAAAATTCTACCATTCTAAATGATATACAAAACACTTGGTCACATCCTATGTTGTGATCTAGAAAGCAAGCAGGTCAATCTTCAAGCACCACTTCCTCCAAGCCCAAACTCAATGCATACTCGCAAGTAAAAAGCCAGGAAAAGCAAGTAAGTGGCCTGTGTGGATGAACAAAGAGATAATGGAGCAATTTAGATGGCAGAAAAACGTCTATAAAAAGTAGATAAAGGGCCTGGTAGCTTGGAAAGAGTATAGCAACATTACAGAACATGTAGGGATGAAACCAAGAAAGCTAAAGCCCTTTTGGGATTAAATCCAGGAAAGGATGTAAGGGAAAACAAGAAAGTCTCTTCAAGTACGTCTGTAGCAAAAGGAAGACTGAGGAGAATGTGAGCTCGATGCTGAATGATCAGGGTGCCTCGGTGACTGAGGATGCAGAGATAGTAGAACTACAGAATGCCTGTTTGCATCAGTCTTTACTGTTAAGGCCAGCTCTCAGGAAGCCCAGTTCCTGGAGGATAGTAAGATACTCTAGAGAAGGGAAGTTCCTCTTTTGGAGGAGGAAGATTGGGTTTCAGGCAAGCTGGACACCCATAAATCTATGTGTCCTAATGGGATGCACTCACGAGTGCTGAGGGATCTGGCTGATGTTATTACTAAGCCATTCTGTGACATTGGCTGTGACAGCATGTAGCAATTGTCTGTGACAAGACTCAGATCCAGGATTCTTATTTATACTAAACTTATGCTGGGCACTTTTTAATTGTACCAGTCAAATCTCTCCCTTATGGGACCCGATGGGGTGCACTCACGAGTGCTGAGGGAGCTGGCTGATGTTATTGCTAAGCCATTCTCCATCATTTTTGGTCAACTGTAGAGCACAGGGAAGGTGCTTGGGGACTGGAGGAAGGCTCGTGTCACTCCAGCCTTCAATAAGGGCAAGAAGGAGTATTTGGGAAACTACAGGCCAATCAGCCACACCTCCATCCCTGGAAAGGCTCTGGAACAGCTCATCCTGGATGTAATCTCTAAAAACATGAAGGAAAAGATGGTTATCAGGGGACTGGAGCATCTTTCTTATGAGGAAAGTCTGCAGGATATGAGGCTGTTCAGCCTGGAGAAGACAGAGGGAGGACCTCATTAATACAAGTATTTAAAAAATGAAGAATTCAAGAAGATGGGTCAATACTTTCTTCTGTAGTATACAGTGATAGGACTAGGGGTAATGGACAAAAGCTGGAACACAAAAAGTTCCACTTAAGAAAAAACTTCTTTGCTGTTAGGGCAAGGGAGCCCTGGCACAGGCTGCCCAGGAAGAGTGTGGAGTCTCCTTCTCTGGAGGTTTTCAAAACCAGCATTCCTGTGTGACCTTTATGTAGGCAGACCTGCTTTAGCAAGGGGGTTGAACTAGATTGTCTTTAGAAGACCGTTCCAAAATCTACCATTCTGTGATTCTGTGAAAACAATGATGGAAAAGGGCACTATGGGCTTCACAAATGTTTTTAATTCCTTTTTTAACAGAGCATTTTACTCAAATTTTCTTATAATAGTGAATGAGAAAAATAATTTCAGTCATTCAGACTTCTAAAAGGAATACAGTTTTCTTATGTAAAGACATATTTTGCTGAAGAGATGTTTTTGATAGAAAATATGGCTACTTTCTAGCAGAAACATCTGTAGTATGAAAGGTAGGATGAGGGCAAAATATGCTGCCAAATCTGTCCAATTGGAATGACAGTGATATCAGCTCTGAAAAAAAAAAAGGTAAATTTAAAAATACAAGTAGTGGAATACAAAACAGGAGGAGGAAGATAGACAAAGGTGCCTCTCTTGTTTGCTTACTTCTTCTGGTAACCTCGCCAGCTCCTCCACTGAGTATGGTTTTCTAGCGTGACTGTTGCAATTCAATTTTTGCTGCCCGTGCTTTTGGGACATCCATTGTATTTGCCAATATTGGGTTCACTCTAAAATGAACTCTCTTACCACTGCATTTGAAAGTTTATTGAATATTATCATCCCATTCACGCCTTATCGTGTGTGTCTTCTCTCCCTGGAGGTTGCAGGGAGCATTCTTCTTGAAGTTGGATTTCAGAATGTTCAGTACCACTAATGAGCTATGCAGGATCTCACTGGATCTGACTCATTAATAATGTTTTCAGCAGCTGCTGAAGTAATTTTGACCAGCAAATGAACAATGTCAGTTGCTACCTCTATTTATTAATATAAGAACCTCCTAGCTGTCTTTAAGGCTATGTCTAGTTATCATAGAATGGTAGGGGTTGGAAGGGACCTTCAGAGATCATCTAGTCCAACCCCCCTGCAGAAGCAGGTTCACCTAGATCAGGTCACATAGAAACACGTCCAGGCGGGTCTTGAAGAGCTCCAAGGAAGGAGACTCCAAAACCCCTCTGAGCAGCCTGTGCCACTGCTCCCTCACCTTCACAGTAAAATAGTTTTTTCTTATGTTTAAGTGGAACTTTTTGTGTTCCAGCTTCATCCCATTACCCTTTGTCCTGTTGTTAGCTACTAGAGAAAAATGTCCTAGGATGGCCAGTAAACAAAAACGTCTCTCAGACACTAAGACTAATTGGCCAATAATCCCAAGCACATATGTTAGTAAACTCTCTTATCCATAAAAATCAGGGTGGTTTTGTACAAACTACCTTTAAGGACTAGTTGCAGGAACTTTGTGCCTCCCAAATCATGCTCGTGTATTATTTGGGAGAGGTACATGACAAAATTATTTTAGGGGATACTTAAGAGTTTGCTTGTATCGACAAGCATTTTCTGATTTTCAGGGATGTTTCTGGGTATTTTTTAGTTTCCTACTGTAGACATAATCTTCAAAGGAGTCTGAAAATCATATTTGGAAGAAATAAAAGGGTAACAAACAATTCCCCTCAGGGAACTAAGGGACTTATAGTGTACCAGAAATCAGTCAAAAAATTATTTAACATGCACATTCTGAATTACATATATATTCTTTAATGTTAGATGTTAGAAACAGGAAAACACGAATTAATATCCCAAATGATGGAGGCTTCTTACAGGCCTTACAAAGTGCAGTTTTACAGTCAATATATGTATGTAATGTGAGATTGCACAACAGTGATAGTCCGCTTTGTCCCTAAACACAGATTAAATGTTAAGTGTTCTTTACTAGGGGAAACTCATGGAAAGGAAAGGATACATCAAACTGTGGAGCTGAACCCATGTAACTCCAAAGTGTTCTTTCCAGGTATAACTTGCAGATATTTGCATAGGACCTTCTTCTTGTGGCTTCTGGAACAGTTAAGACAGGATTTTTCTTCAGTTTTGCACACACTCACCACCTTAGATATAAGTTCATGCTTCGGTACAGGTGTACTATGGGCTATGTCCACAACAACCTGAGGCAGGGAGAAATAGATTCAAACTCCTGTTTTTCTGTGTTGCTGTATTGGGCTATAAAAGCAGAAGATCATCCCTGCAAGCTGCGTATTTGCCTCTCTCTTGCAAACTAATGACTAAAACCACCTTGTAAACAAGAGAAGCTAGATGTACTAGGAGATAGTAACCACTATGTAACAAAGCACAGCTAAAGGAGTATCTTCTGACAAGAAGACGCGACAAGTAGAAGAGACAAGAAATTGGAATCAACTAGTATACAACCTAAAATTTTTGAAGTCTGTAAGTGGAAGAAGAAAATTGAGTTAGAAGTTTTTCAATATGGTATCACCAAGCTCGATAAACTACTGCCCTATCCCTTAACCTGATGAAAGTCTTTCTAATCTGACCCTAACAGTTTAAGCTGTAGATTTGAGAGAACTTAGTAGATTTGAGGGAAGACTTGAGGGCTGATAGAAATGTGCCAAGTACTTTGGTGTTTTCTCTCTCTGCCAACTCTTTGGACTGTTGCCAATGGACAATTGGCTTGGACATGGGACCGGATGCAGCCTCCTGGAAGTGTAACCCTGGATCTTTTAAGTATATTTTAGCATATGGTGAAATTAGGAAATAGAAGAGTTACATGGTTTCCTGCTACAGTGGCTTTGTTTAATAATTGCCATTACAGTGGAGTAAGGAAGTCAGTTTTGTTCTGGGATTGGCAGTTGTTCTTCACCTTAGAAGAACGTTTTATCCTTGGCTGATAGCATATTTAAGATATTCCATTACTACATCTTGATGAAAATCAGGAACATTCTGGTTTTAGAATGACTTTGTTCTTACAGTCGCTTGTTCACAGTATATTTTTAAGATAAGTTTCCTGCAATAACTGTAATTCCTGTAATTCCTACAGGCCTGTATTGTGAGACTTCTCCTGTAAGGAAACAGTCTTGTCATGTTCCAAAGAATATCTGGTCTAAGAAAGTGCATCAAATAGACATTGAAAAGTTCTCTTCTTCAGTATCTCAATGAACACAATGGTGCACTATGTTTGATGTTACTCCTTGCATGCAGAATTAATCAAGTCATCCTCACAGTAATTGAAATTCCTAATTTTACAGACACTAAGTGTATATTCTACTTAAAGGGCACCCTAATTTAAGACTGAAGGTTTCATAGAAAGGTGACTTTTATAGTGTGAGGATTTTCTTCAAATAGCAAATAAGATTTTTTCTTCAAGGCTTTCAAATATAAAAGATACTGTGTGTTTCCCCTGTATAAACTGTGGTTTTTTTCCTCTATTTTGTATTTTTTAAAAGTTTTTTGGAACTATGTTTCATTGAATTTTATTTTTAGATCATATCAAGCATATGTATTTTCATACTCATTTGTTAATCACTAAGTCGGCAGCAGTTTTGCCTGTGAATTGACTCTACTGACAGTATGTTTACTATATAATTCATGTTTTTTCTATTGTAATTCTTCAAATTTCAACAGTCTTGATCTTGGTTTATTTCCTAAACTACAAATAAATCTTTTCCACATTGTTGCATGTAGCTCATGACATAGTGTGTTTCTCAAAATAAAATATACTTAATCTCTTTCATATGAGCAGGTGGTTAAAGTCTGATATAATGACACATGGAACTAAGATGACAAATTATCCATCATGAATGCAGATGACATTATTTTTGCATAAATCTGAAATATTTGTACTACAGAGCTATGGAGTGCTCTTCAGTATTATGTCAGAAATCTCAACCCAGAATCTAGCTTCTATGTTTTACATCTCCCATCTCTTTATTATGGTTTAATTGCTTAGCACAGTAGCCACTATTTCAATTTTTCCTAGTTACTTGGATATTTTTCTCTCTAAAAGATTCAAATACAAGTTCTGGGCTCAATGAAGTGCCGCTGGGGAGGCTCAGTGAACTACTTTGAGCAAAAAAACTGAGGATAATGATCTCCTTTGGTCAGGAAACCTATCTTCTATTTTGCACAGAGAAAACACAGACCTTGTTCTCTTGGTATTAATTATTATGAAAGCCAGGCCTGAAATCACATAAGTATTGATTTGGCTGGGTATATGGATCATAAAAATCTAAGGTTAAATTTTGCCTTTGGTCACTTTGATATCTTATAATTGGGATCATTTGGATTAAAAATGTAAATTATTTTTTCTTTAAGTTGAAAAACATACTAGTAAAGATTTTGTAACTTTTTTCCAATTTCTATTTTTTGGTCAATTTCAGCATTTTCTTCAAGACCAAGGTAAGTAGGAGCCAGACTGCAAATACTAGTTAGGTTATGAAAGCCCAGTGGTATATCTGTGTCCAGACAGCTCAGAGAATTAACACATCGACAGTCCAGGTCTGCATTTCCTTACTACCACTAATGTTTCCCTCCCTAAGTGAGCTTCTGAGAGCCTCACTGCAAGCAGGCTGATGCTGTGCAAGCCGTAGTGTGCTCTCAGTCAAGGTCTGCAGAAAAAAAGACCAAATTTATGTCTCCACTCCCCAAGCTGCTCTCTGCCCTGCCGGAAGTCAGTACAATAAAGCAGACACAGATGTCCCAGAAAGATGAAAGACAGAAAAAAGAACAAATGAAGTTAGGATACCTCTATACTGCCTGCAATTCCAGTATCTTATTTCTTTCTGTTGTTTTCCATAAGGAGAAAATTACTTGGGGGTTAGTGGTACAGTATGTGGAGCCTCTGAACCATTATCAGTCTCCCTGGGAAGATCCCAGAGCTCTATTATCTTGTAAAGATATGCAGCATAGTAGCTGAACAGAAAGCCACTGAAGAGATTATAAAACAAAAGTAGGCATAGCTGCTGACGACTGAGACAATTTATCCTATATATTAAATTTTTTCCCACCTTTAGACAGGAGAAAATGCTGGTACTTAAATTATTGACATTAAATAAGTGTTGAAATAAAGCTGGCAAAAGTGTGTTCATGCTTTCCTTTTGTCTTGTGGAGAAAGCTCAAATCTTTCAGCAAAGCCCTTCCAGAAACTCCAGCTGTAGGGTTGTAATATCTTGGCATTTTGTTCACGACCAAAGGTACTGATCTGAAAACAAAAATAAATAATGATTTTTTTATTTTTTAGGAAAACTGTGCAGCTGTGATACACCTGAGACACTGCCTGAGAGAATGTAATTGGCTTTTGAAAAGTTAGGAAGTACTGCAGTACTTTCAGGTCCTTTAGACAAAAGCAACTGACCTTAGTCCTGCAGTGCAGGACATCTCAAGGATTTTTGATTGTGCACAGTGGTTTTAAACACTGGACTTCTTCCTAAAAGTGAAAGAACTGTGACTTCTACTTAGTGACTTCTACTGAGGTTAATTACCCTTCACGGTGAATTGTTAAAACTTTATCTACAAACCCAGTTTATTCTTCTAATAATGTATGAAAATATGAGCCATTATGCAAATAATGGGATAAAATAAGGCCTCTACATAAATATAAGAAGGTAGCAGGTTAAATAGTCATTGATCTTAGAAGCATCAATGTATGCAAAAAAAGCTAAACAAACTAAAACAGAAAGTAAATAATGGAGATTTAAGGAGGAAAAAAAGGAACATGATCTGGAAATGCAGTAATTTTATTGTTGCTTTATATAGTGTACTGTATGTTGATAGCATTTTAATAAACAGATTTGGGGTTTTTTTTGGTTTTATGGAGAAATAAAGAAGGATTTTCTGAGATTAAAAACAACTACTACAGATGTGTGCTTAAGAGATAGGACTGAGATCCTGGGCAATATGTGATAATAAGTGAGACAGCAGCCATCATCAAGAGGAGAACATAGCAAAAATATTGTCTGGGGTACATACCATCAGCATGTATAACCTATATGGATTTTGACACCACCACCACTGGGATGATTCTATCCCAGTTTTGGGTGTATGTTGAGCCTTATACAACTGTGATGACCAGTTAGAGTCCAAATTCTGGTGTGAAGCTGTCTGTGAGTTGTGCTCTTCCAGGGGAAAGATTCATGTGAAATCACTGCAGTGGCAGAGCTCTGCCAGCACCTTTCCCCAGCTCTCTCCAAGGGCTATGCCCAGTTGCACATGGACCTGGCACCTGGGCTTTGTTAAATGAATTGTGATCTCAGTGTTCCTTTGGAGGAATTGAGAGGAAAGTTCTGCTGACCTATTGAAAACTGTTAAGTACCTGTTAGTTTTGAGACTGACTGTGAAAGGGCTGTAACCATAAGCATAAGCATTCTCCATTTTGGAGTACCTGGAGCCCACAACTCCTCATATCTGGCTTTTGTGCTGGATTCTTGGAAGGAGTGGTTTTGTGCCTCCTAAGTGATGTGCTTCCCTCTCACAGGCAGGCACCAGACTGGCTGGCAGGGGCAGAGGCAGGGGTTTGCAAATGGAGTTGTTGATGTCTTTTGCTAATGCTTCTGGCTTTATATCAATACCTAGTTGTGATTGATTAAAGCTTGATAGTTTCAACAAAGGACATTGATTGATATTTATGTAGCTCATTAGAATCATGATCATACATCCACACACATATTCTATTTAGGCATGCAACATAATGTGTAACGCAATTAGCTGTGGGGTAGTGATGATTAAGCAGCATAGGATCTTTCTTCCAAATTGAATGCTGCTGTTTATTATTTCTGGGACTGCGGTTCTTTTTCTTCAGCCTGATTCATTCTGAGTCATACAAAACACATCCTCATTGAAATGAGGTGCACAGCAGCAAGGGCTGTCATGCTAGTTCTGCACCATTAGGTAATTGTATGAGTCTTTTCTAGTGGAGATGTCTGTTACACAGGCAGTGCAAAAAGACTAGGAGAATGTGGGTGTCTGGTGGGAGTATTCAAAGTTAGAGGAAAAATATCTATTAGAAAAATTTCATCTGGAGCTCGCTTGTTATAAACTCACCAGTATTTCCATTTAAAGTGATTTATACAAGGTAATTCAAGGTATGGAAATGATTGTTCATATGCAGAACTAACCCTCTTTAATACAGTGAAAAAAGATCTTGAATATTAGTCTATTTGGTGGTAGATTTGGGTTCTGTTTGTAATGTTGGATCAGTTCTTATGACAGACAGTAGTGAAATAGTGTTTGAAAATGTGTCTCAGAAATCAGAAAGTAGAATGTTAGGCCATTTTAATGGATCAGCTCATCAGTCCTACTGTTAACAGCACAACTTCTATTCATTGTTTTAACGTGTTTAATATGTTTAATATGTAGCATTTGGTAAGAAGTTTAATAGGGCATATTCTGATTTACAAAGAGGATTACCCTCCTTGTGTGAAAGGTAGAATTTGAAGCAGATAACACTCCAGCAAATATATTTTAAATTGATTTTTCACATCTACTGACTAAAATTCAAAAGCTGTTTACTCAGAAACAGGCAGCTTACTCCTCCAGTGCTTGGAGAGATATCAGATTAAAGAAAACAGCCACCAAGGATAGCACATCAGAAATGACGTCTATAGTCGCAAAGGAAGGTATTTATGCAGGGATAAGGCAATTCCCTCCCCCATGCTGTGAGTAAGTTAAGAAGGATCATTTTGAACAACTGAAAAATCACTCCTTCTCTCGTCACACTGATGGGAGTAGAAGAAAATCTCTGGACAGTTGATTTGCAATAAGAAGTATAAGAAAATAAAACGTCTGACATGAAATGTGCTTTATTTTTAAAGCATTATCTGAATTACAATTGATTTGATTTGATTTGCTTTGGTAACAGAAGGGGCTTATGTTAGTTATGAACAGAACTGCCTGAACAACAAGAAGGGGACAGTTACTGTATTAGTGCAAAAAATCCAGAGCACAACACTACTAATGAAAATATTTAAAACACAAGTAAATAATCTTATTGATTTTCCTTTCTTGGAAGTAGAGTACTATATGAAGATAAAATGTGTAATCTGTAGTTTTACACATAATGCATCTCATTTATTTTAAATCTCTTTCTACTTTGACATACCTTCCATGGCTATGAATTATGAGAGTGTCTTTTTTAACTCTGTAGCTTTCAGTAAAATGCATTATCAGTTCTTTGTTTGAATTCAGTTCACATCTTCTTCTCATAGGCTATAAAGAGGCTCAATCTGTTCCAGACCAGTAATCACAGTCCATTAAACTCTGTTCCCTGTAGTCTTTGTTCCCAGTTACATGCGATGCTGTAATTGCCTGTGTGTGAGGAGGAAAAAAGTCTTTCAGCAGCCTTGCAAAATTGTCACGAAGATTTATCAGTCCAGGCAAAACATATGCTTGCCTTTCCTTTAGAGTGAAGATCATTTCCTTGGAAAATTTGAAAGTGTTTCACTTGCGTGAATAAAAATCTGGAAAGTACACTCCAGCTCCCCCCTCCAAAGCAACCCCACCATGGAAGAGTAGGTTTTCTCAAAACTATATCTGAAGGAAATATTCCTGTATTAACTCATTAATGTTCTTTATTGCAAACTTAATCTGCATTCCTTGAAGAGAAACCATTAAATATAAAAAGAAGGAAAAAAAGCTTTCACTTTAACTTCAGAGACAATGAAGTTCTCGTCTAAAAGATTGTCTCTGTAGATTGGAGGCCTGATATTGTTCTGCTACATCAAACCTGTTTTGAACTGCTTTAACTCCATTGATTTCAGCAAGACAGATTATAAATCTGGTGTGAGATAATAAGCTTATTGACAGATCTAAGTTATATACTAAATACAGTTACAAAGGATGATAGATTAAACCTGCAACGCTGTGTGTTTTTCGGTGGAGAAGGATGAAGCACCTGAAAAATGGCTATCAGCTATGCAGCCTGTCTGATCACAGCAGCTGAGAGAGCTGCAGAAGTAGATTTCCAGTATTTTTCCATGTTCTCTCCACTGTTAACAGTATTCTCCCAATAGAGGAGTATACTGTGAAGAGCTTCAGAGAAGAAAGGTTAGTTTACTTTTTGTTTAGCTGTACAAGATTAATCTGTTCAAATGAGGAATACTTGAGTTTCATCATGAATGTTGATCTAACTAGCAGTTTAGCCCCAGCTCACTCATATATTTCACTTGAAATGAGCAAGTTAGCTTCGCTTCAGTAGGCTACTCACATGGAGTTCAAATCTTTATTTGTTTTGCTCTAATAATATCAATGTAATAGACTCTAGCCTAGCAGTCATAGAGCTATAATCAGCTCCAAACCTTACATAGTATGGCTTGAGGTCTTTTGTCTTTTGTGCTGCCTTTCATCAGTCCACCGGACAGTTAACACATGCAGTGTTGTTACAATCAGCTTTGATTTCTTCTCTTAACCTTAAAGGGAAAATACCTACATTTTAATGGAAAAGTAATTGCAGCAAGTTCTAAGAGAGTGCTCTGATGCTGAATGTCCAGAAGCTGGTCAAGAGAGCACCCTGGGTGTCCTTTCCCTGCATTATTCTGCTGGCATTCATAGAAGCATAACCCATTCCTTTCAAGGCACCAGGGAGTTCCTGAAATTAGTGTTGTAGACTCTCTTGAGGAGTATTGATTATTGCAGTGTGGAAAGGAGCTTCTAAAGATAGTATATAGGGAGTTGCCACAGGTATTTATCTTTTCATAAAATCATCAGAATTGAGCTGTATTATTTGCTTTTGCTTTTCTTTCTCAAAGAAACGCTTCACTGGTGTTTTCTACAAATAATTAATACCTGCCAGTGAGGCATTATTCCTGAGGAGTGATACAGAAACATGCAGAGTGTTTGGATGGAAGAAAGACAGAATTGATGAAGAAATAGATTTCTGTTTTCAGTATCCAACTCTTTAAACAAAAAATGTCCTTTAAATGTAAGATTTGATTTCAAGACATTTAATTTGCAGCACTGTTTGACTGTGAAACAGACATAATAATTATCTAGCCTGTTCTTCCTATTTTGTAGAACAACTTTGTTTAATTGGACATTGGATAGCATCTTCAAACCAACTATACGAAAAGTGTGTGTAATGCAGCGGATAGGTGTATTATGTTCTGGGGGACTTCATTTATTAGTGCTGGTGTAGTAGTTTGTGAAAGCCAAGGAACATGTGAGTTTATATCCTGTTAGAAAATATGATTCAAATAGATATATATTAGGGTAACGAGTAGGGAATTGGACATGGTCAGCGTCCAAAAGATCAACTTGAAGTATTTTTATGAGCCATCTGAGCATGTTCTTACACTATTATAGGTGCAAGCTATTTCATATTATTTTCTTGTACAATTAATAAGGTTCAGTCCTAGACAAAAGGGAAATTCTGTTAAATATACATACTATGTTGATCAACAATTTCATCTGTGAAAATGCACAATACATGTAATATATTTGTAATGTAGCATACATATGTATGCTACATATAACAAAACACTGGCAACTGAAGATTAAAACTGTTTCTCATTTAATTTCCACTAAGAAGAACTAGTGATTTTAGTTCAGTTGGGATATGATTCTTCAATAACTAGGTAGGTAAAATTTTCAGTTTTGTAGTTTGTAATTTCAGAGAAGAATTAAGGAATACTACATATGTATGCATTGGATACTTAACACTGCTGTCTAAAACTTAACATAATACGTATTTCTTTGTAAAATTGCAAGATAACCTGCTCAGCACGTGTAGTTCCAGAAATACCAGGTCAGAAAGCCTCCACCAGTATTTGTTTCTGTTCTAGAGGTAATAACACTGACATCTTTGGGATGAAAACTGTTTTTTCATGAAAAGGTTTTATTTTATGCCTTAACACATATAATGTGTTACAAAAATGCATACTTTGAGAGAACAATGTAATGAAAGGAATACTAATTTTGAAGGTAAAGCTTTGAAAAACACCTCAAGATTAATTATTTATGTAGTATGCATATACTAATACTATATCTGTACTATTGTACTATAGTACAATATAATTTTGAACTGTAAGTCCTGTTCCTTAAAACACTGCGATATAGCAGCATAGCATTTGGTTCTATCAGCCAAGTTACACAGACATATCAGCTTATAATACTGCTTGCAATTTTGTGTGCACCAAGTGAAGTGACTGTGACAGGCACATGATAAAATATTCCTAGCTCCTATGATAAAGTTCATCTAGAGTTTTCAATATAGTATTTAGAGCAGCACCTTTCCATTTTGCTGAAATTGCCCAACATTTCCTATGATGCTTATAATTGCCTCAATTTTCAATTGATTGAAATTTTTTTGTAGGTGGTTTACTGCCATGTTATTTTTGTTTTCAGCCATTCTTGGGAATAAAGACAAAGAAGACAACTTTCTGGAATGGTGCAAAACAGATTTAGGGTCATGCATTAAACAATGTAGACAAATCCAAATGCAGAATTGCTAAATGAATACAAACCATCTAGTATGGAATGGGAGTAGGTGCTCCATGTGAGGAACAGGAGAATAGGAATGTAATGGATTCTTTTTATGCAAATACTCAGATCAAATTTGCATAAGCATTAGGGACCTCCATTCTTGGTTCTTTGCTTTAGAGGCTTTTACTCTTTTAATGGATTTTGTTGGAAGCACACAACAGAAAATAATAAAAAACTTCAGTTTTCCTCTATCCACAATGAAATTAATGGCAACTTTAGAGTAAGTAACGATTCCCCTTAAACAGTGAAATCTCCAAATAGCTGATACTTGAGCATTCAGAATGGTCTTTGCATCTCTAGTGGTGTTAATATCCAAAGTCTGGTCCATAAAATGCGTCAGAAGAAGGAGTTTTAATTTGCATTGGAAATATGCCACCATTATTTTGGAACTCTAAAGATAAACATGATTGGGTATAAATTGCAAATAAAACGTTAATTTGGGCCTCCAATCTTTCCTTTCTTTCTGCCACTGTTCCCCTCCTCATTTCTCATTTATTTTGTTTGGAAATCAAAAGAAGAGACCAGAATGCTAAAAGCTTTTCTCCCAGCAGTGTGTGTATATACTTGTATGTGTTATGAAAGCCTGCACTGATTGCAGCAGCAGGAGCCAGCTTCAGGGAACAAAAGCTGTTTTCTCTCTCTGCCATTTCCTGTTCAGAAATTAATCTTGCGTGCGTGCATGTGCATGCATACACACACATTGACACACACACACACCTTGAAACATAATGGGAGCTAGAATTCACTTCATCAATGTATTCCCCATTGCTCTGTGTGAGTTAATCTTTGTTGTAACATACAATCTTTTTTACTCCTGCAACTTTTATTTTTAATGCTGTTGATTTTATATTTCAGTAAAGCTAAAAAAATATAGACTATAATTTATTCTAATACAGCAAATCATTGGCCCTTCCCAGAGAGAAGGAGCTACATATGTTTTTTCTTTTTTAATGAAAGGTGTATGAGATGTAGTTTTCTGTTTGAGAGCCCAGACTGAGAAATTTGAGATAGAAATGCCATGAGTCAGCTCCTCAGTTATCAGGGGAAAACTGGAGATGAAAATTAAAATGAGACTTTAGAGATATGAATTATATAACTTGTGGCAGTGTCCAAATCAAGTAACAGTGTCAAAAATTCCATCTTGAAAGGCTTGATATAAAAGATTGCAGGCATGCCCAATGTGCATAGTTTCATAAAACTACAGCCATGCTGACATTTTAAACTGCTTTTAAACCTGTGCTTCTTAAGTTAATGTAATAATGGAGAACATTGTGTTAGCAGAAAACACCAACATTTATGGACATAAAGAAAAAGGAACTTAATACTCATTTCCTAAGTGTGCAAATTCAACATGTTTTTTTGTTTGAAATCTTCTTCCATACTACGGCTAGAAGGCTACATTTTCAATCAGTACTGGAGAAAACTAGTGATTAATTCAGAAGCTTCTTTTATAGATACAGTATTGGTTAAAATACAAAAGTGATAAATGGAATTCAAGAAAGATAACCAGTAGAAACCGAAGGACATTGTCACTGTCAAACAAATGCTGGGCAGGAATATATTGATTTAGTTTTTACTTCTCAACACCAACATAAGTGAACCTTTTGTGGAAACCCTAGTCAGCATTTCTACCTCCACAAAGACATCTGAGAGATATTTCTTAAATCCCTGAACTGTAATAGCTAGTACTTCTTACAGATTTCCTTCATCACTGAAACTATGACATTCCTGATGTAGAGGAATAGATATGAAGGTAAAAATAAAGAGCAGATACATCAAAAGATACTTTCGGCTTTAAATGAAAGCTGGGAAACCTACTTTATTTTACATTCATTGATACTACTTGCTCTTCCCATCATGTAACTCATACTTATGACTAGATTATCTGTTAATATCAAGTTTTGTGCTACATGATTGCACTTGATTTGCCTCACTTATTCTGGTTTTAACAGGTCTGTATTTTTTTCATTTGCTTTAGATTTCCTGATGTTTTTTGTTTGTTACATGTTAAGTCCAGAGTAAAAATTGGGATGCAGGTTTTTTTTTCACTAGCTTTTACTTTCCAGCCTCAACAGTAATTAAATGTTTAAGATCTAAGTTTTATGGATCACTGTGAAAATATAGGCCCTTACCAGTTTGGGAAAGCTGCTAAATACTTGTAAATCTGCTGGAAAAATCCCACAAAACCTGTTGGCAAATCTATCAGGAAAATAAAAGCCGTGTGCCATTTAAAATTCTTATAGTAGTAGATATTTTTCCTGTCTGTGATGTGTCCCTCATTACAATACCGAGATATATTTTCCCCCCTCACTTTATAAACAGTATCGCAGATTGTATTTTGCTTGGACTTTCTACCTAGAATATAGATTGTTTGCATGACTTTGACATGTTACTTATATCAATTTTAAGTGTGTTTTTATAGTGTGCAGACTAAAACCAATTTAACATGAGTCATTCTGAGGACCGAGTCTTCAGGGAGAGACAAACTGAAAAACGGCACTCTGAAATTCTGAGTGGAACTTTTCACTTTGAAGAAAGAATGCAGCAAGCCAATCTCATCTTTCATAGGACTTAACTGAAGTAAATGAAGGTCTGTGACAAAGGAATTTGGATCAACCTGTCACAAAAAGCACAAGATTCCCGCCTATCCTCCTTAAGTTCAGAATATCAGTTCTTGTATTTAATTTCTATAACCAGAGAAGCATATAGCTTGTAAAGAGGTACTTTACAGCCTAGTTTCTATGAATCATGTTACATTATAGATGAAGGGTTGACTTGTACACTTTTGTATGTACTATAGCTGGAGAATGGAAGAGATATGATAGGTAAAGCAGGAATGCTAAACTCATTAATCTTTTTTTCCTTGAATGCATTGGGTGACATCTTTTCAGAGTATGAATGATCTAAAATATTTTTCTAAAATTCTTGTAAAAGTACTACATTATTTTAATTGCCTGTTTATCAGGGACTTTACAAGATGAAGTGTTCTGAGGAGGACAAAGAGTGAAATCTGTCTGTGTGATAGATGAATAACATACCAAAAATCAGCCCTTATTACTTGGAGAGCTTTTGACTTACAAACAAGAGAAGATGGTAAGTGAACTAGAGTCCTATAGGCAAGGATTTTCCAGATCTTGGGTTTGCAGAGGCAAAGCATCTCTCTCATGCTTCAAGAAGACAACAGAAGAAATAGATGGTATTTTCACATTATGGGTCACTACAGTGGCCCATACTACATGTCTACATACTACATTTTAAACTACATTTAAAATGACATTTTAAATCTAATAGCCAGGTGATGCTAAATCATCAGCCACAGCCTTTCAGTCCTCATGTCTTGGAATAATGCCACAGGTTTGGGAAATTAGTTGAGCACTAGAACATCATACAAACCAGAAATATGAGAATAGAACTTAGGAAGGAAATAAAAGCATTGCTCTTCCAGGCTTTACCTATTTATGACATGAGAAGAAAACAGCATAAAGACTGTTCAAATTTTCATAATACCTTACCTTGACTTGTGGCAACAAGGTATTGCTTTAGTGGATCAGTCACTGGGCTAGTACCTTGTATCCAGCTGCAAACTGGGCAAGCAGTATCAGATGTAAAATTCCTGCAACAGGAGGATTTCAGAGGCCTACCCATACTACTTGAGATCATTGTAAGAACTGAAGTAAGAGCTGTGAAAAATTAATTTAAGAAAAAAACCTATCAGATGATTCTGGAACATGAGATAGCTGTCACTAGGCCAAGGATATTGACTTCTTCCACCTTCTGATAGTAGTGATTTGCATAAAAAAATGTTATCTTGTTCTTCAGGAACAAGTTGTTTTAATTTGAAGTGTATTGGTTTATGAGACTGAGATTAAAGTTTTGGCCAAATTCATGTGAGAAGTGTGTATTTGATACTTACACATCAAATACTTGGGTTTTTTGGTTTTTTTTTTGCATGTACTATATAGATTTTTTATCACAGTCAAGTTCTGTGCCATAACACCATTGCCTTTTTCCTCACCAATGTTTACTCCTGAATAGTAGTAGCAAGGTCTTAGGAGGCATGGTGCAAACTGTGGCTGAAAACTCTCTGAAGAACTAGTTTAGCTCTCGGACCCTTTAATCAATAATAGTTTGTTCCTTCCTGAAAAAGACACTATATTGATATTAACAAATTTCATAGCAACTGCTAAAGCTGCCAGTCTGTCTTCTTGGAAAAGCCACTAAAAAGTTGTAGAAAATACAGGTAAGCCAAATTCAGCATATAGTTTTTGGAAATGCACACTAAAAATTAGTACATGCATAATAACCTCAGTATTGTGGAGCCACTTACAACAACAGCTTGGTCTAAATGTATATTCAACTTAGCAGCAGCCTGTAGTACTGATCATTGAGTACTACTATCTGAATATTTACCGAGAGCATAACCCATATATGCCGTGATTGCAAAATAAACAAGCTTGTTCTTAATTTTTAGCAGTGATGTCAACGGGCATAGAGCGGCTCATATCTATGCTATGGAATTCTCTTACCTGTCAAAACAAGATAGTCATAAGCAAATTACCTACTAGGAAAGATCTGTATCCTTTGCCAGTTCACATAGCTTTTTTTGCAAAAGTGCTCGTCACAGGTCCAGACACCATTCTAACAAGCAAAAGGAATAGGTGGTCAAATTTCAGTTCCCAGGAACATTGCCTAGCATTATTTGAATATCACATACATACCTGCTCATGCTACGTGGACCTGAAACCTGGCTAACCTGCTTTAAAAGTGTCAGAAAACCACAGTTAGATTATTTTATCTGTAACAGAAACTTACTTAAAGTCCTATTTTCCTATTCTGAGCATTACAAAAGTTTGCTTCATGTTTGGCTTATATTGAATTGTCTTACGGCAGTAGATTCTTTAGAAAAACGGAATTATTTTCTGGTTCAGAATTTAAACTGTACAGGAACTTTTCAGCACAGTTTTGTGACTAGTTGAAAAAAGTTTACTTATTAGGACTGATTTTCCTAGAAAAGGTTGGTTATGATAAGTTTACTGATGATCTTTAGATGAAAAGCCCAAACAAATGTATTGGGCATTACAGATTGTGTATTTTCCCAAGGTTTTCCTTTCCAAAAAAGGAATTATTGACACGAGGAATGACGCACAATGGTAGACCAAATTAATTCCGTCTCTTGCATGATGAGAAAGGGTGTCCATTCATACAGAACATTTGACAGATTTATGTTCTCCATCAGCTCTTGGGCTGAACTCAATGTCTTTGTTCAACACTACAGAGCTATTAGTGAACTAAGCATGAGAGATTTTGAAGTCTGCCTCTTTAACTGTGCCATTTGGAAATAAAAATGGATGCCCCAGCTTACAGAGCTATTACCTAGTTATATATTAAGAAGGCTCTCTTTTCTAATACTTAAAATAGTTCTAACCAATACACTGATATTGAAAAAAAGGCCTATTTTTTCAGTGTAAAAGATTTTATCATTTTTCAAAACTCCTTCAAATTAGGGAGAAAGAAATCCCCACAAGACTAAAGATACACAGAAGTAAACTAATATATATAAGAATACGGAAGACAAAAGACAGGATATCTTTAGCTGCTGCCTCCTATCTATGTTTCTGAAGCTTAGCTATCTGGGAGTGAATGACCTATGATAATGAGATCATTAGACCTGTCTTCCAGACCTGTGAACTTCTAGTCTGCACTATATGTTGGAGAAATCCCAAGCTCCATCTGTGACTGTGTGGTGGTTTAGCCAGGTGTCCACCAAGTCATATCAATCCCTCTCCTAAAATGTACAAGAGAGAGAAATATAATGAGTGCTGTGTGAGTTACGGACAGAGAGATCGCACAGCAATTAGTGTTACGGGCAAAACAGACTTAACTTGAAGAGAAAAAGGTTTGACTTATTAAAGGAACAGTAAGAACAGAGAGATGAGAAAAAAGTTGAATCTTAAAAACAACTCCCCCCTCTTCCCTCTTCCTAGGACTCCTCTTCCTTGCCCCCCCAGCAGCACAAGGGGTGGGGGATGGGAATTATGGTTGGTTCATTACAGATGGACTTGCTCCTGCTTCTCAGAAGGAGACCTCCTCATACTTTCCACTGCTACACTGTGAGGTCCCTCCCATGGGAGACAGTCCCTCACGAACTTCTCCAGTGTGGGCCCTTCCCACAGGCTACAGTTCTTCACGAACTGCTCCAGCATGGGGCCTCCCATGGGGGCAGCTCCTCACAGCCTGCACCAACATGGTTCACCCACTGGGAGAACAGTCCTTCAGGTACCGACTGCTCCAGACGGAGTCCCTCATAGGATCACAAGTCCTGACAGCAAATCTGCTCTGGCCCTCCCAGGAACTTGGTCCACTGTGGGCTTCTCACAGAGTCACAGCCTCCTTCAGGCATCCAACCACTCTGGTGTGGGCTCCTCCACAGGCTGCGAGTGGCTCTCTGCTTCCCCATGGCCTCCATGGACTGCAGGGGCAGAGCTGCTTCACCATAGTCCTCACCACAGATCACAGGAGAATCTTTCTTTCAGAGCCTAAGCAACCTCCTCCTCCTCTTCTCCACTGACCTTGATGTCTGCAGAGATGTTTTCACATTCTCACTCCCCGTTGCTGCTGCCGTTTTGCAACTGCACAACAACTTCTTCTCCTTCTCAAATATGTTATTCACAGAGGCATTACCCCCATCACTAATTGGCCAGGCCTGGGTCTGGTGCAGGGTCCAGCTTAGAGTTGACTGGCCCTAATCTTGTGAGGTACAGGGAAAGTGTCTGACAGATCTTTGTTTAAAGAAGCCACCCCTGTACCTCCCCCACTACCAAAAACTTGGCCCAAGCAAAACCACTACAGACTGTTAGCTTTCAAGAGTCTATCAATAACATGGATTGACTGTAGGTCAAGTGAAATTGACTCGAAGCTGGAGACTTAATGCTCTGGAAGGACTTAATGCTCAGTTCATCTTCAGTCCTGGGTCCAGTTTGGTACAAGAGTAGTGCTGAATACAAGTAAAGCACTTTTCCCCCACAAAAATGACATTCAGAAACTTAGAAAATAAAAGCAGGGAGAACACTTTTGGGGATATTCTATTTTCTTCTCCAGCTCACCACCTAGGCTAGTAACTGAGAACATAAGACAGACTCTGCAACAGATGCTACTGATACAGACCACTAGCTTGTCTCTAATTAGAATAAAAAGACTTTCTCAGCAGCAGTGAATCTGTAATAACTTAAAATATAATAATGAGTGCACAGAATGAACAAATTTCCTGCTGCTTGCTCTTGCTATGGTTTTTTATTAAGGTTCTTTGTACACTTTCTGAATTCTTCCACTGTTTAAAGAAACACTTGAAAAAATAATTCTCCTTATTACTTCATATCAACAGCTGTTACTCAGATGTTTTCTGTTGGGGATGCATAGCAGCCTCACTATAAGTTAGCATCATGCTTCTGAATTTTTTGTAATTTGTCTACAATAAAACTTCAAATAAAACTTTTTCTTTATTGTAAAGATATTTTGATACTGTTGTGATATAGGCCCACCTGGTAACAAAGAGCCATGACCAGCTGCTCACTCACTCCTTGTTCTCCTGGCGGGATGGGTAATAGAAAAGTACCAAAGGCCTTTGGAACACCTAAAGGCAGGGAGAGCTCACTCTCCACTTATGGTCCTAGGCAAAATAGACAAGACTACTCAACTTGGGGAAGCAAACAAAACTTAATCTGCCATGAAACAAAACCATAACAAACAGAAAACATGATCTCCTTCTTTCCCCTTCTTCCCTCTTCCCAGGCTCAGGTACTTGATCCCAATATCTCTACCTCCTCTTCTCACAGTGGGATGGGGAGTGGGGGTTTCAGTTAGTCCTGCTCCAATAACTCCTGCCACTTGTCTTGACTTTGGGCAAGAGGGCTGCTCACCATTCCTCTGCTCCAGTGTGGTGTCCCTCATACGCCAGGAAGCCCTGCACAGGCTGCTCCAATGGGCACTTGAGGGCTGCAGCTCCTCTCCAACTCCTCTGGCATGGGGTCTGCAACACTCACCCTCTCAGGCACTGGGTCCTCCCAGGGCTGGAGGTGAATATCAGTACCACTATTGCCCTTCATGGGTTGCAGGACACAGCCCATGTTCTTGCTGTGGGCTTCAGGGAGGCATCTGTTTCGGCATTCCTTCCTTTCTCCTTCTCTGACTATGGGGTCTCTTCCATCTCGTCCCATCCTTCCACCTCCTCCTACACACTATAATTTTATGTTCTGAAATAGTGACAGCAGAGGCACCAGATTGGCCCAGCTGGGTCAGAGGTGGGTCTGACTCAGAATCAAGGGAAGATTCATGAGCTGTTTTTGGTCATTATGACTGCAGCCCCCTCCCCGTTACCAAGCAAAAGCGGCTCCATGCAGATCCAAAACAGATACTTAAGAGAAAGTAATTCTGTTCCTACATTGGACAACTTACTGGTGACAGGAAAAACAACAAGCACACTAGGCAATTTTTTATCATAATGAAGCTGTTACATGTCTTGGCTGAACTAACTCTCAGAATAGTTTTCTTTAGATGCTTCTAGTCAGTC
Source organism: Colius striatus (assembly GCF_028858725.1). Taxonomy (NCBI): domain Eukaryota; kingdom Metazoa; phylum Chordata; class Aves; order Coliiformes; family Coliidae; genus Colius; species Colius striatus. The sequence continues at coordinate 50,179,256 of NC_084790.1, read as the reverse complement.
ACAACCTAACTAGTAAAAAATACAAATGCCTAGGAATGAGACAACATTGTATGTATTTCTTCTGATGAGCATCATTTTGTCTTCTTCGGGATAGTCAGGATTACCTGTACAACCAAATGATCTTGCAAAGAATGTTGAACATGAGTTGTTCTGATAAGGCATGCCAGGCTGTGTCCCACTTTGTGACTGTGTTGTGTGCATATTATAGGCACTTAGTGACTACCATGAGGAGCTGTAACAAGCATTGTCATGGTTTAATGCCATCCAGCAACTAAGCACTACATAGTCACTTGCTTGCTGCCACCAGCTGAGACTGTCTTGAGACAAGAACAGTGCAGTAACTGAAACAAAATACAATGCCAACAGCAACAACAAAAATATAATTAAAAAATGTAGTGAAAGGAATGAACAAAAAGAGAGAAATCAAATCCAACAAAGGCAAGTGATACAGAATGCAATTGCTCACCGGTTACTGACTGATGCTCAGACTGATGCATACTTACTGACTATGCTCAGATATCCCCTTGGCTAGTTGAGGTCAGCTGTTCTGGCCGTGCTTCCTCAAAGCTTCTTGTGCAACAACTCTTTAAAACTGAAAAATCCTTCACTTAAGATAAGTGCTGCTTAGCAACAACTAAAACGTCAATGTGGTCAACATTATGTTCGATCTAAGTCCAAAACACGGCACTGTACCAGCTACTTGAAGAAAATTAACTGTATCCCAGCTGAGACAAGGACAGCATGAAGACTGCTACTAATGACAAGGCAGGAAAGTGCTTTTGCATCACATAGAAGATGTTAATGAGTTATTTCCTTTTTTAATTTTTAAAGTAGTTGTAAATTAGAAAAGTTGTAGAAAAGCTTAAGTAGCTGTTAAGGATTTTTAGTGCATGATGAACTTGTGGTTTCTGCCATCTTGTAAGCCATTTTTTCTCTTCTGACTGTCTGGTCAATGGTTACTCACTCACTCTTTATCTCTTATTTGCAGCTTTTCCTTTGAACATACAGCCACTACTGATTCCACAGCTTTCCCTTAATATTCTTTCCTGTTTGGGATGTAGCCCTTTTCTTTATAAGAAAAAATACAATGTCATTCATTTAATGCTATTTCACTTTCATTGACTTGATAGGGGCTCAAAATTTAAAGGCACCTCTGGTTTTGATGAAAAGGTTGATTGTAATTTTTCACTTTCATGATTTATGATGACTAACTTGGAAGCAAGGCAGGTGTTTCTCAAAACTAGTTTTGGTGATTAACCTTCTGTAGACTAGTGTTAATTTTTTAGTATGCTAAATGAAGCTCAGAAGATATAAAACTGTAAATGTAAATGATGCATAAAGATAGTTCTGGAAACACACAATCACTGGTAAATAGGCAAAACTAATTAATTAGCTATTAGGGATTAACTCAGAAGCCCAGCATAAAGTAATTCTTCTTTCTCTCCCCACATCCTCATAGTTGGATCTGTTGATCCCAGAAGATTTGTTAGTTACAGGATTCCTGCCATTCATGACAATTAGGTTTCAATTGCTTTCAAGGTATAATATTTGAAATGAGGTATAAGAGTAAGAAGATACCTGCTCCCTATGCCTGACCTAAGCAGCTGATTGGTGTCACGTGAAGTACTGGAAAGCAGCATTTCTTGCCACCTGGGAACCAAATAGATTTTCTGTGAAAACAAGATTTTGTATTGGAATAAATGTTGCTCCCCTTGCTCCTCTAAACAGTTTCTACACTCCTGGGCTTTCTCTAACTCCTTACATGGTGATGTTTCCAGAGGCTGAATTCTGTATGGGATCAATTCTGTATGAGATCAGTTCTGCATGGGATCAGTTCTGGGCTTCTCAGCTCAAGAAGGACAGAAAAGTGCTGGAGACAGTCTAGTGCAGGGTCACCAAGATCATCAGGGGACTGGAACTTCTTTCATATGAGGAAAAGCTGAGGGAACTGGGGCTGTTTAGTGTAGAAAAGAGAAGACTGAGGGGGGATCTTATTAACATTTACAAATACCTAAATAGTGGATGTCAGGAGGTTGGGTTTCTATTGTATGTAGTAACAGGACAAGGGGTAATGCAATGAAGCTGGAACACAAAAAGTTCCATTTAAATATAAGAAAAAACTGTTTCACTCTAAGGGTGAGGGAGCCCTGGCACAGACTGCCCAGAGGGGTTGTGGAGTCTCCTTCCTTGGAGGTCTTCAAGAACCGCCTGGACATGTTCCTATGCAACCTGATCTAGGTGAACCTGCTTCTGCAGAGGGGGGTTGGACTAGATGATCTCTAAAGGTCCCTTCCAACCTCTACTGTTCTATGATTCTGGGATTCTATAATCTGCAGATCTTAGCAGAAAACATGGTGGGAAATACCTCAGTGCCTGCAATTGAAGAGGAGTAGGGTTTTTTTTGACTGGACAAACTTGTATGAATGTGGTAATAAGGAAAAGGAAATAAGCTCTAAAGAACTTTTCTTCAATCAGAGGAAGGAAAAATGAATCAATGAGTTACATGGTCTAGTGGAAGGTGTCCCTGCCCATGGTCCATGGTCTTTAAGGTCCCTTCCAACACAAATTATTTTGATTCTATGAACATGTTCTATATCATTCAAATTGTTTAAAAATGTTTGTTCTTTTGTGATTTTACTGGAATACAGAAGAAAGTATGTGTCTTCTTTTCCTTTAATTAACCAACTAATAAGACAACTATTTTTACATTTCTTTATTTCTTTTGTTCTATGATAAGAAGAATCTATTTGGGAAAACTGAGGGAAAAGACAATACAATCAAATTAAATGTTTTTACAAATTTTCAGACTCTATTCTGTATTATCTGTTTGCTGCTGACAGTGAGAAACGTACTGCCTGAGTACACATCCAAGTTCCTATGACATACTTATAACAGAGGAATCTTATCCCAGCCATTTTGTTAAAATTGCAGCAATATCCATTTTCAAACTTTGATTTTAATTTTTTTCTCAAAATTGGTTTTGAAAGTAAAAGTCCCCTAATCTCATGGTTCTTTCAGACATAAAGATTTCAAAGAAATTTATGAAGTTGTCATAGAACTCAATGGTAGAATTCTTACTTAATTTAGGCCTTGATTCTGTCATGCATTCAGGGAGTCACCAAGGATTGACATTAAGGAAATTGTGGTGCTGTCATTTATTTGAAGTCCAGAAAAAATGATAGAACCTAGTCCAGCAATTTACTCTTTATAGACTGAAGGTTATACCCATGCAGAGCCTAAGTAAAGTTAATGGTGTTTCACGCTGGCACAACAATCTGCCTATCTGCTGTAGTTGCAGGTTCAAGACAATGACTTGTAAATTACATTGATGGGCTAAAGTGAAATGCTAATTCTACCTCTGAAACTCTAGGTAACTCAGTCCTGTCTTTACTCAGAGAGCTGTGTAAGAGATGCTTGTCCGGCATATAGATGGTTGTCGGTAGTGATGTTTTGGAGAAAATTTGCTATATTCTTTCAAGTATACTCACTGCATTATGTGACTACTCTGAGACATCTTAATATTTCAGACTTACTGTAGTTACTTAATCTAATGCATGTATGTAAGATTTAATTGGTCTCTCTCCTGTAGGAGGTAACACAGAAGAAATGGCATAATTCTGCATGTCTCTGTTACATAGTGACAGCCTGTCATTTCCCGTACTCTGTACAGGATTATGAATAGATAATGTATGTAGGCTGAACATAGTTGCTTGGTAACCATCTTCTTTACTTTCTTAAATGTAATTGCTTCTCTTCAGAAAAACATCGATTAGTTTAATTTCTTTTAATGTTGAACAATAAATTTGTCTTTAACTTCTCTGAATATCTTAATAAATAGAGGGGATGCTGTTTGAAATTTCAAACCATCAATTTTCTTCGTCTTTTTAAGGCAAGTCACCTAATAAACGTTAGTGTGGACATCATCATAATCAGATTCATTTTTTGACTCAAGGAGAGATTATATATAGCATACATTAAACTTTGAAATTATTATACTCTGGATCATTTGTATGGTGGAGGAGTGAAATGTTTGCAAATTTGATATGGGGTGAAACGCTTGCAAATTTAACACCTTTCTTTTTAAAAATCAAGTTTGTTCACCAGTTAACTACGCTAATATTGTTACGACTGCAAAGCTGCAGACAATTTGCACCCTACTGTAAATGTTAGGAAAGACACCAGGTTGAAAAACATGGAAGTAATCTCTGAAAGCTATCAGGTAAAACTGCTTAAGTTGACGGACAATATGTTAAAATCCCTAAGATGAAGCACTTCCAAAGTGTAAATTAATTTGGTTATGAAACTCGTGGTCTGATACAAGAAATATGGGAATAAACTCTATGATGTGAAGCATGATAAAAGAATAATGAAAACAGACTTCAGTAAAACTCTACCATTTAGCATCAGTTAAGGACCACACTGGAACATTTTTAGGGCATCCGTGATGATGTGGAAATCAGTGAGAATCTTGTGGGGTCTAGGATTTTTAATTGATATCAGTGCAAACAAACTTTCTATGTAGAATTTTACTAAGTAAGCAGCAGCTAAAAATAAAATATAAAAATTAAATAATTTACGCTTACAAAAGCATAGATAAATCTCCAGTGCTTAGATCTCTTCTAATGCCTCATTTGGGGAATTCCTATATTTAGCAGAAATAATCCTTTTAGTAAATAGCATCATCATAGTGTAGACTATGAAATTTATATAATCTCATTTATCTCCAAAAAAGTATTGTGAATAAAAGTGAGGCCATGTCAGAAATTGTTAAATTGTTTTTCTGCTCCTTGCTTATGGATACTTATATTCTGAATACTTTTTGCAGTGTTTCTACAATGACCCTATTACCTTACTATTTGCTGATGTTAAGAGCTTCTATCCACTAATCAGTTGATGAAATCTTAGAAGATAAAAAAAGACGAAACTTTATGTCATCCCACAAAGCATAAACCACAATTGCAGGCAATTTTAATCTACTTTTATTGCCATTGTACCTAGGAGTCACTGTTAAGTACTGCAAAACGTGGCATTTTGAAAGAAGGTGGCAGTCATTCCTGATATTTTAGTGTTGGTCATGACATGTCAATAAGTGTCCAGATTTCAAGGGATTTCCTCAGCCTGTACCTCAAAAACATTATGTTTTAAAATTGCTCTTTTCCTACAGGACAAAATTAAATAACTGTGTGGGGACTGATCAGGAGGCAAAGTGTTTTCTTGAAAGGGCTGTATGTGATTGTGCAATCATAGAATCATTTCAGCTGGAAGAGACCTTTAAGATCATTGAGTCCAGCCTTTCTCCCAGCCCTTTCAACCATTAGACCACTTCCCTAAGTGAGACATCCAACCATCTCTTAAACAGTTCCAGGGACGGTGACTCCACCAGCTCCCTGGGCAGCCCGTTTCAATGCCTGAGAACTCTTTCAGTAAAGAAATTCCTCCTCATACCCAGCCTGAACCTCCCCTGGCACAACGTGAGGCCATTTCCTCTTGTTCTATTGCTTGTCACTAGGGAGAAGAGACTGATCCCACCTTGCTACAACTTCCTTTCAGGTAGTTGTAGAGAGAAATAAGGTCTCCCCTGAGCCTTCTTTTCTCCAGGCTAAACATTCCCATATCCCTCAGCTGTTCCTCATAGGAGATGTGCTCCAAATCCTTTACCAGCTTGGTAGCTTGCCTCTCCAGCACCTCCATGTCCTCCTTGTAGAGAGAGGCCCAAAACTGGACACAACATTTGAGGTGTGGTCTCACCAAAGCCTATTACAGAAGGAAATGATCACCTGCCTACTCCTGCTGATAACACTGTTCCTGATCCAGGCCACGATGCCATTGGCCTTGGCTGCCTGGGCACACTGCTGGCTCATGTTCAGTTGCTGTCAACCAACAGTGCCAGGTCCCTCTGCCTGGCAACTTTCCAGCCACTCCTCCCCTTTCCAGTGCCTGTAGCACTGGTGGGGGTTGTTGTGGCCTAAGTGTGGGACTCAGCACTTGACCTTATTGAAACTTGTGTAAATTGAAAGCCTTGGCACAGCCATCCAGCCTATCTAGATCTCTGTAAAGCTTTCCAACTCAAGCAGATCGACACTTCCACCCAGCTTGGTGTCATCTGCAAACTCACTAAGGGTGCACCTTATCCCCTCATCTAGATCATTAATAAAGATGTCAAACAGGAGTGATCCCAGTACTGAACCCTGTGGGAGAGTAAAGTTAGGAGCTCTTTCTGAAATAGATAGTATCAGAAAACATTCTACTAAAATGTGTGATTTTGTGAAAGTGTTTCTAGTATAGTCAGAACTGTATGCTGCAAAAGCAGATCTGTAGCTATTCAGCTGTCCCTGACATAGTCTGCATTGTGCAGCAGTAAAGAGTAGTCCAAATCAAATTCAAAACTTCACAATTGAACTGTCATATATTAGTACTTATTGCAAAATGCATACATATTCGGCATAGTGTGCCTCAACACATTTTGTCTGATCTCTAGAGTATTTTCTAGCTCTTCTTAGAGAGATAATTTGGGTGGAGTTTGCAATTCAAGGAAGATACTGTCTTGGTTGTGGCAATGGTGATGAAAATGAATCTCAGCATTGTGTTAAATATGATGGCTATTACCTATAATTTCCCTATTAAAGGGATAGCATATAGATGATGATGATGATTATTATTATTGGAGTTTGATATGTAACAATGCTTAAATCATGATTGGATAAACATCTAACCTTTTATTTTCAATTACATATTTTAGTCTCCATATTTGTGGAACAAATTTTAAACACATAACCTACATACACTGTAGACACCATATAAGAAAACCAAATGCACAATTTTGCATAAATCTCATTTTTTAATAAACTAATTTTGTTATTATGAGTATGTTATAATATTCACAGTTCTGTTTATATCTTTATCAATAATCTGAATGACAGTATCAACTGCACCCTCAGTAAGTTTGAGGATGACACCAAGTTGGGTAGAAGTGTTGATCTACTGGAGGGCAGGAAGACTCTACAGAGGGACCTGGACTGGCTGGAGCAATGGCCTGAGGCCAACTGCATGAGATTCAACATGGCCAAGTGCCAGGTCCTGCAATTTGGTCTTAACAACCCCATGCAATGCTACAGACTTGGAGATGCGTGGCTGGAAAACTGTCGAGAGGAAAAGGACCTGTGAGTGTTAATCGACAGCCATCTGAACGTGAGCCACTAAGTGTACCCAGGTGGCCAAAAAGGCAAATGACATCCTGGCTTGTATTAGAGCTAGTGTGGCCATCAGGAGCAGCGAAGGGATTGTCCCCCTCTCCTTGGCACTGGTGAGGCTACAGATGCAAAATTGTTTTCAGTTCTGAGCCCCTCACTACAAGAAGGGCATTGAGGTGCTACAGCATGTCCACAGAAGGGAAACAAAGCTGGTGAAGGGCCTGGAGAACAAGTGTGATGAAGAGCAGTTTAGGGAACTGGGGTTATTTAGCCTGAAGAAAAGGAGGCTAAGGGGAGACATGGTCACTCTTTACAATTACCTGAAAGTACATTGTGTTGATGTGAGTGTTGGTCTCTTCTCTGAAGCTAAAGTGACAAGACAAGAGGAAGTAGCTACAAGTTGCACCAAAGAAGATTCAGATTGGCTATGAGGAAAATTTTTTTTCACCAAGAGGATTGTCAAGCATTGGAGCAGGCTGCCCAGGGAAGTGGTTGAGTCATCATCCCTGGACGTATTTAGAAGACGTGCAGATGTTATTTTTAGAGACATGGTTCAGTGGTGGACTTCACAGTGTGAAGTTCATGGTTGGACTCAATGATCTTAAATGGTTCTGTGATTCTATAATTCTTTGATTCCATGGTTCTATATCAAATGGATTCTTCATGAGGATTTATTATAAAGCTGAGAGAATGGGTTTGGTAATATTCATAGCCGTAGTACAGGACCATTTATGTTAACATTCATTTGAATTCCATATTACAGTTTTCTTAAGAGGATATATTTCAAATGTTTGTCACTCATCCTTTATGAATGTGAAATGTAGCAAGAATTTGAGAATTCTGTCTGTTTTTCATCAGGTTCAGTTTGATTAGTCTGTTGCTGTCATTATAGGTACAAGGATAAATTTACATTCCCATACTTGAAGAGAAAAAAACCAATTCTCTCAAACTAATACTGATGCTGGAAGCCTGGACTACAAAACGTAGCAAATTAGAAATGTTGAAAGAAATCACTTTCCCTAGAAAAATTAGTTTTACTTATGAAACCTTTTATGACTACAGTTTTCCAACCTATTTTATGTTACTCAGGGTGAGATTTAAGTGACTCATTGGAAATCACAGCTAAATTGCTGTAACTCTACCTCTAGTCATGCCTATATATATATTACCATAAATATATCATTGTATATAGCTGTACAAACAAAACATTCATAGTATAATGTTACAAACTATCTAATTTTTTGGACTGTTTTCTATATTAGACAATCAGGACATTAAAGTTTACTATTGGAAAAGTCTAATTACTGAGCTTTTGTCTATGTTATGCTAACATATCTTGATAAGTTGTGTTGCAATGGCACATCTTAAAACAAGGTTTGCAGTCCTGGGCTGTATGTGGATTTATGGGAAGTGGAATATAAGAGAGTGATATTCCTCTCATTAAAGAAGTTAAACATTCCTGGTCATATTAACTGGTCATGGTTATATGAGTGCATACTACTGCACTCAGTCAAAATTATGTTTACTCTTATCTCAAAATAACTGTCACCAAAATATTAAAATTAAATGCAATTGATTAGAGTGAATATGATCAGTCTGTACTCTTTCCTTGGAGGAAGATTGTCAAAAGCAGCTTATTCTGCAGGTGTATATGGTATTTAGGCTGCCATTGACTGTTGAACAAATGCTTAGAATGAAGGCTGTGCTGCAGAAGGCATGGTCATTTTGGATGGCTTTTGAAGTGCAGCCCAATCCTTCTGATGTCATCTCTGAGTGTAGCAGAATTTCATTAATCATGGAAGTTAGTTCCATGCTTTCTAGCTGCTTATGCGGTTTAGAATGCTAAGGAGGTAAGTGCATCATAACTCTCAACTAGGTAAATATTAGAAAATGCTAAAGTAAGCATCAGAGAGAGAAAATGAATGGCAAAACTACAGTAGATGTAGCTGTTTACACATCTATATAGACATGTATATATAGGTCTATTTTTCCATACTGTACATTGCTTTTCTTGCAGTTTTAAAAAGATTAGTAGTTGACAGGCATCTTCTGATGTTATTCCACTACTGCTGGACAATCTGCAGTGTCATAATGTGTGATAAGATAATATTATGTTGTGAGTTAAGAGTAGTTACATTCTGCTCTGATGGACTTCTCTGCAGTGCCTTACAAATACTTCAATATCTAGGGCATCTGCCAGTCTCTTTTGTTTGCTGGTTTGACAAGTCAAACAGTAGTGTTTCCCTGATGTATCTGACAATATGATTGATATATTTAACTTTATGTATTTTTAGTTGCCATGAATAGCTTGGCTTATCTTTTAAATTAATTACATAGGCTAGCTAGTGAGCTATCAGAAGATTGAATTGTGTCATGCATACAATGGCTCAGAAGTGTTGTTAAGAGTCATTCCAAGAAATTCACAGCTCCTGCTTTAGGTATATGTTATGGATGTAGACTGAGGACTTCTGTGGTGTTTTCATATCACAGACTATTCCTCAATGTCTTCCTTTTGTGCCTACTGAAATGTCCTGTGGCCTAGGGACTGTAAACACATGTTGCTTATATGAGAGAGGTCTTAATTTCCTCCAGCCATTTACAGAAAAATTACTACAAGTTTCCTTTGGAAGTGGGTAACAGTGAAACTATTGTCAGTTTCAATACTGGTCTATTGGAGCTATTGCCAAGACATAGCTGGCTCATATTCATGTCTAATTTGTAGCCCTCTCAGTCAAGTGTTCATGTCTGCTCCTGAAGGCATATCCTTAGGAACACTTGTCTGCCCTAGTTATTTTCTCATTATTGTCTGGAGAATAAAATTGTAATTAAACACATGTCTTTTGCCAGTAGAGCTTCCTAATGTGAGTACTCTGTTCTGGAACAGGAGTGGGAATAGAATGATATTCAGTACCTAGCAAATAGATTGAATAGAAAGTGTTGTATATTTTTGCTGTTGTGTGTTTACATAAGAGGTAAGTTTACATTTGATGTGTGTCTTTAGAATGTGGAGAAGCTCATGAAGTACATCTACAGCACAGTTTTTCCTGTCTTCTTGGGATATTTTGAATCAGATGTTTTAATGCATACTTTCCTTACCACAGTTTCACTTATTCCCTAAATTTCTGCCAGAAAAATAGGCAAGACTCTTCAGTGACATTGTTATGTCACCCTTTATTCCACAACAGGGAAACATGTTTTTTATTTATTGTGTTACTGGAACATAAATTGATTAACACTGTTTTACGATTTAAAGTAGAAATGATCTGTATATTGCGTGAGGTGTGTGGCCTTCAAACATTGCTATTGTCACCTTCTTTCATTATTTCTGAAGTAAATGTGGCAAATGAAAGAAATAAGGACAGAAATGCACTTCCAGCTTAACACTATTTTGTTCTTGAAACTTTCTGGATGTATAATAAAATCTGTGGGTTCTTTTTATGAAAGACATCATTGACAAGTGAGGGGAAGATGCTAGATACAGAACTAAGCACACATAGACTAGGAACTCATGACAGATTGTTTGGGTTGTATTTGACAGTATATTGGTCTATTCAGTATTATTTAAGAGTTTACACAGGAGTTATAAGTCTAAATGACTTTGAGAACCTGGATCATACACAATGTGTATCGTATACAGCACTGTATACTGGTGCCTTCTTTCTGTAGTTAGTCACGGAGTTGCTTTTTGCTATTTAGAATTAGCTTTGTGATGTGCTTTCCAGTCTGAAGGCACCTAATTCTGCATATGCCTGATACAGATCCATAGAAAGTCTGTAAAAACTTTTGAAATAGTTCCTTGCTTTGTATACTGATATTTTGTGCTGTGGCTTTTTGTGTTGATACTTTGCTATGATGTGGAGAGAAAAATGTGATACCCTGTGCTTTTATTTTTGTTGCGAAAGCAATGAGAGAAGAATGGTTGAACCTTTTTCTATCTTTATGCATTCTCATTATGAAGCCATTCAAGTTATTTCTCAAGCAGATGCTTTAGGGGGTCCTCTGGTTCTCATATTCCGATGGGAAGGGCACTTAGAGATGGAACGAAATTTCTGCTTATGTTGGAAATACCTTCTAAAAATCAGAACTCTGTTATGAGTGATGTACTTCCATAATAAGCCATTTCTCCTTGAGGAGAGATAAGAAACCAGCTATGATTTTTAGTGTCAATAGTATTCTTCAAGGTATTCACACACCAAGTAGACAATGGCTCTCCTGTAATTAAACATCAAAGTAAGAGTACCACTTCAGTATTGCCTCCCTTCTTCCCTCACATCTTTAGCTGTTGCAGTGTAGCTTTGGAGCTTTTGTTTTGTTCCTGGTGGATGATGTGCATATATTGAAAAATTTTAAAAAAATAGATAAATTATACAGATAATTGGCACTGCCTGTCAAGATTGCAAGTATAGAGCAGAGAAATAGTACACAGAATTAAACTTCTCTTTCTTTATGGTTGCTAATTCCATCTACAAAGATCTTTAGAGTAATTTTTCTTGTAATCACAAATATAATCAACTTCCCACAGAGCTTCATTTCTACAGATGTCCTCCCAACCCATACAGAGTCTCAGGAACATTTCTGTATCGAAATCAGTAGCTTGAAAAATTACTTTGTCGAGAATAAGAAACTAACTAAATAGATTGTATCATGAAGAAGATAAGGTCTTAAAACTGAAAAGCACAGGAGTCTGGCTTCATAAACTACATAATCTCTATCTCCATCTTTCTAAATACAGGGAACTTTTCTATCTTTCCAACTGTTGTAATATTTGCTACTTTTATCTATGTTTGGGGAGATGGAAGAAATAAATAAAATGTTCTTCTTGCATCTGAGCCAAAATTTTTGTATGAAATTTGCAGAGAATATTTGAAAAAACACTCATTAGAAACAGTTGATATTTTCACTTTAAAGATGCAAATCATGTAAGCAGTGATCACTTTTGAGGGCAAAACACAGGTTATCTTCTCTTCAGTTGGGTTAGTGGTACTGAGCTGCCCTCTCATTCGTATACCTGGTTGCCTTTCTATATAAAGATGCATATTAGCTGGTACATCATAGGGTATAAATGTAACCTTACAGAATGGTCATACCTTATTTAAAAATAATGGATTTACCTATAATTACTTCAATGTAACGTTAAATTTGAAGAACATAGTTATTTCTGAGCACAAATATGTTCACTATTATGGTAATACTAACAAAAAGACTGCATAAATAAACAATCTCTGCATGACTTATGAGCAGACTTTAAAATTAAGATAAAGCCAGAACATGTGGAAATGAATTTTTTTGCTTAAATTCAGCTGTAGACTGCAAGTACGGATTAAACCCACACAGAAGTATCCAACAATTTTCCTAAGACTGAGAAATTTCTGATGTATTTAGAAACAGAAAAAGGAGCTTCTACTTGCTAGTTAGGCCTGATTTTCTATAGTCATAGTCAGCTGGCTGAATTTAGAATAGATTCCAGGTTTGGAACTAGTAAAAATGTCAGAAATATGCAACTGTTGACTGACCTCCATCCTAATGCACACACCTGACCTTAATTTATGGTTGGCAGAGTATGGGATCTGCTACTCTTGACAGATCAATGTTGCACTGGTTTTGCTGGTTTAGCTTTGAGGCTGCAAAATATCAGCTAAATGAAAGGAAGTAAAGCTGAAAAGAAACTCCCTAACCCTTCTGTTGTATACCCACCGTATCTTAGGCCTGAAGCTGATCATGGAGGCTATTTCTGTATGGTGAATGGCTAAATGACTTAGATGTATACAGATACAGTGTGATTGAACCTGTGCCATGATGACTGGATAGATCTTTGTGTCTAGTAGAATGTCTATAGACATGTGATTGTATTGTGCAGCCCCCCTGTTTCTTCATTTGGCTCAAAATTAATGATCCATTGAATGACGCTCTAGCTTTTAGTGTCTTTATAGGTGTAATTAGTCAAAGCTAGTAACGGCATTATTATTTTGATTCCAAGATTTCTATCAGCACAGGCACCATGGTTCATACATCCAGGACAGAAGAGAAGCAATTCAAGAAAACATTAAAACTGGGGCTAACCTGTGGAGGGCTTTCCAAATGAGAAATACATCAGTAGAAATTTTGCTTTTGTGAGGACAGTCACATGTAGAAAAATAATGACAGAAGCTGGCAAATATTAAAGAAAAAGAGAGATATCAGCTCACAAATAGTACCTGTTTGTGAGGACCAACTCAAAAAACAATTGAAAAAAAAGGATGAATTCTTGGCATATGTAGTTCATGTACAAATACAATTCCTTTTATACTATTGTGCACTTAACTTCCTTTAAATCTCTCTACTGGTGCTTTCCTCCTCTCTCTCACCTATTTATAAGTTTATAATCTTCTCATTATTCCTTTGCAGACTGCCATGAAAACAGCATGTAATTTAAGAAGCAAAACTAAATAAAATAAAATTTGTTTTGTAAACAAGTAATTCTACATGGACTGTAAATGTAAACAAAATGCCAGTGAGAGGAACATTTTGGAAATACCATAACTTTTATCACTTACGTCAGACTTACAGGAAGAATCTTAGAGGAAATACTGCTGTGAGGAGAAAATTGGGGTCATTATTATATTTCTAAAAGAGAAAAATTTAGTTATTAAACAAAAGTAATGTTTTAGAGGGAGAAATATAACTCAGTTGTGGCTATGGACTTAGAAAAAAAAGAACAAGTTACCATGAGACAAAGAGTTACTATACATCTGGAAATTCACAGAAGCTGTCTGAGAGGTGCTTCTAACATGTAAGGAACACTAAGTAATTTAAATGAACTTTCATATCTTCCACTGGAAGCTCAGCTAGCTTGAATGAACACTTCTATTAATTTTCTTCTCTGAGCTAACAAGAAATATATAGATGAACTGTTTGCAAATGTAAACTGACAGATATTAACCAGATGAAACACAGTAACCTGCTTGTAACTTTAGTTACTATTATCCAATATTACTTGGTCACAATAGCAATACTGTTGTAGTTTCATATAGCTTTAGTTTAATAATACAAAGATGCATTATTTATTATCACCATTAAAATAGCCTCTAATCATGCACAGCTTGATATTGATGACATAAAAGCAATTACAGTGCAATCATGCAAAATAACATTATTGTTGATCTCCTTTTACAGTTTCCTAAATCATTACAATCCAAAAGTCAAGTATTTATAAATGTTATCCTTAGACCCATCATGTACTATGTTGCTTCTTTCCCTTTGGTGCTGTATATCTTAAAAAAGAGAGCATGTCAATTCTACTGTCTGGTCTTTTAACATGGCTATTAAATAAAATAATGTAATAAAAAGCTAATTCTTGTGGATCCAAGTTGATATTACTTTTGTCTTATTTAATCACGTTTTATATATTACAATCCACTGAACCTCCTTCTGGTTCCACAACAGCAATTATACTGGGGCTTCCAGTTTTGTAAACCAATCTTTCTAATGGAATACATGGATTATGCATCTACTCCAAATAAAACAGAAACTGAAAGCATTTTGTTTTTTTAATTTTTGATTCAAGAGAAACTGGCATCGTATTTCTAAGATTTGTGTCATATGTTTTGAATTTCATAAGTTAACATTTGAAATGTGTTTCATCTTGCGTATTTAGCCTATACAAAGAAACATAAAGAAGACAGTAAAAGGAGAGATTTGGCTGGTTCTCTACTCTGCCTTGCACCACCTGTCGTTACAGCTGCCATGCAGTTTTGCCTAGCACTATCTGTCACTGCAACTGCATCTAACAGACTACTGATGAGATCCTTTTATCATGATGCAGTCAAAGAAGACATGGGTTTACCAGAAATACCACTGAGATAATCAACTAGAATAAAGCAGTTAGCTACTTGTGCTGAAATTTGTCACAACTTTGCAAGGAAAGTCAAACTCATCGACCATTCCACATAATGGAAAGGCATATCACCTTGATCTGAAATACAGGAAAATTGGTAGATCAATTCTGAGTAAAAATTTACTTACAGTAGTCATGCCTCTTAGTGCAACTCATGGTCTTCTCCTTAAGTTTTCCTGTCACTTTCTCTTACCTCAACTGCTATTTTCCTTTGTCAGAAGTGACAACCACCAATGAACAGTCTATCCAGGAGATGGGAAAAGTCACTTCTGGTTTGGCACACAACTACTGTTGGCTCATTGCTAGACACCATTTCATTCTGGCCATGAAGGAAGCATATTCCCCACCTTACATTTTGAATTATTTTCATGCCACATTTTATCTTTTTTTTTTTTAACTTGGTAAAAAACTAAAGGATTGATGACAGAATATCAGAGTTCTTGGAGGGAGAAAAGTAACAAAGTTTTAGAATACTGACTCTAATGATATCTCCAATGAGATTTACAGTAACACTACTTATTTCTTGCTTGCATAACATATATTTTATATTTGTCTCATGCTTAAAGATTCATAACAAGGAAAAGTTTATTTTCCCAAGTGCATAGTTCAGTTTAGGAACATATTTTTCTGTCATCCTTGCTAGTTTAAAGGCGATCACATATAAAGGTGTGTATGCGTGTGTCTGCATACATATATGTATCTTGTTAGCTGAATAGTCAGTGGATAGCTGGTTAATTGTGCTCCTTGTACATTCATGATTAATGAGCCCAGTTTCAGATCAGCTGGAAGGTCCCCCCACTCTCATCAGACTAGCAACAGCCATTAAACTGTTTTTATTCCCCATTGTAATATGGAATACAATCCACCTTTTTGGAATATTTGGGTATGTTTTTCTTCCAAACATCCTCAATTATGGGATCTAGGAAGTTGGAAATAGCTTCTTCACACTTCATCAGGAGCATTAGAATTTTTCAACAAGGCTTAAGTTGTGTAGTTTTAGAGTTGTTGTGATAAGCTGTGTTTGTGGAGAGATGATCTTTGGGTCTTATAAAACGACATCTGTTTCCTGTTTGTCTGCATTTTCATGACTTACTGGTACAAGTTGTGAGTAAAGTCTGTATGCCTGTTTTCCTCATTAACCAATGCTTATTTAGTTGATTATAATGCATACTTACAACATTATGCTGGGAAAATAACACTTTCTTTCCTACTAGGCTCTTGTGACTTTGGTTAAGACATCTACACATTATGGTTATTATCCTTGTCAAAATGTCATGCAATACCATTTAATTTCTATTTCTCAACACTCAGGACTTCATTCAGCCGCTGACATTAGACTTAGTTTTGCAGAATAAAATTCTGTTATCTCAGAGATCTGCATAGCCCTATAACAAATACAGATCCCTTCAGAAGCAAAAGGAATATTTCTAGTTAGTTTAATTAATAAAATGGTTGTCTATACAGTTTTACTTTAAACTTTAAAATATGTTATGTTTTCTTATAGGGCTTAGTTTTTAATTACTTTTTAATTTATTTTATCACTGTTTCATCTATAAGTTTTCAGCATGGAATCGAATAATCATAAAGATTTTCCTCCCATTCGTAATTGTTCAGATTTCCAGGCCATATATTAGATTTTTATTTTGCAGTTGATGTTTCTTTCTTGGTTTTAGTTGATGGTTATACGGGGATAGGAAGTTTATTGCTGCTTTACAATAGTTACAGCAATTTGAAATTTCTTATTGTGCAGTCAAAATGAACTTATTGAAGGAAAAAGACTAACTTCTGTGAATAGACTTGTTTTGATCAATTCATGCTAATGACTGAGATGAAATAGGCAGTATTTTGAGTGCTGGTATTTCTTCAAATAGTCACTTTCCAGTGAAGAATGTTCACTATTGGATTGTTGGAAACTCATTCACTAGCCTTCCTCTGAGTCAGCCTTCCATATGGAAATGCTTGGCAAGATATCTGGGACACTGTTGCCATTGGCACTATTTGTTTGAGTTTTCTAATTTCCTACAATATGTTTGCATGCTAGGTGATAGAACATTGCAGGATAAATGCTGTGTTTAAAGGTGTGAAGAAAACACATATTAGTGTTAAATTGACTTGCCTCTACTGAACTGTAAGGCAACACTGTCAAAATAATAAACCATGGGGTTTGTTACTTCTCTTTCTGGAAAGATGGAAAAATGAATATTTAATCTTTAATTGTGAGTAAGCCCAAGGAAGAACTAATTAAAATGCAAATGAGCCGGTGTAAGAAGGTCTGTCGCTCTGGACACATTTCTAGCACACATCTTAATACAATGTACTCAAGCTTTGAAAGAGATAGTCTGAGAAGTAAAACAGTACAGTACCAGCAGTGTGGAGTTCTACACTACCATGACTACCTTGTTGAGTGTTAGTTGTGATATCACTACACTGCTTCTCAATGAGAAATGTGGACATATACTTTTTTAGGAAACAACTACAGCCTCAGAAAGTTTTCATTCTTAATAAAGAGGTACATTTTTCTTGTTAGTTCACATGGGCAATTTGTACTGTTACTGCTAAGAAATATCATTCTGTAGCTGTGTGAGCTTGTCTGTAATGCAGCTCTACAGTAATAAATAATAATAATGATAATAATAATACTTATTATTATAATTAAGTAAAAATCACCCATGGAAATGTGGAAATAACACTGTAGAATAAATGCTCTTTTACAGACTTGCTATTTCTCATTCTGTCACAGAAGTAACTTGTAGTCTCTAATAAGCCTTGGGAAATGCCATATTCTGATCTCAATTTCTTCAAATTCAGGTTTGACCCAACATCATAGGCACATTTTCCTCTCTTCAAGGTACTTAGCAACTAAAATAAATCCCATCAGTAATTCTAGTAATGTCTATTAAAACTCATATCACACAGGAGGAAAAAAAAGTGATTTACTGAAACAACAAATATGTATACTAAACCTCTTTCTTCTCATGTTACTGAGTCTCTGTATTGTTCGCGGACCTGGCTATCAGGTATAGTCTGCAGAATTCTGAAAATCTCTTCTTTGGTGGTACTCCTTCTGAACCAAAAGAAATGTGTCTCAATGATTCACTTCCATGTCAGAAGTGGTTATGAATAACTGTTCTTTTGAAAGATCTCACTGTGATTGCATCTAGCTGAAAGATGCCTGTCCTGTTTTATCTGCCCAGTGACAGCTCTGTAATGATTCCAAGACATCTTTGCCAGTTTGATACAACTTCAACAGTTTACATGTAACCTCCTGCTTTAGCACAAGACTCAATACTTAGTCCTTTAAAGTATTTATATGATAGCATCCAATGCAGTGTTGTATCATGTTGGAAAGTAGACCTTTGACTCTTAGGTTACAACAGCTCCCATGATTTCCTAAGAATCAAGACAACAATACACAAAGACAAACATATTTCCTAATTTGCAATACCTTTCTTTCCTTGTATTACTCTATAATGAAAAAGAGATGAAGAGGAGCAAATCAAATATCAGTACAGCTTTACTGTCAGATCAGCAGATCTCTTACATTGATATTTGTTCTCACACATCTGTTGTATATACTAAAATGCAAAGAATTTTGAGATGAAATGCCAGTGGATGATTTTGAGCTATGAAGTGAGAGGAAGACAGAGGAAAATTATTCTACCATTTTAACTGATGAGCATGACCTTATTTTTTTTCCTTTTTGAATCTTAGAATCATGGAATAGTAGGGGTTGGAAGGGACCTTTAGAGATCATCTAGTCCAACCCCCCTGCAGAAGCAGGTTCACATAGATCAGGTTGCATAGGAACATGTCCAGGCAGGTCTTGAAGACCTCCAAGGAAGGAGACTCCACAACCCCTCTAGGCAGCCTGTGCCACTGTTCCTTCACCTGAACGGTGAAATAGTTTTTTCTTACATTTAAGTGGAACTTTTTGTGTTCCAGCTTCATCCCATTACCCCTTGTCCTGTTCCAAGCTACTAGAGAAAAAAGGGATGTCCCAACCTCCTGACACACCCTTTAGATATTTATAAATGTTAATAAGATCTCCCCTCAATCTCCTCTTCTCCAGACTAAACAGCCCCAGTTCCTGCAGCCTTTCCTCATATGAAAGATGTTCCATACCCTTGATCATCTTGGTGGCCCTGCACTGGACTCTCTCCAGCACTTCCCTGTCCCTCTTGAGCTGAGGAGCCCAGAACTGGACACAGGACTCCAGATGAGGCCTCACCAGGGCAGAGGAGAGGGGGAGCAGCACCTCCCTTGACCTGCTGCCCATACTCTTTTTGATGCATCCCAGGATGCCATTGGCCTTCTTGGCCACGAGAGCACATTGCTGGCTCATATTTACCTTATTATCAATCAGGACTCCCAGGTCTCTCTCTGCAGAGCTGCTCTCCAGCAGGTCAATCCCCAGCCTGTACTGGTGCATGGGGTTGTTCCTTCCCAGATGCAGGACACTGCACTTGTCCTTGTTGAACCTCATGAGGTTCGTCTCTGCCCAACTCTCAAGCCAGTTGAGATCCCACTGAATGGCAGCACAGCCTTCTGGGGAATCAGCCAGTCCTCCCAGTTTGGTGTCATCATGCCAACTTGCTGAGTATGCTCTGTCCCCTCATCCAGGTCGTTGATGAAGATGTTGAACAGAACTGCCCTAGAAGTGATCCCTGTGGAACTCCACTGGCCACAGGCCTCCAACTCAATTCTGTGCCATTGATCACCATCCTCTGGGCTCTGTCATTCAGCCAACTCATGATCCACCTCACTTTCCAGTCATCCAAGCCACATTGCCTGAGCTTTCTGATGAGGGTGTTATGGGAGACAGTATAGATGACATCCGCTGTTCTCCCTTCATCTAGCCAACTGGTTATGCACTCATAGCCATATTGACTCCCCCTGATCACCATCTTCACATGTTCAGCGATAACATTCAGGGTGAGTTATTCCATCACCTTTCCAGGGATGGAGGTGAGGTTGACAGCCTGTAGTTTCCTGGGTTCTCCTTCTTGCCCTTTTTGAAGAATGCCCTTTTTGAAGAATGGCCTTTCTCCAGTCCTCAGGCACCTTACCTGTCCTCCACGATTGTTCAAAAATGATGGAGAGAGGCTTAGCAATCACATCAGCCAGCTCTCTCAGCACTCTAGGATGCATCCCATCAGGACCCATTGGCTTATGAGCCTTAAGCTTGGTCAACAAGTCTTTAACCTCTTCCTCTTCCACCCAGGGCAAGTCCTCTGCTGTCCTGGCCATCCTGTTATCCTTGCTGGACTGGGCTTCCTGAGCGTCAGCCTTGGCCGTAAAGACTGAAGCAAAGAAGACATTCAGTACTTCAGCCTTCTCTGCATCCTCAGTCACCAGGGCACCCTCAGTGTTTAGCAGCGGGCCCACACTCCCCCTCACCATCCTTCTGCTGCTGATGTACTTGAAAAATACCTTATTGCTGTCCTTAACTTCCCTGGCTAAATTTAATCCTAGAAGGGCTCTAGCCTTCCTAGCTGCACCCCTGCATGCCCTGGCAACGTTCCTATACTCTTCCCAGGAAGCCAGCCCCTGTTTCCACCTCTCATAGATGGCTGCTTTCTGCCTGAGTTGTCCCAGCAGATCCTTGCTCATCCAATGGAAGCCTCCTACCTCCTTTTCCTCCTTTCTTGCGCATTGGGACACACTGATCCTGGGCTTGGAGGAAGTGGGGCTTGAGGATTGACCAGCTCTCATGGGCACTTCTATCTTCTGGAATTATATGCTTATGTGCTCTTCTCATAACAGTCAAAGTTATAAAGTTAAAGAGCAAACTCAAGTCCTAGTTTGTAGTATCCACTTCAGAGAATTGTTTCCACTGAAAATGAGAGCTTTAGGTAAGTGAAATTGATTTAAGTTAAATGAATGTTGCTGTTTTCAGCAAACACAGAATTCCATTCTCTCTTTTAACATTTGATGCTCTTCAGATTTGGATAGACTCTGAGGTCCTTAGATGTAATTATTGTGTCATCCAGAATGCCAATTAAGATTATTTTCTTGCTCTTGTACTCTGCTTTTAACCTTGGATTTTTAAAACCAGGCTGTCCCAATTTACTAGAATTACAGTATTATAAAGATTATTAAATATTACTAATAGCTTGTAAATAACCAAATCAATATTACAACTAATTGATTTTGGTTTATTTAGACCTTCTTTTGAAATAAATCAATATCAGTACATTCAATGAAAATAGTTTGTTAGCTTTTTTAATGTGGATTTCAAAATCCATGAAGAAGCTGCAGTTTATGGTATCTTATATATTCATATACTGTAGCTGTCCTAATATGTTTTTAAAAGTTCTTTCACTGTTATCTTCTTTTTTTTTCCCCTGATATTTTATCCATCTGCAGTTAAAAATACGTAGCCCATATTCCACCAGAAAATTTAGCCTTTATTTTTCCTCTATTCAGAAATTTAAAATTTACATGGATAAATGGAGGCTGAGGGTTATCATGAGAATTTAAATGTTAAGATGGATTTGCAGAAACCAGAAGTATTTCCAGAAAAACTGAAATGTTAAAAAAGAGACTACAGCAACTGTTCAAGAGGATATCAAAGCCCTTGCTCTGTAAAAGTATACTCAGTAGGAGGACCTGACATTTATCCAGTAACATAAATGTGAACTTTCTGACTAAACTTGAAATGTTGAAATAAACCTCATTTACTGTGATTCTAGTTTTGACTCATCACTGAAAGATCTATATTCACCAAGACAATTATCTTCTTGCCATTATTATGTATAGCTTATTGGACTGCTAAAGAGTATTCTCTGGTTCTAACGTGAAAAAATGTTGGTGGTAATCAACTGTTGTGGGTTTGTTTTTTTTTTTAAATCAGATTTCTAATAAGATTAACTGTAGTTGTAGTAAGTGCCAGTCAGAGTGTGTTTTCAACTGTGTGTATTGGCCAAGTCCTTCTATTTGCCACTGCTCTTCGGATTTTAAAATTAATGACATTTGCATTGAGTAGTTTCTTTGATATTTTCCTTGACCTTTAGATGGATACTTTGAACATTTTCCTTCTCATTTTCAATTTTTCACAGCATTTCCTTCTCTTTGCTGGTTCTCAGCTCTAGCTTTCAATTAGTTGCTTCTCTTGTAATAGATTTCTCCCCTATTGTTCCTTCATAGAAAATGCTGACCTAACATAGACACATTAAACTAACTGAAGTAAATTTTGGTTTTGCTAGGCATTCACTGTGTAAACTTTGAATCAATTCGTTTTCAGGGGAGGGGAGTTTGAAAGTATTTGGGTCTAATTTTCTCTGTAGCTTCTGCAAGCGTTTTTTCTCTCCAGCAAAGTTGGAACAAGGATTTAGAATCTATGCACCAAACCCCATTTAATTTGAAGCACAGTCAGACGGTTATGCAGACTTTGTTCTTCTGTAAGTTTGTACTTCATTGTCTATTAAAGCTAGCATTTTTCTCTTAAAGGCTGCTGTTACTGTGACTCCTCTCTGGGTGACAAACTGTTAGCCAATGTCCCCTCATTACAGAAACTTTATAACTTGTAATTTTTCAGTTGTTTTCCTTAACCCAAAGCAATTATCCAGACTAGATGAATACACGCCTCTTCTCTCTTTCTGAACAGGCAATCAGAACGAGTTTCATTTCAGCTCTTCCTTATGTAGGATGGATTCCATCATCAAATATATAGTGTAAAATTTGGAGCATTACTTAGCCCACTTGCAACTCTTTAAACACAGGATACATGTAGTAATTGAAGTATTCTGGATTTTATTTCTTTTGGAATATGTAACAAATGTTTTATTGATGTTCATTTTTATGCTTGCAGACAAGCTGTTTCTCCAGATAAGAAGCTCTCACAAAGATGCTTTTCTTGCAGTCTTTTCTTTATATGTTTCTATCACCTTTCCATCTTCTGTCAACTGTATCTTTCACAGCTGTGCATATGGAGTAAGTAAAACTTACTTTCATTATTTCAGTCATTATTTTGCCAAATAGAATTACTATGAAGTTCACTGAGAATTCTATACTATGAAGTTCATTGTGAAGTCTACTGATAATAAATGTACTTATCTCAGTTTCTTCTCATGGATCCAAATGTAATGCTTTATTTTTGCTTTGTTTTGACAATAGTAGACCTAAAAGAAAGTTCAGATATGACTGTGACAGTAAGCTACTCACAGTGTTGCAGTAACTCGTGGTATTTCTAGAGTTTAGCATCAAAGAATCATTGGAGTTACAAGACACTATTTAATTCTGATTTTTCTTTTTCATTCTAACTATGTTATTTCTTCCCAAACAGCTTAATTGTCTTATCATTACCATCTTAACACTTCAGTACCTAGTTCTGCTTCCAAGCATAGCATCATAAAATAACTGAGCTCGAAAGGGACCTTAGGATGCCTCTAGTCTAATCTCCTTGCTCAAAGGGAGTCAGTTGTGAGGTCAGATTAGCTTGCTCAGGTATTTATCCAGTCTGGTCATAACTATACAACTTCCAACAAAATTGTACAGAATAACAAACTAGTTGAGGTATAAAGGTACCTCTAGAGATTGCCCAGACCAACCCCCACAAAGCAGAATCAGGTAGAACAGGTTGCTCAGAGGCATGTCCAGTCACGTTTGAGTATATCTGGTTTTATGGGTTTTGACTGGGATACAGTTAAATTTCTTCATAGTGAACTAATGTTTTATGCTGAAAACAGTGCTGTTAACATAAGAATGTTTTCTTTACTGATGAACAGTGTTTACACAGCATCAAGGCCTTTTCTGCTTCTCACTCCATGCTACCAGAGAGTCAGCTGCGAGTGCACAAGAAGCTGGGAGGAGACACAGCTGAGACATCTGAACCCAACTGACCGTAGGGATATCCCATACCATATGGCAGCATGCTCTGCAGTAAAAACTCATGGAAGAAGAAGGAAGTGGGTGACATTCAGAGTTATGGTAATTTGTCTTCCCAAGTAACCATCACATGTGCTGGAGCCTTGTTGTCCTGGAGGTGACTGAACACCTGCCTGCCCATGGGAACTGGACCATTAATTCCTTTTTTTTGACTTTGCTTGTGTGTGCTTCTTTTGCTTTACCTATTAAACCATCTTTACCACAGCCTATGAGTCTTCTCCCTCTTAACCTTTTGATTCTCTCCCTCATCCCACTGAAGGGGAGTGGCTAGGCAGCTGTATGGGACTTCGTTGCTGATTGGAGTTAAACCATGAGACAAGAGAATGACAGTCCACAGCCTCTCTGGGAAAATTGTTCCAATGTTTGGTAGTCCTTACAGAAAAAGGAGGGTTTTGTGTCCAGATGGAATTTTCTGCACTTCTATATATGTGCATTGCCTCTAGTTCTGTTACTAGGCATCACTGAGAAGAGTCTTGCTCCACCTTCTTTACACTATGCCATCAGATATTTAAAAATATGCCTTTTGCTATCTAGGCTAAAGAATCCTCATTCTCTCAGCCTGTTCTCGTATGAGCAATGCTCCAGTTCCTAAATCACCTTTGTGGCTTTTTAGTGAACTTCCTCCAGTAAATCCATGTATGTCTTGTGCTGTGGGAGGCTCTCTGATATAAGAAAGGTCATCCAAAATTGGAGTCTGCACAGCCTCTCTAGGGAACCTGTTCCATTTCATTATCCCTATAGTGATTTTTTACCCTTCTATCCAGTCTGAACCACATTTGTTTTAGTGTCTGCTATGACTTATCCTCCCAGCATGATCACTGTGTCTGGCCTGTCCAGTAAGGATGCTCTTAGCTTTGCCTGAAGCCTTCTCTTTTCCATGCTGAACAAGCCCAGCTTCCTCAGCCACTTCTTGAAAGACAGGTGCTCCAGGTTGAAGATCATCTTGGTGGCTATTCACTGAGCTTTCTCCAGTTGACTCAAGCCTTTCATGTACTGGAGATTCCTGTTTGCTACACACAGTCTAACAAGCACAGAGTAGAGGGGTAGAAACTTCCCCTAGTTTTATTGGCTGTGCTCCTGTTGATGCAGTCCAGGATACTGTTGGCTATCTTAGCTGCCTTTTCTGCAGACCTGATCCCTGGTCAGTCAGATTCTGTCTTTATGGCTGTAATGGGTTACCCCTTCCCAGGTGGAAGAATTTGCATTCATTCTTGCTGAAATTAATGCAATTTCTCTTGGCACATTCCTCTACTTTGTGTAGGCGTTTCTGGACTTGATTCCTGAAGGACTTGCCCTTCAGTGTATTCACTGATATGCCCTAAGACTCATTACTTCCTTTCTGATGTGGATCTGGGCAGATCTGAGACTACCAGTGCTCAGCTCTGTCTGCTGTTTTGCCTCCTGTTTTATCAATTTATTTATTTGAGGCTGGATAAATGTTTAAATGCAGCTTTTTTTTTTTTTTTTCTAATGGATAGTGAAACAATGTGCAGTGAAGCAATGTACTTTGCTTCTATTTCTGACCCTTTTCTACTCTTTCCTATCACAGTTGTGCTATAGGTAGTCACATGACAGATCTTATGTTTTAAAGTCTGTATCAAGAACTGGGTTTTTTTAAAATTTGCCCGTGAGACATTTAGCAGACATTGAGTCAGCTCATGAACTCTCTGTTGATATTATTAAACCCTTACTCAGAGAGTTAGTGTTACTGACTTAAAAAGCTTAAAGAATTTACATATCAGAGGGTTGATCCTGTCAATCTGTTCAGGCAGACAGTCCCATCTTTCAAATGTGAAGCCAAAGGACATATGTCAAATAACACAGTTCGGATATAGTCCTTAATAAAACTAACCGGTAAAACTCAAGGCCCACTCCAAGGGAAGAGGCTTTTTCAGGCAAGAAACTACTCAAGGATATTGTTTTCCAAGGACAATTTCAGTAACAGTGAAACTCAAATCTAGTTAGGAAAAAGTGATGGAAGGTAACTGGTAGATTTAGACTTTCCAGCAATAAGAAGCACTTCGTCCAGCATTCACTGAGCAGTGGTTAACTTGAACCAGACACCATCATCATATAGGTCCACCAACATGGGCCTTGATGCTGGAAGTGTCATGATAATTTCTACCTAGTTTTGTTAAATAGTATCTTGCTGCTTTAAAATAATCCAAACTTTTGGCAACTTGAAGATATTCAATAGAAAACAAAAAAATGTGTATCCCTGCAAATATTTAACGAATATTACAACTGTCATTGGTCTATAAACACAACATTGGTTTTTGTTCTTCTTTTTAATTGCAATGGGAGGGAGAGCAGACAAAACATGATTGTCTTATATGTATGCTGAATTTGCTGATTTAATTGAATTTACTTCTAGGGATTTTCCTAAATAGCTGGAGAAACCTGCCCTTAGGCCTACTAGTGTAGTAATACTTTCTCTAAGCCAACAGCATAAGCCTGAATTTATTATATCATACAGGTTTTCTGCTCCAAGCCAGAGTGAGCAGCCGTAAGTAAAAGATCTAATTCTGCTGAGAATATTTTAACTGTAGATATATTTATACTGGAGGCAGTGAAAAGATCAGCAGTGTAAATTAAACATGCTTTAAAATAATTAGTCCTGATAAAAATGTAGCCACCACAGGAGAGAAATGTGTGCTGTCACTTTGGTCTGAATCTATACAATAGCATTTAACATATGCCTATCATCTATATTATTTGTGATGTCTGATTTTAAGAGAGCTTACAGTGTTCATGCAGTGAGATTCAGCCCTCTAGCACTCCTAACCTAGTAGCCCTGAACAACTGTCACTAGTTAATGTGAACTCTTCATTGCTCTATCATATTGCAGGACCTAAGTCCCCGTTGCCTGTCCAGAGTAATCTGTCTAAATGAATGCTTTTGATTATTTCATTCTGCACAAGGATACTTTAGTTGTAGCAGAATAAGGAAAAAGAAAGCTGAAACATATTGTCTCATTTCACCAATTGGAAGGAAAATTTCTCATTCTTTTTAGGAGACAGAAAAACAAAGATCTTGGAGTAGCTTCTCCACAGCTATTTCTGCTAGAATTGTCGTTGAGTTTCTCCTCATAGGTTCATAGGTTCTTCAAAGAAATTTCCTATCTCAAGCTTTACAAGATAATTTCTAGAGTCTTGTGCATATATGTAGGAGCAAAATCTGTCTCTTTTCCAGAAGTAACGTTTCTTGAAATACTTAGCTGCACTAATAGCATTAGATCTTTCCATAAATCCTGAGAAAATAACAACAGTGAATTTTCCCCGTGAATTTCCACTCTGAGTTAATTTCCACTTGGAATCAGTTTCCCTTCCAATTAATCTGTTTCATGCCATATACTATCCCCTGTCCTTTAAAGGGCAAGAAATCTGCAATGTCATTTTACAGCTTTACATTCTGTCCTGTGTTGAAAGACTCATGAAGATTCACTGCAAATTAAGAGAAAGGAAAATTATATTTATACCCTTGTTAGGGGTATTTATAATGTGAGTTTACTTAGCTGGCTGAGCTGAACAGTTTCTCATAATCTATCCAACCGGTTAATTGTACAAGTGCGGTACATGTGCTTTCTTTTCTGAGTAGCTATGGGTGGGTGCTGACAGGAAAAATTTTACGCGTGCTGCTGTTGTGCAAAGATTTCAGCAGTAGTGTAACAACGAGTTTGTCACACATTTTGCCAGTGAGATTTATTTTAGTTCAACATTGTTATCAGAGTGACATAATTATGGACTGGAGGGCAGTTTTGTTCAAAACCTTCCCATTGATTTATGACCTTCCAAAAATTAATTTTTCAGCTGGTATTTTCCTGCTTGCTCATCATAAAAAGTGATTATTTTTGATGGAAAGATTGGAAAAAGATCCTTTCAAGTTATTTATATGAGTATAATGAAATTTCTCCCCTTAAACTTTTCTAAACTGCAGTCCTTTGAAAACTGGGTTTATTTTTTCACTGTGTTTTCTTCAAGATTCAGCATTCACAGTTCAAGCAAGTGTAGCCTTGAACGAAAGGTTTGACAGAAATGTATTTGTGAAATATTAATGCTTTCCCTTCTTTCCTTTAGGACTACCACTGACTTTGTCATGAGAAAAAAAAAAACATCTGAAGAGGAAATGAAACATTGCATGTCATTAGCAAAACTCATCTATTCTATGTGGTAATTTAGCCATCATGTGGACCAGAAATTTATCTCGTCCCATGAAAGAAAGGACAAATAGTCAGTTCTGGAAAAAAAATTCTTCAGTAAAAACCCACAAGAGATACTATTACAAAGATGACAAAAGGACAGAAAGAAAGTCAAGTTGTATAGTTGGTAGCAACATTGGATTAAGTAGGGATGCCCAGAAGAAGAGTAGGTGGAAAGCTGATGTGAAAACTGTTTTTTAAAAAAGTATAAACCAAGAGTTAATCACTAAAAAATCTAGAATTCATATAGAGCTTCAATTAAGTTATTTTTCAACCTCAAATTATGGAAATAAAATCTGGAAATCCACTATAGTGATGGATGGGCCTTTAGATGCCTTAGGAAGGAAGTGTTTGAGAGAAATAATCACTATTAAGTGGATTAAATTCATAACATGACAGGACCAGTCAGAAATGACATTCCTGTTTCTCTAAAGCTGCCTGGAGAAGAATATGGAAGTGTCTGGGATATGCCTTAAAAATGGTAAATGTAACATAAAAGTAATTGAAGGAACATATAAATGGATCTGAATGAAAGAGCTTTTATGTAAAAAACACAATGAGAAAGCAGCAGAGAAGTGGTAGAAACAGCCCATGTGACAAATAGTTTTGTTGAGACCCTTGAAAAACTTCTGTAAGCCTTGAAACAGTTCAAATTCTCATTTAATTTTTCATTGAGGGGAAAAAAAAAGGTTTTTTGTTCTATATTTTAGTGAAGTGCAGGGCTTATCTTGAATTTAGATGTTTTCTTGTTTCTAAGCTTCTGTGTCATTATGGGTTATTGTAATGCGTTCATGAAAACCATAAATGTATTTCAGCATCCCAAATATTTCCAAACGTGTTATAAATGTCTTAAAAACTTAAAAGGGTTGTGTATTGCTAAAATCTTTTTTTTTTGTATACACAACTTAGCAAAATGACACATTTATTCTTGTTTGGTTTACTACCATTTAAAGACAAGTCTTTAACGTAATAACGCATTATTTTAATAAAATATGCGTGTTTAATTAAGCAGTTATTCCATGCTAGTGACAGCTTGTGTTCAGACTTCAATAGCTATTTGTTTAAAAGAATCGTAAAAAAAAATATGCTGATTACAAGATCCTCCATGGTACAGGATTCAAAGATGTGCTTTTTTTGGGGAAATCTTCTGTAGCTCCGTTCATGTTATATCTGATAGAAGCTCAGATGAATATTTACCTACTTCTAATAGACATTCTGTTCCCAAATTTGTGATTGAGTACCCAGATGCTTGTGTTGCTTTCTGTCTGGTGAAGGTGAGAACTGATTTGTAAAACTGCAAATATTGTCCAACCCTTCTTTTCATGTGATTTCTCTAAAAAACAGGATTGAAGTATAAGAAAAGCTAAAATAAATCAATTGTAAGACTACTAAGTGCAAAGAAATTGCATAAAGGCCTTCATCACAGCCTGAGTGAAAGACGGGAATCATTGGTTTAAATATATTTGAAATATTCAATTGCATATTACACACATAATGGATGACATTGGAAAGGGTCATCTAGAACAGGTTGCTCAGGGCCATATCCAGTTCAGTTTAAAATATCTCCAAGAATAGAGACTGCACGACCTCTCTGGGAAATCTGTTGCACGGTTTGACCACACAAACAGCATAAAGGTGCTTTCTTTTCATTTTTTCAGGGAGTTGTTTATTTTGTTATTTACATGGAATATTTTTTACTTGTCTCTGTATTGATTTGGTTTGATTTTTGTTTTCTTAATGATATTGATAGAAATACCTTATCATGCTAAATAGAACTGGAAAGGACATCAGGAGGTAAATTTTATCATACTCTTCCTCCAAAGCAAGATACTGAAAAATGTTTGTGCAAGCTAAATGGTTTTCAAAAATCCTCCAGTCATGAAGATTTTCACAAGCAGTGTGTCTTAGTGCTTCACTGTCTTACCTCTGAGAAACTTTTCCTGATATTTAAGATAATATCACTTACTGTGGTTAGCCCAGTACTTCTTGTCTGTTTTGCAGGGCCATGGAGAAACTGCTGTTTCACTGTGGATTTTTTTTTTAAGACTACTCTGATCCTGTCAGTCTTCACTTGACTATGTCAATCTAGTTCTCAGTTTTTCCTCCTATATAATTTTTCCTAAGACTCTGGTCATTGTAGATATCCTTCTTTGAGCTTTGTTTTATGAAGGAGTCATATTTAGTCATATTTTAGCATACAACAAGATACTCCTGCTGATATTACTGGTAATAAATAGAATAATCTTTTTTCAATGATTCTGCATATAATGTCTTGGTTTACTCTTCTTTATGTGTGTGCATTTCATATGCTACTAATGTATGTCAGTGTAGATTTAATCTAAGATCAGCAATGGGCAAGGTAAAAAATCCAAGCAGTTGTGTATGCAGAAAGGTTGTTAAGTTGTGTAAATACAGTTCTAGTTTTCCATAGTTTCCAACAATGATACATAGAATATGATTTAAAGTTATTCAAACTTAACAAAAGTAAGACATCGGTATTCAGTGGATATTTGAACTATTTGAAAAGTCTGTAGATCAGTGATCTCTTGTGGGCAGATTGTGATGGAATGCTGGTTGCTAACTGAGTCATGCTCAGTTCTACTTTTTTCTGATGTCTTCAGAGATGAGAGATAGCAAACAAGTGAGGTTTCTAGCACATAGGATGTAATTTTTCCTTGTTATGTGAGCTGTGTAATTATTGTCAGTCTTGGAGAAAGATTCTGAAAATTTTATTTCTGATTGTATTACTAAACAATGTTTATGTTAATAATTGCAGGATGAAGACAGTTCTTATATTCCACCATTAAAGAGCTGAAGAAAGACTAGTATCTTTATTGATGCAGAAAAGGAAAAGATGCAGTGCTTCTTGATGGATAAATTGTAGTGGAATAAAGAGAATGAGAAAGAGGAAAAAGAAAAGGGAAATAACCACAAGTCAGTGGACATGATCTGGGGGCTCCCTTGGTTCTTCCCTCATTGGGTGCACATTGACACTCCCCTGCATTTTTTTTGTAATATAGTCTTATAGTAGATCTTCTGGAAGCCATCTCATTTTCCACTGTTTCGTCTTCTCTTCAGACCTTCAATTTTGTGCTTTCAAGATTTGTAGCTGCTGATGACTGGAGACTACTTAGAATCATAGAATCATAGAATGGTAGGGGTTGGAAGGGACCTTTAGAGATCATCTAGTCCAACCCCCCTGCAGAAGCAGGTTCACATAGATCAGGTTGCATAGGAACATGTCCAGGCAGGTCTTGAAGACCTCCAAGGAAGGAGACTCCACAACCCCTCTAGGCAGCCTGTGCCACTGCTCCCTCACCTGAACGGTGAAATAGTTTTTTCTTACATTTAAGTGGAACTTTTTGTGTTCCAGCTTCATCCCATTACCCCTTGTCCTGTTCCAAGCTACTAGAGAAAAAAGGGATGTCCCAACCTCCTGACACCCACGCTTTAGATATTTATAAATGTTAATAAGATCTCTCCTCAGTCTCCTCTTCTCCAGACTAAACAGCCCCAGTTCCTGCAGCCTTTCCTTCTATGAAAGATGTCCCATACCCTTGATCATCTTGGTGGCCCTGCACTGGACTCTCTCCAGCACTTCCCTGTCCCTCTTGAGCTGAGGAGCCCAGAACTGGACACAGGACTCCAGATGAGGCCTCACCAGGGCAGAGGAGAGGGGGAGCAGCACCTCCCTTGACCTGCTGCCCATACTCTTTTTGATGCATCCCAGGATGCCATTGGCCTTCTTGGCCACGAGAGCACATTGCTGGCTCATATTTACCTTATTATCAATCAGGACTCCCAGGTCTCTCTCTGCAGAGCTGCTCTCCAGCTGTTCAACCCCCAGCCTGTACTGGTGCATGGGGTTGTTCCTTCCCAGATGCAGAGCTCTGCACTTGTCCTTGTTGAACCTCATGAGGTTCGTCTCTGCCCAACTCTCAAGCCGGTTGAGATCCCACTGAATGGCAGCACAGCCTTCTGGGGAATCAGCCAGTCCTCCCAGTTTGGTGTCATCAGGGAACTTGCTGAGGTTACACTCTGTCCCCTCATCCTGGTCGTTGATGAAGATGTTGAACAAGACTGGACCCAGAACCCATCCCTGTGGAACTCCACTGGCCACAGGCCTCCAACTTGATTCTGTGCCATTGATCACCACCCTCTGGGCTCTGTCATTCAGCCAGCTCTTGATCCATCTCACTGTCCAGTCATCCAAGCCACACTGCCTGAGCTTTCTGATGAGGATGTTGTGGGAGACAGTGTATACTTTGTATAAGTTCCCCTATACTTGTTTACTTTCCCCTGTACAAGTGTGTATCCATTTAAGTTATTTAGAGGTATTTCTTATCTGTCCTGAATTGCTGTGTCACCAGTGCTGCAAGCATGCAGGGATTACTTTTTATCTTTTTGATAGTTTTTCTTTGGCTGGAAGCCTGGGCATGCTCATTTCAGTCTGCTTTTTTAATGTGATTTTTTTTTTTTCTCTTTTGCTTCAATGAAATCAGCAAGAGTAAAGTAAAACAGATTCAGCTCAGGTAAAACTACTCTCCATTCCCATAGTAATGAATCATCAATGCCTTATATGTGGACTGAAAGAGAACAATGATTAAGTATTATTACAGTATAATGTAAAAATCACTCTGTAGCACTAAGTACATAATCTGGGAAATAGTAGCTTAGCATCACACAATATTACCTCATTTTTTAAAGTAATTTTACCTATTTCATTATATCCCTAGTCAGACCACCAGGTAATTCATTTCTAAATGACACTCATATCTCTTATCTCACTCCACAAAAAAATATTTTGATAAAAAATGGGGTAATAATTTTAATTCCAGGTTAAAAAGTCATACTGACACCAGGAAAAAGAAATACGCTTGGAAGAGGCAGCTAAGCAAAAAAAACCAAACCAAATCAAAACAAAAACCAACTCTAAGAGCATCCAGTTCTTCCTTTGTCTTCCTTCTTCACTTGAAGTCATTACTGAAGCAACAGTAGTTTCCTACAAAGATTTCTGCTTTTAAAATGCGCTGCTTAGACGTATTTGGAGCAGACCTAAGAAAACTGGTTGGTTTCAGAAAGAGTAAACTTTGAGTCACTGATATTATTTCATTAACAGTCATGATTAATTCTTTTTCCTCTCAAAATCCATTTATTTTTTCAATACAGATTACAACTCTGACATTTCTGACTTTCTTACTTTCATTTTCTGATTTTGTACTTTGAAACAAAGACCATTCCACTAGAGCATTTTCCTTAAAAAGATTACAAACAGGCAAAAAATTAGAAGTAGTTTGGACAATGCACAGAAAGTACAAAACACAACAGAAAACAGAACTGTGACAAATATGTAGGTTGTTGTGACAGAGAAACTGCCTAGAGAAAACAACACATTCTGCTGAAAACATCTTTATTTTTCTTTATTCCTACACCTCACATTATTGATTCTGAGTGGAGAAGAAAGGCATCTGACAGGTCAAAGCCTGGTTGCACAACTGTTGTCATGTGCAAGTCTTTGTCTTTGATAACTACTTGGTTCACTTAGAGGAACAAAAACCATAGAGCAGAGATGGACTAACTTGAGGGGCAAGAGCATCTTTGTCAATGAGTGAGGAAGACTTTAATCTGGGTTTGTTGGGGAGTGGTGACCAAAGTCTGAAGAGAAGTTTAGGGAAGCATCAGAGGCAGTAAGGAAATGCCTGTGCACAAAATATGAAGGTGGCTCTCATTTTTCACTGAGGAAGTAGTTCTACTGGAGGCCTATCTCAGACACCCACTTGCCAATTCACACAGCATGGGAAACATGCAAGTCCAGGTGCAGTGGCAGACCTCAGTGGAATCAGAGAAACATGGTGAGATAGTTTGCTTGAATACAGGGTTGTGATGGATCGATATGGAGTCTTTGGGTAGGACAGATCAGGAATGTATGGAGGAGAAGCTGCAGTTTACATAAAGACACAAAACAGCTCAAATTTGCACGTTTATGGGTAAAGGAGCATGAAAGAGGCAGCAAGATTGACTTTGTAGTGAGAGTTTTCTACAGGCACTAAGAAGTAGATGAACCTGTCTTTAGACAGTTGGAAGAAGCCTCACAGGTGCAGATCCTGATTCTAGCAAGGAACATGAGCTACACCTACCAAAAGACAGCTGTGCAGAAGCAATTCAGGAGATTCCTGGACTTTGTTCAATGCAATTTCTTGATGGACGAGCTGACTAGGGAACATGGTCTACTACATACATTACTCTCATAAAGAACTGGCTGGGAGTGTGAAGTTCATGGCAGTCATTAGCCATCAAGAAATGGTACAGTTTAAGATCCTGAGAGAAGTGTTCAGGATTAGTAACAGAATTAAAAACATGAATTTAAAAAAACCAGAATTTAAAACATGGACTTCAGAAGTGTAGAAATATGATGGGCTACAGACTTACTATATTAACTTGGTACCAAGCACCAACTGATGGCAGGATCACTCATTCTGTCTGGCTATGATTGCATTTGTATAATTTATCAGACAGTCAATTACAGCTAAATCCTTAGATTCAGATTCCTTCTCACATTTGTACAAATGAGTATGTGCAGTAAACACAAAGCCTCTTTGATACTTGTCTATTTATTACTCTTTTCCTATTTACAGCTAGTATTTTCCAGAATTCTTTGTAGATTTATTTAAAAAGAAATAATTTCATCTGCTATATGAAAATATATGTGAAGTGACTGGTTGGACTTGATGGTCTTAAAGGTCTTTTCCAACTGTAATGATTCTATGAAGGGGATAGGAGTTCTTGGAATGGATTTTCTAGTTCCAAGTAACGTGTGCACTATATAATGAGATGTCACTGGCAAGAATGAATGAAGAAGTCAGGAGATGGAATGTGGAAATGAAGTGCCGTAATCCCGAGGAAACCACACAGTGAATTTTCCTGGTTTATAAGGCTGTTATACCTTCTGACATTTGGTACCAAACTAAGTGAGATGATCAAGTGCTGCTGTGTGTTGGATTTATTCCCTGAAAGCTGCATGTGCTTTGTTCCAAAATTCTTTTTCTCCACAAACTTTTCTTATGGAATGATGTTCAATAAAATGTCACTTAAAGGCCCCATGCATTTCCTCTTTCTTTCCTGGTCTCTATATTTGGGAAGCTAAGGCAATGAGAACTTTGGATGTGAGAAAGTTAACAATACAAGCAGGAGAATTTCAGGCTTCATCAGTCTCTCTAGCACATAGATTTTATTTGCTGAGACTTTCACATGTGCTTAGGGTACCTTCACAGCCCTCTGCTAGCATACTCCGCTTTTATGCTGGTGCCGCACGACTGAAAACCAGAACTTAATTTTTAAATGCCTTCTTATGTCCTGGGATTCAAAAGACAAGTTACCTGTTACCCTCTTCCTCTACATTTCTTTGGGAAGAATACCTGCACAGACATGGTATTCATGGAGCTCTTGTGCTAACATGTTAAGATTATCATAAGGCTGTGTGTGAGCTGGCACAGGCAGGATGCAGGAACTACAAAACCACAGATAAAATGCAATGAGTAAATTTATTTTCATTATCTCACCAATCAGGAGGATCCCTGCAGCAGCACCTGGGCAGAGGCATACTAACAGGGACACAGGAACTGCAGAGCTCGGTCCATGATAGTGAACCACTGAACCTGCTGTTTTCATCTGTATATCAAGGATTCATGTAGGTGCCATTTGCCACTGTGAGTTGGTCTTTCCCACAATGGGATGGGAATCTCAAACATGTTCAACAGGATGACTCTAAGACTATCATAGGCCTTTGCTGTCTAAATAGTTACACTGTAAGACACACAAGACTAATCAACAATTAGTACAATACATGTGTGTTTTGACCCCTCAGCTGCAAGTTACTTGAGTGTGTTTACAATCCTCCTTGCCAACCTTCCCACAGGTTAAGTTACAGACTTTTTTTTTTTTTTTTTTTGGTCTGAAGTATGTGCCTGTGCAAGAGAGGGAAGATCCTCCAATTTGCTGAAAGCAATTCTGTAGCTGAGAGAAATGTAGTCCTGACACAGTGACTCATAGACAATTCAGGGCAGCTCTAAGGGACTGTAACAAACTGTCAACTTCAAGTGATTCCTTCCATTCACATACTTAATATTGTCTATTGTGGCATGAAGAAAAGAAGGATGGGGCTAAGTGAGCATTACTGTGAGGTTAGATCTGAAGTATGATGCTGCAAACTTCTGATCTCTGAGCTGTTTCTCAGGTGCTATTTTTGTGACGCACTGGCTTTGTGAAACAAATTGCTTACACTTAAAGAAAAAGAAAATATTACAGCCTTTGATCAAAGGAAATGAATGGGGTTTTTTGACTGAATGTTAAGTACATGTTGCAGCACAGCTTGGAGTCCTGATGCTCTCAGGCAAGTTGTATGTCTCTTCTGGCACACATTCACATTTCCTTTCCATAGAAGACAATGTCTGAGGAGAAGAGAAATTGTGTCTCTGGTGTCTGATGAAGAAGAAGAGAAAAATCTGAGTATAATAGGTGTTGATAAGTTGTTCACTGTATTAGCTGGTTTGACTGAATCTTTTGTCAGGGAAAAGCCTAATAAACTCCAAGCTCAGCTTTCTTCCTGCAGGCTGATAGAAAGAAGATGATCTTGATTTTTTGAAAACCCTCAATCCCTGATCTAGAGACTGAGATCAGGTCCATCAAATAACATAGGTACAAACAAACTGTGTTAACTCAATTGAAGTGTTTTCAGTAGTACAGTCAGAAGAGATTTAAGTCTACACGGTTTAAATATATTTTATTCAAAGGAAAGGTGAAATGCAAGATGAAATTAGGATACAAAGTGGAGTTACAATAACAAAAGAAATAATGAAGGCTAGCTGTTAATATGAACCTTATAAATGTGACTTGTGTAGCTAGTAGAAGTAACATTGTTATGTATTCAATTCAGCTGGGAAATAGTAAATCTAAGCATGTAAGTTAGGACAACAGTTTTTGTAAGTATCATGTTCCTAACTGCTAAGTACCACGTTCCTCCTGCTAGCCTGGATTAGAGTCGTGATGGGTTCATCCTGGCTAGATGTCAAGTGCCCAAAAAAGCTACTCTGTCCTTCCACCTCCTCAGCTTGACAAGGAAGACAAAATATAATGAAAATCTCAAGGTTTAAGTTTAGGACAGGGAGAGATCACTCCCTAATTACATTCACAGGCAAACTAGACGCAACTTGGGGAAATTAATTTACTTTAATTTAGTGCAGAGTAGCATTAAGTTAATCAGAATGAGAAATAAAATAAAATCTTGAAAGACCTTCCTCTCCCCTTTCCCTTCTTCCCAGGCTCAACTTCACTCCCAATTTTCTCTACCTACTTCCCCTCAGTGGGACTGGGAGATGGGGAATGCAAGTTGTGGTTGGTTTATCACATGTTATTTCTGTCATTGCCATCCTCAGGGGAAAGACTCCTCACACTTTCCCTGCTCTAATATGGGCTCATTTCCACAGCAGTCAGTCTGCCATGAACACCTCCAACGTGAGTCTCTTCCATGGACTGCAGTTCTTCATGAACTGCTCCAGGGTGGGTGACAGTGACCAGTCCTTCAGGAACAGACTGCTCCAATGTGGGTCCCCTATGAGGTCACAATTCATGACAACAGACCTGATTTGGTGTGGGTTCCTCTCTGTCCACGAGTTCACAGGTCTTATCAAGATCCTGTTCCAGTGTGGGCTTCCCATAGGGTCACAACCTACCTTGGGCACATCCACTCCACAGTGTGGGATCTTCCATGGGCTACAGGTGGGTCTCTGCTCCCCTGTGACCTCCATGGGTGCAGGGGCAGGGCCTGCCTCAAGATGGGCTGCACCATGGGCTGCAGAGGAATGTCTGCTCTGGTACCTGAGTATATCCTCCTCTCCTTCTGCACTGGCTGCAGAAGTTGTTGCTCTCACAAGCTGTCACTCCTCTCTACTGTTGCACTTGCTATTGTGCAGCACTTTATCCCTCTTCTTAAAGATTTTATCCCAGAGGTGCTATCACCATCATTGGTGGTCTTGGCCTTGGCCAGCAGTGGGTTCATTCTGGAGCTGGGTGGTATTAGCTCTGTTGGACGTCAGGGAAGCTTCAGGTGGATTCTCACAGAAGCCACACCTGTAGCCCTCCTGCTACCAAAACCTTCTCACTGATGTCTTTAGACACCTGACTGTGGCATTACAAAGCCAAAATCCCAATATTAAGTTCTAAATGTAAATTTTCTTTTATGTTTCCAAGTTATGTCAAAATTTCTAAATATATTTGGTATTAGTAAGGTTTGTGACACCAACATCTATAACATTATCGTTTAGAAGCTAAGAAAGTATTTCTGCTTGTATGGACTGTTGT
Source organism: Colius striatus (assembly GCF_028858725.1). Classification (NCBI taxonomy): domain Eukaryota; kingdom Metazoa; phylum Chordata; class Aves; order Coliiformes; family Coliidae; genus Colius; species Colius striatus. The sequence continues at coordinate 50,140,753 of NC_084790.1, read as the reverse complement.
ATGGATAGAAAATTAGGTGGACCCAGAATTCAATGGATTGATATGTGGTTGGCAGCTAGCAAGTATCAAGGAGAGTGCTCCAGGAGCCAATACTGGGGCCAACATTGTTCGATATCTTTACCGGGGACTTGGATAATGGGATAAAATATGTGCTTAACAAATCTGTTAAGCCAGCTAGGAGTGGCCTCAACGTAAAGCTACACTCTAGACAGTACTTAAGAAATCTGAAATTTGGATTAACAGAAACCATATCAAATCCAATGAATTGTAGAGCTCTGTACGTGGCATGGAACAACCCTGTACACAGATACAAGCTGAGTACTAATTCTTGTTAGTAGCAGCAGTATAACAAGGAGTAGTGATCACAAATTACAGTTTGGGAGATTCAGATTAGGCATTAGGAAAAACAGCTTCACCCTAAGGATAATGAAACACTAGAATGGCTTGCCCAGAGGAGTTTGTAGAATCTCCATCCTCGGAGGTTTCCAAAATTCAGCTGGATACATAGACAGTCTGCTCTAAAGTTGGCAGTGATCCTACTATGAGCAAGAGACTACCCTCTATAACGGCCTCTGTCTTCTAAAGGTCCTGTACAGACAATATTGTTATGGTTCTGTGATTTGGTCTGAACAATCCAATTGGTGATATTTTTAAAAAAATATTGTTATGATACTTCTGATCTCTATGGCTTTTCTTTTTTTTAAACCCATGAAGCAACTAATCAATTCTCATAACTCTTGTGGCTAAAGCCCAGTCAAGCACAACCAATCATGCAGCTGCATCCACACTCCTTTTAAAAATTGTTTAAAATTTATTTAAAAGAATAACTTTAGTCTGATTCACTAATCTGTGAGGCCTTATTTCATGTCAATCATATTCATAAAAGTTAGCCATGGCAAGTCATAAGGGCAAAACTTACTTTTGTGATTTTCAAGAACTCAAAATAATGCCAAGGGTTGTAACATCAGCCTCCTTTAAAATACTCAAATGTTTATAACATAAACAAACAAACAAAACCAAAATGTTGATTAACAGAGTAATACACAGATCTACAATGACCAATTTGGGGAATTCCAGAAGAATTTCCAAGAGAAATGGAAAGACCATTTGGTAATTCCATAGTTTACATTTGTAAATGCTTGGTTTACCAGATGTACTGTATTACATATGAAACCAAAACACTGTTATTACCTATGTTATGATCACGAGTAGTATAGACTGTGATATATGTCACTCCACCCTGTACTCTTGCAGTTAAGCCTAGAATGTTCTGTCTATGTTATATTTTCAAAGGTATTTTCATACCATTTTCCTCTGTGAAGTCATATCAAATGTAGACTTTTTGCATAAGGTTAATTTGGATCTTTGGACAGAATAACTTGAAAAGATTTCTGAGATTGGACAGGAATATCTGCTGTTCACTATTTTAGAAAAAGAGGGATTTACTAGCATGGCTTTATTTTTTATATTTTGGTGTAATATCTGGGTTTTTTTTCTGAATATCCAGATGTTTGCACATTCTAAACTCATAGTTATTCTCATCCTTTTGAAATGGTATGGACTCTGCAAGCAAAATAAACTTTTTTTAGATACTTTAGAGAATACAAAATGTATATATTTGTAACCAAGAAAGATACAGGTAAATACATATATTCTATTAAGTATTTAGAAATGGAGATAATATTTATTATTTTAGTGAGATAAGGTTTAAAGAAAAGACTAAAAAGAAGGAATAGTTGTCCTTAGAATTTTAGGTATCTCTGAGTCTGAGAGCCAGGCTTCTGTTAACCTTCAAGCTTGGTTGAAACTCCTAATCTGAGTAAAAGAGAAGATGCAGCCACCAGCCACAGCTGAAAAGAGGCAATGCAACAGTGCAAAGGTGGCGAGGGGGGGAAGCGAGATCTATCTGTCTCAGAAAATCTGTTTCTGGCCTCATAATCTATGACATCTCTTATGTTTCCTGAAAAGGAAATGATGCTTTTCATTTACATCCTACTTTTTGCTGGTTCCTCCACTCAGAGCTTTTTATTCACATTGCTTAGGAAGGCTAGCTATACAGTTATCTCCTATTTGACAAAGTTAATATATTATGGTGAGTCACGTCTGAAAAAGTGCTTTTTTTAACAGCAAATATTCACATGGAACAATGACTTGCTGTCTTAATTGCTGGCCTCAACTGTCAGAGCTAAAGGCTGATATTTCTGACAATATACTTACAAATCTATTCAAAATGGAATAAAGAAAAATGTTTGTATTTGTATGAGGAATCTTTAAACAGTTAGTATACTTTTCAAGCGATTTTATAGCACAGTCTAAGGTCCAGAACTTATTTATTTATTAATATATTTAGTTTATTCTCAAGGAGGTTTGTTGTACACACATATGTCTTCACAGGGTCAATCTTGAAAGCTTAGGCAACTTTGCCCATCAGGTGCTAGTGCTGTGACACATCAAATGTTTACTTTTGAGCTCTACAAAGCAAGTAAAAAAAAGAAAGTCAAAAGCAGAATTTAAAACATTTGGAAAGAGCTACCAGCAATGTAGATGGTTATATATTGTGCATCTTACTAAATAAAAAATATGTAAATGACCAATAGCTCTGAAACCTCTATGTGTCTAGTTACAAATGCAGTTTTAGAAGGCAGGGACGAAAATGAATGTTCCTACACTCTGCTCCTTTTCTGTGACAGTTTAGAATATTTATAAATCCCAAAGTTCTTTTCTTTGAATGTTTATATCTCAACTTTTGACTAAGTATTGGCCATTTCCTCAAAGAATAGATCCAGATCAGCATCTGCTTTGGGGTGCGTGAGTGAGGTTTCATTAAATATGGGGTGTGACTTCAGGATGTCAAATCACTAAGATCCATTGAATTTCATTTTTGCATTTATGTTCCCACTGAATGATAACTGCTGAGACAATTTTTTTTTTTCCATTTTCTGTAAATACAATATCATTGTATATTTAAAACTATTTAATGGCATTTTGATCTCAAGGAGATGATACGAAATGACAGCGTATGTATCAGCCCCTTTCTATCTGTGGAAACAGTTCGAGTTTATATAAGGATATTTATAAAGTATTTTATTTAAGATATTTTATATAGCATGCATATAAACATGACAAAAGCCTTTCTATTTAAGCTGTAAGATCTGAGGTGCAAATTAAATTATCTCTAATGTTACTAGCTGATCTTTTTGTCTATTCTCTGTGACTTGGCAATGGGAACTATTCTTCAAAATTGCTTTGTTTATCTTTACATCATATCTTAGGTAAGTTAATCAAACTCTGTTCATTTTTTCCCTTGCATAACCAATGGGATTCTGTTTTCTATTTAACTCTTAGGTTTGATTTTTTATGTTTAATTTCTGGCTAAGGCCTATCTTTATTGTGCAAGTCATGAGTCATATTTGCATACTTATTCAAATTACATATTTTAGGATATCATTACACACAAGTCACAGAATTGAAAAAAAATCCCTACAATTGTAAAATAAAATACAGTTTGTAAAGTTATATGATTGCATCCTCTAAGTTCAGGGAAATTCAAGAATCATTTGTCACTCTATGAAGACTTATGTATGGATCTATGCAGTGCACTGTCATTTTAAGGTGAAAATCCCACATTTTACTATCTGGAAGTTACAGCAAGTCTAGTAGTAATTGCTTGCAGAGGCTTTTCTAAACTGTCAGTTCTTATATGAAATCCTAAATACTATTAAACCCAGGCAATAAGAATGAATAGCTGGAAGACTTCATATTTATTACTTATGACTTACTCATGACATTTTAAAATGAGATTTAAAGGAAAGAAATTGGAGATTGGGTCCTTGTTACTTAAAATGGAGAATGTTCAAACAGCTATTACTACTAGTATGTGATTAGGATAATTGGACAGAAAATAGCTTTTCTGTATCTTATTTTTGAAGTAACTAGATGCCCTTTTTATCTTTAGTTTTCTTGTTACATATTTCATAAGATCACTTTTTTGTTGGTTTTTTTTTTGCCTGGACATGTTCCTATGTGACCTGATCTAGGCGAACCTGCTTCTGCAGGAGAGTTGGGCTAGATGATCTCTAAAGGTCCTTTCCAAACCCTACCATTCTGTGATTCTGCGATTCTGTACAGAACCCATACTTTGAAAGTGTTTTTTGTTGTATATAATACTAGGAGAAAGTCAGGAAGTGGGAGAAAAAAACCCTCAAATTCTGAAAAAGAAAGCAAAGTCACTGACTATTTCAGCTGAAGAAAAGAGGACTGTTAGCTCTCACAAACAGATGTTCCCTAGAAATATTAAAGTTCAGCACACAAAATAATTGTATAGTTTGGCAACAGTTCCATATTCAAAACCATACCAATGGATTGTTGCCAATGTTGCCTCCTTCTGTCACTTGTTACTGCTTCCTGCATCTTCTAAGATCTTCAAAAAAAAGAGTCATGGATAAAGTAATCACCTTTTACTTAGTTGTAGAATAAAACTTTAGAGTGGCTCCTCACCAGCCCACAGTGGATGATAATGAGCTCACCAGATTTAGTCAGTCTAATCTAGTTGTCTTTGTTCCCTCAATACCTAATGCAGACTGAGAGGTATCTCTAGTATTAGAATCTTTACACCCTAAGACAGGTGTCCATGAGAAATATGAAGAACCTGCTTACAGTTGTCCCTGCCATACTTAGTTAACTACAAAGAAAACTTGCATGAACAGTACAAATACAAATGTAGATGCAAGTGTTAAGTGAGGCAAATTAATCTATGGTAGAAGGTTAGTGGAAAAATTAGTGATTTGCTGAACCCAGATCTTCAGTAAAAATAATGGATGATTTTCAAATCATAAATGTGTCTCTGTGGTTCATATTTGATAAAGCTATTGTTCATTTTCACTGCAGAGAAGTAAGAAGCAATCTTACTTTTTGTTAAATTCTGGTGTTCTCAGAACATACCATGACACTTCAAAATGCTGGATAAGAAGGTCACTCGTCAACTGGTAAATGAAGAAAATAAATACTGTACCCTGACAGTCTTAACAAAGAATCCAGAATTGTTCCCTTGTCTCCCATTACAGCTGTAAATACGTCTTTGTATTTTTTCTTTTAAGTAGTGTGTTGTCCTTCCAAGTTCAGGGTGTTTAGACTCACTTTAAAAGGTAAGGTCTGTTTCTCAGAGCTTGAACTAAAATAAAATCTCAGAGAACAAAGAGAAAAAGTGGTTTTAATTATTTGTGCCAAAGGCTATGTATTTTCAAAAGATAAATGACTGGCTTAGGATAAACTAGCATTACATGGATTCAGAAGGCCAAAGCAGCTCTGTTATTCTTTCCGTGCATACCTATAATTATAAGCCATTCTTTGAGCATGAATATATCTGAGCAGGTTTTTTGTTCTTAAAAGTATTTTCTTTGATTTTTTTAAAATAGACTGAGGGAACTTTTCCTACATTCCCTCAGATTTATTATTACTTTTTTTTTTTTAAATTTCATACTAGTTTCTGATGTATTGATTTTGCTCTGATTAGCAGTTCTCTGTAATTCAGGCCTCTGTATATACTTTCTGTGAACTACATACATGTCTCTATGATCTATATCTATTGTTTTCAAAACAGCGATTTTTTTTCCTCTCCCATTTGTTTTTGAAGAACTAATATTTAGAGCTAATATGGCAGTCAAATGTCTACTTTTGTAGACATTTGTGTAGTGATTATGCTTTACTGATTTTTAGTTTAGAAGACTTGCTAGTACTGATCACAATCTGCCTGGTTTTATTGACAGATTAAATCCATTTTATTTGTTAGTGTTTGCTTTAGAGGACTTTCTAGTCATCAGACATTACTGTGTTTCTGGTTCTTTATTGGTTCCGCTGACCTTAGAGTTTTCAGGGAGACACAAATAGAAGTGCCTTGGAAGGTCATTATCCAGCCTCATAGGCAGCATTACAAACCACAAAAGCAAAACAAGCTGTCTTTTTAAACAAAATCTGAAGGGGAAACCTCATGTTCTGAATCTAATGTCCTATGTATCTCTTGCAGCTCACTGGAAGCAGTAAGAATTCCCAGTGGATGCTTGAGGAAGAATTATTTCTAAATGTTGTGCTGGACCCAACAATGCTTTGTGCCATAAGCAAAATGATAAAGAAAGAATAAAACTCAACTTCAGGCACATAGTAAGAAGATCAAAAACACAAGTGAGTCTTTTATTTTAAAGTTTTAACTAAAGAAGATTTATTTTGGATCATCAGACTGAAACTTGTCATATGTTTTTACCTTTCCAATATCTATGTGTATGGAGTCAAATGACCAATGACATACCAATTTGTGAGACTTTTATTCAGTACAATTAAATCAGAGGTTTTACTTTCCAGTGGGAAAATAAACTGAAACAATCAATGATTTCACTGTAAATTGCCATAGTATTAAACTTCCTGGAACTTGCTTTACCAGAGTTCTCTGTCCATTCTTTTCCTTCCCCTGTGCTATGTAAGTTCTCTGGATAATGTTCATCAGCTTAAACACAGACCTTATTGTGGGTCAGGAGTCAAGGGGACTGAGGTGAAGTTTTATTACTTTGTGCTGAGCTAATGCAATACTAAATATATGGCTTTTTTTCTTCCAGACCTGTCATAAGTCACTGAGGCTACCTGTGTAACTAGTATTATCATACACTGTTATACACTGAGGCCAAATACATAGAGACTAGGCAGGTTTTCTGTATATGAACTACAAGCTGCATAGTTTTACTATGAACACAGATTGGTAGGTTTAATGGAAGACTCCAGAGCAGCCTGGTTCTAGTAGTGGCAGTTCTAATTTGGTTCCATTTCAGTGGTGATGTGAAGAAGGTGCATACCAAATAGTATGGCCCTGTTAAATTAGATTTATGAGACAGAAGAAGTGAGTGAAAGATGTTGTCAGGGAAACATTATTCATATTCACACAAATACATATGCCAGTAACTTAAACCTGCCCCAGTTCTCTCTCTGCTAGGTGACACAACTGAGCTTTGGGGACCGACAATCTGATCAGTTTCCATACTGAGCTTGGGCAGCAGTCTAGCTCCTGTGTGTTACAATTTCTTTTTCTGGGCATGCTTCTACATAGTGTTGGGCACTTGCATATGGATGTCCCACTGATCACTCTCATTGGCAGTTTTATAGCCAGGTTTTGCCAGAGGCTACCAGTCAGATTGGACCCTGATGGTATTGCTGCATATCTCTATAGGTTCTTCCCCGGTTGGTTGTTCCTGACTACACTCTGTTTCTGCTTACTGTAGCATACCATACTCATTTGGTGCTCACTTTGTCTTGGCTTGTGTCCAAGACAAGACCAAAGTATTCCCTCATCAAAAGGAGAAGTAAAAAATAATTTATAAGAAACCAGCATTTATCACAATAAATTCATACTCATATCACACATTTGAGGAGTGCGTGAAGGTCAGTCCCAGAATACTAGTCCTCATGTTCTCCCTTCAGGTATTTATACACCATCTTTCGTGCTGCATACAAGAAAGATGAATGTGCTGTCTTTCATGCCGTTTCACAAATAGTGTTATTTGATTTAGAATTCTACAAAAAAATACAAAGTTTTCACGCAATCTATCTACAGCACATTGTACATACCAGTAGTCTTGTGTTGCACTGCCATCATAGAAGAAAATGCAAAATGAATAATAATTACTGCAAAGATTTTCTTTCTGTTGTCTTCATTAAGTAAATATCATATAATTTTGGCACCATGAGTAACCTAATTTATTCCCTTAATATTAATTGATCTTATCCTCAATAGCTTTCTATATCACTTACAAATACATCATGGATCTAATTACTGTTTACTACTAAAGCTTCTTTCTGTTTCAAACAAGGCCTTTCTCTCAAACACTTTATCCCCTTTTGTAGTGGAATCATCATGTCTGAACTATGGTGTCATGATTATCTGATTTTCAATAGATTACTCTAAAGTAGAGCCATGTCTAGAATCCACAGTGTTAAATGGAAAAAATTGCTAACTTTAAGTCAGATCTTCAGAAGTGCCATCTGTTACAGGTAAAAATGAATACATTAAAAATTAATACATTCATTAAAATACATTCTCTTTTGTAATAGAGAAGGAACACTATAAGTATTACAAGGGTGAATGCTTTTTTTAATGAGAAATAATTTTCACTTGTCAGATGCATGCTGTCAGATGTGATGTCACAGGATCACACCTCCATGTAAGTGGAGAGCTGAAAAAATCTTGGCTTGGGTTGGAGATGTAATGTGCTCAAGAGTCCTGATTGGCATGATGGGTGGGCTTGATAAAACACAATAGCCATGTATGTAGAATGTTACTTTCAAGGATGTGATAAGGAATAAGTATCCTTTGCTCGATTTTCCAAAAATGAGGAGATTTAAGATTACAGGGCCTTGATACACTCTTGCAGTTTGGAGGACACAAGTGCTTGTGGATACAAGCAAGGATCAAACCTGACCAGGAATGGATATGTAAGGAAGGATCAACCTGATCAGGCATGGATACATAACCTAGCTAATATTTTCACCTTTACAACCATGAGACTTTTTCTGTTCTCCACAGGAAGCCTAAAACTCATCTTTAAGATCTCACTGTTAATTCTCTTAAAAATCTGTTGCAGTGTATAACTGATCCTTTCCAATGTTTTGATAGCAACACATTATTGTATGCCAAGTATTAACAGCAAGAAGCTGCAATACAAAGTTTTATGTGTCTCTGTGGCTTGGGAAAGGTGAAGTAGTAAACAACACAAGGCATTTTCCACAGATGCCTCATTATAAGAGACTTATGTGTCTAGCATCAAAAAACCTCTTTACAGCTCATATCAGTAGAGGGTCTACATCACTTGTTAGTTCATCCTTTGATGTTTGACTTGAATGAACATACGGTGCAGTCACATACTGACATATACATTTTTGTTCATGTACAGAGTTGGCTGAATTTGTTGTGCAGGGCACAAATTCATCTGCTCAACTGTGAGATGTTCTTTTATTTTTACCTGACTGTTTCTGGCATACTTAGAAGTACGTTGAATTCTAATTCACCAGATAAAATCACGCATTCTGACAAGATATTTCTGTATGTGCAGCGAAACATTGTTGTAAGATTGACTAGTGTCTGACAACTGCAGTATGTAAAAGATATGTAAGAATTACAACTATTTTAGCTTTATGAATTTTTTTATGGTCTAGTGTTATTAACTTCTGTAGTTAGCTTTCTGTTACAGCCTGTCATTGCTCTATGTCGAATAGAATTCTAAGGTGGCAAGATCTGTTGTGATGTGTCATGGGATGAAACAAGGCTCTTCTTCTGTTTCTAATTTAGACTGCAACACCCACAGGCATAACAAATAGTACATCAGAGATGATTGTTCCTTAAATTCAGTCTCCAGTAGATAACCATCAATATACCATCCTGAACGTATTTACGTGGAAAAAACACTGTGAGTACATAGCTTCTCTGTTCATTTTGTCCAAAAGTATTTCAGTAGAGGGAAAAAGTGAAGGTTTTTTGAAGTTGTGATTTTGTGGTCTACCTTCCATTTCAGAAAGTGAGGTGCATTTAATCTGCTGTGAACAAAACATTCAGAACTATCTGTGTCCTTTCTTTGCTCTCAAGTTTAATACATGTTTCTTTTTACCATTTTTCTCAGCTATACTCAGTCAATCACATACAAGCTTCAACTTTATCTAGAAAAGAGAGACAGGTTTACTGCTCTGTTAACTTTACTTCAATATAATGAACTTCTTAAATGGAGTTTTGAAGTTTTATAAACCCATCTGGCTTTCACTAGTGTATTGATTTTCTGATTTCACTTTTTGTGGAAAAAATTCTTTATATTTTCTGTTAGTGCTTCATAAAATATGCATTTGTATTAAATTGTTTAAACTTGACACGATTCAGTTGAGATAATGAATGTGTTTATTCTTCCACTTACTCAAGACTGTGTAATGATAGCAGTGTTTCCTCATTAAAGATGTTTCACCCATCAAGTCTTTTTCTGTATATTGTTTCTTTGGATAACCTTCTATGGGGAAATAGATTGCAATTAGATAGTCTCATTCAAAAAAATTATAATATTTTAACAGCTTTGCATAAATCTTTTTCCTTTAATCACAGAATCACAAAAACCCACACTTACAAAATCTCACAATCACAGAATGGTAGGGGTTGGAAGGGATCTCTGAAGTTCTGGTAGTCCAGCTCCCTGACAAGGTAAGAAGAAAATGCTCATCACATTCTTCACCAGGAGGCTGAGTGGAAGGATATTGTACCTGAATATAGAACTTGAAGAAGGAAGAAGTGTTTTGAAGAACAAGTCAGACAACTGCTGTGGATAGCAGTCCATCTGACACTGCCTTTTATCCACAGAGAGGAGGGTCAAGGGACCTATGCTAGATCTGTCTTCTTCTGCTTCACTTAACCATAAATGGGTTTAGCTGGGAGGAAGGAGCCGGGGAAACATTTTAAGATGTGGGATTCAAAATGGGGTTCCATGTTTTTTCCTTCTCTTTATCTATGGATATTTATGTTTTGTTTTGTTTAAGTATTGTAGATTTTTTTTCCACTGTGGTGGAAATTGGTCTTTGAGATTCCCAGAGATGAAGTGTCATGTCAAATATGGCTTGCCATGTTAGCGTAATTGGAGAATTTGATTTTTTTAATTACATGGCTGCTCTGAGCTGATCATCTACACGGCAGAGCTAAAAGGAACTGCTATCAGAATTAGGTGTTATTTGTCCTTTTGCCCTAGCATCATCTTCAGAGACCCACAGGCAAAGTAAGCTTGACTGGACAGTGATGTAAGGTCTCTTAGTAAAGGTTGCTTACAGAGGTGGTCAGACCTACCTGCTCTTCTAGAAGAGGTTTGTGAGATGGTTGTATAACCTGAAACATGAGATTTGTATATTATGGTAGATATCAGAAATGGAATAAATGTAAACACGTGACAAGCTCTGCAACAGAGGTGTTCTCTGGTAGGGGTTTATTCTGGTTCTATACAGAAAGGTAGGTCTAATGTTGGATGGAATGCTAACTGAGTGGAGAGAAAAATCTGAGACTCATCAAGGCTTTCTCTCCCATCTCTCCAAAGAACATATCTTCAAATGGCAGTCCTCTCTGGTACTCAGAGACTATTTTGCTTTGAGGAAGTGTACTGATGAATACTGGTGAACAGCTGTCAGATAGGACAAAAGTGTAATCATATAAGCACATCACAAAAGCTATCATTGTTGAAGGAAGTTAAGTTTTACCATAGTGGTACTGTTATGAGCTGTAGAAAGAGGGAAAATGCTTTGCTTTCACTCTAAATATTATTTATATAAAAGATTATAGATTTACTTACAAATGACAATATCAAGATTTTCCTTTTCACCTCTTACCTCTTTAAGTAACATATGGGTCTTCATTTTGATTTTATATGCCAGCAATATTACCCATAACAGCACCCTGAAATCTTCCATATTTTATTTTAAAACTTTTCAAATAATGAATTCAGATTTTATTGGAGATAAAATTGACAAGGAATGGCTTTTTCTTCACTTGAGTTAATGATGCAATTTCCTTATTGAAATGCCATCCCTTTGGGTTACGAAGCAGTGAAAAATTCTAATATTTTTAGTATCTTTTAAATCAATACTACTGTCCTTTTGCATTCTACATATTTGTGTAAAATTTGTATGAGTGAGACATTAGTCTCCCATATTTTGCCTGACATTAATGGTAGCTCTGTCTTTTTCATGTTTGTTTGTTTGATTTGACACGTGTGGTGGTTTAGCCAGGTGTCCACTAAGTCATAAAATCACTCCGTCTCCTAAACCGGACAGGAGAGAGAGAGAAATATAAAGAGCTGTTTGTGAGTTGAGAGGACAGAGAGATCATTCAGGAATTAGTGTCATGGGCAAAACAGACTCAACTTGGGGAGAAAAAGGCTTTATTTATTAAAGGAACAATAAGAATAGGGAATTGAGAAATAAAATTGAAATAAATTGAGAAATAAAACCTCCCCCCACCTCTCCCTCTTCCCGGGACTCCCTTTCCTTCCCCCAAGTGGCACAGGGGATGGGGGATGTGGTCAGTTAGTTACAGATGGACTTTACTGCTGCTTCTTCTCAGGCTCTGATATGGGCTCCTCTCTCCTCATGGGCTCCCAGGTCAGGAACTTACTCCAGGGGGAGCTTTCCACGGAGTCACAGACCCCTTCAGGCATCCACTCACTCTGGTGTGGGCTCCTCCACGGACTGTGAGTGGGTGTCTGCTTCCCCGTGGCCTCCATGGACTGCAGGGGCACAGCTGCCTCACTATTGGCTGCACCATAGATCACAGGAGAGTCTTTCTCTCAGGGTCGAAGCACCCTCCTCCCCCTCCTTCTCCACTGACCTTGATGTCTGCGGAGATGTTTTCACATTCTCACTCCCTGTTGCTGCTGCAGTTTTGCAACTGCGCCTTCTCAAATACGTTATTCACAGAGGTCTTACCCTCATCACTAATTGGCCATGCCTCTGTCAGGTGCAGTATCCATCTTAGAATTGTCTGGCATTGGCCCTGTCAGCTGCAGGGGAAGCTTCTGGCAGATCTTTGTTTAAAGCAGCCACCCCTGCAGCTTCTCCACTACCAAAAAACCTGGCCCAGGCAAAAACACTACAACATGTTAAACACAGGTATAAACTGTAGTTTATAATGAAACTGTTCATATCAAAGACAAGCCTTGGAGATAAGTTTCACTATGTATTTCATGTTGCACTGTAACACAAGGGAAGTGTGCTGAAGTTATGACACCAGTTGGCCCCCTAAATAACTTATTTCTATTGGGCTGATGAACTCTCCCAGCTACTCACTGTATTTGCATACTGAGTGATTTGAATTGGTGATACATACTGTTTCAGAAAGATTGTGACACATTTATATTACACTGCACTGTCTGAATAAGAGAACATGTTGTGTTGCTAAGGATACAAGAAAGAGCAGCCACTACTGTGCTGGAAGATTTCCTTTATCATTTTAAAGGGAAAACAAGAATAATCAATTTTGTTACACAGTTTCAGGTGGCTGTCCAACTAGTCACTGAAAAAGAATGACACAAGTTTGATATTTTTATATTAAATCCTTTGTGTGGAATAACCTTCTAGACAGGAAGCCAGAAAAGATGCAAAATTGCCTCAAGTATGAAACAGTATAATTTTTAAAATGCCATTATGACTATATTGGTATTAATAATGACAATAAATATTTTAAAAGAAATCTTTTCTATCCTCAGGAAGCGAGTTTTGCAGTAGCTGTGTGTGTTTCAGAAAGCTATAGATTCAGTATCTTAAAACTTCTAGAATCTCGTTAGCCTATTCTGGACAAGAAAAAAAGAAAAATGAATATTACATTAAGAAATTACTGGATTCAAATGTGCACTTTGCTATGGTATGGGTTTGCAATTTTACAGTCCTGTAGTAAAGCATTATTGTGATTCTGAATCTTTAGGTACAGAACTTTATGAGATCTCTTCTGTGAGTAAAACATCAATGTTATCAAAGCCATGTGTAAAACTCTCATGAATTTGAGAAGGTAAGAGTTTCACTTCACAAACACGATATAAACACGTAGTTAAATCATAACTCTGAGCATATTTATGATGATTATAACATTTTAATTTTTTTCTTTTTTTAGAGGGCAGTCTATTAACTGCACAATTCAACAATGGGTGAAGACAAGGTAATAACAGTACAATAGCATTTACGGAATCCATGAACATGCAGGCAAATTAGCATCTCCAGTGTCTAAGTATGCAGAAATGTGACTTCCATTACCTTCAGTTTGGTCCTTCAGGCTGGAAGGCAGATCAGAAATAAACAAAAATGTTGATAGACATTTTGTCAGTGAGAATCACTTAATAGCAGTATCTGACCATGTTAGCAAAGAATAAAGAATCACTATTGTGTACATTCTGTTCTCTCAGACATAGGTTTCCAGGCAGCTTTCACCATTGTCTACATTAAGTTATTCATTTTGCGATTTGAATTTGAGATATTGTTTTGTGACCTCTGGGCTGTCTCATACCATCAGATGTCTGGTGCCTGTGGCACTATAATTTATATTCCAGGACCAATAGAGCATATACACTAAACAAAAGTCAGGCAAGCTAAAACCAAGAGAAGAGAAAAGAGAAACCTGACGACAAAAGCCCAAAAGAATATACAGAATGGAGAGAACTGTCGCTAGATGATTTCAATACCAAAAATGTTTCTCATTAATTTGACCATGGGGGAAGAATTCACTACCGGACAATTGGGACAGTTGTATTTTCTTCCTGCATATTCTGATTTTAAATCTCTTCTTCTCTCAAATAGATGATCATACTATTGTTGTTGTTCACCAAATTAGTTAAAAGATTTTGAATTCTAGAAGCTCATCACTGTTCTGAGTGAAACGTTGCTTTTACTATTCCTCATTCGTATTTATTTATATGATTGCTTAGTTCTATTTGAGTTAAAAGAGAAAGAATTTCCGTGTTAAAAGCAAAGAAGATAGTGTTTCTCTGGCAAACAGGGCTCAAATAATTAGACCCTGCACAGCTTTTAATTCCAGTATTGTTTGCCTAGAAGGGATCAACTTAGAGATCAATCCTGATGTCTTCTTTTAAATAAACCTTAGAGCTTCCACGATTCATTATTGTCCAGGAGCCTGCCAGGTCTGAGAGTTATGTATGTTGCATTTCTTTCTAGTGGCTGTGCAACTAGTTGAAGCCGAGTTGACTTTTAAGAGGTTTAGAAAAGAAATAACTTAGTTTCAAAAAATCCACTTTTCTTCACAACAGTTAATGAAATTTTGGAAAAGGTATACTGGCAACAGAATTGGACAATAATCCAATTTTAAAAGCAATGGAATCACAGAATCAGAGAATCTTAAGGGTCAGTAGAGACCTTGGAAGATCATCTTATCCAGAGCCAGAGCAGGACCACCTAGAGTAGGTCACACAGGAACTCGTCCAGATGGGTTTTGAATGACTCCAGAGAAGGAGATTCCAAAACCCATCTGGGCAGCCCATTCCAGTACTCCATCACCCTCACAATGAAGAAGTTTTTCCTTATGTTTCTTTGGAATCTTTCATGATAAACACCTCCCTTAGTCTTATTTTTATTCTCTTCCACATTTTCAAGAATACTGCAGCAATCATGTTAATGTAAGCTAATCTTATTTCACATGCTGTAGCTCTCACATGGTTTCAGCTGTATTGGCTGCCAATTTCTTCAAATATTGTTGATGGATCAGATTCATCAGTCTTTGTCCCATCTTGAATGTTGAGTATCAACGTGTTAGTACATTGTGCTCATTAGATTCATATCTTCTAAATGTTTCCTGGGTTCATCTTCCCAGTAAACCCTTTGAGTATATACTGTCACATTTCTCTTTGCTAGAAGGAATTGTCAGTAAAAGGATACTTTACTTCTAAAAGCCTATTTGCTGTAATGTTTGTTTTAATTCTCTTTTTTTATGTGGAGCACCTGGAAATGTATGCATTACAGACAGTATACAGCAGAGATTGGGTTAGAGTAACTGGAAAGTGATGATACTTTTATATTGCAGCTGTCTGGAGTCAAATCGGTGCAGTTGATAGCTGGGATGGTTCCATTTTCTTCTTAATTCTTTGTCTGTAGTAGCATGCATGTGAGAAATATGACAGTTCCTTTCTATCACAGAGAGTATCAGACAGTAGAGTTGTGTTGATGACCCAATTGTAGTTTCTCACTTGATATCTAATACAAATCATTGATCTAATCTAAATTAGTGTAATCAGATCTTCCCTTCTGCAATTTGAACTTGTCATTAGGAACAGGATGAAAAGTAACGAACTCAAATTACAAAAAGGAGACTTTGGTTAGATATTGGGAGAAAACTTCTAACTCTTTAGAAAGAATTCTATAAAAAATTATAACTATTCAGACAAAAAAAAAAAAAGACATACATGCTGCCAGTTGCTGAAATACGTTGGATCAGGATGGTGAGTAGGACGATCTTCTGAAATCCCTTTTACAGCATATCCTTCAGGGATATTTTCAGGACATTCTACTAAGGATTGCCCAAATAGTATTCTCTTAAGTTTTCATTTTGAATTATTGCGCTGTGTTAGAAAAACTAAGGGATACAACTAGAAATCAGAAGAAATAAATCACCTCTGTAAGGCAGTAAATCAATGGCAGATTCTCCTGCTTATTCTCTGAGTAGCTTTTCCTGTGACTTCACTCAAGGGGATACAGATTTCAGAGGCCATCAAGACTTCCTTCCAAGCACATCATCAGTCAGAGCTGTGTGCTAGAAGTGGATTTTCAGTTTTGTTACTTCTACAGCTGAGTCTTTAAAATGTACAGGGTCATTATTCCACAAAGCACTAAAATACTTAGTCAGCAAATATAGGTTAATTGCCAAGTAACTAGAGAATTTTGGTTTCAGAGTTTGGCAGTAGGAAGGAAGAGTTCAGGCTGCTCATCCATTCCATGGTGAACATTATAATTTGCTCTTTAATAAGATTAAAACCATTTATGAGGAGGTTCTTTTTTGGTATCACTAAAAGCTTTCTTGGCATGAGAATGTTTTCTTACAGTGAATTTGTTGCTATTTGTACAAATTTTCTCAGTGCCTTACTTTAATAGCTCTTTGCTAGTAATCTACAGGAATTGGTTATTTAAAAGCTCTCCAAGAATTCCTGTGTTTTGTTTTAGTTATTAAACTGTGGATGGTCACCGGCAAACCTCCTGGAATCCAGGCCTGAGTTGGTTTTGCATCTGCAGTAATAAACATTTTCAAATGGAGGAGGAATCACAGCTTCAGTGTCTATTATGCACAGTTCACTGCGATATTTGTTTTGATCTTTTTTTCACAAAGCAGAATTAATGAGAAAGATATACTTCTCCAATAAGGAACTAAATGAAGGCCAAAACCCGAGACTTCTCCCTTCAAATTAAGGATCACCAAATCAAAACCTCCTAGTTGTTGTTTTAGATCCTGGCAGTCACATTCTGTACAAGGGCCACTGATGAAAGAGGTAAAAGATACTGTGCTGCATTTTAACAAGACAATAAAATTTTCATCTAACACTAATTACCATGAAATATTGTTTCAAAATTAAGCTTATTTAACCAGAAAAAAACCAAATATGAACACAATAATGTGATGCTATCACTCCAGCCACTCTACTAGAATTTAGGACCAATTTAGGACCATTCTGGCTACTAAGAGAACAACTTTGTAAACAAAAGCAAAAATATCAGTAGAAATGTTAATTTTATCTGCACTTTCACACAACCTGGGGATGATACAAATACCACCAGTTATGCAGGGGAATAGTAATTAATTTTTGTTCTAGTTTTTCTCTCTTAAGTCGCTGTCTTTCTATAGAAGCAAAGGAATTTTTGCAGCTTCAGTACCATAGATATGATAAGTCATGTTATTTCTGTCAAGTATTGCAAAACACTCATCTTCCTCCATAAATATTTCACAAAATTTGTGTTTTGGAACAGTTTTATCTTGGTGTGGGCTTCCCTTGCATATGCTGACTCTCAAACACTCTGTCTCTATCTGGGTTCTCACAGAGGCAGGGAAATTTCAGTGATGACTCATAATCATTTTTGTCTTTTGTGTTTCCTACTGTCTCAGTACAAAGAGAGTTATTTTTGGCATTTTTTTTGCCTACTGATCTAAAAAAACTGGGCTTTTGTTTCTCACTTATTTGTGCACAGCATTTGGTATCTGAATTGTACCTGCCACAAAATGCTGTGGAGTATAATTCCTAAGGCATATGAGACATTCGCTGACATTCTTATTTGCTGAAGACTCTCTTCTGTTGGCTCAAAAAATCTGTTTTTATTAGTCATTATGTTAGCATAGTTGTATACTACAGGATTGGCTTCTTCTCAGGCTGAAATCAACTGTTCCTTTTTCCAAACTTGGCATGAGACAGAGACTTATGTCCTTTTCTTTGCTTAGTATTCCCGTATTTAACCATAATATTTTCTCTGTAAGTATATGTAATTGTCCTGGATTTGTCAGTGATAGGATTAACATTCCCCAACAGCACCGCACAGTAGCACTGCCTACCCAAACTGCTGTTCAGAAGTGGCTGTATTATATGGTGTGAATATACTCTGGTTTGGATCACAGTAACTTCCTGTCATGGTCATCTGCCCTAAGGGAAAAGTCTATGATTCTTTGCATTGCAGTGAAAGTAAGAGCACTACTGAGCAGTAAAGTTGATACATTTGTTTTCTGGAGTTTGTCCACTTATTTTGTGGAGTTCACTGCTCATCTTTAGGAAGCCAGTCTTGTGTTTCAGAAAAATTACATGCATTTCCGCTCTTCTCCTTCTGTGCACTTGTATTTGATCTTGGAAGGGATGAATAACCATTGGAACATGTGACTGTAACACAAGGCTGAGGAGAGTGAGGCAGAGATGTACATTAGGTAGGAAAGCTGAGTAATGAATGATGAGTATTTTTATATGTTATTTTATCTTATATACAAAGCATCTCCATATACAGTAAACGTTTCTTCTTTAAGTGAGTCATTGTTCTCCATATACTCAGTGTACCATACCTCAGTGACTGTAGTAAACTGATTTATGACTAAATACTACCAAGTTTGGAAACTTGTACCTACTACTATTCAAAAAACTTGTCTGACTTTTGAATATTGGAGTCACTACTGAAGATTATAAAGCATTAAATCAGTGTTTGAGAAAGATACATTGCTAATATAAGTATTTTTATAAGTCAACCGAAGTCCTGCTAGTCTGAGGCACAATAACAGAAAAGCTGCTACAGTGTTCAAGTGACAAAGGATTAGAATACAATTATCTCCATAATTTTAATTTAATGAAAAGACAACTTGTCAAGCATGACTTCTTTTTTTGAGAAGATTGTAAGTTCAATTACTAAAAAGACCGGCATAGTGGTTACAACTAAGCTTTTATAAAGAGTTAATTGCATAGAATTCTGTTTAAAAATGTTACTATCCTTTAATACTGATAGACCAAACATAAATGAGCATTAGGAACTTATGGATGGATCTCAAAAAAATTGGGGAGATTTATTATCCAAAGGGTTGTACTTCTTTCCAACACTTCTACAAGTGACCTGGAAGTAATTATGGGATTATTTAGAGTGGAAGAGTAAATAATGAAAATAGGCACCTGCACCACTTGGAAAAGTAGGTCCTTTCAAGCGAGATGTAATTTTGTACACTCAGTCATGACAACAGGAAGCCAGACAAGGAGTAGGATTGATATATGCACAGTGCAGTCTCTAACTGGGAAACTGAGGAAATTCATGGACAAGAAACTTTATACAAACTCCTGGGATGATACAGTGGCAGCAAATGCAAACCAAATTTTTGGTTGTTTAAATACAAGAGTTGAATGACGATTGAAATGTAAAGGCCTGAAATATAATGTCATATGATACAGGGAATCAGATGAGGTGATCTAATCCTATCTGACCTGAGCTCTCTGACTATGTGTCATAAACTGCGACTTCTTCCTTGGACTGAGATGCAGTCTAGATGTGAAGTATTTTCTCATGTTACTCTCACACATCACATTTGGTTGTACAGAGCATCCTATTTTTCTGTTGTGAAGAAAGGTACATAAGAATTTTGAAATAAGCTGCCCTGCATTTCCTGTGGAAGATGACAGAGATTTTAGTATAAATGGAAGTTCTACCTTTAAGCTTGGAGTTTTTTGGACCTGTGTGTAAGTCAGAGAATAGAGAAAAAAAAACATGACAAAACAGTGCTGTTTTTCAAAATCTTTTCTTTTGCTATGACTGACAAGAGATATTTTTTTCCAGTTGACACTGTAGACTATTGTCTGAAAAACTGCAGTAACAATTGTGACTTTTGAGCTCTGCTACCTCATATTTAAAGACTTTCTTTGCAAATGAAAGTTCTTTTTTCTAATATTTTGATTTTCAAATGCAGCTTCAATCCTGTTAAGCTTTACTTAGCAGTACAGATTCTGAAATTTAAATACCATTATCTGGCTGTTGGCCTGTTGAGTCATCTTTACATCAGGACAGGATATTATGCTGTTCTATGAAGTACAATCTTCAGTCTGTTGTCAGTCACTTATATCAATGAATGTTGTAATTTTAATTTAGCTTCTTTAGTCTGAAATCAGCCATGCTACTTAATCTTTTAGAACAGCTACACAATGAAACCTTCTCAGCCTAATGGATTCAGGCATATCTTTCCTTGGCTGATACCCAGAAACTGATTGTTAGTTTCTTTATTCTTTTCTTCTCCCTTTAACTGAGAGAAGTGCCTTAGAGCAAAAAACCTCCTTTCCATCCTCAGGGAAGGCTGCCTTTATCTATATAAGACAAACTTCCCCAGCCCTAGCAACTGTACTAGAAACAGTAAGAGGAAGCCACCTTTTCTTCACTGCTGAGAGGTATCCTTTCCTTGTATAGTCTGCAATGCCCAGGAAAATCCTATCTATTTCTGTCAGACCCCAGTGTGGTTCTTTAGCTAGGAAATATTTGCAGAATGAAAGGAATGTTTCAAAAGGAAGGCAAACTGTTCATCCAAACAATTAATTTGAGCTACAGTAACTGATAAAAAACTAGAGCAGAGTTTAAAATTTAGGTTTCTCGGTACATTAAAGCTACTAGACAAGACCAACACTGATTTTAAAAGACAGAGGTATGCAGAGATTATTGCAGAAATTTTGTCTGAACATTAAATTACTGAAGCGGATATATGCTTTTTGCATCTCATGCATTGAAAAGTTGTGCCTTTGACCTTTAATCTCCATTCTACTGGCAGCTATCTCTCTTACATCATAGAGAGAGTACTTTATAAGAATCACTCACCACTATCAAATCGATGGATTTTTCCTCTCATTTGCCTTCGGAACTTCTCAAGTTAATTCATACCATGTAT
Source organism: Colius striatus (assembly GCF_028858725.1). Classification (NCBI taxonomy): domain Eukaryota; kingdom Metazoa; phylum Chordata; class Aves; order Coliiformes; family Coliidae; genus Colius; species Colius striatus. The sequence continues at coordinate 50,119,833 of NC_084790.1, read as the reverse complement.
TTAACCTTATTTTATACACCAATGCTTACATGCATAAACAAAACTCAAGTGCTGAAGGGGAAAACAGATCATAGAATCATAGAATGGTAGGGGTTGGAAGGGACCCTTAGAGATCATCTAGTCCAACCCCCCTACAGAAGCAGGTTCACCTAGATCAGGTTCACCTAGATCAGGTCGCAGACCTGTCCAGTCAGGTCTTGAAGATCTCCAAGGAAGGAGACTCCACAACCCCTCTGCGCAGCCTGTGCCACTGCTCCCTCAGCCTCACAGTGAAATAGTTTTTTTCTTGATGCATCCCAGGATGCCATGATGCATCCCAGAATGCCAATGTACATCCCAGGATCCCCAAACTCCAACTCAGCTACCCCTGAATTTCTGAGTACCAGATGGACTGGGTCAAAAATATTTTCCATAGAAAACTGACAAAGTGCTTGAGAAGCTGTTAAGGACCATGTACCAAAGAATGTCAGGGCTTGCCAGTGGTGAGGGGTGGATTTCTGGCTCCTACTTACTTAGTAAGCTCCATCTTACTAAAGTGTGAAAGTAAGTATTTCTCTGTGACTACACTACTCTAGTTCAGCATAGTACCAGGAGGAGTGACCGTGTATTTCCACAGCACCCGTGATCAGACTGACTTACTGTGGATATGTTGGACTCAATTTCAAATTTTTGTCTTTAAAGAGACTGAGATGTATGTCTCTCAGATAAATTCTCTGCCTGCACAATTAGAATTTTTGAGGGCAAATATCTCTGACTCTTTCTTGCTGCTTTTCATGAAATGAAGGCACATTTACCTATATAAAAAGAGAGGACTCTTCCACCTTTCTCACCTTTTAATGTCATAAGCCCTCAACTACAAAATCATTGTACTGGAATGACTTTTGAAGTCTATGAGATGTCAGGTGGGTGTCCAAAATCATGCTTACTCTTTTAAGCTCAATCCACTCTCCATTATTTCCTCTAAAAATTATGTGCAACTTTTATTTAATTGTCCAAGAAAATGTAGCACTGAGGAAGGAAACTTGGCAATGTGGCTAGAGGTACACTGTTATAAAGTACAGAATCATAAAATAATTAAGCTTATCTGATCCATCTTCTTGCTCAATGCTTAAATCAGGTTTTAAAATAAATCCTGTTTCTTGTGTTGCAGAAGAAAAATCATTCCTTTGGTGTGAGTTTCAGCTGACAGTTGTAGGGGAAAAAAAGTGTAAAAACTGGGTTTGCATTCTTAATACAAAATAGTCAGTGCACTGTAGCTTCAGTGGCTTGCTGGCTTCTCCACTTTGGTTTTAATGGTTCTTGCTTATGTGTGGCAAATATTAGTCAGTTTCTAGTAATTTCTTCTAAATGATAATATTCTATATCTTCTTCTTGATCACAGGTTCTAGCACCACTGCTCTGAGAGTTGTAGTACTGCCAATTCTCCATGCCTCAAGCTGTCCATAACTTGCTTCGTCCTCTGTTATGAAATCCTGAATTGTACACTTTCACAATAGCCTGGTGAAAGAGACTATTTTATTCTAAAAAAACTATTCTTATTTTAGGTGTTCAGTAAATATGCACAAAATTAATTGAACTGATTTAGGGTTGGGTGTGTATAGAAGTTTTCATATGAAAACGAGATATATTATTCACTGTAGTGTTTTAAATAATATGCACATTTATTTACACCTCTGTCTAGAAAAGTCATGCAGCCATGATTTGAGAAGTAATCTGCTCCAAGATTGCTCTAGGGCAATTAAATGTCTATTATATGAACTTAATTTAGAGTCTATCTGTTTGGAAATCCTTTTTTTTTTTTCTTTAAAGGATAACATCTATCAGTGCCATCTTAATGAACATTTATAGAGTTTTGTGCTTGGATTATCATCTAAAAAGCATGTATTCAGATTAATCTGAATTGAATATATTCCTTGTTGTGCTGTATATTATTTCCAGAAGTGAGAAATATCATACACCCATCTGGAATTAGAAAAGGAGTAGATAATTAAGGAATTAATTCCTTCTGTTGTTCTTTCTTTACAAGTAGTAAGCATAAGTATGTTAAATGACACAGAGGTGAGATGATAAAACCCATCTGGTCATAATAAAGATTTATGACCGTCTTGAATTGATTCCAAATGTAAATGCATGCATAGCCTCTGGGTCTTGTTCTGCAGCTTTTCTGGTCTCTTCTAGACATCAATTTAATAAAGCATGGAATCATAGCATGGATTCATAGCATGGATTCTTTAGTGTCTGATGATTTGTAGATGAGAATAGATCATCTTTGAGGGGAATATGAGAGGTGAGACATTTCTCTACTTCTTACTTAAAAATTGATAAAATCTATTTTGCTAATTTTTTCCTAATTCTTTATATAAAAATTATTTCTTCTTATTTAGAGGAGGCTGAATTTTTTTGTGGTAAAGATACTAACTCTTTCAAATGATATCTCAAACCTCATTTTACTGTTTAGCAAGTTTATATGGAGGCAATCTGAACCATAAATATATGTGCTTGTGTACACATCCACACTACTCACACAAAGTACCAACTGAATTAATCTTTTTCTTCTTTTTTTTTTCAATTTCGATGCAAAGTTTGGGATTAGTAAGATCTAGTGTTCTAAAATAATTGGGAGGAATATTATCACCACTGAAACCTAAATGATTTTAAAATGTATTCTCACTAAAAGTTGCTCAGTTCTGCAATAGGAATGCTGGACATGAAAGGCAGCTTCTATTGTGTCTTAACTGTTTATAGAAAGAAGTAGCCCTGCTATAGAGGACATCATTGATAGTAGGTTCAGGCTGCTTGGGAAAAGAAAATTCAGAGAATGATTTGGACTTTTTTTTTTTTTTTCCAGTTCTTTAAATTATATCTACAAATGACTCAATGGCAAAAAGAAGCACTGTCACCACTGTCTTCTTATTTAAAAGCTGGTAACTGCTAACAATGAGGGGATAGGTTTTATAGCTACGAATATTAAGCCTGTTCTAATTTATTTGGATCTTTGATTCCAAAGTATTTTATTTTCTCTGGAAAAGTGAACAACCTTGATATTTGCACTTACAGATATGGTTAGATTTAGTTTGCCTCCAGGTAGGTGGATGTACTTTTATACACTGAGAGAATAAGATAATAAAATTCCATAGGTCATCTGTGCAAAGTGTAACCTCACATTATCTGTCAATGGTTTTTATGAGAATTTTGAGATTTACTGTTACTGCCACTTATTATTATTGTTGTCCAGACGTGTTATACTTCCAACATTTGTAATTTTTGGGTTGTATAGCCAAAGAAATATTGCTGTATTAAAGTGTCTGTTCAGTAAGTCTTGAAGCTTTGAAGTAGTTAAATGTTTCTGGACATGCAACTAAAAGTTTAAAAAGACTTCATATTCATCACCTTTTGGGCTATGTTTCACAGATTGTATTAATAAAGGTAGTATTGAATTTCAAGCAGAAACATTTTCCTCTCACCTTATTGGAAGGTGAAATTTAGTTGTTCTACAGATTTTTTTTGATATTACAAGACTTTTTATTGAAATGAAATGTAGAGAATAGTGATTTTTCAGTCTTTGAAAGATCTTGGGAACAATATTAATCTTGTTTTTTTTAAAAATAAATTATTTTGCTATATCTGTTTTTGAGGAGTAATCTGTTCTTTGTACTTAGGTAAGATGGTATCTACCACTTGAACAGTAAATGTCCTATTGTGACTGAAGGCATGTTTTAGCATCACATAGAACTCTGAAGGTACACCAGTCTGCATTGATTGTATCACTAAGTTGAGTTTGCCCTCATAATTTTGCAAAATTTGCATTACCTGTATTAACTGACTAATGCTTCTGAGTTGATTTCTATAATCTTTCTGTAGGCTAGTATTTTGATCTGCATCGGGAAAAAGTAACTAATCAGATGACTGTGAAAAATGAAATTCTGTCTGCAAGGAATATGTTAAAATGAAGTTTCTGTAATATTTGCAGATACTATGAGAACTTTGAGACTTTGGGTAAGTTTGTTGTCCTCCTATTCAATTTTGACTGAATAATGTGCATTGTAGCATCAATTACTTTGGAAGTAAATGTCTCAGCATTCTTTTGAATTTGAATAGCTGTGCTCACCATATTTAATTGAATTTCATGTTAACTTTCTCTTCCTTGGAAGTGCAGACATTACCAGTGACCTATAATTTCAGACTTTTCTGTTTTCCAGCAAGTAGATGATGAGATGGACTGAAGTGGTATATGGCATTTTAAGAACTGACCTTCTGTTACTAATGTGTCCAGAATTCTGAACAATCTGTCCATCATTTTGGGGACATTTGACCTAATTCAATACTGTAGTGGAGCTGAGTTTTTCCGCTTGAACTGCTGTGTCACCATTTCACTCTTTCAGTTATGATTTTACTTTTCAATGTCCTAGCTTACATTTTAAGGTAGCTCTTAGAAGCATATCTAAAGCAAAGAAAATTAAAGAAAGCAACTTCACTTCACTGGGCAAAGCTTTTGCCATCTGGTGATACATCTGATAACTTTTTTAACCAATTTTTAAATTACTGATGTAGTAAAAAATGAGAACAGTAGATATTCTTTGGGTTGACTTTAGCAACGCTTCTGACACTATCTCCCACCTTACTCTTGCATCTAAGTTAGAATGTTGCAGCCAGTAAATTAAAAACAATTCAGGTGACCCGTTTCAAAAGCTGGTGGGTAATGGATTGTACTCTACCTTAATGCTGACAACAAATGTAGTACTGCAGGGATGTGTCCTGGTACACATCTAGTTTAATATCTTCATCAATGTTCTGGAGGAGGCTAGAATACTTGCTTGTCAAGTTTTCCAGTGACACCAAACTAGGAGAGCTGTTGATATGTTTGAAGGCAGGCCCATAATTCAAATATACCCAGACAGATTGTAGGAATGAGCAGGAATTATCATTAAATTCAACAAGGACAAATGCAAATTCCTCTGCCTGGAAAGGAGGAACTCCTTGATACAGTTCCAGTACAGGAGGGGCATTGGCTGGCCTGGAAGCAGCTCTGTGGAAAAGGCCCTGGAAAGCCTGGTACATAGCAAGCTGAACTTGAGCCAGCAGTGTGCCCTGGCAGCAAAGAACACCAAGGATATTCAGAATGTATTAACAGGAGTACATTCCATAGATCAGAAGGAGGCATTATCCCTCTGCTTAGCACTCATTAGATCACATTAGAATATTGCATCCAATTTGAGCCCTCCATAAAAGAATAGCATCACTAAACTGGATTGAGTTTAGCATTAAGTCTCCAAAAGGGCTTTTTATGGACAACCTCTTTGAAAGCTGGTCAATCTTCAAGGACCACTTCCTTCTAGCACAAGTAGAAAATCAGGAAAAGGAGGCAAGAGGCCTACATGGATGAAAAAATAGCCTGGTTGCTTGGGAACAGTGCTAGAGTATGCAGGGATGAAACCAGAAAGACCAGGTGATGGAGAATGCAGACAAGGCAGGATGACTGAATGCCTTTTTTGCCGCTGTCTCTACTGCCAAGATTGGCCCTCGGGAAGTCTGGTCCCTGGGGGATAGTAAAATAGTCAGAAGAAGGGAACACTTTCCCTTGGTGGACGAGGATGAGGTTAGAGACCTGTTGGGCAATCGTAACACAAATAAATCTACAGGACCTGATGGGATGCACCCACAAGTGCTGAGGGAGCTGGCTAATGTTATTGCGAAGCCACTCGCGAACACTTTTGATCATGGAGAACTGGTGAGGTGCCTGAGGACTGGTGGAAGGCCAATGTCACTCTAGTCATCAATAAGCATAAGAAGGAGGACCTGGGAAAATATAGGCCAGTCAGCCTTACCTCCATCCACTTAAGGAAAAAACTTCTTTCCTGTTCAGGTGAGGGAGCCCTGGCACAAGCTGCCCAGGGAGGGTGTGGAGTCTCCTTCTCTGGATGTTTTCAAAACCTGCCTAGATGTGTTCCTGAGTGACCTCATCTAGGTGAATATGCTTCAGCAGGGGGTTGGACTAGATGATATTTAGAGGTCTCTTCCAATTCCTGACATTCTGTGATTCTGTGATTCTTTCTGTACACAAAGTTCTGCCTAACATATTTTCATAGAATCATAGAATCTTCCTTGTTGAGAACTATCATCCTTTCTGACACTTTCTGACCCTTGGCTACATACACATTTATTGTATTTACTTTTGTTTTTCTTCTGTTATTGTAGGTGTTGCAACTATGGTAGTCAATACATCCGACATTGTGTAGCTTTTGTATAGAGCCTGGTAACACGGGAGGGGGCTGCAGTGTTGGCTCCTGTAAGAAGTTGCTCAAAATTCCCAGGGCTCTAAGACAGGCTTGGGGTTGAGCAAATTGGGCACCTGTGCAATCACATTCTAAGGGGGAGAAACTGCAAGAAGGGAGTTGAAGGTGGAAGGAGGGAGATGAGAAAAAAATGATCGCGTGGACCCCAAGCTGTCTGAGAGAGGAGAGGAGAGGAGAGGAGAGGAGAGGAGAGGAGAGGAGAGGAGAGGAGAGGAGAGGAGAGGAGAGGAGAGGAGAGGAGAGGAGAGGAGAGGAGAGGAGAGGAGAGGAGAGGAGAGGAGAGGAGAGGAGAGGAGAGGAGAGGAGAGGAGAGGAGAGGAGAGGAGAGGAGAGGAGAGGAGAGGAGAGGAGAGGAGAGGAGAGGAGAGGAGGAGGTGTGCTGGAGCAGAGACCCCTCTGCATCCCATGGTGAGATGCCAGTTGACCCCCTGCAACCCATGGAGGGTAAAGGTAGAGCTGAGGTTTGCTGGCAGCTCTAGGAAGACAGTTGTAATATTCAGAGAGAGCAGAGGAGGCATTTAAAACTTTAGTTTAGCATTTAGTTCTTATCAGTACAATAGTCTCTAAATCTTACCTTAGTTACACTGTTCTTGGAAATGCTATTCTCTACTTAACAAACTTTTAACCCAACTGTCTCTCACATTCACTATTTTTTTAAATTGAGTAGCTAAAATATGTTTAATTAAATGATTCAATACTTCTAAAAATATTTGAATACATATTCATGAATGACAATAGCACTTTGAAATGAGTAAGCCCATACTTTCAGTGGGTACATGCTGTTCTTCATTAGCCAGATACAGTATGATCTGCTCTTGGACAATATGAATGTGACCATTGGCAGAAAAGTTACTGGAAATGATGTTGGGAGTGATGCTGTAGTGTGTCAGCTGCTCTGAGACAAATGTCTTTGTACTTAGCCATGTGCTGAAGTCAATGGAGATAGCTTATCTCTCAATGTATGACAATGAGTAGAAGTTAAGGAGTACATAAATGAAAGCTATTTCATGGCTCTGCAAAACAATTTTTTCAGACAGCAGTTACTGTGAACATGTTGCTTCTAAAACACTTTTTTTCCTCCCTAGATTACAAAGGATCCTCGTGTCGTCATTTTGCCCAGCCAGCAATGAAGCACCACAACAGTCTATTGCTCAGTGCCTCCCATCCACCCCCACCCTCCTTAGGATGGTGGAAGCCCTCGCCAGATGGGAGGAAAAAAGATAACCAAGGATGTTGTGGATTGAGACAAGGGCAGGGAGGGCTCACTGCCAATTACAGTTCTGGGCAAAACAGACTCCAGTACTCAACTTAGAGAGGAAAGTAGGAAAGTTTATTCTACTACCTACAAAAAAACAGAACTGAACAATGAAAGCAAAAACAGAGCAGGATGATGAGAAAGAACCAGCACTTTAAGATCCCCTTCCCCCATCCCTCCTTTCTTCCTGGGCCCAGCTCACTGCTCCCGATATCTCTACCTCCTCCCCCCCACAACAGCTCAGGGGGGCAGGGAATGGGGGATGTGGTCAGTCTCTCACAGATGGACTCTGCCACTTCTCTCTTCTCAGAGGAGGATGAATCCTTGCATTCTTCCTCTGCTCCAAAACGGGATCCCTCCCACAGGACACAGTCCTTAACAAACTTCTCTGGTGTGCGTTCCTCCCAACAGTTACAGTTTCTGCAGATACAGGGTCCCTCACACAGGACCGGGCCTCCTCTGGGGATAGTCTTAATGAACTTCTTTGGCATGGGTTCTTCTCAACAGCTACAGCTTCTGTGAATATGGGGTCCCTCACATGGGACACATGGGACACTCCTCTTTACATAGTCACTGCCCCTGGCACAGGGTGTTTAGCGAAGAGAGTCACTGCCTCTGATGCAGAGTCTTTAACAAAGTGCAAACAAATCTCAGCTTCATCAGTTTTCTCCGCAGGATGAAGGGGAGTCTCTGCTCCAGCACACCTCCTCTTCTCTTTCCTCATTGACCTTGGGGTCCACATGGTCACTTCTCTCTCTCTCCCAACTCCTTGCACCATCACCAGCTGGAAAAGAAGGAAGGACTGAACAAGAGGAACAGAAAGATCCCTCCTTTTCTGGCTTCTCCGTTTTCTTAAAAAGTGATCATGGAGGCATCTAATTGGCTCAGCCCCAGCAGTGGGTCTGGCTCAGAGCTGGGGAGAGTTTTAGGCAACTTCTTACAGGAGCCATCTTTACAGCCCCTTCCCCGTTACTGGAAAAGACTTCATGTCAAACCATGACACTTTTACATAAGCCTTTCCTAACAGCCAAATAGTTGCCCAAGTGACAGTTGTTTTGTACTTTAAATTTGACATCAGCAAGGACTATGTTAGTGGCAGGTTATTGTGTCAATCAAAGATATATTTCCATGGAGCAAAACAAGATCTGGACATTTTTATTGGGGATTTTACCAGCAATACAGCAACAGAGACTAAACCAATACATAACTCCTGTACACTTCCTGTAGATCTTTTGAGTTTACACCAAATCCACCCCAAAATGTTTAATTACTAGTAACATCAGATCTCAGTCAAGAACTAGTGATCAGATACTTACATGCATCTTTTTTATATAAATGATGAAGAGAAATCTCTACTGGGAAGGACCTCTTGTCCTGGTTTAGGCCCATCAGGGAACAATAGACCATGATTAGCCTCAAGTACCGAAGAGGCTGAGGATTGCCAAAGGGCGGGGAGAGCTTAATTGCCGTTTAAGGTTCAGGACAAAACAGACCAGGCTACTCGGCTTGGGGAAGAAAACAGAAAGTAATTTAATGCAACATCAACTGAAACATAACCTTAAAACCCAAAACATAACCAAAATAAAACAACACAGAGTAATACAACAATGAAGAGTCCGACCAGCCTTTTTAAGAACACCTTTTTGCCACACCTCCCCTCTTCCCGGGCTCAGAGCCCTGATCCCGGTGTTTTTGCCTCCTCACCCACTGAACAGCCCAGGGGGGCAGGGAGTGGGGGTTTCAGTCAGTCTATTCCTGATAGCTTCTGCTGTTTGCCTCTCCTCAGGACAAGTGGACTCCACACTCATCCTCCCTGCAAGTCCATGGGGCACCTCACACGCATGGCAGCCCTGCACGGGCTGCTCCGACGTGCACTTATCCCAAAGGCTGCAGCTCCTCTCTGCCTCTCGTGTGGGGCTGCTCTGCTGCGTGCAGGCTCTCCAGCATGGCCTGGGCCATGGCCATCTCCCCATACAGTCCCTCGCCCGTCTGGGCTCACTCACATGGAGCTGCTGCTAACTCTCAGTCCTGCCATGGGTCTCCATAGGTTGCAGGGGCACAGTTTGCATTCTCACTACGGCTTGCAGAAGGGTCTCTGGTCTATTGCTTCTCCTTCCTTCCTCCTTCTCTGGCTGAAGGGTCTGCGTGGTCGCCTCCATCTTGTATCACTCTTACACCTCCTGCCAGCACTTCAAATTCCTGTCCCTAAATAGTGATGGCAGAGGCGCCAGATTGGCCCAGTCGGGCTGGAGATGGATGTGAACCCAGGAGCCGGGGGAAGAGTCCACAAACTCTTTACTGGGTCTTCACTGCAACCCACTCCCCCTGTTACTAAGCCAAAAGCTGCTCCTTGCTAAACCAGGACACCTCTGAAAACAAATGTCTTAGTCAAAGCACAGCTACCTTCCTGCTTTGTTAGGTGAGCTCACTCGGGGCTTTGAAATAGCTCCAAGGATGGAGATTCACTCCCATGTCCTTCTCTGCAGGGCTGTTCTCAATCCCCATCCCTCAGCCTGCATCGATACTGGGTGAGTTGCATGGACCCATGTGCAGAATCTTGCACTTGGCTTTGTTGAACTTCATGAGGTCCACATAGGCCCACTTCTTGAGCTTGTCCAGATCTCACTGGATGGAATCCTGTCCAGTTGAGTGTGTCAACTGCACCTTTCAGCTTGGTGGCATCTACAGACTTGCTGAGTGTGTAGCTGATCCCATTCTCTACATCACCAATGAAGATATTAAACAGAGCTGATCTCAATACTGACCCCCGAGGGACCTACTCATCACTAATCTCCATACAGACATTGACCCATTGACCATTAATCTCTGGATATGACCCTCATCCAATTCCTTATCCATCAAATGCATAGTTCTCCAATTTAGCGAGAAGAATGTTGTGAGGACCATGTCAAAGGCCTTACAGAAGTTCAGTGACATGAGCTCATGTGCCACTGAGAAAGGAGGAGGTATTTGGAGCAGATAGCTGAGTCCAGGAAGAGGGGAGGGATGGGGGAAAGGAGGTTTTAAAATGCTGGTTGTATTTTTTCTCACCATTGTACTCTGGTTTAGCTTTCTATCTGTTCTGTTTCTGGCTGGTGATGGATTACACTGATCTTGTTTTCTTCCCCAGGTTGAGTAGTTGTGGATGTTTTGCCCTGGACCATAATCAGCAAGTGAGGCCTCCCTGTCCTCATCTCAGTTTACAAGGTCTTTTGTTTTCTTCTCTTTGTCCTATCATTGGAGGGTGGAGGTGCAGGTAATGAGTGAGCAGCTGTGAAGTGTTTCTCTGTTGGCTGGGCTTAAACCAGGACACATACATCTGTGTATTCTGCCCATTATAACATATCTTTGTATTACAGTTGTACAAAAAGAGCCATTTATTTCTACAGAACCTTTTCTTGATGAGTCACACTAAGTTAGTAAGGGTTCTCCAGCTAAAAAAGACTTGACAAGTTGCTCACCTTGGGCTAAAGATTCCATCAAATCCAAAATTGCACTGCAGTGTAGAGAGACGTAATCTATAAATCAAAATGCTTAAAAGGCGGAGTGTTACTGTATGGATTTATCTGAGGTACTGTGGCAGAGGTAGGCAAAAATATGAAAGTGTAAAACTATAGAAAATGTAGACAACACAATATAGAAATTACCTAAACCTATGAAAAGTTTCCATTCATAGAGAAATTTTCTCTCTGCATTTGGAGAAGAAGTTCGATAATGTCCTGAAGAGGGGACTTAAGTTAATTATTTCAATAAGAAATCCTGTAACTCACAGGAAAGATCTAAGGTCCATCTGCTGGAGAAGTCATCCACATTCAGGAAGATGCTTGGAGCACAAGGAGACAAATTTCCTAAGTCAGTGAGCTTCTATGAAAGATGCTATCTTGCTCTCATTCATCCACAGGTGATGATCCTTGCCACAGAAATAGCTAACTGTATATAATTCAAACAACAGTGATCAATGCAGAAGAAACCTGACTAGGTTAGTTACTGCCCATTGTCAAATCCTCCTTTTCCCAAGCAAATTTATGGAAAAGTATTCAAAAAATGTCTCCAAACACTTGTAATTACAGGAAATATGCTAGATCTGGTACAATCTGAACTTAGGTCAAAACACTGGACAGGAAAAACATTCTCTCACTGTTGGATGGTCTTCTGGCATTGGTAAAGAGTATGAAAACCTTTTTCAATCAGTCATTCCCGAGATATTAATAACTTGTCTAAGGGAGATGCAGGAATTATTGGAAAATAAACTGCCTAATGTTCTTAGAGAAGAATCATAGAACAGAATGGTTTTGGTTGAAAGATCATCTAATTCCAGCCTTCTTGCCATGGGCAGAGACACCTTCTACCAGATCTGGTTGCTGAATGCCCCACCCAATCTGGCCTTGAACACTTTGAGGGATGGAGCATCCACAGCCTCTTTGGGCAACATGTTCCAATGCCTCACTACCCTCACAGTGAAGAATTTCTTTGTGAGATCTCATCTAAATACACTCTTTTGTAGTTTAAAGCCATTGCCGCTTGACCTATCACTACCTGCTCTTGTAAAAAGTTCCTCTCCAGCTTTCCTGTCAGCCCCCTTTAGATACTTGATCTGGTTTGGTCTAGGATAGAGTTAATTTTGATGAGGAAGTAGGAAGGGGCACAGCATGGGCAGCTGACCCGGGCTGGCCAATGGGTATTCGATACCATATTGACATCATGCCCAGTACGTATAGGCAGGGAGCTAGTTGGGGGCAGGGCTGCGGGAGCCTGGGCTCCACTGCCGGTCAGTATCGGTGGTGTTGGGTCCCGGGTGGTTAGCAGCTGCAGCACACACCATACCTTTTGTATATCCCCTCATTTACTGTTAAAACTGTTTTTTTTTTTCCCTGAGCTTGTTTCTTCTTATTGTTGTTCTATTAAACTGTTCTTATTTCAACCTATGCAGGTTTTTCCCCTTTTTCTCTGGTTCCCCTCCCCGCTCTGCCAGGATGGAGAGGGGTGAGTGAGCACCCTCGTGGCTCTTTGTTCTCAGCTGGACAATACCAGACAGTACTGAAAGGCTGCTGTAAGGTTTCCCTGGCACTTTCTCTTCTCCAGTCTGAACAACCCCAACTCCATGAGTCTTTCCTCACAGGAGAGGTGTTCCAGCCCTCTGATCATTTTCGTGGCCCTCCTCTGGACTTGCTCCAATGGGTCCCATGTCTTTCCTGTGCTGAGGACCCCAGAGCTGGACACAGTACTGAAGGTGGGGTCTCACCAGAGAGGTGCAGAATCCCCTCCATTGACATGCTGGCCATGCTCCTTTTGATGCAGCCCAAGGTACAGTTGGCTTTCTGTGCTGTGAGTGCACATTGCTGGCTCATATTCAGTCCTTCTCTACAGGGTTTCTCTCAATGCACTCATTGCCCAGTGGCTGCTAGTGGTTAGTATTGCCCCAACCCAGCTCCAAAACCCTGCACTTGGCCTCATTGAACTTCATGAGGCTTGCATGGGCCCACGACTCCATCTTGTCCAGGTCTCTCTGGATAGCATCTCTTCTGTCCAGTATATAGACCTCAGCACTCAGTTTGGTGTTGTCAGGGCACTTACTGAGGGTTCACTCAATCTCACTGTCCATGCGTCCAGCAAAGATGTTAACCAGCAACAGTCCTGATACTGACCCCTGAGGAGTGCCGCTCATCGCTGCTGTCCACTTGGACATCAAGCCAGTGACCCAGACTCTTTGAGTATGACCATCCAGCCAATTCCTTATACAATGAGTGGACTATCTGTCAAATCTATATCTCTCCATTCTGGTACGACACAGAATACCGCATCACCAATATAGCCCAATACTTTGCCCAGAAATTTAAAAGAATATAGATAAACTGGTTAAAACAGAAGCCATGAAAGAAATAGTATGCTGATTCTCAGTAGAAAGCTCTCAGAGCTTGTTTTGGCCACAGGATTCTCCCTTTTGATGGAATAAAAATAACTCCTTTTTTTCTTCCTTACTAGTAGACATTCTTCTGCTGACCTTAGCGTAGAATGATGTGCCAATGGTGACTAGACAGCATCCTGTCTTGAAAAACAATGGTTAGTTCCATGGTACATCTAACTTTGCCATTTGTCAGCTAAACTTTAGAAGTTTAGTACAAAGCTATCAGAATGTGTGATACATAGGATATTTCATTTTAACAGACCTATGTTCTCCATGTTGATTCTCCACAGCATATTGAGAAATCATTTGTTAAGTAAAAACCTTATCCTTACCTTTAAGATGCTCTTTTATCTATCCTTTTGTGATATTCAGATTATTAGGGATGTGAAGTGACAGAAATTGTTCTTAGAAATAATGGAATGTGCATCAGCAGAGATAGTGTTCCTGCATATAGAAGTTTTCTTTTTCTCAGAGTGTAGGAATGACTGCAAATTTTTGCTTTCTTTTGCTCAGGGTATATGTCATTATGAAGTTGTGAGGCAAGCAAGAGAAATAGTAAACGTAAAGCATCACAAAATTTCTTACACCTCTGATGATAGCTGATCCTCCTGATGGATTGTAACAAGAGGAAGAAACCTTCTTTATCCCATGGACTAGCTATTGCTCTCAGGTTTGGTAGTATTCTGAAAATCATCCAGATTTACGCTGAATGTGCAGATAATATCAAAACGGAATGTCATTAACGTTGTGGTCTTTTCACCTTAAAGAAATATCAGTGAGATATTATTTGATTATTGGGCCATGCACAAGCGAAGTGCAGGAAACTACTTCTTCAAAAGACCTAGAGCCTTTAAAAAACTGGAGCCAAAGTACGTTGAGATGATTGATGTTCCATTCCTCACTTAATTCTGAGGATCCCAATTTCTATTGTGTCCATAGCTAGAGGAACTTGTCTTAGGGTATGCAATAATTTTGGTGTATGTTATCAGAGACAATTGCAGGATAACGAGAGTGTAATGTGGGAAGACTGAAAACAAGGTTGTTATGGTTTAGGCCCAACCAGGAACATATGACTATGATCACACACTCATTCACTCCTCCCCCTCCCAACGGGGGTGGGGGGGTAAGAGAAAATATTGAGGGCCTTTGGGATCCCCTAAGGACATGGAGGACTCATTCACCACTTACAGTCCTGGGCAAACAGACTACTCGAGAAAGAAAACAAATTTTAATCCATCACCAACCAAAACCATAACAAATAAAAATATCCACTTAAAAGCAATACAGAGTACGGTGATGATGAAAAGTACAACCAGCCCTTTAAGATACTTTTACCCACTTTCTGAGCTCAGGCACCTGATCTCACTGTTTTTACCTCGGCCCTCCTTGAGCAGAGGCAGGGAATGGGGAGTGCAGTCAGTCTTTTCCAAATGGGTCCTGCTCCTTTTCTCACCTTTGAGGAGGACGCTTTGCCAGTCCTCTTCTGCTCCAATGTGGAGCCCCTCAAAGGGCGGGCAGCCCTGCAAGGGCCACTCTGACATGCGTTCATCCCGAGGGTTGAACCCTCCACTTCACCACCTCTCCACTTCATGGTAGAATCATCATAGAATGGTAGGGTTTGGAAAGGACCTTTAGACATCATCTAGTCCAACCTCCCCTGCAGAAGCAGGTTCACCTAGATCAGGTCACATAGGAACATGTCCAGGCAGGTCTTGAAGACCTCCAAGGAAGGAGACTTCATAATCCCTCTGGGCAGCCTGTGCCAGGGCTCCACCACTCTCACAGTGAAATAGTTTTTTCTTATGTTTAAATGGAACTTTTTGTGTTCCAGCTTCATCCCATTACCCCTTGTCCTGTTGCTAGCTACTAGAGAAAAAAGGGATGTCCCAACCTCCTGACACCCACCCTTTAGATATTTATAAATGTTAATAAGATCACCCCTCAGCCTCCTCTTCTCCAAACTAAACTGCCCCAGTTCCTTCAGCCTTTCCTCGCATGAAAGATGTTCCAGTCCCCTGAGCATCTTGGTGGCCCTGCGCTGGACTCTCTCCAGCACTTCCCTGTCCCTCTTGAGCTGAGGAGCCCAGAACTGGACACAGGACTCCAGATGAGGTGTCACTAGGGCAGAGTAGAGAGAGAGCAGCACCTCCCTTCACCTGCTGGCCACACTCTTTTTGATGCATCCCAGGATGCCATTGGCCTTCTTGGCCACGAGGGCACAGTGCTGGCTCATGGTTAGTTTATTCTTAACCAGGACTCCCAGGTCTCTCTCTGCAGAGCTTCTCTTCAGCAGTTCAACCCCCAGCCTGTACTGGTGCATGGGGTTGTTCCTTCCCACTTTCTCTGGGTCAGGGTCTGCAACAATCACCCCCTGAGTCAAGGTGCAGGGGACACACTCCTCTTTCATGGAGTCCTCTCGGGGCTGCTGGCAACCTCTAGTCCTGCAATTGCTCTCTGTGGGTCACAGGGAGATGGCTGCACTGGTCCGATGCTTCTCCTTCATTTCTCCTCTGACTGCAGGGTCTGTGTGGTAAGCTCCATCTTTTCTCACCCTTTCACCTGCTCTTCTGCTGCAGATTTCCCTTCTTAAATGGTGATGGCACAGGTGCCAGATTGGTGTGGCCCGGTCAGAGGTGGATCTAAACTCAGAGCTGGGGGATGCTTCAAGAAATACCTACTGGGACTAGCATTGCAACCCACTCTTCCTATTACCAAGCAAAGAGTGTCTCCACACAATCCCATTGTAAAAGTACAGGTCCCTGATCAGCAATAAGAGTTCAGTGACAAACAGGGCAATTGGATCCCCTGTCTGCTGTATTTTGCATAACATATATGAAACTAAGTAAAAAATTTCTGCTTCCATGCTGTATTTTCAGGCCAAGTCAGGCAATTATTAAGGTTGATTTTCATAAACAAGCAGAAAAAGCACACAATGAAACAATGGAAAAGAAGAAAGGAAAAGTCCTCATAAATTTTTCTTCCCTTGACTATTGATTTTGTTAAATACATGTATGTATCTGTATATATGACATGAAAATTTAACTTAGTCTACTGGGAGAAAGGAGGTAACAGACATAGATCACCTCCTCGCATTTCATTGTGCTAACTCACTAAGTTTTCAGACAGTTTTATCACATTTCAAGTCAATTTTTTGTAATCACAATAGGGATAAAATTAAGTTTCTGAAGTGGCATACTTAAGATTTGTTGAAGTCACTTATTTCTCAACATGCTGCTGATTACAGTCCTCTAATTCTCAAAGGACTTTTGGTATTTGAACCTATGAACTCAGTTTCCATGGGGATATGCCACAGTAAAAGCAAAAAAACCCTTAGTAAAATAGTGGTAAACAGGAAGGTTTTCAAATCATAGGATCATTCTGGTTAGAACAGACCTTCAAGATCACTAAGTCCAACCACTACCCTAACCCTGCCAAGCTCACCACTAAACCATATCCCTAAGCACCACATCCTACACATCTTTTAGATATCTACAGAGATAGTCATTCCACCACCTATCTGGACAGCCTGTGCCAGTGTCTAAAAACCCTCTCAGCGAAAAAGTTCCTCCTAATCTCCAACCTAAACCTTCCCTGGTGCAAAATGAGGCCATTTCCTCTTGACTTGTTACTTGGTAGAATAGACTGACCCTGACCTCACTTCAACCTTTCAGGTAATTACTTTCAGTTAATTGTGGAGAGTGATCATGTCTCCTCCTAGCCTCCTTTTTCTCCAGCTGTTACATTTTTTCTTATGCCCGGTATTTAGAAAACTATGGTGATTTTTTGTTAGATTAGCCTATTTATCACATATATATGAAGATTAAACCCATGAAAAAATCTAAGCTTTCTAAATGTGTTTAAGAGAGAATTGCAAAAGGATTAATGTTTATATAACACATACTACCAATTTAAAAAAGAATAGACTGTAAAATGCTGATTTTTAGTATTTACAAATGTATTCTCTAACAGAAAAGCTAAAATACTGATGATTAATAGAAAGCGGGGAAAAAAAGCCTTTTCTTTCAAGGAATTTTTGAAACAGTTTCAGTATTCACAGTTAGATATGAAGACTATACAGTATATAGTCTAAACTTTTGGCAGGAAGAGAATTTTGATCAATTTATTTTGCATTTTTACAGCATGTCAATAGCTTGTGAAACAGCTCTGAGAAGATTAGATATTTCCTGCAAGTACACTCCATCTATCTACATGTATCATTACATTTTTCATTATCAAGCATTTATATAAAGGAGACACCCAGCAGATATAATGGAGTTCATTTCAACTTGTGCATGCCTTTTCAAGAAAAGCACACTGAAAAAAATCAATTTAGATATTTATTATACTTTTCCTAAAAAACCCAACCAGTGACTGCAAACATTAGTAAAGTATAAGCTGTCCTTCATTGTAGCTTTATTGCTCTACTGTTTTGATGTTAGCAGTTATACCTCGAAAGCCACGATGAAGTGAGAAATCAGAGTGATATATTTTAGTATGTAATTGAGATGACCTTGGGAGCAGTTCCTAACTTCCTGGTCTGCACCAAACTGCCTCCTGATGGAATGTTGGGATGGGATCTGTTTGTGAAATGTGCCATGCTGGCATGGTGGCTTGCACAGAATGCCAACAAAGAGCTATTCTGTCCTTTTACAGTGCCTTCATGGTCTACCTGGGGACAAGCAATGCTGAAGTTACTTTATAATTTACACTCAGCTTCAGTGCTCTGCTGTTTCCTTAGCAATAACTGATGCAGCAGAGAGATTGATTGATACCTTTCTTATCATCATTATTATTAATACTTACGTTGCCTGGCAACTTTAGTCAAGGATTAAGCATATGTTAGTAAGTATTTTGAATATCTTTCTTCGATGTGGAGGATTTAGAGCTTGATATGTGAAGTGCAGGCTCACTTCATTTGGAAGTCCAAATCTGACTGGAAAAAATCTAAATTGGTAGACATGTTACAGTAAAGGGGACTTAAAGAGAACATTATGTTGCTGTAAAATTTTGTGCAAAAACAGGTATAACAACATTTCGAGGAATCATAGAATGGTAGGGGGTGGAAGGGACCTTTAGAGATCATTGCATGAGTTAAAATATAAGTGAGAAAGTAATACCTTTTTCTAGTGCTCCTCTGGGTGTCAGACTATGGGTGATAGTTCTACTACACAGACCCCTACGCATGATACACATCAGTGTTTTTTTACATGGCCATCACGTTACAGAGATATGTATATTAGACTGAGTCATTGGTATGAGCCCATTTCCCCCGAAAGCATTTGGACAGATTTAAGCAGTCATACACAAAGAAGCAACCTCTAATTCTAAAGATTCACAAGCCACAGATTGCTTGGAGTAAAAAATGTATTGAAGAAAATATCACCATATATTTGCATGTTGTTGTATTCTTCCCCACAGAATTGCAGAATGGTTGAGGCTGGGAGGGACCTCTGAAGGTTATTTAGTTCAATGCCACAGGTCAAACAGGATCACATAGAGCTGAGGAATATGTCCAGACAGCTTTTGAATGTTGCACAGGATGGAGACTCCACTAGCTTTCCAGGCAACCTGTATCAGGGCTCAGTTACTGTAATCACTTTAAAAAAATTAAGCTTCAAAAACTTTTTAAAGTTCCTAAGACCTCTGATCTGACAGCTAGTATTGTGTTTTCGTATGTTTTATTGCAGAAGTTTTCTTTACAGGGTAAAGAAAAGGCAAGTTGTTCACCAACACAGCAGGTCTCCTCTGCAGAATCTTCCAATTGAAGCATTCCAGAACCCTAGAGTTCATCCTCTTTTCTCCTCCATCAAGCTGTCCCCTAACCTTGAACATCTCTGTGATTTCCAATATCAGCCTTTTCTGTCTTGAATCTTCGCTTTGCAGATCAAATGCAGAGCTGTTTAGCTTTTGTGTTTTTTCAGGCTCACTATTAGATTATCAGGAATCAAATTTTAGGTCAGCTTTTGGGAACAATACCAAACTGTGTTTAATAATGCAATAACCAGATACTGTCGGAAAAATGATCTAGACCAAGCAGAAACTTCCATGCATAAATTGTACACAAAGTTATACATATATGGAATATTGAGTTACTGTACCTTTATATAACTATAACTACATAATACAATTTCACTATTTAAGATTGAAAAGACTAAAATTTCTTTTAGCCTCCTAGAATCTTTCTTTCCCATAAATTATCGTTACTGCAAATAAAACCCTCAAAATGAATGAATATAACTTGAGTATAATACTTCAGTAAATAACAGTTCTATTGGTCTTCCAGTAATACAAATGATAGTTTTACTGTATTCTTGTGGAAATTTTGGCAGATCTCTTAAGGGACCTACATTTCAGAGCTCAGAAATCAACTTTTTCTGCTTGTACATTCAGAACCAATCCTCCTCTTTTGACAGTAAAAGACTGTGAGCAAACTATAACTTTTCAGCTTTTGTCTTTGTAGAAACTTGTCACATTTATGTTTTTTGTTACTCTAATCACTACTTAAAATTTAATAGTAACCAGATGCAGCACTCTGTGATGGATAGCAGTCCCATTTAATCAGTGTTCTTGTAATACTTCGGTTTAATGCATTCTGACTGTATTGCTGTTGCCTAACATTTGAAAGCATGAAATCCAATTGAAGAGTGACTATAGAGAGTTGGCAGCTTCTCATCTCATTTAATTTGCGTCTTCTGTATACTCTGGGTTACAACTTCTGGCTTTATACACTAGGGTGTGTTTTCTTGCCTTTTTTTTTTTTTTTTAACCCATTTAAAAGAATATAAATAGCATTGTTGTGTTATGCATGGGCTTAGGTCTATCCAGAGCATGAATGAAGGGTGGAAGGAGAGCAACTGTATTATGTGGCCTTAAATACTTCTGCTGATGATAGTGCTGGTGGCAAGACTCCTATCTCCTTCAGATTCTCATTTTTTCTATAGTTGACTTTGTTCATGTATTATGATAGGTTTTGTTTGACTCAAAGACTTAAGGGATATTAGAGATGCACAAGAATAACCTATTTGATTCTTGAATTTTGCACTGGTTTTGAAAGTCTAGCAGATTTTGAGTCAACATATGGCTGAGAAGTGCTGTTTATACTCTCATTCTAAAAATCTAGTGTCAGTGACATCTAGTGATTTCCCTGGAGTGTTTCACTGTACATTTAACTACATTATATGGGATTTTAAAAAGTTCAGGCTACATTTTATTTTCTAAATTCTATCTCATTGACATGACTATCATGCAGCTGCTTATGTATTACAATGTATTATTTTTTATTTAATTTAGAATTAGTTGTTCTTCCAATATTTGCAGTCTGTTATGGTGTTAAAGGTGAGTAAATTTTTGCAATTTCATCAAACATTTTTAAAGATGAATTAGTGCCACTTGGTCTAAACTCTTTTGTATTTGCTTCTGCAAGTATTAAAGCAAGTAAGCTTGCTGGCTGAAATGTTCATGAAAGCAGCAAATATTAAGTAAATATTAGAGACTACCAGCAAAAACCAAATTCTGATTATATGAACTCAAATAGCCTTCAGAGAAACACAACCTTGAGTACCTCCAGTTAGTAAGGAAACAGAAAGTGGTTGTGATGCTTCTTCCATCGCGCTTTGACTTGCATTTTAAATATTAGCAATGAAAAAAGATTTTTGAATGATATCAGACAGTACAAGATACATACAATATCAACAAATTACATATCATTAAAAACAACATAGCTGTAGTTACAAGCTGTAATTCTTTACTTGTCACTTCATTTGTTCTCAGTCTTCCCTTAAATCATATTCACCTTATCTCTTTTATTTTTTTCTTTGTAGAACTATTTATGGTTTAATGGTAAGATAGTGAAGCCCTCCAGCAGCTTGTGTGGAGGGCCTGGAGTGTCATTCACTGTTGATGTTAGATTCATATGCATATTTCACTAATGAGATAGATAGAACTGATCTTGCTCTGTGGTAGGCAAGCTCAAATGTCCCCTTGAGGTTGCTTCTAGACCTGTTTTTCTGAGATTCTAAACTACTTCTCCAGTAAGCAGCTCATCAGTTTTATCTCTAAGGAAGATTTTTATTTGCATGTAAATAACTTTGAGTCATTCAAGAAATAATTAGCATTAATAAGTTTAAAAATCTGAGGGTTTAGATTCAGAAAATCTGTTTTCTTGCAGAAAAAAAGTTTTTATAATTAGTTCATCACTACAGCCTTGACTACTGTCTTCTGAGAAACAATATCCAATTTATACAACTTTTATTGAGAAAAAAATAAAATATGATAAAAATTCAGCCTTGTAACATTCCTCAGTGTATAGTATCTGTACCTAAGAAAGTACCAGTGAAGTCAGCATGTGAAACACATGACGTTTACTTCATTCTCAGTCTGCTCTGGCAGTGCTATTCGTTACCCAAATGAAAAGAGTGTGACCTTGTTTGTCTCTGCACTTAAGCTCTCAAAATACTTTTGATGACTCTGCCCATTGTGAAATTTAAAAAATGTCATGTCTTATTTTTAGATTCATATTAAGTAATGATATTATGTTGGTGTCTCTTCACTGTTCAGTGTTTGCCTTGAAATGAGCATACTTACCAAAGTTTCTACTAAAGTTACTTCTGTTTCTAAGCATGTAGGTCAAGGTCTTAGAAAAGTTTAATGACTTTGTGTTGTCTATATTTTAGCATTCGGCACTTTCTGAACAATGGCCCTCTTTGTGTATTTCAATATGCCAATATTTATATCAAACACATGATGATGCAAACATAAGCAGATTACATTTAGTGAGAACTGAGAAAATGCACACCTGTTATATGTGTGCTCAGTACTTCCAAAGGCTAATTTTCATATTTAGGAGGACTATATTGATGATTTGGGGAAAGTGTGACAGAAATATAGTTTGTTGGTAAGACAATTTGAAAATGTAATCTGCAGTTTTAATACTCATAGCATTATTATTCTCAAAATAGCCTGCAAACTATATATTGATGTTTAACTTGTCACTATTAAAATGCATTGATTATGAACTGTATTATGATGTTTATACATTTTATGCTATTCAAAACTCCTTAGAAGATGTTCAATTTGGGCAGATGTATTCAAGTCACTTCTGATGTTTAAGAGTATAAAGTCTCACTGCTTACTTTACAGAAGTCCTTTGCAAAACACAGTGCTACATCTTGGCCCACTCTGTTCATTTTACCAAGAGTGTAAATGTTTCTAAGATTTTGGTAATCAAATTTTTCACATCAATGTGGCACATACTAGCTGAGTTTCTATAGGGCATGAAGCTTACCAGTTAATGAAGTATGCAAGTGCTTTGATATGAAAAATACTATGCAAAAGGCAGATATTGGTCATGGAGGGAATACCATCATGTTAAAGAAAAAAGTACTATTATATATTAATTTATTCTCAGTGTCATCTCAGATGTCTGTCTGACTGACCTGCCTAGTAAGATGTTCATGTCTTTAGGGGAAAAAAAAGCCTATAGGATGAGACTAATAAATTATGAACAGCTATTATGCCTGTAATTAGAGTCATGTTACCCAAGACCTGACTAGTCCCTAAGGAACACAAATGTTTTGACCTAATTAGCTGGTGACACAACAACATTTTAACCACAGTTAGACAAAATGGAGACATCATAGACCTTGAAATCCAACTGCTTGGGCTGTGTGGGTAATCTTTTGTAGGCAAACTCACAACAGATATTTCAGTATAGCATGTAGGTGGTTATAAATAAACCTACTGGTTTATAGTAGAATTATATTTATTTTCTATGCTGTTTTTTAAATAAAATCCCAAATACTGTTATTCAGACATATGTATTTGATTTAAGTATTTTCCCTTTGTCTATTTGTCTATCCCTCTATATGTTCTTCCTTAGGTCACTTATGCCATATCCACAAACTGCAGCTTTGCTTTAATGATTTTACTAAATTGCTTTTATTGCAATGTGTTTTTTCCACATCTGGGTAAACATATTTGTAATTTCATTCAGCAGTGAACCTTGTAGAGTGGCATTAATGTTTGCTTTAAGAGTAACTGTCGATGATATACTACAGCTATTAAAACTGAGTAGTATTAAAAAAAAGCTGTTCATTATGACAGTAAAAGTGTAAATTGTGATTTGGGTTCATTACAGTGCTGTAAACTGTACATGATTTTAAAACATAAAAAGTAAGAATGATCTATTATCTACATTTAGCTTCAATTTTTTCTCAAATTCTTTATGACATTGTTTGTTGATAAATGCCAGACATGTGAGAAAGGTGGACTTCAGAATTATATAACAAATACCAAAGCTGCAAAAAATATAAAGAGTAAGACTGAATTTTCACTGATTATGTATATAGCATGACATCTCTAAATGTTCTAAAGTGAGAACAGTGGCATTTCATAATCCATTAAGCATTATGATGGTGCTATATCATTATAAATTTCTGGCAAAAGAATATGTAGTTATGACCAAGGATAACAGAACTTGTTATGACCACGCATCAAACCATCAAACCATGACCTCAGATCTTCTCGGTTATACAGACTATTCTTTACAGTATCTGGATGACTCAGCCATTATCATAGAATCATAGAATGGTAGGAGTTGGAAGGGACCTTTAGACATCATCTAGTCCAACCTCCCTGCAGAAGCAGGTTCACCTAGATCAGGTCGCATAGGAACATGTCCAGTCGGGTCTTGAAGAGCTCCAAGGAAGGAGCCTCCACAACCTCTCTGGGCAGCCTGTGCCACTGCTCCATCAC
The DNA here is from genome assembly GCF_028858725.1 of Colius striatus. NCBI lineage: Eukaryota > Metazoa > Chordata > Aves > Coliiformes > Coliidae > Colius > Colius striatus. The sequence goes on along the minus strand of NC_084790.1, from coordinate 50,095,628 downwards.
CCTCACAGTGAAATAGTTTTTTCATATGTTTAAGTGGAACTTTTTGTGTTCCAGCTTCATCCCATTACCCCTTGTCCTGTTGCTAGCTACTAGAGAAAAAAGGGATGTCCCAACCTCATGACACCCACCATTTAGATATTTATAAATGTTAATAAGATCTCCTCTCAGTCTTCTCTTCTCCAGACTAAACAGCCCCAGTTCCCGTAGCCTTTCCTCATATGAAAGATGTTCCAGTCCCTTTCCTTGAGCTGAGGAACCCAGAACTGGACACAGTACTCTAGATGAGGCCTCACCAGGGCAGAGGAGAGGGGGAGCAGCACCTCCCTTGACCTGCTGGCCACACTCTTCTTGATGCATCCCAGGATGCCATTGGCCTTCTTGGCCACGAGGGCACATTGCTGGCTCATATTTACCTTATTATCAGCCAGGCCTCCCAGGTCTCTCTCTGCAGAGCTACTCTTCAGCAGTTTGACCCCCAGCCTGTATTGGTGCATGGGGTTGTTCCTTCCCAGATACAGAACTCTGCACTTTTCCTTGTTGAACCTCATGAGGTTCCTCTCTGCTCAACTCTCAAGCTGATTGAGATCCTGCTGAATGACAGCACAGCCTTCTGGGGAATCAGCCAGTCCTCCCAGTTTGGTGTCATCATCCAAATTGCTGAGGGTACACTCTGTCCCTCATCCAGGTCATTGATGAAGATGTTGAACAGAACTGCCCTAGAAGTGATCCCTGAGGAACTCCCCTGGCTACAGGCCTCCAACTCAATTCTGTGCCATTGATCACCATCTGGGCTCTGTCATTCAGCCAGCTCTCGATCCACCTCATTATCCACTCAACCAAGCCACACTGCTTGAGCTTTCTGATGAGGATATTATGGGAGACAGTGTCAAAAGCCTTGCTGAAGTCAAGGTAGATGACATCTGCTGCTCTCCTCTCGTCTAGCCAGCTGGTTATGCACTCATAGAAGGTTATCAGGTTGGTCAAACAGTATTTACGCTTGGTGAATCTGTGTTGAATCCCCTGTTAACCATCTTTTCCTTCATATGTTCAGTAATAACATTCAGGATGAGTTGTTCCATCATCTTTCCAGGGATGGAGGTGAGGCTGACCAGCTTGTAGTTTCCTGAGTTGTCCTTCCTGCCCTGTATGAAGACTGAAGTGACACTGGCCTTACTCCAGTTCTCAGGCACCTTGCCTGTCCTCCATGATTAATTGCAGTACCTAAAGTTCTGTAACCCGCTAAACTCTGCATATTGGAGATAGAAAGCAGACAATGAAGCAGATGAAGCCTTACTTGTCAGGTGTCACCAAGATATTTGTGGGTAGGGTAATTTGTAACATGCATTTGTAACTGGATGACAGACTTCAGTTCTGAAATCAAGTCTCTTGCAGTCTAACTCACACAGGTAATATCAGCTCCTCTTTGCAAGTGTGCAGAAATATTGTTCAAAGAGATGTTACACCAGTCTTATTGTTTGGGATTCTCAGGTGCTTGAGTACATTCTTTCCACTAACCTGCAATGGCCAGTTTAAGAGCTGCTAACATCTAGTTAGTGGAAAGAAGTCTCCCTTGGCTGTCAAAATCATTGTCCATTTGACACACAATAAGCAGCAGAGAGACAGCTGCCATGAGACTGGGGAAACAATCTAGAAAGGCACCTGGAAATATCAGAGATCAGTATGGTTTTCACACAGGAGGCCTCAGTGATAGCCATCTATGAAACTGGATGTGTTAGAAATCATTGTTCTGTGCAGAACTCCAGTTGGCTGAGATTTTTTCAAAATTCTTCAAGATACACTTAATTTTTTCTGTTGTTCAGAAAACACACCTTATGCTTTTTGTTATGAAGAAAAGATATTTAATGGCTGTTTCCAAGTCTTCCCTTTTGTCCCCTTTTATTTGAGTTCAACTTTTCTCCAAGAAATATGGAAAAAGTGCAACCAGAATTAGATTTTTAATAGGAGATAGTCTTTTGAATATGCTTATTCATTTTAATGGCATATATTTCTGTCTGCTAAGCTTTTGAATTCTATAGTATTTTGGAAGTCATTAGTGATCCTTTTTACTGTTTTTGTTTCTCCTCTCCAGTTTCTAAATAGGATACATTTAGGAATAAAGATCACTTCCACAAAACAAACAATTGGGTTATATTTGTCATTACTGAGTTAATGTTGTACTTACAATTATATACTTCCCACTACTTTACAATGTCGTACTAATTACACTTGAAATATAGCTTTTCTCTTTTGTGTTGGTATATTAATTGTTCCTTCACAACTTTGTAGTTTTCTGCCAGTATTGGCAGCTGCTCCTTTAAACTGTTACTATGCAAAGAACTCATATGTTCTGTGAAATGTCAAGAAATGCAATTAACCTTGCTTTGACCTTTACTCTGCCTTAAGTGTACTGCTTTGAATTCTATGTATAACAAAGGGTTGTCTTTCTGGTTGTACAAACAAACTGAAATACTGAGAACAAGACTTAACACAAATCAGGTATGTGTCACATCATGTATTGATGTATCTGTGTGTGTGTTCAAATCTTTTAATGTGTAATATATAAATATACATGTATATATTTGTATGTACGTGTACTTAATGAATAAAGGTGATGCATATCACATATGTAAAAGCTGAAAATATATTAATAGTATCTGATATTAGAGGGAAATTTCTCTCCAAACACTCCATGTACGTTAACTGTGCAAATCTCTTTTCAGTCCAACATGTATCCTAAACTAACAAAGTAGATCTTAAATAAGTGATACATTACAAAACACAAGGGTATGCATAGTGTGCAGTAGGTCATCAGAAACACATTTTCCGGGTAGGGATTGGAATTAGGTGCCAGGAATCTAAATGCCTTCTGGAGAGATAGCTGCTTGGGCCCAGGGCCAGCCTTGGCAGTATAGCTTCCTGGCCTTGCACCAGGGCAACCACTGTGTGAGAAAAAGCTGTGAGAAGTGAGACCCTGTCTCTGCTTAGGAACTGCTTTAAAGCCCAGGCACTTGCCCTCGGTCTACACTGTAGCTACACTGCCCATTCCTGGCTGAGTGTCTCCCTGACTCCATCCCTGACTCCATCCATGACCTGCCGACCAACCTTCATTCCAAACCTGCCTTATCTCTGTGGACTTGTCTGGCATTTACTGAACTGTGTTTGTTCTTGTTTACTGTCTTCAAATTTGATCCTGTCACTGACTTGCTCACTTGACTTCCTGGTTTGACCTTGGGCCTGCCCCATGGCTGCGGACTTGTCTGAGGATCAGTATTCTTAGGTGGAGCTTGTTACTGTTACTGAACCTATCTTGCTTGCTTTCTTAGGGGGCTGTGACTTTGTGCTCCTTATTACTTCCCCAGCCTGCCTTACTGTCGTGTTTAGCTCCCGGTTTTTTTTGCTGAGCAGCCTTCATCTGCTACTCCCTAACATTAGGTATATAATTATTTTTTTAATCCAGACCTAATCACAGACAGAATTTATTTTCATTTGGATTTGTGAGGGCTCAACTTCATCAGATTCCTAGAAGAATTTGAATTTGAACATCCAAACATGGGAAATCATATTTAGATCAAGTTCCAGCCTTTAATATATCTGAAACTCATTATGTGCCTACATTTTCTAATAAATTCCTGGCACAGCATAAATCTGGTAGCTAGAGGTGGAATTACCAGAGTTACACATTTTGCAAGTCCAAATTGTGTAAGTGAACATCATTTTACCAATCAATGACTTCATTACCAGAAGGTTCAGTAATCCCCATTTTCTTACAGTGGTTGTCTCTATGTATTCAAACAATAAGCTCTTGAACATGTTCTCATTCATCACATGTCTGTCAACATACTCAATGCGGGTCAAAAGCTCCTTCATCTTTGTCAGAGAATTTCAGATAGAAGTGTAGAGGTGCTATTTTTAGTGTCCTGGTAAACAAGATTTGTCATTAACTCTGTTATTTTCTACCTCTCTCCTCTCTGACATCATCCCATTTCCAGACAGGCTACTGGAATAAAACAACCATTTTGATTATTGTCCTTGTGTGGTTTCTGGAAAAAATGGCTAAGTTGGAAGGTTATCAGAATTACATGTAGGAAATATAAGTGATGCTAAGTAGATGGAGCTGTAATAACTGAGGCAGCTGGAAAAATACTTTGTAAGGTGTTGCTCCTAGCAACAAAATTCTCAATTTGGACATTGCGATCATTATGTGTATTCAGAAAAAGACCATTAGATGAAGAAAAAGGAATCTTCTCTTCCTGCCATCTCCTTCCTTATGTACTACTATCTTTTATGTATGGGATCTAAGGCAAAAATTAAAATAGCTCAATAATTTATAAATGGGTAAGTAAGAGACAAGATCAACTACAGCTGTATATCTCTATAAAATCAGTGACTAATTTAAATCAAATTTTTGACTTGTTTATGAATCAGCATAAGTCGGAAATATTTCAGAGAATATTTCCTATATGGTGCTTTTGTCCAAATTTTTATTATTTTGCATGAACATTTTTATGTTATTTTTAAAAGCAGAGATCTATGTAAAATTCTAATGCTCCATTACAACTTCATCAGTTTTGATTATAAAAGACATGCCACCCTAAAGGTAAAATAAATGTGACTTCAGGCAGGCTTTTTATACAAGTTTTCCCACTCTGGGAACTAAAGATTCTTACTATGAAAAATAACATCAAAGAAAGAAAACTAATTGAAGATCTGTAATGAAAAACTGGAAAAATTACTCAGGGAAAACACTACATGAATTACATTGCCTAGAAATAGAATAATCTTAATACAATTGCTGTGAACATTATGATAAATTTAATTATCTGACATTAGAAAATATTTAGGGAGCAATTTTAGATTTATTTTGCAAATTATTTGACTAGGCATAGTTTTATAATTTTGGTCTGATAAGACATCATTAGAGGGGGAACAGTGAAAAATAAATGTGCTTCAGAAACTCTAGTGTCAAGGGTCTAATTGTGCTGGCCAGATATTAGTTAATACTTACTTAGATCCCCTTGTTATGTGAAGAACTGATCACTGTGAGAAACAGGGTGTTTCAAATCTGACTTTAGGTGATTACATGATAATTTTGGGCTTGTGAACATTTACAAACCACTACAATAGCATCTCTTTGTGTGTAGGTGTTTCATACAGCTTATTTGGATTACTCTAGAATGGATACTCAGGGGGGTAAAAACGCCAGAGATCAGACCTACTTCTTCTCCAGCCATTGCAACATTTGCTTCATACCAGAGGATACCTGGATGTTTTGGACCTTTGTTGGTGACTCAATTAGAATTTTAGATAAACCATTAGAAGCCTCCTTATTCTTTTTATCAGAAGCAGCTTAATGGATGGACTATACAAGCACTCCTAACTTTCTTTTTGAAATGTTTAATAAGACTCTATTCGAAATGAGATGGTCTACTTGCACACAGCCATGAATACAGATTTGCAGCTCAACTCTACTCTTGCCAAAATGCAAAATCTCTGCTAATTTAAGTGACATCAAGATTTGGTGCCCCATCCTTGAGTATGAAACATCTCAAAGGTTACTCTCCATTACACCACTCATAGCCTGTTCATACCTCATTGCAAACTGATATTTCCCTCTCCTGGCATGCTTGTAAAAAAGTTGGATCCAGGGTCATAACTGCACTTAGGATGATTGCAAACTGGCTTTAACTTACAAAGCAAGGAGAATAGTATAACAGCTCCTACTAGGAAGGATGGCAATAGAGTGTGATGACCTTTACTTACAGTTTCACTGTAATACCAGCATTTGCTAATATCCATGAACATTCAATGTTCATTTGACCATGTATAAATCGTACTACCATGTACATTATTTACCCTTTTTTTCAAGCAACATGTGGAAACCAGTCACCTCAGAGCATACTTGTCCGAGTGTTGTACAAGCATATAAAAAATAGCAACTCTAACAAAGAGATTTTGTGTCTTGCTGCAGACTTCAGTACTGATTTTCAACCATTTTCTTCAAATCTGTGGTTTTACTTCCCTTTGTACTGGCAAAAGAAGAATGATTCATTTTTATAAGCATTGTTAGTTGCAACACACGGCCTGTTTCAAGGATTTCACTTTACTCTTACAGATGGAAATGTTAAACCAAATCCTATGTTATTTTCTATAACTTTCAGTTCGTTGGAATACTTCTCTTCAGAGTGAATAGTCAGAAGTTTTTTGCTTTATGCTGCAGAAATTGCCCCTAGTTGCAGTTGATGAGTAGTCTAAAGGGAGCAAGATTTGGCCCATTTGTTTTATTTCTTTGAATTGATTTGCTTTTCATAAAAGCAACATTCAACAAATTGGTATGTTACAGCAGATACTAGTTGTCCTTTTGTACACAGAGATACTCCAGGTAAAAGCAACAGTATGAAGGAATTTGGCTTTTACCTTTAGGAACAAATTAAGCTATGTGGTCCATGAGACGGCCAGATAGTCCAATCACAATATGCTTATGTTACTCATTAGTTTGTGAACTCTTTCGCATCTGTGTTTCATAGAGCATTTTATACTTTAAGTGGTAACAGTTATAAGCTTAAGAACATGGAGCAACAAATAATCATCAAATAATTTGCCTTCTGATACAGATTAAGCTGCACAAATGAAAACATTTCCAGAAATGCAGTCCTCAAAGAGCCTTTTAGATATAGATGTGTTAGACTTTCAAAACCTGCCAAGATGGCTCGGAAGATAGGATAAGAAAGAAACTGGTCTAGGTTTTTAAGTCCTTTATGCTCAGAATGTTAAAAAATTAAGGAAAGACTCCTGGAGTTGCTGAGCTGATTAAAAAGGTTCCAGGAAAATCAGACTATTTCAATTAACTCAATCCATAACGAGAAATGCTTGTGCAAAGTATACTTAGTATGTTTAACGGTGTTTGTTTTCTTCTATTTCTTGCAAAATATTTTACTGTAGTCCACAGTGAATCATCCATTTGCATTTTGTATATACTTACTGCTCAACTCCTGTTACTGTTTTATCTTGAGAATTTGAGTTTCTTACGGCTTGATTCTGGTCTCTGATAGGATTATACATGCCTTCAAAGAATGGAGCAATATAGGTAATGAAAAGACCTCCAAAATCTTCTGTGGAATTTCTATTGATCTCAGGATTTTTTTTTTTTTCCTAGAAATTCAGTAGGAGAAATACACTTGTTTTGCCTGCTTCTTTGAAAAAAAAAAAATCAGAAAGGAAACAATTAATAGATAACACTGTTCAAATGTAGACCCTTAAACCTGGTATTTTTCCACATTCTTTATAAAACTGGCATTATTAACTCCCATCTCAGTTGTGTCATATGTTCCAGCTTCATACTACAAACAATGCTTGGAGTCTCTTGGGATACTCACACAGGCCATAGGGAAGCTTCAGCCAAGTTGGGATTTACACAGGTTTTATTCATGTCCTAAAGATATATCCAAGATTCAACACTCTGAGGGACTGTATGCGTGATTGAGATACCTGCAGGAAGACTGGATTCATGATTGAATGATCAGAATATTCACATGATTAGTTCATGGATTTTAAACAACGCTCTTGAGGATATTATTCACTTAAAAGATAATCTTGACATAATTTCATTGTGTTTTCATCCTATTTATCTAAAACATACCTCATAGAATGCAGGTACAAATACATATACAACATGGCTATCAGGAATATGAAAAGGCACATTACTTTTTTTATTTATAGAAACATGAAATAATCTATATGCCATGTTACAGATGAAAGAGCTTTATAACTGTTTTGTACCAGTCAGTCATGTCACAATAGAAATAGGGAGTTGTTGTTTTAATTGGTTTGCTTGCTTTTAAAAAGCACATATGTTTAAAATATAAAACTGAAGATAATCAATATAAGATACTGACAAGGCTAGTTACATTATAGCAGGTTTTGCTATTCTGGATCATATCATTGTGCACATGGGACATCGTTTTTGCAATACACAGTGAATTGAATTTACTAACTTTTAAATTAATCTGCCATTTTATTAATCAGTAACTGAAAATAATCTGATATTTTGTAATTCTTGTAGCTCTCTTTCACTTTCAGCGTTTGAAGTAACACATTCATCCCTGGATAAAGTTCATGTCTGGGTTCTCTGGCCAGGAACTTTTCTTCCTAGTATCTGCATGCTGTCCCCAGTATTTGGGACATTACATACCAGAATAGACTGTGCTCTGGTATGATATGTGCTCTAGCATTGTGTAAACCTAAAAGAATAAGCCTCTCCAAACCATACATGACAGTATCAGAAATCACTTCTATAAGACTGATCAAATACAGAAGAGGTATGTTTGAAAGAGAAGCAAATTTCAAACTACATATTCAATCTACATACTTAATATGACTCAAAGCTCAAGTTCAATGTACTAGTATATGTACATTACATATATGTTTAAAAATCTAAACAGTTAATAAAGTACTGTTTCAGTTAAGCTTCCATTGCCATGAAGAAAACCAGGATTTATTGTGTCGCAAATTTAGGTCTCAATGCTGCAAAGATTTACAGCACTCAGTACGACTATTTTAGACAAGGCACATTCCCCAGGAGTTCAACTGAACATAGTACTTAGTTAAAATCATACCGTGGCCCCTGCAGAAATAAGGCCATTATATGTAAGACACAGCAGTGTAAGAGTTATAGATTGAAATACTAATTATGAGAATGGTTCCACATGTAAGGCAACTGTTCCTCATGTCTAAAGATACATCTTAAATAAACAACACCAGCAAAGAACAGGAAAGTAAGTAGTTGCCTGAAGAGATTACTTATTCAAGGTCAGTGCACTAGGTCAGCAGAAGAACATAAAGCAGGATTTAGGAGGCACACAATGTTCCTTCTTATCCAGGAAGGCACTTGTTCCTGCCAATCAGATTTTGAAATTAGGCATCAGTGAGACAAAAAAAAAAAAGCTATGTCAAGAAGGAGGGGGATTTGAGTTTTTTGTATCTGTATCATGACCAAAAGGATTCAGATATTAATAGTCTTCCTGTTGGTACAATACTTAGTCAGCTGAGACTGTTACTCCTGCGTACGTCATGTGCAGATTTCTTCAACAATTCTTCACCTTTGGTTCTAGAGGAGGTAGAGGATTTTTTTGACCAATGCCAGCCTTTACCTACCATTGGTTTTTGTTTGTTTGTTTGTTTTATGAAGCCACAAGAAAACATGGATCGGTACCATGTAGGCTGATTTAGAAAGCAGTTTTCATTTGACAGCAAAGAAGTGTCAGATTTTTCCCTTTCACAGAATCACAGAATAGTAGGGGATGGAAGAGATCTCTTGACATACCCCTTTTAAATACTTGTAAACATTAATGAGATCCCTCCTCAGTCTCCTCCAGGCTGAACAGTCCCAGATCCTGCAGCCTTTCCTCATAAGAAAAATGCTCCAGTCCCCTGACTATCTTGATGGCCCTGCGCTGCACTCTCTCTAGAAGTCTTCCTTGAGCTGAGGCGCACAGAACTGTACACAGGACTCCAGACGAGGCCTCACCAGGGCAGAGTCGAAGGGAAGCAGAACTTCCTTCTTGGCCACGAGGGCACATTGCTGGCTCATGGTTAGTTTATTATCAACCACGACTCTCAGGTCTCTCTGCAGAGATGCTCTCCAGCAGGTCAATCCCCAGTCTGTCCTGATACATGGGGTTGTTCCTTCCCAGATACAGGACTCTGCACTTGTCCTTGTTGAACCTCATGAGGTTCCTCTCTGCCCAACTCTCAAGCTGATTGAGATCCCACTGAATGGCAGCACAGCCTTCTGGGGAATCAGCCAGTCCTCCCAGTTTGGTGTCATCAGGGAACTTGCCGAGGGTATACTCTGTCCTCTCATCCAGGTCATTGATGAAGATGTTGAAGAAGACTGGCTCCAGAATTGACCCCTCTGGAACCCCACTGGCTACAGGCCTCTAACTTGACTCGGCTTTGTTGATCACCACCCTCTGGGCTCTGTCATTCAGACAGTTCTTGATCCACTTTACCATCTCTCTTTAATTTGTCTTTTATTCCTCATTAGAGGTGGTTAACTTCATGATATACAATATTTAGGGTCAAATTCAGACAAATATCTCATGTATAACTAAAGAAAACATTAAGAAAAACTAAAGATAACTCTCCTTTTTCTTTCAGACAAACTGTTGATTTTTTTTTCTCTCTCTCACAATCATAATGAATTCCTTCTGTACATTTATGTAGTCTTTTTTTGCTATTACTTATTTGAAATAAGGACAAATTCATATTCAGGATGGGTCCTGTTCTGTGCATGGATGCAATCTGAAATATTTACACAAGGCATACAATAAAATACTGAAGTGCTTCATTGTGTGACGTTGACTGTTTACCCTGTCATCTCAGAGGATCTCTGGGACCCTTACCCCTTTCTGAGGATTAATGATAAATGTTTCTGTGCATTTTACATCTATATTCTACTCACCTCCCATTGCCCCGTTTAAGTCAAGGAAAGTACTTGCAGAACTGAATCAGTAATAAAAATCTAACTTGTACACAGGAAACGTACAGTGTGGTGTAAGGACTCAGTTCTTTGAAACATTTAACTTTGGTTTCAAGGGAATTGCTATAAGTCTTTGCTGGTTGCTGTTTTCCATCATGACTCTATAGCCAGATATTACATTTATAACCTGAGAAGGGAGTAGTAGAGAAATAAAGCTAATGTCTCATAAACAAATATTTAAGGTGACAGTTAAACAACTACAGCTGGACAAAATCCTACAGTATTTTATCAAAGACACTTGTTTGTCATATACTTTTAAAGACAGTATGGAATAAATATTTTGGAAGGATCACAGGGTCTGCATTTTTCAATGCCTTTACAAAGTAATGATACTAAGGTTTTATTGGTTTTCCATCTACCTAGAAACAATGGTTTGTCCTGTTGGTAGAAGAATGCAATCTGTATGCAGTTGTATTCCAGGATCTTTCGCTGGAGAAAAAAAACCTTGTGTTATTGGTTCTGTGACAGCTGTAAATGAATATGTCCAGATGTGAGATATAGTTTCTACAGAAAACTGACAGGGCAGCAGATGTCATGAGCTTAATTGAATGTGTGTAAAGATTAAATTTTATGTCTGATACAAAAGAGTACCTATGAGGGAAAATTTCAGAAAGGGAAAACAGAAGAAGTCTGTGTAAAATTCTCAAACTTGAGAAGCCTTATTTCCTTCTGAGTTGCCTGTGTGCCAGCAACTTACTCCAGAATGCATTTTCTAGTGATAATAACGCTACCTGCTTTTGCCATCCTGCACTGTGGAACATTCTGGGAAGGAATTTTCTCCCATCACACAAATACACCTCACAGATAGAAAGCAGAGCAAGGAGACTCCGTGAATTTTTACTCAAATGACACTTAAAATGACGCTTTATATTCCCACAACAACCTTCCTGAGCTGGTGCAATCGTTCCTATACATGTGCAGCAGCTTCAGAGTGGGCATAACTCAGACTGAGGCTAAAGAGTCAGTTGCCTCAACACACTGTTAGTTTTTTCTTTTGCTTTGGTTTTCAGGCTTAATCTGCAGCCAGATCTACTCAGCAACCCATTCTACCCAGAAACCTTGCAAACAACAAAGATAATACTAAGAAAGAGGCATGGCATCCTGGCAAGTGGAAGAACCATTCTCTGCTGTAGCAACACAGAGTTACTTCAGCTTAAACTGACCATGAAACTGCACACTTTTTACTTCTGCAGATTGAATTATGGGTTTATCCTTTAGCCTATCTGCCTCTTTTCTACAAAATGCCTAGAAACCTGTCCTGTGAACCTCTCTCTCTAACATAGTGGGTGAGGAGGAAGGTGACTGCTATGGTGCACCAATTGAGTGTTTGGAGCATTTTAGTGTTACACATTCAAAATATAAATGTGTATTTGTGGGGAAGGGTGTTCAGAGTTACTAGCTATTTGCACAAGAACTCACAAGGAGTATGTCTTCTGCCCTAAAATAGTTCACTAAAATACAGTGAGGTTGGTTAAAGGTGCATCTTACAGACAGCACTATTACTATTAGATAGTCATCACTAAATGGATGAAGACAACATTTTGTCATCATTCTTGTTTGTGTAGCACAAATAGCCTTTTCTTTTGTTGCCATAGAAAACTTTTGGAATCTTAGATTTTCTTGTATATTGTACTTGGCAAATTTAGTTTATTAGCAAGCAGGTGCTGTTTTCTAACATCAGATGCAGTTTTCTAATACTAGGAATACTTAAAGGGAAAGAAAAGTAGTAGGTATTTCTTTTCTGTTTCTCTACTTGTGATTCAGACTTCACAGTACTCATGCATAGTTCATTCGGCTCTTCCCTTGGGTAGCCAATCAATAAGCCAGTTTCCTTTACTGTCTCAGTCTTTTGCTCAACAACAGAGGAAAAGAAAACTGTTTCAGAATGTAGGAAAACATGCGTATTATCTCACAAATATTGAAAGGAAGACTCAAAGACAGCTGAGCTATCAGAAACTACATCTCTATGGAAGCTATACACAGTAAAGGCTGGGGCGGGGGAGTGGTGGTGGTATCTGTTCGCTACCCTACCTTCCTACTACAGTTATAATTCATGATTTAACACATTTTGGAAAGGAGCATCCAAAGCCCACGTTTGTTAATAAAATTGTGGAATAGGTGGTGTTTTTTAAATGTAGTTTTAATTAAGTCATTCCTGCTCCCTTTGCCTTCTCTAAAGTCTTAACTTTGAGATACCACTGTTTGCCACGTCAACTTTGTCAGTGCAACTGGAGGGTAAATGTATGTAATCATAAAGGAGGAACCGTCTTTATGTTCCTTGTTCTACTGTGACTATTAACAGTGTAACAAAGTTATGATTCTGCTAATGTTAATAAACATAACAACCTGTTAATGTTCATAAAAACCGAGTCCAAAAAAAGACTTCAAAAGACAATCTAGTTTTTCCATTTGTCCTGAGACAAAGCAATCACTATTAAGCATATGTTTTCTTCTTAAAAGCTATGGTTGATGGGGATTCCATCATCACTCAAGGCAATTCATTCGAAACGCTTCATTGCTCTAGTAAGGAATTTTTCCACTCGGGAAAGTAAATCTCACTTGTAGGACTTCCTACACCAACTTTATTTCTTCTCATCCTAACCTTTGCTTGCAGGCTTTGCACTGTTGCTGTGAAGCCGGGAGGACGGTACGGAAGAAGGATGCAGCGATTTCTGGATGGTTGTACGGCCTGTTGCAACCCGTTTAGAAACAAGCCAGCTCATTCCCCTTTCACAAAACACCGTCTTCTGAAATAAAGTGCATGCGTGGGTGTCACTAATTTTATTTTTCCCCTCTATCGTGAAAAAGCCGTTTGTTTTCACAGAGACTTCCCAGCCTTGCCTGCGGGAAGGGGCGGGGGGCGGTCCTGTGCCTCCTCCTCGCCGGCTCTGTCCGCTGGCAGCGGTGGGGATCGCCCTCCTCGCACTCCCACGCCTCCAATTATTGATGGTGGCAGCCGCCCCCGCGCCTCCCTCCCTCTCTCCGCGCCGCGCTCCCCTCCGCGCCTCAACTGCCGCTCCCCCCGCCCTCCTCGGCACTGCAGAGGCACTCCGTCCCGCCCTCCGCCCGTCCGCCGCGCTCGGTAGCTGCTCCGGAGGCTCCCGGCACCCGGCCGCAGCCACAGCCCCGCGTCGCGAGCGGGAGGCGGCGGCAGCGGCGGTCGCACCCCGCAGCCCGGCTCCCCGCCGCCTGCCCCGCCGGTAAGTGATGCTCCGTGCAGTTAGGCGCCCGCTGCTGCTCGCCGGCAACTTTTCCCTTCTTCTTTTCTTCATTCCTTCTTTTTTGGGGTTTTTTTTTCCCCCATGCTCGGGGCGGCGGCGGACTTCAACTTTCCGCGGGACGTAAGAGGGGGGTTTGCTCGCCGGAGAAGCGGGGAGAGCTCTTTCCGGGGCAGCTGTAGCGTTACGGGGGAGAGGGATTCTCTTGCATCTCGGAAATGAGCACGAGCAGTATTTGCTCGACTGCTGCTGTATCCACTGGCTGTTTCGCAGACAGAGATCAGGTTGCTCACATCCGCGGCGGTTCGAGCATCTAACCTCAGCTTTGGAGCTGACCGGCGTATTAAGGCTAGTAGAACTTTTGCACGCTAGGGGAACATAAAGCAGGGGTGTCGAGGTTCGCAGACTCCAAATGTTTGAAGAAAACAAGCTTGCTGATGTCCTAGCGGTAAGGATAGCAAGGAAAATCAAGGATGCAGGAAAGGTGTCGAGATTCCAGCTCCTTAGGGAATCAACACTTTCCAAGATGTGTATAGAAGGGAACAGGCGGGGTTTCAGACTGTGCAACCGGGGAAAAAAATTTAGGCGTTTTGAAAACTCACATCGACCACTCTGGGGGAACTGTTTAGCATTCATGACCAGGAAAGGTGTGGAGGACACCCTTCCTTACAGCTTCAGGAAGGATGTTTTCCAAAATACACGAAGTTACTGCTTTGGTGGTGCTTTGGGGATTTAGAACCTAGGATGCCTCCAGTGATGTATAGGGAGGAGAACATACAGGAGTCACAGTGGGGAAAAAGATAGTCCAGGGCCAGGGGTTGAGAAGAGCCATGGGATGGTGAGGGTTTTTTTGAGGCCACTGCCATCTAATTTAAAGAAGATTACAGGGCAGAAGAGCCTTAGAGATGCAAAGAGGCAGAGGAACTGGTCTGGGAGCAGAGGCAGGAGACCCCAGGGACCTAAGGGCTGAGTGGCATGGGGGTAATTGAGCATGGAGGTCACTGATCAGTCTTGGGAGCCTAATCCTGCACAGTGCTGTGGGAGTAGTGCAGATGGGGGGCGAGGGTGGAAGCTGAGTCATGCTGGCTACAGTGGCCATGGCACATCTGTACAGAAAGCGGGGAGCTGAGGAGAGAAAGAGATTTGGAAGAACCATGTAAAGATTGATGGGGAGGAGGAATATATGTCTCACTGAAAGATGCTGAGATCATCCAGAGGCTCCTCTGTGATTGATAGTATCCTGCTTTCCTTACCTTAAAGGATTATGAGGCTGATGAGTGCATATCTCTGATGAAGGGGCCACAGATTGCAGAGGTTAGTACAAAACAAGGGAAACCTACTCAGACAAACACAGTTGGTATTGCTGGTACTTGGGCTGTACTGCACTGCAGTGCAGCGAGCTCACAGCAACTTCTGCCTTAGGAGAGAGAGGGAGATGCTGAATTGATCTGTAGAGGTGGCACAAACTGTGCCAAAAATTACTGCTTTGCGAAAAAACTGCAGATGGAATAGGAAGTAGAGTTGTAAGGTTTTGAAGGGAACTCTCCAATGAACTGAAAATTAATCACAAAGGATTTTAGGAAAAAAAAACACAGTACATAAACCAAATAAAGTTCTGAGATTAGAGTAACTGCAAACAGTATACTTCTGTTGGAAGTTATTTTCTTTCATGTTCTCTTATGGGAAAGAGCCCTGTTTTAACTATGCCATATGTTCTCCTGAATTACTGAAGTTTTACAAAGGATGTTCTTTCCATAGACTGAAGTCGCTGTGGGAATGAAAACTACTATTGCACTATTTTGTGCAATATTCATAGTTTTCCCTGTAATTAAGCATTTATTCAGTATTTTCATAGAGAACACGGCACCATGGTAAACTGAAGACCCCATTCCTTTCCTCTTGTTTAGCCATTTTCTGCAATTTTACTGAATGCATTTAATCTTCTTGGTTTGGTGCTTGTTGTTTTTATTTGGTTGGTTGGTTTGAGTTGAGGTTTGTTGATCTGTTTTCATAATGTGAGAACCATTGCTTTTCTGTATTTCAAAGAAATGCAGAATTTGGTAAAATACAGTCACAGTAATTTCCAAATGGGCTTTTATTTATATTTGGAGGAAAGCTTTGTATAGGTCAAATATTGACAAAAAGATAGTCTGTCAATTAAAACTATTGACACACATTGAGCCTTCAAATATCTTCAAATGCTGCTTGAAGAAAAAGAAGAAACAATCGTTTAATTACTGTATTTCCACAGCTGTGTTCCTACTGCCTTTTCAATAAAGATCATCTTGAATATCGATGGCACGGACTAGACTTAGACTTTCTCTGATGGCAACTTGATGTAAAATCTATGTCGTTTATTCAGGAGAAATAGATTTGTATTTGGTCAAATAAGATTGCACCAAGTATTTTCTGATTATGTATTTCATAAGTACAATTTTTAGTAATAGTAAAGCAAAAATGTTACCTTTTTTTCTCAGTTCTGAGCAAAACTTGAAACATCTTGTTTACAATAGAAAATCAGACAAAGCATTCAATTACATTTGCAAAACATAGTGTAACCCCAGGTGACAAATGTGAAACCCATAGTCTAGTTTCTACGTGCCTGGGTGTAGATGCTTGTGCAAGTTGCTCACAGTAATGGCGGATTTCAAATTGATTTTTTTAAATGATGTGTTCCAAAGCACAAAGGACAAACATTTACCCACAGTGATCCTAATTGTCTGTTTAAAATCAGTGTGAACTGTGTTGCAGATTTCAGTGGCAACCACAATGAACCCAGCTGCATAATTATCTAGGGGGGTTGGTATGAAAATAGTATTAATGAAGATACCTCATATTTTCAGTCATACAAAAGTTATTTCAGCGTCACAGGCAGATCACTTGGGCAGTATGTTGCTGTGAATCTTTGCAACCCGTATGCATCACAGGACGCATATCAATGCTTGTTTAAATAAAAGCTCATCAATTAAATTAAATGTGTTTGCAAATCTGTGATAGGGAACCTACAGCTGCTGCCACCACCTTCATATTATGTACTGCATAACATTTTCCTGCTAAAACAGAACAGTTTCCCTTTTAAAAATGATCCAGAGGACTGGATTTAGAGATTGTCTTCTTTTAAGTGTTTGTAAGCAGTAAAATAGAAAAAAATAATTGAATGTATTATAAAAGTTTTGACACTGAAAAGAAAAAGGTGGTTTTATTTTCTTTTAAATGAGTGAACTGTTTCAGTTTTAAATTAAATGTGATTTGTTTGCTGGTAATTCTGTCACAAAACATGGTGGGACTTTTTTTCCCTGAAAACACTGGTTGATAGCCTCACAGACTTTTATTTTGTCTTTTATTTTTGCATATCACTATATGGTTCTTCCAGAGGCATTGTAAACATGCAGAGTACCTATTCTCCTGTAAATATATATGTTGCAGCTCTGTGATATATGAGTCAGGTTTGGTTTCAAATTACCAATTTAACCTCAACTAGAGATAAATATGTGTGCATTAAATATAGTCAAGTCCAAATTTCTTTAGCATTGTTATTACTAAAGCTGTTATCTTCTTGTTAAAAAACCAAAACAGAGGTGGTGAAGCAACACCAAGCACATCCTTTCCTTTTCTGCGGTTCTCTCAGTCACTTTCCCACACAGGGAGGCTAATAAAAGTTTAAATGTTGCAGATACAAAAATAGAATTGCTTAAGGCACAATACAGTGTAACACAGCATAATATGATTAAAATATCATAATGTCCTTTCATTTTTAAGACTGATTTCTTACCTCTGTTTGTCTGCATTTTTGCTGACCAGCTGCTGACAGTAAAGACCTGCCATGCATCAACAAAACATCAGAGACTTTCATGATTAGGTGGGCATTCCATCCAAATCTTTCTAATCCAACTAAAAATGCGCCATATTGAAAATATGAACAACAGCTATCACGTCATGTAGCTGTATCAGCACACAAAACATATAGCTTTACATCGATCTGAGACTCATGAAAAATTGGTGTTGCTGCAGCTTCATGTTTCCTTGCCAGCAGCAAGATTTTTCTTTTAAGATAAAGCAGCAACCCTGTAACTGTCTGTCTCCTGCAGGTTATTTCTGTGGTCATGACTGTGGGTCTAGTGATGTGCTTTGTTGTAGGATGATAGCCTGTGTCTCACAAGCACATACAGAGTTTTGACTGAAACACACTACATTGGCTACAGCTGGTAGCAGCATTAAAAAAAGAATCCTGCAGATTTTTTTTTCCTTTAATGATCACATGAGCTTTTGTACAGGGAAAAGTGTTGTGAAATACATAATGGAAACTAATAATTTAGAAACATAAGCAACCATGGAACTGAGAGGTAAGTTTGCTCGTAGCATCACATAGGCTCTCTGGGTGTTTAAGTGATGCCATTTCCATGACATACAGAGCTGCAGGATAAACTTCTCTTACTCTTAGCATAACAGTGCTAATCCCAAGAAGCTGGCTTTGCAAACTGGATTCCACCCTTTCCGACTACTGCCTGGCCCTAAGCATAGCAAGTTTAGATTTTATCCAGGAATCCCAGCTATTGCCACAGCCTTACAAATGAAGTTGTCCTCTGAACTGCTCCTAAGGCTGAGAAATTAGTGATTCCTTGGAGCAGTACTTCCATCTGTAAGTCACTGTTCTCTAACATGTAGCTTTCTGGTATTTCTCTCCTGTCTGGGTGGATTCTTGAAGTCCTGCCTTTTGGACAGCTAATGGTATGCTTTACATCCTCACTATCTATAAAAATGGGACAAAACCCATATTTATTTTTATTAAAAAGGAACACACTTTTAAAATCCATCACAACATATATCCAAGCACCAAACAATAATGATAATATCAACAGTGTATTTTTCCATTTCCTGATCGTGTTGAAAGCTCTCTGCAGTGTGTTTGCAATATCTTTCTTGTACAGATACGAAGGCACAAGATTTAACATTTTCCTTTTTTACTCTGAAGCCAACAAAATAAATCGCTTGGTAGAGACTATGGAAGATCCTGTAGTGGTTACTTGTTAGCACTTTTTGAGGGCAGTTATGGGTCTGTGGTTGACTGGAGTGCTTCTTCATAAGTCATCCAACACTGGTCCTGAAGGGAAAGGTAAGACCAAGGATTGCCACAGTCTCCTATGAGTCTAGAAAATGCATATTCTTGTTTTTACAGGACAAAGTTCTCAGTTTTTACTGAGCAACATTTGTGCTGGTATAATTCAACAAGAAAATAATTCTAATTGCAGTAGGTGAAGGGACCAGATGTTGATTTTTGTGTGTCTTGGCCTCATGCTTTTCGTATCAGCCTGTAGCTATGCAGTTGACAGTGGCTTTCGCTTTTGAGTAGTAGTATTCTTGGTGTCTAGACATCACCTGTCATGAGCAGAACTCACTGCCTCTCTGCCTTTGTAGCTGGTGCACAGACTGCCACTGACACTGGATTCCTTTCAACTCCTTGTGCTTTAACTCCTTACTCCATGTTCTTTTAACATTTTTTCTCAGTGTGTGAGCAGCACCTCATTTTCAAGTAACTGTTATTTCCTCTAAGCTTTGTTATAACCAGTGAAGTTCTGGAAATAAGGAGAGTATCAGAGGAAAAATGAGTTAATGATGTAAGACATATAACTAACAAACTCATTACTGTGCCTGGAAATTTTGTAAGAGTGATTTGTTCAGGGAAAATTAAAAAAAAAAAAAAGTATTAAGGGTTGTGGGAGTCTGCCATGCAGATGGAGCCTGTTTTTCTCTTGGTATGCCATCTCATCACTGGCGGCAGTATATTGTAAACGTAATGACGATGTGTAAAATAGCTAGTTCCTGTTGCAGTCTAGTAAACCAGTATGATGCTCAGAACCACAGACATGCTTGATGTTATCCTGTGGTGTGGACCATGGTGCAGATAGATTGCCTTCCATTCAAAGGTGACTAGTTTAAAACTACCAAGAAGGTTAATGCACAGTGCTATTGTAATGCCAAAAAGTAATGGCATAATGTACATTTGAAGGGACTCCTTCAAGTCATTTAATCCAATCCCCTTCTAAAAGCAGGACCAACTTTTGTAGTTAGATTGTGTTGCTTGTCCAAAGTTTTAGTATATCTAAGGCTGGAGATCCCAAAGCTTCTCCATACAATTATTCCTATACTTTGCCAGCCAAATTGTGAGGAGTTTCTTCCTTGTAAGTACGTGTTGGTTAAGGTGGGCAAAATTGGACATACATATCTAGAGGGAGCTTTGCAAGCAGAGGGAAATAATTACTGCAGGTAAAAATCTTGCTAATGCATCCCAGGATGTGGTTACTTTCATCACCACAGGGTACACTGTAGTACAGCTAAAATAGGATCCCTTTGCCATAATAGCCTTGTTGGTACAGAGGCCTTGATTTTTCTTGTAGACAATGTTTCTTGTTATCTTCTAGAAAAATGTTACTGTGCATGATTTTTGAAGACATGCCTGCTTACAAACAGCATGAAGGTAAGTGTTCCATTGAGCCAACAAGTATTATGTAGGGCCTTAGCTAATAAAAATGTCCTCAACAGGTGGCTTCACCTCAGCTATGAGAGGAGGAACACCATGGCTTATTACAGATCTATGTACATACATGTGTTGCTTAGTTTAGATCCCAGTATACCCCACTGTAATTCAAATGAGGTGAATGGAATGATATCCAATGGGAATTGGGCTAAGAGAAAATGGGTGATATGTATCATTGATCTCTTTTCTCTGATAATTATTTTCTTTTTGATTTTGAAGAATCTTAACTACATTGATAAATAGGCATTCACACACAAAATAGGCATCCTTTTAAGATTCCCTGTATCCAGAGATATCTAAAATTTGTGGTTTAGGCCCATGAGGAAAAAAAAGAACACGATTAGCCTCAAGTACCGAAGACTTGAGGATTGCCAAAGGACAGGGAGAGCTTAATTGCTCTCCTCTTCTCTAGACTAAACAGCCCCAGCTCCCACAGCCTTTCCTCATATGGAAGATGCTCCAGTCCCCTGAGCAACTTTGTGGCCCTGCGCTGCACTCTCTCCAGAAGTTCCCTGTCCCTCTTGAGGTGGTGAGCCCAGAACTGGACACAGGACTCCAGATGAGGCCTCACCAGGGCAGAGTGAAGGAGGAGGAGAACCTCTCTCAACTTGCTGGCCACAATTTTCTTGATGCATCCCAGAATGCCATTGGCCTTCTTGGGCAAGAGGGCTGTCATGGTTTAGGCCCATCAGGGAACAAAAAGGTCAGGATTAGCCTCAAGTACCAAAGACCTGAGGATTGCCAAAGGGCAGGGAGAGCTTAATTGCTGTTTAAGGTCCAGGACAAAACAGACCAGGCTACTTGGCTTGGGGAAGAAAACAGAGAATAATTTAATACAATACCAAATAAAGCATAACTGTAAAACCCCAAAATATAACCAACACAAACCAACACAGAATAGTACAACCATGAAGAGTTCGACCCTGCACGGGCTGCTCCAATGTGCATTCATCCCAAAGGCTGCAGCTCCTCTCTGCCTCTCATGTGGGGCTGCTCTGTGGTGCGCAGGCTCTCCAGCACGGCCTGGGCCATTGGCGTCTCCTCACACAGTCTCTTGCCCATCTGGGTGCACTCACTCAGAGTTGCTGCTGTTGGCTCTCAGTCCTGCCATGGCCCTGCATAGGTTGCAGGGGTACAGCCTGCATTCTCACCACGGTCTCTGGTCTATTGCTCCTCCTTCTTTCCTCCTTCTCTGGCTGTAGGGTCTGCGTGGTCGCCTCCATCTTGTATCACTCTTACACCTCTCACCAGCACTTCAAATTCCCGTCGCTAAATAGTGATGTCAGAGGTGCCAGATTGGTCCAACTGGACTGGAGGTGAGTGCGAACCCAGAAGCTGGGGGAGAGTCCAAAAACTCTTTACCAGGTCTTCACTGCAACCCACTCCCCCTGTTACCAAGCGAAAAACATCTCCTTGCTAAACCAGGACACTTGTGTTTAAATAGTACTTACATGATTAGCCGTGGCAGATATAGCCATGTTAATTATCATGGTAAAATTCAGATGGATGTTTTTATCAGTACTGTAAATAAAAAAATAATATTGTCTTTGTGAGTGTATACCTACCTTATAAAACCTAAAAGGCTTCAGCTTTAAAGAGAAAAAAACCACATATTTTCTATGTGCTTCTTTTAATCTTTTTTTGGTTACTTATTGCATCTAAAAGGACTAAAGTTGAAACTAACCAAAGGAAAAATTGCTTTTAAAGTGATGAAAAGCATTTTCCCATCTATTTTATGCATTAGGCACTACTTCCTGTATAACTGTTCTCACAGATTTCCCCCATACATCTGGTAACTTAGAAGAGTTGTGCACTCACCTGGTTTTGAAGTAAAAACAGGAGAGGAGAACATGAAAAAACAAAGCTACATATATTGTAGTGGGTATTCCTATCCACAAAAATGTATAGGAAAATCTGTGGTATATATGCAAATACTTTCTAAATACTTACAGAATATTGCTCTAGTTGATGGCATCAATTTAGTTCCATTTATCATCATGGTCTCATCTAGCCTCATTAGAATTTATGGTTGTTCCTATCAATTGCATAATTTGACTATTTGCTTGTTAAATTCAGAACAAAGCTCTTACAGCATACCTCTATATGGGGTGAGTAGTCAGCAGAACAAGTGTTGCAGTATACAAGTTCTTAAGTCAATGACCTAGATCAGGGGACAGAGTGTACTATCAGCAAGTTCCCTGATGACACCAAACTGGGAGGACTGGCTGATTCCCCAGAAGGCTGTATTGCCATTCAGCAGGATCTGGGCCGGCTTGAGATTTGGACAAAGAGGAACCTCGTGAGGTCTAACAAGGGCAAGTGCAGAGTCCTGCATCTGGGGAGGAACAACCCCATGCACCAGTGCACACTCGAGGTGATCTGCTGGAGAGCAGCTCTGCAGAGAGAGACCTGGGAGTGCTGGTTGTAATAAACTAACCATGAGCCAGCAATGTGCCCTCAGATCAAGAAGGCCAATGACATCTTGGGGTGCATCAAGAAGAGTGTGGCCAGCAGGTCAAGGGAGGTTCTGCCCTGGTGAGTCCTCATCTGGAGTCCTGTGTCCAGTTCTGGGCTCCCCAGCTCAAGAGGGACAGGGAACTTCTGGAGAGAGTCCAGTGCAGGGCCACCAAGATGATCAGGGGACTGGAACATCTTCCTTATGAGGAAAGGTTGCGAGAACTGGGGCTGTTTAGTCTAGAGAAGAGGAGTTTGAGGGGGGATCTCATTAATATTTACAAGTATCTAAACGGTGGATGTCAGGAGGTTGCCACATCGTTTTTTTTATTGTTTTATCTAGTAACAGGACAAGGGGTAATGGGATGAAGCCGGAACACAAAAAGTTCCATTTAAACATAAAAACCCCTATTTCATTGTTCAAGTGAGAGAGCCCTGGCACAGGCTGCTGAGAGAGGGTGTGGAGTCTCCTTTCTCGGGGGTCTTCAAGACCTACCTGGACTTCTTCCTGTGTCACCTGATCTAGGTGGACCTGCTTCTTCAGGGGTGTTGGACTAGATGATCTCTAAAGGTCCCTTCCAGCCTCTACCATTCTATGATTTTATGAGTATAAATGTAAGTATTCACAATATAAATGAGGAATGTTATTTGATTCTGTAAATGTCTGTACATACTTATGGTCTAAAGAACAGAAAAATATCAAACCAAATCACACTTTGTCTCAAAGAAATATACATCTGCTGTAAGCGTACAACATTCAGATTTTTAGCTGCATTTGCCCTTTGAAGAGATAGTCCATATGTGAAACAGCAAGTGCATTCTTTGGTGTTTTAAACTATCGGATTCCTAAATTTAATATATTCTATAGGGTTTTCCAAGTTGGGCAGGCCAAGAATGATGCAGCAAATATTCAGCCCATTTATTGGGAAAACTGGAAAAGTCTTAGATGTTAGTTGTGGCAGTTTCTTTGGACCTTTGAGCTGGAAGAGTACTTTCTTTCCAGTCCTCTCCTTGCTTTAAATTAAAGTCCTGAAAAGAAAAAAAAAAATCCCATGACTTAGGCATGGAAAAGTGGGAATGCTTTTCCTAGAAAACGCAAAAAGATAGTGTGTTAGACACCATGTAGGAATATCTTATCAGCTATCTACTAAAATTAATTCCATTTTGTTTAATTTTGCTTTCTTCAAATAAAATTCCATGTTCATTTCACATCTGGACTTGGGAGTGTCCAAGCACTAATTAGTTGTAATGCTCTGAAGAATTTTGCTTAATACACGCTGATAAGGATCTGAACCGTCTTCTACTCCATAGACACACTCCTTAAACCTTGACTATCTAAATGTAAAGCCCATATTTGTAACCACAGTTGTCATGGATTTACTTTCAGAGACACTGTTTAAGATCTCTCATTAGAAGAGATATTCCAGTTGAATACAGTAGATATCTGTATTAAAATAGTGAAGACATCGGCCCTTTTACACCTTGAACAACCAAACAGCAAGCTCCCAGAGATTGAAAGATATTGCCATCAGGATGTTTTCTATTTGCTCAGAAAAGCTATGAGGCTAACCTTTTGTCCAAACACATTTTAGCAAATGGATATTTAGGAAATGGCTGTTAACTGGCTAAATCAAGTTCTTTTCAAAGACTCTTATTTCTTAGGTCAGAACAGAACTTGCTTTTACTTTAACAACTAAAGTCAAAGTGACTAAACTATCATCTCATGGTATAGTATATGTACTGAAGTTATGGCTTGGCTCTCTGCTCTCTGTCCATGACCATGTCTGTCCATGGAGAAAGTATCTTTCCAAGATGTGGAACTGCTTTCAATAATGAGAAACTTTCTGACTTTGTGGTAATTCAGAAGTTTTATCATCTTCCTTCATAATTTCAAAGTTTCATCTTCATTCCAGTTACAGTTTCAGGGAGAAAAATTACCAAAAGTAGTGTTTTTTTTTAAAGTATGGGGTTTTAAAATAATTATTTAGTGAATGTTTAGCATTCATGTGGTCTTGGAGAAGATATAGAAGATTCCTTGCTATGAGCAACCATACAAAATGGTTGACTGGTACTCCATTCTGCTTAATTATTTAGTAGATAGGAAACCTGTTTCTTCCCGGTAAATTAGGGATCTTTGGGAAGCAGAAATTTTCACTGGAGAAATTACTTTCTATTTTCTATGTTATGGTAACAAATCATTCTAAAAATGCATAGACAAGGTGCTGAGGGATATGGTTTAGTTTAGTAAGGGGCTGGATAGTGTTAGATTAGCAGTTGGACTTGATCTTTAAGGCCTTTCCCAACTGTAACAATTCTATGATTCTGTGATTCTATTATGAGTATGGTGATTACCTGCTCTGTAGTCTTAAGTTAATAAATCATGGAACTTAGTTCCCCTCTCCCTTGAGTGTTTCTACTCATGTGAGAAATTATTTGGTCAAAATCAGAGCTATTTCTTACAGATTCAAAAGTTGTACATCTAGGAGTAAAGAATTAATGATTTGAGATTACCCTGTCCTATTAAACTGCATTCTGTAAAATCTCTCTTATTTGGCTAGAAATTCTTGCACTGTCACAGACTGAGAGGCAAAATGAAGATAACTACTTTAATCAAAACATTGGTTTAGCTGATAAATGAGGTTATTTGTTCTATTGTTCGAAGGCTGAATTGCAGAACTGCTGAATCATTTCATTCTCTATTTATGGAGATGTAGGAGCTCATAGTTCATAACTCACCACGATTTGACTTCCCTGACACTTTTCTCTTCCTATGGAACTGTACTTTGGGGTACAGAGAGAGGATTTGGATGAAAGTTACTGCGCTTTGCAGTTAAATATTCTAAGGGTAACGTAGTAAAATATGTCAAATAAATCTCCTTGTATGGGATCAGAAAACATGTAAGCAGTCTAAGCTGCTTTGTGCTAGTACTTGGTTATGAGATACAAAGTTTACCTGTAGTATTCAAGTTCACATATGACAGGCATAGTTAATTATTTCCTTTTTTTGGAAATGCATAAGCATTTTTACATGCTGGGCTCCTGAGTTTTCCTGTCCTGTACAGGCACAAGAACTTTGGCCTATTTTCCGTGAGTTTTATATCATATGATTTGTCTTGAAGATAATGCAGTCACATGTACTATTTAATTTTCACCAGTATTCACTTTTACTAGCTCTATGGCCAGTATGGTATAGAAGCAGATTGTGCGACTTGAAAATACAGAAATATCATTCCTAAAAAATATTTAGTGGAAGTTGTTCAACCACCATTGCCCTCCTGTTATGCTGGTTGATTTACAGGAGTTCTTTCTTATGATTTCTACACTGAAATTCTATTGCATAGGAGGGCAGAGGAAGGAAATGCTGCTCTTACAAAATTTTATATAGAGATATAAAAATACAAATACATAAAAATGTATTGCATTAGGGTTGTTTTTATTTTGCTCAAGAGCTCAAGTTCTTGCAGAATAAGACAATTTGGCTCAAGTCTTGGAAATCTTATGTCAAATAAGTGTTGATAGTGTAAGTCCTGGCCAGGAGACAGGTAGGAAATGGAATTGAATTACCAATTAAAATTTTTCCAATCAAATGTTTTTTACTAAGTATATAATATAATTATTACATCACATCACATCATATTGCTTTACATTATATTATATGTGCTTTTGAAACTTTTCTCTCTGATTATTTGGTAAAAATGTATTTTTTACTTCTTATGAGAAACTTGTTTATATTTTACCTCTTCTGTGTGAAATAAATGTATATGTCTATAACTCAATATCTAAGAACAGATGACTTTGTGTTTAGTATTCTAGTAATGTGCATTTTTCATTAGGAAGGTATTTTAATTCAATAAAACTTTCTGAGAAGGTGTATGGCATAAGTAGAATAGGGTTGATACAAAGGGAAACTTGATAGTACTTTGTGAGGGCTTTATAAACATGTAGAGGTTTTGTAAAAATATCTAAGTGTTAAAAAAATACAATTAAGTAAAACTGTTACCTGCCTATTTAACAGTACTGTAACAGCAGAAAATGCAAGTGTTCTGTACTGTGTATGTGAACTGTGTGATTGAAAGCTGTAGAGGCATCAGGAGATGAAGAGCATGTGCTATGGACAGAAAAGATATACTGATTCAAAAACTGCTTTTCTTTAACGGGAATGTCCCTTGCTCTAGGGGTGCAAACACTGAACACTGCATCAGCTATTCAATCTGCAAAACTACTTTCAGTGAAAGCTGATACACATACATACATGGAACTAAGCACTTAATCAATGTGATGTATATCCTGAGGCCACCACAATGTGAGGCTTTTAAAAAGCTAATTGTAAGCTATAATCAAGAACTAATTGGCTCATGAGGCAAGAATTTCTTTTTTGAAGTTGCTTTGCTTATTAAATTTAAACATTTCTGACTTTTGAGGTTTTTTTCTCCTTTTTTTTTTTTTAGATGATTTTTGGACCTTGGCTGTTGAGGTTTACTAGGACTTAATTTGTTGCCTACTTTAGACCTATGCTTCTACACATACATGAGTGTGTCGCTTCTTCCTCCACTCTTTTCAGAAGGCCCCACTTGTGGGTGGGTAAGCGGAGTCTTAATGGTTTTTTTTGAATAAGAAAAGTGATAATAATAGGCCAAGCCTGAAGAGAAAAGAAATTAAAATGTCTGTAAATGGCTATTAATAATGTGAAAAACTTCAATATTTTGCTGCCCAAGCACGACTATAAATGAGAACACACTGAAGGAGCCTGCCAAGTATGGAGTGGTCCTGTGTGCAACTGAGATGCTGATAAGGGGATGGTCTACCTCAACTGTGGTCTTCAG
The DNA here is from genome assembly GCF_028858725.1 of Colius striatus. Lineage (NCBI taxonomy): Eukaryota > Metazoa > Chordata > Aves > Coliiformes > Coliidae > Colius > Colius striatus. The sequence continues at coordinate 50,068,061 of NC_084790.1, read as the reverse complement.
GGGAAATTATCGATGTGGCATTGCTTCCCAGATTCACTAACAGTAGCAGTATCTTTAGTTACACAAAAAGCCTGTGTGCACATGGTACCACTATCCAGGCATTTGTATTCAATTACTGGCTGAGAGCCATGATTGTTTTGTTTGTGGTTTGTTGTGTTTGTTTGTTTTTGGTTTTTTTTTTTTTTTTTTTTATTTCTCAAGAGCAATATCAGTAAAGAGTCAGGATGCAAAATAGGGATGATGATTAATCTGATTGAATGCAGAAATTCAAGGGAAATTACTTCAGAACACACCAGGCCAGGATGGTGTCTTATTTGACCTTTGCAGTGTCATGAGGCAAGAACTTGCTATAAGTCTAGTAAAGTTAAAAATAAGTTTATGGGGAATATATTTTAGGGATTTTAGGGATTGAGACAATCTGAGGTTAGACTTCAGGAAATTACCAGGTAGGGGTTTTTTTTGTAACATGTATTATTGACATGTCATTTGCTTTCCTGACAGTCACATATTTCTGTACTAAATATGACTGGTATTCTAGCTTTTAAAACGTGATGGTAACATGAAAAATTAAAGATGGCTGGTATATACTCTCTCTCTTAGTGTTTGATTTATCAGAGCATATTAAACCTTGGGGTTAGAAGAAAACCATTAATATGACTGCATAGCTCCTATGCGCTACGACCCATGTTGCTGTAATAAACAAATACTTATTTTAGTGGGAAGATGTACAATAAGAAGCAGGGATTTTTTTTCACTATTAAGCAACTGTTACTCAGTTTTCCATCTGTAAAGAATAGGTTCAACATTTTTTCCCCAGATATTATTTGAGTCCTTTTTAATGAAAACCATTTTAAGGAAAGGCAAGGAGTTCATATATTCAGTCTCAGCAACTGGCAGCTATAGTAGGTCATCCTCCCTTCAAAACTGTGAGGTTAACAGTTTTTCACAGTGTGCACAGCTAAGACCTTTGACACCACTCCCTCCAGAAAATGTCAAATTGCTCTTATTCCTGTCTTAATATATATGATAGCATAGATCCTGCTTTGATAGTATTTCTAATATGTTATTTGAGTGGCCCCACAGGAAATGAAACCCATGGCACCTGAGAGCAATGGTGTAGCAATACTGTTCTTTCAGCGTCCTGTCCATTCTGGGATTTTTTTCAGTGATGTTTTCCCCTTGCATATGCACTTAGGATATAAAAAAATATGATGAGTTGCTATTAATTCATAATGTCAGTCAATGTTAAAAGTTGCACAGAATGTTGGTTTTTCCTAACATGTATTTAGCGTGTACATCTACTAAACTGTTGAAGATAATCACTCCATAAAAGGTGGTATGTGTTTATTCCAAATCCCACTGGCTTCGGTGGGTGCATTTTAATTAATTTTAATCCAGTCACAAATGTTCATCCTTAATGTTCCTTGCAAATAGCCTCTTCAGATGTGAAGAGTGTTGCTGCTTTGTGTGGCAGAACAGGAAAACAAGATCACAGACAGATAACAGAGACTTGATGCTAAAACTGGCAGCTTGGCAGCAGAAATGCAGTGTACGTTCTCCACATCTCACTAGAAAGAACTAAGACAGTGTCTGTAGACTAGACTTGCTACATACATGAATAGAGAGCTTTCTACTATTCATTCTGATAACAGCTATAATTGGTGATTGCTAATGACAAGTGTTGCCACATTTTCCAATGTATGCCTCTCACTGGCTGTTACAGAGTGCCCTTCCAGATCATAGTTTGAGTCACAACAGGTGACAGATTTCACGGGTTTCACAGATTTGCGTATACTGTTCTGTATACAGAATGCAGTTTTCAACCTTTTATAATTTAGATTTTCCATTGGAGGTAAGGAATATGTAGAGAATTTAAGCTTCTTGCCAGTAGCCTCACTGGCTGTGTTCAGTGAGCTTTCACAGTCCTAAGAGTACCCTGTAAGCCAGGCATGTTATCTTCACATACTGTGTGAGGATGCTGAGATTTGCAGCAGTCCTTCTTTGGGCTGGTGAGCTTCACCTAGACCCCTTGCCACAAGCACCTTGTGCCTTTTGGTCCAGGAGCTATAGTTAAGCTCAGGCTTCAGCCTTTGTGAGAGATGCTAGGGAACAGCAGCTATGAAACTGTTTCAGTAGGGAAGAGAAGGCAGCGCTGACAGTGCTTCAGTTCAGGCAGGGCAGTACCTTTGCAGATGAAGCACGGTCCTCATGCAGAGACTTCAGTAGCAACACCTTTCCATCAACAGTCTGGTGCTCATCAGACAAGATGAGGCAGTGTTATATCCAAGATTAGCCATAAAAATCCAGTCTGAAATTTAAGAACAGCAGGAGATAGGAGACAAGTACCCTATGGTAGCTTCATTCCACTCAAGATCTCTGTGCCTGAGAAGGATTTCAGGTGAGGCTGGGCAGCGTGATTAAGGCCTGTGGAGGCACCTGGGCCCTAACAGTCAGTTAAAACTCTCCAAGAAAAGAAGGAAAAATAATTTTAAAGTAATGAAGTGTAGGAAGATGGTCAACTTCAGTGTTGAGTGTTAAGTGTTTTAAGAACCAGACTGAGAATTAGGGTAACAATAAGCGGGAAGTCTGCGTCTCAGTGAAACGGGGCACTGTCTATCTCCCTAAAGCACATACTGAGAAAAAAACAGCTATCTTGTCATTCTGCTTTAAAAATATAATAGTAATGGTTTCATATGGCAGAATTTAATTCTGAGATATTTCAGCTCACCACACCTTGTTACTGTGTGAAGTCAAACACAGGGAACAGAAAGATTTTTTTTTCAGGCTGATGCTTAGGCTGTTTTCAAAACAAGCTGCAGGAAGCTTAGTGAAATGTGAAAAAATGTTCACCACCTCTTCTATCTTCATTTTGCTGCCTATTCTGTGCTTTCAATAGCAGAGCACTGTGTTTGTGCAGTTGTGCTATGCACCTCTACATATTCTACCCAAAGAAAGGTATGCTGAGGTAGAGCTCAGGTTGCATGACATGCTCTGAGATATGGATAAATCCCATTTTGTCAGAGGTCTAAGTTGGAGAAGCTGGGGACTGCTGCATATTCAGTACAGACTCAGTCTGTTATTTTAGTCTCTTTTTGTGCTACAGTCTCACCTATATTATCAAATCTACAAAATAAAGACTTATGAAGTTTAATGAATCAAGTAGGGACACAAAATAGAAGCTGCTAAAATGTCACATTTGTGGTTTAATGGAAGCCATGCACCTGCAGCCACTTAGATGTATTTACTTTAGGACTGAAGTTTTCATACAGTTACTGGAAAAACTTCATGTGCTAAGGCATATGTGCACTCTGCAACTTGAAATAATAGTGCAGTTCGGGTTAAAAAACTGAAGAGGCCTAATTGGATGTGTTGTCAGCAAATGACACAGTTTATGGGAATATTTAAGTAGTCTTTGTTTTTCAGTGTGGAATAAAATTATATAAACCATTTGTACAATCATAAGTCAGTGCAGCCTCAAAAAGAAATGCAATTGGATTTTTCAGCAGCAGCATTTATGTTTGGAGAGCTTAGAGCACTCATTATTTCCTTTCTTACCTAGTTAAGTAGGCCTGCAAGATGATGAGTCATCCTTAATTGTGAAAAAAGTAATTTCCACTCGAAACTCTTAAATTTTTCCCCCAGGGAGAGGTAAGACTCTATAAGTCTGCAGAATCACTTTTACCACAAAAAAAAAAAAAGGAAAAAAAGCAGCAGAACTAGTGCTCTATTTGGATATTGTACTCCATAATCTTTAAAAGCTGAGGTATGTCTTAAGCAGAGGGATACATTACTGTGATCACAGGCTTCCAGTAAAAAACACTATCTCTGGCATGATGCAGAAGACAGTCCTTGGAAAACCCTAAAGGAATAGGATGTAGAAAAGATTGGTATATGTCATCTGGAATATGCACAGTACAGCTTTTTCAGGCAAAAATTTAGAAAGCTCCTTGTTCATTAAGAATAACAGAGAAAAACTAAGGTAGATGTAAAACCAAATAACTTTGTTTACAAGACAGAATGTAGCTGTTGTGTTGTATTTGTACAAAAATCCTTGAGAAGAATTTAGGGTTGCAGAGTGCTTTTAAAGTACAGAGATCTGTTCATTAAGCCCCTTCTTTTACAGTGATCTCATAATTATGCCCCTTCTTTTAGGTGACATGCCAGGATGTTTTAAGACAGATCATGTAGTAAAACTATATAAAGCTTTTAAATTTAATTAAATTTAGTTACATATACAGGATTTCTTTTGCTATTTACACGTTATTTTGAAAGCACTGAAGTGAAATTTTGCAAAGGTACTTTTGCATTATTTTATCAGATTTTTATTGTATTATTTTATGAGATTGTTTTTATTACAGCTCTCTATGAATGTTCCTCCTGTCATTCTTGATTATAACGAAGTTCCCATATTGATGAATTTTCACATCACAGGTCATTGTGAAAGTCATTGTTACTTCTTATGTGCAAGTACACTTCTTATCTATTCTATTACCTTATTCTGCATCGTGATCTGTGCCTGAAATGTACAGCTTTTACTTCTATCATTAGGCAGCTTTTTGGGGTTATTTTCCCTCAGACGTAGCAATTTATGGAAAAAGCCTAAGGAAGAAATAATCTAAAATTCAATAAGCAAAGTTTTGAAATTACCAAATATTAATTTTAAGACCTATTTTGATACCTGTCCATGTCAAGTTTGGCAAGTGGCCTAACTTTTCTATGCTTTAATTGCCAAAACTTCAAGGAAGAGAAAATTATTAAATACTCTGCTCGTGTAGTTTATCTAAGATATTAATCTAAAAGCAGGTTATTGTGGATTTTAACATTTATAAACGTTAAAGCATTTGTTATATGTTTCCTCTATATTCTAATTCATTTGCAGCGAGAAACATCAGTACTATATGCCATTTATTTTTGCTTTTCAAAACAGAGCAAAAATAGCAGGCACATTCACCAAAGTGACATCTTTTGTGTGTGTTTCAAAATCTCTAGAGATCAGACCTTTTCAACTAGAGCAAAATCACAAAAATGTTGGCATTTTTATGGCACATGACAGGAACATGACAAATACCCAGTCTATAGTTAACTACTGTTCAGATCTGACATCTTTGCCTAATGCTTCTCCAAGATCAAATCTGAAGAAGACTGTTTTTTCTTTTCTCACATGGGCATCAGTTGTTAAAGCAGCTTTAGTACAGCCACCAAGCACAAGTGTTTCTTTTTTGATTGAACTTGTGAAGTCTTCCTTTCCAAAGCTGTTACTTATGATTTGTTTGTAGTGAAACATTTAAGGATATGCCTATGCGTACATAATGTATAGATATATTAGTTATATGTACATATTAATAGAGATATGCATATCTGTACATACCTATGTAAATAATATATTTTTGCTAGATTCAGTGATGTACTTCATATTCTTCACCCAGGCTTATTTCGTTTTACTGAACACCTGGAATTATTTCTTTTTTTCTCTCTATATATAGGTCAAATTGATGAATGTTCAGTTTCTTCTCAGGTTCCCAGAGCTGAAGCAGTCCCTCACTAGAAAGGCTTAGTATGTCAGTCTTGGTTTTATTATTTATCTATTTTTAGAAGATGTTTTGGCAGGGATGCTGGCTGAATGCCAATGAGAAAATAGGCTTTCATACACAGAAAGCACTATACAGTATTTTACTGAAGGAACAGGTCAATGTGAGTGCTTGGGATTCTCAGTGCTAGCATCAGTCTAATGCTGATGTTATGAAACAGAGAAATAAATTCAACTGTTGCCATCTTGAAAATATTTAGGAAATAAGAACTATGGAATTCTAAAGAAGGATTTATTTTTCCAACTTTACATATCATATAATCACATAATGATTGGAAGGGACCTTTAGAGATCATCTAGTCTGTAACAGGTAGCAGATGTTATAGGTATAAAAGAAAAAAATACGTGTTTTGAGTGAATAGCAAACTACTTGGAAGGAAGCATGGGTCAAAACCCAGGGTGCTGAAATGTCTTGATGCCAAGAAACCACTACTCTCTTACCAAAGTTTGTTAGATGCAACGATTCCCCGTGGGGAGACAAACAGAAACCAGCAACAGAGGAGGAGGAAGTTGGCAGACCGTATTAGCTCAGAACTGAGAAGAGTCTTGGGATGTTAATTCTGCAGGCACAGAGACAATGTGCCCCGGCAGAAAGCCGGCAGCATGGAAAGCTGACTCTTTTTCAGAAAGTTTTTCCCAGTGGGAGCTGAGACTGTGACCCTGTATTTCCTCCTGAAATGCACAGTATGCTTTCATGGTTTATTCCAAGAAGAACGGAAAGCTGCTTAATTCCAGCTTGTAATACAGCTTGCCCTACAAGATACCCTTCAACCTTCCTGTTTTTTCCCTAAGCTCCAGTGCTGTTCTTCAACGTCTGTCACTCTAGTATTTGTACATTTACTGTTTCATAGTACCTGCACATTACAGTTTTGTGCAGAGTAATTTCAGAAGTGGATGCTTGAGTTGTTGAGGCTCATCCTGTTGCATTTGGAGATTTTATTCCCTGGAGACTTCATACAATGCATGATTTTATTATTTTTCTCCCACAGTTGGACTCTCTGGCTATTGTTCTTCTAACTACAGTCTCAGCACTTTTAAAATATACTTTTCTAGATATCCCTTCCCAGTTTTTCTATCCATCTTCATTGTGGAAGGAATTAATATTTCTTTTGTCTTTCAGCCTTGAGCTGTTCTTGGCAGCTGGTGGATCTCTACCTTAAGAGGAGCCTCTTGGCTGGTTTCTGTGCGGCAGGAAACATGACCATAGCAGATAGAAGAAAGTGCTGGTTGATGTGGTTTTGCAGGGTTGTTTTCTTTTTTTGTTTGGTAGTGTTGAGCATTGAAAACTTGCCTGTTCACCTGCTTTGTTGTATTTTGTCACTACAGAAATGTAAGATGATTGTTTTTCCTGTGATTCTGACAACTGAAAAGTGCAAAACATATTGAATGTGCGTATCCTGATGAAGAAAGTGAATTTTCAGCTCCAGTGGGAAATACAATTTTCTTTTACTGTGACAGTATGAAATGTGAAAAAATGTGCTTGAAAATGTTTGGTTAAAATTGAAATTTTGAAAATAATGAAATTTCAGTTTCACCAAGATTTGGCTGGTCATTGCAGGTAGTGTGGGTGCAATGTTCTATCTCATTAACTTTCATTGAAGAGACTTTGTTTATGTCACCCAGTCTGGCTGAAATTTCCCCTTGCTTGATTGTTGTTAATACTTATTGAACAAGCTGATGCGTTTTAGTTACTGCAGTTCAACATAGGTCCTGGAACTGCACGTGTAAGAGCTCAACAGGCAGCATGGGAGAGTGTTCAAAGTGCAGATTAAACTTGCAGTGTAGGAAGAGCATTCCAGTGGTCCTGTCTTGTCTTTAATGAGAATTAAATTTTCAGTGTTTGACATGTAAAAGCAACACATAACATCTTTGAGTATCCAAATATCAATCAGTTTGATTGAAAAGCCCACAAAAAACAATCAAAACTCCGGTATTTAAGTACGGTAAGGCAAAGCAAGTAATTAGATTTACATATTAAAAAACCTTTTTAAAAATTATTAAAACTTATAAAGTTATTTTCTTTCTATGTGCTATTCTCTGTTATTAGTTTAATGTCTAAAAAATTACAAGATATTTTAAAGTATGTGCTATTTTTTATTCAGTCACTTTTTTCCTAGAAAAGTAAGCTTTTGATTAAAAAAAATCAAAGGAAAGGATCACTCCACTGTATGGTCTTTACAGTTTTGCTGCTGTAATTTAATTAATGGATTTCAGGTTTGTAACACTGTCTATCTCTACCATTGTGGGGGACATTGAGCTGAATCTTCTTCTAAGGAATTAGATTGGTCAATAAGTCTTAAAAGCAGAGAATAGATAGCATCTTCCCTTGCTGTTAGTAATAAAGTTGTTTTGTAGGTCAAAAGAAAGTGTGAAAAGAGCTTAATAAGGGAAAATGGACCATAGCTGAATCCTAAATCCAGATTGTGTTAGGTGGAACTGTAAAGCAAACGAGTTTAGAAGCCTGAGTGTGTTTACTGATGGCTGGTTGAATTGGATATGTGCATCTCCCTACTTAAAAGGATGGCAGTGCTCTGTGGCACCTTCTGTCAGGGTGTTCTTTGAAAGATATTTAGAGCATAGAAGTAATGGCAGGGACAGGTAATACAGTGCAAGTGTAAACTGAAGAATGTCCCACCTCCTAAGTTTGCACCTGTCTTTTCTACTCTGGCTCCCTTAGTTAAAGGAGAATTTATTTTTGCAATTTTATTGAATTTTTTTTATCACAAGTGAGTCAGTTAAGATTTCCTGATTTTCACTGGGCAGAGCTTTTTCATTTTGGTCTTTCACATTCATTTAGTCTGATTTTTTTGTACCATAGCTTCTTGGGTTTGTACTGCTTTAAGCAGAACTTTTTTGTGTTTATATATCTGGCTGTGAGAAATAATTAGGCCTGTGATCAAAAGCACTGTGAGAAATAGTAGAGTTATCTGGTTTTGGTGATGCTTTAAGACCCTAAGAGGCAGTTAAATATAATATTTTTGTTAATGACTGATGTACATAGAAAAAATGACCATGCTTTCAGGCAAAAATGTCCCTTATTTATGATAAAGATTATAAAATTTCAAGCAAAAACATGTTAAAAACATTTCCTCTGTCTTTATTCTAATTAGGTAAGTTAGTTAAATAGTTTAAGAGAATCTGGGCTGATACGGCATCCAGTGCAAAGAAAGAAACAGTTATCTCTCCTGGTTTAATGAGGAAGGAAAAGAATAAAATGGGAAGGGAGAGGTTGCCGTGTACCATGAAACTCCCATCTCTGCTGAGCTCAGAATGTTTGATGTATACTAGATTAATGAATTCCCATACTCATCTTGTGTAAATGTTTTGTGGCTTCACTGAGGATGAATAGTGAAAAGTCTCGATGCAGGACTAGTGGTTTGTGTCATCAAAGCTGGAAAAAGTTGGCTGGTGACTGCCACTGTTGATGGCACTTTAGCCTTAAACTTTGGCAACTGCAGCCCAAGATGAAAGAGTTGCAGCCTGGGTTTGTGAGAGAAGGAAAATGAGCTTGAAATGTAGAGACTTACATTTTAATCTGCTAACTTTACCCAAAAAGAATGCCATTCTCACTAGCTTTGATGCAAAGTTTTATTTATAATAAATAAATAAATGCTTCTATAAATAATTACCTTTTGTGGAGGTATGTATTCTTTATCAGGGCATACTGAAGAAAGTACTATTCTGGAATAATGAAATAAACAGCTGTTCTAGAAGAGTTTTGTGCATGAGCAGGTGAGAAAGAAATTTGCAAGTTTCCCAGTAAATTCAAGAATGAGTTGATCAAGTTTGCTCAGTTTTGTGGTGAACTGTGCTGTGTAAAAATTGTTGGAGAACTGTAGTAAAATTTCAATCCTGTGCATTAAATAATACTTTTCTTTTTTTTTTGTACCCATTTTCAAATAGCTGAGAGGACATGCCAAAAAAACCCCAAAAAAAGCATCTTCTGTTTGTGAGTTTACATAGTTCAGGTGCTTATATTTCACGTGGAAATAAAATAGTCCCATCAGAGTAGTATAATTGGAAACAGTTATACTGACAGAAGGTTATACCTTGAGATGAAGTCTTACTTGGAGCAACAGATAAACACAGAAGAAACAAAACACTTTCATCCATGCAAAGGTCATTGATAATAAATAAAAAGAAGGTAGAAAACCAGAAATCAAACCAGAATCAAAATGTTGGGTAAAGTGTTCATTTAAAGAGCTATCAAATTAAGAAATTAATTTTAATATTTTATTTTTCTTTGAAAAGCACTTACAGATTCAAAAAAAAAAGTCAGGAGAAATGTATTACTAGGTCCCCAAATCTATCTGAATTGCCGTAACTCCATCTGAGTGTGACTTCCAGGTCTATTCTGAATAATTTATTTCCTGAAGATGTGCATATCATTATTCTTCAGTGAATCTTCTCACAGCGTCTTTTAAGCAAAGATGTCTTTATGGGAATAGGTTTTCTGACATCTCATAGATTTACATCTTCATGGAACCTCACTGATTTAGTTTTTAATGCCTGACCTTTATTTCAGATGTAGCACAACATGTACAAAATGGTAATTATGGTGAAATTTGTGACTGTAACGGAATGGAAAAAAATAGACATTAAAGCAAACAAATATACACTTTTTTTTAATGTGCATCTTTGTTATGGAATAGTGAAACCACTATTTTCCTGGAATTACTTTTTTTCTGATTTAAGGAATTGAAGAGAAATGTGGTGTTTATTGAAAGTGAGTAGGCCTGTTGGGTAAGACAGTACAAACAGAATTGAAGAGAAGTGTGGTGTTTATTGAAAGTGAGTAAGCCTGTTGGGTAAGACAGTCGGTACAAACAGGAGTATATTGCTAGATTCTCATCTGTACTTTTGTGGCTTTATGCTACTCAGGTAGTCATTAATCCTCACGCTTTCAGACTTTCCAGTTACTTGTAGTCAATCAATCCAATATAATTAAAAGGGTGGGGAACTATCATGCATGGGCTGTAAATAATTCCTCTTCATACTTATCACCCTTAAGGCAGGGATTTGAGTTCATTGAGAAAGCAAAGCTTCTTTAAAAGAGAATTCAAATTAAGAGTACTACTTGTAAACTTGTGCACGATAAAGAGAAATTTGTGATTTTATGCTTACTACGTCTTCCTTTCAGCCCAGACAGAAATTTGATTTAGTTTATCTGCAGGTTTTTGCTTGAAGAGCTATGCTGTTAATGAGCTTGAAGAGATGTAATTCCTTATTGACAGACCTGGTCTGTCATAAACTACAGTGTAAACTCAGGTGCTTTTGCAATTTTCTGAGTCTCCTGGGCTCATGAAGTAGGTGTACTACAGGAGCGTGAAGCACAGTTTTGCCAATGTTGTCATTTAGACTTTATGTTCATTCTCTATTCTTAAACTCCTGCTGTCTTCCCTACCTAGATGGACCCTACACTAAAATGAGATTTCATAACTAAAAAGTCTGAAGAGTGTACTCACTGAAATGAAAAACAAGTACTCCAAGAACTGGAGAAATTTAGATTTTAGGTTGAGTAGGCTGTGTGCCCACTCTAAAATAATCTAAAATGGTCAAAGTTTAGGAACACTTTGTAATCATTAACCCTCAGAAGAGTACCTGCTATCAGTTCATGAAGCTCTTGAAAGTATTTGTAGAACACTACAGCAGATGCAGTGATTGGTTTTATGGATTGCGTGTTCACTAACAACGAGTAGATACTGTAGTCACACACAGGTAATAGTAAGAATCAGATGCCTAAATAATAACTTCAAAGGAGCACTTTGAAAACTGAAAAGCCATAACTTAAGAAACTGTCTTAGCATAGAAGATTCATCAGAATGACCTACTTAAAAGGAACATCATGTACCTAAAATCAGACTACAGTTTTCAGTCATAAATATTGCATCGTGGCTTTTTTAAGGCTGTATTGCTCTTCCAGTAAATGCTTCAGTTTGCACTGAATAGTTGAATAGTGCCATCACATCTGATTTCTTTAAGAAAACTTCAGAGTGCGTGAAATTAATGTAGAGGAGGGCACTAAAAGGCATTTTCCACTATAGATGTCTTTCTATAGTAATTATTAAAAAAGATATAGAAGAAGCTTTTAGCTTCCTCAGTGATATTACCTGCATGTGTATCATTTTAGGGTTGGTTTTCTTTTATCAGAATTACATTATATCCTTGGTTTATCTAATGCAGTCTGTAATTCTTCCTATCCTTCAAAGAGCATCAGTCTTAAAATTGATACCGGAACATACTTCTGGGGACAAGTGTTTACATCTGACTGAGTAAAGGACTGCTTCTCAAAGCACAACCACGATCTTCTCCCATGGAGGTCTGGCGGTAGTTCATACTACAAGGCGAGTAAGATTTGCTTCAGAAGTTTCCTGCCTGTTATTCTTACTCCTGCATTTCATCTCACTGCCTCCTTAGTAGCACTGCTGCAGCTTTTTGTGAGGTTATGCTGGAAAATAGATCATTAAAATGATCATGGTTAAAAATAACCTTTTCCCCAAGCTGGAAGCACTGCTATAGAAATTTTAGCCTACTTTGTCCCAGAGGTGGAGTTTCTGTAATTCTGTTGCAGTGACCAGATTCAACCCTCACACCCCTTTTCTCTTAACTTTAAACACATGTGTAATGGTGCAGTTTTGTAATTGATTTCAACTGCTCTAACTATGGACTATTGCCAAAGAAGGATCCCGTCTTTCTTCCCTCTCTCTGCTTGCACACTGCTGGCATTTTTTTCTGCTACCCCTAGTGATCATGTTGATGTATGATGAGCAAAATGCCTTATTGATATGCCTGAAAACTGCCCAGAACAGAAGAGAATTGTTAATCTTCAGTCAGGTTGACTCATCATATCTCTGTGTGTGATCTTGGGGCCTTATAAAGGAAGAGTTGGAAAGGTACTGTAGGAAAGCAGGAAGGAGGACTGGGACAAAATCTTGGTGCTTTCACACAGCTAAATTGGTGTGAGCTTGTGTTGGACTAACACACCTTGAGGTGAATTTAACTTCCAATACACAGTAGCTCCAGGCTGCCTCGACTGTCACAATGGACAGGGCAAAAGAGGGAGAAGTTTGTCCATGATTTAGGTATGGGAAATCTCCAAAGTGTGGGAGTGTCACCACTTGCATCTACCCAGCTCCCAGCACTGATTTTTTTTTAGAGCAGGACTACATATTGCTAACACTCAGTGTGAATGCATTGGCCAAGTTCAGTCAGCCTTGAGAGACTGGTACAGATCTCAGAAATAATAACTCCCTACAGGATTTGTGGAAGTGAGAGACTGGACAGAGGACACATATTTCATGGTGACCCATTGAGAGACAAGCTAAAGTTTGTATCTTCTTTTTACATAGCAGGGAGTTCAACTGGGGAAGGACACTGCAGGTGGAGTCCATGTGATGAGTGTTGCATGGAATTGCCTGTTTACTTTCAGAAAACGTGGTATTCATTGAAACACTAGTGTAATAAGTTTGATTCTAAAACCTGATAGGGAGATTTCTCTTCATATTATTTTTCCTGGGATATTTGCATCTCTGAAGAAAGTCCATGTTTGCATATTTGAAGCCCTGAACTGTGGTGTCCAATGCTGAAAAGAAGACTAGTATGGTATGGTATTGGTATGAAGAAGCAAATAAGAAGGACCAAACTGTAAACTTTTTTCTCTTATATTTTGCAGGTTGGATATTACACCTTCATATGTACTTGGGCTTTTTCTGCTGATGTCCAACACCCAATAGGTACTCTAAACAGTATTCAACAGGTCCCTCTGCAGCATAAAGGCAGACACAAGATGGAGGAAACATTCAAAGATAGGACTTCGTTGGTGAAAGGTGCAAAAGATATTGCCAAAGAGGTGAAGAGGCAAGCAGTGAAAAAAGTGAATAAAGCTGTTGACAAAGCTCAGGATGGCTACACACAGAGGTCCTACAGTCGATTCCAGGATGAGGAAGATGATGATGATTACTATGTCCAAGGAGGAAATTATGGTGTAGAAGCTAATGATGATGAAGGATCAAGTGAAGCAACAGAAGGACATGATGAAGATGATGAAATTTATGAAGGAGAATATCAGGGTATTCCCAACTTGGGGCAGGGCAAGGATAGCATGGTGGCCTTGGGTCAGCCTATGCGTGATGAATATAAAGATCGTCAGGAACTGGAGACAGAGAGGAAAGCTGATGAAGAAGAGCTAGCACAGCAGTATGAACTAATAATACAAGAATGTGGCCATGGTCGTTTCCAATGGGCTCTCTTCTTTGTGTTGGGAATGGCCCTAATGGCTGATGGTGTTGAAGTTTTTGTAGTCGGATTTGTGTTGCCCAGTGCTGAAACAGATATGTGTATACCAAATTCTGGATCAGGATGGCTTGGTGAGTAAAGTCTTTGTTCTATCTTTGTCCTAGCAGTATGCCTGAAAATGTATTTGTCAACAGCACTGCTCATATAAAAATGTGTTGGTATTGAATATAAATAAGCAATCCACAAAGTCCATGAATAGCTAATACGGATTTAAGGAAGACTTTAATTTTATTTTTTAGATAAATGTTGGGGTTTTTTTCAGTCAGTAAGTATAAATAAGTCACTGAAGTGGAAGATTGCACAGTTAAACTTAAGATAAGTTTATATTTTGTTCTGCTATACGAAATTAGACATCCAGATGAACTAATTTAAAAAAAAAAAACAGACAAGACTTAATTGGAGTATTGGGAGTTGTCCTCGGTTTATACAGATGTAATAAAAAGTAGATACAAGGGTCTAGTAACATTGTTATACTGTATGGGAGCCTTCCCAAGGGCAAGTTGGAACACAACCTAGAAAATGCAGGAAATCCAGGGGAAAGGCTATCTAGTCTTTTCCCTCCTTTTGTCTAGTACCCGTGTTAGTGTTATGCCAATGATTGTTCACTAGCCATCAAAAGAAAAAAGGACAATGTTTATTTTGAGTTCAAGGGTGGGGGAACAGAAATCTGCAGGACAAATAGCTGAAGATGAGCCTGTGGTATGCGTTTTGTGTTTGTTCAGTTGATCAGGGTAGGCTGTGTGTCATCCTGTTGCCTCTTCCCTCCTGCAATGCGGCAAATAGGCAGGCTGAGCCAGCCCTGTGTGACTTGGTGAGAGCAGCAGTGCTGCAAACAGGTCTGTGCTTGACCTCCCTGGACATGCTTGGGTGCATCAGACAATGCGAGGCTCTTATGGGGCAGGGCTGTGGAGAAAGGGTGTAAAAATGGTTTCCTGAGGAAGAGGGGAGCGAGGTAGGAGCATGAGGACTTGGGATGTGGCAGAAAGTGGAATATCTTTGTATAGATAAGCAGCTTGGGCCTGAAGGACCCAGATTATTTCAGGAAAGGAGAGCTTATAAAATATTTAGGGACCTTTGTCTTCTAGCAGACGTCGAGTTTGTTCCCTGCATCTTTACAGTGCATGGTTCTGTTGCAACAATTTTATTTTAGCTGATTTAATTCCTTTGCTTGCTATTAATTAGAAGGACCCTAAAATACCAGCTGCATAAAAATCAGATTCAGAATTTTAAATAGCACAAGGTTATTTGTGTTCTTTAAGTAACACAGGAGCTTTCTCAGTAGACTATTAAGTCCAGGACAGGTTGAATTCCTGTCACATCAGTGCTAGCAGTTTGGCTCTGTAAGTTCCAGTAAAGTGGACCATAGCCACTGTCATTTATATCTCTTAGGCTCCCTCGTTGTCAGAGGATCATGAGTGGAAACAAGAGCCAAGTTTTCAGCTGGCTGGGTCGTTTGAGGCATTCCGTGTTGTTTGATCATTTGTTGTTAGAAATTAACTACTCTGTTTGTACAGTGCAGTGATTAAAAATTAGAAAAATTAAATTATCCCAGTTTTTACGATTAAAGGGGCTGCATGCAAATAATCTGTTTGGTACTGCCTGTTTACACAAATTTACAAACATTGCATTTGTTGTACTTAGACCTGTGAGCTTTCAGGCCTACTTCTTACAGAAAGAAGGTGTATAAACATGTCTATTTATAGTCAATTTGGAGCTTTTTAAGTAATTCAAAGGGCAAAGAGGAGAAACTAAATCTGTAGATTTACTGTATCAGTACAGAGAGGAACACAGAGTACATTTTGTATAGCAGTGAAAGCCCAACTTGCTTTTAATGGGATTTTGTTACCCAGTACCAGTTGAAGACATCTCTACTATCTACTAGTCAATTTTTATAAGTCTTCTGTATTGCTAGAACATAAATGAGGGATCTCAACCACATTTTTTAATTACTGATAGCTCTGTTTGTTTTACCACAGACATCTGCCCAACAAATTGAATAGTCATAATTGTCTTTTTTCTCTAGGATGACAACATGAGAGTAGCCATGAAATCTCTGCAACTAGTTTGTTTGGGGTTAACGAAAATAACAAGGTTGTGCAACATTAAGAAGGAGCTTCATGATGCTTACACGTTCAATAGCTAACTGATCTGCATATGCAGTTCCTTCCACTTACATTAAATATTGAACTGGGAAATTGATCTTTTCAGAAATAAGACACGCTGAACTTTTTGGTATTCTTGGCTTCTCTGGTTGTCAAGTTATGAGGTGTGGAGAACATTACTGTAATGCTTTGTGTTTGTTACACCTGCTACATAGAATTGAAATGTAGGGGAAGATACATTACACTTTGTAAAAAGAGAGAACAGTTGCTATAAGTATTGTGAAGGTGTCTGGAATTGGGAGCAACTGGCCATGAGGGTTCACAGTCTTTTGTTAAGGTCTGACATCTGTCAGAAGGGAGTTGAGGACATCTCTGTCTCTAGATTCCTTATAATGCCGTCCTGTGATATATTGCAACGACTTTACCACTGTTTAACTAAAATCCAGCACACAAGCTGTTGAATATCTTGTAGGTAGGCAGACAGATAGATAGATAGATGTGTACGTATATAAAAGTGATACTATCAAAAGTAAGGAAACACGTCTGGAAGACTTAGGTGCACAAGCAATGTGTTCTCAAGCCTAAAATACAGAAGTTGTAATAGAACTGACATTATCTTCCTTTTGAATAGTACAACAATAGCCTCAGTGTTGTGGTATTAACAAACAAATAATTCTATGCTAGAAGATTAACATACAAAAGCAGGAAAGAGCAGGGGTAAGTAGTTTCTTTCCAAGTATGTACAGAAGGCATTGCAACATGTGTTGGTTTTATTCATAATTTCACAAAATTGATATGTCTTGCCCATTGCGAATTGAACAACACAGGAAGATGAAATTCATCAGTACACTGGTGAACATATTGTGTGTAACCAGTCTAGATAGAGTCTATGTGGACAGCATAACCTTATTTCCAGTGACACAGAATACTCGTGACAGTGAATGCTTAGTGAAAGCATTTTTAGGTAATCATAACTAGGCCCTTATCCATATATTTCAATTATTTCTCCATTGTGGTTTCACATGATAATTGCAACCTAACTGGGGTCTTCCAGACAGGCCTGATTTTTTTTCATAATTGTAATTCCAGAATCCAGAGAGCTTTAATGTTGTTAGAATACTAAAGTCATGAAATCAGTGCTAGGAATTATGTAGTGTAATTGACACACATATACAGGCAGGACTGGATCTTCTTGAGACAGGTTGTGGGCTCAGGACTAAAGATGTTGGTTTAACTTTTTTCCTGCTTGCATCTTATCTCTTTGGTTCTTCGTGTAGATCAAAACTGGACTGATTTCATATTAATTCTCTAGGCTGTGATTTGGGTGTGCTTTTCTATGTAACTTTGTTTTTATGTCTTCACGTGCAGATTGCTCGTGAATTTTATAGTTCTTTTTTTCCCTATAAAATCTAATTTGTGGCCTTTTCTTTCCTCATAATCTTTGCACTAGAAATAATGAAATGTTCCTTTCCCTAAGCTAGGCAAAGCTAGCTTTTCCCAGCTATATATGTCCAGGATGCCATGGCACTGGTGACCATCTTGTCATTGGTTCTCTCATGGGACCTGTAAGTATTCATCTTCATGTGCAAGACTCTTGACAGCTGCACTGCTGTCATTATTGCTAGAAGTAGATACAGGTTGACTTGTGCTTGGTTGGCCCGAAATGCCAGTTTTTGTGGCAGCAGTTGGCACAATTTTTCAGACAGATACCGCCATCTCTATTTTGTATTTTATCACCTCTAGAAAAAAAAAAACATATAAAAGACACAAAATTAAATTATTCCCTTTAAGCCTTTTTTGCATTCATGCTGAATGCCATCTTTTCCAAAGTCCAGTGGTTTCTCATTGCTTCATGGTAGTCTGCCTGGTTTCTTTTGAATCCATATATCATCCTCTATATGAAGTCCAGACTGAATAATCTTTTTTTTTTGTTTTGTGTTTCCATTGTGTTAAGCAATGTATTATCCAAGTCCTTGATAAGAGCTCATAGATAGTACGATAACAAAACCATAAATGATCTTTATATGAGCCAGCAATGTGCCCTTGTCATGGTTTAGTAAGGAGCTGTTTTTGCTTGGTAACAGGGGGAGCGGGTTGCAGTGAAGACCCGGTAAAGAGTTTTTGGACTCTTCCCCAGCTCCTGGGTTCAGACCTGCCTCTGGCCCACCTGGGCCAATCTGATGCCTCTGCCATCACTAGTTAGGGACGGGAATTTTAAGTGCTTGGCAGGAGGTGTAAGAGTGATAGAAGATGGAGGCGACCACGTGGACCCCACAGTCAGAGAAAGAGGAAGGAAGGAGGAGCACCAGACCAGAGACCCCTCTGCAAGCTGTGGTGAGAATGCAGGCTGTGCCCCTGCAACCCATGGAGATCCATGGCAGGACTGAGAGCCAACAGCAATTCTGAGTGAGTGCACCCGGAAGGGCAAGAGACTGTGTGAGGAGACGGCCATGGCACAGGCTCTGCTGGAGAGCCTGCACGCTGCAGAGCAGCCCCACATGAGAGGCAGAGAGGAGCTGCAGCCTTTGGAATAAATGCACGTCGGAGCAGCCTGTGCAGGGCTGCCTTGTGCTTGAGGTACCCCATAGAGGTGCAGGGAGGACTGGTGCAGACCACTTGTCCTGAGGAGAGACAAAAGGCAGAAACTATCAGGAATAGACTGACTGAAACCCCCACTCCCTGCACCCCTGGGCCATTAAGGAAGGGAGGAGGTAAAAGCACCGGGATCAGGACTCTGAGCCTGGGAAGAGGGGAGGAGTGAGGAGAAGATGGTCTTAAAGGGTTGGTCAGACTCTTCATGGTTGTACCACTATGTGTTTATTTTGGTTATGTTTTGGGGTTTTATGGTTATGTCTTAGTTGGTATTGCATTAAATTACTTTCTGTTTTCTTCCCCAAGCCGAGTAGCCTGGTCTGTTTTGTTCTGGACCTTAAACAGCAATTAAGCTCTCCCTGCCCTTTGGCAATCCTCAGGTCTTTAGTACTTGAGGCTAATCCTGATCTTTTTGTTCCCTGATGGGCCTAAACCACAACAGCCCTCTTGCCCAAGAAGGTCAATGACGTAAAACCTCCCATAAAACTTTTCAGTGACAAATACAGGTCCTTCACCTGGGACAGAGTGAGCCAAATCACTGGTATAATTTAGGTACTGACCTGCAGCAAACAGCTCTGCAGAAGAGGATCTAGGGCTTCTAGTAGGAAACAGGTTAAACATGGGTCAGCAATGCCTTGCAGCAATGAAGGCTAGCTGCGTTCTGGGCTGCACTGGCAAAAGTGGCCATTAAGTAGAGAAAAGTGATTGTTTTCCTTTCTCAATGCTATGAGGCCACTTGTGGGATTCTCTGACCAGCTGTGGAGCCATCTGAAAGATGAGATCTAGTAGAGGACAAGTAAAGTGGTTAGAGGACTGGGATACATGGCATATAAAACATAGTAAAAGGAACTGGTCTTGTTTAGCTTGGAGAAAAGAGGTTTTAGAGGGGATGTTTCTCTTCTATTTGATGACATAACTGAGGCCTGTAGAGAAGGTGGAAGCAAATTTTTCTCATAGAGGTACAGGAGGTTGAAAGTTGCATCCAAGGACTTCTGGTGTTATGAAGAAAGTGCATGGTGAGGTTGTCAGCCACTGGCAGGCATTACACAGAAAAGCTGTGAGACTTTGGAAATTTTCAAGAGGTAAGTGAATCTTCCTTATGAGGAAAGGCTGGGGGACCTGGGACTCTAGAGAAGGGAAGACTGAGGTGGGATCTCGTTATTATTTACAAGTACCTAAATGGTGGGTGTCAGGAGGTTGGGACATCCCTTTTTTCTCTAGTATCTAGCAACAGGACAAAGCGTAATGGGATGAACCTGGAACACAAAAAGTTCCATTTAAACATAAGGAGAAACTCTTTCACTGTGAGGGTGATGGAGCCTTTGCACAGGCTGCCTAGAGAGGGTGTGGAGTCTTCTTCCTTGGAAGTCTTTGAGACCTGCCTGGACGCATTCCTGTGATCCTGATCTCGGCTGACCTACTTCTGCAGGAGGGTTGGACTAGATGATCTCTAAAGGTGCATTCCATCCCCTACCATTCTATGGTTCTATGAAGAAGGCCCACAGCAACGTGGTATAGTGCTGAAGTTAACCTGGCTTTAGCAGATTGAGACTAGAGCTCTCCAAATGTCCCTCTCAACTCAAGTTTCTTCTGATTCCATAAATTAGAAAGTAACTGTAAATGTAGAATACTTTCAGCTTCCTATAACTAAAAGACTTATTGCATTTTTTTCATTTGACCGAATTTTCAGAGGAAAGAGTGTTCTGAACTCATGGATTGTGCAAAGGCTTGCTGCTTTAAACACAATCTATGCTCTAGATTTGTTCAGGCAAGATCATGTAGCTTAATTTATTTGCTCTCTTCCTAAGCCCATATGGATTGTCTCTGGATCTGGCAGAAATCTGGGAGCATGCAACAAAATGTCATCAAGACCCCACTCAGGACCGTTTTATAAATATGCAGGCATTTACATGTGTAGAGGGATTCTCATTGCACATGTCTGTAGATAAATATATGGGCAAATCTGCAATCAAATTATTACTCTCAGACTGTGTTTTTTCTGTTGCACATTTGAATAGGCTTTCATCGTGCAACTTGTGCTGAAGCAACAAATTTCCCTTTTAGGGAGAAAGTTCTTGTGGATCTTCAAATTAAAATGATCTTAAGCAAAATTTTATTTAGAGTTTTCTTTGATGTTCGGTGCTTGTCCATTTTTTCTTGCCTGTTAAGTAGCTATAAATTCTTTGTTTAGGACAAACAGCTAGAGACATCATGATTTGGAGGAGAAGCTTTCTTGAGATTGCTTGTCTTTTTAGAGGACTATGATTTAATATGGAAGCTAAAGATATTATCTTTGTGAATTGATGATTAAGTAAATGTTTTAACACATGCTTTCTCTTATGGCAGATTGTACATAAGTGTACTTTTAAAGCATGAAAAAAGGCAATGAAAACTAAATGTATTGATCTTATTGATCAATTAAAATTACTTCCAGTTGTGAATGCATTAAAACTGTTTTTAACCAACTGCATTTATGTTAGGTTTTGTTACACTTGTGGCTTAACTGGAATTCCATCTTCATGGTCAAGTCTACAATTCAAAGCCAGAAAACACTGAGCAGGTGATTTTCTGTTTTGTATTTCTTCTTAAAATTCAGACATTTAAGATTTTATTTCAAAACAAAATTTTCTTCAGGCATTACAGTTTTATCTACTCAGTTGCAGTGATATTCAGTTTTTGACAGTATGGTTCCTCCATATACTATCATATAGAAGACATGAATGGTTAACCATACATTTGACACTTCTTTACTTAAAGAGACATCTGAATTTTCATAGATTGTCACAAAACTGTCCTTACACAGCAGTGAGTAAAATTCCTTGAGCTGCTGTAAGCATGCATCTATATATTGCACTGTTCTGTTTTGTTGTTAAATGTTACTATAGGTCATTAGATACAGATGAGATTTATTGCGTGTTCCTGCCTAGAATACAGTAGGAGAAAGTGAGTGTCTTCTGGTTATATTCCAGTTGTATTTTACTGTTATTTGCAGCTAGTAGATGTACTCCTGTAGAGTTGAAGCTTCCAGGGGAAGATCCATATTTTTTTATGGAAAGTGTGTTGAAGTTCTATTTTTAATATAATTTTAGACTTCAGGGATAGAGGAAGAGATTCAGAACTAATGTTTTAATGTGGTTCTTTGGCTGTAGTATAAATTTGATTGAAGAGAGTACAGATGTCAAAATGCAACTAGTTTAAGAATACCTACTGAAACCATAGCAGGCCTTTGAGTGTAAGAAATCTCACTAAAATAACAGTGAAAGTCCATTGTACTTACAGTTAATAGTGGTAATAAATCTTTAACAGCGATGGAAAGATCTGGAAATAGAGATGCAGTCATTGAAATGGATACTAAATATTTCAGAGTAAGACAAGAACTAGTCTGTAGCATTAATATGTTGTTTCTTCAGAAGGAGAGATGCTGGAAATACAAATACCATCATGCATACTATTCACCTTTAGTAAAGCTTGGTTCCTTTGCAATGACATTATTAAAGTACTTCTACTGCAGTGCCTTTTCTACCTGCCTTCCAAATACTTGAGGAGAGCAAGTAAATAAATTGAGGGAGAAAAATGAGGAGACAGATCCTTATCCATTCTAATCAGATATATTATGTGGACCAGTGCAGATGGTGGCTGTGTTTGGTTTTCTGTCAGAAAGAAACAGGACAGTGGAGAGAGTGGCCCATGTAATTTTTGTCTGTTACAAAGTTAACTAAGCCCATTTCATATGGAGTATCATGGGCTTGTCACAAGACAGAAACTCAGAGCACAGATCTGAACAATTAATGAAAGTGTGTTCAGTCACCTTTGCTGTTGCAAACTCTCATTGCAGGATAGTATTTAAGGTTCCCAGAACATATTATTGAAGCTGGTGCTAACAGGGAGGTACCACAACGTCAAATGTTTTTCCTTTTCCATAATGCTCCTGCTTGCAACATTATTGAGGAATACAAGCAATCAAACACCATTAACTTACACGTTCACTCTTTGCTTTTAAGACGTTCACCATTTAGCCTGAGATTAGATAGAATATTTCTCTGTCTCAATATCCAGTTTCAGTCATGCAGTTTTAACCTGAGTAACACAGTCAATACAGGACAACATAAAATTACTGCATTGCAGTTCATGGCTGAGAGCCTTGGTGTTTCTATGCATTTTCAGCACAGCCAAACACTGTTTTAACCAACTCATTTTTTGAGAGTTCTATAACTAAAGTAATACTTACTTATTATGGGTTTTAGCTAAATGAACCTAACTGCGCTTGTATACCTTGGAATAACGTTAGACGTGAGTCAGCTAGTAAAGTAATAGATTACTTTTTCAGCAAAACATTTGCTACTAGAATACAACATTTCTTAAAGGTTTAAGTTGTGCTTGCATCAACTGCATTCAATGAGTGTAGTAGATATTAAGAAAACTGCTTTTCTTTACATGATGAAAAATACAGCCTGCAATTGGGACCACCTACGTACATGGGAAAATTGTATGAGTAGCCAGTGAGATACATTTAACCTCTTACAAAGATACATTACAACCATGTGAAAATATGCCTGCATGGTTTATTTGTGTGCAAAAATAAAGCTAAATAATTATGCACTTGTAGTTATCTTTAAATCTCTGTCTTGGGGATTGAGCTTGGATAAAATATTTAAAAATCAGTGGGCCGCTTTTTTATGCACTGCAGGTTGTGTTCTGGCTCTGCCTATCTCATTGCAGATCAGTGATTTTACTGTTTATGTCAGACAAATTTATAATCTCAGAAAAGTGGCCAAAAGAAGGAAATGCCTCACAAAGGAAAAGCCTGAGGGTCTTGGTTATTTCACACACTTAATTTGTCTGTCTCTTCCACTTTTTCCTCCTTCTCTCCACTGCCATAGGATCTCTGGTGATACATCACTTCTTAAATCAATGTCAAATGGAGTTTTTTAACCAAACTGAACATTTAAAATATGATCATGCACTCATTTCAAAGTCCCTGTTTAGTTAATTCTACAATGCATTTAAGTTATGGTGTGCAAGCTTTCACAGAATCACAGAATAGAAGGAATTTTGGAAGGGACCTTTAGAAATCATCCAGTCCAACATCCCTGCTAAAGCAGGTCCACCTAAATCAGGTCACACAGGAAGGCATCTAGGCAGATTTTGAAAACCTGCGGAGGAGACTCCACATCCTCCCTGGGCAGCCTGTGCCAGGGCTCCCTCACCTGAACAGGAAAGAAGCTTTACCTTAAGTGGAACTTTTTGTGTTCCAATTTTTGTCCATTACCCCTACTCCTCTCAGTGGACACTGCAGAAAACAGTGCTGCTCCATCCTCTTGGCATGCAGCTTTCAAATACTTTAAGTATTAATGAGATCCCACTGAGTCTCCTCCAGGCTGAACTGCCCCAGATCCTGCAGCCTTTTGATCTTCAATATTTATGTGTTTGTAGCTCTGAATTTTGCATCGTACCATCAAATGTTGAGCCATGAAATGAAAGAGAGGATGTATGAGCTCTTCAACAAGAGAAAGAAATATTTTCACAGAGAATGTGTTAATGAGCTTCATTAAGACATGGGAGAAATGTAATTTAATGGCTTTTTTGTCATAGCAAAGTGAATTGCATTTTATCCATGGATTTAATCAATCAAGGATTTTAGACCCTTTCAAAGTTTGCCTTTTCATTTTGTCTTATACTATCTGCATTTTGAAGAATTGGAATCAAATTAGATGTTGTGATAGATAAACTTTGAAATAGCAGCTTATTTGGTTTGTTTATGGAAATGTCAGTGCTGAAAAGTATGAAATATAATAATTTTTTAATCTATTGTTACTGCATTTTACTGCAGATGCAATTCTTTAATTGTGATGAATACATCTGTTCTCACTGTACACACCTGATTCCTTTGTTTGAAGTGTGAGTATTGTTTCAAATGTGTGGAATATCGTTGCTTTCATAGCTGCTGCAGAATCAAAGTCACCCTACTATACAAGCATAAATACTTTAATGAAGGAATAATACTGAGGTACTGCAAAAATAGATACATGAATATGACCTAGGTAATCTTTTTAACTATGTATGAAAAAACTTGTTTAACAACAGCTATAGTGATAGTTAACAGTTTATTGGGGACACTGAGGGGTTTTGTTTCATTTGTTCTTACCAATTTTTCAACACATTGTCCATTCTACACAGAACTGGGAGGCTTGATAGGAGGGGTTGGTGTAAATGGAAGGTTTTGCAGTTTCATGTACTAAACCAAACTAACAGGCTGCAGCAGTCTGGGAGGAATTACTCAGATTTATTATGTGACTGGAACTGTGGGGAGCTTAGGGAAATTCTGTATGTAATTTTTTTTTTTAATTGAAATCTCAGATTTTACACCCAGGCCAACTCTACTTACTACTCAGACTTCTAATTTTGCACTTCCCTACCACTAGCTGTAAAATGTTGTTCTCTATCTCTCTTAAACCAATGACCCTTTTACCCAACATCTACCAGTCTTTGTTCCAGCTAGTAGATAAAAACCCAAAACAAAGTTTTTGATGACACGTTACGTGTGTCAAGTTATTTTTACTTTTCTTATCAAGCAAGCTTTTCTCAGGATAAAGTGCAATGGTCAAAGTGTCTTCAAAGACTCCCAGAAACTCGTTTATCAGGCAGACAAATGCTTTTCTATGATGTTTTTTAGGGGATTGTTGAAAGTTGGGAGAGTGATGTAAGGTAGGAAAGTTAAGAAAATGTGAAGTGCCACTGACACTACATCCTTAGTGTCAAAAAGGATCTGCATTCTTAAGGTTAGACAAAGGTGGCCTGCTTGCAAATTTCTGCATGTCATGTTAGCTGAACTGAAATTATTTGCTGTATACTGGTTAGCAGTGGAGAGCCTAATATGAAGTTGAGGGAGTATTGATGAATATAACAAGTGTGATATATGGCTATTGTGCTCTCTATTGTTTTTGCCTGGTATTTGTCACACCTGCTTATTTTCACAGAGTACAAATATTTTCCCAATCTGTTAGAATTCAGGGCAATTTTCAAGGCTGGTTCTGAAGTTGCCACTAGCAAGTCTGGTTAAACATAGAAATCTAAGTGATAGATACAGTTATCTAAACAATTTTCCATTTAGATATTATAACAGTGCTTCTGATACTATTGTAAGTATGTAATTAAAAAGCCTGTTTAGCATCACTAGCACCTGCAGGTGTATTGGCTCCATGCAGAGGGTTATTGTGATCTGTTATTCTTCTTTCTGACATTGGATTAGTTAATCTATTTCATTGATTTGAAATGTGAAAGCAGAAGGAAGATGAGGGACCATTAGCAATGAGTGTTACTTTTTTTTCGCTAGTAAGCTGTTGTGTGCTAGCTAAGGTAGATCAAGTCTGTTGTCAGGCAGCTTTGGAGATGTCAGAATTTCAGACACTTATTAATTTTGATAACCTGTTCCCGATGAGATTAGGCCTAGTTCAGTGACTTTTTCTAAAGGTCTTTGGTTTTGGTTTTTGGACATTTGTGTCTGTGTGTTTTGGGTTTTAAGTGTTTTCTCTTCCTTCACCCTTTCACTTTTTTGGAACAAAAAGGTGGTAACAGTAACTGTATGGATGAAGCACAATAAAGAACATGTTTTTTCCTCCCATTTACAAGACGGAAGCTTAGACAGTACTTGAATATAGTTACAGTGAGGACAGTTAATGAGTGATTAAACACTGAAGAAACAATCATCTGTTAGCTTTAATATACAGATACCTTCACTAGAAACATAGTTTTATTAATTAGTTCTTAGTATCACATGGTTTGATTTGCTGAGTTGGATGCATCCGCTATTAATGTAGGTGTATATACTTTGGGCTTTTTGTTTTAATTCAGCACTAATTAAAAGTTAATGATATTCATGGACTCTGCTCTGTTTGGAGTCAGAGTAGTACTAGGCAAATGAGAAATTAACATTCAAGCAATAAAACATGTAGCCAAAATGAACAGTTTTGATATGAAATGAGGTGATTAATATAGATGGCTGCGTGGGCAATGTAAAGCTTTAGTGATTTTTTTTTTCCTTTGAAATTTAATTAATCCGAGCACATTGCACAGTGCTATGCACTGTTCAATCATATGTAGCATTTATAATCATTCTGATTCTCGGGATTGCCATGGAAGTACATTTCAAATTGCAAAGTCACAGCAATTTCTAGCATGACAGGGTCAATTCAGAAACGGACAAAGAGTGCATTGAATTTAGCACCTAAGTCTGAGATTAGAAAAATCTGGAGGAACCTTCGCAGTTACAGTGTAAAAAAACAGGAATTAGGGGTATTAGGACAGCTTAACTAGGTGTGTTTTATCTGAAGCATGTCTGTTAGGATTTTCTTGCTAATGCCAGAGGGAACTGTTGGATCAAAGGAGAAGATAACGTGAAAATAGTATGTTTAGTGATAGCACCTAGGAGATCTGTCAACAGCTTCACATCATCACTTGGGATTACCTGAGTTTTTCATAAATCTGTGCTCTATACATTGCATATTCATAACTACCATCTTGAAAAAATATTATTTATATGGAAGAAAGACACCACATATTCGCTGGTTCTTACATCCTCATGTTGCTAAATTTGAATGCTGGTTGTGAGTATCATGCTAGCAGTGCTTTGTTCTCTTTCTCTATAAATGTATTGTTGATTTTGCCAGCTGAGAAATATCAGAACTGTGATGAGATTTGTTGCAGTAATCCCTACCAGTATATTCAGTTTGTAAATGATTCTAATAAAGAAAATTGAATAATTCTGAGCTACTTTTTATTCCAAAAAATATTTTATGCAATAAATGAAAATGATGCTAGCATCTGATAGTACATGGCATTTTTTTAAAAGAGTTATTGGCACGACAACGTTTTTAAAGCAGAAGGGATGATGACAATGTACTGCAAAGGTACTGATTTACCATACTCTCTATTTTGCTGCCTTATCGGAAAATACAGCTGTGAAGAGAATTCCCCATCCTAGAAAGTAATCTATTACCTGTCACAATCTCTGCAGTTACCGAGCTCCTTCTGTGCATTTATTAAATTGTCTATTTTGAATCTAAGGAAAAGCAGGAACAGTTATTCCTTTTGTTATTACATTGTTTCAATTGAAATAGTATATGAGCAGACAGGAAACTCATCAGTTACGATAGACTATTATTTCATTAGTAAAAAAACCCCATATATCAGCACACCTGTTTGTGTAAATTTTAGATATTTATAAGATGAATATTCCTAGAACTGTAAGGAGACTTATTAGCATACATCTTGCTTCTTAAAGCAAGAAAATACTGTTTTTCAAAATGAACAGATCATGTGAAGTTCTAGAGCTAAATAATCTTGTTCTGCACTTAATACATAAACCAGAATTAGTCTCATTAGCCCAATGAGTAGAAACATGGAGGCAAAATACTTTTTTTTTTTTTTTTTGCTGTTAGAATGAAATTGAGCCTTACACCACAAACACTTCAGTCAGTAAATCTCACACCTGAGATACAGGAAACAAATGAAAAGTAAATGTATTAGGCAGATAAATTTAATACAAAGATGCCAGAGGAAACAGAAGAATTAACCAATACCTGAAAGAAATTTGTGTGAATGGTTGTTGTGAGGCCCTTTAACTCTCACGTAGGTGTTATTTTTATTATAGCACTGGGAAACCTTTGATCAGACTTTTCCAGCTATGAGTTTTCATGTCTGGAATTTCATTCAAGGTGGACACACTAGAGTAGATTCATGATTTGGAAATGTACCCAAGTTGTTTCCTGGGTAAAAAAAAAAGGATTTTTTATTTTATGGAGACAACAGAACCGTTCTCACTTCTCATTTCCTCCCAAGAAGAAAAAATATCTTCCTGGTTCATCTTTGCCCTTTGTAAAAGCACAGCTGGGTGATTAGTTTGAGTAGCCATATCATGTGACCATTTTGACTTCAGTCTGAATGTTGAATCAAGACAAATATATTGTAGATATTTGTTGGCCTAAAATTTAATATTGTTAAATTTTGTCTTGCATTAGGTGCTTTCTGCATTCTGAGTATGCCATCAGTACCCTTCACTTAAGGTTCAGTTGTCTTCCAACTTTCTTGAAGGTTCCACAGTGGGGTTCTATATCTCTGTCTGTTTGAGTTCAGTTCCCTGGAAAGTTTGGACTTAATCCTTTTGAAAAGGAACAAAATGGGGGTTTGAGGTGGGGGGGGAAGTATTGGTTTGGTTTTGGTTTTTAATTCCTTTTAATATTTTGTAATTCTTCTAGGTTCTATCTTTTTTGTATTTATGAGGCTTCTCTTTAGAAATACAGTACTTGTCTACCTCATGAGAGTTTTCCTTTTGTTAAATCAATCATCAAATTATGCATGTCATATGATTACAAACCTGTATTGTTTGAGTTGCTTGCGTTGCTGATGATGTTTTTTCCCCTATCTTAAAGATCATAACCGTTCTACATAGAAACCTATTTCTTTCCTCTTTCATTTTCCTGTCTGTGCTGGTCAACTGACTATGATCTTGCTTTTGCTCAGCTTCGCTTTCAGTTCCATTTTCCTGACTTTCATGGTTGAGTTCCTCTATTGCAGTTCATTAGTATTGTCTGAGAACAGGATCATTTTGTCTGAGAAACAGGTACAGTTCACTTGATTTCTATTTATGTGAAATTTCTGGGTTGGTATCAGGTTGAACATCATCAGATATTTTTCAGGTACGTTTGAAAGTAGTATAAGGAGATGCTTGTTTTCTGTTTTTTTTCTGTTGCTGGAGAAGAGAGGTTATTTACTGTAGTGTTTTTAGTTGATTTATTTGAGCTATGAAATGTATGCTGTGTACTTTTGGTAGCCTTTACATTGTAGTATTTCCCTGAGCTCTTTTTCTATACAAATGCTAGAGAAACAGTCTTTTAGAAATTAATAAACATTTTTTTAAACACTTGTTTTGGATTGAAAAAAAATTTTGTTCTCATCCCTTCATGAAAACATTAATGTTTCAGCGTGTTTCAGAAAAGGAGATGCAGTTGTCTTTTTTTTTCACTTATCTCACTGAGATTCATTATGAATGAGTGCAAATTTTTATATTCTTTTAGTTATTATAGAAATGAAGTTATTCTTTTTTACTGACTGTGAAGGATACCTAGAATATCTTTTGCACTAAGCAGCTAAAAAAATATAAAAAACTAAATAGTCTGCCATGCAAAGACCTGTCACTATGGAACTACTGCCATTACAAAACTTAGCATAAAGGTTATGAAGTTTTAAGTCACACCTGAAGGTCCAAGAATCCCTGCAGTGTGATATACACTGTACAGACTTTTATATTGAGACTGTAGAGCTTCAACATTAATTTTAAAATTGCTTTATACCATTCATGTATTTAAACAAATAAACCTTATTACTGTTATTCCTAAAATTAATTCTAATAGTGTAATAGTAAGCAAAAGGACTGTAAATACATATATTAAGCAGAAGAGCAAAAAGCTTCAAAATGAATGTGTAATTAAGCATCTGCACTAGAGAGTATGAAATTGCAGACTGAGGCCTGTCTGCAGCTGTCCTGAAAAGGAAGGCAGGCGGAGTGGATTACTCTGAAGAACAGTAATCGAAAAAGAGCCTGATGTGCCATGTCATTTGAGGATTTGCATATATTACATATTATTAGGTAAGAGCAATCATTTAATATCTGAGATTAAGACACAAAATGATTGCTGTAGGAAACAGCTAGCATTTAGAGAACGGAAATCTATAACTTTAGAAGACTTGAACTTGCAGACACTCTTCCTAAATTTTTATTTCGGTTAATGTGGTGTCTGGCTCACACCTTAGCTGGAAAACAGTACCTGTCAACTTTTTCAGATGACTGAGCAATTGATATTTTACTCTTTTAACCATTTACATATATACCTTAAAAATTTACTGTTCCATAAATATAGGTCTACTTGTTCCGCCACTTCAAGCGGTGTTTAGAGAGGAATAGTTGTTACAGAGGAGCATTAGTTTGTGGCAGTTCCTTACATAAGGTTTTTCAAGTGTTAGTACCTCTGAAGAGGTGAATAATGTGACAAATAAGAACTGAAGATCAAATGTTTTGACTATGTAGGTGATTTTAGACATCCAAAGACAGTGGCTTTAGAAAATTGATTTCTTCTGCCAGTTCTGGAGATACTACAGTCTTCTTATATTTTTCTTCTTAGTGGAAAATGTTTGTCTTAATTAATCTCCTATTATAAACAGTTAATTAGACTTTGTGTTTGACTGAAGTTAGTTGCTGCATGGGTTGCAGCTCTTTTCAAAGTTTTTTCTAAGCAAAGAAACTAATTACAGATTATAATTGAGTATAGTTCTGAAATATTACCGTCTTTAAACTCTGAATATGTTGTTTATCAGGCTTAAAAAAAGATAAATCTGAATATTCTTACTCGTTATACTACTTATAGGCATTGAAATTCTTAATTATGAGTGATTAGACTCTAGACAATAGTGTATAGGAAGATCTTACAGTAAATAAAACACTGATTAAAGTACAGGATAAGTCTTATGAAGGGACAGTTTTTGCTCTTGGAGCTGCATTTAGGACCACACTTACAACCTCCTTTTGGAAAATATAAATAATGTTTTAATCTTATTTTTAGAGCTTTTTTTTTCTAATGACAATGTTTTTTGGGGTTGTATGAAATGCATTCCTCACTCAGACAAATGACCTGAACAAGACAACAGGAAATAGTCAACTTCAGACTAGCTCTAGATCTGCTTTATAGTAGATCGGTAAAAGCAGAAGATGACCATTAGTGAGTTGCATAGCCTGAGTCTCTGTTGCAAGGAAGTCTGACGTGACTTTCATTGCCTTATTTTCTCCCAGTGAAGTATATGCTTACAGACTGATTTCTCAAAAGGATTTGGCTACCATTTAGATACCAGGCTATGAAATGCAGCAGACAGTGGTAGGTAAGGAAGCTATGGCAACACAAAGAGGGAAATACTGTTTAACTGAACTTCAGTGACTGATCCTGCATGTGTTCTTATCCCATGCTTAAACTGCTCGTAACTGGAATTTGGACATTAAGAGAGTTCTTGGTTTATAAAGTTAAGCTTTTGCTAGCTCCTAAAAAGTTGCCTAGTAGCCAAAGGTGTACAAAAAACTTAGTATGTTTTCCTCAAGAGATTTATGTTCTGAACAGTGGCATGGTAAACAAAAGCTACAAAGGTTGTAAAGGAAGAGGTGCGGAAGAGTAAAATGATAATTTTACGTCATTGGTTACTTGCATTTATTAGGTGTTTGTTCAGCTATTTTAACTGTTCATAGCTGAAATTCTCTTTTTCCATTTGTCACTTCTATAGGTTGCTGTGGGAGTGAAAGGACTTAAGAAACAGTTTGAAAGTTGAGAGGAAGGGGACTTCCTTTATGGTCTGCAGGCAAGGTTATGTTCTGTATAAAGAGAGACAGAAAATATGCCAAAGATAGACAGGAAAATACACTGAAACAGGTGTCATTGGCAGCTGCAGCAAGTTCAAAATGGAAGGAATACAGACCTTTGTTGAGGGACAAGTGTTGTGGAGGGTCTGCAAAGCAATTAGGAAAAAAATTGAAGTTAATATAGTGGGAAAGAATTAAGCTAATGGTACAGCTCAGAGAGAGGCTTATTTATAGTGGTTTAGTAATAGGAGGAGATTATTACTTTTAGCAGCATCTTTTGAATGCTCTTCAGGAGCATTACATATTATGAAAGAGCTGTGGTACTTGTCAAAAAAAGAAACGTTAATGTTTTTAAACTCCCAAGGCTTTGAACCTTTTGTCTTTCATAATTCACAGTGCTTTGATATTTCTGTGCATCACAAAGAGAGTAGTTACTTGGTGAAATAAAGATTATTTGCATAAAATATTCCAAAATTAGCCATGTCTAAAAAGCAATACAAACCAATTTGATTGTCCTTCACCAATTAGAATGTTGACTAGGAAAGCCCAACAACATTTATGTATAAAAAAGAAGGTAAGGAATTTCACTGTAAGAGTAAAAATTAACCATTTTGTTTGCCTTTTTGAAATCAGTCTACAGGCAATACAGCTATTATACTATTTTTGCTAAGTTTGTTCAATTAATATTGACAAGAAAGCACCAGTTCTGCTGGGTGAAATTTACAAATTGCTTGTAAGTACCGGTTTACCTGCAGTGTGGTACAGTCATCTTGCCCATGGTAGAGATGGTAAAGCAGTTGAGCAAATATGCTAAGCCACTTATCAAGTTTTGTCTCTTCAGGACCAGAAAATATTTGAGTGTGCATTCTCCAGAAAATCTGAATTATTGGAACAAAAATTTCTGAACAAAATGAAGGAGATACCTGATAAACAACTGTTGCTAAACATCTCTAAAGAAAAAAATAATATAATACTGTGTCTGTGTCCCTCCTGGGCTAATAGGAGAAAGAACACAGATATCTTAGTAATTCTGCAAATCCTGGATTTGCCTACACTCTTATCAATAACTTTTGATGAAAGACTAAGATCCCAGTGAAAGCTAGAAAATGTGCATTCACAAAAGTTGTTTTGAGAAGACATTTAACTGTCGTTTTTAATAAGCTTGTTTCTCATGCTTAGGTAAAGTCCCAAGGGACTGACGGAGATGTCTTATTCTATGTTGGCTAAAACACAGCTACAGAAAAGACTCATTTGCTGGTATATGTCACAATCAATGTCAAGGGCAATGATAAAAACAGCATATTCACCTAACCAAAATATAACTATATTGCTAATACTCATAACACGTGTTCTATCAAATGTTTTTAAACGATGTCTCATTGGGAAGCAGCTATGGGAACTGCTTGTACAAAAAGTGAGGGGAACAGGGATGTTTTGAAGTGCATGAAACCCTGCAGATGTCAGCACTTCAGGTTAAGATCTGGCATTCCAAGCATGGAAGTACTGATGAGTGACATCTGTATTAATGTGCAATTAACCAAGCCCAGGCATTTAAGTGGATTTTTTAATCTTTTTTTCCCTTTAAACTAACTTCTGCAGGGCAGAGGTGATTCTTTCAGAGTCCAGAATTTCAGACAACAGCAATTAAAACCAGCAGAGCTGCTGAGGAGTGTGTCCATTCTTCTGACATTGAAAAGAGACACAGAATAATGCTTACCTGTATTTTAACTGCTTATAGCTATTTTAAATTCAATTCCTGCTCTGTGGTAGATATATACATAAAAGATGTTAGCTACTGCTAGGTATATAAAACCCAGTCTCAGAAGTTCAGTAAGAAAGTAGGTGGAAAAAGGATTACATATACCAAATAAAATACAAAACTGTTTTGTTCTGTCCAGTGCTTGGGATCTAGTTGTACCTCTGACAGTCTGCTGGATGTGTTGTGTACCTTTGCCAAATGTCCCACGGAAGGTTTGTCCCTGGGAAGGAAATAATCTACAATGTGCTAAGATGTGAACAGTCAAAAGGTTAACTATTTCAGCGGATCTGTCTGTGACAAAGTATTTAATGTTGAAAACATCATTAATGTAAAAAAAAAAAAATCTTTTATTTGTTTTAATGAGTGTAGCTAAACTGAAATGTATCTGTTCAAAATTCTTTAGGAAAATACCCAAAAAAACCCCAAACATTCCAGTGTATGTTTTCTATGTACAGGATGGTGCTTTTTTTAAATAAAGCAGTACCCTAAAGTAGGTGAGAGAGAAAAAACAATTGAGCTGGATATTTTTGATTCTTTAGATCTCAAATAGAAAGTCTCTATTTCATGATCACTTTCCTTTAGATTTAGCACATTTTATTCCCAGTGATTAATCACCTGAAGGACTACTTTATTCTAGAAATGTTCAGACAATTTATTTCTGGAGACGAAGTTACAGTGTTTGCAGTATTTAACATGAATAGAGTTTATTTCTGAGGAAACAGTGACATTCTTTCTCCCATTGAGTCTTATTTGTCTGTGTTTTAATTGTTTTAGCTACAGGCACCTTGTGTAATAATTATATTAAGCTTCAGTGTCTCTGGTAACAGGCAACAAAGACACAGTAGGAAATCTGTTCTCCTCAGATACATTTGCAAAGCTGTGATATAATTTCTGTTTACTGAGAAGGGATAAATTAATCTGTATATTGTTTCTTTTGTGAATATAGAAGATCCATTAATTTTTGTGTGGTCAGTTATGTAGCTCACAAAAAAACGTCTTTTTTTGTGTATTGCAGGTAGCATAGTGTACCTTGGGATGATGGTGGGGGCATTCTTCTGGGGAGGCTTGGCAGACAAGGTGGGAAGAAGACAGTCACTCCTGATATGCATGTCTGTCAATGGATTCTTTGCCTTCCTTTCATCATTTGTCCAGGGCTATGGCTTCTTCCTCTTCTGTCGCTTGTTTTCTGGATTTGGGTAAGCTCCTCTGGTTTTGTTCATTTCCACAATTCTCCGTGTTAATAAAACTTTCCTGTTTGCAAAAGCACATTATTTAATGTAGAAATATAATCTGCATCAGAGGCAAAAGAATTAAACACGGTAACTACTACACTTCTAAATAACAACCCTGAGGGGAAGAGTAATGATTTTAGAGGAGAGACACAGACTGCAAATTGTGATAATGATATTGTTCATATTTTGCAAAATACTTGCTTTGTGAATTTTTATGAACTTGCTTAACTTTTTTGTGCCTCAACTTACCTACATATTGCTTGTTCTCTCAGCAAAATAATACCCTCCTCAGAGGTGTACTGTAAGATTTCAGTAATGTTTGTAAATTTGCTAATGGATCTGTGTGCATAGTATTGTTTGCCACTGCAGCCAAGAGTGTGAAATTTAAAATGAGACCCTAGAGTATGCCAAATGTTATTGATCTCTCCAGAAGAATACTGTTTGTGGCTGAATGTTTTCTCTTCATTTTAATACATTGCCAGTTGTTGGAAAAGTTTAAGGTACTGCTAATGGTTGATTAAGTTTATTATTTTAAACTTACATGGGCAGAAATTGAGACACACAAGTGAATTACTGTGAGAAAGCTTCTACATTTGCTGAACTCCTGAATAATCAAGAGCTCTGTTCTGCAAAGTGGTTTGTTTAGCACTTCTTGTAATTCCTTGATTCAGATCAAAAGTCACAATTACAATTCCATTTCAGACCGCTATCACTCTTTAGAAAGATGAACAAGGCAGCTGATGAGAGTACAGTATGCTGTGTTGTAAATGCATGCACATAAAACCACTGATTGTATGGTTTATGTATCCATAGTGCACTAACACTCTTGTGTGATGTTTGCAGTTTTAGAAACCCCTGAAAGTGGTCTAAAGTAGGGCAGACACTCATGCCAAAAAGAAATTATCATAGGCCTCCAGGATCTCCTCTTCATCTATAGCAGTAGCTTTTCCAGTAATGTACAGTGCCTGCATGGTACCTCACAACAATTACATGTTCTGGATTGAAGAGTGTGGTCTATTGTGTACTCATGAATAATAGTCTTTGAGGGAGCAGTTGATTCATGTCTGTATCTTAAACCTCTTTGTGGATCCCCATTGTATCCAAAATCCTCCTACCTCATATTTAAGAGCTGCATACATAGACATAGACAATTTGCCACCACGTACTACATTTTTAATCCAACCAAACAACCACCAACAAAGAAACACAAGAAAGCATGACATGCAGAGTCATTCTTCATTGCAGTTACTGCAGGAAGAAATCTATGGCTGGCTTACATTTGCTGAGATTTCTCTCCAGAATAACCTCCTTCAGTTGTTATCAGTGTTGCATTGTAAAAGCCACAAGGTTTGTAGAACTGAATCTGTACTTCACACTCTGAAAATGTAAAAAACCCCTTTTTTCTCTTCTCACTGTTTGCCTGTGATGAGGCAGTTTTTCCACTTCACGTATTTGAAACCCTTCTTTTTCATTTGCTTACTTGCTCTTAGAGGAAGCTTGCTTTTGACATGAGCCATATTCAAGATGGTATTCATGTCACGTCTGCCTTTGCTCTGCTTTTTGATTTAATTTTGGATATGATCTTATGTTGAGAGCAGCTGTAACAGACACAGATATATCATATGCCGAGCACCAAGGAAAAAGGGAGAGACTGGAACATTCCAGGTGCAGAAGCCACAAAGTAAAATCTTTCACTTTCAAATGTCTGGGAACAAATATACCATACCCACTGTTTGAGCAATCAACTTACAGGTGTGTGTTTCCAGATACTTTGTATCAGCTGCTGTGCGGGAAGGCAAACTCTTTCTGGTCTTACTCCCTGAAGAACTCTCAGATGTTTGTGACAGCTTTGAAACTGCATCTTCTTGCAGTATGATGGGAAATTTGCTTGAAGAGTTTGAATTAATCTTGAACATTTATTGCATTGTTTACTAAATCCCACATCTTGCCCAAATGAAGAAGTGTCAATTGAATGGGGATAGAAATTCAACTTAATTTCCATTTATAACCTCTTTTCATTTTAGAGGTCCTGTCTCCAGACAGTAGATGTCAGTTCCCCTTTCTTAGTGAAGGTCACTGAATATATATCTCCATTATCTAGGCAGGAGGCTTTGTTCCTGTAATTTTGTGTGAATCAAAAAGCCCAAATATGAAATAGGAGTAATCTCAAACAAAGAACCAAATGACATGTTTTCAAGGCAAAATAGTATTGTCACTAAGATTAGAGATGAGATTTCTGAAGGACCAGAGACTTATTGAAGCAGTTTCATGAAATTAAAAGTCAATAAAATATTGAGAAGTATTCAAATGGTATAAAATCATTTAGATGTGTCAAGTTTAAACTAGTCAGTTATCGTACAGAAAATATTAAAAATAGATTAAGGAGCATGAAAAATAAAACTAGTATCTGATAGAAGATTTCATTGTAAAAAATATTACAAGATATATTTTTCTCAGATTCTATCACAATCAGAATATGTTTGTGGAAGTAAACTACTCAGTGAAAAAAAAGGGGAATTTATGTATTTTGCATCTGAAAAACCTAAAACTTGTAAAAAATTTGCATGCAAAAAAGTTACTTGGAAAAAAAAAGAGTTTAAATAATATTAAGGTATTGCTGAGTAAAGGGTGTGGAGGGATATAGAAGTCTGAAAGATGAACATAAGCTACTGAAAAGAATAAAGAAACATTGGACAACCTGCTGCATGATCTCCTTTTATGTAAAGTTATACCATAAATTTAATAAAAAATAAAAATTCTAAAGAAAAATGAATGCAAAACCCTGATAAAGGTCTTGGAATGATTTAGATATGGTTTCCTGCAAAGTAAAAAGACCTAGACAAGAACCTGTTAGCTGTATTCATCATTAGCCATTGGGAAAATGTGCAAAGATTTGTCATCAAAAAGCACCTTGCTAGATCTATCTTTGACATTGTTAAATGAAGACTTCTCTAGTACCAGAACATGGTTCATAACATCACTGTCAACTTGAATGGAACTGTTGTTGCCTATTCAACACTGCCTCTGTGAAGTGTTATTCTCAGTTAATTTTGTCAAACGTCTGTCACAAAAACTGTATTTATTTAAGCTGTTACTTTAGGATTTTTTTATACTTTTGGATAACTTTAGATGCAGTTTTTCTAAGTACAACTCAATTTAGAATAAAGTGCCTTGAAGTGCACTATATTATTGTGTTATTCTGGCAAATTTCATTTTGATTGCTTCTGTTTTCCCTAGTAAAAACCAGAAGAACAAGAGGAAATGGCCTCTCAAGTTGTGCCAGGGGAGGTTCAGGCTGGACATTTGGAAGAATTTCTTTACTGACAGGGTTGTCAGGCATTGGAACGAGCTGCCCAGGGAGGTGGTGGAGTCACTGTCCCTGGAGGTGTTTAATAGACAGGTGGATGTTACACTTAGAAAATGGTCTAGTGGTTGATAGGGCTGGGACAAAGACTGGTCTCAGTGATCTTAGAGGTCTCTTCCAGCTGAAACGATTGTGTGATTCTGTGATAATATGGGAGAATGTATCATGCTTATCCAGCCCAAATATTACTTTTGTAAGTAATCAGCATTTTCATGCAGTAAAAAACTAGCTGAAGTAGATATCCTGAGATGACCTACAGTTTAGAAATTCTTCAGACAACCTCATATGGTTGCTCCTAGATGAAACATTCTTTTTCATAAGCAAAGGAACAAATGCTAAATAAATATGTCCTATTTTACAAACCAGACATTATGTCCAGATTTATAGAGATTTCTTTTGATTTTCTAAAATTAGCAGTTTGGCCAAATAACTTCTCCAAAACTAAAGAAGTATTAGGAAATACTGATTAGTTATGGTAAACTTTTTAAAGTAAAAGCTGTTAAGAAGCCTTTTCCCTGCCTACTGCCTCTTGTGAATGAGTGTCCCTTGAGTGTCATATAATGGTTTTTTTCCAGAATACTTTAGACAGGACTGAGACTCACCTTCAGACACATTTCTTAACCCTTCCTCAGAAAATATTTCTAAAACTTCCTGCAGTACTCCTTCCACATTACAGAAATCTACCAAATTGGGCTGATGCCAGTGTAGTAGCACTAAACCTATAATTTAGATCTTTTCTCAGATCCTTCACACTCTTGAGAGGAGTCAGCAGTTAGCAAAACTCCAAAACTGTGGAGGAAGTTTCTTGTAATGAGCAGTTTTGAAGTGCTTGCCTGTTCAAATCCACCCATGCTGACTTATACCACTACTTTTGTATATTACCTGTAGTGACAGGAAGCTCTTAGTGTTGCATCCTTCCCTTCTATCAATGATCAAGACAGGAAGGACATGCAAGCACTCCATATACATAACAACTGTAACCAGCAGAGATATGGGCCATGAGGACACAGCACAAGGTGAATGGCTTACACAAGCAGTTGCCTTCAGAAACTTCAGATCTAGAACAACAATGTGCTTTTATAATTGTGTGTCATCAGTATTTATTATCATATTGTACTTGTCTTTTAACCCTTCGTGCTCACTTGCTTCACTTCTTTCTTTTGAAATACCTTGTGTCCTCTCACCCTGCTGCCTCTAATTCCTCTCCAGCTCCCAGGTATCTCCTGCCCATGACTGTTAGTGTTTTTACACTGTGAGCTAATGAATAGCTCTGCAGGTAACTGGCTTCAAAGCTGATAGTGTATGCCAAAAAGGTAGTTATGCTTCTCAGTCAAGGCAAGGAAGCAGATGGCAAGGTCTGAGCTTTCCAAATAGCTTTGACCCAGCCCTTTTAACTTCAGCTGTGGGTTGACTAATGTAAACTTGAGATAGATGGAAGATAAATGATCTTTCTGAAGGCTGTTAGTAGGACAATATTTGTATGAGATAGGGAAGATTATACAAAAGGGAGAGAAAAACTAGACAAGAGAAACATATAAACAAGGTAGAGAGGATACATAACAAAAAAAAAAAAAAGGATAGAATCATAGCATCATTTAGGTTGGAAGGGGCCTTTAAGATCAAATCCAACACTTAACCCAGCATTGCTGCACGCAGCACTAAACCTTATCACTAAACACTCATCTAGTCATCTTTTGAATACCTTCAGGGATGGTGACTCAACTACTTCCCTGGGTGGCCTATGCTTCACAACCATTTTGGTGAAGAATTTTTTCCTTCTATCCAATCTAAACCACTCTGTCACAGTTTGAGGCTATTTGCTCTTCTACTGTTTGTTACTTAAGACACGAGACCAATGCTGACCTCACCACAACCTCCCTTCAGGTGGGTGTAGGCAGCAATAAGGTCTCCCCTAATCTCCTTTTCTCTAGACTAAACAACCCCAGCTCCCTCAGTTGCTCCTCATAAGACCTACGCTCTAGACCCTTCACCACCGTTGTTGTCCATCTCTGGACACACTCCAGCACCTCCATGTCCCTCTTGTGGTGAAGGGCCCAGAACTGGACACAGTATTCAAAGTGTGGCCTCACCAGTGCTGAGTACAGGGGAACAATCACTTCCCTGGTCCTGCTGGTCACACTGTTTCTAATATAAGCCAGGATGCTGGCTCATGTTCAGCTGGCTGTTGACCAACACTGCCAGGTTCTTTTTCTGCTGGGCAGCTTTCCAGCCACATATCCCCAAGCCTGTACATGGGGTTGTCGTGATGCAAGTGCAAGACCCAGCACTTGGCTGTGTTGAACTTCATCCCACTGTCCTCAGCCCATCGCTGCAGCCTGTCCAGGTCCCTCTGAAGAGCCTTCATACGTTTCAACAGATCAACATTCCCACCCAACTTGTTAGTATTTGCAAGCTTACACTCAACCTCATCATCCTGATGATTGATGAAGACATTAAATAGAACAGGCCCCAATACTGAGCCTTGGGAAACACCACTGGTGACCAATTGCCAACTGGGTTTACCATTCACCACCAACAACCATTTTTTTTATCCAGCAAAGAGTATGTTGACCCATGCCATGGGTAGACAGTTTCTCCAGGAGCATGCTCTGGGGAAAAGTGTCAAAGGCTTTACTGGTGTCTAGGTAGACAACATCCACAGCCTTTCACTTATCCACTAAGTAGGCCACGTTATCATAGGAAGAGCTTAGGTTAGTCAAGCAGGACCCATCTTTCAGAAACCCATGCTGACTAGGCCCAATCACCTAGTTGTCCTATATGTGCTGTGTAATGGCACTCAGGAAGATCTGCTCCATAACCTTCCCAAGCACCAAGGTCAGTCTGACAGGCCTGTAGTTCACTGGATCCTATTTCCAGCCTTTTTTGTATATAGTCATCACATTTGCCAGTCTCCAGTCCACTGGGACGACCTCCTTGGTAAACCAAGATTCCTTCTAGTTGATAAAGAGGGGCTGGTGAGCACTTCCACCAGCTCCTGCAGTTCCTTCAGAAAAATACCATCCAGCCCCATACAATTTTGTGTATCTAAGTGGTATAGCATGTCACACACTGTTTTCCCTTGAACTAAGGGGGCTTAATTCTGCTCCCATCCATGTCTTCCAGCTCTGGGAGCCCCAAGAACACCTGGTCTTAAACACTGAGGCAAAGAAGACATTCAGTACCTTAGCCTTTTCCTCATCCTTTGTCAGAACGTTTGGCCCTTCATGTGAGAAAGAATGGAGATTCTCTTTAGCCCTCATTTTGTCACTATTGTATTCATAGAAGTTTTTTTTTTGTCTTTTACTGCAGTAGACAAATTAAGCTCTAGTTGTGTTTAAGCCCTTCTGATTTTTTCCAAGCATAACCTCATTACATCCTTGTAGTCCTCTTGAGTTCCCTGCTCCTTCTTCCAAAGGTCATAAACTCTCCTTTTTTTCCTGAGTTCTAGCCAAAGCTCTCTGTTCAGACAGACATGTCTGCTCCCATGCCTTTAAGATTTCTGTTTTGAGAAATGGCCAGCCTTCCTGGACACCTTTGCTCTCCAGAACTGCTTCCCAAGGGACTCTGGCAACCAGGGTCTCAAACATATCCTCCAGAAGTGCAAGGTGATAGTTCTGCTGACCCTTCTCTTTACATCTCTGAGAACTAAGAACTCAATCATTTCCTGGTCACTGTGCCCAAGACAGCCTCCAACCATTGCATTACTTACAAGTCCTTCCTTGTTCACAAACAGCAGGTCCACTGGTTTGCCATCCTTTGTTGACTCCCTTTCTAGTTGTGTTAAGGTTATCTTCCACATGCTTCAGGCACCTCCTGGACTGTGTTCTCTCTTCTGTATTTTATTTCCAGTAGATATTGGGTAAGTTGAAGACCCTTGTGATCAAAGGCTAAGAATTGTAAGATTTGCCATAGCTACTTACAGAATCTGCCTCTTTATTCTGGTTAGGCAGTCTCCCACCACAAAGTAAAAACTTGAAAAGCATAATGAAAAATAAGAAAAAGAACAAGAAAATAGGTAAGGGGAAGGGTTCATAAACAAGGATTTTGTTACTACAAATATTGGCAGATCTGAAAGCAATTAATCTGACATCTATCGGAGCAAGTACTGCAGTCAAATACTTTGTAATTATATGCTTGAATTTGAGATAAAATTTTACTTATTTTTTTTTAAAATAGTGTTGGGTAAATTTGCGGAATAAATTATTACCCATCAGTTCAGCTTCCATCACAACTGACAGTATTGTAGAGTTCAGTAAATAATCACATCAGTCTTTATCACAAGGACTCTCTTACTATTAATAACCTACAGGCCGAAAGACAATTTCTCTAATATACATACTCTGAAGAGGCACTTGTATTTAAATGTGGGCAGGATGATCAGCAAAACTTAGTCTATAATGTACTGCAGTTTTGTAGGGCTTTATCAAGCAGTTCTCCAGGAGAACTGGTCAATCTGGCTTAGATACTTTGCCAGTCTAATCACAGTTCTGAAAGGAAAACAGCTTAGATGTTTTCTAATGAGAGTTGTGGTAGTGGGAGTATAGAACTGTTAACAGGAAGAGTAGGTGCAGTTGGACAGAAGGACAAAGAGTGGTGGGCTGTTTACAGATTTCAGGAGTGTAACATTGAATCTGTGTTTTGAATTCTATCACTTTTTAAGAAATTGCAGATAACAAGGTAACAAGTTGCAAATGCCTTTTCACACAGATACTATAGGTGTTGTCCAAATTTGAAAGAAAAGAAGATAAAGTATTTCAGAAGAACATCATACTGTTTAGTATTCTGTAAGGGTTTTCCCTCATTATCTCTATTCCTTGGGTGCTTTTGCATTTCAAGACCCTTTGGCTAGTGAATCTGCAAATAAACAAAGGCTTCCATCTGAAGCCAGAGGTGCTTGAATGCCTCATGGAACTGTTTTCATCGCATCTGTCATGCTATGCAGTTGCCAATATCTGTTCTGACAAATTACAGCTCTGAAGGTAGGTTAGCAGATGTATATTATCCTTGTGACAAAGAAAACACAAAAATACCTTAGTTTATTGTTTGTTTTATTGAATACCACTCTGCTATGATGTATCACTTGAATTGTTTCCCCCCCTTCATACTTTCACAGAACCAAGATTAAAAAAGAATGTACAGAAATAACAATATAAAAACATAACTTTCAGTTTGTGTGATTTCCTGGGGTCTGAAATTGAACCTTCTTTTACTGAAAAGTGGAATTTGATCTCTTGCTCATATCTATATTGTCATTTTTTGCAGAATAACTGTTATTACTTTTGAATCTAAATTAATTTTTTTTTTAAGTGTAGAAATGTTAAATGAAGAGACACCTTTCTTTATGAAAGACACTTTTATGAGAAACATGACAACTCTCCTTTTGAAGTAACAGAACTGGGCAAATATAACTAGCACTCAAAACATATGCACTATTCATGCCCGTGGAAGCTGAATCATAGAATCATGGAATGATTACAGTTGGAAAGATCATTGAGTCCAACCACTAACCTAACACTGCCAAGCCATGACTAAACTGAGTTATAATCCTCAGCACTTCATCTACATGTCTTTTAAATATCTCTAGGGATAGTGACTTCACTACCTCCCTGGACAGCCTGTTCCAATGCTTAATAACCCCCTCAGTGAAAAGAAATTCTTCCTAATGTCCAATCTAAACATTTCCTGGTGCAACTTAAACCCGTTTCCTCATGT
Organism: Colius striatus; assembly: GCF_028858725.1. Classification (NCBI taxonomy): domain Eukaryota; kingdom Metazoa; phylum Chordata; class Aves; order Coliiformes; family Coliidae; genus Colius; species Colius striatus. The sequence goes on along the minus strand of NC_084790.1, from coordinate 50,024,022 downwards.
TCTGTTACTGGAAAGATCAATCCCCACCTCACTACAGCTCCATTGCAGGTAGCTGTAAAGAGTGATATCTTCTCTCAGCCTCCTCTTCTCTGGGCTAAACATCCGCAGCTCCCTCAGCCACTCCTCGTAAGACCTGCTTTTCAGACCTTTCACCAGCTTTGTTGCTCATCACTAGACACGCTCTAGTACCTCCATGTCCTTCTTGAATGAAGGGCCCAGAGCTGGACAAGTATTTGAGGTATGGCCTCACCAGTGTTGAGTACAAGGGGACAATCACCTCCTTGGTCCTGCTGATTACTCTGTTTTTGTTAGAGGCTAGGATGTCATTGGCCTTCTTGGCCACTTGAGCACACTGCTGGCTCATGTTCAGCCAGCTGTCAATTAACACCACCAGGTCCTTTTCTGCAGGGCAGCTTTCCAGCCACTCTGCCCCAAGCCTGTAGCATTGCATGGTGTTGCTTTTGGCATAAGTGCAGGATCCAGCACTTGGCCATGTTGAACCTCATCCCATGGTCCTCAGCTAATTGCTGCAGCCTGTCCAGGTCCCTCTGAAGAGCCTTCCTGTCCTCAAGCAGGTCTACACACCTGCACAGCTTGGTGTCATCAGCAAATTTACCGAGGGTGTGCTCAGTGCACTTATCCAGATCATCAACAAAGATGTTAAACGAAACAGGCCTCAGCACCAAGCACTGGAGATCACCACTGGTGACAGGCCACAAACTGGATTTAACTCCATTCCCCAGAACTCTCGGGGTCCAGCCATCCATCCAGTTTTCCACTTATCTCAGAGTAGGTCCATCCAAGCCATGGGCAGCCAGTTTGTCGAGGAGGATGTGAGATACTGTGTTGAAGGCCTTACTGAAGTCGAGGAAGACCACATCCACAGCCTTTACCTGATCCACTAAACAGGTCATCATAGATCAGATTGGTCAGACAGGACCTGCCCTTCATAAAGCCATATTGACTGGGCCTGAATCCTTGGTTATCCTGTCGGTGCTTCAGAATAGCACTCAGGATCATCTGTTCTGTAATGTTCCCAAGCACTGAGGTCAGGCTGAGACCTGTAGTTCCCAGGACCCTCCTTCCAACCCTTCTTGTAGATGAGTGTCACATTTGCCATCCATATGTCCTCTGGGACCTCCCTGGTGAGCCAGGACTGCTGGTAGGTGATGGAGGGTGACTTGGAGAGCACTGGCACAGGCTGCCCAGAGGAGTTGTGGAGTCTCTTCCCTTGGAGGTCTTCAAGACCCTCCTGGACATGTTCCTATGTGACCTGATCTAGGTGAACCTGCTTCTGCAGGGGGGTTGGACTAGATGATCTCTAAAGGTCCCTTCCAATCCCTACCATTCTATGATGATTCTATGATGATTCCACCAGCTCCCTCAGCATTCTGAGGTGGATTGCATCTGGCCTTATTGACTTATATGTGTTGCAGTATACCAGCAGATTGCACCCCACTTTCTCTTGGTCTAAGACAGCTTCAGTCTGTCCTCTGACCCTGTCTTCTGAACTATGTAAGAGGTGACTTTCACTAGAGACTAAATGAAGCTGCAGTCCATAGATACCAGATGGTGGAGCTCTATGTGTATGAGTCTGTATGTGAGCAAAAGCAGATACAAGTAGTCAAAACCTTGAAAGGTAACTAGAAAGATATTAAGAATGTAATCCTGAAAAAAAGTAGATTTAGTAGCAAGAGTAAAATCTGTAACTAGAATGGCATCAAATAACATGTTCAGTCATTAATTTTTTATCCAAACAGAAGTAACCCATGAGACTCCAAAACTGGCTCATCTTTTGCATCAAAAAGGTATTTCCATGCACCAAATTACATTTTTTTTAGAAAATACAAAAATTACACATTCTACTCTTGCTCTGCATGTTTCCGGTGGAGTTTATTACAGAAGATTAGAATAACTGAAAAATATCTTTACTGACATTTATCATTCTGTTGACTGAAATATATGCCATTCTCTTCACATCTGGAGCCATATGTGCAGTAGAAAAAGACTCCTGCTGTTTGTTAATTGTTCTTGCATATATTCCTACATATTTATTAAAAAAGACAAGGTGGAAGGAATGCATCCTGTTATTTTAAGTGCAGAGACTGATCCTTATAGAGTGAGAGAGTTTATTTTATAGTGTTCAGCCAAGCTCAACAAAATTTTGTCTCCTGCTGATATTAGACTGTGCCTCATTACAGAATCTGTTATTCTGGAGGCAGCTATCACTTGTGATCATGAACCCAGAGATTTAAAGCAGTATTTTCTTAATCTTTTTAAAATATCTTCAGACTCCATGATTTTGCAGTGAAGTTATAAAAACCCCTGTATCGTTAATTGGTACATAGTCACAGTATACTTGCACCTCACAGATACTTTTTGTGACCCTTTCAGAAGTAATGCATGGACTCATCTCTGTGATCTGTAGATAACAAGTTTATGTCCACTGTTTTGGCTATGATAACTGAAGAAATAGCACACATGAGTAAAGATAAGATGTAAAAACTTCAGTTTGCTGAATAATTTGTATTTAAGAATTTTAAGATCCTTCCCATCTTTTAGAATAAACATTCTTCTCAAGTCAGCATGGTTTTCACAATCTTTTTTTCTGCACATGCAGACGTATAAGGAGAATAATGTAATTCCTAACATCAAATTATTTTCTGTAAGTGAGGATGAGTCATATAATTTATAAATACCATTTACATATATATTTATATATATATTTATACCATTTTATATATATATATAAAAATACCGTTTCCTACTGCAACTCCAAGATTGTCCAGCATGTGGGCTAAAGAGTAGTCTTCTGCAGAATCTTCTGCAGCAGGATACTTCATCTCCATCTCCTTTCTCTCTCCTCCAATTGATTACTCTCTCTAAGATTGTCATATTAACTTTTTGTCATTGTAATAACATTGTGATATAGGAACAGCTTTTTAGGTCCTAAAAGCTTCTGGCAGTATCACTCCACACTAAGGAGAGGCCAGAAAGAAGAATTTAACCAACAGAGAAATAAGTTTTCCATTCACACATTTAAGGTACAAGAAAGTGCACAACACACTTTATTACAGAGTTGCTATGAAATAGACATAAAACTCCATATAGCACCTGTTGTCAGTATGGGGAAAATAAATCCTCCTTTTTTCTTTTTCAGGCATCAGACAAGTTATTTTCACTGTTTAATCAACATGAACATAGTATCTGGAAATAGAAGCTTTACATAACCTGTTGATGTACTCAGTCTAGTTAGTCACATGAGATTTTTTTTACTATTTATTTGCATTCCCTAAATAAACATTTTTTTTTACTGGCCCAGCTCTTACATATCTAAAAGGTCTATATGTTAGAAAAGTTGCCATATGGTCAGTGCAGACCATGATGCTTCTGTGAGCTAGGAGGACCTTGGGACATGGTATGTGAGTCAACCTGGATCAGTTTTAAACTCTAAAGTAGCATCAGTCAGGGAGTGGAGCATCTGCCTTATGATGAAAGGCTGAGGGAGCTGGGGCTCTTCAGCTTGGAAGAGACTGAGGGGTGACCTCATTAATGTTTACAAATACATAAAGGCTGGGTGTCAGGAGGATGGAGCCAGGCTGTGCTCACTGATGTCCAATGATAGGACAAGGGGCAATGGGTATAAGATGGAACAAAAGAGATTCCAGAGAAACACAAGGAAGAATTTCTTCACTATGAGAGTGAGGGAGCACTGTAACAGACTGCCCAGATGGGTTGTGGAGTCTCCTTCTCTGGAGATATTCAAAACCCACCTGGACAAGATCCTATGTAATGGTCCTGCTCTGGCAGGGGATTGGACTAAGTGATCTTTTGAGATCCCTTCCAACTCTTAAGATTCTGTGACTCTGTGGTTGGCCTCCCATCCACATTGGTACCGTTGGTTCATGCTAACAGGTAGGAGATGCCTTTTTTGTTGCCTTTGGTCTGAATCTCTGTGCTTTTTATGACACTAAGATAAGGTACATTCTTTCTACTTGAAACATACACTCATCCCACATCATCCCACATTTATTTGAAAGACCAGATGCATGACTTACACCACCCATTGGAAACTCTCCACAATCTCCACTTCATTGGAATTCCAGCCTGGGAGATTTAGGGGAGATATCAAGAAAATTATGTGTTGAGTCTTGGATTTCATAAGAACTGTAGTTTTCTGAAATGAACTCTTTGTAGAGAATTTTTTCAAGCACTTTGTAATAGGAAAACTATGAAAGTGTTAAATGTGATTTATTATTAATTGTGCTACATAGCACAGATGGTTTCAGGCTGTATTTACTACCATAATAATTACATTATAAAATAAAAAGAAGTCTCTGTACTTCATGAGAAGACATATGAAATGAAGAAAATTGTAAATTCAGAAGAACACATTGGATAGTAAACCAGGAAAATTTTATTTACTTTACTTTTATAAATGAGTAGAAGTAATCAGAGGAAAAAGCACTGACTTGCCAAAAATTTTTCTATTTAGGTAGGAAATTATTGCATGGATTATACTGTCCTACATGCCATGAGCAGTTTATTAATTTAGGTTTTCTTGAAAGTAGGCATCTATAACTCCTCATCAGCACTTTCCAACTTAGGCAGGAAAGAGGAAGCCCTTGTTTCTAGTCCTTGCTAGTGAATTTTCAATGTTAGAAATATTAGAAAAAGAACTCTAATTAGATCCATGAGTACTGTATTTCGGCAATGTTGTGGGAGTGCAATTCAAAGCTGTACCTCATCTCTGGAGGATGGGCTGTAGCCTGCTTATACTGTGGGAACTGGAGTGCCCTGTGTCCATCACAGACAGTGGGGCTTCCCCCTCACAGCAAAATGAGCTGCCACCTCTGGCCATGCCCCTTCAACTTTCCTCACCCTGGGGCTTCCAGGAAGATCTCCAAGGTCAATGTTTCCCATTGTGTGTGACACAACAGTTCTCTAGTGAAAGCTTTTAGTGTTTTCACTAATGAGAAGAAGTGTGATACAGTCCTTGTTAGCTGTTGATCTAACAAGAATTCATGGAGGTATAAACTTTCATTGAACTGGCAGACAATGGAAGAGCTAGGAGGCTCAACTAAGGGAAACAGTCACTGTAAGGCTAAGAGTTGACCACTGGCATAACCAACAATTATAACAATTCAATTCAGTACTTCATTGTTGTACCTGAAAAGTTCCCCAATACATTGTGCAATTTGAGAAAAAAAAGACTGCTTTCTCTAGAAAAGCTAGTTTGAATTGTCCATGACTACAGGTATGGACTTGTTCAAAATGTAGACAGCTGTTACTTTCCTGCTCAATCCATGCTGTGTATCTCCTTTTAGGATTGGTGGAGCTGTGCCAACAGTTTTCTCCTATTTTTCGGAAGTGCTTGCTCGGGAGAAACGAGGAGAACACCTGAGTTGGCTCTGTATGTTTTGGATGATTGGTGGCATCTACGCTTCTGCAATGGCGTGGGCAATAATTCCTCATTATGGTAAGAAAAATATCTCTGTGTGATTTGCAGCACTTCTAGTATGAAAGTAAGGTCTTGAAGTATACTTTAAAGAGTAAACTTCAGGCCTATTATCACAATAAGAAAATTATAAGAAAAGATATTTCCCTTTGTTGGAACTAATGAAAATGGGTTGTGCCATAAAAAACAACATATTTGTCATGGTTTAGGCCCATCTGGGAACAAAGAACCACGATCAGCTATAAGTACCAAGGGCCTTTGGAACCTATAAGGACAGGGAGGACTCAGTTGCCACATATGGTCCCAGACAGTCCCAGATAGGACTACTCAGCTGGGGGAAGAAAACAAATTAATTTAATCCACCAACAACCAAAACCATAAAAACTTCAAAACATAATAAACAGAAAGCAACACACACTAGTACAATGAGGAATATCACAACCAGCCTTTTAAGACCATCCTCCCCCCACGCCTCCCCTCTTCCAGGTCTCAAAGCCCTGATCCTGGTGTCTTCACCTCCACCCCTCCAATTCTTAGTACCATGGGCCTGATTTTAGAAGAGTTAGTGCTCACAGGTCTCCAGGATTACTGAGACTGCTCAGGAGTTCTTAAAAATCAGCCTCTGCAAGCACTTCTGCTTAGCAGTCCTCTGAGTTAGCTGGCATCCAAAGCAGATTTCTTTGGCCAGGCAGTTGGATTGTGAGAGAGAGAACAACTTCATAAGGCTTGCCCAAATCGATTGGAACATTTAGCAGGGCATTAACATCCAGAAATAAATTATAATTGTGCAGACTAATCAAATATCTAGACTGTTGCATTTAAGTTTATTTTAGAGTCCAGTTCACACAACCTGCGTCTATGTCTTCAACCTTGCTTTTTGACTTTGACTTGCTGGAATCAAAGAGAGGAATTTTTGCTGACAAGGCACAGTGTGGATAATTTAGGTTTTTTCCAATTAGTAAATTGCTCTGGATGCCAAGTGCTTTTTGCTTTCCTATAGATTTTTAATTTCTTTCTCTTCCAGTGGAAAATGCAAACAGTGTGACAGACTGATTTACATAGGTTGTCTAATTTCATTATAGATTTTATAACTCAATAATGTTTACTGAGGTAATTTTAAAACATCTCATGGCAGTATATCTTAATGAATAATAATACATTTCCTTTTACCGAAGCAGTGGTACCAGCGGAAAAAATTTTCTCCTTTCTTTATCAGTGGAAGAGTATCAGCAGCAAAAGTACTATGCCTCACTGATTTTTTTTTTGTGTATGTGTCCTTACAGCAAAAGATATTTATGAAATCGCTTCAGACGAAATAATGTAAAAAACAATTTTAAAATAGAGTATTCTTCAGTGTTAACCATTTTATAAATCAGTCTTCTTGCAGCATGTAAACGAAAAACCTGCCCAGGGAGGGTGTGGAGTCTCCTGCCTTGGAGATCTTCAAGACCCATCTGGACACGTTCCTATGCTACCTTACCTAGGTGGACCTGGTTCTGCAGGGGAGTTGGACTAGATGGTCTCTAAAGGTCCCTTCCAACCCCTACCATTCCATGATTCTATGAAAATTGTAATAACCAAAAGGAGAGCTAAAAAGCAAGCTAGAAACAATAGAGACTATCCTTTCTCACAGTAAAAGAAGTCGGTTTATGCATAATTTTTGCAAAATTAAACATAATGTATTTATGGGTTTTGATGGGGTCTTAAAAATGTCAACTTTGAATCAACTTTTTTGATTACATTGTGCAGTTTAAAACCCACGTTCTAGTACAAATGTGGAATCACCCTAGCTGAGGAGCAGGGGCAAACTGCTTCATTATCATGATGTTGGGCTGAGCTCTCAGGCAATGCCATGGTCTCCTAGTGCAAATCCTGACTCAGCACTCGGGAGAGCACGGTAAGACATTGCTGTACCCTCCTTGGAACACTCCAGGTCAGGACAATACCAGTGCAGATCTCTGAACCATTTGTATCATGTGTGTTCGTGAGGATGCTCTTTTAGTGTTATTTTCTTTCAGTTTCCACATGGTTTCCATGGAATTACTGTGCCAGAATTAAGCAAGGATCCAGTCTCTCTCATCATTCACCTCTCCACTGATCAGGACACAAAACATAATTATAAACAGAACAGCCCACCTGCTTCCAGGCTTCATTTATATAGCATATAGGGATTTCTGAACTACTTGTTTCTCACGTGAGGAGTAGAGTTGATTTTTCCCAGCTAAACTCAGAAATTACTCAATGGGAGTGAATGAAGTTGCACCTGCTGAAAAGCAATAAACTAACATTTAAGCATAGTGGAATTACTCATAAATGAACAGAAAAATGCCAGTCCAATAGAGTAGAATAATTTAGTAGATTTCTTTTCCTCTCTTGTTTGCAATTGTATTTCTTAAATTTGTACTACCTCTTATATAAGCCGCTTTAAAAAGTTCTAGATTCACAATCGGTATATATTGTCTAGCCCAAGGCAGCCAGTGAAGCTGTCAGGTTTACCAGTTGAACCAGTTTACCTCTATCTTTCTGTGAGAAAACAAAGACGACATTCTCTGTATGTAACGTTTTGTTTCTGTTCAAGCAGCACAGGAGTGTCTGAAAGCTGAGATGCTCTAAAACACAAAATTAAGGGAAGTTTACAACTGCCTTGTCATTCTTGTCTTGTTAAGAGAAGAATCAGTGTGAGGTAGTGCTCCAGTGGCCACGTACAGAAAGGCTAGTATCATCTGGAAGACAAGCATCTCAGTCTCAGGGCTTTTTGAAATCAGTAGCTATTGGATTTTGTTTAAAAATCAGTGTAGACCTGTTCAGGGTCTCTGAAAGAGGAGTTCAGGTCATGGTGAAGCTGCTGGAAGAAACGTGCAGAGAAATGCTTCTAATTGCTGCCAATTAACAAAATCCTAGATTAGGCTTGTAGAAAGATATTGGTATATTACTACCTAGATCAGGAAGGTGAGATAGAAAGGATCATTTCCAATTTATAAATCATTATGCAAGTGCAACTTTAAATTTAGTAGTAGGTAGATATGAAGGTAGATTAGTTCCAAGATTCACAAATGCATCAAATGTGTATTAGAATTTTCTTTAAAGTATTCATTTTTCAAATAACAAAAGATCTTAAGCATGAGAAATTACGTTTCAGTTTAAAATAATGAAGCATTACAGTATTGTTACAACAAGTAACCCACTATACACATGCATTCTCTTTAAAACTATTTTCAATTTTCATTGTACTGTATCTCCAAACTGAAAGTCAGGGGAAGCTGGATAAAGATTTCAGTGTATTTAACCTATCAGTTTTGGTATTCCATATAGTGTTATGCTTTGCATATGTGAAGTATATAAGTCATTTTTTACTTCATAAACTACAAACAACCTTTCAAAATTCTAAACATTCCCTACAGTATTTTGCTTAGTGATAGATGACTGTTGACCTCCTTACTTTGTGAATCTCTTTCCTAAACAAGAAGGGGCCTGTACGTGGATGAAAAAAAGTTAGGTTGCAAGGCAGAGAACAGGATGACACAGGTGTCTAGGCTGCTGCAGCATAAGCTGCATTTGAAATCTGCACCTCTCTCCACACTCTGACTGTCCACTTCTGGTATTTAGCAAGGGAGATAGGAGATAACCATGTCAAAGAAACAGAAAACATACTACTTTGTAAAACACTCAATGCAAAGAACAAATTTAAATCTTTAGTGTAAACATTTTATTCAGACCACTGCAATCACATTGGAGATTAACAGATCTTCTCAACTATTCATTTCAGAAGTAGTAACTTGTTCTTTACTTAAATGTATTTTTCTGTTACATCAGGAAACAACTGGTACTTTGTCCTGTAGCTGAGAGAGGACAAGTTATGAATTATTTTTCTGCTCCAGTCATTAGAATTTTACTAAACTAAAGAAAGTAATTTTTTCTCTGTACATTTAACTTTTGGTTGGGGTATTTTTTTGTGTACAGTAACACAGAATTTAAAAATGCAGATACAGGAGTGTCCAAACAATGGACTGACATGTGACTTGTAAAACATTGTATTTAAAAGATTAATGGAACTTCTGGTTTTAAAACAGTTATGTTGGCTACTGGAATTTCTGTATTCGTTTCCTGATTTGTTGAGTGAATTTGCTCCTAGTCTTCTCTGAAGATCTTCACCTTTTGCATTTCTCTTTGCCAGTGTATTTAAATGAATTTAAATGGCAGAACCCGGAGTCTAGTTTAGATAGGAAAGAAGTTAAGTTTTAAATACAGATAAGTATTTAAGATAATAAGATAATAAAGTACTAATATAAACTGCCAAATGCATTTACAGCACCTCCATCACTTGAAGCTTTTAAGGGCACAGCAAATCACAGCCTATCCTAAATAGTTTAGGACCACACTGAGTTCACCAAACCTACTGCTAGAGACCAATTTCCCACTCTTAATTCTACTTTATGTAAGTTGTGGAGTCTATTCATAGCCTTTTATTATGTCTTCTATTTTTAACTGAGTGTAATTGTGATTAGAGTAGACAAATCTGTTTTTTTATTGAAGTAAGTGGCTTGCATAGTGGCCTCTATGAGGAATTTGCATTAGCAAAATGGAATCAAAAGGTTGCATTCTTTTATGGTGATGATTATTTCAAGATGAAAACCATGAGACAGTTGTCCCCAAGTATATAAGTGTAACATGGTGTGTGTTTTAGACAATTTAAGGGTGAAGTGGAGCATTTTCTGCTTCTCAGCAGGGTTGGGTTTTTTTGTAGAAATTAAAAGGTAAACAAGTGGCTTGATTACTAAAATGAAGGTCTAGTTCAGGATGATAATTGGATGAGTATAAAAAGTTCTTAGCTACTTTGAAAAAGTAGAGTCTTAACCTCATTATTACTTGTCTATAAAAATACTCCCAATATTAATTACTTTGTTGAGCTTGCACAGGTGAATATCTGTAAAGCATCTTTAGACACAATTTGTCTGCTCAAATCTACAAACTTTAAAGTGCCAAAGTTGGTAGTGATGCTGTAAATAAGTGACTGTTACTTTTACAGATAGCACTGCTTTTCAGATATTTCTTGGAATGCTTTTAAATTCTGAAATGTGTATTAGAGCATCTGAGCATCAGAGGGACAGCTTGATTTCACTCATGGATGTTTCATCAACTGCTTCCAGCATTTCCTTAGCAGCAGGGTGCCCAGCAGCTTATGGATGTGCTATAAATCATGATTTAATCTTATGGAATGGATCGCCAAGTTCTTTTTTCCACTCTTCCTTTTCCGTTGTCCCCAGAGAGGAATTTGACTATTTCTGATGCAGTGTAACCATCCAATTGAAAGGCCAGGGTACACTTACATGATTTATAATAAAAGGAGCCACGCTTGAATGATTTCACGGTGCTGCATCACTGTGGTGACTGTGCTCAAAACAGAGAAAGAAAGTATACTCAGTAGCCATATCTAAAGAGATTATTTACTGGAATTCTTTGTATGTCAATACCTGATTAATGTGAGTTGGAAATAGGAAAAAGTTATGTGATGGCTGTTTGGTTTCTTTATTTGAAGTTGGAATATGCTGAAATAAGGTGCCATTGATGATTTAGACATGCAAGAGATGCATCAGTGATGTCTTCTGTAATTTTGTAGAAGGCAAATAAGAGAAAAGCATGATTATCTGTAAAGGGAAAAGGAATAAAGTGCTTACTGGTGATAAGACAAAAAGTAATGAGCTGAAATTTCTGTCAAGAGGAGGTCATATAGAAAATGCAAAAGACTTTCTAATGGTTTGTTAGTTAAGCATCTGAATAAAAGTGCTAGACTGTAAGTCTTTAAGAACATATTTTGAGAATATTATAGGGGCTGTTGTTGATTCTGATTCAGAGCAAGTGGGTGCACTTCATTATCCCTCAAGGTCCCATTCATCCCCGTTTTCACGGAACTATGAAACAGATTGTTAACTCCAGAGGACGCTAGGATAGCCTAGAAAAGAGAAAATTAAGAAAATAAAGACAAAAAGAGAAGAGAACTTTAGAAATTAAATTTAAAAAAAAAAACAAAACAAAAACAAAACAGCATTGGACTTAAGCAGCATAGGTAGGAAAATGCCTGTCTATCAAAACAATTCTAAATGTAGCTCAAAGAGAAAGACAATTTATCTGCTGAATAACCCTGCGCTGGTAGAAAGAGAAGTTAAAAAGCTGATTCTTCTCTAACCTTGAAAGTTCCAGAATCACAATTAAAAAAACATTATTTTTCTTAGTTTTCTCAAACCTTTCTCTAATAATCTGCCTTTTTATGGTAGTTCAGAACACGTCCAAGCTGTGGCAGCAGCTGTTTTGGAAGAAGCTGAGCCCAAGGCTCCATTTTCTATTACATGGTAGCTTCTGTTCTCTGCAGATCTCTGAATTTTATTAGTCATCCAGAACAAAGAGAGATGCCAAAGAAGATGGCCTGAGGAGGAGCTGCATTTGTCTTTTCTCAGTTGTAAAAGGCCCGTGAATGCACTAATAAATCTTCAGAATTTTAAGTCACTATATTATTCTTTTTTTTTTTTAACTTGGAGGAAACATTTCATCAAAATTTTACAATCAAGAGCAGCTCTTCTGTTTTGTCTTCTCCATACAATTGCCATCTGATCCATCTTCTGTCTTCAGAATCCATGAATCTATGGATACCATATCCAATGAAAGATACGATTTGGGATTTGAAAACAGAAGCTGGAGCTCTGTTGAGTCTGCATTTGCTGTGAGACTGTGTCATGCTGAACAAATGGAATAAATCAGACATAAAGACATCTACTACATAATGCAACATATGTTGACCTGTTTTGCATTCTACGAAGAGGCAAAATGATCCCAATGTGCTTTCCTCCCCACACTTCCCATACTTAGTGCACTTCCATTAATTTGGTTTTCTGCAGACTGAACCTATATCTATACTTTTTAAATCTGAGCTAATTAAAGTGGGTACAAGACAGTTTTAATATTAGCTTGAGTTATTGACTCTTAATGAATTCTTTATTTTAAATGATCCTATGAAATTTGATTATACTAAATGTATATACTTTTAAAAAATCTTCATCTTTAGGAAAAACAAGAATGACAGAACACAGCAAAATTTAGAATAGCTGTTTATGCAAATCCAGCTAGGAAAGCAAAACAAAGTGCTTTATCAGTTTGCTGTTTGCTGTGCCCTAATGCAGAGTTTGATATGGTCATTTAAATGTTTATATTTTCAAGCATTAGGAGCTTAAGTAGCTTTTAGCACATTTACTTAATGAGCACTGCAGATGCTCATTACTGAGCTTCGAATATAATTTTCTCCTGGGCTCTTTAAGTTGGCTGTGAAAGAGAAAATTTGTTCATTACAAGATTCAGTAGAAAACTGGTAAACTGTTGTGTGAGAAGTTATGAGAACCAGTTTCCTAGGGGTTTCTGTCAACATCCTTGTGATGCTGGCTAACAGCTTTCTCTCGTGTCTTCCCCCATATCCCTTATTAAGTTTCTTCTTGCTTTTTCCAGATTCCTTTCTGCTGTAGTCTCTACAGTTTCCCTGTCTTGTCTCCAGCACTGTGCAGTAATAAACACTCAACTTCTCACATCCTCACCATGATCCCTGCTGTGTTGCAGAGTTGCTCCTGTCTAGTTGCTGTCAGGAAGGAAGCAACGTGTTTTGGCTTGGTTCAGAGCAGTGCCAGCACTGATCTATGGTGTGGCCATGGTGTGGTCCCAGCCCCCAGTCTGGCTACCTCAACTCTGAGGGACCAGTGACTTCTCTCTTTTCCTCTGTCCTCTGATGGGGTCTCTTACCTCTGCCTGGGCAGTACTTTTCACATCACTTTGGGGAATGTCATTATCTTTAAGACTGCTTCTTCCTGTCAGATTTGATTCAAGTATGTCAGTGGCTTCAAATGATGCTGGCAGAGGGAACTGACAGACGGATGAACAGACTGTTGCCATAAACTTCACTGTCTAATGCCATAAACATGATTTTCCACAGAAACCATAGTAAGTCAATCTTCTGGCCAAAAAGCCTCAACCAACTAACAGCAACTCCTCAGCCTTAGTTTTGACGAAAACTCAGTTTCACAAAATGAATTGGCCTTGAGTATAAATTAAGAAAAATTACATCAGAGTTAATGAAACTGCCTTAAAAGTCTGGCCAGAGAGCATCAGAAATATGTGCAGTGTCAGATGTAAGCCTGGCTTTTCACTGCCAGGAACAAATAAAATACTAATCTAATGAGATTTCTTTTTTGTTCAAATTTTTAATGTTAAAAGGAGACTAAAACTTTTGGTTTTGTAATTGTTCTGTAACAGACTAAAAATTAAGGTGATTTGTAGAGACAGGCAAAAGAACAGGTCACTGATGTTACTGTGTGGTTATTCAAATACTTAAATACGTGAACTTTGTTTGGATCACAGTAAAACAATACAAATTTGTCAACCAAATACTATTCTGTATTGTTTGTCTTATAAAACTGGCTTCTCTGAAGGAGTTAGTGATTTTCCTTTTGCAAATGGTTTGTTTTCACTTCAATAATATATTCTGCCTGTGGATTGGATATACAACTGGAATATAATCTTTTTGATTTGCAATACAATTGCCTTTAAAATTAAAATTTAGCTTAAAATACCAAAATTTAAGTAACTAATTGCATTCAATTTCTTTTTCAGGAAGTTTTTTTATATTTTTCTTCAAATAAAAATATTAAGTGTTACTTTCAAAAATCATGCCTACTTCAGTGAAAGTAATTCCACCAAGGTGTATTGAATTATCCATGTGTATTTGGATAACTGAATATAGCATCTATACTCTTTCTGCTTATATTTGTAGGGGAGGGACCTGTACAAATATACAGGAAAAAAAACTGCTCTGCTTCCCCTATAGTGTTTGTATACTTCATATTTCCAACACAGCTGTGTTTTCATACTTTCCAGAGATGCCAGCAGAAAACAGTATAAAATGAGCAAACAGCAATATTTGGCAGTGAGGGCTCTGGGATGAGGTTTCAGTTCTGTGTCTCCTCAGCTGTGACACTGCTTTCTGCTACTCTGTGTTCTTCTCTTACTATTTGAGTCTGTATTATCTTTTTTTTCTTTCTAGTATAGAGGCTATTTCTTTGGGGGCATTGAAAGTTTTGGCCCCCCACCTAGTTGTTTCTGGAGGGGTAGCCTTGCTTTATAGTGAAAAAGTGAGGAATCAAAGCTAAAGAGGTCGAGGTGAAGCTTTAGATTATTTTATTTTCCCACAAGAACCTTCCATATTTCAGTCAGATATAAGCATCTAATTCCTCCATGATATCTGGATATTCCAGAATCTATAAGGAAGTCATGAAACTCTATAAAAGGAAAAATATAATACAATACTCTATTTATTTAATATGTGGCATTTGCCTTTTTTCCTTTTGATACAGTTTCCTTTGCAACTACCTCTCCATATGCAAAATCCATCTCACCCCAGCACCACTTGGATAGCTGTGATAGGTTGTAACTGAAGATCATTAGTACTTGATTCAAGAGCGCAAGTAATATTTGTGTTGGAAGTGTTTGACCAAAGTTTGAATTCAAGACTTCCAACCTATGGCTCACTATGTATACACAAAACCTCCATGCATTCTTTGGACCAAATTTGTTTGACTGCTGTTAGGTTAGAAGATAATTCTTAGAATGCACATCTGGTCTAGTTAAAATTTTAAATTCTTGTTGAAATTTTTTTAAAAATAAAACAATACAAGACATAAATTAAATAGCAAAAGAGGAAATGATATAAAAATCACAGCACTGAAGTGCTTGTAAAGAAATATTTTTCTTGCAACAACTTTCAAACAAACAAAATGCAATCCATTTTAAAAAAACAATCTTTAATTGCATGAGTGTTCTATCTGTAGCAATGTGCAAAAGCTAAACTACCTCTCACTGGTAGAAGACATGTCCTCTCTGTATTTTTCAGAAAATGTTCCAGTAGTTCAGGAATTGTTTTGTTTGTAAGTTAGGCTAGATAAGAAGGCTCCATTTTGTTTTCATAACATGCAGTGTTTTATTGTGCCTTTTTCTGATTGTCTTTTTTGATTAATTGCCTCTATTTTCTTCTTCAACGTGAGCCCATCATTTAAATATCCTTAGTCCACATGCACATAAATCACTGGAAGTCCTGGACTAGGACAGGAGCACTTATGTTTTTCAATTATTTTCCAGATTTAATGGCTGCTGTTAGTAGTCCACTGCAACTTGTCACACCAATATAATGCAATTTATGAGCTGTGGATAGGCCACTGCGCAAAAATAAACGTCATTGTATCTGTGTTTTGCCTCATAGGACATCAATATAATTAGATGTTGTTGCAGATAGATATTTTCTTTCAGACCTGGTTCATGATGACTACTGCACAGTTCTTAATTGCATGTAGTGAAATAATGGAAACCAGTAAGTACACGTAGGAGACCAGAGACAGAAATCTTAACAAGAAATCAAAACTAAGACAAAGCAAAAAAAAAAAAAATTGAAGCACATTTTAGTGACATTTCATTGCATAGGCTCAATGTCGACATTGACTGTGATATTTTCAGCTCTGACAGCAGCATCTTTAACATGCACTATCCCACACCGGGTTTTTTTGTACATTAGTTGCATATGTGTGATCCGACATCTCTGGAAAGCATGACATGGCATTTTCTTCTTAGACTGATGAGCCTGTAAATTGCAATGTTGTCAGAGTTGTGGACAAAAGATTTTACCTCTTTGTTTTGCAGTTAATGCACTGCCTTCACTGAACAGCATCACAGAGCCATACCCAAGTGAGGGCTTCCCAGAATTGCATGAGTACATAAATCTCCAAGGCCACTGACTCAGTCAGCTAAACAGTCAAATCAATTATGTGCCTCCGTGCTTGTAATGAGATTTTCGATAGTATCAGCTAAATATTAACCCTTGATGTCCTATTCTGGGTTGTTTGTGGTTTGGGTTTTTTTAATATTTGGGTAATTAGAATATTTTCTTTCCAGTTTTTCAGTCCCATTTTGGCTTTGAACTATAATGTAAACTCAGTATAATTATTGAATAGGTCTTGCTTGTATTAATTTTTTTTTTATTATTTTAATGTTAAGCTAAGAAAAATTTTAGATCATTCTTTGATTTAGTTTTCTTTCCAGATGCTGACAGTTACTTCTGTGGTTTTCAGCAGTAGGGGTTTCCTAAAATTCATATATAGGCTATATGCCCATATAAAATTATTAAGACAAACAATTCTTTCGTCCATTGGCCCTAGTTAACCATGTAGGACTCTACACATCCATTTGAAAAATGTCCAGTGGTCATTAAATACAGGAAGCTCATAAATGGCTGACCTATTGCATCCCAGCACCACTTTTGATTTTTTTCTGACTCCGTAGCATTACAAAGACAATGGGAAGATTGTGGATATATGCATAAAAGAATCTTACATCTAAGCACTTACAGCAAGCATTGGTTGACATAGGACTGGGGAAGGTACCATGAGTCCTAACATCTCTACTTATGAAGTAGATGTAGATCTACATCAGATATTTAACTGAAAGAAGAAAATCCAACTTAGATGCAGAAATGGGACAAAGCAGCTATTTATAAGGAAACAGTGTTTACACATCACTTTTTTTTTTTCCCCCCAAGTTTTTGCATCTGAACGCTGCACAGAATTTGAACTGTGTTTATCTACACTAATTTCTGGTAGTCTTGGGCAGTTTTCTCTGAATAAGAGTCATGAGTACACATGAGAGAAATGCAGAACACTCTAGCCTGGAATATGTATATTTACATAACTTCAGTTGTGACATGGTGTTTTTCATTGTAAAAACCAGAAATACACAGTTAACATAAGTTTTAAGGAGTTTTTTTATTGATTTGTATTTTAGAAATGATGGGATAGAGAGGAAGAAGTCTATTTTAGGGGTCCACAAGTAGAATATTTTATAAACTCTGCTTTGAGATCCAAGCAGAAAACTACAGGTTTGCCCTAGAAAATTTTCAAAAACTATCCTCATTGTCCAGGGACTGTAATGAGAGAGGATACAGCCATTTCCCAAGGAGTATAACAAAATTTGCATTAATAACAAAGGCATGTAGAAGATATTCAGGCTTGATTCCTGGTAATAGGTGTCTGAAGTCAGGCAACATGAGTCAGGATGGAGACAAAACTCTTCATCGGAATACAATTTGAGATATTGCAATTCTGTGATGAGTTGCTTTGAGATTTACTGTTTTCAGCTTTATAGGATGGTTGCATTGCATTTGTATTCAGAACTGTTAAACTGCCAAATTAGATCCTGCATGATGATGGCCAGGTAGAGACATATACATCATCATGATATC
Organism: Colius striatus; assembly: GCF_028858725.1. Taxonomy (NCBI): domain Eukaryota; kingdom Metazoa; phylum Chordata; class Aves; order Coliiformes; family Coliidae; genus Colius; species Colius striatus. Next base: position 50,006,248 of record NC_084790.1, on the reverse strand, counting down.
TTAGCAAAGTGCATTTCTATTATTTCACCCTAGTTTGAGAATGGAAAGTTCTAAATGGCTAAAGTTATAAAAAGAGAAGTAAAGGACTGAAAGGTTGTCTTCTCTCCTTAGCAGTGACATTGTTTGGTCTTTTCTTGAAAGCGGAACACTTTGCTCTTAGCTCATATTTTCATGAAGTAGCAATGAGTAGTTGGAATCAGGGGATGAATCTCGGACAAGCTCACAATGCTCTGTGTGATGGTCCCACATCATCTGGGCACTTCTCCAGGGCCAAGCAGGTTCTTGGGAGAACCCCATTTCTCATAGGAATGAACCACAAGTATCTCTAAAAAACATGTAGGGAGTTCTCTACAAATTTGATATTTGTCCTTTTCCTCTCCCTTTATGGGATGATGAGTCAACATTTCATGTTGATGCCTTTCATTATGCATTTGAACAGTAAAATCTTCTCTCAAACTCTGTATATTTTAGTTGGACTAGATGATCTTTCGAGGTCCCTTCCAAACCTTAAGATTCTGTGATTGTGTGTGTTTTTTCTTTTATTTTCGTGCTTCTTCAGTGTTACTGAGATCTTCCAGCACAGAGTTAAGGTTTAACCAATGCAAGTATTACTGCTAAACAGTAAGCTGTTCCTATTTTTTCTATGATTCTGTGATATAAATACACAGAGAAGTACAATAAAACACTTCAGATTGCCAAAAACTCACTGTGTAATTGGATGATGTTAAGGAGAGTGAGGGTTGGAGACAATTTAAAAACAAACATGTATATCTCTATGTAGGACTGATAACTCAAAAAAGAATCCATCTCCTGACAGCTGGTGCTCTTCAAAGTAGAATGTTAATTGGAAAGTGCACTTACCCAAGATTTTTTTTTTCTTTTTCATTTTATTTTTGTATATATGGATGATCTTCAAAAATTGTTTCAGGGTTACTTACTACTAGTAAAAAAGTGATTTGCCCACCTCTGTGAAGTGCAGAGGAATCATCTTGTTATTATACCTTTCTCAGTCATATAGTGATTGGAGAAGAGGCAAAACCAATTTTTAAAATGCCATAAGCTCCCTCTTGTATAAACTCTTCTACTGTTTTGCCACTGCTTGTTAGAACTACTGCACCTTTGGAATAGTCCACTGAAGGGGAGAAGATGGGGTGATTATGTAGAAAACGCATAATGGTCAGATTCATTTGTGAGTCCTCTCTCTCTGGTTCTGTAAAGCTTCTCTTATGCGCAGTAAGGCTTCATAAAATGTGAACTGTTAGTGAGTCATTTTGCCTTAAGTCATGTCTCTCTAGCTGGTCCGGTATCTTGACATGTGAGTACAGCTTCCTTTGTTCAAGTCAGGATACAGACATGCTGTTCTCATTAGGCTCAGTACTGACAACAACCTGTTTCAAGTCCTTATAGGTGTTCATGTTTAGCTAAGAAGGCAAGTAAGATCCTCATCTCCTATTCATAAATAGACCACTAATTAAACATCCTTTGCCACCTGATCAGACAGATGACATGACCAGGCTGTTGGGTTCCTGCAGTTCTCTTACTGGGAGCAGCTGCTTTAATTCTCTTATATGAGTACATTTGTACACCTCTTTTGCCATTTTAAATATTCATTTCTTGCTCGTATTGGCTGCCGTAACAGTACAGTATCTTTACTTTAGAGTCAAATGAAAGTCAGATTTCAGATAGAATGTTGCAGTCCACACATACAATGACCTATAAGCTTACCTTGTCTTTTTTTCCTCCAGCATTACCAGGTATCCTGATTTCAAACTACTTTTAATGGTTTTTCTATCAGACCTGCCACAGATACATTAGAATCTAGTGGACAAAGGTATGGTTAAGTGAAAGGCTGACGTATCATTACTAAACCTCCAATTTTGGGCACATATCCTACGATATTGTCATGGTTTAGCAAGGAGCTGTTTTTACTTGGTAATGGGGGGAGGGGGTTGCAGCACAGACCCCGTAAAGAGCTCTTGGATTCTCCCCCAGCTCCTGAGTTCAGACCCACTTCCAACCTGGCTGGGCCAATCTGGCGCCTCTGTGATCACTATTTAGGGGTGGGAATTTGAAGTACTGGCAGGAGATGTAAGAGTGATACAAGATGGAGGCGACCACATGGACCCCACAGTCAGAGAAAGAGGAAGGAAGGAGGAGCACCAGATCAAAGACCCCTCTGCAAGCCGTGGTGAGAATGCAGACTGTGCCCCTGCAACCCATGCAGGGCCATGGCAGGACTGAGAGCCAACAGCAACTCCGAGTGAGTGCACCCGGACAGGTGAGACTGTGAGGAGGCGGCCATGGCCCAGGCCGTGCTGGAGAGCCTGCACGCCGCAGAGCAGCCCCACACGAGAGGCAGAGAGGAGCTGCAGCCTTTGGGATAAATGCACGTCAGAGCAGCCCGTGCAGGGCTGCCGTGTGTGTGAGGTACCCCATGGACTTGCAGGGAGGACTGGTGCAGAGCCCACCTGCCCTGAGGAGAGACAAACGGCAGAAACTAACTGACTGAAACACCCACTCCCTGTCCCCCTGGGCTGTTCAGGGAGGGAGGAGGTAAAAACACCAGGATCAGGACTCTGAGCCTGGAAAGAGGGGAGGAGTGAGGAGAAGATGGTCTTAAAGGGCTGAGTGAGACTCTTCATGGTTGTATCACTATGTTTTGTTTTATTTGGGTTATGTTTTGGGGTTTTATGGTTATGTCTTAGTTGGTATTGCATTAAATTATTTTCTGTTTTCTTCCCCAAGCCGAGTAGCCTGGTCTGTTTTGTCCTGAACCTTAAGCGGCAATTAAGCTCTCTCTGCCCTTTGGCAATCCGCAGGTCTTCAGTACTTGAGGCTAATTGTGGTCTTTTATTCCCTGATGGGCCTAAACCAGGACAGGTATTATTGTCTGAAGTATGGAAATATATTAACTTTCTCCTCAATAAAAAGTAAAACTAGGCAGTATTCCAGCAGGTATTAGAAACATTTAAAAATTGGATTATTGATATTGCCATTCAGAGGCACTACAGATGTAGACCTCACCTGGGCTACAGTGCCATGGACTGGATAGAGTTTTGTCTGACGGCATTAGAGAGCAAATTCTTTTCAAAGTGAGGTTGATCTTGCTTGCAACTGTCCTAGGACTTGTGTGAATGGCAGATAATGTTCCCAATGTGATAAAAGACTTGAAAATCTCAGGTCTCCAGATGAAGATAAATGCAGGCATGGGGAAGTGATGTGTGTCAGTGGTTGACAACCGCTTTCACTGGGATAGAGGAAGTATGTCTATTGAAAATGCAGCGTTCCTTTAAGTCACAGTTTTAAGTGTCAGCAGACCAAATCTGAGTTCATGATATTTGTAAAATGTATCTGTCTTCTTTCAATGAACTGTTGATCATCATTGCTCCCAGGGACTAAAACTTAGAGAATCAGGCAGATGCATTTGAGAGTTATAGTCTTCTACAGTCACCTTTGTTAAAATACTCCCGTCGTGTCCTGCCACACTTCAGTTATTTTGTCTCCAGACTCCTTATATAGAAATTACCAGTAACTGACTTGCTGAGCCAGTGGGTTTGTAGAGTATCTGACTACTAAGTTAAAAATATCACTGCCTTTCCTATGTGATAATAATCTGACCACAAGATAGATAACCATTTTGCTTTGTGCTGCTGGAATATCACGTTAATGGAATTACAGAATAATTCTGAAAGTGTTATTTCTGCTTTTGTTAGAAACTTTTTATTCAACTCAGTCTTGTAAAAACGTCTAACCGAGCTTCTCTAGATATTTAACCTACCTATTTTTTTTTTAATTTCATCATTTTTCTAATGATATTTTATCATTATTCTAACAAATGCCACTAAACTATATGAGCTCAAATCAATTTTTGATACAGCTTAGATTTCGGAAATACTCGACAAAGCAACGGTCAATAGAAGTCCTGCAGAATTAACTTACTATTTCAATAAGTGCGGCAACAGCGCCACAGCGTGGCAATTTTAAGCAATCACACGCCTTAGCTACCAGAAATTTTTCAAATTTAAACGACAAACAATTGAGGCTAGAAAGCTGAGTTCTGAGAAAAGCTTGTGTGATAAAACAGATGTAAGAGATACTGTAAGATTATAGTTATGATTTTTAAGAAGAATATGTCAAATCTATCAATTCCAATAAATTCTGTGTTTCTCTTCTGTCTCTAATTTTGAGGATATTCTTGCATTTCCTCCCCTTGATTTATCAAAAGACTTAAGTTTATGCAAATGTGACTTTTGACAATTTGTGAAACTGCCATGAATCTGTTTCCTCTGATTTCTACTGAATGAGTAACAAAAAATGTTACAAAGAATTGTTAGTCCTAACCATGCCATAAAATCCTTATACATGGTTAGGCTTTCATCCTTCACAGCAGTCTCTTAGAAAGATGTTTCACAAATTTATTAGTTTGCTAGTTAGAAACTTCACCCTTGTGATCCAGGATTTGTAGAGGGCTCTCATGTTCCCTTTCAATCTTCATTTTGGAAAGGTAAGCACATCTTCCTCTTTAGTCTTCTATCTAGTAACCTAGCCACTGTAGAGGACGATCTTTGTCTTTGACAATACCCACTGTTTATCAAATAATACACGTCTATAAAATTCAGTATAAGGTTTACAGTTTTACTTCTGTATTTATTTTCAGAAAAACTATGATAAAAATGTTCTTTTGTCTCCTATGCATCAAGGCCATGTTTATAATATCCTTTTAATTTATTAATATTGTGGAGCAGGTGAAATGCTGTGTTGAGAGGGACGATTTTGTTGACATTGAATTCAACATATAAATCAGTGATTAGGTATAGATTAGCATCTTGTACATTTTGGTTTTGCTCTACTGCGTGCTACAGTATTTCTGTAATCAGGAATTGTTATGTCTGTGATTCAATTGGTCTTTTCTTGCAGTCAGTAAAGAGGAAAGATGGCATTCAGCAGCTTCAGATTAGGTCATTGCAGGCTGCACATTGCTCTAGAGCACGTCATTCCCAAGATGCATTTGGGACAAGTGTTTTGCAATGTATAAAACACTGGGACTTGCTGCTGTCTTCAAGATTAATGACTCTTACATGTGGTGTATCCAGGGAGCAAGGGTGAAGTTTAGCTCTAGGTTGCTCTGCAGTGCCTGAATGCAACTGTGTAGAGCTTCTCTGATTTTGCTGTTGTGTCATAAATCAGAGGAGGAAGTAGCAAACTGAGTTACAGCCAAGAACACACTTCTGTTTGGTTTCAATTCTTACGTACAATATGAGTGAAAACTACTTTGTGATGTAAATTCAGAGCTACTCTAATGGCTCCAATTTCCAGATAAGCTCATGATCTTTGAAAATGAGATCTGTTAAACATAAGAGTAAATGTAAACTTGCTCTGCATTTAAAATAGATGTTCATTTTACTGACCTAGTACTGGTGCTGGAGAAGACATGAGACTAGCCTCAAAAAGTTACAGCTGGCTCTTTCTCTACCAGTTGCTTCTTATGATCCTGACATTCACTATTATCATTAATGATTATCATTAAATATGTTAAATCACAAGATAAATTGCAACATGTATTACCATACATGGAGAAATAGATGGAATAAGAGCAATAAATCCTATCATTGTTTCACTTGGCAGGTCCCTTAGATATTTTGAGGAGTGAAAAAGGTGTCTGCAGGTTGTCAGGATGACAGCAGGATAAACGAGGCACTCATTGCTTTTAATTAAGTGTACTATTTTTCGCTTACATTGATGATGTCTTAAAATGAATTATCACCAGCATTTTCTAGGACTAGCTACAGAGCACAAGATGTTGCTGTTGGTTTATAACAGGTATAAAACCAGGTTTCATTTACCATAGAAGTGCCTTTTGTGCAGCTCAATCTCATAAAATATAAACCAAAGCAGTGAAAGGCAGATGACCTAAATATACCACTGGCTCTGTGTATTTCTGGGACAGTGTCTAAAGACAACAAGAGCCAGTACATTGACTGTGCTGTTCTGTGCCACCTTTTCCATTGCACTAGCAGTTTCACAGCTGCCCATAAAGTAACGTCAGCTCACTGCTCTGATTGAAAATTAACCAAAACAGGAAAAAAAATTCAAGTTCCGTTTCAGGTGATTTTATACTGAAGTTTAAATTATAGAATTAAGAATATTACAATAATATAGAACAGGATGTGTACATAGTACCCAAAGCATAGGTATGATTTCTAATTGCCTCATTAGCTCACTGAAAATCTTTTCTTGTTTCCTTTGCTTCACAATTTAGGTGCAAACTTAAAATTGGAAGTTCTGTAAGATCAAAAGTTGACATTTTCTAAAAATCACTAGAGAAGTAAATTTTAATCACTTTTTAATTTTTCATCTTACATTTTCATTCCAAGTTCTATTTTGGAATGACATTTAATATTAAACATTAATTCTTTTTTGTTGGAAGGATGATATGTTTGTCTGAAGCTTTAATAAAAGGTAACGTGGCATTCCAGTATAATTTCCAACAGTATAATTGATTTTATCTCTGTCTTACTGAGGTAAAGATGGCAGGTCTAAGTGAGGCTGTAGAGCAAGCTGATACCATTTCAGAAACATGGAAAGTCTGTAAGTCTGCAGATCAAAATATTTTGCTGACCTGTTGATAAAAGGCAAAAATAAATCAGCTTTTGACTCTGTATTTCATACAGTTACATGTAAGTAATATGAAAACGGGGTTTTTTTTAAGAACGTTTTTATGATCCACAACATAGGATATTTACATTACAAAATACATTTAACAGATAAATGCTTCCTTTGAAGAACTATTTAATAGGCCATTTGGTGCCATGTTATACCAGTTATTTACCAACATCCAGACAGACTTAATTAACTATGTCTTTTGTCTTGAAAAATCAGTTAGCAAAGAAATAGATCAGATTAATGTGGCGTCAGTTCTTTCATTAGTCAGGATTCCATTTTCTTCCAATAACCTATTCTGATCTTTATCATTACCCTTATTTTCCACTCATATATTAATATGTTGACCTTGAAAATTTTACTTGGAAACTTCTGCTTTATTGAAGCCAGACTGAAAAGCCAGGTAGATAACCAAATAATAATTTTCTCATTCTCTAGAAAGATTCTTAGGTTTCTTACAGTTTTAGCATTTCAGTAGTCCAGTCATACCAATCAATGCGATGTTTTATTAAAAAGATGAGCTAACATCCCCACAGTTTCACCTACAGGTTTTCCAGTATTTCTTTTGTGTTCTTAATATATTTTAACAATGGTTTCTACAACATGTTATTAGTCAGCACTCTTATCTCAAGATCATTTTTTCAGACTAGGGGAGTTGTTTTCCTTTTGTTCGTTTTTCTCAGTCTCTTTATATAGTTAGAATTCCTCTCACTTACATCAGTGTTAAGATTATTCATCTCAGATAGAAGTTTAAATACTGAATATTTTTTCCTGTAAATCTAGTCAGGAGAGGATGAGTATCAGTTTACTTTCAGTGAAATTTATGAAGTGGGATGATGCTCTGGAGTAATATAAGCACTGTGAATGATTTGTTGCCCTGTATTACATTAGGAGAGTCTTGTTAAGAGTACTGAAATTAAGTTTTTGTAGAAAACAATAATAATAAGAAGAAGAAGGGCTCTAAAATTCCATTGTTTATTATCGGAGTGTGGTTTTTAATTCTTCTTTCTTCCAATATTCATAGAAAAATATTACTTTGTATATGTAATCTTCTGTATGGGGATTGGACTAGATGATCAATAAAGGTCCCTTCCAACCCTACCATTCTATGATTCTATGATTCTATGTCCCTATTTGGTTCACATCGTTACCTCCATGCAGATTTTGCTATGAGACTTAAAAGAGACTTTTTCATCTCTGTTTAAGGAAGATTCCTGCCCTGCATAATATGCCCATTTTCCATCACAATCAGTCACATGCAAGAGGCTGAAATTCGTGATGTAAGACTATTTGTGCAATCATATTTATGAAATCATCAGCATTTGTAGAAACAGAGAAGATTGATCAGTATTTAAATACAGGTATCATTTTGCATTTCCAAGAATTTACGGATTCCTATGTACAGTATTCATTATTTCTCTGTATTTTGTGAATGTCTGCTTTCATAGGTTGGAGTTTCAGCATGGGTTCTGCCTACCAGTTCCACAGCTGGCGAGTATTTGTGATCGTCTGTGCATTGCCCTGTGTTTCTTCCGTGGTAGCCCTCACCTTTATGCCAGAAAGCCCACGGTTCTTATTGGAGGTATAACATTCCAAACAGTTTTTAGATTCCAGTCAAAATTGTTTCTGTATTTTGGCTTCTATTTAGTTATTTCTGTGTTTATGCCTTTATATAACAGACATTAAGATTTTTCTGTGACTGTAGTGAATATCTTAACCCGTATGTGTGCTTCCTTTAAATGTTTTGATCAAATGTTTAGGTTGGAAAACATGATGAAGCTTGGATGATACTCAAGCAAATTCATGACACAAACATGCGAGCTCGTGGTCAGCCTGAGAAGGTCTTCACAGTGAGTACTGCTTTTAATCACTTAGCATACCAGTACATTTGCTAATTGTCAAGGTCTGGAGTGGCTAAGAAATCAATATTAGTACTCCATGTGACAAAGCCAATCGTTTGCACTCTAAATACCTAAATGTAAGAGCTGAATTCCTACTCAAGTTATGTATGCAACAGATATTAAGATATTAGCCTTTGGCCGTCGTATTCTTGAGCGTATGAACCGATAGTGTGATAATTTTCTCTGAGGTACCAAGATACTGAATAGACTCCATCTGCATTTTATTTCCTAAGTTTACTTTGCCCTTTATAAAATAATAGCAGGCACATTGAATTACAAATTAATTGGCTTTTATGTCTTTAAAGCTTTTGAAATTAATTTTTTTTACTGTTTTATCAAATAAATAATAATTTTCTAAAACTCGTTTTCACTTCTCTGAAATATGGATATAAGGATTTCAGACGTTTAATTTTCTCAAAATGTATTTGAAGCTCAGCTATATCTTGTTGACTTCAGGTCTAATGCTAAAGCAATATTCAAAGTATTGATTGGTTGGTTCTATTTAGAGGAGAAACTGAAGATGTGGGAGTTTTTAATGACAGCTTCTGTACTTATGAACAATATATACAAAAAATTTATCTTCCTGAATACAGTAGGACCAAACAGCGGATAACATTTTCTTGCTTTGAAGTCCAGTCTACCTTTCCAGCTTGTGCTATAATGTGGGAGTACTGATACTGTGCTCCCTCTCAGAGCTATGTATGGGATGCTTTTCATCTTCCAGAGGCTTTCTTATTACTTTAAAGCACATATAACTCAATTAAGAAATCCTCTTAAAGGTTCTGCATTTGCAGACAGTCCTGAGAAATAGCCATCTGACCATATATATTTATTCCATTGGGACTTGCAGTTTATTGACTTGGATGTAGTTTCTGCTGCCTCCATTTCATTTTTTCAACAAAGAAGTTCCTATATTTAGCCTGAAAGACATCTGATTCGGGCATCTATCATGCTAAATCCACACTTATTGGTACATTGATGACCTACCCTTAATCTCATCTAACCTAATAAATTATTTTCCAATTTCATTTACCAATAGAGGGATTTTCTTAACACTGTACAGCTAGTCACAGTGTGTGTAATTTCACAATTAGCTGTTGCTGATCTGCTTTTAGACAGAGCATGGCTGCCCCAGATCACTGCTGCTATTCATTGACTGATTGCAGAGTCAGCCATCACACAGACCCTGTTCCCCTGTGGTCTTGGTTTAGGCATAAGGAGGAAGAAATGTTCTGGGACAAAAGATGGGAAAAAGGATCAGCCACAGTCTCACATCAGTTTGACATAATCATAATCACATACTAAAGCAGCCATATAGAGGAAAACAAAGCACATGCTTGTCATTTTCAGTTCTTGTGATCTAACAAATCTTTCTCTCTACGGTTGTTAAAATGTGACACTGAACCATGTTGAACTCAGCACTTTATTTATGACTATTTTTGTGAATTGGTCAGGCATAAATAAGGTGTAAATAAGGAAAAAAGACCACTTTCTTGGGACTTTTGCCGGTTTCTGCCATTACCAGTGGGAAAACTCAAATCGAGATCTAGAGTTGTTGGAGGATTAGAAATACTGTACTGTATGTCAAGGTTACATTGATTTGAAATTTAATCATTGTCTTCTCACCAAACAATATCAGCACTTCATTTTACAAAACCCAGAAAGCAAATAACTTATGTATAATTTATTTAAGACATCCTTTTAGTCTCACTTTTAAAAAAATACAAGTTAGTTCTGGATATTGCGAATCTCAGTGGTTTATTTACAAGGCTTTCCTAAACCCCATGGCTTCATCTAGTAGCATTCTATGAATTGTACATTACTATTTGCCTCCAATTCAGGTCACTGCTTAAACCAGATACACTTTGATAGTATGCTTTCTAACTCTACAGCTGATGTAACATTTTCCTCATTATTGTTATTATTTTAGTGGTTTCATTTTATATGTTTTCCTAATTATATCAATGTTATTTTTTCCTATATTTTTTCCTATAATGTTTATTCTTTGAGGATTTATTTTATTGAGGATTTTATTTTCAAACCTTTAAAACAGAGAACGCATCATCTGATGAACAGTTGGATTTTGAATTAGAAACTCCAGATGGGTGTATTCTAGTTACTGACTGTGGATATGATGGCTCTTAATGCTTTTAAAAATATCTCAGCGGAATGACACGAACAGAAATTGTAGGAAGTTCTTCTGTTATGTGACTGGCCATGTGACTGTCCAAGCCAAACATTTATCTACATGCTTAATTACTTTCTTGGATCCTTAAAATATGTTGAATCTGTTTGTTTAAACATTTAAGTAAAGAAAAAAAAATCTATATGTGCTTAAAATCAAAATTCTCTCCACTCTTTCATTGACGTGTATTAATTGATCTTTTTTTCTGCAAACATTTTCCTTTGCAACGTGTCTTGATTTGGCACATAATTGCATATTTCTAGACTTTGCCTTTAAACACAAGTTCCATTTGCATTAAAATAGGGGTTTTTTGTTGTTTTTTCTTTCATTCTTCATATACTGACAGCTGAATTTGCATGGTCCAGATGGACCGTTGTTGTGATTCAATAGGACTTTTCTTATGTTAAAGAACTATCAAGGCCAGGGTCTTTTTATCTCCAGTCACATAACAGTGATCCTAGGATACATACATGTTTCCCCCAGCCTCCATAGTTCCAAGGGGGTCACATGGACAGAACATGAAAAGGCTGCCCCTGATCCTACTAGACTGGTACTAGATTATGCAGGGTGATTCAAAAGGCATAGCCTTTCTATCTGGAGCTGTGGCATGTGAGAATGTATGTATGTAGGAGGTATGAAGTGTTCTTGGAGGGCTCAACACAATCTTTTGTATAGTATGTTTCATAAAAGTGGTGTAAGAAAAGCTTAAAATCAATGCAGTGATTCAGACAGGAAGATTACTGTTGGAAGAAGCATGAGGATGGGCATAGGCTTTTGATACAGTCATGTTTTGGCAAGATAGTGAGCTGCAGTATTTCAGAAATATGGGTGGTTATAGCCAAAACCTCTTAGTGGGCTTTTGTTTGTCTTCACAGGATGAGACTGATTGTGCATCTTAAATGTGCACATCTGTAAACACAGTGGGCTGAAAACTATTTGCCATTAATACTGCTATTCCTTGATGTTTGTAATCCACCATGGTACATCTGTGGGTGTCCTCACTTTTAAGGAGAAACACAAGCTGTTGCTACCTTCAGGAACCTCAGCCAAACATTGAACACTCAGTCTCTTGCTCTCACACTCCTTATATGTTAGTTCTTTCCCCCATTTTATTTATTTTCTTTCCATTCTCTATTTGTCTTCTTTTAAAATATACTGTGAATGAATACACTGATATCACTGACACCAGAGTGGAAGTCAAAATCAAAACCATACAATGGTTCAAGTTTGTGGCGTCCTGTGTCTGGGAAGATTATATAACACTTTCTTGTTCTGCTACACAGGAGAGTACAAGCAGTGAAAACTGTAATTGTAGGCAACATCACATTCTCTGTTATTGGTAACTGTGTTTTCCCCTCACGTCTGCTTATCTCATTTTACTTCAGATCAAGTAGAGGAGATTAAGGTTTGAGATTATTTCATCTAACTTTTCTCGCTCCATTAGAAAAGGTAGTTAATGTAAACATTCAAAAAACAAAGACAATTCCCTATCTAACACTGCAGGAAATGAGAACAAGGCAAATGTTATTCAATTATTAATTCTTGACATTTCAAATACTTCTATTTTTATTACCGTGTCTTTAATCAATAGACTTTCAACAATGTTCTCATACCAAGTCAGAAACAACTTGATAGCATACTCTGTATATGGTTAACTCAGAGCTTCATCTTTTATCCTTTTTGATGTTAGGGGTATGTACAGCAACACTCTAGAAGAACCCATCAGTAACAGCTTGTTTCAGTCAGAGGAAATTGATTTCCTGCATGCTTTGAAAGAATAGCTTTTCCAGTATGGTTGCATCTGTAATGAACTTTGTCATTATAGAGTGCTACTATTCCTTTAGTTTCAAAAGCGTTTTTACTGTAGACACAGGTTTGATATCTGCTTGGTTTTGGTTCATGGGATTTATTAAAACCTTCCATTACTCCTCAACAGGCAGTTAATGATTCAAGAAAATGCAAATATTTGCTTCTGTTTTTATTTCTAGGTTAACAGAATCAAAACTCCAAAGCAGATAGACGAGCTCATAGAAATAGAGATTGATACAGGAACTTGGTACAGGAGATGTCTTGTTAGAATTCGCACAGAGCTATATGGTGTAAGTAAACATCTCTGTTCATTCTGTAATCACTTTTCTTCTTCTTGATTAACCTTCAGAAATGGGATGGATTGCTTGAGCTCATGCTCATTATAGCTGCAATGCTACATTTTCCATGCATCTGGGAGATTCAGAAACTCGTGTAAGGCTCTGTTCTCAGCTCTGTTCTCATGATCCAGAAGAGGTGCAGGTGAATCTCAGAGGTTGGTCCCAGCTTCTGAGGATTTAAATGCTTAGTTGGTCTTCACACAGGTGGTGGCTAATAGTTCAAAACCACCATTTTCCCAAGCACCACAATATAATATGTACTAGGAATGCATATCAATATATATCCTTGGAAAGAAGTGACACGTGAAAAATTATTAGCAGGAGCTTGGGGCAGCCAAGTGGATAAATTGTGACAATAAATGTCAATAAAACCTTTGTAAGGCATCTTATCTGTGTGTTTTTTTATGCATGTCAGATGTTTTACCAGAAAACTACATCAGGGCTACTTCAGAGCGTTTAATACAAGCTCACCGGGACTATTCTTTGTATACTTTTTTACTTTTTTGCAAATCCAAATCAGTGCATTATCTTTGAACTTTGTCGTGACAACTGAGGAAAGTCTCATTCATTAAACAAAACAAAACAATTCAGAAAATAGCCTTTCCCAGCTGTTAAAAATCTGTCATCCCAAAGCTCTCCAGCACTATGATTAACTGTTGTAAACAAAGGTTTGTTGCAAAATTGCTTTGTTGGATAAATGTAATTTTCCCTAAGAAAAAAAAAATCCAGACAGTGTCTACTTTTATAGTTATTTGTCAGAAAATGGAGTAGTTGAAGATCAAAATGTTATGATTTGGCCTTGTTACTAAACCAGTTTTAAAGAAGTTGCAGCTTGGTTGTCTCACATCCATATTATCTCACTGAACTTGCTCCTGGGCCAGAGCACTTTCCTTGTTGCATGGTGTGTGCTGAAACCACCTAGGACAGACTACTACTTTTCTCCGAAAGGAGATAATCTTGCAATGAGAGAATGAACACCATTCTCAGTCAACTCTGCTCTAGTATCTCTGACCTAGGGCTAGTTACAGCTTTTCCTCACGTGGTTAAAGTACCAATTTCTAGCAGTGGAAGGTTATGATAAATAAAACTCTGACTGTGTTCCTGTTCAGTTCTAGGATATAGTTTGCCTACACTTAAAACAGTGTAATAGTGGAAAGTGAGAAGAAAACGAATCTCATAAGCTCTCTGATTTATTTGAGATAGTAAAATGAAGCTACTTAGAGATTAGGAAAATTTGAGGTGATCAAAACAGAGGTGAATCAACACACACATACACCACATAGGTGTATAAAAAAATTGGTATGAGCCGGCAATGTCCATTTGCAGCCCAGAAAGCCAACCATAACCTAAGCTGCACCAAAAGCAGCACGGGCAACGGGTTTAGGGAGAGTTCTGTCCCTCTACTCTGCTCTGGTGAGACCCCATCTGTAGTGCTGTGTCCAGCTATGGGGTCCTCATCACAGGAAAGACATGGACCTTCTGGAGCAAGTCCGCAGAGAAGGACCACAAAAATGATCAGAGGACTGGAGCACCAGTCCTGTGAGGGAAGGCTGAAAGAGTTGTGGCTGTTCAGCCTGGAGAAGAGAAGGCTGTGGGATATCTTATCGCAGCCTTTCAGTACTGAAAGGGAGATTATAAAAGATGGAAGGAGAATTTTTACCAAGGCCTTCAGAGACAGGAGAAGGGGTAACGATTTTAAACTGAAAGAGGATAGATTTAGATTGGACATTTGGAACGATTTTTTTGCAATGAGAGTGGTGAGTCATTGGAGATGTTGTGGATGCCCCAATACCTCAAAATGTTCAAGGTCAAATCAGCTGGAACTTTGAGCAACCTGATCTAGTGGAAGATGTCCCTGCCCATCACAGGGGGACTGGATTAGATTCTGTGATTGTGCAAAAGGAAGCCAGGAAGTCACAGAACACGGACAACCTAGCTAAAGCTGGAGATTAACATATTTGTATGACAAGCACAGCTATGACCAGTACCAGAAACCTGATCTGCTCTCTGTAATATCTTGAGGAAGCAAGCAAATCATAATCAAAAAGCTGCTATGACTTAACAAAATTGTTAAAAGTAACATTTAACATAAATGTATTTCCTAATAATTTACAGATTTGGTTGACGTTTATGAGGTGCTTCAACTACCCAGTGAAGGATAATACGATCAAACTTACAGCTGTGTGGTTCACCTTATCTTTTGGGTAAGAGTGGTTGAGATCATAAACCATTTTTTATAGGCTTGATAGAAAAATCATCTGCATGCAGATTTCTATAACTATGATTATCCTTTTCATTTGTAAAGGTTTTATTCATTATTGTTCCACAAAATATTGTATTTATCAGATAATCGATTCTTGCCTGTGAGTCTGATTCATCAAGGATATCTGCTTCAGTAAACTGGCATCTTCTGGTTTCTGCATCTTTCCGTATTTTTATCACAATGGAGCTCCATCACATAAGCAGCCAAAGGAGCTGCTTGTCCTGATTTTTCCCAGATTTCCAAACAGTTGAGATTGGTGACTGAGGTTTTTCTGTTTCTCACAGCTACTACGGGTTATCTGTCTGGTTTCCTGATGTCATTAAACATCTCCAGTCAGACGAGTATGCGTCCCGAGTGAAACATTTCCACAATGAGGAGGTTTCACATTTTGTCTTCAACTTCACACTAGAAAATCAGATTCACAGCAATGGAGAGTACATCAATGACAGGTTCAGAGATTTCCTAATATCCTGACTTGGCTGGAGTGAACAAATTTGTGTTTTAAAGCATGTCCTAATAATCTAATGTTGTTCTCCATTAGCTAATGAGAGATGGGTTTGTTGCTTTTTAATGGGAATTTATGTCTGTTATTGATTTCTTATATCTTATTACAGCCTTTCAATACTGAAAGGGAGATTATAAAAAGATGGAGGGAGACTTTTTACCAAGGCCTTTGGAGACAGGAGAAGGGATAACTTTTAAACTGAAAGGATAGATTTAGATTGGATGTTCGGAACAATTTTTTTGCAATCACAGTGGTGAGACTCCCCACAGAGCCTGGAGAGAAGTAGACCTGTACATGCTGGGGTAGTTCCTGTGTGAGGATCCCCCATGTAAACCCAGCTTCGTTTGTCATTCTGAAAAATGGACCTAAAAGACCAAGTTAATGATTCTTCCTTTTACAGTGGGATTCAAAGGTTTTCAGATCCAACACATGTGGCATTTTGTAGGGGACTGGGGAAGGGCATACTTTCATCTCTGTTTCTGGTTCTTTTCTTATGTTGATGAAAGACATTTCTGTCAAAATGCTGAACATTGAGAGGTTAGGATCTTATCAAACAAAAATAAAAGCTAAACATTACTGTAAATCATTGAAAAGTATGAACAGCTCAGAAATGGGAAACGATGTGTTGGCAATGCTTTTTTTTTTTTTTTATAGGAATCGAAACATATTAAGGGTCTATCTGGACTTCACAGATAACTAGATAACTTAGGGGAAAATTAAACACAGATGGTTTAGCTATCTGATTTCTCTTACGAAATATACAGGTCAACCATGTGAATGATTTCCTGGAAGTCACAGTGCTAAAATCTATGTTTAAGTGAATAAAACTGTTAGTAATATGAGGCATTTAAAAATATTTTTATATGAACTTGTGTTTTGACAGAATCAAAGGTGTAAACATTGCAACCAAAAAAGAGCCACCATCTCATAACTTCCCAGCTCTGCTTCTTTCCAGGACATAGATGTTCTTCTAAAAACAAAGAACCATTTGCTGTCAGCAACTGACAGTGCTCTGTCAACAGAGGTCTTATCAATTTGAAGGGAAAAATCTTGCAAAATACTAAATCTAGCATTAATCTGTTCTAAAACACTAATTTACCTTTTCATATGTGCAGATTTAATAGGCCTCTGAAGGTTATTTGAGATTCACAAAACATGTTCCACAGAAATTTGAAGACATTTTATATTCTTCCACAAAACATTTCAATACTCCACTCACCCTCAATCTCAATGTTTTGTTTAGTTTCTTTCTTAACTAGAAGGTCCATCAACACTTGACTTTTTACTTCATTGCAGTCCTGTTGGATTTTACTGCTAATCATCACAACAAGCAATTTTAATATAGTCACAACATGTTTCCTGTCCAAAGGTAAAAAGTGCAGCAGGAAAGTGTAGGACATACTCATTTGTGTTCCAACTGACCAATCTAATTGCTACATTTTCTTTTTTCTTCTCTGGAATTAGGCTGTAATTAAAAATGGAAAGTGCTATATGAAAAATAACGTTCTGTGTTTCTGTGTGACTTGACACTTAACGCCAGCCTGATTTTAATAAGTCTGTCACAAGTGTGAAATTATATAGTAACTAAAACTGAAAACACCATTCTTCTGACCAATACACAAAGAAAATTCATTAGCTAGTAGTACTTTTCCTATGATAAACACAATTTGCTTTTGCGCTACTTTCTGATAAAGATATGATTCCAACTCTCTAAAGGTCCTTTCCAACCCCTACCATTCTATGATTAGTGAGACAGTTTAATTCCTGCTATGTGGTAGGAAGCGTATTTTGCATGTTCCTATTGCTACTATTAGTCTTCTAATAAGAAACGCCTATCTAGTCACACCATATTAAATCAGAGCAGAGAGAGGTCTGTGTTCAGAAAGCTTTGCTATTGTAACAGTTCTTGCTCTCATGTAACAAAGCACTGCTTTGTTGACAAGCAAAGTCTTGGTCCATTTGAGTGAAGTCTACCAGCAAAACTGCTGGTTTTGTATTTGTAGCTCTTTTCAAATCTTCATGTGAAGTAAAAGGCATCACAAAAATGATGATGTGTTTCTACATCTGTCTTTTTTTTTTGTTAGCATGATGTCATTTGTTAGAATTATTCTAAAAAAAGGCTTAGAGCATTATATTACTCTGGTAACATTGAGGTAAAAGTTACTGCTAATAATGCACTTCATCATTGACTTTTTCTGTGAATTACTTGATTCACAGTCATGATCAAACACCTAGCAGTTAAATGAGAGTCAGTAGGAAGGAGGATGATCAGAAAGAAGAAAAGGTACTGAGAGTTTGATTATACTTGTTTTATGTACACAATAATTACAATTGCATCTACAGACACAGGAGTAACAAATATAGACTTCCAGTCAGGTATCTGGCTGTATAACTGGCAACGTAATCGTCTCCTAGTTTCCGACTATAATTTTAAATTACAAGTAACAGTAATTTCATACCTCTGTTCCATGTGTTCCATGAGTATGTTGGCATTTGTTTTGGTTGATAATTAAGGATAAGAAATAACATAAATGTTATAAAAGTCATTGTATAACCTGTTGTAGCTGGTAGCTAAGTGGAGCAATGTGTCTCATTAATGCTTTTTTTTTTCTGAACAATAATATTCTAGAATCAGCTAATCATTAATTATTATCTCCAGAATGCTTTTAAGGAATACTTGTTACTGTAGTTGCCATTTTTTTAGACTTGTATAGCAAAATCAGCTTGACTTGCTTTGCTTTCTGACCTATGAAGATTAACTGATGGAAATTAATTTTTATTGGGCAGGTTTATTATGATGAAGTTTAAATCAGTAACCTTTGAAGATTCACTTTTTAAGAACTGTATGTTTGAAGACATCACTTCACTGAACACATATTTCAGGAACTGTACTTTTGTGAACACTACCTTCTATAATACAGGTATTATGAGAGAAAAAATCATTAAGATCTGATGTTCAGTAATGTTGTAACAGAAAAGTGAAAGGATCACACTCACACTAGAGATGCCACAGGCCTAATATTGGCACAGATAATAAACATCTCTTTGATTTAAAATATTTGTAAAGAGATTCAGTCTGGATAGGAGAAAATATATTTTATAGAATCATTTTGGTTAAAAAAAGACCTTTAAGATCATCAGGTCCAACCACTAACCTCACACTCTCAAGCCCAACACCAAACCATGTTGCTCAGCATCTCACCTACATATCTTTTAAATATCTCCAGGGATGGTGACAGTGCTTAACAACCTCTCAGTGAAAAAATTCTTCATAATCTCCAATCTAAACCTTCCCTGGCACAACTTGAGGTCATTTCCTCTTTTCTCATCATTCATTACTTGGGAGAAGAGACTGACACTTACCTCACTACAACCTCCTTTCAGGTCATAGAGAGTGATCATATCTCCTCTCAACCTCCTCCTCACGACTAAACATACCCAGCTCCCTCAGTGACTCCTCATAAGACTTGTGCTCCAGACCCTTCACCAGGTTCGTTGCCTGTCTCTGGACATGCTCCATATCCTTCTTGTAGTGATGGGCCCAAAAGTGAACGTAGTTTTCAAAGAGCAGCTTCACCAGCACCAAGTACAGAAGGGCAAACACTTCTTTGACCCTGCTGTCCACACTATTTCTGATACAAGCCAGGACACCATTGGCCTTCTTGGCTACCTGGGCACACTCTTTGCTTATATTCTGCCAACTGTTGGTTAACATCCCCCGGTTCCTTTTTTGCTCATCAGCTCTCCAGCCGTACATCCCTAAACCTGTAGTGTTACAGGAGTTGTTATGTGTGCAGGACACAGAACTTGGCCTTGTTGAGTCTAATCCAATTGGCCTTGTCCCATTGATCCAGCCTCTCCAGGTCCCTCTGAAGAGCCTTCCTGTCCTCAGGCAGGTCTATGCACCCACCCAGCTTTTTGTCATCTGCAGATTTATTGAAGGTTAACTTGAACCCCTCATCCAGATCATTGATAAAGATTTTAAATAGAACTGTCCCCAACACCGAGCCCTGGGGAACACCACTGGTGACCAACTGCCAACAGGATTTAACTCCATTCCCCAGCACTCTGTGGGCCCAGCCATCCAGCCAGTTTTCCAGTCTTGTTAGACTAGGTCCATCCAAGCCACAAGCAGCCAGTTTCTCCAGGAGGATGCTGTGGGAGACTGTGTTGAAGGCCTTAATGAAGCCCAGGAAGACCACATCTGCAACCTTTCCCTCATCCACCAAGCAGGTCACCTTGGAGTAGACGATGATCAAGTTAGTAAAACAGGACCTGCCCTTCATAAAGCTGTGTGGACCTGAATCCTTGGTTGTGCCTCAGGATAGCACTCAGGATGATCTGTTCCATAACCTTCCCTGGCACCGAGACCAGGCTGACAGGCCTGTAATTCCCTGGATACTCCTACAGTTCTTCTTGTAAATGGGTGTAACATTTGCTAACTTCCAGTCTGCAGAGACCTCCCCAGTTAGCCAAGACTGTTGGTAACATGGATAGTGGCTGTTAAGCGCTTCTACCAGCTCCCTTAGCAGCCTCTGGTGGATTCCATCCAGCCTCATAGGCTTGTGTGTTGAGGTAGGGCAGCAGATCACACATCATTTCCCTTTGGACTAAGAGGACCTAGTTAAGTCCCCTATCTCTGTCTTCTAGCTCAGAGGGACAGGTATCCAGAGAAGAGGTGATTCTGTTACTGCTTTGCTGGCAGGTTTGAATAGTGTGTTTTTACTTGGTCTAAATAGAACTGGTGAAATATTTTGTTCATTCTGCTGGCTGTGGCATGGAAGTCTGAGTTCAGGATTCAAAGTACTGAATCTTTAATCATTCCCACTCTTCTAAGTTTTGTAACAAAAACAGCAATGCATATCTTCATATGTTAAAACAGAGGACTCTTATTTTTTCAGTTTAATAAAACATTAACTGAGGATGGCCAACTAAGCTTGTTGGAAAGATGAGGCACTTCTTACTGCTTTCCTGTAATTCCAGGAATTGGTATAGTAATAGAATTGGGTTTGAGAGCAAGCAACACACAACTTTGAATGGAAGGAAGATATTTTTCATGCAGGGTTGTGAGACTTACAGGAGAACCAGAAAGACAGTGTAAGGAGATAGCTCTGAAAAGTATTGGAAGAAGAATGTCCTGAATGATTGCATGTAGTAACTCATCTCTGTTTGAGCTGAAGAACACAGAGCCTTCACAGAAATTAAGTTAATATGATTTCTGTAGGAACATTTTGCTTTGAAGTAAGGAAAACCAAACTGAACAGGTCAGCAGTCTCATTGGAAAGTCTATCTGGTGTAGAAGCAGAAGGTCTGATACTGAGCAAGGACAAGTGTAGAAATGGGCATATGCCCAGTGCTTTTTATGCAAGGTCAGCTGGTGCTCAAAGGCCTTAACCAAATACAGTCCAAGCAGACCTCAAATACAGTAATACAACTTGCCTTAGTTATAATTCCAGGCCTTAGTTACTCTTTTTTCATGAGCTTGGCATATTTTTCTATTAAGATTAAAAAGTATCAAAATTAACAGCAATAACTAGTTGTACTTTACCAAGCAGTAAAAGCTCCAAGTAGTCATTAAAGCCGCCACAGCTTAAAATGTTTTATCAAAAGCTACATGTGGAGTTGGCTGTTAGCTGAAATGTTTCTTTTTCTTCTTTCCACAGATCTTGAGCAATATAAATTTGTTGACAGCGAATTGATAAATTGCACATTTTTCCACATCAGGACAGGATGCCAGATTTCTTTTGATGATGACTACAGTGCCTACTGGATTTACTTTGTTAATTTCCTGGGAACTTTGGCAGTATTACCAGGGAATATTGTGTCTGCTCTCCTGATGGATAGAATTGGAAGGTTAACAATGCTAGGTAGGGGCTTAACTTTAAAACAGGGAAGAACCTAAAAGTCTCATGATAAAGTAACATATTCTCTTTTTAAAGAACTCGGTTCAGAAAGATGCAAAACATTCCTTCTGCAGATACATTATATAGCATTATAAATGCTGTTCTGTACCAGTTTTGCTATGCCACATTATCAATCATTGCTATTCTGTATTGATATTACAAGATCATTATTGAGGCATTTGGGATGAGATTTTGGAGAGTGCTGACCACTAACTCGTCTTTGTTTTGACTGAAAGGAAAGTGAGATGTGTACAGATGACCCTCAGCTAGTGGAACAGGTCTTTGGAAGAGTCAGCAGTCCTTTGCCTGTTTTGTGAAGTAATGCAGTTAAAGGATATTTCCTATGGTTTATCTGCAATGACAAATATGTTTTCAATTTACTTAAATAACTATGTGGTAGTTAATTGTGTTCATTCTCTAGGATAGTATCTCTATATTAAATTCCCATTCTATTCATACAATATATGAACAAGTTTCATGTAATTGCAGAAGATGATGATCAAGGAAGAATGGGTCTAGTTTGTCCCAGGCATATTGCTTTGGGAGTTCAGAGAGGGTTCCACCTTCAGACTTACTTAATGATATATCCTAATGTTTGAGGAGTTACAATTTTTCTCTATGAGCCCCTTAGAACTTTTTTCTATTTGACTGTTCGCATTTGCAGAACTAACTTAAATATATGGGTGCATTATTTAGCTACACTATGTGTGTAGAAACATTAGGCAAAACAGACAAAGAACATACTTCAAATACAACTCACTTTCATGTTCGTTTCACCTATCTCATACTTAGGTGGTTCCATGGTTCTCTCTGGCATCAGCTGTTTCTTCCTGTGGTTTGGCACCAGTGAATCCATGATGATAGGTATGCTGTGCCTCTACAATGGCCTCACCATCTCAGCGTGGAACTCACTAGATGTGATTACTGTGGAGCTGTATCCTACAGATAGAAGGTATGTACAGAGACACGTCCCCTAACCTCACCAACATTCTATGTATCAGCAGAAATGGTAAATAGAAATGGTTACGTGTTACATTTACCAAGGTAATGATGTTTTCATTCAGTGGGCTGAATGCATAGTTTATCTTATGAATAACAAGGATAAAAAAGATTTTTTTGAGCTATTGGAAATATATTTCACATCAAATACCACCTCATCAGGAAAATACCACAAATATGGTTTCACGTGAAGAAAGATCTAACGACTGCTCTCATTTAAAACACAGCTAAGGAGCAGTGTT
The DNA here is from genome assembly GCF_028858725.1 of Colius striatus. Taxonomy (NCBI): domain Eukaryota; kingdom Metazoa; phylum Chordata; class Aves; order Coliiformes; family Coliidae; genus Colius; species Colius striatus. The sequence goes on along the minus strand of NC_084790.1, from coordinate 49,983,443 downwards.
TCTGAAAACAGTAATGGCATATTTCTGCGTTTTCCCTAGTACAACTGACTATGAAGGCAATAGTTGGTCAAAACCAGTCATATAGCTGTATTTGTCAGTTGTCTGTGAAATCATGGTGATGATAATAAAAAATCACTGTCTGAAGCTGAACAGCCTCTTCTGGAAGAGACTGGCCTTGAACCATGCCGACATGTTAATCTGTCTGCTGTGTTTGTATGCAGGGTCACTAGTGTACATATTCAGCATTAGGGGACAGAAAATAACTTGCTTCCCAGAATTTTTATTCTGATATTATTTTAGACAGCTACAGTTTACCAGCCACTATTGCCTACCTCTGATGGTCCTGTCTTTTCTTCTAAGACTCTTCTGATCCTTACAGTCTGGCATGGCTTGCTACAGTTTGCAGGGAATTTCCAGTTTCTGTAATTAGCTGTAAGGCTGAACAGCCTTCCCAGACATAATACGTTGCATGAAGCTGCCTGATCTGTTTTTGCATTGGAGGTCCTTGATATTTAAGACAATGCCCACTTTCACATCGAGATTGCATCCAAAGTGAATCTGGTCTTGAAGCTGACTTTCATTTTCCCCTCAAAAGGCAATGTAGGCACCGCAACTTTGCTTATTCGATCATTATCTTAATATTCCAACATAAACTTTTTTCTTACTCCCAGTCAGTGAAATGACCACAAACTAGCAGCAAAGTGCAACTGGAGGTTGATCTGGAAGCAAAGCGTGTGAAGGGAGGCCAGTTCATGCTACCATACATCAGAGACCAGGTTGGGTGATCCTTCCTTCTCCTCCTGCACACCTTCTCTTGGAGATCAGCCAGCTGCCACACCACTGGGGCTTTGCCAATGTCATGCAGCCTAATCCAAAATGTGTTTCATAAATTGTACTCCAGGTTATTCAGGGATCATAGTGTCTTTTTGCCAGGTAGAAGTGTGGTGAGCAATTTGGAAATGTGCAGTGTATGTGATACATGGCACATGTTTCAGTTCCTTCTTCATCAGCTGCCCACAGGGCAGAATTAAAGTTGCTTCAAAATCTTAAAAGATTTGGATTCGGTATGCATTCACACTCATTTACCTATTTATATTTCCGTTTATTAATGCCCATGTTTGAAGTAATTAACTAGTTTTTTTCCTACCTTCTTGATGAGTGCTTGCAAATTTTATGGCATTTTAACATAGCTTTAGCTTGCATGTTTTGTATAAACTCTCAGTCGGTTTTCACAACTGCTAAAATAACAGCTGTTAGAGGCTGTATAGATTTCAAATGGTTCTCAAGTAGATGATGAAGCTGTGATAAATAATAAAAGTATGTTGCCAATGCTAGTCGTAGGCAGGCTTCTGTCTTCCAGATGACACACATGGCGGTAATGAATAACCTTTTGATTTTTAAAAATTTGTTTATGTTTACATCTGAATACATAAATTTTAAAGGAAGCTTATGATGACTAGCCATAAACAATCTGATTTCCAATAAACAAGTAAATTAACCCATGTCCACACTGTAAAGAATCTGTATTAACTCATCTTCTGTCTCATCTTTTGTCTTTTACCCTGTATTCTTAACGGCGTATGCTATTCCAGCCTAGTCATAGAGTCATAGACTCATAGAATGGCAGGGGTTGGAAGGGACCTTTAGAGATCACCTAGTCCAACCCCCCTGCAGAAGCAGGTTCACCTAGATCAGGTTGCATAGGAACATGTCCAGGCAGGTCTTGAAGACCTCCAAGGAAGGAGACTCCACACCCTCCCTGGGCAGCCTGTGCCAGGGCTCCGTCACCCTCACAGTGAAATAGTTTTTTCTTATATTTAAGTGGAACTTTTTGTGTTTCACCTTCATCCCATTACCCCTTGTCTTGTTGCTAGCTACTATAGAAAAGAGGGATGGCCCAACCTCCTGACACCCACCCTTTAGATATTTATAAATGTTAGTAAGATCTCTACTCAATCTCCTCTTCTCTGTGGTCGGTCATGACTCTCTTGATGGCCAAACCAAACTAATCATGGTCTTAAAACCTCTGCTCTGAGAGTTATTACATGTCTTGTGAATATTTTGTGTGCTCCTAGACTACTTTCCTTCTGTTTCATACACTTTCTGAATTTACCACATGTGTGGAACTAACAATCTCAGACCCTGAGTGTTTTAGAAGATTGAGCTGGAAGTGTAGCTTCATGCTCGGCACTTTAGCAATACAACCCTGAAGGTTTGAGCATGAGGTAAATGTGAGATGCATACTTAATGACTGTTTAGTTATCTTCAAGTGGCTTATTTGCATCCTATATGAATTCTGTGCCAGGGTTAGGGATCGTATCTGTTCTCCTGACATCATGCAACTAATGTAGCTATGAAATGTCATCTTGCAGTCTCCAGCCTTATTCACAGTGCACCTCCCAACTTCTGCAGCAGATGAAGAAAACCAGGTTTTCTCCCCTACATTTACGGTTTACCCTCAAGCTCTCTTTGTTCTGGGCATTGGCAAAGTAATGCAGAGAAGAAGTATTTTGTGATGAGGTAATTGTGGCTTGTATTGTAATGTGTGTGCCCAAGGGGCTTACAATAACATTGCACAGTTTCCTAGCTATGCCTGCAATGTAAATATGAACAGAAGAGAATTAAAATTCTCTGAAGATATGAGATTTAGGAGATTTTTTACAACTTTAAAATGCAATCGCTGCTTTTACATAAGTGGTAGATATCTTCTTGTGAACTAATTTGGGAAACACCAACTTGATAAGTCACGACCTTTGACAAGGAATGAATACAACAAATGACCCAAACCTAAACAGAAAGTGGAATAGAAATAGGTCATCTCCCACAGAGTAAATTAAGGTCAGAAAGCATCAGGTAACCGAAAATTCATCAGTTTTATTACACTGCCAGACATCTGGGTTTGAATCTTGGCCAGGAATATTTAAAATTCAAGGTGTGTTATAAAATGAAGTAAAAGGTAAAGGTTTACCTTTTCCTAATACTTTTCAAATAAGTTCAAAAGGTTTTGATCATAATTAAGAAATGTCATCTATCTTCAGTTCATTATATTTCTCTTTCTCTCTTTTTCTTGACACTTGAGAAATCCCAAAGTAATAAACACTGTTCACAGAGTACCTTAAGTCCAACTTCATATTGTTGTCAGAAAAAAGGTTTTCTATTCTTTTGGGTCATAACATGTAGTCGTTGACTTACAGGAGACTTCCTGATAGCTATTTTCTACTGCCATCCTGTGGATGCGGTTTGACAGCATATTGCTGAAATGTGATGCTGATGTTTTTAAGGCATAACATATTGAACCTTGTAGTGGTTTTACCTGGCCATGTTTTTCGGTAGCAGGGAGGCTACAGGGGTGGCTTCTTTAAACAAAAAGAGTTGCCAGAAGCTTTCCCTGTAGCTGGTTAAGGCCAGTCAATTTTAAGCCGGACCCTGCACCTGACCCAAGCCTGGCCAATTAGTGATGGAGGTAATGCCTCTGTGAATAACATATTTGAGAAGGAGAAGTTGTTGTGCAGTTGCAAAACTGCAGCAGCAACAGGGAGTGAGAATGTGAAAAACATCTCTGCAGACACCAAGGTCAGTGGAGAAGGAGGGGGAGGAGGGTGCTTAGGCACTGAAAAGACTCCCCTGTGATATGTGGTGAGGACCATGGTGAAGCAGGTTGTCCCCCTGCAGTCCATGGAGGACCACCAGGAAGCAGAGATCCACTCGCAGCCAGTGGAGGAGCCCACATTGGAGTGGGTAGGTGCCTGAAGGAGACTGTGACTCCATAAGAAGTTCATCCTGGAGCAAGTTCCTGGCAGGACCTGGGAGTCCATGGGGGAGGTGCCCACTCTGGAGCAGGTTTGCTGTCAGGACTTGTGATCCCATGAGGGACCCAGGCTGGAGCAGTCCATCCCTGAAGGACTGTTCTCCCAGTGGATGACCCACATTGGGGCAAGCTGTGAGGAGCTACCCCCGTGGGAGACCCCATGCTGGAGCAGTTTGTGTGAGCTGCAGCCCATGGGAAGGACCCACGCTGAAGAAGTTGTTGAGGGACTGTCCCCCATGGGAGGGACTCCACAGTGTAGCAGTGGGAAGAGTGAGGAGGCCTCCCTCTGAGAAGAAGTAGTGGCAAAGTCCATCTGTAACAAACTGATCGCAACCCCCATTCCCCATCCCCTGTGCCGCTGGAGGTGAAGGAAAGGGAGTCCTGGAAAGAGCAGAGGTGGGGGGAGGTGTTTTTAAGCTCATCTCCCTGTTCTTATTGTTTATTTAATAAATCAAACCTTTTTCTCCCTGAGTCTGTTTTGCCCATGATGCTGATTGCCGAGTGGTGTCTCTGTCCTTAACTCACAAGCTGTTATATTTCTCTCTCTCTCCTGTCCAGTTTAGGAGGGGGAGTGATTTTATGACTGAGTGGGCATCAGGGCTAAACCACCACAAACCTATGCAATGCCTTGGACAATATTCCAAGGCAGGAAGGCAAATTCCACTGTTCTACTTGTGGACTGAGTGCTATAATTGGCCAGGCTATGATATGCATCTTTGTGCTCATTTTTTAAAAGATCTTAAGATCTCTGGATGTTAGAAAACTGTCCATAGCAGATTCAGAAACTCTATTTTAAAGGCTTTTGTGTATTACCAAGACCCTCAAAAGTGATATTCAGGGTTTTTTGTAACTTGATGGACAGACCCAGTGCTGTCTCTGGTAAGGAGTTTGTCAAATATATGTGCTACTTAATTCAGTAGCATTCCACTGCAGGACAATGAAGTTTTTAGGTACTCTGACTATCAGCAGTGGAAAAGTGGGCTGTAAGTATTTTATATAGGAATATAAGCACCTGGTCTAAGAAGGACCATATGTGGCAACCAGGAAATAAGCTCTTTTAATCTAAAGGCTTGGATAATCCCTCTATTTTTAACTGTTTGGCCTCTTGCCATTTTTATGTGGGACTTGGGTGAAAGGAAGCTAAGCATTTTTCTTTGTCACAGATTTCCCAGCAACAGACCTAAAACATCGGGAGAATTCCTTTTCCCTGACATCCAGCTCTCTAACTCTTTTTATAACGCTTCTGTATTTTTCTCCTATTGGGACTAAAATACGTAATTTCTTTCTTTTTAAGACAATCCCAAATTGATTTACCATCATTATCTACCAAGGTGCCTGAAGGATTTAATTACATTCTCTAGATGGACAAGGGATTCTTGCTACCTAACTCCCTTAACCAATAAGTGCTCATGGAGTGATTCAAAGAGATATTTTTGTACCAGTGCTTCTCCTAATAACTGATCAACATAATGGAAATTAGCATATATAGCAATGGCCTTAATGCCTTTGGATTTTTTCACTTAATTCATTCATGATGTTGAGATGGCACAACACATATTTTTGATCATTTGCAGACTTTCTGTACACTCTACACTTACCTGAAATACTGCAGCAGAGACTGTACTAGTGCTGCAAGAGAAGATTATGCTTGTGTATGTGTGTATATTGCAGCATATTTATTGACTGGATATTTTTACTCCCCTAGATTCATCAGAAGTAGTTCTTAAGTCATGAATGAATACAGATTTTAGCTGATTTGAAACACAAACACAGTTCTAAGAAAAATGTTTAAAAATCAACGAGTCTCAATTTGTTACACCTAGAGCTCAACAGTTTGTGTAACTGTGGCTATTAGAACACAACAAATTCACATTCAAGTACAGTACGAAAATTGAAGGATATGAAGGCAGAAAGCTGGACAGCGATGATTCTTTTCACAACCTCAATGATGTGCATATTTTAGGGAAAAGAACATGCCTTAAAACTGCTTAAAGATTAAAAGATTGAACTTCTGCTGGGTTATTAATTTTCTATCATCGTGACAGCCAAGGGCAATAAAAATAGGCTCACTTTGTCTGACTCTTCTTTGTTTATAATATGATAACATCAATGGAATGAGACTAATAACAACTCCACACAATTGGAAAAATTTAGTAAGTCTATTTTACAAAGCAGAACTGGTTTTTTAGTGCCAACAAATTACCTTAATTTTGCTCAGATGTAAGAGATATCGTATTACAAAATCACTTTAAACCTTACTAAGTGTATAACCTGTAATAGATCTACAGCTCGATGGCAGCCTTGAATATGTTATCTGAAGAGCCCAGCACATGAAAAGAAATGGTCCAGATTGCTTAGAAAGTTGTATTCAGACCACTGTTATAACTAGTTTATATAAGTAAATAGCATCTGTGAAACAGCTTACCTTTGTAAGGCAGCATAAAACAACACTGAATATTAAGTAAAACATCCCCATCTGTTTTGTGCTATTACCTTTCCAAAGATTTCCTGTCTGTATCTATCCAATTTTTCTTTTGCTAAATCTATGTATTGTCTGGGGAGTTCTAGTATCTCTCTGAATGTGCTGAAGTTGTTGATGAGTGTCTGTTTTCTCTATGTGAACACTGATTTTTGTCTGTTACTTCTATTTGGGCCAAGCTTGGTTATACAATCAGCACTGGCAGCTGAAGAAATCATACTTGCATGTGCAGACACTGTTCACAACTAATCGCTATCCTAACTGTACAAATATTTTGTGTGTAAATGAAACTGAAATTAAAACAGTTCTGACTCTTTTACTTTCCCTATTCCCTTGACTTGTTCAGAATGCTTGCAATCTGTTGTTATCCTATCACATAAACTCGGCTGTGGCACCTTTACGCTCTTCCTGCCTGTTTGTGACAAAGTCTATTTTGCAATAGTGTTTCCTCTTTATGTTCCTCCTTCTTACCTACCCTCTCATTCACCCTAGAAGATGCGTCAGTCTGGAGCTTCTTCCCTCTCAGGAATTTCTCCTCATCCTGAGTCAGCTTCTTCCAGATAAACTGGGCTTTATCTGCCCTTATATTTTCTGTGGTAGAAATTTTATTTTCTTCTCATAAGATTTGAAAGATTACTCCAACAGAGTGTCTATTTACTGCTTCTTTCAGTGCATCTCTCATTCCTCTGTCGAATCAATACATCCAAAAGCTATCCTTAAATGGGCAAGCTTTAACTTGATCATTCCTCCTCTTATAATGGTATTTTCAAGACACTGCTGCAGATGTTTCACTATCAGAAAGCTTCACAAGCAAGATTTTCAAAGTTTCTTCATATGCTGCTTTCAGCCCCCACTGGCCTGCACCATCAAACAGCAGAGCATGTATCTTCCAAGATGGTTATCTCCAAGATGTGCATGTCTATCTTTTCTTGACACAAAGTATTAGCTAAAATATTGCATGTTCAATCAAATTACCAAAAAACCAAACAGGTAAGGCCTTTGAACACTCAGGAAGTGTATCTAAATCTCTTTGGCTTGTGTTTTCACAGTTTTTCTGGGTAATTTCTGCTCTGTGATTGCATTGAGAGCTGTCTTCTCCCTTTCTTTGGATGTCACTGAAACTTATTGTCATGAAATATCTGGATGGGTGCCGCTTCTCAAACTTCCTTCCCAGGAATTCAAACTACACCTGAGCAGGAGACTTCTTCCTTTCCCTCAATACCTTTGTACAATAACTAGGCCTTTTTTTAATTATTCCAACCATTAGCATTTCTGTTAATCCCTGCTGTTTATAGTCAGGGCTTTTTCCTTCTAATGGCAGTACTTAGTATTAACAAGAAAGAAATGTTTTGTTCTGAAAAGAATATCTGTCCTCCTGTTTTTTTTTATTTTACCCTAGTGCACACAGTGTGAGCTCCTCAGGATAGTCCTTTTCTCTTCTGAGAGATTTGTGAGATGCTAGAAATTATACTATTGAATATGTATTTTTGTTAGGATACTTTTTGTAGGACAAAGTAATTCTTGCAACTATGAGTCATACAGACACAGCAAAACGCAGTTTATTAAAATGATGGCCGTTTGCATAACACATCTATGCGTGGGTTACCAAGCATCTAAACCACTTAATACTGGTTGCTAAATTCACACCACTGCAATGCAAAAGCCCCTCTGAGCTGCCTGTGTCATACTTTCTGTTGGCAATCTACTTCCTTTCCCCTTTCTCCAAAGCTGCTCAGATATCTAATCTCCACCAAGCAGGGAATTTTGTGCCCTATTCTCTTTACCTCCAAGAAACAAACATTCATTATTATTGGAGGTCTCATTAGCCTTTTGAAAAAGTACTGGTTCAACATGTATACCACCAGTAAGAAGTCCATTTCTAATCAGCACCCAGAGATGATCATCCTTTTTTGTTCTGGTGACTCCTTCCCAAGTTCTGTTTTTCAAGCTGCATCACACCTCCTATCTCCCAATCCAGGGCTTCAAGTGTTACTGAATTGCTGTTTGCAAGTCATTTGTTGTACTGTAGAGGTGCAAATTTACCTATTCAGTCATTCATTTTACATTTTGATCTCTGAGGCATTAGAATGAATTTGCCTCCATGAAATGCTGCAGCAGCTGAGCTTTGATTTCTCGTTATAAAGACAAGCACAGAATCCTTGTTGATAAAAATTCTGTTTAAGGTGTCGGGGCTCTATTGATATACTCCCACTGAGTATTTGTGGCTTTACTTTTTCACCCCTTTTTAACTTTCTTCTGTTTTCTCTTTTAGGGCAACAGGCTTTGGCTTTTTGAATGCACTATGCAAAGCAGCAGCTGTTCTTGGAAACTTAATATTCGGTTCCCTTGTTGGTATCACCAAAGCAATCCCTATTCTCCTTGCTTCTACTGTTCTAGTATGTGGAGGTCTGGTAGGACTTCGGCTTCCTGACACAAGAACCCAGGTGTTGATGTAACTGGAAAAAGCCATTTACTATTTATTTCCTTCTTTGTACAAATGTCAACTCTCCTGACTGACAATGCAAAGGCTTCAGATTCTCAATGCTTAATAGAGTGCTTAGATGTCACAAATAAAATTTGAAAGATAATTTGGAGTGGCAGAGATTTAGAAACCTCTGTCTTAAAGTTTTAAATTTCACTTTTATTTGCTTGCATACACTGCTATTCCAAATCACTTAACTTCAAACTGCAAAGCTACCTCTTAAAACACTTTGGGTGATATGTCCAGTATAGGTGAAATCTATACTGGCAATTAGATATTTAAAATGCAAGCAGTCATATTAGTTTTTAAAAATATGCTAAATTTGGCCATGGCATTGTGAGCTTTTTTAACAGTGCAAAACATGCAGGTCAATTACTTAGCAGTATTGGTGCAGAGAATGTTAATGTATCAATGCACGCGGCATTAATCAGGGAACTCTACAGACCACATCAGGACTGAGAATATTGACCAGCTGTGCTTAGATGGTAAAAACTTGTGGCAGTGCCTGTTTCTTGTGAAACCTTTTTTGGGCTGATTCAGTCTAAAGTAAAGATTGCCAGTTACACCCTATATTTTCTGAGAAGACAATAGCTACTGCAGGGAGATGAAAAGGCCATATGGGTAAGTAGCAAAGAGAATAATGAAATAAACACTTTCCATTCTTTGCTCCTGATCTTCCAGAGGAGAAAAAGAAAAGTTTTCTTCTCTAATGTGGCTTCTGGAATATTTTTGCCATTTTAAAACAGTGCATTTGTCTTAACCTGGGAGCCAATCAATGTGAATATTTATGTTGTTATGAATAAAGGACAATCAGTCCAGTGAACTATATAAAAATCAAGATGCTTTCAGAATTTACAAATTTACATTTTTAATACGTTTTCCTTTGTCGTAGAACGGTTGTAAAAAAATTTGGCCACAGAATGCCACCTAGTAAACTTGATCAGGTCACACTTTAATATAGAGTATAACATAATTAAAACATCGCAAAAGATTTTTTAAAAAAATATAATATCAGAACAAAAGTAATTACTAAAAAAACACCTTTGTTATTTTCACAGTTTATACACCTCTTTGTATAACTGTTCTCTTGGCTGATTGGCTGATTTTTAGTAGTTCTGGAGGTATCTCACCATTTAAGACTTTCAAATGTCTGTCCGAAAAGCCACTAGGAAAGAAGCTGCGGCAAGGCTGCTGGGAGTGGTAGTATTTTTATTAGTGATGTGTTGTGGAGTAATTCTGCATTACACTGAAGAGTTCCCTACCAGTCCTACTGGTATGCAAAAGGCTATGAGATCTCTTTCACATGTTAACATTAAAAATGCAATAAATTTCTAAAATTAGCAGATAAAAAGGGCAGATCCTCTGATAGCAGAAACTGGCATTGCTTTCAGTAGAGCTAAGACAACTTGTATCAGCTGATGACTATCTGTAGGTCCAAGTTTCAAAGAACAAATTTGGTATAACACTTAAAGGAAAAAATTATCAGTATTTTTTCTAATTATGTCTAATAACATTTATTAGTTGATTGAACCATTATCAAAAAAATTAGGTTCACAGATAAGGTCATCTTGTAGCGAAATAGATTTTTTTTTAAAATTAGATTTTCTCACATATGTGAACTTAGCTTTAGGTAGTAATACCTGTCACTGCATTCTCTGTCAGTCATTGCCTTGGTCATACTGAAAGACATATGAAGATCATTCGTTATGAAGTTCACCATTTAATTTGCTGATCCTAGAAACTACATTTTTCAGTTACTTAGAAATGCCTGTGCTACACATTGTAGAACCAAAATGTTAGCCCAAGGTTTTGTTTTCTGCTATTAACAAATGAAAATAGTGGCTGAAATAAAAAAGTTTGAATATGAATATGGAAAACTAGCGGGCATTTTTTTGATGTTAACAATTGAAATATGATATAGTTAGAAACAAAGTTTAGGAACTGCATTTATTTTTCAGTATAAATAGTCAAGGTATTTGAGATTAAATATTTTTTATTTAAATCTGACTTAAACTTGCCTTTTTTAATTTCAAAGCCATGTTTAAAAAAAAAAAAAAGAGCTGTTTTCTCCAATGAGAAGTATATTTGAGATGTATTTCTCTCTGGTATTCGTCAGTAGCAAGTATCCACCTCCTTGTACTTACTGTACAACTTACTTGAAATCTGAAGCCTCTGTACATATTTGGGGTAAACATCAACAGCAGTGGGAAAATATTACATTGTCTTGCTCTGCACTGTCTGCTTGAACTGTTATATTCTGTCCATCTCTATATGTAATTCTAAAAAACATCCAGATCCAACACATCATGCCACCTGACCAGTGTGGAGGAAATGGGCCACTGAAAAATCAGGTTCAACTTTGGAGTGCTGCAGTTCAAGGCAAACACACTAAAATCTCATCACACGTAAAATTATGCTGGTTTCAGTGCTGTTTCTTATTGTAAATGCTGACTACTTCTTAAGTACCTGATGAAGTCTGGGCAAAGGAAATACTGCAATAACAGGAATTCAGAAATATGAAAAAAATTCCCAACTACACAGAAGTTGTAACAAAATTCCCAACTACCTTGCATGGTCTAGAATTAGAGTGAATGCTCTCAGCTGGGAAGAGGGAAAAAGAATGATGGATAGGAAAGGGAAGGAAAAATAAGTGAAAGAGATGAACAAGGGGAAAAATCTATAAACATTTCCAATATATTAAAACCTAAAGCCAAAATTTCCCTAGTTGGTGAGTCAGTTGGCTCAACGGATTTGAACTAGCATGCAAATCAGCATAAAAGCTGTTTGAACAATCATTTGGATTTGCATGCAGTAAAGATTTATCTAATGAAGACAAAATAAGTGAATGCTATTTCAAGCTATTAATACTTGGTTAGATACTTACAGTCCATAGGAACTTACATTATAAGTGAAGCTGATTTGGCTGTTCTTTAATGAATTTGGTTGGTTTGGATTTTTTTTCAGTTCAAAGTAAACTCAGGTAATTAATGTTTGACAGTAGAAACTGTACTTCCCCTCTGTATCTATTCAGTTATATCTCACACAAAGAATCGCTTCTTGGCCTGGTTAGATCCCTGATACATCACAGAGAACTGAGCTTGATAGCATTTGTGTATCAGAGCTATCATACATAAACAGCCATCAAACATCAAAACTGCTTATTTGCCAGTTTTGGTCACTGAACTGATGGCCGCTATTTGGAAACATCTTTTCATTTAGATTGAAGCATGATATGAGATCTATTGCTCTTCTCCTGTAAAGCTGAAAGGCTCATCTGAAGGACAGCAATGATGAAAAAGTGCAATGGCCTCTGAAGACTGAGCTGACTAATAGCATTTGGTCAGGATTAGGTTTTAATAATTTCTGGAGTGCTGGAAGGGATTGCTAACAAATGATGTACTGGGATGCCTTTTTCCTATATGCTTGATTTTAGCCAGTGCCCTTTCAGATTCATGTCCTACAAAACTTTGACACAGGTGACAAGGTGTTAGTCATTTCTGACAGTAGTCTACTCCTTGTCCCTCATCAAGTGGGGTAAAGTAAGACTGCTAACTCAAGTTCTGCTCTTTCTTGTCATGCCATTTCATTCATTCCATCCCAATTGCTTTTCTTAATAGAGGGCCAACCTTAAGGAAAGTAAAAACTTGCTGTTTCTGCTCTCATTTGTTTCTGACTTCATAGTAACATTCAGTAAGATGGTTTGACACATATCTTTCACAATTCAAACATACCTTTTTAAACCAAGAGAGAAAGCAAGGTCAAAAATCCTTCTGACAGTCTTACCTTTTTAAGACAGCCAGACTATTTCCTGCAGATCCAGAACGCTAAACTAGTAGGAGGAGGAGCCTGCTTTCACAATGGCATTTGTCCGGCCCCTTCTGCTGTGAATGCAGATATGGGGGAAATTTCTTGTCCGTGCACCTAGCTCAGTTCCATTTTCAGGAAATACTGTTCTTGTTTTATTTTTCTACCACTATGATGGCTTCTCTTCCTGTGACTGCTCTCGAGGCACAACTGCTGATTCCAGTTCTCAGCAAGGTAATATAGTCCTCAGCTCCTCATGCAGACAGCATTTGTGTGCTAGCCTTTAGCTATCTTCCCCACTGCAAGTTTTAAAACCGTCTCCGTTAGTCAGAGAAAGATGTTTACATCCAGTTGCACCTCTTTACCTAAACAAGATGATGTCACGTTAATACAACCTACAAGCCATGTTTCCTGTTTCATAAATGTAATTGAAATTTTAATCACAGTGTTAAAAAATGAATCCTTTCACTCAAAGGGTCAAAGACAAAAGAAGTGGAAACAGAAATGCTCTACTTCCTCTGGAGTCTTGAAAGAAAAACACGTGTTCAGTAATCATATTCCAGAAGAAAACATGTCTGAGAGACTTCTTTTCCTCTGCATTTCCTGCCTACTTGTTCATTAAACTTACTATAAAATATGAGGTATTTGCCTGAATTACTACTTTCCAATGCTGCTAGAGCTCAGGAAACATAGCTTGAAAATGTAGGCTTTTGCCTGTAGTTTGGAGGCAAGATGGGGATCAGGCAGTGATGTGGAATTAGCAGAGATATGTTAGACAGAAAATCTGCAACTCAGTTCAGAACCTGAATTAAGTAGAAGGCACCAATTTATAATGCTACTTGCAAGTCTCCTGTACTTTCACCTACACTTATCCAGTCTGCAACCAGTCTTTATGCTGAAATCAGCCACATTTGCTTTTTTCTGATATTGATAATTTCAAACAAGTGATGCAAAATATGTTTTGGTCCATTGTTATCTCCATTCTTTATTTTTGTTGCAGAGGTGAATACTCTACTTCTTCCTGCAAAGGAAAAATCTCTCAATATTTAGTCCCACTCTAGATATGTAAGATTATTAGATATAACTTCATCCACATGCAAGACCTTCCTTTGATGCAGTGGCTTAGCATGTCAGAAACAGGAAGAAGACAAACTGGGTCTGATTGATTTACTTTTCTTATTTTATATTAAGCAGTACATAGCCATGCATTCTCTCCCTCAGAGTATGTCCTGTCCAACTGAAAATGAATAAAGTAGTAATTTTTGTCAGTTTTCTCCACAACTTACACAAATGCTCTGTTTGATAGGACCAAAATACTTAAGAAAAAAAATAGGAGAAAATACAGGGCTAATAGCTTTCTAGGGTAAAGCATCTTCCCTGCTTGACAAAGATCTAGAATATATTACTTACTTCTGGCCAGTACATAATCCAATAAAGATTGAAGATTACCTAACAACAAAGGTATTTGGATGAGAATCACCCAACATGAAAGTATTGTCATTTCCACACAGGGTATTAATGTATATACATTTTAATCCCACATAACCAAGAAGATTTGTAACACAACTTGTCCCTACTCTGGCCATCAGCACTTCTGAGCTGTAGTCAGACACATCACTCTGCAAGTGAGAGAGAGAAATTGCTGGCAGGCTGGCTTTCATCATTCTCTTCACAGATAGCCACCTAAGCTCCTTTATTTGAATACTAAATCTGCTTTTTTACTCAACCTCCTGCTTCTTAATTTTGGACATATACCATCTACCACTCTGTTTTCACTAATCATCCTGACCAAGCAAGTTGAAGCTGCTTGCTGTTAATGAGCAGCACTCAAAACTCATCACAGGTTCAGTACTGTGCAAGAGTTTTATGTCTTGCGTATTGATCCAGTTCTGTCTATTGTCTCAAGCTAAACTTGTCTCCTGGCATTTCACTCTGATAATAGTGCATATTTTCTAACCTGTTAGACACATCTTCTATCCTTTCAATGTCTGTATTGTAAATACATGCCTGTTCTCTGTCTATGTGATAAATGTTGTTTAAAAATCTCATGTAGGCCCATCTTACCCAGCTAAAATGCAATCCTTCAAAATAAGAGGATCAGGAAAAATAATTAAATGAAAGTGAACTAAATGCAAACCATAAACAGTAAGATTTCAGGGCCTAGGGTTCAGTTGCTTTTATTTTTGCCAACTCATTTCCTTAAATCCTAGCCTGCAGCTGTGGAATACTATATATTGTAAAGAATTATTACACAATTAGAGGTGAATATATATACAGACATACATGTGGGTGAATATATGCATATCTATATACAACCCCCCCTCCCTATAACATAGAGTTAAGGCTTGCAAACCATATTCCCATCTCATTATTGGTGACACTGAGCGTTGGTTTCTGCATTGCACATTATGCTTTGAACACAAATAACGTCTTGTCCTGTTCCTTGTGCAGAGCCCTTTATTTATTCATGCACAGAAACGTTGGGATGCCAAGATTCATCTTAGCTGGCCATTAGCTTTTGATTATTGGAAGGGATTATTTTCCAGAACACGAAGTATTCTGGAAAATGGGCTCTGACTTAGCTGTAGCCTTCTCTACTCATCACACAGTGCCAAACAGCACATTGTGCAAAGGTACTGGTCATGTTCCAGTGACTAGGAGACACAGCACTCTCAGATATGTAAGACCCTACAAGCTATGATTTTTTTTTCTTATTTAGCTGTGAGTCTTTCAAAGTGTCCCATGTAGATTTCAACATGTTAACTTCTGCATAATGTATGAGAAAATGTTTGTGTCTTCCTGTATTATATGTTTTTCATTGTTTCTGTATATGTAGCTGCTGTAGTTCTTGTAATGTGGCTAAACAATGTTTGGCTGCTGTTCTTATCAGTAATCTTTGACCAGCCTGAAACAGAGCCATTGCCGGGGTGTCTCTTGATTAATCATTAACACCCACAAAGATCTTCTACAGTGATTAATGCCGTATAAAGTAATTGTGGCTATAATTTGAGCAAAGCCAGGTTGAAAATATCAGCACATGCAAACAGAACAGTGAGAGTGGAGAGATCTCTTTTAGGAGATCTGTCATCAGCTACATTTCTCTTTCCCTCTTCGCAGGACGTTCACTCTTTGCAGTCTGCTTCCTCTGGTAGGGGTCATGCACACATGCTACAGAGCTAAGAAAGCAGCAAAAGAAAGGGTGTATTCTTGCCACAGGACTCAACAATGTATATTTGCTATAGGAAAGCCAGCTTTACACTAAGGTTAAAACAAACAAATGAACAAGCAAACCTAAACAACTTTGCAATTATTTTATTTTCCCATGAGTTGGTAAATGGAATGCCAGTCTATACCAAACCTTTGGGAGGAGATTATGAAAGAGTGGCAATGCTCATGTGAGAGTACTTCGGGAAAGCACTGAGTGTTTGCAAAAGGAGAACGTAATCGCTGAGTGAGACTGTGCCATATAGTTTCTTACTGTGATCATGAATAGACAGTTTTAAGTAGAAAATTGCCACTCAATTCAAAGTAGCAGTACAGAAGTCTGCCTTCTATTTGGAAAGTTGTAAACATAGATTTAAAGCAATAGTTTAAAGGGAAAAGAAAATATCAAAATTTGGAGACTTCTCACCAGCTCTTTTGAAGAAATCTTACAGCTCTTTCCTGTCTGTTCTTGCCACAGATCTCTTCTGATATGGTGACTGATTTCATTAATGCTTCACTAGAGAAATGAAAGTTTTTACTGACATTTGCAACAAAAAAGAAAATGAGAGCAGATATGCACTGTAGGAAAGCTAGCTCATTTATAAAGAGTTTAAAAAAATGCACCAAGCTGCTACTGCTACATTTGTTGTCTTCCTAGTGGTTTAGTATTCTACAGTGTTACACTGAACTAGTATTGTGTATGTAAACTGATGCCTGCTTGACTTAATAGCAATTTGCAACATGGGGATATTATCTTTCAAAGATATTAAATACATTGTATATACTGTCATGCTGGAATTGCTGTTGTGAGAGAAATGTGTATTTTAGCTGTTATTTTTTACACAAATAATTTTAGTCTGGCTTTTTCCTATGAATGTAACATTTGCCAAACAGAGAAAGCATTTTTAATAGCATCCTATCCTGCAAGCCTATTGAATTGACAGCTTACTTTAGCCGTTTTCTATAGAATATTGTCTTAAAAACCACATTTGCAACTTTAAAAAAAAAAAAATTAAAAAGAAGACTGCATTACCCTCAGCTGCATAACATTGTGACAACTAAATTTTATCTTGTACTCAGCCTCATGTGTATGTGACAATGTGCAATACATAGTGAGATTTTTGCTAAGTGGACAATTTCATTTGCAGTGTAATAACATACGTACAGAGTCAGATATCAAGGAAAAGGTACTGAAGGTAGAACTCTCTGCTTTCAGTATAATTTATTGTCATTGTTAAGTTACTGATTTTCTTAAAAACTTGTTAGCATTTTCTAGTTCTGAGCAACAGAAAAAAACCCATATATTCTTTCCTAGTTTTTCATGAGCTATTTTCTGCTCCCAGTTCTTCCTGCTAAACTTCCGCTCAGATTGCCAACTGCTCTGAGCCAACTGGGAGTACAGTTTTCCAAATTGCCTTCAGTGTACAAAAGCGCAGGTGTGTTAGTGTGCATATGTTGTCAAGAAAATCATAACCATTTCTGACAGTCTTCATTTCTTAATGTGAGGAAACATGTACATAATGTATGTAATGACGTAGGTCAAATTCCCATTTATACATGTTTACTTCCAGATTTGCTAATCTGGAACAAGATCTTGGCAATGGTTCTGACCTCTTTCTTTCTTTCTTTGTTTTCTTTACTGCTGCGTGTGATCTCCTGTAAAGCAGGTTACAGTCATCATTATTGTGTATATATATATATATGTTTGCATGTGTGTCTTGATAAACTCCCACTTCAGGAGTTCAGAATTTTTCATTTCAAGTCCAGCTGGTACAATTGTGAACTCATCTTTCCAGTGTGCTCTTCTGTGTCAGATTGCCAACTTCCAAAATGTTTGATGACGTGTTTTGATTAAATCCCCTGAGGAAAGCTGTCTGTATACTTGTGAAAAGGCATGCTTTATGTAGGATGGCTGTGTACAGTATAAATCTATAAAATGTGGAAGTGTTTATAAATTTATCTGCCAAATATTTATCATCCATGTAACAAATGCAAAGTTATTTAGTGTACATCATATGAATAAAGGGGTATTTTTTGCTCCAGTATATTCAAATAAAGATTTGTTCTCTGCAATGAATACATATCAGGTGTGATGCTAACCAGAAGATCTTTTTTCACTGCGCTCAATATGCTGA
Organism: Colius striatus; assembly: GCF_028858725.1. NCBI lineage: Eukaryota > Metazoa > Chordata > Aves > Coliiformes > Coliidae > Colius > Colius striatus. The sequence goes on along the minus strand of NC_084790.1, from coordinate 49,965,531 downwards.
AAATGGTTGGTTTACCTTAATTAATTATTTGACAAAGACTCTCTCTGTATCCTGTCTTTAGTGCCTGTAATTGAGATTGAACACTAAAATAAAATGTTAATGAAGTTAAAGAAATGTAAATTAATATATATATTAAAATAAGACAGAGTAGAAGTTGATACTATGGTTGCAAGAGACAGACTTCTTTAATTAACCATCTGGGCTTTGTATTTTTATGATACATAATGGCATGGAATAGACATCTGGCCTTTCAATACATAACTGCACTGCAGGGGCATGTTATCACCCAAAGGATCTAATCTATGTGAAAAGTGTACTGCTACAAGGTATGATGATGCATGCATTTGAAAGTCCAATGGGAATTTATACAATAAACTATGGTTCTGTGATAACTTGATATTCACTAAAGAAAAAAAAATTCAAACAAAAAAAAAAACCCAAACCCCAAAAACCTGCAAAGTAGCACTACAACAGTACTTGTTCTCCATTGCATTTTTGCACAAAGGGCCTCCAAAAAACTTCAACAGATGAAATGTGGTAGCTTTAAAATAACAAAAAACTGCTGAGTTATTTATATTCTGTCATCTCCATGGCTGGATTAGAAATACATTTCCAAATATAGGGTATTCCAAACAGATGATGGACTAAAACACATGAGCATCTTCAGCTGTGTCACTAATACAGAAAAGTTACATGTGAATTGAAGTATTTTTCAGCACATGCAAGAGCATCATCGGCAAAACTCAAAACTGAGGACATATATGATTTTGTGACGGTCCTTTGGCAGCTAGAGTGTTTCTTTTTTTTTTGTGGTACAGTACAGAAAACACTTTCGCCATTTATTAAGTAAAATCAACAGAAATACTGATCAGTATTTGAAGTTCCCTTGGATGTTTGCCCTCATCTACCTGCATTTGAAGGGGATTGGTAATACAGTTGCACTGCTCTTGTCCTTTAGTGAAGGTGAAGCTTTTATGTTTGTGTCTCCTAGTCTCATTCTGAAAAGAAAGCACATTCTTGTATGTGTAAGGTAGCAATCCAAAAGGGAATGTGGGAGAAGATTTGAGTGTATTTTTTGTAGCTACCTTTCAGAAACTTCACCTAACCACCAGAAAACCTTCAGTAGCAGGCAATCCCGTGTTGAAGCACATCATCATGCAAAAAGGTCACTTTGGCTTGCTAGACTGCATTTCTCCAAAGAATTTTGCAAACATGTGTCTATGCTCCTGGCTGACACAGTTACACTCAGAGAAAGGTAATACTTCATAAGTACTGTGTGTGGTTGTGTGTGTTTTCGTATTGTATGAGACAAGTAGAGAGAGAAACTGTGGGTGCAATGTGAGAGAAGGCATTTAATGATATCTGGCACTGTGTATACCTGAGGCCAAATATAAGATTATGTGCATTCTCCACATGCTTTGCTTTCTGTTAGGATGCCAACTAGGCCATTATTATTAGGTAATCCATTGCGATTATAAAGTTATGGACATGATATATGAAGCTCATGTGATATCAGGGGAGGGGAGAGAGGAGGGGAGGGGAGGGGAGGGGAGGGGAGGGGAGGGGAGGGGAGGGGAGGGGAGGGGAGGGGAGGGGAGGGGAGGGGAGGGGAGGGGAGGGGAGGGGAGGGGAGGGGAGGGGAGGGGAGGGGGAGATCACTAGCTATCAGAAAAGGTGCTGGAGCAGGACCAGGGAACAGTAAGATAGTGCTATACTGTTGAGTTACAGCAATATCAGTATTACACATCTAGTGTTGAAATAGTCTTTGGTAGGGCTGTCCTACTGTGTTTTGTGAGCTAAAGTATATATGAAATAATTGTTGAAGACTGAATCATATTGGCATATAGAGCCCAGTTCCCAAGGGAAGACTCTGGACTTTGCCAAGCAAAAGCATGTCAAAACTACTGACTGATCATAAACGTAAAGGAAAATATAAAAGTGGATAGGAGCATACAGCTGTTTAAGAAGTCATCTCTAATTAAATATGTTACTTTGCATCATTACTGTTACACAAATGTTGAAATCAAGGAGAAAGATCTGTTCACAACAACACAGGACCCTCCTTATGTGTCAACATTAATACTAACTGTGCCAGGGGATCGTATTTCACTGCAAGCAATATAGTTACAGAAAATAAACTGGCCCACCTGTAAACAGTGCAATTGCCAATCTGACCTACAGGTGGAGTAGGAAAAGTCAGAGTCAGAATGTGGAAACATGTCATTACTATAAAGCCCTCACAGAGGTTCAGCTGTCGTTGCCCAGTAGCAGGCTGAGAGCCTTCATTTGCGCGTAAAACCTCTGCCTGGGTACTGTGTGCCCTGTGAGACGGGTGAGCAAAGTGTCCCGAGCCAGAGACTGGCTCACCTCTGCCCCATGTTTTGGTGGGGCAAGTCTCAAGTAGAGAGTGGCTTTGGGCTCTTCTGCAAGTAATACTGTCATAACCTAATGAACTGGCATCAAGATCCCAGCACTCCTGAATCTATGCAGGCTTCTAGTTTTTTTTTTTACCTGGAATTTCCCATACTGATTTTAATGCTACAGCCACTGCTGATTTGGCATCTGATTATCTGAGGAATACCCTTTTTTCCCTTAGAAAACCAGCCAAACTGTTTCCAAGAGTGTAATTCAAACTGAAGCCATTTTAATTTAAATCAGAGGAGGCTACTGACACTGTGTTCCCTGTGAAGGGTCCTGGATGCTGGAATTAGCTCTTCTCAATGAGCCTTCTAGAGCGTGAATTTGTCAGTCTTTCAGACATGTTCTTCATTTTTTTTTACACTAATGTGAATAACGAGGAGCTTTTCAAAAGGCTGGAGCCATGCCAGTGGAAAACTAGTGGAAATAAGACCAGAATTAGTCTAGTAGAAATCCATGGGAGTTCACCATGTGCTTTATCTGTCGGGCAACTGTTAGCAGGCAAGAAATAGTTGTAGGGCTGTCTTAGCTGTCACTCGGTATGCTGTAAATGCAAAGCTCCTACTGCTTTGCCTCAAGAGTGATAAATAAATAATACATTAATGAGTGAATAATGCATAGACTTTTAGTGGAGTGGAAATGTTGCTAAGCGCATGCAGTCACAAAGAAACACACAGATGCTGTATTACAAACCAAAAAAAAAAAAAAATCACTCCAAAACCCCCCAACTCCCCCGCCCGCCCAAGAAACACTGCCACATGCAGACCACTTATAGCTTGTGGATAACATGTGAGGAAACAATCAAGGTTTTACTTTTGCTACATCCGACCCGATTGAGAACATTTTTCTGCTGAATCTGCAAGCTGCAGCCGGGCACAGATGTCCCCGGCTTTCAAACAGTTCTGAATTCATTTTTATGGTCATTCATTATGTCTAGACAAGGAGGGTCACTCCACTCTGAAGCACTCAGTTAAATGAATAAATATTTATTTCAACAGACAAATGGAAAAAGTTCTTTTCTGACAGAGTTTTTGCAGGAAGATTTCCACCTCTGCCTTGCAAAACTCTTGCCACTTTTGCATGAACCAGGCCATTGGTCCAAGACATTTTTTAACAAATACTTATTTTTTAAAAAGAAAAACAAACCAAAACCTGTTCAAGCAGAGAAACTGGTTTCTGAGGTACTTTAACAGGTAGGATTTAATTAAGTCTTGCCAGGATAGGACAAGTGGAGGGAATTCTCACCTGATAGGAAAGGACATATTGTACCTTAGGTCCAAGCCATACCTTAGAAATGCACCTTAGGTAAGGCTATGATGCATAACATAAAGCAATTAGAGGTAGATGCAGTAAGTTATGGTATAATTGGATATTTCCACCCCACGATTACTTCTCACTTTCAACACAGGACACCTCACTAACCCCTCTATTATACTTAAGCAGTTCTTTAGGAGCTGAGCCAGCCTCTGGAAAAAGAAAGAAAAAAAAATCACACCTTATGGGCAGGGAAGAGGAATGTTAAGACAATTGAATCCCTTGACTGAGACAATAGTGTGGTTCTACAGCTAGCCCCTCAAACACAACAGCATCAGCATGAGTGCAGCTTCTCCCATTCTTAACATGCAATTCTGACCCGGGAAAAAGTCACTGCAGAGCCACAGCATTGCTGTTGACAGGGGAGCAGTGTTTGCAATCAACATCCTTGGATTCACAGCACTAACTTGGAAATAAAGAGATTTTACCGACAAAATTGTTGGGGAATATATGGCTTTTTGTATTTTCAAGACTGTATTTGCAGGTCTTACCTCAAAACACAATGTCTCAAAAGGCTTTTTTCCTCAGAACAACTTAAGTGCATGTGCTAAAGCATCAACTTACTTTGGTAGTTGCAGCTTTAAGGCAAACAATATGAGCCTAGCAAGTGGTAGCAAGGTGACTTCTGACACTGAAGATATTTCTCCAATTCTGCTCTTTTTTTGGTGTCAGTACTATAAAAAAATACCCTTTTGTGCACATTTTAATATACCTCTTCTGGTTTCTTTCTCTAAAAGTTTGGCTTAAAGTTACTCATATGTTTGTTTCCCCTCCATCCCATAAACCATTTCATTTTGCTTTTAGAAACTGGTTTTTCAAGTTCAAGATAAATAACAATGTAATTATTATTTTTTTAATTTAGGTTGGTGCCCAACAGAGCATATTTCCAACCATCTTGGCCCACATTAGCAGCTGTTATAAAATCTGAGGAACATGTTCCTCTAGCCACTGAGTTTTGGTATTCAGTGTTGCCTCTGACTGTACACAAGGACAGTTCAGAAGTTTAAATCACTTCCTCTATGGAAAGGAGTCATTGCTATTGAGAGAGAAAAGCACTTCACTACTTCTGTACCAGATCTCCATTTTACTCACCCATTCTATCTTGAATCTGTGAAAACTCACATTCCTTTAGGATGCTTTGACTGACATAGCTCCAGTCTATCTTGAGCTTAGTATACTTTTTAAATTACGGTTTCTGCTGTGACTGCAGACTCTCACTCAGAGAAGAGCTGAGGGAGGGCCTGGGGAAGGGAAGCACTGGATTGCAGCATTGCCTCTTGTTTGTGGGTCCACAAGGCAGGGAGCAGAGGCAAACGTCCTTTACATGCTCTTCCCAAGCAGCAGAGTTACAGCCTTCCTGCTGACACTAGCTGTTTTTTCAGGGATCTCTGTGGCCAGTTATGGGATGACTTATTTGTTTACTTACCTCATGACAATAAATAATGCATAACACAAATGCCATGCTGAGTAGGAGGCTGTAAGCCATCCCAGTTCCCAGACCTGATCCTCGCAGCTGATCCCCTTTTCTGTGGAGGCGCTCACTTGTACGACCCACAGCAGATCACAGAGGCAGCCGTGCTGCAGGGACACTTCCCAATGTTGTGTTTCCTAATCTTACCTTGTATGCCTCTTGACCTTTGGACTGGATTCATAAACCCAGCAGTTGCAGACTTTTCACTGCAATTTATAAAAAAAATATTTATCTGGATTCACCTGGTGTTCCTGCTGAAGTCCTCATCAGCTTTGGGGGGACCAACTCTGTCACCTCTGATGTGTGGAAGGGCTGAGGGGGCCCTCCCATTATGCTGAGGCACCTAGGGTCTGTCCCACCATGCAGGGAAAGATCTGCTGGCTGCACGGGGAGTGTAATGGCTGACTCGATGTTTTTGGTTACAACAGGCTGCTATTGGGGCTGAAGAAGTGCCAGTGTGGCAAGTCCAGCTTGATCTTGTCAGCCTTTAATTAGCTGTTCAAAAGAAACAATTGAAATGGTCCTGTGGTAACTGAGAACCTGCCTGGAACCAATCTTCTGTACTGTGCAGAACAGATTCAAACTGGCCTACTCAAGGAATAGCTCCCTGCTATGGCTTACCAGGACGATCTCTCCAGCCTAGGCTTTCTCTCCTGCGAGACTAAAAAGGATATGGTCTACAATATCTAATAGGAAAAAAAAAAACCCAAACCAAAAAACCCCCACTTTTAAATAAGGAAATGCAGTTTTCCTTTATGTAGGACAAATGCAGCCAGCTAAGGTATAAAATAGAACAATAAAATAAAGGTATTGTCACAAAAAAAGTGATATTAAAGCTGCTATTTCCAACAAAAAGCCTAGTGTCTCTAATTACCTGCATGTATTTGCGTCACTGCTACATAAGCCACTCAAGAATTTCAAATATCAATATCCTTCTCCATATAAAATCCCTCTGTACACAACAGGAGTGTCAGGAAACATGAAGCAGCAGAGGCCTCTGCAGGTTTTTATGGTCCAAGTGCAGGTCATGAGAGGCAGGAAGGGTACATTTTCACCCCTTCCTCCTCTTAGTTTTCTGTCAGCCTGTTTCCCTGATCCATAGCAGTCCATAAACTGCCTCTGAAAATACAATTGGTGTATGTAATTACAGCCCATTCACACCAAGCTTGCTCCTATGCTCTCTCTCTGTGTTGCTTTGCTCATGGGCAATTGCAGCAGCTGGAGCTGGATTGTTAGCAAGAATGCAATGGGAAACATGTTAGCATGATGTCCTTGATAATATGGTGAGGACATTGATCTTAAACTTCATGAAAGAACCCAGAGTGTGAAAAGGAAATGTTCACAATTAAACATTTACTCTAGATAGCTGACTGTACTGATTTCTTAAGTGTGTGCTGCTTACTAACTGTACAAGCAGAGTGCTTGAGTACTTAAAGGAGAATATGGTCCATAGTCTCAGGTCTGGTGTTGGCTGACTAAGTCTAGTTGATTTTATACCACGTACTGCAATCAGATTCCTGTAAGGCAGTGGGACAACACACAGTGTGCTGCCTTTCTTACAGGGAAACTTTTTGGCCAGCTGAGCAGATTCTGGCCACAGCTGCAATGGCACTTTGGAAGGGAAAGAAGAGGAGAAAAGAGAGAGAGCCTTGGGGGTTGCTCCCCTTAGTGATGTGCAGCATCCAGCAGCTTGCAGGGGCAGGCTGCAACCCCTCCACCTGGATCCTGTCTAAATCTTCATGTCATGAGCAGCCAATGGAGTTTGGCTTTCAATTCAGAAAACCAGGGATTAAAAAATCCAACACAACAGGTCATGAGCAGACCCGTCTGGCTGCTGCTCGTTACTCCAATATTCTTTTACCTGTCTTGTTTCCCACTGAGATAATTTTGTTCCTGTCGTGCATGTTGTTCTGCAAGCACAAAGGAGGTTACCACTGCCAAGAAAACACTCTCACTTCTCCCTACCTTGGCCTTTCATTTCTCCCACCATGCTGCCCCCTGCTTTTTGCTGGCACTGGAATTCAAGAGGCAGCTGTGTGAAAGTGATGGAGGAAATACCAGCGTAAGAAAGTTTTTCATCTGGATCAATTTGCTGACTCCTCATGCAGTGAAAAAAATGCTGGTGCCAGCTTAGGGCAAGGGGAGTCATGGGATAGAGGAGTGAGAGGACATGTTGCAGTTACAGAGGCTGAGAGATGAGGATGAATATTTTCTCAGCAGCAGTGTCAACATACGTGCATATGATGCCACAGCTGCCCATACCCTTGTCTTTCTGACCACAGTGAGTGAGGGCGCAAGTGAACGCACCAGAGACTGGCACCATCTCTCGGAGACTCTCCAGGGCCCTCCAGGAGAGAGTTATCCCCCCCACCCCCGCCCCGTCACACTTCATCTATGCACATCACAGAACGGAATGAGTGCTTTTCAAGAGAAAAGCATTGCCATTGAAAATGTGATGGAGTTTTGTAAAAAATAAGCTTTTCAGGGGGGCAAGGCCACTCAGTTTTAGTCAGCAAAATATGTCTTTAAGAAAACTTTCAAGTGTCTGATTTTGACTAAAGAATAAGAGAAATAGAGGGAGAAAGTGTACTTCAATATTTTCATGGCATCTCGAGAAGTGAGTAAATGAGTGACTAAAATTCAAGGAAACATTCAGAAAGCCAACTTTAATGGTGCCTGCATCACATCTTTGCAGCAAGTCATCCTCCCTGGGTGATAGATAAAAAGGGAGCAGCAAAAATAAAAATGACTACAAGAGAAGTAACAGTGTTTCCTGTTGGATATAATTATTCTCCTGTACTCTTTTGATCCTTTTCTTTTGAATAATCCATGTTTTAATTACTACTGGGAGTGTCTCCCCCCCACCCCATCACATTTTCAACCTGTGAGCCACAACCAGCAAAGCCAGAGACAGGGAATGAGCAAAACAAAGGTCCTGCAAACATGCAGATGTCTTGAAACCAGTAGTAAACAACCAAGGACTCTGTAGATCCACCATTGTTTTATTTTTGAAACAGAAATTACTGTAATCTTTCAATCTGCAAAAATCCATAGAGAGCTACCTGGCACCTGGGTATGCATTAAATCTCAAGCATGCTCAGATGCATGGTGTGCCACGGGCTTAAAGATTGCCAGGAAGATACATTCCTGTCCAATAATACACCTTCATTTAAGAAATGCCTGACTTTGCCTATCTCCAGATGCATTTCAGATGTCACCTGCGAGCCTGTGACCACACAACATGACACTTAGACCCATGGATTTGTTGCTTTGCTGTCCGAAATCAAGCCTACTCTGAGGATACCAGGGATGCCCTCCTGGGAAGCTACAAACACAGGCACCTACCCTGCTCCCTGGCAAAATTCCTCAGTGTGGCACCAGCATGGACAGGCCTGCTTGTGCAGGGCAAAAGTTTTTCAAAAAAGCAAAACTCCAAGAGGTAGCCTTGGGCTTCCTTTTTCAACCTTCATCACACTGACAAAATGCAGGAAGAGAGGTATCTTGGCCTTTCACATTGTGCAATTGGAGGTTTTAATTTTTGTGTGTGTGTGGGTTTTTTTAGGTGCTTTTTCTTGTTTAGTGGGTCTCTTTTGTTTTAAATTTGTGGGGGAGAAGGGTTGGGTTTTTTCTTTTTTTTTAGGTGGGAAACTTTTTGTGGAGTCCCTTGCTTTGGGACTTTTCATGGGTTTTTTTGTTGTTGTTGTTTTGTTGAGACTCTGTGGATTTTTTCCCTTTGTTTGTTTTCAGATTTTCATGGGACTTTTTTTGTTTGTTTGTTTGTTTTGGGACTCTGTGCATTTTATTTTCTTTTTTTTCCCTTTTCTTTGGGGATTTTTCAAATTTTTTCTTTTTTTGTTTTTTTGGCACTCTGTGGGTTCTTTATATATTTATTTTTGCTTTTGTTTTTATTTGTTTTTATCATTTGGTCCTTCTTTTTCTACGTTTTGATTTTTTGGAATTTTTTTTTTGAGGGGGGAGACGTTCTTTTTGCTTTTTCTTTCGTTTTGTTGGTTTTTTTTTGTTTGTTTGTTTATTTTTCTTTCTCCCTTTGTTTTCCGCCGCTCTCTTTCCGTTCCCTACGCGGCCGTGCCCCTCGGCCGGCCGCGGCGCCCCCGGCCCCGCGCGGAGCCGCCCCGGGTGGCCCCGGCCCCGCGCGGGGCGGTGGCGGCGACGGCGGCAGCAAATCAGCGGAGCCCGGGCCGAGGATAAGAAGGGCGGGCGGCAGCGATTCCGCCCTCCCAGCAGCGGCAGCGGCGGGTCAGGATGTACCATGAGGAGCCGGCGCCCTTGCAGCGGCCCCGCTACGGCTGTGAGTGGGGACGGGGCCCGGGGCGGGCTATGGGCCTCTGCTCCCCCTGCCCTTCTTGCTCACCTCCCCTTCCCTTGCCGACTTTCTGGGTTTAGCACGAAAAGAGGGACTTGAGAGAAAAGAAACCTCCCACCACAGGCTCTCGGTGCAGCGCTCCCGCTTGTTGTAAGGTCCCTCGGAGCGAGCTCCGGATGAGTTTGGAACAGGTTTTCGTGCGGCTGTGTTTTGTTCCGAAACTTTCCTAGTGGAGTATAGCTGTAATTCCGCGTTGCAACCTCGGTACTTGGGTTTAGAGTTGGAGCTTCGGGTTTTAACGTTGTTAATTCGGTGTTATAGGTATCCCCGTGGCTCGTATCTTTATGGCTTGAGACAGAGTGTGACTGTAGCTTCGGGTTGTAACTTTCTAACCTTTGGATTATCACTTCGGAATTTCGGGTTATAAAATTGAAACTTTGCTTTTTTTCTTTTATAAGTGCGGCTTAGTACTTTGTAACTCTAAATAATAACCAGGGCAAGGCGAGAGGCAGTGCAAGTACCAGACATCTCTCTTCAGAGGTGTACGTACTTCCCAAACCTGCATTTAAGAAAAGCACTTTCCCTTCTTTTGCTGCAGGGTCTCTCAAGAGTGCTGTGCCGTGCTGGGGTCCCACACCAGGCGGTGCTTTCTCCCTGTTTCTGTGGGCAAAGTAGTGTGAGCCTTTGGCTTTGCCAAAGCTGTAAGAACTGCCTCTGATATTTCAGGCATTGCAAAGTGTGGGCATGCCAATTATTTGCAAAGCTGACAACAACCCTGGCATCCTGTGGTCTGAGGAGCAGTTTTGTTTAAAACCAGTTTTGAAATATCTTTCTTCAAAGACACACAAAAACTCTTGGCAGTGTCAGGAGTCACCTCATTTCCACCTAGGGCAGGCAGAAAAGATGGTGCTTGACACAGGGACCTTAAGCTTGGAGGATGTGGTACTTTACAGTGCATTTTCCTCTACTGATGCCTGCCAGTTGGGGCAGTCTTTGGAACCTGCCTGTAGGTTTCATTTTTCATTTGCACTGCCTTGTAGGCAGATGAGAGACTTTTGAAGGTGTACTCACGGTTGTCAGCACTGATAAGATTTGTCGGCACAGATAACATTTTTTCAGTGGTTGCTACAGATGTAAGGTGCATGCCCGTGGTAGCAGGTTAGCAAAGGGGAATATTTCACTCGTGAAGCCAGCCTTCCAGTCATCTGGGCTCACTGTGCCACTGCCTACGTTGCAACACAGTGTCCAGGCAGTACTGCATGGTGCTCCGGCCCCAGGCTGCCTCTTCGTCCACTTGCCTGACACACAGAAGCCTCAAATGTAGTGGTGTGTCCATTAGGCCCTCAGCACCAGGGGCTTTGCTGTGCAATTCTGGTCTGGTTGGTGCTAAAACATGCGAGTCTGTGCATGGTGGCATTTGCTAGTCTACCATAAAGTCCAACATAATCAAAGATACCGTTTTGACTTAGACTTTGACTTAAAGCAAAGGTGTCATCCTTTGTGCCTTGGTACCTGCCTGAGGGGGCTGAGGATGGCTTACCTTATTGCCAGAGCTACTCAGAGTATTTAAGAATTTCAGGTCCTATCTACTGTAGGGAAAGCACAATCACATTAAAGATGCTGAATATTGTTTTGAAGATGTGGTCTGCTCTCTCAGTATTAAAGCTTCACTATGATAGTTTAGAGCTTTTGATTTTTTGCTGACCAGGGAAACATTAATTTTTGAGCTGTAGTCACTTTTCTAGTGTTTGGTCTGCTGTCTCAGAGATGGAAGTAAATGAGAGCATCTCATTGACTTTTCTGATGCTGCCAGGTTGCTCAGGCTCCAGTGGCTGTTCTGCCTTTCCCTGACACACAGACTGTGGCTGCTGTGGCCTCCTTTTTTTTTAGGACTTTTTTTTTTTTTTTTTTTCTGTAGGAACCTTTGAGAAAATGTTGCTTTCAAGAAATTGGGCAAGGGCTTCTCAAATGTCATGCCAATGCCTATGTTTTTAAAAATACACCAGAGAACTCCATTGACAATGCAATACACTACAGAGTAAACTGTAGCCTTATCTGTAGTGATGTCACAAGTATGGGTGCATTTTTGTTTTTTTCAGCCTGTGGCTAAGAAATCAAAAATGCTTTATCTATTTTCCTCTCATTTTGAGATGAGGAGGGAAACAGCATATTAAAAAGCCCCATCCCCCACCTCTCCCCCCCCCAAAAAAAAAGGACAAAAGTCTTCCAAACTCATGAGAACTCATACCAACGTTATCTGAACTGTTATGAAGGACACCAGAAGTTGTAAGTTTCCTGTGTAACTAAAACTGCACTTTGATCACTGGCAAACTGTTCCCTATGTTGAACATCACATCTATGCTAGATATGCCAGAGGAGTTAATAAGTTGTTCAAGTTAGGCTATCAAATTGCTAAGACTCCTTGCTTTAGCAACTTCGTACTGTTATAAACATTTAACTTAACTTGGACTTTTGACTTCGGCTTCAAGCTCCTGGCAGAATTAGTATGGTGCACTGAGGAAGCAACGGTATTTTATTATGGTAATTCTCTGCTAGGAGATATGTGAAATAGTGAATAGTTATCAGTAGCTTTTCATAATTTGAGAGGAAGATATATGCAGATCTTGGCTGTAGTTTGTAGCCTGATGAATACCACTGGGAGGAAAAGGTGTCCCTAAGCATAAAGCTTTGTAGCACAAAGTTGAGTAACGGGGAAGTCATAGCCCTAACTTATAAACTAGCTTTGCATTGCAAGTTGTACTGATGTAGTGACTCAAGGACAAGCACCTTGAAATAGTTCTTAGAGCTGATCATTTTCATCTTTGAGTCAGGAAATAGTTGAATAAAACCAAACAAGAGGATTGCTTTCTGGGTGGATGCTAGTTCAGGATGCACACAGTTCATGGGAGAAATAGGAGCTTAGAGCAAAGTCTTAAGCATTTTGTCATTCTCTTAGGGCCAAAGCCTGTGGCTTCCTGGATCACTTACTGAAAGGTGCTTCCAACTCTGCATGCTGTCAATAGCTTAAAAGAGATGTGGGAAAGGTTTCTGCTGGTACTCCATTGAATCTTTCAGATATTCATGTCCAGCACCAACTCCAGTGAGATCATACAAGCACCAGGAAGCAGCTTATGCAGCAGAAACTGTGTTAACAGGCACACTGCAACTGAATTTATGTAGCTGTTTTCCAGCCTGGCCACAGCTGTTGCCTGGTTTATTTCTCAATCTCTGTGCAATCAGATGCAGAGGTTCACAGAACTGCAGGGAATTGGGGCTTGTATTACAACTGAAGGTAGGAGCCATTTTTACAACAAAAATATTTGCTGCTCATGATTTTGAGGGACAAACGTATAAATCTTGGATGTGCCTTGCAGATGAATTGTGAAGTTTTGAACACAGGCAGGTAACAAAGCATGCAGCAGTGTATAAGAATGCTTTTTTTCCCTAGCACTCTTAGGTCCTTTATAGTTCTCACTGAAAAAAGTGTGTGATGAAACAAGCACTTAAGTTTTTAAGAAATGTCTGAATGGCTTCGCCGTACTTCAAGGAATGTAATAAAGCCGTAGTGAGTGAGGCCAGCAGTGTCTGGATTTGCAGTGATTTCAGGCATTTCTATGCTCAGAGTAGCTCAATTAATGTGTGCCTCAGTTCCCTGTACACTCAGTGGCAGAGAAACTAGATGCCTCAGTCTCATCAAACCCATGTGTTGGAGACAAGCAGCTAAAGAAGCCTTCATCTGTACTGCTGAAGCCTGAAAGCCAACTTCACTAGCCATTGTCTGGCAAATGCAAGGGAAACCTGACTTTGATATACAGTGATGAGAGTGTTTCCTGTGCTGCTGGTACTGGCTCCCAGGACTGCTTCTCTTTGGCACTAGAAGACAGAATGTGAAACAAATAAGTAGCATGAAGCCTTATGAGGCAGAACTGCCCTGCCTGTATCCCCAGGCAGGGCAAACCTAAAGTGAAACACAGCCTACACCTCTGTGAAGCTGCACTTAGCTTCTTTCTTTTTCAGGATTTTTGAAAAGTGTTTAACTTTAGAACTATAAATTTGTCTGCATGTCTACTAAGTGCAGATAAACAAATGGCTATTTTTCAATTTAAGAGGGGAAAAAAATATATTTGTAAACATTCCATAGGATATTTCTGAGTGAAAACAGATGGATTTTTATTTTTTAATCTTAAAAATACCCTGTATCTTATACATATATTTTCTTTTAGGTGTATTCTTTCTTGTAGTACTATATTTTATGAAAACACTTTTCTTTTTTATTGATGGGTGTAATTTGGCAACCAAACATACTGTTTATCTCTTCCTTTCTTTTGTAGATTGCTAATAATTAATCTACTGAATGAGAACTTGAAAAGTTTAACTGCTTTGTTTAACCAAGTGCACATAATTCATTTGGTAGGAGTGGTTCTCTGTGTGCTTTTTGTACCAAGCAGGCTCATCTTCCCTGAAGTCTCTTGGTAAAGAAAGAACAGAGCTATGTTACAGCATGCTTTAAGATACTTGAATACTGTTGAAACAGGAAATACTAATTTTGTTCTGGAAATGGGATTTATAGCAGTGAGTATGCTAGATCAAGGCCAATGCTTGAGAGAGGGGATAGGAACTTTGCACCTCTTCTGTTAAGTGAAATTTCAGTTTAAATACTTGTAGTTCAAGACTCACTTTATACCGTTGCTGATTCAAGCTGACTATGATTTACCAGGAACAATCTTACATGTAGGCTGAGGGAAAAAAAAAAAGTCTGGCAGTTATAGGTGGGTCACATTTCAGTGGGGTGATAAGCAAGTGTGTTCTCCTGTGTTCCACTCCTTGCAGGAAATGATTAACCTGCTGTTTGCTTCACTTGTTCAGGTTGTTTTTGTGGTTTTTGGGAACAAGTATCCTTGAACTGCTGCTTGGAATGAAAGAACAGGTGCTGGAAAGGGCAGAAGTGGTGGTCACTCTGGCCTAGGGAGTACAACCAGGGAGGGCAGAGGCTGGGTGCCCCCCACCATGGGAAGGGGAAGAAAATGGGGAGGAGTGCAGGCATGTCGTTTGCTGATCGTGTAGGAGATGGGGCTGAAACCTATACAGCTCATTCATGGGTCAATACTTCCTGCACCTTGGTGCTTCTATTCACATTCAGAGAACAATGGTGTCTCCTTGATCTTGGTGCCAGCTGGGCTTTGAAGAAGGCTGCAGGACATACACAGCTGGGGGCAGAACCTGGCTAAGGAGCAGCTGATACAGGGAAAGTTTGTGCTGGTGGCCAACACCCTGCCCATGGCACTACTTCAGTTGTGTTTTGCCAGCTACTGTGACACCAGTCAAGGATACCATGGGCTGTGGTGCTGGTGGGGCAGGCAGTGCTGACTAAAGGACTCAGCAGAGTGTTGAGCTGGGCCACATGGCAGGAGAGGCAGGGAATGGGGCCATGGTCCTCTCAAAGAAGTGGAGAAAAAGGATGCACTAAGAACTTGCTCTGGTGGTCAATTTCAGTGTTAAATTAATGTTTTGTTCAAATGAGTGTGCACTAGAAAGAAGCACTTACCTGGAGGTATTATGTCAGTTTTTTGTTATCACTTATTGCCCAAATAAGAGGTTGGCCAGGTGTAAATCCTTCAGTAGCCAGATTCGAGGAACACCTTAGAGCTCTGACTCACAATTGCTGACAAACTTCTGCTAGTCCCAAAGGATTTGCTGCCTCAAGGTATGGTGCCTGTCCTACCTGCAGGCCAGAATCCAAAGCTGGCAGAAACTACTGTCTCCATCCCAGATCTTTCTCTTGGCTTGGGTGTATCATCCTAAGCAGTCTGTGCCTCCAGCTAGAATGAGGGATGAAGGATGTTGTCTCTGCCAGTCCTTCCCTTGTGGACTGTGACATGCCAATTTGGAAGTGTTGTAAAAGCTTTTGTGGCACGTAGCAAGGTATTTAAACCAATTCTTAACAGGCTAAAATGTCTGAAAGGAAATATGTAGATGTGCATCCTATCCATCCTCTACTGGCTATTTCTTCTGAAAATTAAGAGTATCCTCCTGCAATTTTTGCCAGGTTTGTAAAGCTGGTCTCTACACTGGTTATTTTGGCAAGATTAGAGTCTCTTAATTTCTAGGAGCACAGCACAGGTTAATCCTGAGACATTTGGGATGGCAAGTGTCTGCACCCTGCAGACAAATGTGCTTCATGAAGGCAACCACTCTTTCATAAGGTTCTAATGTCAAACCTGTAGAGATCATCTAGTCCAATCCCCCTGCTGAAGCAGCTACACTGTTTTGGGGATCAGGTGAGTACAGGGGATATCTGTGTCTAGTAGTCTGGTTGAAGTGATTAGAAACAAGGTAAAAAGCTTGAAAACTAAATGAAGACACAGATTTGCTTTGCCGAAAACATGATTCTCATTTCAGGGTAATAATCTTTCACAAGAGATGTTGCTGTTTTTAACTGGTGTTATTTACATTGGGATCCCAGCTCCCACCTAGCTGCAGATTGCTGCAACCGGTGAGGTTTCAGCGGCCTGAACTTGCTGAGGTCCCTTCAGCTGCTCTGTCAGGCTGCTGTGGACTTCCTCTTGCCAGCACCCCTATGATGGTGAGGAGACCTAATCTGTCAAGAAGCTAATCTCTCCTTGCATCGCTGGATTTGCAGCCACTTCAGCCTTTGCAGTGGCTGGTTGCAGATCTCCCAGCTGTGCCTGCTAGCCAGAAGCAGGGAGAAGTTTCTGGCCAGGTGGGACTGTAGCCAGAATTTAAATTTATTTAAATTGCTCTGGAACTGCACCCTGAAGCTGTGGCTTTGTATGTGTTTTCAGATGGCTCTGTTGGAGGAGGAAGCAACCTTGAGTCCTTCTACAGTATTGATTTTGGCTGGATTAGGTTACTGGTCTAGCTTGCAGCACAAACCTACAGGCAAATCTGCCAACATGATGTAGTAGCTGGAGCAGGGATGAGCTCAGGAGACTAGGGGAATGCAGGTCAAGTTCATTTAAGCTCTGTCCCTGCTGCACATAAAGATCTGGAAAGCATGTATGCTGTGGGGCAGCAGAATGTGCAGGTAGCAAACAAAACATGATCTGAGGCACATGAGAAGGAGCAGCGTGCATTGTCACCATGGTCTTCCCCTGCGGGGCTGCTTCTGCTCCCATGCTGCTGCTAGTCTGGTTTTCTGCCTGCCTGACAGGGCTGGGGCTTGCTCTTAGATCTCCTACTGCCAGGGCAGTTTTGAGTCATGGAAGTTGTTTTGAGGGAATTTTGTCAATAGCACCGTAGCTTCATAGATCTGTGTCAATGCAGCCATGGCAGTGTTTGGCAGGAGATACAATGGTAGTAAGAAAATTGAAGGAAGTTGTCTAAATATGAAACTACTTGAACAAGAAAGAAAAGCCAATGCTTTTTGTACATAAAGTAATATTTAAGATGCTTTTCCAACCCTTTTCTACTGGTAAAAGTACTCTTGACTTGCAGGGCCACAAAAACTGTAGGAATGAGATATGACTTATATATTATGTATTATATCTTATATAGAAAATATGTATATTATTATATATTATGTGTATATGCTGCTTATTTCTGAGGTTTTTAGGTCTTTTAACTGACTTACCCAGTCGATATCTATCTGGCCTCTGTTCAATGGTAAACACGTCTTAAATTCCATATGTTCTTAATACAGTATAGTGGAATAAATACCGCTTGGAGATGACCACATGGATATGCAGTGGTGTAACTGAAAAGGAACCTAAAGGAGTCCTGGGGAGAGCTGGAATTATGTTTAGATGAATCTGGGACAGAGCTTTTACTGAGGAAAAATAGTGATATGCTTCTATGAAATCGGCTCACAATAAATGGAATTTCACTACACCTTAACTCAGAAGTTGTTTTGAGTACTGCTTTTCAGACCACAGCAGAGCATAGATTTCTTCACTTTGATTTAGTGGAGGCTGGGAGATGAATCAGCCTTGGTTTGAAGCTTCATGGCAGCTGACCACTGAACATAGGTATACAGTTTACCTGCAAGAATTGGACATGACTGCTTGCCACTTAGAATTTGTCACCTCTAACTATGATAATAATGTTTAATAAATGGGTTAGAATGCTTTTGAAAATAGACAACTTATCACATGTAAAGCAAGCTCTTTGCTTGTGTTGCAATTTGTCTTCAAACTGATCACGAGAAGGTCACATGGCTTTGTTGAAAATTTCACTGATGTGAGCTATTTTAGAAAAGAATGAATCAAATTTCTTAGTATTGTGGGTAGTAACAGGCAAAACAAGGGCTGGTGTTTCCTATAACAGTGAACCATGGCAATAACGCTCAGTAGTTTCCCCTTTCTATTTGCCACACTTAAACATTTACAGAGCAGTTATTTTTTTTACAGAGGCTTTTGATAGAGAAGTGGATTTCAGTAACATTCATCTGTACCATTTTTCTGAAAACTGCAGTGAGAGAGTGCTGATTGGTAGGCTGCTTCTGTCCAGGCTGCAAACGCTGCCTCTTGACAGCCCTATGTGGACTCTGAGCAGTTGAGATTTTTTTTTTTTGGTCTCCTATGGCAGCAGCAGAATCTAGTCTTCACTAGCTTCTTGATATGCAAGTTTGTATATGTGACAGTTATTTCAGTTTAATTTGCTAAAGTTGTACAGACTTCCTTGGAACTTGACCACTTGCATGAAAACTGTTAGTAATTAAAGTCATTTAACTTGTACTCACTCTTGTTAGCCTTTAGTTCGTGGGCCAAGAGCAGCGGAAGTACTGCTGATGAACAACTTGTTGTGACACTAAGTCTCTGCAAAAATAGCTCCCGTATAGAACAGCAATGGCAGACTCACCTCAGCAAGATACTGGTGGTAGAGAAGCTGTTTTTTCCACATTGCTGTGCTCCCTGTAGCAGCTGTCTTATAATGAGGCCGACCATTAAGTGTAAGCTGGAAATGAGGGCAGTGTGTGTGAGGGACTCTTCCGTTCCACTCTCTCTTGCTCACCCTGTCCCTGTTGTTCTTGTCTTCCTTCTTTCTCACAGCCAAGAGTAGTCTCTCCTTAACCAGCTTCCAGGTAGCAGGGATTTCATAGAATCATAGGATGCTAGGGTTGGAAGAGACCTTTAGAGATCATCTAGTCCAATCCCTTACAGAAGCAGGTCCACCTAGATCAGGTCACATAGGAACATGTCCAGGCAGGTCTTGAAGACCTCCAAGGAAAGAGACTCCACACCCTCGCTGGGCAGCTTGTGCCAGGGCTCCCTCACCCTACCATATAAGTAGGTTTTACTTATATTTAAATGGTACTTTGGGTTCCAGTTTCATCCCATTACCCCTTGTCCTCTTGTGTTGTGGTTTGGCCCAGCTAGCACAGCAGCACCATGACAGTCTCTCGCTCAGTGCCCCCATTCACCTCCACCCTTGTTAGGATGGCAGAGGCCCCAGCAAAATGGGAGTAAAAAGATAAGCAAGGTTGTTGTGGATTGAGACAAGGGCAGGGAGGGCTCTCTGCCAATTATGGTTCTGGGCAAAACAGACTCCAGTACTCAACTTAGAGAGGAGAGTAGGAAAGTTTATTCTACAAGAAACAGAATGGAATAAAAGCAAACAGAGTAGGATGATGAGAAAATGACAACCAGCACTTTAAGATCTCCCTCCCCCATCCCTCCTTTCTTCCTGGGCCCAGCTCACTGCTCCTGATATCTCTACCTCCTCCTCCCCCTCCCAGCTGCTCAGGGGGGCAGGGAATGGGGGATGTGGTCAGTCTCTCACAGATGGGCTCTGCCGCTTCTGTCTTCTCAGATGAGGATGACTGTTGACATTCTTCCCCTGCTCCAACATGGGGTTCCTCCCCCAGGGACACAGTCCTTAACGAACTTCTTTGGTGTGGGTTGTTCCCAGCAGCTGCAGCTTCTGCTGATACAGGGTCCCTCACACGGGACACAGTCCTTGGGGAATATCTCAGGGATGGATTCTTCGCCACGGCTGCAGTTTCTGCAGTTACAGGGTCCCTCTCTCGGGACAAGGCCTCTTCTGGGCATAAGTTTAATGAGCTGCTTTGTCATGGGTTCCTCCCCACAGTTACAGCTGTGGATATTGGGTGCCCTCCTTGGGACACAGCCTGCTCTGGCCATAGTGATAAAGGGACATGGCCTCTTCCGCCCATAGTTTTGAAGCAAATCACTGCCCCTGGCTCAGGGTCTGCAGTGAAGTGGTTGGGTCCCCACCATGGGACACGGCCTCCTCCAGCCATAGTTACTGTCCCTGGCTTGGGGCCTTTAATGAAGTGAATCGCTGCCCCTGGTCTGGGGCCAGCTTTAGCAAAATGAGTCTCTGCCCCTGATGCGGGCTCTTTATCAAAATGAGTCTGTACCGCTGATGCGGGGTCTTTAAAGAAATGAAAATAAATCTCAGCCTCATCAGTTCTCTCCATAGAATGCAGGGGAGTCTCTGCTACAGCACACCTCCTCCTCTCTTTCATCACTGACCTTGGAATCCCCATGGTTGTTTCTCTCACTGTTCCTACTCCTTGCACCACCCCAACCACAAGAAAAAAAAGGACAGAAGAAGATGGAGGAAGAAACCTCCTCTTCTGGCTTCTTAAAAAGTGATGGTGGAGGCATGTAATTGCCTCAGCCCCAGAAGTGGATCTGGCTCAGAGCTGGGGAGAGTTGCGAGCAACTTCTTACAGAAGCCATCTTTACAGCCCCTTACCAGAAAAGGCTGTCATGTCAAACCATGACATCTTGCTAGCTTTACTGCAAGTGAATCTATAAATCATTGTTGTGGTCTCAGACTGTAATGCATGTGAACTTTTTGATACTTTCTTTTGAAGTAGAAATTGGACATTGTTCTGATTTAACCAAAAAACCTGTGCAGCACTTGCAAGGCATTGTCTTAATTGGCTCCTATTTAAATGGCTCTCAGTCTTTTGGATTTCTACAAAAAAATGACAGTGATTGAAAAGCTTCAAATTATGCTCTTTCTTGTGGACTTCAACTGGTTTGCCTTTTGGTGGAGCATCAGTAGCTCTTCTTGGTCATGCTTAGCTTCTTCAGTCCCTAGGGTCCCCCTTTGCCATGGTAAGCCTCATACTTTATTCTGGTTCTATGTGTTGGCTAAGAGGCCTCAAAACTTAATTACGGCCATCTTAGCTGCTGTTTGCAAAGCAGAGCATCTGAAATGGCAGAAGTAGGGGTGTAGTTAGAGATGTGAGTGTCTCTGAACAGATGAGAGGTGGACAAACTTGAATTTGGGTTTCTTGCTGTCACTTACGTGTTCAATCTGTGCCCTGCCCTTTCTCCCTATGGTCTCCAGCCCCTCTTTCCTGTTCTCCCACTCTGCTTCTGCAGTGGCTTTCTGCCTTGTGCTTGAACCACAAATGTTTATGGGTGGGGTTGTGGCCACTGTTGGTGTGACTACATATGAAAGTTGCATTTGAGGTTCAGCAGAAGGCTGGAGGCTTATCTTTTGCTATTAACTTCTAATGCCTCTGCTTTGCACCTCCTTGTGAAGAGGTGAATG
This sequence comes from Colius striatus, assembly GCF_028858725.1. Classification (NCBI taxonomy): domain Eukaryota; kingdom Metazoa; phylum Chordata; class Aves; order Coliiformes; family Coliidae; genus Colius; species Colius striatus. The sequence goes on along the minus strand of NC_084790.1, from coordinate 49,944,514 downwards.
CCTTACAGATGAGCTTTTCAGCCTCCTTAGATAATCTTCAAAATATTTTACTCTCCACAAGTCACTGCTTTTACATAGGTGTGTTTGTATTTGACTTGTATACCTGCAATTCTTTCCAGAGAAATGTGAAATAAAAACTTCAAAATATAAAATTTCTAATGCTAGCAATAAACTTAATGGCATTTGTAGGCAAGAGACTTCACGTTTCTCCTCTGATTAAACCAACTTACAAGTGCTGTAAGACGCTAACAGTTTTCTATGTCTTTCATAGTTGAATAGTGTTTTTCACCAGCCTGGAAATGTTAAACTGTCCTTTTTAGTATTTCGTTTACATTCTCCTTGTGTTAAGTTGAGGTGAGGTCAAAGTAGGTAAAATGTAAGGAAGTGGAATCCATATGGTAAAGTTTTGGTGCTTTTATTGAGGATTGTTAATGCATATTACTAATAAAATGCAAACAGGTGAAAGTAATTCCAGTGAAATGAACAGAGCAAATAATAAATGTATCAGAATACATGGAATTCAAATCACAATTTATTTTTTAAAGAAAGCAGCAAAAGTATAAAGCTGACAGAGGAACCTTTCACACTTTGCTGTTTGTTTCCTCATGAATTAACATCTGGAGAAGGGAAACATGTTGGAAATTTCTCAGTGTGAAATATTGTTTTGAATGCCTTGAGCCTCCAGTGATGTGCTAATGTGATCAACAAAACTGTTTTTAAAAAATTGCTTTTTTTAAAGCCCACATTAAAAATGTAGTTTGTGTTGTAAATGTGTGGAAATTGAGTCATCCAATCAGACCAGCTGCTTACTAGTATAGCCTTTTCCAAGCTTCCTTCAAGCTTAGCTGTGTTTCATGGCTTTTGGACTAGGGAGGTAGAGATAGGATGGCCTGTAAGGGAAATAAATAACTTGTAGTTTGTATTCACTGCCTCCTCAAGATCTGTCAGTCTGAGCTTTTGCTCTTAAGCTTGCAACTTTTTCAGGAATATGGCTGGAGGATTTAATAGCAAAGAGTTTTAAGGTCAACTGGGTAGTTTGTAGAAAGGAGCTTTAAAGATGTTCTTTTAACACTTAAATCTCGGGGAAACCTGTTGCACCTTGAGGAGGCCATCTATCCAAGTATTTCAGGATAAACAAAAATTTATTGAGGAGATATGTGAAATATTGCTGGAGACAATAGATGACCTCTTTTCCTGTCAATGGGCACTACAGAAAAAGACTAACCCCATCAGCTTAACACCTACCCTTTAAGTATTTTTAAGTGTTGATGAGGCCCTCCCCTCAGTCTTCTCTAGACTAAATAGCCCCAGGTCTTGCAGCCTTTTCTGTATCTTAATCATCTTGGTAGCCCTCCACTGAATTCTCTCCAGGTCACTGTCTCTTTAGCTTGGGAATCCAGAAGTGGAGGCAGTACTTCAGATGTGGTCTTACCAGGGTGCACTAGAGAGGAAGGAAAACCTTCCTTGTTCCTGTATTCGTAATGCACCCCAGGATGCCATTGGCCACCTTGGCCATGAGGGTATCTTGCTGTCTCATGTTTAGTTTGCTGTCCACCAGAACTCCCAGATATACTTCTTTCAGTTCTATTATTCTCTCTCCTTCTTCCAAACACACAGAACAATTAGTTGACATAAAATGAACCATGTTATTTTTTTTCTGCACCAGGTTAAAGGACCCTACTAGAAAAGACATGGCTATGTTCTGGTATTATACAGTAAGGTAACATTAGAACTGCTTTATGTCTTTCAATATATTGCCTTTGCTAAAGTCTTACTTGATGATACTGTAGAAAGTCTGAGGTTTAAAAGTAAAGAATGTGTTTACCTGTAAGCAGAAAGATTAATGTTAAATGTTCAGGCAACACATGTAGTTACTCGCGGAATGTCAAATTTATCTTGTGTCTATGTGGGTAAATGAGCCTTTTAAGTTCCATGGGAATTCAAGTATCTTCAGTTGTCTAAGGAGTCCCACAGCCTTCTGCCAGCATTGGCACTTGGCAGACTGGGAAACCATGCAATTTTGATACTTGGCTTCAAGAGCACAGGCTGTGGTTGCTGTTGCACCATTGCCACCTTGGTATGATAGTCCTAAGGCTCATGTGTATTACATAAGTATTGCTCAGTCTCTGTAAACAGATGTGGTCAGACTTGGGATAGCAAGTACAAGCTGAAATTGCTGCCTCCCTTTATCAAGGAAGTTGAGGGAGGAGGTCTTGGGAAAGTGAATGCATAGGCAGGAGGCTCTATAAGAAAGCTCAAGGGAAAGCCTGGTTTAGCAAACATTTCTAGTTTTTACTGGCTTGCTGTTGTCAACACTCCTGTGCAATGGTGTTTGTTTGTTTTTCAGCCTTGTGCAGTGTCTGGCAGTGAGATCTGGTCCAGAACAGTGGCCCTGTAGATCCTGTGTGACACAGTTTGTGAGAGTGGATAATGTCTGTATGTATGTTGGCCAGAAGATGTATGCGTTTGTCTGTACAAAAATGTGAGCCTGCATATGTCAAACACTGAGATAACTAGATTAGGAGACATATAGTCACTTTTTTAAGGGAGAAGGGGAGTAGTTTGATGTTAGAAATAATTGAAAAATGCCATATTGAGGAGTCTCATAATATAATAAAGTGAATGAGTCTGCTATCTCAAGTGAATCTGCCCTCCAAGTTCACATCTGTGGTAGGATTTTGTGTGCTTGCAATTGCCTTTGTTCAGAGCGCTTTCTTGCAGCCAAGTGTTCAGAGGGAATGGACTCAATTTCCTTCACTAGAGAAACAGAAAAAGGCTCAGGCCATCTGGCTTTATTGTTGTGCGACATGAGCTAGATGGTTATGACCGTGTTCTTTGACAGCGAAAGCCTATAGAAACCTGTTTTGATCAGAACTTTACATTTTTCATCCAAAGATAAATGTTTTCCAACATAACAATAGACATATAGATATTAAATACCTTAACAAAAAAACACCTATAATAGATATTTGATGCTGTAAAGCCAATTTTTTCCTTAACAGAGATCATTCAATATGCTACTAAGATAATTAAAGTTGGCATATTTAATGAACTGTTGCATTAGATACTTGCAAGTCAATATTGATTGCAGGCTCAGAAAGGAACTCATTCTGCTTTCGTAGCTTTGTCCATTTTTAACAAGCAATCTTGTCCATATGTTTTCCAACTGTCTGGCAGTGCTGTAAGCTCCTTGCTTGACTGTATTGAGGGCAGCTCAGGTAGCAATATGCCTGACTTGACATCACTAGCTCAGACCTCCTCTGGCTATAGGAGTCAGCTGATGCTGTGTTGATGCAGTAGCAGCTCCTCAATTGCTGACCTAGAAGCAACCGCAGAACTTAAGTGTCCTAGGCAGGCAGTCCAGGGCTGCTGGGTGCTTTAAAGTACAAGTGTTACTATGACTAAAAAGATGGTGCTGAATTTATTGGCCTCTTTTGCACTAGGATGAAATCATGATATGCTCTCATGTAGCCTAAGGTCTTAAGTCATTTTGACTGTCCAAAATGCAACTATCTTTTTCTTGAAATTACAGCACAAGTTTGGCAAATGCTGCTTGTTGGCAGCTTGTCCTCATGGTACAGGTAGACGTAAATGAGATGTTGCCTCCAGCCTGTTGTACTCAGCTCTGCTTTCACTGGGGCTGGCTGTGGCCAGCACAGTTTCAGTCAGGAGTTTTTGTGAGAAATAATATTGGCTTTTGTTACTGTGTTTTCAGTTGTTACAACATGGCTCTGTTAAGTGCTTTTCAGTGTGCTAATACTGGGGATGGTCTTGTGGGGAGGCAGGAAGGTGTGAAGGGGGATACCTAAAATTTACAGAATTGCTCACCAGTGGACTGGAGCACTGCCCTGCCTATTGCATGGCCAGGGCTGTATACAGCTGGGACCACCAAGTGAGCTTTAGCTAATGTTTAATTCAGATGCTCTGGTGAAAAACTCCTATTCCAGCATTTTACAGTATTCATTCATGTATCTCTCTTCTTATGCCTCAATCCTGACCTCACAAATTCTCTTCTGTCACCATGACAGGATTTTGTTCTGTCTTATGTTCTGTGTATTGAGCTTCCCTGTTGCAGTGCCAAAGGAATCCTCCTCCTTGCTCACGTCTCACTTGCCATGGGAAAAAGTCTATGGTGACAGGAAATTGAGGGAGATTAGCCATGGGAAATAAAACCCTCTGTTCCTTTCTTTACCATCTTGCATATAAGAAGTCTTTTGGTATGTCTGTGGCAAAAGTCTTATTAAAGGGTCTACTTTCTAGAAACAGTCATGTGCTGTTCTTAAATTATTATAGATAGTGATATCTGAGTGGAAATGAATGACCAGGAAGCCCTAAATGCTGCTGTAGGTTTTGGGGAATTGTTATCCTTGAATAACTTAGAATTATGGCTTGCAAAATGTTCTACAAACTTACGTTCAGTTTTAAAACAAATGCTACTTTTCCTTTTATGCTCTTTGATTACATATTATAGAAGTTTCAAGTTCAGCTTGATTTAAAAGTACAATCCATGGATCTATGGGCTCAGTCGAAAACTTGCAAATTAGAGTTATAAAACGTTACTTAATACTATCCCAAGTATGAGCATACTAATGAGACAGATCCAGTAAGCTCAGTATTGATGTCAATTAACTTTGTGACCCTGGGATTCCCAAAATATTTACAATGGTTGTAATACAAGGAGTAACTTGGGTAACGTTTACACAGCCAGAACTTGTTCTTAAAACCATTGTGTAAATGGAATATATCATATGTGAATGTGAAGTTCTGAATCTCTTTCCAGACACTGTTAGTCAGGTCATGGCTCCAATGGCTTTTGCACACCTGGACTGTTTGCTAGCTTCAGTAATTATATTGCAGCTTCTGAAGTGGTAGTCCTATTTTTGAGAACTTACATCCAGAAGGTTGGAATACTGTCATTGTTATCTACTAATGTGAGTCACTCAGTAAATGCTGCTTGTTCCATGTTAACTGTAGGTGTAGGCAGTGCCTTGGGTTGTGTTGGCATCTGTGGTCAGCAGCTCACACACTTGAAGGTATTTGCCAACAACTGGAGCAGCTATCTTTGGATTAAAGAGCATCAGAGTTTTTGCAGTCTATAACTAAACCCCAAACTAGCCCTAGGTACTGCCATGCCTATTCTTTTGCTGCTTCTGTGATGGTGGTACCCAGGACAAATATTTCAGCCAAAGGTGAGAGTGGATATAAGTGCAACATTTCAGCTGATGGAAGATGCTCAAGTCTCAACTTTTGAACACTCCCTGGTAAACAGACTTTTGTGAGAAATATGTGGAATGAGAATATGTAGGCAGTTGCTAGTAGAATGTGACTTTACTTCCATTCAGTCAATTGTGGGAAAAATTTACTTCCACAGTTGTTGCATCGTATTGAATGCTAGTATAAGTCTTCTCTCATGTTTGTTTGCAATTAGGTATGGCAATTGAAGCTTTTGTACTATGCACTGCTCCATGTAGTGTTTTATACACGATCTTCCCTTAGTGGTTTTTTTTCTATGTATAATGAAGGAATTTAGTGATCTAGCACACATGCTGTGTATGTATTGACCACTGGCTAACAGGGTGGCAAGATCTGAAATTAATTGAAATGGAGAACATTTAGGCTAACTGCCCTGGCATTTTTATTACTACTTGTAAGTAGACTAGACATAATCTTAACATTTCTCTTTGAGGGAATATTTGATTTTTTCCTCTTAATTCCAAATTGGAAGTCACAAAATTTAATTGGATGTTGAGATGCTATTTTAGATGCCTTTTTTCCCTTTTTTTTATCCTTCAGGGGATGTATGTTCATCTTTTCAGTTGCAACATTTTATGACTTTCTGGATCTTACTTGGCCTAATCCAGTGCTCTGGAGGCCTTTGGGTGAAGCTTAGTCCTGCTTTCTTGGTCCTGTAACATACTTTATTGTAGCTCTCTCTTCCCTTGTGCAATTGTGAAGAAGTTATTGATATAGTAGAAATGTGCTTACTTTTTTCATCAGTCTTTCCAGTCTTCTAATATGTGCCCTGTTAGGCAAGACTGAGCTTTCTGTCTTCAGACCAAGCTTGTTTATGTGTTGGACTTGGTGCGGCTGGACTGATGGACATACTTATAGGGTATTTGTCTAAAGTTATGGTAAGCTGTATGCAGGACTCTAGTCAAAGACTGAAGCCTCAGTCAAATATACTAGACTAGACTAGACTTTAAAGTCTTCAAAGTAGATTCTTCTGCAGACCGGTCCTGGGGCTACCTCTATCCTGCAGGTTGTCATTGTTTCTACAAGTGTCTGTAACTGCTTATTTGATGTGATTGCACTGCTGCTTTGAAGCCTGTATGTGCTGGGAGGGTAAAACCTGTAACTGATCTTATCAGAAGCTATTGTTGCAAGAGACACTCCTCCCAGTATAATCATTATAGGTGTTGGCACTCCCTTTGCTCTTCCTTTTTGGTGCTCAAGTATTCAGCCCAGAAACAGTCACTTTGTCCTTGGCAGGAAAGAAATCCAGTTTTCTACCTGAGAGCTGCTGATACAGTATCTTTCTAGAAAGCACCTAGATTTTTCACTTTTCAATGACTATAAGCTACTTGTTCTCACCTCTTGCCCTTTCTCCTCATTATTGGAGGAGTTTCAAAGCAGAACAAGTATTACAGTCCCTCAATATCTGTCAGTGTCTTCATCTACCATCTGAATCAAACTTTGCAAATGATTTTAATTAGGGATTTGAGGCTGTCCAGGGCTGCTTGATCTGGGATAACCTTGTCGAGGGTTGGAATGACTCCTGGATGTATAGATCCAGGTTGTAAAGTATTAGTGTTATTCAGGTAAACTCCTAGACTGATACTTATCAGGTGGGTTGTGTGGTTTTCTTACTTTCAGGCGACCTTCCTTTTTTGCTCCTTTGCGTATGGCTATGGTGAGTTGCGTTTGGAGATAGAAGTAAATGGCTTTTTAATGAGGTAAGAGGAACAGGGTATTGGAGCTGTGTCATGGGGATGAACACTTTGTCTGGTGTAGGCTGTCCCATCTCGACTGACGGGGCCTTAGCCCACTAGGATGATCAGCTGGGCTCCTCTGATGGTGTTTGTCTTCACCTGTGGGGCTTTGGTAGCTGAGGGGGAGCTATGATGTTTGAAAAGTATCCCTAGAGCTCAATGTCACAAGTAATAAAGTGATATATATTAAATTTCTGCAAAGTAGCTCATCATCACATTTCACTTGCTCTGGGAAGTCAGAACCCATCTGTAGCAGAGGAGTTGTGTTTGGGAGTGGGAGCAGTCCATTCTGGATGTGGTGGTAGCATAGGCAGCAGCAGCAGTAGAGCAGACTCCATGACCAGTTTGCCAGGATGTTACTACCTGCATGTTGTGTTTGCCTCCAAAGTGATGTTTTGGTTCATAGCAAGTGATGACTTGATTATAGTATTTGAGAGCTCATTTTAGACTGAGTCATGCTTATTGGAGCTACCAGCCTTGAAAGGGACTCGGAGCAAGACAAGAATCTGTTTTATCAGTGCATGATACTTATGGGTAACTAGGAAGAGCCATTTTACAAGCAAATGAAGATGGGAGATAGCAATGCTTGTGGTGATTAAAATTGAAACTACAAGGCTGAAAGCAACTACATGATGTGTTAACAAATGTAAGGTGGCATTAATACAAAATGTAGGTGAGCAGTGTCATTTGTGTCCTCGGAAAATGCACATGGAATCATTTCTGTGTTGATTTTTTTGAGGTACAGCCTTGCATGTATGTTTGTACTTGTAAAGCCTAGCTTCTTACTTTATTATAGTGCCTTTTACCTGAGTTGCTTATATTGGCTACCAGAAAGTATTTACCTACCACGTGAGGTAGCTGCACTGGGTAAACACTGAAAACTTGCTTGTGACGTGTGCCATCTGTGTGGCGGTTGAACTAGCAAAGTATTTCATGGTGCCCTGGAAGAGGAGAGGGGCCCTGTGTGTTTCAGTTTTGGTTGTTTTTTTCTTACTCAGGATATCTTGATGTTCTCTGCTAACTGACTTGTGGGCTGCCACAGAAAGAGTCTGGCCCAGCCCTGCATTTCCGTCCCCTCCCTGTTCCTGCACCAGCTGCCTGCAGGTGTGCAGGGGCTCAGACCAGGGACCTGATCTTCCTAGAAGCAGGTCTCTTTATAGCTATCATTCTTTGGTGAGGGCTGCCCCTTACTCTGCTTCACTGATGCAGCCACAGGACTGCCAGCACTGATGTGAGAGGTGATGGCAGTACACAGCTGAGAAGCATGAGGGAAGGCAGGGCTAGCTCTTCTGTCAGCCACTGACACTAATGAGTCATTTTGGTAACTGGTTTATGGTGAAGGCTGTTTCTAAAAGCCTTGCATGCTATGACTGATATTCAGCCAGAAGTCAGCACTATTGTATGGGCCTTCAAACTCTTTGCTGGAAGAATTGCAGATCTGATCAGGAAGACCCTCTGTATGGTGCAAAGTGAAGGAGATGGCTTGTGGAATAGTAGACACTAATCAGGGTTGTTTGCAGGTGGAGATGGGCAGAGTTATCCTTAACAGACTGGGAGAGTGCTTCAATGGGAGGTGATGTGTTTGCAGCAGTAAGTAGGGGTGTGAATACCACAGCTTTTACAGCCCTCATCACCCCAATTGGTGGGAGGCAGCTGAGTTTGTCATAGTATCATAAGTTCCTGAAGATGCATCTGGTTTCCAAGTTGCTCTTGAGATAATGTGTGTAGTGTGTTGTTGTCTTTGTCTCTGCTGAAGCTCTGCATAGCATGGTGCTGCTCTATCCACTGCTTCTTTGAGCTTCCACATGAGAGTCCTCAGACTTCTATGAGGAAGTGTAAGCTGAAACTCTGCTGGCTCCCAACTTTAGCCCCATATATTTGAATCCTACATCCTTCCCCCAGGCCAGGTGCTTGACAGAGAGAAATGCACCCTTGGTTTTGAACAAGTGAAACTTGAAGAATTCATGGAGAATGGCATCTTCTTGTTGATCTAAATATCTTTGTGCATCATATTATAAAGGGTCTCTTTTGAGGAGAAGGGATGACTATTTAAATTTCTCTTCTGTAGCACTTTGCCTAGCTTCTCAGTAAAATCTCTTTAAGAATTACCCCTAATGTGTAAGTTGATATGGGTTTCTGTTTGCAGCTATTGTGGACGATGAAAGGCTTTCAGCAGAGGAAATGGATGAGAGAAGGCGTCAGAACATTGCTTATGAGTATCTGTGCCACTTAGAAGAAGCAAAAAGGTAAGCAAATGAAGGAACACTTATATCTGGCTTTTAAATATAGAAGTTCAGGTTTGTTGTGTTCTTGAGCATTGTAACTTTGAATTCAACTTCTTGAATTACTTGAATCAATATTCGAATTTTATAGCAGTCAGTATGAGAAGCTAATGCCTGATGTGAAAAGTTTAACCAAAAAAGGATATAGAAATAATCAAAACAATCTTCTCAGAGTTCCAGTGGTGACCATTTTCAATGAAAGTAAGGGCTACATTCTAAAACCTAAGACTTTCATTCTGTGAGAACCTGAGTCAGGCTTATGTAACTAACTGGGGAAAGTCTTTTGTTCCTGGCTGTATTGTTGGGCTCCCTTCTTGGTGCTACTACTTGTAGAGTGACTCAGGTTGCTAAGATGACAAAAAAAATCACCTGGGCTCCTACCGGGTTAATGATCTGTATCATCCTAGTGTTTCAGTGGCAAGTGCAGGCAGGGCAATAAGATTACTTGGACTTTGATCTTTCTTCAGTTCCTCTAGCTCATTGGCCATGAGTACTCATCTCTTGAAGCGACAGCCTGAGTCAAGCAGTGATCTGCAAATGCACAGGAATTTTATCACCTTGGTGCAAATGTACTGTACTATGCACTTCACTCTCAAAACAAATATTACAAAATATTTTCATATTTGCAGAGCAAGAAAACAGGGTGCAACATCGTTGTCCTTTTGGAGTAGTTTGAAAAATTCTGACCAGACTGAACATAAAATGTTTTTACATCATGTTAATAGCAGCACTTCAAAGATGCCTGTTCTACTTAATGTATTGCCCTAGGCACCACTAAGTGTTGTATTTCTATTATGTGCTTGTTGATGATGAAGTTTTTTGTCCTAAACTTTAGTTGGATGGCTTTCCTAGGGAACTCTCTAGAGACATGTGAACTCTGATCAGTAGCGCAAGCTGGGAATCTCCAGTGTGATGACAAACCATAGGATCTTTAAAATGGAGTAACCTAGCACACTTCAGCCAGTAATCAACTGTAACACATTCCCCTGGGCTTTGTTTCCTCACTATTTTGCTTGTCATCACTGCATGGCAGTGATGGTTACTTATTTAGCAGTTGTGGGGCAGCTAGCTGCCAATGATCTTGTCCTAGAGGCATTGTTAAAAAAATCGACCATTCTTACTTTCTATTCATTATACTGTTGTATTGTTTCCTTTGCTCTTTCTTCCTCTTTCCAGTGCAGAGTAGTTCCTCATTTATATATTTGAGACAGCAAGTGTCTTACTGCTGCCAGAGAGGACTATCCTGCTCCACACAGTCCTATTGCCTCCATAGCACAGTTGCAAGAGATTGTCCTTGGTCAGCTGAGTCAGCTTGCTATGCTGGCAGAAAAGTTGTAGCTCTTTTGCCGAGTTAATCTTATGATGGCTGAGGGTGCTGACTGGTGTGATCAAGGGGTCAGTGCTGACAAAAGAAAGGGAATGGGATGCAGCCACACAGAGGGAAGAGAGCAAGATCTCCATCTTGCTCACTGAGCCCATTCATCTGAGGAAACCTCAGTGAGTCAAGATTTGATTCTACTCAAGGTTTTCCTTGGTTTGTTGCAATTCACCTACCTGCTGGCTTCTGGCATAACAATGTCTAAAAATCTAACATTTTTTCTTTTATTATTTGTAATTAATTGTCTTGGCTTATTTTAAAACCCTTCCTTCCCAGAGCTACTTGTCACTTTGAACTCTAGTCCTCTAGTTTATTCCTTGACATAAGGAAATACAAAGTTATTTTTACAATTAATTGAGAGCTGGGTGGAGAGGAGCCTCATGTGGTTCAACAATGACAAATGCAGAATCCTGTACCTGGGGAGGAACAATCCTGTGCACCAATACAGCCTGGGGGTTGACCTGCTAGATTGCAGCTCTGCAGAGAGAGACCTGGGAGTCCTGGGTGATAGTAAACTAACCATGAGCCAGCAATGTGCCCTCATAGCCAAGAAGGCCAATGGCATCCTGGGATGTATTAAGACTGTGGCCAGCAGGTTGAGGGGGGTTCTCCCACTCTACTCTGCCCTGGTGAGGCCTGGTGAGGTACCGTATCCAGTTTTGGGCTCTCCAGCTCAAGAGGGACAGAGAACTTCTGGAGAGAGTCCGGTGCAGGGACACCAAGATGATCAGGGGACTGGAACATCTTCCTTAGGAGGAAAGGCTGCAGGAACTGGGGCTGTTCAGCCTGGAGGAGACTGAGGGGGCTGAATCCCATTAGTATTTACAAATATCTAAATGGTGATGTCAGGAGGTTGGGGCATTCCTTTTTTTTCTGTTGTATCTCGGTATAGGACAAAGGGTAATGGAAAGAAGCTGAAACAAAGAGTTCCATTTAAACATAAGGAAAAACTTGTTTACTGTTCAGGTGAGGGAGCCCTGGCACAGGCTGCCCAGGGAGGATGTGGAGTATCCTTCTTTGGAGGTCTTCAAAGCCTGCCTGGACATGTCACTGTGCAACCTGATGTAGGTGAATCTGCTTTAGCAGGGCGGTTGAACGGGATGATCTCTAAATGTCCCTTCTATGATTCTATGATTAATGACTTAAATTATTATCTGCTATGAGTAATATCCTTCTTCCTTGTATTTTTTTTCGTGTGGGTTCATGCCATTAATGATTTGCTACAAGAAATCCTTCTTTAGGTCTGCCAGCAGATGATGGAACTTGGCAGCCACAACAGTCACTCCCAGGGCTGTTAGGTACCTTGAAGCACTTCTGAATCTTTATTTGCAAAGCTGGAATTTTACTGGTAACATTCACGGCCAATGCTTGCAACTGCATGAGGTGTGGATGACTAAAGATGATGTAAGATGTGCTTCCCTGACAAAGGGTTAGGTTAACGTGATTGGAGTCAATGTGGCAAACTGATGCTGCTGGGCCCTTCTCTTGTTGTCTCGGTGCCCTGGCCCCAATGCTTGTTAGGGATAAGAGGATGGTAATAGTGAGGAATGGCAGAGGCTCTGTGTGTGCTTTCAGGTAGACAGAGCTGCTATGAAAAAAAAGAGAAGAAGAAGAATTCTCCCTTTACTGAGAACTGTTGGAATAATTCAGCTGCACCTTGAGATGGACTCTTTTAATGTGAAAACAGCCTGACACTGAACATATACAAAATAAACTTGCAGCAACGAGCAGAAACATCTGTCTCCTGACTGTGTAGCCCCTAGTCCTGCTTCCACAGAAAGTGAACAATGCCATGTGGGAGGCCAAGACAGAGGCAGGGATAGGCTGAGATGGCAAAGGTGTATGGCTGTGTTCTTCTCAGCACTGACCTGTTGAAACACCAGAATGAGAAAATGTATATCCTCATTGCCCTGTTTGTGTACTTGATTAGGGGTTAAACATGTTGACTTGGGAAGAACAGCCCCATTCTCTAGTACAGGCTGGTGTTGACCTGCTGGAGAGCAGCTCTGCAGAAAGACCTGGGAGTACTGGGTGGCAATAAACTATGAGCCAGCAATGTGCCCTCGTGGCCAAGAAGGCCAGTGGCATCCTGGGATGCATCAAGAGTGTGGCCAGTAGGTTGAGGAAGGTTCTGCTCCCCCTCTACTCTGCCCTGGTGAGACCTCATCTAGAGTCCTGTGTCCAGTTCTGGGCTCCCCAGCTCAAAAGGGACAGAGAACTTCTGGAGAGAGTCTGGTGCAGGACCACCAAGATGATCAAAGGACTTGGTACATTTTTCTTATGAGGAAAGGCTGCAGGATCTGGGACCCTTCCAACTTGAGAAGAGATTGAGGGGGGACCTTATTAATACTTTTCAAGTATTTGAAAGGTGTGTGTGAAGAGGATGGGGCAACACTTTTTTCCCTATTGTCCAGTGATAGTGCTAGGGGTAACAGACAAAAGCTGGAACAAAAAGTTCCCTTTAAACTTGAGGAAAAACTTCTTTACTATGAGTCTGAGGGAGCCCTGGGACAGGCTGCCCTGGGAGGTTGTGGAGTTTTCAAAACCTGCCTGGATGTGCTCCTGTGTGGACCTGCTTTAGCAGGGGGATTGGACTAGATCTTTAGAGGTCTCTTCCAGTCACTACCATTTTGTGATTGACATGCAGTGTCTATTTTGCACTTGCACAGTTATAGCATTTTCTTTGTCACAAGAGAGCCAGAACAAAACTAATTAATCAGGAAAGTGATATAGATAGCCTTGTAGGGAGCAACGGGGTCATAATTCAACTGTGTCAAAATAAGACCAGTGCAAATTGATGAGGCTTAGGTGTCAGGCACAGGCTGCCTCAACAGCACATGGTGTGTTCTGCCCTTCAGCTGAACTGGGGGTGCAGTTCCACAGGACGCAGCAACTGATGGATCAGCTTTTCCTGCTGCTGAGTGGAGGGGTTCTATCTGGGTTCCCTAGTGCTGGGGTAGTCCCTGTGGGATGCACAGGACATCCTTTCTGGCTACGTGTTTGTGGTAGTGAGGCTGGATGGGAAGAGATGAGACTGGTTATGTTGACCCCAGGTGCAGCAGCTGGTTGCGAAATGTCCCAGAGCTGTGGCTGCTGACTGCTTTCTCTCAGTAGTGTCTCATGTCCTGGAGGTAAGAACTGCTTCTCTGACACATGTGACTTCTGTTTACAGTTGCAAGATTTTTTTCTTCTATGAAACCTGAATGAATAGAGAAGACTCTTTAGTGTACAGGACACTGAATAATAATGACAATAAATAGAGTGAAAAAGGTAAAGCAAGGTGAGTTTTTCCATTCAATTGACTGCTGCAGAAATGACAGCAAATACCATTTCAGCTAATCGGTAGCATGCAAATACAATGTATTTTAGCCCATATTGAAGAGAAACACTGAAATAAGTAATAAATAACAAATGATAGGGGTAGAGCATGGCTGTGACAGTACAACAGCAGGACTTATTTTTTTTCCTTACTGTATTTGTTATCAAAATAATATTTTATAGCAGCTCTGCATTTTTAAATGCCAGAGTTAATTAAATGGTTGAAGAATGTGTACTTTCAGCTGCTGTTCAGACCACTGTTTGCACACTTACTTCCGCTAGCCCGGCTTTAATAAAAACTTTCCAAGTTTAATATGAAAGAAGAATCTTATTGCTGGTAGCTTTTGCTTCTGCAAATGCCTTCTGTGCTAGGAACAGTATCTGTTATATGTATGCAGCACAGGAAATTGGTTTTTAAACACAATGAAAAGACTGGTAGTATCAGCTGAGACCAGTGATGTTTGAATAGGGTGTTATATTTGATTTTGAAGAAAAAAACATTTTGTTCTCTTAGACTGCTGACCCTTTTCTCCCCAAAACCACACATCTGAAAAATCAAGTTTTTGGTTGCTCTTCTATGTAGCTTGATTTCTTACTTTTACCTTTAAAGAAAATTTATTGCATATTAAAAAAGAAGGAAAAAAAAAGGAAAATATCCAGTATCCTTGAACTCTTGAGAACAATAAACTCAAGAATAAGCAATTAAGAGTAGGAATTTTCTCACTTCAAACAATGGAGTCCTCTCTAACAGAAACTCTCCAGATATTCCATCAATACATTTCCCAGTGCCACTTGAGAAATTCTTCTGTTCAATAACAGACTTAAAGTGGATATGAAGAGCTGTCACAAGCCCCAATGCCTTATGAGATTAATTTTAATAGATAAAATTTACACTAATATCCTCCTTTCCAACAATTGTTTGATACCTAGAACATCAGATTCTGCCTTGAACTTTGCTTTTGCTGTTGCTTGTCTCTTTGCAGATGTGCATTACTGCACTGTAAAAAATGGACTAGTTTTCCATAGCAAGGTTTTAGCAGTGGGGTGGTTTCTGTGAGAAGCCACCAGAAGCTTCCCCCATGTGTGACAAAGCCAAAGCCACCTGGCTCCAAGATGGATTCACTACTGGCCAAGGCCAAGCCCATCAACAACAGTGATAGTGCCTCTGTGAGAACATATTTTAAAAGGTAAAAAAAAAAAACTTGCACAGGAGCATTTTGAGAGAATAAGAATGTGAAAAACAACTCTGCAGACACCAAGGCCAGTCCAGAGGGCAGTGAGAAGATGCTCCAGGCCTGGAGCAGAGATTCTTGTGCAGCCCATGGTGAGGCAGACCCTGCCTCTTCAGCCATGGGGGAGAAGAGATACACCCATGGCCCCAGGAGGAGCCTGCACTGCAGCAGGGGGATGTGCCCAAAGGAGGCTGTGACCCTATATGAAAAACACACTGCTGCAGGCTTCTGGCAGCACATGTGAACCTGTGGGGAGAGAGGACCTCATGCAGGACCAGGTTTGCTGTCGGGACTTGAGACCCTGTAGGGCAGCCATGCTGCATCAGTCTTTTCCTGAAAGACTGGGCCCATGCAAGGGTCACACTCTTGAGAAATTTATGAAGAACTATAGCCTGTGGGAATTACTTGTCCTGGAGAAGTTGTGGAGGACTGCCTCCTGTGTGAGGAACCTCATGGTGGACCAGGGGAAGAGTATGAGGAGTCCTCCTAAGGAGGAAGGAGCAGCAGAGACAATCTGTGATGAACTGACTATAACCTCCATTCCCTGTTTCCCCTGTGCTTCTAGTGGGGAAAAAGTAGAAAACTCTGGAGTATAGGAAGGGGAGGGTGAGAGGAAGATGTTTTAAGACTCTATTTTTCTTTCTTCTGATATAATTTCTCAAAGTTGAGCCTGTTTTGCTCATAATGATAATTGGTGAGTGACCCTGTCCTTATTTAGACCTATAAGCCTTTTGTTACATGTTCTTAGCTGTCCCCAGCTGAGGAGAGGGAGTGACAGAGCAAGTTTGGTGGGCATTTGACATCCCCCTGATAATACAGATTTGAGGGATTATAAACCATGATTGAAGTTTTGGCATATAATGCAAATCAAGTTTGCAGTAAATCTATTGTGTCTGGCTAGCATTATAATCATCCGTAATTAAGCAGACACTATTTCTCTTAGCTTCTTGAAAATTACGGTTTCTTATACTAAACTTGAATTTGAGCCATTGGAGACCTCATTGTACTAACCTTTTCTATTCATGTGTGAAATGCAATACACCTTGTTTCACAGAGTATATGCTGCAATTTCATAACCAGGACTGCCAGCATTTGTCTTATTTCTTCTTGCTTAGCCATTCAATAGGACAGGAACTTGTGTGAAACGCAGAAGCTTTAGTTTTCAGTGTTGGGGCAATGAAGACACAGTGAAGGAAAACTATCAAGGAAATTTCTTTTGAGAGGTAGCTTTTTATTTTGAAAGTGTAAATCCTCATTCTTTTCTAATTTCTCTGCAATAGAAAAATCAAATAATCCCCTTTAGGTTCCAAAACCTGCCTACTTTGTTGTACTGGGCTTTATTAAATTGATTTGCAATGGCTAGTTTCGGTACTGGTCACTGATTAAAATCACAGTTGGCAGCTGCTGTGTAAAAATGTACATGTGGTTTAATATACTTAAAAGGTCAAACCCTGAAGTGCGTAATTGGCTTCAGTTAAAGCTAATAGTTTTTTAGCACTATAGCATCATAAAAAGCTCAAGTGGCTCCAGTTGTCAGATTGCGAGACCATGGAGGGTTGTTTTGGAGCTTACTCCATTCCTTGGGGGGTTTTGGGGTCCTATGAATGCTTGGTACTACATGAGAATTCTGCCAGGTTTCATACTGTTGTTTCTCTACGAGCAAAGTTGTGGACCATGCAGTCCTGGCAGCTCATGAGTGAACTAATGCCATTTAAATGCTCTATTTTAAGTCCATTTCTTTCAGACTACAGGAAATTCTTTGAAGCTTTGTGCTTAGACATAAATGCATAACACTGCAATATAACTGTACAACTAGTTGACTGTAAGCATAAAGTGTTAAGGTACTTCTTGGTAAGCTGGTTTGTATAGGTTTCTCAAAAAATAATTCTGGGAGTGCTAGTCTTCTGACACTGTTACTTATGAACATTGGCTCTCCTCTTTGTCTACCTTAAGCCTAATACAGCACTAGTGAATGTGGCTGGTAGTAACTCTCTAAAGCCAAAATGTTTGATGTTAGGGTGCTTCATGAGATGAAATTGTGGGAAGGATCCTACTTAGCTGGGATATACCTGTCCCTGAAGTAGCTCTATCTTCACAGAGGTATTGATCAACAAGTATACTTGCTGTTTCAGGTCACAGTCCTTGAGGGCCCTTACCTAGCAGATGGGCTACCAGCTATTGAGTTGAACAGGTTTTTGGTCTAGATAGTTATACAATTGTGCAGATAGGCCAGAGTTGTCTTATGCAGGTGTCAGTGACATCAATCAATCCAACAATTGCTTGGGTAGTGATATTTGCATAAGAAAAGTTCTGAAGGAGAGAGAAGAAACCTTTGTGCTAGTTTCTGTACAGGATGCATTGACCTGCTCCCTGGGATGTTGAGGTAATTTGTGCAGACATTATGGGTCATTGCTCAGTGTGTATAGTTGTGGAATAATGCTTCTGAGTAATGATGGATGTGACCTTTGTTTTTTGGAGACTAAACCACATGGCACTTATCCCATAGCATGCATTGAAGCTAACAGTACAGTAATTTCAGGGCCAGTTCTCTTTCCCATAGTTTTCCCCATTTCTTTTAGGCATTACCCTCCTGTAAAAGGAATTGTGAGTGACAAATTTGAAGCTAGTTCATGCTCTGATGTCCTCATGTTGGTGTAGTTTGTAGGTTCAGCTTCACCGAGAGAGTGCATAGCATTTTCATTACTCCTTTACTTTCCTCTTTGCCACTTGGATTATCTGTAGTGTGACTCAAAAGCCTATTTGACTTCATACTCCACCTGTAAGATTAGCTGCTTGTCAGATCAAACTGACAGCTTCATTCTGCACCCTGAGCAGCTCCTAGTTAATATTAAGTGTAACCTGAGGTGGCCTCACTAAGGTATCAATAGCAGCTGAGTCATTACAGAGCCCTATGGAGCATACCAAGGGGCAGGAAAGCAGGCTATCGGAGGGGGCTGGTGGGGATTCTTATCCATCACTGCCTAAACTTTCACATCTAAAAGAATGATAAAGGAAAGCTTGAGACTGAGTTGTACAGGCAGGAACACAACTGTGGATATGAGAGGAAGCAGAGGGACTTTGTGTTTGCACCTTGCCTAAGGGATTCATATGAAGTTGCTGTTCAAAAGAACCTATGACTGTAATGGTGGAATGGAAGGAATGTTTTATTCTTTGCTTAGTGTTGAAGGGCTGAAGTATTAATCTTTGTGTAGGTTGTTCTGCGCTGTTTGGACTCTGGTCAGTAAGAGTATAGTTCATGTTCACCTGAGAGCAACTAAGGCCTTTACTTCCCTATGTATTAATGATGGAGTAAATCACAGCACGTGGGCCAGGGCACATGTGATGATTGCCTGCCATGCTGCTGGTGTAGTTGAGCATCAAGTGGTACATTCTGCCTGGCATATATACCATTGTGCTATACTGTAGCATTCAAGAAGCTTTGTAATGATGTGTCTTTTTGCCTTTGGACTAGAGGAAGAAATTACCTGGGCTGACCAAACATGCTTTGTAACAGTTCGTTTGTCAGGAGTGTACTTTCACATGCTGAGATCCTCCTTTTCCAGCTGCCATGTCCTGGAGAGCTGTTGATCTTTGGAAGAAGTGTTTGTTCAGGCTCTTGCAGAAACTGCTTTGGGGAGACATGAATGCCTTTTTACAGACCAGAAAAGGTGAGGCAGCAACTTTACTCTTTGGTAATCTTTATAGCACTACTTTGTGTAAACCTCTGCTGCAAGTGAGGAGCCCACAGATAATGTGCTAATGGGATCTGACTGCATTGGAAACATGAAATTGAGTGTTCACAAGAAACATGCTTTTAGAGGCTTTTGCTGTAGTTTTGTGGCTGTTAGATGTTGAGATCCCTGTGACTTCACTGCTACTCTGGGACTAGAGACTCTAAAACTGGTCCTGTAATTCCTGAGACATGCAAAAGAACTAATGTGTTGCTATACCTCCAGTTCTGGATCAGAAAAACAACCCAGTAAGTGGAGGGGTCAGTGCTCACTGACTGAGTAGATGTGGCTTTGCATTTGATTCCTGTCTTTCAGCTGCTCTGGGCAAGTACTTCATGGGATAGGGCAGCTGCTGAGGGATTTAAGTCTGCGTTCCCTTAAAAAATATTTTTTGATGCAAGTATCTCACCAATCCACTGACTGGAGAAGGAGCACTGTGACACTGTACCTCCTGTCTTTGGGTATAGAGTAACATTAGGAAGTGCTTTGTCTGTTGTTCACTACAGACCATGTGAATCCCGTGTTACTAGACACAGTTCCTGCAGAACCCACAGTGTTCCCCACCACGACACAAGTGACAGCCCTCTGAGAGACTCTCCTGCTGACAATTAGGACTTGTGAAGATGCTTTTTAAAGCAACATGTGGTCAGACTTATAAGTAAGCTGGTTAAGTAGGGGCTTTAGGGTGCTGTGTACTCTATTGTTTGCTGTTGGTATCAGTGTTTCACAAGCTTTAGAGAAGATGTGCTTCTACTTACCAACATTTAAATTCTATGATATATTAAGAGGTGGGGTATAGCAGTGTCACAGAGTTGCTAAGAGCATGTGTGCATCTTGCAGAAACTTGGATATTTGTGAGATCTCTTAATATTCTAGAGTCATTGTTATCTGAAGCTGTTTGTGTGTTAGCCTCCCATAATTGCTTTTGCTTTTCTTGTGAATAGATGTAGAGATAGGTATGTGCAGGCTTCTATGTGACCTCCATTTGAGTTAGAGAGCTGTGAAAATGGCTCTTGGTGCTTCAACGTTTGCTTGGTTTCCAGCTGTCCATATTTCTCTATTTTGTCATGTACAGGAAGAGAGATTTCAGGGTAATCTCTACAATCCCAGGTTGAACACTGACAGGGGAAGAGATTCTTTAAGCCAAACTGTTCTTCAGAAATGTAAGTGATATATCTGTATTTCAAGTGAGTTCAGGAACTGGCATGCATTCTTCAATTAGTACAACCTTAAACTACTTCAGTTGCATATGTGAAGGAATGTTTTCTTTAGAAACCTAGCAAAAAAATATTCCCTTCCAAAGTTTTTATTTTGCAGTTCCAAATCACATGAGGTCATCAGAGAACCTTTTAGATAACAGTGCATGTGAAAAAGAGAAAACTCATAGGGTTATCTGTTTGTTTGTAAAAGGAGAAATAGTAGTTGAAAATATCCTTCCTGTAATTGCCCACAGTGCTTGCATTCAGTATTAGCCTTGTGTTAGCTGCAAATTAAAGAGGTGAGATGGTGGTTATCAGTTTCTGAAGCTGCAGCCAGACATGACTGTGAACGCTTAATGTATTCCACTGTTCTTACTGCATGCTAGCTTCATTCTTGACAACTAAGGCTTGAAATTGGTTTTAGAAGTAGATACTGAGAGCTATGAATGGATTTGGAGCCTGACAATTTTGAGTCTGGGGGAAGAACTGTCAATGAATCGTCTCAAGTGAATGAATGGAGCTGCTCTCAAGCTTGAAAGGATTTAACATGCCCTCTAGTGACTGTAAATGCTAGGCAGGTTCTGGCTTGGAAGCAGTGACCTTCACTAGTTGCAAGTGTAACAGCTTGAAGGGGAGAACATCTTACATCTTTTCATGAGTTGAGAAGTGTTGACAAGTGGATTGTTATTGTGACATTGATTACAGATTTATTCTGACAGGATGATGGTTAACTGCATGCATAACTTTTCAATTACCCAGAAGACAAACAGCTACCCTGCCCTCGGAAGAGAACTTGTCAATTTGCAGTTGTAAAATGTGCTATAAATGCTTGTGGTGCAGGAACACTCTGTGGCTTTGGGTGTGTAGTGCAGATGAGAACCTGGATTCTAATTCTGGGTCTTATTGCTCCTACCTGTGTTGTTAAAACTTTTGGGTTATTGGTGATATATGTGTGCTGCAAGGGTAGTGATAAAGCTAGTCTGACAACTTCAGCTCTTCTGCCATCTAAAATGCACTATAAGCTGGTTAAGTAGTAGTTGCTTTCAAAGCAGATGGGAGAACCATAAAATTTGGTACTGTATGTAAGAAACTTGGAAAAAAAAATGAAATTGCCTTAATATAAAAACTTTTCATTACCCATTATTATGCTTCCTAGAAGTCTGCCTATTGCAGGGCCAAATGCAGAATTTATGCATGGAGGCAATAAAAGTTGCAGTGGTTTCTGAGCCAAGCATCCATCACTGCCCAGGAATTGCCCTGCTATGGTATAGTTATGCTCAGGACACTGGTGTTGTGTATGTATCATAGTGGGGGTAATAGTGCAAAGCAGTGGAAGCAAGGAGCAAAAGGGGAATGATTCCCTGGAGTTGTGTAAATGTACCCCAGAGTGGAGGCTTAAAAGTGGGAAGAATTTGTAAAGGGCTATTGAATGCAGGGTACAATCCCTGGCTGGTGGGCTGGCTGGGTGCTTGGAGGATGATGCTGTGTGCCAGCCATACTTGCGCAGAGGGCACCGTATTGCTGGTCTTATGGAAAGCATCAGAGCACCAAATGCGTTAAGGTGTGCTCTGTGGCATGCCTTTCAAGCCTGTCTGTAAAATAAGCTTCTCTAAAATGGGTATCTATGATGATTTACACCAAACATCTTTCTACACATGACAAACCTTTCTCTGTGTGAGAAACACAGCAATGAAATAATGTGCCATCAGTAAACATTAAAAGCTAGGGCATCTTTTCCTGACAGCTTGCAAGCTGCAGATTGCATTACCTTCCTTGCCATTGCCCAAGGAAAGCACAGTGCACTTCACTTAAGTGTGTCTGCTTTTATGTGATCTACAGACTTGGTCATGTGGGGTTTGCTTTGCAGCATGTTTGGGGGATTGCCAGCCCTTGGTTGCAGCTGCACACTTTGCTGGAACAGAGTTCCATGGGATTCGTGACTGAAGTCAGGTTTTAGGGCTTCCCATTTTAATGATGAACATCTACAGAATAGGGAAGAGTCAACTTGTTACACTCAGTAACTTTTGAGGTGCACTTTCTTTAGCTGCTTTCAAAAACAGAAACCAGAACTCTTCTTTATTTCCCAGCATGATGATTGGGAGAAGAGGAAAAGTTGTGTGGGCTTCTTTAATAAAGTAGAGAGGATGGAAAGAGCTGTGTGTTAGCAGGTTTGGGGGGTTTTATTAGTATGCTTTTACAGTGTTTTCACATTTCCTGTTCATGTTCCCTTCCCATTGTTTTCCTGTTGAAGAGCACTGGTGTAACCTTGTGATTAGCTTAATACTTAATACTGGGATGGCTACTACCTTTCTTTGGGTGAGATTATACTTAGTAAATGCAAGAGTAAAGCATACAATGGTATTCATATATTTCTGTGTTCAATTTTAAAAGCTGGCAGATACATTTTTAGTATTACTGCTGCTTTGTGTCCCCACAGAGAGACCTTGATCTGTCTTGCTGCTAAATAAATATGCTTCTGCTGTGATTCCAATTTCAACGTTTTCTCCACTTCCTCAAGGACAAAGTGGTATTACATGATAGCTAGTGGAACATACTGTTTTCCTTATTGGGAAGTAATAGAAGAACATTCTTTAAAACAGGAGTTTATGCCAGAGATGGTGTTTAGTTGTGAGCTTATACACCTTTACTATGTTAAGGAGAAACTAGGAATACAAGACTTCTCAATATGTTTCTAGCATCCTGTGATCCTTGTAAAAGCTATGAGATGCTGGAGAAGGCTAAGAAAGACATATGGTGTCTGAATTTTCAGTGCCACAACATTTGGTGTGGTGGTTACTGACTGAGATTGCAACTATATTTTCAATGTTAACAGTATTTTATTTCTTAGGGAAAGACAGTATTTCAGACCTTTGTAAAGGTATCTAATAAAAAATAACTTTTCCATTGCAATGAAAAAGACTAGGAAAGCAGGGAAACTGGAGGATTTTAAAAGACTGACCTTTAACAATCTGAAATGCAGTGGAAGAGGCAATAGACTGCTACTGCTGAATTGAGACCTGAAATCTGCAAAAAAATCCTTATGTACTGAACAGTTACTGAGGTCAGCAAAGCTGTTGCTCATATTTGTTCTGCTTTCTGAGAGTGCTGCTGAAATCTGTATGTTGGCAAAAGATTGTTTGATGTAGTGTTTATTTGGATTCTCCCTTAGTGCATAAAGAATTGGACCTGTTTACTTGTAAGGATTTTCCCTTTCTGCTGGCTTCTCATTATATTTCAAAATACAGGGTTGAACACTGTTGTTGTTTCCTAGAAACATTAATACCTTTGTAGTGTAGAATTTTCATCAACCCCTTAGTTTCCAGCAGATTCAAAAATGAAACATGCCTGCAGTGCTTCTGACTTGTACAGATGTACAAGGTCTGTGTTGCAAAAGAAGCCACCTTCTCAGGGCAGAGTTTTCTGGGTTCTCCAATTATTCTGTTTCTCTACTGTCTGTGAACTATGTCACTAGAGGAATGGTATCTTCTGTGAAGATCCTGCTTAGCTGGTACTTTGGTAGCATGTTTAGGTAATTAATGCTGAATGTGCTGTGTGGCCTTCTATGTAACCCAAGATATGAACAAGCAGGTGACTTATTAAAAAAAAAAAAGTCTCTAACAGCAGCATACCCAATACTTATGGTTCATCAGCAGTAGAAAGCTAACAATATTTGAAGAATTTTTAGGTTATTAACCAGTTTTTGAGTTAACTTTCTCTTGCTTACAGGAATGATGGGGAACAGGACTGAGAGAAAGTGAAAGAGCAAATTCTTTTTGTCATACTTCCTTTTTTCTTCCTAATTGCTCTACAACTGATAAAAATAAAACTGGTGTGAAAATAATTTTCTGATCTTCCAAAAGGCTTTAAGAACAGTACACCAAAATAGCCTGCTGCCTTTTTTTAATCAAGAAAGTGACAAGAAATGAGGAAACAAACAATTTTTGTGAACTAAATTCTATGGCACCTTCTTGTGCTTTTTACAAGTGTGAAAACCAGTCCAGATCTTCTTGGCTGATGTCTGTACTAAGGCAGCAGCAGAGGAATTATTTCCTCTTGTTGGCTTTGGGTTTTGTACTTCTCAGTTTCATTTTTAAGAGGTGGGTAAGCAAAGTTCCTTACCTTTCTCTGCTGGTCACTTTCTTTTTCTAGCCACTTGTTTCAGGCTAGAGAATTGTGTTCGACATGCAGCAGCACAACAGAGTGGACATCTTGCAAAGGTAGCATGGGTTTGCTTGAGCATCTGTAGGAGAGCAGCAGAAGCAGCTGCAGCTGGGGTTTTCCTCTTGCTATGGAAGAGGAACATCTGCTCTTCTCAAGAGTGGCTGATCAAGGATGTGGGAAAAGGATGTGTGAATTTGTTAGCTGAACTAGGTTTCCAAATATTTAACATGAAGCATTCAGCTTTTTGAATGCCACTAGTAAAATAAGCATGTGTCTAGTGTAAAATGATTATCACCTTGAAGCAGTGAATCCTTTCACGTGATTGCCTATTAGTAAAACCTCTGTCTGGGGACATTTAGACCATGCAAGTAAAACAAGAAAACTGCTTTGTTTAGAAGTACAGCTTGGATAATGTCTGATAAAGCACTTTCTAAAATAACAGTTGTTAGAGCTTTTGCACAATATCACTTTCATCTGCTTCTGACATTTAAATGTTGAAATACTATTGAGTCAGTGTTGCAGAATGTTTTCATGATGACTGTATTACTCCAAGGAGTCTGACTGAGGAGCCAAAAAACTGAATAACCTCAGGCATTTTTTCTCCTGCTGCATCAGCTATTGGAAAGTTTTTCTCAAGGCACGCATTCAGAAACCGGGATGAAGTACCCTGACACAGTATGTCCTAGAAAGTGGCTTAATGAGTTTAAAGTACAATCCTGACTTGAATAGAGGTCATGTTTTAAAGGTCAAAAGTGGCTGAGCTGGCGATAAAAATAAGCCTTTGTTGTAATTCACTTCTTGTAGCTGTGCTGGCTTATAGTGCTACAAATGAACTGTACTGAGTTTTGCTAAAGGTAAGACTTCCAGCTACAATTTATTAATTGATGTAAAGCTATCAAGACACACTGAAGACTTATGACTTGATCTGCAGAAATGTTCTTTTAAAAGCTGCAAAGAATAGGTGAATTAGCTTGAGTGTGGTGGTGGATTTTCAAGGTTTGAGACTGGAAGAAGTGTTTTGAATTATAAAGTTGACATACCTGCCTGAGTTGAAGATGGACTCCTGCCACTTAGTAAAACTGTGAGAAAAGCTCAGTAGATGCTTTGTAGTGAAACCAACCTGTTCTTCCTCTTGCCCTGAGAAACTGCTGGGATATGTGAGGGGGAATTAATAGTTTTTTTTCTGTTGGACTTATTCATGTATTCAGCAGGCTTCACAGTTCTCCATGGTATGAATGCTAAAGAAATATGCACCCAAGGAGCCCATTAATAGCTTTTTCTCCCCTAAAACTTAAAAAATGTGATCTCTTAGGTGTAACTGTTTACATGTTCTTCTCTGCCTGCCCTATTAAAGTCTGCAGCAGATCTGTTCTGCTGGTGTGGAAGAATTATAGCTGACAGGTCTTTACCTCTGATCTTGTGTATTAGAGGGACTAAAATATTTTTAATACAGCCTTGATGCTAGCTACTGGATTTTCACAATCTTTTTCTGCCACTTCTTTCCTTCCACTCCAATTAAAGTCCTATTAGAAAAGTGCTTCATTTACATTATAAATAACTGGGAATATAAATCTATACATCAGGAGGAATAAAGGTTTAGACTTTGACACAGTTATTGCATTGATCAATTTTTTTTCATAGGTAGTCACATTGAGGTCTGCTTTTGTCATGCTTTTTGAGAGTACTTGAGAAAGTACTGTATTCCAGATACTCTGTCTGGTAGTGGTGAACTTTGAGTGACCTATTTTACTAGATTAGGTGTGAATACAGTGAATATCCTATCTCGGTATCTATAAAAGACATTGCACCATAAGTATGGTGTTGCTGTAATGCACATGGCTTTCTCCTAGGCAGGCAGAGATTGAAATTTTTAAATGTGATGCAGTGCAGATTACTGCTGTTGTTATATGTGTCTAAGCATGATATTTGGAGAAGGATAGCAATACTGACTGGATGTGCATTGGTAAAAAGAGGTGAGAGGTTCCTTCTGATAATGCAACCAAATGGTTTCATCAACAGTGGAGGAGTGAAGAGAAAGATGAAGAGCTACTCTGGGTGCAAGGCTTAATCAGATGTCTTTGTTCTAAGCATTTGGGGTTGATGACTTGGGATAGTTTAGAGTCCCAAGCCACTGCTGATTAAGCCTCTTCCTGGGTTTTAAGAAAGCTTGTCTTGCTGTTCATAGGTGTTAGCCTCACAGTATGTCCTGAGAAAATCAGCAGACAAAATTGCGAATGATCTCTGTGGTAGAAATTAGACCAGGATTGTCAGACAAACTGAGGTGTGTGCATGAAGGAGAAGAAACAGATGAGCAGAGGCAAACATGTCGCCTGATGGTGTGTGGGAGCAAGGGTGGCCCATATAGGGAGTAGAGAAACAAGTCCAGCAAATTCTGCAAGCCTCTCCCAAGAGCTTGTCCAAACAAGATCACAGTCAAGCAGTTTAAGAAGTTGGGAAAGCAGTGAAGGAGGGAATAGGGCTCTGAGAATGGCTTTTTGGTTGAGGAGTGGAGCTTCATCAGAGGATGAAAACAGATTGCTCGTTCACTGCCTTAAAAAGGCAGATAGGAAGTGGATAGACGAGACTACAAAGTTGTGCTGTTCAGGAACAGGCAGAAAAGTTTGGTGTGGTGGGACTTATCATTTTCCACTTGTTCTGGTTGGAGATGCCATGAAAGGCATAGACAAAGACTCAGAGTAACATGTGGTGCAAAGGGAGGTGGCAACCTGGAAGACTGCCAGGTGAAGCAGATTTGCCCCATGATAGGTTTCTGGTGGCTACCAGAACAGTTTTACTGGAGCTGTCTCTGAGCTTAGTAGCTGAGGTGGGAATAGTTTATGTAATGTTATAAACTATGATATTAGTCTTGATTAAAAAAAAAAAAGAAACAAAAAACCAACAGAAGACCACAAAACTCACTTCTTTGCAGTTTTAGAAATTCTGAATGAGTACAGTTTGAACACTGAACCTTCCTTAGAACAAGTGCTAAGACAAGTGCTCACTTCTGTAGGGACAAGATCTTTATTCTGTGTCGTCCAAATATTGAGGTGTTGACTTTTGATAATCATACTGTAAAAAATGATTTGCAGCTAACAATGAATTGCTGAAGCACACTGTGTTCATTGCTCTTTTAAAGCAGCTTAGATGTACTTCAACTATCAACAAATCTATGCCAACTATGTGGTTTTAAGTGGATGATAACTATGTACTTGTTAACAGACTTGGCTACAGAAAGAACAAGGTCTGCTGATCCTTGACAGTATGTCTCTAGCTTGCATTTCTTGGAGTGACTTGATAGGCACTGATGCCTAGATTAACAGCTTATAGACATGATGGATTAATCAGTTTTGTAACCAAGATACTAGACAAACAAATGGTAACTTGCTATAGTAATTTTAACAGTTAAAAACAGTGTTAACATACATAATGTAAATGTGTTCTCTGGTAGCGCATTTTGTTTTGAAGATGTGCATTACACTTATAGTCAAGGACTGAATTGCCACGACAAAGTATTTAAAAGATAGAGACTTGTGGTTTATAGAAGCACAGTTAGGAAGTCATAAAAAAACTATGGAAGTAGTCTTTGAAGGGGGAGAGATGACAAAACCCTAAGGAGTCATTAAAACTTGGGATAAGGATCATTCTGGGGATGAATGAAGTCTGTTTAATGAGTATTTTGTACTTTCCTAGTAAATCCATAACCTGTGAATTGTCTAAAAAGAAAATTCACCCAGACAAAGCCTTGTGTGCTGTATTCCCCGAGTCAACTGTTCAGTTACCACTTATTTCCTCCTTCTTGACTTGCAATGTACTCCTGACTTGGCATCTGTCATGTCTGAGAAGTAAATGTGAAAGTTAAGTTGTAAACCTTGTCCTAGGGTTTTTGTCTTCTTATTGTAACGTTGGCTTGTTGCAGTTGTGTCTTTTGCAAACATGAGCAATGTTTCCTGGGTGAAACACAGAATTATACCTGTTGTTATGATTATATTGGTCATTCTTAACACTGTGAAGCAGAAATATAGTCTGTGCAAAAATATTGAGCATTTCTTTGTGCTGTTTCTATTTTTCTATGCTTTTGTTTTTAAACTAATCCTAAAATCCAAGAGCCTCGTTTCTATCTTGTAACTTACTGATGCAGTTTTACTCCCCTGTAAGCGCCAAGTTGCCTACTGTATCCCTGTTTCAAAGGCTTTCCTTTCTGCTGCCTTTCCCATCTACCTCAAATTGGAATGCCTGATTTAAAGCCAGCTGAAAATCTTGGACTGTTTGGGTAGTTTGAGCAGCATTTTAGAAGCTGCTGGCTAACCATCAGCAAATTTATGCTCAGGGAAGCACCTTTTCAAGAAGCATGTCTCTTGAACAGGAGGGAAGGTGGCTGTGGATCTTGGGTTTTGCAACAAATCTTGCTCCCAACACTAGATGAAGCCTAGCTACCGTCTTTCTACTTTGAGATGGAACACCCCACTCCAACAACAAAACAAAAAAACCCCATCTGACGTTTTTAACTGCTGTGTGCCTCCTCCTTTTGACTTAAGAGGAGTTTTTCTTTGGGCTTACTTCCTACTATTCTCTCATATAGCCAGACATAGTTCTTCCCCTTGTTGCATCTTACTCAGCCTTTGTTTTTGGGGGGGCTTAAGGGGCTTGCTATCTACTTATAACTAACAGTTTCCTAGCCTTTACTGGTGTTCCCTCCTTTGCTTCAAAGAGGTATGGATCTTTGTCCAGAACATCAGGAACAAAAGTGTACAGAATCAGTATAATCTCCCTGACTTTGCAAAGACAGTAAATGATGTCTAGAGCATTGTAGCAAACTGTTTGCATGCTCAGAAAATTTTAAGTTGCAATGTTTTCATATTTTAAGCTTTTTGCTGTAATAAGAAACAGTAACTATATATCTTAATGGGATCTTAAATTCTAGGAAAGCTCATTCTCTTAGGTTAGACTTTTTGTTTGCAATGGATGGAAGTTTGCCAGCATGCTGTGCTTGAAAGGAATCATTGTTCTATATTTGCTCTTTTAAGCCATCCTACCCCATAACTGCATAGTGTCGAGAATGACACTTTTTATATGAGAATAAGCATGACACAGAAAACAGATCTGCATCATTTGACTCTCACTAGCTGTTCACACTGAGACAGTTGCAAAATTTTTCCAAGATATCTACATATTTAATTTATTTATTAATAAGTATGTGTCTGCACCTTGATATAGTCTGTTTGCATGACTTTTTTTTTTTTCATCCAAACCATACCTGCTACAAACTGAGCCTCCCTGGCCTCAGGAGCTTTCCTCCTTTTTCAGAGTTGAATTCCAGTGGCTGTGATGCAACCTGGGAGAGACTTTCTCCTTCCAGCTCCCATGGAGTCCTTGATGCCTGGCATTCATTATCTCTGGAGAAGAGAATTGGTTTGGCTACAGTACAGCTGTTTGTTATTTTGTGAGGGGCAGATACTATTGCTGTGGTGGTAGCAATATGTTCTGGCAAGGGAGACCCTTGCTAAAATGAAGGTGGAAGTCATATGTGCTCCTCATTACAATGTAGATGCATGTTAAGTTCACTTCTGTTTGTGCCATTCCTGTTTCCCTCATTCCTGCTGTGGGCAGGCTTGTTGAGGAGGGTAAAGAGATCTGTTGCTAGTTACCTGAAATTTATTGTTAGCTAGGAAGTCATCCTGAAATGGAAATGCAGGGTCAAACTACATCTGCTCTTTGTTACTTCAGCGCTCCTTTATATCTGTCTCATGGGTTTTAAATTCCTATGACACCTTTTGGCTCTACTGTGGAAAGCAGAAAGAAAGTTTTACTGATGACCAATTTTTTTTCCAATTTCTGTGCTTGAAGGTCAAAACACCAGATACTCTTGCTTCAGATAATATTCTTCTCTGATCCTCAAAAGGGTGACTTGATAGTAGCCAGATGTTAGTCATGGTTAATGCCTGGAACTTGTGGAATGAAGATTAAAACAATGATTGCCTTTTATCCTTGAGTATGGAAGCTATTGCAATTCACTTGGTATTTCAGTTTAGCATTTGATGTAGAAATGGTGAGCGGTGGGACACAGTCTATGTGCTGGGCAGCAAAGAAAAATAGTGCTATCTATGGCTTTCATTTCATCTAGAAATCAAATTAGTAATCAGTATTTCTAGATTGTGGTCTCATCTGAATCTCCCCATCAGTGCACATACACTAATTCCACATATCCATCACACTGACTTATTGATAAGATGTTGTCATGATTAAGTAGGAATCATGTAAATAAGTAGCAGTATTTGTGGCCTAGCTGTTCTTTTTCTTAAATGTTACCTCAAATAGTAGAAGGAGATGTTTGGCTTCCCTTTTACTGGGGATCTCTGTTACAATGAAGAGCAGTACAGGAAATGACAGTAGTGAGGCAAAGGTTGGTTATATGTGGAAAAGCAATAATTACGAAAATAGCTTTCTACTGGATGCCAAGGTTGCTCCCTATGTACTAATCACTTGTTTGATGACGTTATTGCTGCTTCCATCAGGGTACCTGTGGAGATCTGGAGGAATTGCAGCAGTTGTAGTCTGTTCTGGGTCAGAATGGGTTAGGCTTAGTTTGATACAGTAATCGCATTTGGTTAGAGACAGTTGCCAAAATCCTTTCTGTCTATGATTCATTTCCTCTGATGAAATGGTTATATTAGAGAAGACCTTGGTGGAAGCAGTACTGAGCAGATGAAAACTTGAAGTGGTCGTGTTCAGACTTTGAAGGGAAGCAAAAAAGCCCACCCATATTCTCCTTTACAATATTAAATGATTCTTAAGAAAATAATTCTTGTTGGTTTAAAATTATTCCCATCCAGGATGGAATTAAATACCATGTAGTTACCAAAAAAAAAAGTTTAAATACAGAGTTAAGCATAGAAAAAGCAATATATTTGTGTTCAGTGACAGTCTCAAACAGTTTTACTGGAAAGCAGCCTTTGCAGGTCAGTGTGTTTGTCATTTGAAGAAGTAGGGACAAGGTATAGAGCCCTCAGTACTTGTTCTTTTGCTACAGGTGGATGGGTTACACAACTGTAGCATCTAACTTGCTGTGTTCAAGTGGTCAAGTTCAAATGCTGTGTATGTAGTGCCACTTTTTTGATAATCCAGATATCACCCATAAATCCCAGGCTAAGAATTCAGGAAAGAGTGTAAATTTACCTTGAGATGCGTAACAGTTTAGCTTGCTCTGGGCATTCGTGCCTTGAACACAGTAGAAAGTAGTTTCAGGTGGTCATCGGTATCTCTGTTCTTAGTCTCATGACAATGCCTAGGTTTGTAGAGGGGATGCTGATAGTAGCCATACATGGAACAAGTATTCAAATTGGGTAAAACAGCTGATTTGTTAAAAGAGCAGGCATGTAAATCCTCAAAATGTTAAGGTAATGTCATATAATTTGGTAACAGCCTTTCGTCTCCATGGAGTTGGAGTTCTCATCCGTTGCACTAGCCAAAAAAAAAAAAATCAAGCAGCAGCTTTAGTCTCCTAAGGATAATTAGACTTGTCCCCCTCAGTTATTTGTACATTCCATGTAAATGTACAGAAAAATGTCTAGACACATTTATGGGAAAAAAAGCATTTATTGAATTTCATCATGACATGGCGCCAAGTGTTGTGTTTAAATGTCTTTGGAAGGAACAGAGTAGTTTTGAACCTTCAGTCCTTAGGAATGCTGTTTTTCTCATGCACCATCTGTACACACCTGTGTATTCTTGGAGTCAAACTATTGGAATAAATGGCTGTGCTCTTTAACAGCTGTTTGAGTGATGTCCAATACTGTTTGTGTACAAAGAAGCCTGGAGTATTGTACCTCAAATCTGGGGCTAACGGTACTCAGAACTGAAGCTAGTTAGAAATGTGCTGCATTTCTTCAAGCTAATAGCAGGTTATGCCTGCATCCACAAGTTGCCCATAGGTATTATAAGTCAGGCCTCTGAAGCTCAGAAAAAAATACATGTTAAAAGAATTTTTCGGTTAAGTTCCTAGAAATTGAGACTCAAATGGTTTTGAGACGAATTAGTAAACTTATTTACTCATTTTTGCATTGAATGTGTTGGAAGCAAAGTATAGAGCTATAGGATCTCTTGTCCAGCCTACATACCTGTCACTCCAATTCTCTGGCATGTTTCTGATATTCAGGCTGTTTTTTGTAATGAGGCAACCTTTTATATATGGGACTGGAATGGTCTTAAACTGTTTGCCTTGAGTCTTCTGATGGTGTACCTGCCAGATCCTGATGACAGGAAGAAAATGCATTACTTGTACTTGCTTTTTAAAGTGTGATTAATATTCACCTTTGAATACTGAGAGCCTGATAACAACAAACCTTTCTGTGAGTAACTTAAGAGAAACATTAATATACTTGCTCACATAGTAGATCAGAATCTAGTCCTAAAAGTAACAATTTCAGATGTAGTCAGATAAAAAGTGCTTTTGTAGTATGTGGAGAGGATTTAACAGAGCAGGCAACACATCTCAGTAGTCCAGTGGTTTGACTTGAGTACTGACCTTTGAGTATAAAACTAGTACGTGCAAAGTTGTGTGACATTTTATTCTGGTTGACAAAACCAAAAATGCTACTACTGATTAGCATTTCTAGAACTCCAGTTTTTCACCTGAAATAGTGATTTCCTTTTGCAGTTTTAATTTTCATGTAGATAGGATAGATTTGATAGATTAGACTTGATTCAGGTAGTCATTGGTTACTGTTCCTTCTCCAGCCAGCAAGCAGCCTGGGAAGAAATTGTTCTTTAATCAAAGACATGATCTGCCTAGTAAGAGCAGAAGTGATTGCTGCACCCAGATTCAAAGAGCAGAGGAACTGGACAAAGCCTTTCCTCCACTCGAGAGCCACTTTCTGCCACCTTCACAGGTATCGAGAAGATCTTTTTTTTCACTTTTTTGAGAAGTTAAGGTCCATCTCCCTGCTTCTAACTCAGTACGCAATTTTAGTGTATAGGAGTGTAGCCACAAGCAGTAGTCTTCCATTTTAGAAAAGTAAATAGAAAACAAGTCCTGAATTTGTCTGTTTTGAAACATTTTGCTTTGAGTAATTTGATATAATGTACAGGAACCAATTGGATTTCTTGACATAAAAATAATTACTGTTCAGAGATCTTCATTTAAATTTTTGTTAAAAGGCATGCTGTGCATTGGTATATCTGTTCCACCTCTGCCTGAGAACACACCATCATTGTTCAACGGAGTAAATTTTTTTTTTTTAACAATCAAACCCACAGCTTTAAAAAGCACCTAAATGTAGCTTGGGGAGCCTTCCTTCTGACTGTTCTTTAAAAGATGTGCTGCTAGTATAGCATTCTGTGAGCGTAGTTAAACCCAAGAGGTGGAACTAAGGGTTTTTTCTTGGCAATTGTAAATTATACAAAATGCAAGACATCATGAAGGTCTTTGTGCTTTCGGTGACTACATGTGAAGTTGTGTTAGTAGTTAGTGGGAAATGTTGGCCTGCTGGTCCTGTTGCAGCCTGGAAGCTTTGCACTTCTGACAGCTTAGTACAGGCAAGTGGTCTTTTGTATGTGAGTCTGAAGATAATGAAATGCTTCTGCTGTTCCTCTACTGTCAGAAGTACAGCTGCAGCAGAGGGAAGACTTTGAGACTGTCTGGACAATGTCTCAGTGACCTGTGTGGACTGATTCAAAGTAGGGTGGAGGTAGGACAGGGCAGAGCTGTCTGCAGCAGCTTTGCTCCATACCCTTCTGTTGCAAACTTCTTGTCCTATGGAGGCAATCTAGTACATGTGTTTGAATAGTCATCTAGCACTGTCTCAGAGAAATAAATGTGCTCCATAACTGGAGCTGAAAATGCTTCAAGATGGGTGTGCTTTTTGCTAGAGTTGAAAGAATTTAATGTAGCTGTAGCTTCTTCACTAGAGGTCCAAAAGATGTTGTAGATGACTTAAGAGAAAGTAGAGTGCACTTTACAATACTGTAACATGAAGTGGCTTTTGTGAATGATAATTGCATTAGTTTATTAACACTGTGAAGATCAGAACCACATGCAAAGTACATAAGTTGGATATAAAACAAAAACTATGATTTTAGTCATCAGAGGAAGCAGCTTCTGGAAAAAGTCCTGAGTTTTTGATGTCACTGGAAGATGTATGCATGCAGAAAATTCAGTCATAGCATTTCTGGTGATTTCAGATATTCTCATTATTTCAGAAGGGGAGAAATGGTGATTTGAGTCTGAAGAGGAGAGACATCAGTACAACAAACCTGCATACTCTTGTACACAACACTGTCTTCAATGAGCAATGTTTGCTCTTAGAGTAGCCGTCTCTTTCCAGACTTAAGCAATTAATAAATCAGTCATTCATACTGCTTAACATTTAAAGTGACTGATTCAGCATGCAGTTAATAAAGTTTGTAAATACTTTAACTGAGACATTGCAGTTGTGCAAGATCAGATGCTTCCAATATACCTCAGAGCTAGCATTAGATTGTACCTAAGCTACAAAAGAAGAGCAAAAAGGAAATAACATATCTTAATGTGCTCCATCCTTTTATGCAAGTACAATGTTTCTAGTGTCTTTATCAGCTGTGAAGAGGCATTTTAATCCTCCACACTCATAGTATCCTGGTTCCCAAAGTGTGTCAGGCTTTGAAACAAAGATTGGCTTGACAAACAAGATTCACTGAGTGACTAAAGAAGAGATAGTGTTCTTGGGATGGATAAGTGTCTGGATTCACTGAAGAACTGGAAACACTTCTGTGATAATTAACACTATTCCACAAGTGAGTCTGTAATGAAAAAATATTTCCATACTATTTTGGGTCTCTTTCCATGTATTTCTCTGATTAATTGAAGGGTTGATTGGTCAGGGTTGAGTAGAGAAGGCTTGTGAGCCTGCCTTGTCCAAAGCATTAGTGAAACTGCTCTTGCCAGCTGAGAGTTTCCACAGCTGTAAAGTGGAGATCAAGTAACTTGTAGCTCAATGTGTGCTCACATACCTGCTATGCATTGACCATAAATAAACCAGTAAATGCAAGCATGTGATCATTTAGCTCTAGTATTTTGGACTGTGCAGTAGTTTCTGCTTCTTCACTTATCATAGATGCTCCTTTTCATTGAAGTGAGATTTTTAGCTTCTGTTCTGTACAGAGCAGCAACTGAACTTACGTGGACATCGTGCTCTACTAGAACAGTAGAAAACTTTGACTCGTGCTCTTCCCTAGTGTGGCTCTTTCCTCTTTGGAAAGTGACTCCAGGCTAGGCCTGCCATAGTTTCCAGAAAATGACATAATTTGGATAATGTAATATCCCATGTACAAACCAAAGAATATTTAGAAGTTGGACTGACAAGAACAAAAAGGAATAGCTGCATATCAGATACATGTTTCAACTGTAAAATCATTATAATTGTGTATATGGTTATTAAATACATAGGTAGTGCAAAAGTCATAAAGAAAATCTACAGTGTTCCTTGAACTACATTTTCAGGTGACAACAGCGTGGGTAATCCTCTGCTCCTGCTGTCTGCCTTGTGGCAGCAATACTTCATGCAGCCAAACTGTAGGATCAGGGAATTGTTCTGGTCAAGCACTGACATATGTATCTTGTAGTGCTGCATTTGTTTTTTGGCAGGATCGCTTCCTTGGAACACTGGTGTGGCCAAAAAGCGGAGAAAAAATGCAGACTAGAATGAGTAGCAGAAAATGGGAATGGAATGGGGGAAGCAACTAGTTCAGTGGCCATCTATCTGTACTTTAAGGCAACCCTGAAACAATGACTTTAGCCTCACTAGATTTGCTTGACATGATATCAGATGTAAATGTGTAATGTACTGATAAGAGATGCTTCTTTGTGATGCCTTCCCTATGCTGCCCCAGTCTGAAAAGCCATTGTTTGCTGATAGCCCTTGTGCTGTTGGTAGGACACCAGGAAGGGCTGCCCTGAGGAGTAACTTGCCAACCCCAGGACTCCTGAGCTGCTGTGGCAATGTGGGATTCACAGGCAGTGGATAGGGATTCTGGCCAGTGACCAGCACAGGCAGGTAAAATACTGTGAACCTGTATTAGACAAGAGTAGGACCAAAGTTATAGGTAATTTATAAATTCCCTTATAAAATGGAAGAGGCAAAAGAGGCCAACAGATAATATTTGGTGAAAAAATAAATGGTCTTATAAGCTCTATTTTTCTTCCTTCTCCTGTCCTACTGCTGGCAGATGTATCAACTTGAATTCCGATGCTTTGGGAATATAAGTGCAATTTCATTTGCTAGTAACCATCACACTTTCAGATGTCTGACCCTGGCCTGGAAATATGGTATCCCCAAGATAAATGAACTGAGTAGCATGTTTCTTATTACTTCATCTCTGCCTCTGTGTTCTGTATTAAGAACTAAGCAGTGGATAAAAACTAGTGTGTAAACTGACCCACCTGTATTAAGCACAGTGCTAAGTTTACATGTTCAGCCTGTACACTTCATTTCCCTGTGTGACACAGGGTTGGCTCTGTCTCTTAGAACAATGTGCTTTGCTACTCCTGCTGCCCCTGATTATGGCAACCAGAATGCAAACAGATGTTCCTGGTAAGACAGTTAAATATAACATTAAACTCAAATTCATCATAATTTAAAACTCTTTTTGAAAGAGGTCTTTGCCCTTTGTCCTTAACTCAGATTGCATCTTAGGCTTCTAACTTAAAAAGAGTTAGAAGGGGGTTATTATTTGGCTGTCGTCCACTTCTGGAGCAGGGTTTCCCATTTATTCAGTGATGCATTTATGACAGACACCATCAGAAAAGATTACTCTTCCATCAGCCTGTAACTAAAAAGCATTGAACATTAGATATTGTTCATTCTGATGCAGATTATTTTTCTGACTTCTGAAGAAAAATTTTGCTCAAGAGATTCACAGTGCATGGTTTCAAATACATGTAACAAACTTAAATGGAAAAATTGTGTGTTAAACATTGTGAGATATACTGAACTACTTGATACAATTTCTGCAAAACTAAAATGGGTTGCAATGCATTCTCCTTCTCAGTCAAGCCTTGCCCCTGGGTTGCATCCTTGTTACTTCAATGTTTCTATATATTTGTGAGTGGCAGTAAACATTCTGGTTTCCTTTTGACACAGAATCATTTCATCTGGAAGCGACCTTTAAGATCAAGTCCAGCTTTTGTCCCAGACCTATCAATCACTAGACCATTTCCCTCAGTAGAGCATCTACACATCTCTTATACAACTCCAGAGACGGTGACTCCACCACCTCCCTGGGCAGCCTGTTCCAATGCCCAACAACTCTTTCAGTAAAGAAATTTCTCCTGGTACCCAGCTTGAACCTCCCCTGGTGCAACTTGAGGCCATTTCGTCTTGTTCTATTGCTTGTTACTAGGGAGAACAGATCAGCTCCTGCCTTGTTACAACTTTCAGGTAGTTGAAGAGTGATAAAGTCTCCCCAAGCCTTCTTTTCTCCAGTCTAAACAGCCACAGATCTCTCAGCTGTTCCTCGTATGAGATGTGCTCCAAATCCTTTACTAGCTTGGTAGCCCACCTCTGAATCTTCTCCAGCACCTCAATGTCCTCCTTGTGGAGAGAGGCCC
Organism: Colius striatus; assembly: GCF_028858725.1. Lineage (NCBI taxonomy): Eukaryota > Metazoa > Chordata > Aves > Coliiformes > Coliidae > Colius > Colius striatus. Next base: position 49,906,645 of record NC_084790.1, on the reverse strand, counting down.
AAAACTAGGCAGTATTTGAGGTGCTGCCTTGCCGTAGTCAAGTACAGGGGAATGATCACCTCCCTCCTCCTGCTGACAACACTGTTCCTGATCCAGGCCAGGATGCCATTGGCCTTCTTGGCCACCTGGGCACACTGCTGGCTCAAGTTCAGCTGCTGTCAATCAACAATTCCAGGTCCCTCTCTGGTTGGCAGCTTTCCAGCCACTCCTCCCCAGGCCTGTAGTGCTAATGGGGATTTTTGTGGCCCAAATACAGGATCTGTCACTTTGCCTTTTTGAAACTCATGGCATTGGCCTTGGCCCAGCCATCCAGCCTATACAGATCTCTCTGTAGAACTTCCCTATCCGCAAGTAAATCAGTCCTCCCACCCAGGTTGACGTCATCTACAAGATTACTATGTATAGTATGTGTAAACTCTGGCCATACAAACTCTCAAGTGTTGAACAGAGCTGAAATGATTCCAACAGTTAGACTGGAGCTATTCTGTGTCAAGACTTGTGGATCCAAAACTGGCTAACCACAGGGCTGTTGGGCAGACTTATATATGTGCTTGTAAGCATATGTACTACTAATGGAAGTTACTATAATAATATAGATTTATTTTTAGTTTTGGTAAAAATAGCAATAGACTGAGTAGAAAATTCTATATTAAAAAAAATCCCTAGTTTTTTTGAGACTATAGAAGATGTTTTTTCTAGTTTCCAAGGTTTTTTTTGAGAATATACAAGATGAAGGCAGGGGCAATTGCTGAAAACTAAGAAAACAAATACAATTAAGGTATTTTGATGTAGAAAATCAAGTCACTTTGACAGAGGACCAAGTAGTGAGTGAAGAAGACTTCCTTAAACCAAAGAACTAAAATTCTTCACAAGTTGATTTTTGTTCTTGCATGTAGTACTGTGGTTTGAGTTTGGCCACTATTTCTGTTTTGCTAACTATTATTTGCTAATAAACCTCAAGTAAAGGTAGATATGTGGTTACTGCTATATAGCAATCACTCTATAGTGCTGCTTCTTAATTAAGAAAGTATCTTAGTTTTATTTTTTTAACTGTGCATCGTTTGTTTGATTAGTACCTCCATAGTCATATTGCGAAAAATTGCATATAGGAAAGTCTAGTTAACTGTAACACCCAACATGAGTTACCATTTGCCAGTACACACTGCCAGTAGTAGAATATACAGCTAAAGAAATTAGTTTTTCCATGTGTTGTGTTTTCTAAAACCTGAACATTTCCTTTAAAAATGAGTTTAATTTCTCTCAAAAGTTTTCTTGACTCTTGTTTCACACAGTCCGTGTTTTGTCTGTCCAGTGTTCTAAGCACTGCAGCCTGAGATGTGATGTGCTTGTTCAGTGTTGCAGTAGCAGGGGAGTGTTTTTGTTTTTTTTTTTTTTCCAAAGCAAGCCAGAATTGAGCAAAGGCAGCGTTTATGTAAGTTAAATTATGTAAAAGAAGTGTGCTATAATTCAAGAACAACATATATATTTGTAAATGAGGAATTAAGTTACTTAGGATTTTGCTAGGAAGATATTTGTATCTTAAGACTACATCTGGCACCAGAGTGGTGTTGGAAAGAACAGCTTATCTTTCACTTAACGTGTTTGTAAAAATTGATTGACAGAGTCCTCATTTCTGAAGGATAAATGCTTACACTCCTTCCCTGGCCAGCCATACTGAATACAAAGCACTCTTGTGGAAATATCTAAAGAATAATTCCAAGCTCTTTGTGTTAGGAGGATATCTTTGAGTTAGGAACTTGTATTGTGTGTATGCTTGGGTACATTCTGCTATTTTTTTAGTAGGACTAAGAAGTAAAAACTATTTACTTCCAGCAATTAGTTGATGGAGAGAAGAATTAGTCTGGGATTTTTCTTAACCAAGTTCACTATTACCACCCATAAACAATTAATTTATTCTTGTTGAATAACAACATAAGCTATAAGTGTATTAGTTGAAAAACAGTTGCTGTTAAATGCTTTGGTTTCTGACAGCTATCAAGTGACTTCACCAAACTGGTGCTAAGGTAGGAGCTGTGCACATCTCATCTGGCCTACTTATTTCCCATTTTTCATTTACTCATGAGGTTGGATGTATGTTTTGGTTTACTTTCTTATGCTTCCCCTATCCCCCACCTTAAACTGTCACCTTCATGTGCTTGCATACTGCCTGCTCCTCACACACTGCCAAGCAGAAGTACAGTATGAGCCACAGATGTTGACCAGATACTGAGTCATTGAGTGAGCAACACTGGGGTTTTGCACAGCTCTTGGTATATCCTTTGCCCGATCACTTGCCTTGCTTGACAGTCATGACTCAAATATTTGTATGTTGGCATCAGAATTCCTCAAATGTCTATGTCTATGTCTATGTAGTATCATACCTAGATACTGGATTTTCAGGTTATCTTTGGAAGCACTGTTTTTTGCTTTCTTCTGTATGAATGTTCATTAATTTCCATTAATGAGAACCATACTTCAGACAAATCTATAAAAGCTGAAATGTGGCTTTTTTAAAAAAAATCAAGATTTTACCATGCTACTGCAGAGTCTCTGTAGGGCTTAATCTATGTGATGTTGGGGTGAGGGAGTACAAAAAAGGACATGTGCACCAGGGCTGGATATTTGACACTAGGATAAACCTTCAGTCCTCTGATAGCTAATATGTTGGAAGTAGCTAAATGCTTAGTTACAAGTTTGGATTCTGTTGCAGTGGTTTGATTTCTCTGGGAGCTTGATGCCATGGGAGATTAGGTCCCTTTGCCTTTGAGATATGGCTCAGGATTAGATGGATATCAGCTTTTATACTTTGAAGAAACTTCCATTACTGTAGTGTGAGAATGAAAGTACACCACCAATTTAGGCAACTTTGAAATGTCTGTCTGCAGAAATGTCTTCTGCTTGTGAGCTGGTATGAAAATGAGCTGAAGTTTTAGTGGCTGTGCTGGCTCATGAGGAAATCGGAGATAAAGAAAAATAGTTGGAACAGGTAAGGGGCAAAACACAGACTGAACACTGTTAGAGAATGGAATGCTCATGGAAAATTTGTTATCATTATGTTGAAGGGTCAAGGAGTGTGTTTTGTGTGTAAATATTCCACTTTTGAGGTTGCTATTATGTTATTGTCACTTTGATATGGGGAAATTTTGTTGTTGTTATCCAGATTGTCTAATGAATGTGGCTTTTAATGATAATTTTAAAATATGTGATTCACAGAGGTGAGAGGTAGAATATATTGAGTTGGTATGTCAAGGTTTTTGGTAGTGGGGGAGCTACATGTGTGGCTTCTGTGAGAAGCTGCCAGAAGCTTCTCCTGTGTCTGATGGAGCAAATTCCAGATGGTTCCAAGATGAACCTGTCACTGGCTGAGGTGAAGCCTATCAGTTGTGGTGATACTGTCATTGTGATAACATCTTTAAAAAGGAGAAAATGTTGCTGCACAACCAGGCAACTGTAGCTGCAAACAGGAGTGTGAATATGTGAGAGTAACACCTTTAGTGACACTCTCTTTAGTGGCCATTGTAGAAGAAGAGGGAGGAGGTGCTGGAGCAAGAGATTCCCATTCAGCCCATGGTGAGGTAGGCTCTTCGAAGCCTGCAGCCATGGAGACCACAAGGCAGCAGAGATCCACCTGCAGCCTGGGGAGGAATCCACACTAGGGCAGGTGGATGCATAAAGAAGGCTGTCACCCCATGGGAAGTTCATGCTGGAGCAAGCTCTTGGCAGAACCTGTGGAGAGATGATCAGGTTTGCTGTCAGGATCTGTGACCCTGTGAGGGACCCACACTGGAGCAGTGTTTTCCTGAAGGACTGTACCCATGAAGTCCAGGAAGATGAGAGAAGTGAAGGGAAGATGGTTTTTTTAAAGATTTGTGTTTTCTCATTATCCTACTCTGATTTGATTGGTAACAAACTAAAGTAATTTTCCCGAAGTCTTTTTTTTTTGCCTGTGAAAATAATTTGAGTGATTTTTCCTGACGTTATTTTGACCAGGAGCCTTTTGTTATGTTCTGTCCCCTGTCCAGCTGAGGAGTGGAGTGGTAAAGTGGCTTTCGGCACTGGATATCCAGCAAGGGTCAACCCACCACAGTGACAGACTCTGTTATGAGGAAGAAAGAATGGCAAGGGCTATGTGCATTCCCTTTTACCAGCTGATATAGAGGAAAGTTGTGAGAATCTTTGTGTACTTTTATAGCCTAGTGAGAAGAAACAACTTAAAATTCAACACAGGACAAATCTGTAGCTGTGGATGTGGGACTTCAGCTCAGCTTTTAATTTCATTGCAAGACCATTTGCTCTCCTGAAATGCAGTGTTGGTGCATTTTTAAAACTCATATTTAAAATTAGAAACAATCATGCTGTTAAGTTTCCTTGAGTATACATATTCATTTTCCTAGGGAGGAAGATAAGAGGATGGAGGTGTTTTGGTTATGTTGCATCTTCATATAGAAAGTTGAAGTAAAATCTGCTGTTTAAGCATTTGAGTGGTTATCAAAGGAAGTGTGCAGAAGTCCTGCAAAACATACTTTAAAAAACTTAGTTGAAGGCAAATGGCTAAAGATGAAGAAGGTGCTGTGTGTCAGAATTAGAACTGTATATTCCTTAGGTTCAAGTTGTATCTGTTAGTGTAGCAGTGCACAAACTCCAATGCTCTTCCCTTTTCTCTTTTGTAAGAATCTCTTAAGCAATTTTAGATTCAATATTTCAGCAAAATGTACTGTAACCACAGACAACTCCCATCCTTTAGTCAAGCACCTCTTCCTATGCTCATATCTGTATTTTTAATAATAGCATGAGTTATGCAGAGTGTATGGATCTTGTTCATTCCTTCTAGTTGGGCAAGTCTTCCTTTTGTTTGGGCTACTGCTAAACCTTGTTCTTGGCCTATGTTATGGGACACTACCTCTCTATACTCCCTTTCAACCCTCTGGTAACGTTTTCTACTAGGCTGTAAAACTTGCTGTCTTGATGTCTATCCTGCTGCTCCCCCTTATCTGACTGTTGCTGTGGTTGACTCTTCCTGCCCATTTCTCTTGTTGACAGTAACCATGTGACATGATGACAGTTGCACTCCTCTTCCTCTCCCCAATGGCAGTTGCTTTCCCAGCACTGGCTGGATGGCTAGTATGTCCATGCTCTTTGATACCATCTTGCCTTGCCACCTTGCAGGCTGGTCGACTTGTAAATTGTATTGTTTCTTTAATATTCTCAATAAATTTTCAGCATGCTGCAGGAGAGAGTGCCATGAAAGCTGGTAGCATCTCCATGGTCTGCATTTGCAGGAAAACTCCTGCTGCCTTGACCATCATGGGCAGTTGCAGACTGCAGCTACAAGTAGCTCAAAATACTCAAGCCCTCCTAAAACCACACAAAAACACACTATACAAATGATAGGGGAAAATGGGGATCTAGTTTTAGGGTTGTGTGGCTTCTGGCTGTAACTGCAACATCATCTTCCCAGCCTCCATAACCAGCACTGTGTAGGTGTCACACTTTCTTGGGATAAAGTGCAGAGAAATAGGAAGAGAAAAATGAGGAGCAAATTTACAGGTCAAAATAACAATGTAAGTCACTTAACTGTGAGCCCAACACTGAGACCTAAGTTCTGATGGTTTGCTGATTAACTTGATTGAAATATCTAGGTCATTAATAGGCTTGGCAGTGAGGCAAATTGACTTAAAATATTTTTTGGTTCAAGTTCATGGGTGTAAGGGGTTTTTTTTTCACGTTAGATAGTTGACTGACTGCAGATCAAAGATGCTGAGTTAACTGCTATTCATTAAGAAATGTAAAGAGTGCCCCTGTAAAGCATTTTAATGTGTGTCCTCTTGTCTTATTAAATTCCACTTCACTAAACACAAGTGTAGTAAGCATACTTGGAAAGTCTCAGTATAACAATAATAGTGTCATTGTTTTAACATGAAAACGCATAGTGCTCCCTTCTGTCTTTTGAAGACGAAGAAAACTTTTCATAGCCACAGTAAAGTGAGCTTTATCAATCTAAAGCCTAATTTCCTAAAGAAAGCAAGCAGAACAGTGTGCCTGTCATATGTTTCACTTAGGTGATTTTAAAATGAAAAATGATTGCTGCTACTTACATCTTCTAATACAGAAGTTTTTTTATGTTAAGTCCTGTGCCTGAAAGTACTTTGAATCTTTGGGGAGGTGTTACAGGAGTATATCCAAATAGGGCACTGGTTTTTGATGCAATGTGTACCAGTTTGGTTTCCATTGGGCTTCTCTACAGTTCTCACTTCTCGGAGAAATGACTTCTGTAGAAATTGATGAGCAAATATTTCTCTAGAATTTGTGCACCTAAAGCTTTGCTAGAGAGTTAGAGCAAGCTGAAATTAAAATTTCTTTGGAAACACAGTTGTTGCAGTATATAACTAGTTTGGAGGAGTCTTTAAAACTAGTCAACTTTTAAATTTATTCTGGTTTTATTTCCTCTTCATGCATGAACAAGGGAACAAAAGTACACTGTTTTACATTTGCCATGTTGTGTAAACCTCTGATGTTTCTCATAAATAGTCTTAAGCATCCAAAAGTGGGTTTAATAAGATCTTTTATGCATGTGTTATCTTGTGTTTAAGTGGGGTGACCAGTAAAGGCTATAGCATTTTGGCTGAGGCTGTGTATGGCACTGTTGTCTCGAGATACCACTGGCAAGGAGTCGTTTGCATCTTTGCTTTTCTGCTGGTGCTTGATGTGATCACACTGAATATCCAGAGGCATTTATGGCTTGCCTTGAGTGACAATCACAGCAGTAAAGATGTTAGAGGGCAGCAGAGCCTGGGTTGTCTGTGAAAGAGCAGTGATTGTATTACAAGGTGAGTTATTCTCACTGCACAGGGGTTGCCTGAAGGGTCAGAAAATTATGTAAATGGTGATAGCTGGTTTGCCCATTCACACTATTGAAAAATACTTTTTAGGATAGAAGGAAATATTTTTATGCACTGGTACTTTAAGTTGTGTGGTAGTGTTGCTCTTCGTTGGTTCTAGGTGCCTCAAGCCAGACTTGATATACCATTGACCTCTTTGTTGCCTTTGAATCAAGAGGTGTTCCTGTAGATCACTTATACCAGTGCCTAGTATTTTGTCTGGTGCCTGACAAGCTTGACCTGAAATGCTGTTACCAGACACTATTTGTTGCATGAGACGCTATTAATTAAACTGTTACATTTTTACTGTACTGCTTGCAATTAGCTTTTTTCTTCCTAGCCCAAGCTTTAAACTACAGCTTCACTTTTACTCTGTTGTATTATAACCCTGTTGTATTCCAACCCAAATGCATTAATATAAGGAAAGATTTTTAGAGTTTTTCAGCTAAATCAGCTAGCGCTAACAGATTCTCATGTTCGCTTCCTTAACATAACGACTTTGTTCCTAACTCTTACATACTCTCTAGAAAAATGTTTGAAATGCCCATGACTGTTATAGGCAGCTTTTAGTTCTATGTTTTCGATAAAAATTCCATCTTGCACTGACAAATTGTGTCCAAATTAATATTGCCCTTAGTGTAAATCAGTGCTAACTGGCTTTGTTTAACAACTTTTAGATTGTTCTGATGATAAAAATCAAACTGTAGAGCACTGATGATGGTTTTTTCCTGCTTTCTGTTACAGAAAGGCTTCTTATCTTTGACAGTATAAAGTAATACTATTAATTTATTGGTATTTAATTTGTGTCTTATTGAATGCTGTTACACTGCTGCCTATGTTTTCATTCTACTGCAGTCCTGATTTGTAAGCATATGTTTGTCAAAACTTTATAGATAGTTATTGACACTGCTTGCATAACCATTGGAAGAAAAGAGAAGATGATAACTTTAGTGCTGTGCATAGAGTTTCTCACTGAAATACTGCAGTTTTAAGTTTGTTCCTGTCTTGTGTTTTTTTTGACATGGGACAAAGTTTAAGTTTTGCAAACTCCCTTGTTTCTGCTTTGCAGTGTTTACATAACACTAAATGCTTTCCACAGCAGTTCAACCTTTCAGTTTGACTCTTTCAGACTTTTCAGGTTCTTTAACATCTTGTTCTCTCATCCGTGTCTTTTAATTCTTACTTGGCTGCTGTCCTGCACACAGTCCCAGCTGTGTGTCTAGTAGATGTACTTCTTGGGTCTTTTCTGAGGTTTCTGTACTTGTATACTTGCCACTAGTGCCTTACTCAAAAGTAACCTTTGTCAGATGTTAGATAGTAAAACATAAATACCTGAGTCTTATGCAGTGGACAAGGAATTAGAGCAGCACCCTGCATTCTGTCATGCTTGAGTTCACATTCTTGCTCTGCCATAGGTCTCCTGTGTGGCCTTGACATGCTCTTTAGCTTACACCTCCTTTCAGGGTTTCTGCTGGCTCAGCTGCTTCAGTCATCAATTATAATCGACAGATCTGCAGGTCTTTCTGTTGCTAGTCTTGAATCATAGACTTGACTTTAACACTTTCACAACATGCAAACTTTTATGCTGAATCTTCATTGGAGGTAATTCCCTGGATCACTTTGGTACCCTTGAAAATGTGTTAACTACAGATATGATGGTAATGTTTATACCTGTCATCATAGCATATCCCTCTGGATAGCTGATGACTAATGCTTGCATGGAAGGCATGTTGTGGTAGTAATAGGCAAACACCTAAAATACCAGATATTGATATAAAAATGATGGGGGTTTTGATATTTCTTTAGCTATACTTCCATGTGTGGTTAGCTTGACAGCTGCCAGAAACAGCACACCTGGAGATGATGAACAAAAGATGCAGGGTCTCTGATGGATAGGTTTGGTTTAGTTTCAGTAGTAGCTTCATCATAATCACTATTGGATAGATCACTGGGTAGATGGACCTGAAAGCTCCTTGTGTACTAAGGAAAGTGTGACATAATTGCTATTTCTGAAACATGGTGGGATGTGTCGCAGGACTAGAGTGCTGCACTGAGTGGCTACAGACTCTTCAGAAGCTATAGGCAAGAGAGGAGAGATGGAAGGGTAGCATCTTGACTGAAGTTCAATGACGATGACGATAGGGTTGTGTCTTTCTCCCTAATTTTTATCATAAACAAGGGGGGTGTCATGGTAGAAGTCTGCTGTAGATCATCCAACCAGGTTGAGGAGGTAGATTCTTTAGGCAGCTGGGAAAATTCTTGGAATTGCTGGCCTTGTCCTCATGGGGGACTTCAACTTGCCCAATGTCTGCTGGGAATACCACACAGAAGATAGAAGACAGTCCACGAGGTTCCTGGAGTGTGTGGAAGATAACTTCCTCACACAGCTGGAGAGGGAGACAATGAGAGAAGGCATCATGCTCAACCTAGTGTTTGTGAACAGAGAAGGTATTGTGGGGGAGGAGATGGTTAAAGGCCACCTTGTGCACAGTAATTATGAATTAATTGAATTCCTGATCCTCAGAGAAGTAAGGAGTGGGATCAGCAGAACTGCCACATTCTGGAGGGTAGATTTTGACCTGTTTAGGAAGCTTAGTGCCAGTGTCCCTTGGGAGACAGTCCTGAAGGGACAAGGAGTCCAGGACAGCTGAATGGTCTTCAAGAAGGAATCTTAAAGATGCAGGATCAAGATGTCCCCATATGCAAGAAGGTGAGCCTGCAGGGCAGAAGACCGTCCTTACTGAACAGGGAGCTTATGCTGGAGCTCAGGAGGAAAAAGGTAGTTTATGATCATTGGAAGAAAGATCAGACAAGTCAGAAGGACTACAAGGATTCTGAGAGGTCATGTAGGGAGAAAATTAGAAGACCCAAGTTGCAGTTAGAACTTAAGATGGCCACTGCTATAAAAGACAGTAAGAAAACTTTCTATAAATAAAATAGCAATAAAAGGAGGGCTAAAGTGAATCTTCATCCTTTAATGGATGCCGGTGGAAGCATAGTGACCAAGGTTAAGGAAAATCCTGAGATACTGAATACTTTCTTTGTCTCAGCCTTTAATAGTGAAACCTTCAGTTCTCTGAGTACCTGACTCCCTGAGATGGAATACAGGGGCAGAGGACAGAATGAAGCCCCCTTAATCCAAGGGGAAATAGTGTGTGACCTGCTTCTCCTCTTCAATGCACACAAGTTCATGGGCTGGAGCTGGCAGAAGTTACCAGCCACTTTCTATCAGTTAGTAGCAGTCTGGGCTCACCAGAGAGGTCCCAACAGACCAGAGATTGGCCCCGTCTGCAAGAAAGACTGGAAGGAGGATCCTGGGAACTACAGGCCTATCAGTCTGACCTCAGTGCTGGGGAAGGTTATGGAATCATCCTGAGTGCAATTGTGAAGCACAAGCAAATCAAGGGTTCAGACCCAGCCAACATAGCTTTATGAAGGGCAGGTCCTGCTTGAGTAACCTGATCATCTTCTACTCTAAGGTGACTCAGTGCATGAGGGAAAGGTCTTCCTGAGTTTGGTAAAGTCTTCAACACAGTCTCCCACAGCATCTTTCTGGAGAAACTAGATGCCCGTGGCTTGGATGGACCTACTCTGTGTTGAGTGGAAAACTGACTGGATGGCTGAGCCAAGAGAGTGGTGGGGAATGGAGCTAAGTCCATGTGGCAATTGGCCACCAGTGGTGTTCCCCAGGGCTTGGTGTTGGGGACAGATCTGTTTAACATCTTTATCAATGATTTAGATGAAGGGATTGAGTGCACCCTCAGTAAGTTTGCAGACAGCACCAGGCTGGGTGAGTGCATTTATCAGCTTGAGGGCAGGAAAACTTTTCAGAGAGAGCTGGACAGGCTAGATTGATGGGCTGAGGTGTTATTTGAGGTTCAACAAGGTAAAGACTGGGTCTTATACATGGCCTACAACAATCCCATGCAACAATACGGGCTTGGAGCAGAGTGGCTGGAAAGCTGCCCAGAGGAAAAGCACCTTGCGGTGTTAGTCAACAGCCAGCTGAATATAAGCCAGCAGTGTGCCCAGGTCAATGGCCAATGGCATCTTGGCATGTATCAGCAGCAGTGTGACCAACAGGACTAGGGATGCCATTATACCCCTATCCTCAGTGCTGATGAAACCAGGCCTCAAATACTGTGTTCAGTTCTGGGCCTGTCACTACAAGAAGGATGTTGAGGTGCTGGAGCATGTCCAGAGATGGGTGGTGAATCTGGTGAAGGGTCTGGAGCACAAGTCTTTATGCTGGGAGAGCTGGGGTTGTTTTGCGTAGAGAAGAGAAGGCTGAGAGGAGATATCACACTTTACACTACCTGAAAGGAGGTTGTAATGAGGTGGGGATTGGTCTCTTTCCTTCAGTAATTAATGATAGGACAAGAGGAGAGTTTTACCAGGGAATGTTTAGACTGAATATTTGAAAGATTTTTTTTTTCTTTTTTTGCACTTTTTTTAAGCATTGGAATGGACTACCCAGGGAGGTAGTGGAGTCACTGCTCCTGGAGATATGTAAAAGACACATAGATGAGGTGCTGAGGGAAATGGTTTAGGAGTGGGCTTGGTAGTGTGAGGTTAGTGATTGGACTTGATGATCTTAAAGTTCTCTTCCAACCAAGATGATTCTGTGATTCAGAAATAGACGCTACAATGTTGTTTTCTGTGGATTTGGATAGTAATCTAGCTGCCTTGGCCACAATGGGTGTAGATTTTAAGTAAAGACTTACTGTGATTTAAGGTTAGTAGGGCTATTGCATGACAAAAATTTGAAAGTTATCTGAAGAATCCATTATTGGTTATTTTACAGTAATATTTTTCTGGCTTGCTAATGTCATGAGTTGTCTGCTACTCTCTGTTCAAGTGGGTGTTGGAGGACTATTAGATTATGCTGAGCCAGGACTCGTTAAATTGTTAAATCTGTAATACTATATGCTGAATTTCTTGAAGATTCTTTAAACTGTATTGCCATACCAAAGTTGTAAAGGACATAATAGAGCAAAGCCAAGTCAATAGCATGGAGCAAGACAGTATAATGTACAAGTCTAAACTACAGTCTTGGCATCTGCAATCAGAGTTTTGCTGAAGAAAACATTGCGTGTTTGGGGGAGTAACCTTTTTACAATATTTCCACATCAACAAATGGTGTATAGAATAAAAATGCTTTTCTTGCTGTGTCTGCTTGTTTATCAAATCAGTATCTGGACAGACTGGCAAAATACTAAGTATGGATAAATTCACATGCCAAATTCAGCTTCTTTTCAGATAAAAGCATTATTTGATTTGTAGGGTTGGAGAGAGACTCTTTGTTTTTGCATGTGCAACATGCTATGGAGCTCGTGTTTGTAGTACCTGAAATTTCATTAGTGGTTTGAGTCTGTCATCTGTCTGAAATTATGCTTTCCAGGGGCCACCAAGCCTTCACTGCCAAACTAACACAGGAAAGACTTGTTTTCTGTTGCTGTGGTCTCTACTGCCTGTTGGAGAGGGCCGTTAAAATGGGTGTAGACTCTGCAGCTGGGTGATGCATGTCAGTCTGAGTTGTGTTAACTTGGTCACACAGTTTGCAAGGTTTTTAGGAGAGATCTGCTTTGTTTCATCCTTTTTCCCCTTTTCAAAGAGAGAAAAAAACAATTCTTCTTCTAAAAAGGGATAATTCAGACTACGCCTCCACCAGATTATTTTTCTCCCTGAGACATTTGAACATGGACTTAATTATTTCCACCTCATTTGTTTAGGTAACCGATTTGGTACAGGTGTTTTTGGTTTTGGTTGTTTTTTTTTTTTCCTGCTGAGAAGTTATGTGAGGTTTCCTAGGGGAGAAATATCCACCATGGCTGTTCAGCGTCCACCAGCATGGTAAGTTCCCCTTCCTGGTACTACTTTCAGGAGAGATGCTCTACAGCATTTGCCCCTGGCCCCTGACAGCTTGAAACCAGGTCAAGAGCAGGAGGATAAGATGAGGCATCCCTGTGACCATTAGCCTGGACTTTTTCTGTTGTATATCCCTTACCCCTTCAGCATATCTCACAGAGCAGTCATAGGGTTTATGGTTGATACCTGTTGCTACATCCTAAAGTTGCTGCAAACAGGGAGGACATAAAAAAAAAGCATTTCTGGTTGCAAAGCTTAGGGCCTGTTGTGAAATGCAGGCTCATGTGCTGCTCTTGCCTCTTGGGCTGTTGCTGGAGAGTCTCTAACTATTCTCTTCCCCCACCATAGAAGTGCTGAGTGAACAGAACTTGACTGCTGCTGGGTGGCCAGCAGCTTGCTGTAGCATGGGGCCATGACGGGACTGTAGAGCGTGTTTTCTGAGCAGCACCTTGCCTTGTGGACTCTAATCACTGATTAACCCACATAAGGACAGGCCAGAATAAAACAGATTAAAACAACAAATAGTATCTGTGCTGCCATCTTGTGAAGCAGAATTTGGTAACACCTTTAAGTTTATTTTGTAAATACGGTAGTGTTGCCATGGCAGCAGAAATATGGTTTGGAAAAATGTTGCTGAGATGATTTATTGCTGATTTAGTGTGCTCTAAGTCGTCACTGCTGTTTGCTTCTACTCATCTAAATTGAAAGAAAGTGCATCAGAAGGGTTTATTTGTTGTAACAAACTTCACACAGGTTGGCAGAGGTCAACAGAATGCAGTAATGCACAATGAGAGACATTTTAACACTCAGGCATAAACAATCTGTACGTGAATGTTCTATAGATTTCAGTGTAGCTTTTGCTGGGAATCAGTATCCTACCTGGTCAAAACATAGTCATAAAAATTAGTGCTAGGTTTAGCAGCATCCTGACTTGAGAGACCCAGAGATATACGACTTTCAATTTGAACTGATTCTGGAAGAGTTTTTAAGAAATAAAAAGACATCACTGCAAGTGAATTCCAAATCTCTTACTAAAGAATTTGACTCTCATTGTATGTGCTCAAGCTCCGAGGTCATGTCTAGCCAAGTGATTCAGGGGATTGCTCCATGATGTTGTCATCTTGTTACTACTTCTTTCTAAAATAAGAGAAGTGGTCACTGGAATGACCTGCATTACACCTTCCTTTCCTGCACTGCTCCAGTGACCCATGATGAGAAAATGTTGACTTTTCAGACAAAGTATGTTTTTAGGGTGGATAAAACTTGTGATTTGGTAGAGACTGTCACTGGAGTATGAATCTAGAACCTCAAATTTAGAAGACAATGTTTCCAGGTTGTCTGATTCCACAAGTAAGCTGACAGGAGAGGGCTGCAATTCTGATTTAAGCTAAGGCTCCTATAGGGAAAATTTGAGTCTGAATCACAGAATCTTAAGTATTGCAATAGATCTTCAAAGATCACCCAGTCCAATCCCCCCTTCCAGAGCAGGACCTCCTAGAGTAGGTAACACAGGAACTTGTCCAGCTGGGTTTTGAATGTCTCCAGAGAAGGAGACACCACAACACATCTAGGCAGCCTGTCCAGCACTGTCACCCTCACAGTGAAGAAGTTTTTCCTTACGTTTCTTTGGAAACTCTTACATTCTAGCTTGCACCCATTGCCCCTTACCCTATCACTGGACATCACTGAGAGCAGCCTAGCTCCATCCTCCTGCCACTCACCCTTTACATATTTGTAAACATTGAGGCCACCCCTTAGTCTCCTCCAAGCTGAAGAGCCCCAGTTCTCTCAGCCTTTCATCATAAGGGAGATGCTCCACTCCATCATCTTGGTGGCCCTGCACTGAACTTTCTCCAGCAACTCCCTGTCCTTCTTGAACTGAGGGGCTGAGAACTGGACACAATATTCCAGATGTGGTCTCATGAAGGCAGAGGAGAGGGGCAGGAGAACCTCTCTCGACCTACTGCTCACAGCCTTTCTAATAACACCCCAAGATGCCATGGGCCTTCTTGACCATGAAGGCATGTTACACCAGAACAGGAGAGCATAAGATCTGAAGAGTTGTGTGCTCTGTCACTGCACTCCACAGCTTCTAAATCGAGTCTCTAAGCTAGATCAGTTTTTTGGGTTTTTTTTTTTCAGCTTGTACTTTTGCTGTGGTGGTATTCAAATTGTATCTTCCTTTCATGAAATGGCTGGAAGCTTTACATGCCTTTTCTCTGGAAATTGCCTGTAGTAGTTTGAGACAACCTTTATTTGTAAGTATTCTGTTTTAAGAGATGTATCATGCTAAAGCTCACCATTTAATGAGAATAAATTCCAAAGTTAAAACATAGTCTTTCCTTATACATAAATCCATGCCATTAGCACCATTCCTGCACAGTCAAGCAACACATCTAGCTTGCTCACTCTTCTTTTCAAAGCAATATTTATGCGATTGTTGGTGTGGAAAAAAAATCTTTTTAGTAATAATAAACAAAAGCAAATGAAGAATTAAGAGCTAAGATTTCTTAACAAATCTTTAGTTTCAGGAACTTCAGACATAATGATGTGGAATTCTAAATGTTGAGTTCTCATGCTTCAGACTGTAGTATATTTCTAGGTATATTCAAATAAATGTTTTGGCTTAAAAATATTACCATCAATTCACAGACATTTGAAATTAGAGCCTAACATCTTGCTTTGGGACTGATTGTTGCTGCTTTTATTTCCTAGCAACAAGATTTTTTCACCCCGCTTTGAAATGAAATGTCTGTATTGTAATCTCTAGGTCAACAGTCAGTTTCACTTCCCCACAGCATAGTAGTGCTGAACCATACTGAAGGGCTGTGGTTGTGAACCAGGGAAGATGTAAATGAGTGAAACATCTTTAGCTTGTCTTCACTACACCTTTTTCATAACAGCCTCCAGTGTTCTGAACTTTGTCTCCAATGTCCAAATCTGCTTCCCAGAGGGAAAGAACCTACTGCCCTTGGGTGCATGTAAATCTGAAAGGGCAGGACAGTGCAAGTATAATTTTTGCTGCAATATTCACCATATGCCAAATGTGATGGCCTTTGGGTGGATTATATAATATATTCTCTCTTCTCTGCCAAATGCTAACTCCAGCATTTCCAGTCCCTTACAGACGTGTGCTTTTCTGACCACACAGACTGTCAATGACAGCTTCTTAACTGGTTAAGTTCATAGTGCAGCGCTGGTGATTCTAGTTCTTGACTCTTGCCTTGAAAGAAACTCAGGGTTTTCTTTTGCTTTAAAAATGCAAACCTGAGCTCATTTTACTGCTGCTGTTTTGTGCGGTCAAATGTGGAAACTGGAATCTCTTGGTGAGCAGTGTGCTGTTTACTGCTCGTGGGCCTGGCACAGAACTTGTCATTGTTATCTTGCCAGAAATTCACTGCTGAACTACTCTGCCTCAAATTGCCAAAAGTCAAAACAGAATAGAGCAAAGCAGAAGGAAATTGTACGTCAATACTCCTGGAAGGCTTTCCAGTACTATGTATTGGAATTAAAGCTTTGGAGATATATTTCCATTGATCAGGTCTGGGTTTTTGTTCTAAATAAATCTTTTGTTTCTTTGCTGGCAACTATTGTAGTATTATGAAAATAAAAGCATACTGTATTTATGCATGCTGATGTATGATTCCAAGTATCTCTTCAGGAAAACACCTGTTTATATATGTTTAAAACAAAATGATAAGACTAAAACTGTCATGGGTAACTTCAGGGCTGTTATAATGACGTCTAATATTTGATGGTGCTACTCAAGTCTTCAGGGACATTACATGTCTTGGCCTGCTTCTTGAGATTGTCCTTGTCCTTCCACCATGAAGTAGGAATTGGGTTTATCTATAATGAGTAACCAAGATAGCCACCATGTTCACCACTGGCAATTTTTCGTGATATCCTTTCACAGTAAGTCAAAGTTGTTTAAAACATCATATTAGTTGTGGGATTGCATTGTAGAAAAAGAAATGTCAGAAATGCACTTGCATATTTGAGAAATACAATAGCCTTATTCCACAAGCTTCATACTGAAGGAAAGTATGCCATCTTATATGGAGTTGTAGGCCGTTTCTCTTCTATAGCCACAGTATTAGCTAGTTTTTTATGGAGAACAGTATCTGCAACAAGACTTCAATCTGATGCTCAGGAAAACAGTGGGTGAGCCAAAGGCAATGCTGCTTTTTTAGACCTGAAAAAAAAAATAAATTGCTCTATAGGTAACTACATATCCTAATTGTCAGATGGGTTTTCTCTGTTTTACTTAAACAGAAGTGGAAGGTTTTCTTGTTTTTTCAGTCCAGCCTGCTGCTGCTGTCAGCACCATGTTATGTAATAACTTTCATGAACTCACCAAATTGTCTTTAAGGTAGTGCGATTCTACTTTTTAAACAGAACAAAGCATTACTTAAAACCACAATTCCCCTTCAACTTAATCAGTGTAAAGGGAACAAAACTACTGTAATTGCAAGCACTGGGGAGAAAAGTGCTACAGATGTCTCAATACTAGGAGAGAAAATAACAGTATTGCGCAACTGTTTGTATAATAACTTACAAAGTGATTTGTATATTTGCAGGATTTCATGCAAATCCTGAGGCTTTTCCTTCCTCTGATTAAATGTGCAAAATGAAGTAAATCCTTTCACAGTAGATCTTGTTGTAACTAAATTCTGTAACTTTCAGACATCAGTAAAACTTGTCTTAACTGTAACAGAGCTGTCATTGTGTTCTCAGTCTTGAAAACTGGTGCCCAGAAGCTGTGACAGTTGACCTATTACAGACCTGTGAGTTTTTCTAGAATAGGTATCACTTAACAGACTTTTAGATAAAAATGGAAAGAAACTTTCAGCTCTACTCCATTTACTTCTTGTTACGTTTTTTTTTTTCAACTGAGTTACTGTCTCCTTCTAAAAGGAGACTTGTTTCTTGTACGTTTACCTAGACAACTGCATTCTGCATTGTATCTTTTTTTTTTCTGTTTTCTTCCTCACACTGATTCCTGTTTGTTCCTCAGTGCATTGGATTTACACACTAGGCAGGCTAACCTCCCTACCCAGAGCAGTAGATTGATCTTAAATGCTTATGACCGCATTGAAAAAAGAAAATCTAAACCTGTTTTGCTCATTTTAACAGGAGGTTTGAAAGGTTGAGAAGTGGCTTTCATCTTGGATAGGCATCTCATTTAGAGTTTGTGGAATTACTTGATTTTATATGGATCCTTTTATGCGTCCTTCCTCATGAGCAGCAGGTCCTGTTGATGAGACCTGGACAGACTGGAGGGTTGGGTGGGGAGAAATCTGATTAAATTCAACAAGGGCAAGTATAGAGTCTTGCATCTGGGAAAGAATAACCCCATGTACCAGTACAGGCTGGGGAATGAACTCCTATAGAGTAGTGTAGGGGAAAGGGACCTTTGGGGGGTCTTTGTGAACAGCAAGATGAGTATGAGCCAGCTATGTGCCCTCGTGGCCAAGAAGGCCAATGGCACCCTGGGGTGTATTAGAAGGGCTGTGGGCAGTAGGTCGAGAGAGGTTCTCCTGCCCTTGTGAGACTGCATCTGGAATGTGTGTCCAGTTCTGGGCACCTCAGTTCAAGAAGAACAGGGATAGAGTTCAGTGTAGGGCCACCAAGATGATGGAGTGGAGCATCTCCCTTATGATGAAAGGCTGAGAGAACTGGGGCTCTTCAGCTTGGAGGAGACTGAGGGGTGACCTCATTAATGTTTACAAATATGTAAAGGATGAGTGGCAGGAGGATGGAGCTAGGCTGCTCTCAGTGATGTCCAGTGATAGGATAAGGGGCAATGGGTGCAAGCTAGAATGTCAGAGTTTCCAAAGAAACATAAGGAAAGACTTCTTCACTGTGAGGGTGGCAGAGCACTGGACAGGCTGCCTAGATGTGTTGTGGCGTCTCCTTCTCTGGAGACATTCAAAACCCCCCTGGACAGATTCCTGTGTGACCTTTTATAGATGGTCCTGTTCTGGCAGGGGGATTGGACTGGGTGATGTTTTGAGATCTATTGCAATACTTAAGATTCTGTGTAATAGCAAGCTCTTTGTGTCATGAGAACAGTAATTTGAAGGGTTATAAATTAAAACTAGACTTGCTTCTAAGGCTGTGGTTCCTTTGTCCTATTATGCCAAGATTGCTATTAGCCTTTCTTTCCTAGCGCTAATGGATATTCAACCATAAGGCTGTTAAATTTAATACCCGAGCCAGTGCTGACAGAATTTTTTTCTGCTGTTATCCTTGGTCATATGACAAAGGAAAGCCTGAAGAAGATCTGCTTGGTGGAATAGTGGAGAGCAAGGCTTGTCTGTGGCTTCTATGGGTAGTTTAAGATGATTTTGGTTCAGGGGAAAGTTACCTCCAAACAGCAAATTTTTATACCAGAAACAAGAAACACAGGTGTGTGTCTTCAAAGACGGTTCCAAAGTAATTTTTTGGTGTCCTGGAGTGAAGATGTCAAGTCACTTTCATAAGAAAACTGAGAATTAGAAGTGTGAAGGATCCAGTACAAGATATCAAATGTTGCTCTGGAGGACGTAACAGTTCCTCTTACTGAGGAGGGTTCATTGGACAGCAAGGTCAGCTTCAGCTCATGACAAAAATCTCCTGTGGCTCAGTCAGCTCCTTCTGCTGTTGGTACAGCAGAAGCTCCTTCATCTAAAAGACATGTTTTAGAAAATAAATTCTATAGGAAGAGCTATCTGGCTCAGATGAAACCCACATTTGCCGGGAGGACACATTCTTCGTTTGTTCTTGTCCTCTGTTTTGGAGAACACAAATGTTGTGACATTTTGCCTTAATGTGCTTATCTATTTAGCCTATAAAATATCATTAATTAGGATGACTTATGGCACCTTTGACAGGGACCCATAACACAAGAACAGGCAATGTAGAATGGGGCAAAGAAACAATCCTCACCAAAGCAGCTTTTATACTGTAAACTACAGTTCTCCTAATGACACTTGCTCCATGCAGTTTTGTGTGATATTGTCCTAGATTTATAGCTGATGATTTCCTGAGTAGCTATTTGGGTAGTCTGTGCTTCAGTGAAACAACTTTCATATGTCCTGTAACAAATCCAAAAGTGTAATGGAGTAGGTCATTTGTCTGGAGTTTTAACATGAAGCAAAATGATGTAGTGAGATTTTTTTATTCTCCTCAGTGGGGGAAAAACTGGCTCACTTTCAACTTGGATCACAGTTTTCTGGTTCTGAAGTCACCCCTGTGGAGGTGATGTAAGATTTGTAATGCTGTCTCACACAGCATACAGCAGTGCTGCCTTAGTGACAGTAAGTGAACTAATGCCTTCAGCTTGGTTCTTATCCACTTGTAATGTTATTAACATCCTTCTAACAGCAGAAATTGCAAAAAAAAGGAAAAGAAAAGAAAATGGGAAAGAACTAACCAGATTTATAGCTCTTGTGATTTAGCTGCTAGAAATAATATTACAGGGCTGAAACACTTAGACCACCAATGTAAGGAGCTTCTGGTCTAATGATTAGGATGCTAACCTTTTTCAGGAGTGCTTTAGTAGCAGTTTCTTATGGCTATTCACTGTAAACATGCTGCATAAAATGGTTTTATGTCTGTTACTGGTCTTCTGAACTGATTATTTATTGAATAATTACTGTTTTCTATCTAGTGCTATATATGTCACAAGTAAGTCTCAAAACCATAGGTAGTTTGCCACATTGCAAAGTGTTTGAGAAGCTATCCTGCATGGCAGGTGATGTGAATGTTTCGGCCAACTCACTGCTAGGAAGCTTTCGTATGCTTAAAGTACCTTTTATTTCAACAAAAAGCTTCATTCCTTCCTCTAGCATTGACATCATGCGTTTCCCATGGGGCTGCAGAGAGCTGTTGTGTGTTGTGGAAGGAGAATGAGCTGCTGTAATGCTCTGTACTGAGACAGGCACTACTAGAAGCCTGGGTTGGAGAGTACATCAGCTGCAGGAACCAGCCTCACTCATCACATTTCTGGTCTTAGTGCTCTTTAGGTGCATAGGTATCTGGTAGAGCTATTTCAGAGGGGTTTTTTTGAAATAGAGACATCAATAATACACAGCATTCTTGTTTTCTTCTGCTTTCAGCTTAAATGACTGTCTAATTAAAAGCCTCTAGCACTGTTCATCCAAGTGAGACCCATTAAGGGATGTATACTTCAAAACACATTGTTTGGGTTAGGTCATGACCATGCAGTACAACCATAGTTCTCTAGCTCTTTTGATCTACCACATGAATGAATGAATGTGAGAAGTTTCTCCTTAGCCCATGCGCTTTTTCTCTTATGTTATGGTACTGACATTAAAAGTGTGATGGTTGCCATACTTTTGGTGAAAGGTGTCACTTCCTTTAAAATCACAAGTAACTATGGTTCTCAAATGATGTCTCCATAGGTGGATGGAGGTCTGTTTGGAAGAAGAGCTGCCCCCGACTACAGAGCTGGAGGAGGGCTTAAGAAATGGTGTTTACCTTGCCAAGCTCGCAAAATTCTTTGCCCCTAATGTGGTGTCAGACAAAAAAATCTATGATGTGGAGCAGTCACGTTATAAGGTAATAACTTTTTTAGTTCTGTTAGCGACAAGACAAAACTGTAATATCTGTTTTCTAATTCTTAAAGATAGTGAAGCATGGTTGTTTAGCTTTCTGTATCCTTTTTGTAAGACTGCCAGGACTAGATGGAAGACACACAGCACTAAGCAGCCAGTATGATAAGTTAGAAACGTTTTATCCTTAGAAACATTATGTTAGCGTCACTTGGTATTTTTAAAGCTTGAACAAATTATACTTCTGGCTCCAAGGAGAGTGTGGGCTTTACCATTTATGCAATTATTAGGAACAGGAGCCAAACGCATTCACTAATTGTACTTACTATCTGTTACAATTTTTCCTCATCTTGTATGGGATGACATTTATTTCATTAGGTCTGTGTGTTTATTTTACCAAATGAAACGCTAATTAAGCTTAGCTATTCCCTGTCTCCAGGAGTCTCAATACAGAAAAAAATATATGTATATGCAAGAGTCCCATTATAGAATGCATTATCTCAGCATATAGAGGGGGAAGAAAAAATTTGAAATTGATGCTTTTAAAGCATAATCACTGGTTACTGTTTGAGAGTTGACAAATTAAGCTGTTCTGTTAACCATATGGGTAACAAAACCGTGGGTAAGGATCCTGGTTACATTTAAATGTTTCTCTTGAAAGTCTCCATAACTGGAATTCAGGCTTCTTTCCCCCATTATTCTGACTCTTCAAGAGTTTGAAAACAAATAAGAAAGTCCCAAAAAGCTTTCCAACCTTGCTCTTAACTGCAATTTGCTTAGGTAACAGGGAGGATCAGATATTCAGTAGTGTTGTGGTTTAGGCCCATCCAGGGATGGAAGACCATGATTAGACTCAAGTACCACAGACTTGAGAATTCTTAAAGGGCAGGAAGGGCTTCATTGCCACTTATGGTCCCGGACAAAACAGATGAGGCTACTCAGCTTGAGGAAGAAAACAGAAAATAATTTAACCCACCAGCAGCCAAAACATAACCATAAAACCTCAAAATATAACAAACAGAAAACAGCACAGAGTGGTACAATGATGAAGAGCACAACCAGCCCCTTAAGATCACCTTCTCCCCACTCCTCCCCTCTTCCTGGGCTCAGAGCCCTGATCCTAGTGTCTTTTTCTCTTCCCCTGCTGAATGGCTCAGGGGGAGAGGGAATGGGGGCTTCAGTTTATTCCTGATAGCTTCTGCCATTTGTCTCTCCTCAGGGCAGGCTCCAACACAGGCTCCTCCTCCCTGCTCCAGCACAGGGTCCCTCACAGGCTGGACAGCCCTGCATGGGCTGCTCCGATGTGCGTTCACCCCAAAGGCTGCAGCTCCTCTCTGCCTCTCATGTGGGTTTGCTCTGCGGCCCACAGGCTCTCCAGCACGGCCTGTGCCATGGCCGCCTCCTCACACAGTCTCTCGTCTGTCCAGGTGCACTCACCTGGATCTGCTGGTGGCTCTCAGTCCTGCCATTGCCCTCCATCTTGTACTACTCCTCCATCTCCTCCCAAGCACTTCAAAATCCCGTCCTTAAGTAGTGATAGGAGAGGTGCCAGATTGGCCCAGCCAGGCTGGAGGTGGGTCTGAACCCAAGAGCTGGGGGAAAGTCGGAGAACTCTTTACCAAGTCTGCACTTCAGCCCCCTCCCCCTGTTATCAGGCGAAAGTGGCTCCTCCAAAACCATGACAAGTAGATCTGACAAGTAACTAAGAGATCTTTACCTGTTTGCCTTCACAGTAATGAAGCTGAACAGTGTTACCACTTACGTATATTTGGAGGTAGTACTTCTTGGTATTTGACAGACAGACTTTAGTCCCAAAGACTACTGAAGGACTGTACAAATGGACACTTGAGCTACAGTCTACCCTGAGGGGTACAAATCTTACATAAAAGAATGAGCCAGAAAGTGTGAGGCTATCATGTTAGGATGCTTCATTAGCATGATGAAGGTATAACTCTCTGAACTTGACTTCAGGACATAGAGTTAGAAAGCAACAGGATAATCAGTATTAGAGAATATGCTTTATGGGATTTTTTTCTTTTCCGTCTATGTTTCCCTTAGAGATCTGGCCTTCATTTTCGACACACTGACAACACTGTGCAGTGGTTAAGAGCAATGGAGTCTATCGGTCTGCCTAAGGTAAGTTTTTCAAACTGTCTCAGGACACTAACTTGCTGAGATTATTTCATCTATTAGAGCCATAAATACTTGCTTACACTAAGTCGATGGGGAAGAGATAATTCAGGAAATAAATCTGAAGAAAAGGTAAATCTGAAAGCAGTTGGAGTGTCAGTTATGTGTACTGCTGCCAGTGTGCATGGGCTAAGGCTGCTGTGGATGACTGCTGTGTGTGGAAATGCTCAGGGTGCTTCTCCCATGGGAAGAAAAATGGGAATACTATTAGTATTTTAGCCATATCTTATTGCTAGTAGAGTCTCTGTGGGGACCTGAGAGGGGAAATTGTTTAAAGTAGAAAACTTAATTATTTGCTTCCTTTATGTTACTGCCTCTCGTCATGTCTTTTGCTGCCTCTTCCTTTTAATGTATGTCCCAGTTTCTCTGCCTCTACCCTGTTTCCAGACTACCCTTGCACGTTGCAGTGCATCTGCGTGGCTATGCTGCTGCTCCTCTTCTGCCAGCTGCTTTCTTGGGTCACATCTTATATTTATCTTCCTCCTTGTGGGTCTCTGCTTGTCATCTCCCCTCTCCACTGCTGTTTCTGGGCACTAGTGAGTCTCTTTCAGATGGAAATTCTTTAAGAAAGGGCTGTGTGGAAATGCTACTTTGCTTGTTTGGAGATTTCAGCAACTGCACACAGCTTGGGGCGAGTACTTCCTCACCCAAGCTGCTCACACCTGCCCCAGGGTGCCTGGGTCAGGGCAGCCGTGGTGCTGCCCAGTGTGCTCTGACAGGGCACAAAAGGATGTTCAGA
The DNA here is from genome assembly GCF_028858725.1 of Colius striatus. Taxonomy (NCBI): domain Eukaryota; kingdom Metazoa; phylum Chordata; class Aves; order Coliiformes; family Coliidae; genus Colius; species Colius striatus. The sequence continues at coordinate 49,882,412 of NC_084790.1, read as the reverse complement.
TGGCTGACTGAAGGGCTGCAAGGACTAGTGGTCAGTCACTGTGGGTGAGCTCACTGCAGGTGCCAATAAGCAGAAAATTGCTGCTGTCAGAATTGTCACAGAGATGAGAAGGATTCTGCCTTTACAAGATCAGGCTGTTTTGGTTTTTTTCTTGTCTAACTTGAGTCCTCTGTTCAGTAAACTGATTTCCACCATGCCATCCATCCTTTGAAAGGTTTTGCTTCTGTTGCAGAGCATGGTCATGGCCAAAATCTTTCCCAAGTCTCCCTCACAAAGCTGTTGTGAGCAAATGATGAAGTGGGCACTGTGCTCCCAGCTTACTCAGTCTTGTCCTATTAACTGTGGGACGATACAGTCCCAAGTGCCCAGCCTGGGCTGGAAGCACACTGCCAACTCTCACGGTTAGCTAAGTCTTTTATTTTATTTTTGTGGAGAGACAGTGTTTAGTGACTGGACCAAGGCCAGGAACAAATTAGTGGTAGAACCAGAACTGGAACTTATGATGTGACTTCTTGGCTGAATTGCTTAATATTCCTCTCTCTGAATATCTTATTCTGTAAATGGTGCATTCACAAAGTTAGAGGTGCTGTGAATTATGTGTTGTGATTTTAAACCATACTTAGTAGTTTGATTCACAATGAGTCTCTGCAAATTGCAACAACATCCCAGGTTTTGGTTGTCTGTAAGAGGACAAGCCTTACTGTCTGAGCTTGTGCCAAAGGGCCTTTTCTAAAAATCTTGCTGAAATACTGTCTGTGTATATTCCCTTCTCCCTCCCTTCCTCTCAAGTAGCTTTTACACTTTATTGAATTCTTCTACAAGAAAACTACTAATTAAAGTCAAAATTAGACCAGAAGAGACTTGATTCATAACTGTATAGAAGTACCAGCTGAAATTCTGTAAGTTTAAGGTATGGTTCTGCAGAGAGCTCGTTTTAGCTACTTTACAATTCAGTAATATGTCTTCTTCCTTTAAACTGCGTGCTCTTTGATTTTTAGATCTTTTATCCAGAGACTACAGATGTCTACGACAGGAAAAACATCCCTAGGATGATATACTGCATTCACGCTTTAAGGTAAATGGTGACTGGACTAAAAGTTCAAGTAGCTGCCAAAGCTCAGAGACTGTGTCTTGAAATAGATTTAGGGTAACTAGTATATCAAAATCTGTCAGAATTTACAAGCTCATTAATTTAACGCAGACAAAAGTCTAACTTTGTCCGGACTATTGGACAAATTTCAAAATAGAAAGGAAGGACTGTTGAACTTAACACAGATATCCTCAATGAGTAACCCCCTTCACAAAGTGCACATAGTGTTTAAAAATGCATACTGCAATAGAAAACAAATAAATGAACAAAAACTTAAGAAAAGTATTAGTTTAACCATGGGGCAGACGTGCTGATCAGAATGTGAAAGATAATGAGCTGACATCTTTCAGTCCCAAAAGAGGAGCAAATAATTACAGTATTCTGAGGTTACCAATATAGAAAAAAAAACCCAAGATTTTACAGTTCTGAACAAGTTGATTTTAAATGTAAGGTCAGCAAGGCTTCAGCCACACCACTGAAGGTGGAGTTTTGTTGTGTTAGTTTTTTTTTTGTCCTGCCTTAAGGATTTTCTTGATATTTAGCACTAAAAGTAACGTTTTCCTCACACTGTGCCTGTTGTGAAGGGCAGTGGTGCTAGCAGACATTGCCTTCCACTTGAGGCTCTCCTTGTTAATTTCCTGCACAGGAAGACCTTTTTCCTTTCATTGCCTCTTTGCAACTAGGCTTGCAGAGAATATAATTATCTTAAGCCCCAAATTCTCTTTCGTGTTCTTAATGGTGTTCCAAGCATATCAACTGCTCCAGGACTATAGGTTGAACTAGTCAATAGATGCTGAAATGCAAAATTGTTACGGTCTAATCCTTCAAATGATGTACAATGTACACTCGACAATAAATAGGACATATCACCAAAGATCATCACATTTCTTTCAAATGCTAGATGTTCAAAGTTGATAGCCCTGGTGTGTTTTTTGTCAAGTGTTACAACTTTAAATTATTATGGCTGGTGTAATATTAACTGGACAATATCACCAGGAGTCTTTCAGCATAGCTGTTGCCTAAACCTTGGTAGTGCCATCTGTTCTGTCAGCAAGTGTTTTGTGTAAACTTGAAGTGATTTCTTGAAGTGGATGCTGGAGGCTCTGATGTAAACTAGTTTGGGCTGTGTACGCTTCTGGCCACATTATGAGCCAGCTCAGATGTTTTGCAAGTAGTGGAAGAGGTTTTCTGATGTTTGCTTCTTCATGTACAGAGGAGGACTTTGTCAACTGTGGATTTGGATGCTACATGAACAATAATTCCACCAGTTCAATACCTTCTTAAGGTCTGCAATCAATACCTTCTTAATCATTGCAATGGGAATAGCTCTTTTCATCTTGAACTGACTATTGCAATGGTAGAGTTTTTTCTTTTCAATCTCTACTTGTCCCAGGACTTATACCAATGTCAAAATTAGTCTGTATTGTCTTAGCTTTCACTTCCAAGTTTGTCTTGTTTAAATTGCTTTCATTGCTGTGTATCAACACAAAGCTGTGAATTTGTACTAACAAACTATTATTTTAGAAGTGGACTTCATATCAAATGTGTCCTCCCCATGGAAGGTGAACAGGCTTGCAGTGCTTTCGCTTATGAAGCTTTTCCATGAAAATGTTGGGCCCAGTGCCTATATATAGGATATAGGAATCAAAGAAACAGTTGTTGAAATTGTTCATTTTCATGCTTTTTCCTAAAACTAATGGCTGAAGTTCTTCATTAAAGCCTTTCAAATCAAACTCCAGTGTCAGCACTGATTGGCACACAATCTACACTGAAAGCAGTTTGGGAAACTACAGAATTAAGGACAAGGCACATGCTTGTTCGAGAACGTTCCTAGTTGGGTTGACATCAGAGGAACACCAAGCTGCAGGAGTTCAGTTTTGTTTCCCTTCTGCTATTGTAACTACTGACCTGCTGGTATCTGTCCCCCCTGCTCCATGCCATGCACCCCACCTACTCTACTGTCTGGATTCACCAGAGCATCCTCTGCAGAGAATCAATACAGGGTTCATCAACTCTTGAAATGTCCTAGTCCCTTTTGTGCTCTGCTCCAGCACCACAGCATCTAGAAATTGCAATAACAAGCAGGCGTCTCACCTTCGCAGCTGTAGCATATGTACATGAACACTATACGAAGACTCACTATAGGGCTTAAATACTGATTTCTAATGCATTTTGTAGCACATGCTCAAACTTGAGAAAACTGAGCACTTTCTTGAAGAGGTGACGGTTTCACCTGCTTTTCAATCTATCTTAGTTGTTACTGAGTCATTACTCCAAAGAAACATGATTTGTGAGCTTGTCAGTTCAATTTTGTAAATTTAATACAAATAGGATATTTTCTTACTCTTATTCTTGGAAATTGTGAAGTAATCTTTAGTTCGGAATTTTTCTACATTAATTTATTTATGCATAGTCAATCATACCAAATCAAAATTGATAATATTGTTTTAAATTAACACTTCAAGAAACATGAAGTAGTCTAACTGTAGATAATAGGAGCAAAATAATCCATTTATCTCAAGGGTCTTTTTGACATCAGAAATGTTAATATTTCATACGGGAAGTATTTTGATTATTTGGGGTTTGCTGATTTTTAAGCTGCTAGAGGGCCTGCAGATAGACAATTAGGCTAAGCAGGATAGTTTAAGTGATTTTTAGGATATGTCCCAGTTCAAGTCTGAAATGAAGACCATTGCACTTATAACTTCCAATGTCTGAGCAGCAGATTACAGCTCTGGCCAGGAAGGAGTGACTTAGTGAAAAATTTCTAAACTCCTGTTGAATATAAGTACCTTCTTGCTTTTTTTCCTGTTGAAACATTAGTACTTAAAACCCAACTTGAAAAATACAAAGGCACAGTTCTCATTTCTTCTACCATTTTTCTTGTGAAAGTCTATTTGGATTTGTTCCTGGACTAAATGAGGTTAAGAACTGCTTAATTTAAATTAAGATGTTCATAAATAGCAGTGCTTATGAGGGGTTTTTTTTCTTCATGAAAAATTTAGTTTTCAAATGGTCTTTGCAAGCTGATCACTGCTATGCCCTGGACAAACTATCCCTCTGAAGCTGGACAGCTTCAAAACATTGTTTTCCTAGGAAGCAGTACAATAACAAGCACATGTCTTTAAAAAAAAAAGAAAGTGCATTATTTTCAGATCTGTTTTTTAATGGCATGTTATACATAAGCCAAGTATAAACAAAACCCAAGAACCCCAGTTTGATGTAAACTGCAGTTGTGTGTAAGTAATACAAAGGAAACTCCCCCGGGAACTGCCCTTTTCCCTTTGTTTCTCCTCTGCTTCTGTTGTCTTGTATCTAGCTTTCTTAACTGCAAGATCCCTTGATTTTGATTTTATGTGGGTTCCCTGAGGTTCAAGTTACACTATAAAAGCATTCAGCATGCTGTTTCAAGTGAAATTATACCTTACGAGACGTTAGCAGTATCTTGTGCACCCTGCAGGACTCGAAGCACATTTGCAGCACCACCTGGTGGTTAACGACTTTATCCCAACGAAGGAACATAGAAAGTCATGCACACAGCTCAGCATTCTTCAGGAAGTGCTAAACAGCAAAAAATACGAGCCTCTAGTGTTCATAGAACTTTTTTATTTTTCTGTACTTTTATTATGGTGACCTTAAAACAAGCGAGCATAGTCCTATGACACTGCTGATCTCTATAACTGATTGTATGTCAGCCAGCACTTCAGCCAGGACTGTGTCCCCATCTCAAACTTGAGTAAAATCTCTTTAAAACACCCACAGGGAAAGACTGGCAGGTTAAGGTAACAAAAGAATCTCTTTCATTATTATAGTCATGTGGGTTTTCTTCTGCTATAGCTAGCTTGCATTTCAGACTGTTTTAAAAGGTGAGAACTGAAGCAGCAATGTTTCTTAAGGGGCTGCGGCAGCCAAAATACGGTCAACCTGCATGAGATGTGCTGTTGTGTTCATCTATGACAAGGCAGAGGAGTAGCTGGGGTAGCATGGAAGACAAAATACTGGTTCTGACTGCTTCAAAATAAATTGACAACTACAAAGACTTACTTTGCTTAAAGCATAAAGAAAAAAAAAATGAACAATAAAACACAAAAGGGAAACATGTCTCTCTAGTAACAAAACCACCAAGCCATGATGTGCATTTGCAATGTATGAAATTGCAGTGAAGTAATTTAAAGAAGAGATGTGAAATTATCCATTTAGAGGAACATGTTGTGTAAGTCTTGTTTAAAAATCAAGCTTTTTGATCCCTGCTTGCAAAACTTGTTTATTGAATTTCATTGATAAATTATAGAAACACCACTATCTTGCAGATAAGTACTTGACCTGTATCTGGAAGGTATTGAGAAAATATGGATATGCTCAGCTGTTTTTCAGATAGTGTTCCAGGGCTCTAGGAATTTTCATGCTATATTGAAACAAAAATATTAGTTCCTGGATAGAATCTTTAGTCAAGCTTTCTTCATTTTCCTTAAAATAAATAGCTAATGGCAATGACATACTTGAGATACGCTTGGATGGATTTACAGGTCCTTGTTCCTCCACACTTAGTAAAAAGAGCGTCAGTGATTCTTATATCTTGAGCTATTAATTACAGGGGTGTAATAATGCAAATCAAAACAGTACATAGATCCAAAACTATAAGCTGTACTGAAGTGCATTCTCATTCTGATTTTTTCCTTCCCAACACTAGCTTTTGAGTTTGTCTTTCACTAAGGTTTTCTACTTTTTTTATACATCCTGTGTGATCTGAAACACACAGACAATGCCTCTCTCAGATGCTTCTTTGAAATGTCAAGTCAAAGACACCTCTTCCTGCAAGACGTGAAAATATGGCATAAAGAAAACTGTAGGGTTAATTTATTCCATATTGTGCGGTGAAAGCTGAGGTTGAAAGGACAAGCTTCATAAAAGCACTTTTCTCATGTGCCGAAAGTGAACAGTTCAACCATATGTGGGATTTTAAATTCTAATTTTCTTCTTTGCAGCTTATACCTGTTCAAATTAGGATTGGCACCACAGATCCAGGACCTACTGGGAAAAGTAGACTTCACAGGTAATAAAATGCTTATCTAATGATATGTTAGATGATTTCTTCACCTGGTAAATCTGCTAACATTGTACATATTTTCCATTATGGTCTTTCTCCTCCCACAAGGTTGTGTTCTAAACACATCGTAATTAAATAGGTGGGAGGCTGCTATTTTAAATGAATGTCAGTCTCTGAAGGACAGAAGGGAATGAATTTACATGGAATACTTGTCGTACCTTAAATTCCTTCAAAAACGGGAGGAAAAAGTGCTAAGCCCTGGCTACAAGTGCTTTCAAAAACATTGTACTTGTATTTGTAGGTATGGTGATTCATAGTGAAATTCTTATGATTTTGTTCTGATAATATCCTTTTTTTTTTATCTGAACAGAGGAAGAAATCAGCAACATGAGAAAGGAATTAGAAAAGTATGGAATACAGATGCCATCTTTTAGTAAAATTGGTGGGATTCTGGCCAGTGAACTATCGGTGGATGAAGCTGCATGTAAGTATGGCTCTTCTTGTGTTTTCTACTGCAAACAAATGGAATGATAGCAAAATATTTTCTGTATTTTCATTCACCTGATGTGCCACCTCTTAATACATAACAAGAAAAACAAGCAAGATTTCACTACCACACCATGTCATTGTCAGAAGATATCTTGCCAATTTTCAGTCTGCGTTTTTTATCTCCATTGAACTTAGGAAGTCGTGTCAGAAACAAAGATTTCATAGTCTTCTGCATGGGTTTAATGTTTTGGTAGCTAAGAGTCCTGTACAATGATGAACTGGCCTTTGTGTGTGCATCTGTACTGTAGGGGGCACAATGGAGCTGGCCAAGGGAACAAAGTGTCGTCTTTGTGCCTGCTTCTCTTGGCATCTTGCAGCTTTCCTCAAACATATGATCAAATTGCTGTGAGGACAAATCCCTGTCCCAGATAGACAACTGTCATGTGTCATGGCACATATATGGAAGAATCACAGCCTTCCATCTCTCTGCTGGAGTGTGACCCACAGCATGGTGGAACTCTGCTAGAGGGCATATCCTACTGGTTCATCTGAAATAAGCTGTTTTCACAAAATTACAGAATCTTAAGGGTTGGAAGAGACCTTGAAAGATCATCTAGTCCAATCCCACTGCCAGAACAGGACCTCCTAGAATAGGTCATACAGGAACTTGTCCAGGTGGGTTTTGAATGTCTCCAGACAAGGAGACTCCACAACCCATCTGGGCAGCCCATTCCAATCATCCATATTGCCCTCACAGTGAAGACGTTTTCCTTATGTTTCTTTGGAACTTCTTATGTTCCAGCTTGTACCTGTCACCCCTTGTCCTATCGTTGGACATCTCTGAGAACAGCCTGACTCCATCCTCCTGACACTCACCTTTCACATATTTGTAAACACCGACGTAGAATTGTTTCAGCTGGAGCATACCTTAAGGTCATTGAGTCCAGCCTTTGTCCTAGCCCTATCAACCACTAGACCTTTTTCCTAAGTATAACACCCAATCAGATTACTCCTCAGTCTCCTGTTCTTCAAGCTAAAGAGCCCCAGCTTCCTCAGCCTTTCATCGTAAGGGAGATGCTCCACTCCTTTAATCACCTTAGTGTCCTGTGCTGAACTCTCTCCAGCAGCTCCCTGTCCTTCTTTAACTGAGGGACCTAGAACTGGACATAGTATTCCAGATGTGGTCTCATGAGGGCAGAGTGGAGGGAGGGGACTGATGCATAGTTATGGTTCATGTGAGTCTATCTTGAACAACTTCCATTCAAAAACAAAATTAAATGCTATTTTGCTGCCCAAGCCTACCCATCCATAAATCTATTTTTCTCCATTGGGGGTTTTTTTGTGTAATGAAGGTATATATTAAAAAAATAACTACTTTCACTTAAATGATGTGAAATGGGGTGTGTCTACTTAAAACCACACTTGAGCCCTGGTTATTTAGTTCAAAATCCTAGCCTTTTTCAGAAGACCAAACTGAAGAACAAAAGGGCTGGCTTACGTATGATCAATGGCACAGTGGGTCATTGATACAGTACTGCCTGCAGACTACAGACAGGGAGGTGAGCATAAAGGCTGCATTATAAAGTTCTAACTGTTAGACTTTGTGAAGTACCATAATTGAAACAAGCTGATGCATGATGTTACCTAGAGTGCTAAAATTTCCAGCCACTAACTTAAACCACACTTCCTCATGTTGATTCGCATTGTCTATGATGTACAGTTTGGAGCCAGCTATAGCTTAATCTGTGCATGCTTCTGTAAAGCTAGCTTTTAAAATACCGTCTTTGTAAGTGGGTGTAGTTTCTTTCCATTTTTAGCAAATTTTCAGAGGTTTAGTGACTACCAAGCACTTTTCCGGGAACTTGAAGATGAAAGAGCTGCAACTTCCTTCTCTGAAAGCTTATTATCGTGCATGTAGAGCTTCCTATAACTTCTGAAGTCTTCTATAGAACAATAAGGTTTCCTGGTGCTGGTTGTGCCCTTTTAGGCAAGGAGTGTGCTGTAACTAACGTGCCCTGCCACAGATCAGGAAACATCTGCAATGGGAACCCCTACGCACTAGTAAGGCTGGATATGGATATCCTGCTGGAGGAAAGAGTCTACCACTCTGCTTCTAAAATGGAGTTGGCAAGAGGAGATAGGAAGTGAAACAACTGCCGATGACTCCTCCTGTGTTATTGGCAATAGCAGAAATCAGTGTGCAAAGAATAAATGCTTTCAAAGAGAGCTTATTCTGATAGTAACCATCTGTGTTATTCCCTACCTACGGATCCCTCTTTCAGGTCCAATCAGGCTTCTCATTCTTTGTCTTGGTAGATGAGTTCACAACAACCACAAATACCTGTTCACATCCCTCCTGACCTTGAACCTATCTTTTTAGCTTCTTTTCCCTACCTCCACTTATGTTAATGAGGCTTTTCACAGAACTGCAGAAGAGATTCCATCCTTCCTATGTGTTTTGTTATATTGAGGATGGTAATTACATACGTCTGGGAAGGACAATCTTCTCTTAATCCCTTGAAGTTGAACTGGGTGATTGTAGAATCATAGAATATCTCAAATTGGAAGGGACTCATGAGGATCATTTCCACTTTCTGCTCCTCTCAGGACAATCTACAACTAAACCATATGAGTAAGAATGTCACCTAGATGCTGCTCAAACTCTGACAGGCATGATGCCATGAATACTTCCATGAGGAGTCTATCCCAGTGACTGTTTACCCTCTTAGTGAAGAACCTTTTCCCGATGCCAATCTGAACTTCCACTGTTGTTAAAGTTTTATATCAACGGAACCAGGGTGTCTCTCTACTTGCTTCTCTTCTGTCATACCAACTGCTTGTTTCCCTTCTGACACTGTGCTGAACTGGAGTGAAATCATTTTAGAACAACATCCTAGCATTAATTTAATCCTAGCATTAATTTAATGGATGATCTAACAAAACCTAGGCAAAGTTACTCCAGAAACTGCCTTCTCTGAGAATGTATAGCTTCATGCTTCATTTGCCTGTGCTGTTTCCACGGGTCTCCTGTTCTGTTCTACTTTCCTGAATTTGTATACCCCTTTGTTTTTCTAAACTCAGATTTCCAAGTCATTGACAAGCATCTTCAATTTCTCTTGTATACTGAAAGAAACTGAAGGCTTTAACTTCAGATGTTTAGAACCATCAGTTAAACTTAATGCAAAAAATGTTTTCTGGAGAGAAAGTTTCATGCAGTTTGAATCTCCTTATTGTTGTGTAGCCTCTTTCAGATATAGCTAGTTTAGGCAATACTTTCTTGTATCTCGTCTCTTATGGACATTAAAGTAACTTTAAGACAAAAACTAACAAAAATGCATTTAATTCCTGCATGTAATTGTATTGTAAGCTGTGTAGGATTTGAACAACAAAATGTAATTAATATTTTACTTTCTGTCAGTAAAAAAGTAACCTCTAGTTGGGAAAAGGGAGAGCATTTAATAGACAGTAGTTGGGTACCTTTGAGCAAACATAAGAATGTTTTCCTTGCTGTAGTAGAGGAGAAACTTTACTTTAGTGGAACATGTAAAAGATTTAACATATATTAAACATTAATTTCAAATAAAACAAAGGGAATAGTGATAGTTTTGAATATGTTTTCTTTGTGAGATTTCTAAATATACTTTTATTTTTAGTACATGCAGCAGTAATAGCAATTAACGAAGCTATTGAGAAGGGGATAGCTGAGCAAACCATTGCAACTTTGAGGAACCCAAATGCAATGCTGCAAAATGTGGACGAGGAACTTGCACAGGACTATCAGAATGAACTCTTTGAAGCTAAAAGGAGAAAACAATCAAATGCAAGACTTAAGGTAGTAGCATTTTATTAGCTTGCCTAGTAGACATATTTTTTCGTTTCTTCTCATGCTGTAGCATTATTGTTTCACAAATTAAATTAATTTTTTAAATTCATGCAGTTAGCAAAAAGTTCTACTTTTAAGCTAAGTAAGATAAACAATGATCATGCAACAAGCTGATATCCAATTTTATCGGAATGATTGCTATGAGTATGATGTAGCTTAACTTTGAACAAAGGATAAAATACAGGAGGACTAAAACAAGCAAAAGACTGCTTTCCTCTATCAGCTGTTTATATAAAACAAATTTTCTGTTTAAAAAGTTACAGAAATAATGATATCTCTTTTAAACATAAAGAATAAACTGTCACAGATTTTAATGGGAAATTATTTGCCTTATATTTTACATGAAAGCTAATGCTTTCTATAGTTAAGATGCTACACTATATTTACATGGCTGTTTTTACAGGAAGCAAAAAATGCTTTAAACATTGCCCAGACAGTAACCACAAAGGCTAATTTCTTTAGTTCTTTTGGTCAACAAACTCCTTTACAAATACATCCAGGAAATATTTCAGCTGGTGAGATTTTAATGACTCTATCTAACAGCTTTTCTCACCACAAAGTTTTTGTGTGTAATAGCAATTTTGTTTTTTTAGAATGGCACAATCTCTGAAGAAGAGAGAGATGTCTACGAGGAGCTGCTTACTCAAGCTGAGATTCAAGGCAATATCAATAAGATGAACAGTAAGCCATTCTGGATCCTTATGGAAGTGTGCACGTAACAGTCTTCCAGATTCCAGCTGAACATGACTCGAATCCACATGAACAAACCAAGTGTTTCTGTGGAAACCTATAAAATATGCAGAAGTAGCTAATGGCTGTTTTCAACAGTTTTCTTGCTGTTCTTTCTCTACTAATCTTCTGGAGGGTTAATGTCTCTGTGTGTGTGTGTTTTTTCTGCTGTAAGCATTCCTCAGTTCAGAATCAAAAAACTTATTGTCTGCTCTGTTTTCTTATGTTTGAGTTCCTTTTGTATGCAGAATACTGTAAATTTTGACCCCCTCTTCTATATAGAGCTGAAATTCATTCATAAGCTTCCAATTAGCAGTGGCTGAACTGCTCCCACATGGGCTCACACAGAGCCAGAGATTCCTTTGTAGGAGACTGGTCTTGAAACAGATAATCCTCTGTTGGATATAAAGATTGTCACCCTAGCTGTCTTTTGCAAAAAATGAGATGTTGACAGCAGTGCACTTCCTCCCCCCTCCCTCCCCCCCCAGCATAATTAGTTGTTTACAAGCGTTATTTTCATTTCAGTTCATATAGCTTTAGTCCAAGTGAATGAGGCTGTTGACTGGCAAGACGAAGTGGCACTGATGGCAGGTTTGAACCATCCTGCTCTGAGCCTACTTGAAGTTCTGCCGCAAAATTCCTCATGGTACCTATTGCAATTATGTGAGTCTAAAGAGCAGAAGATGCAGGTAATTAAATGGAACAGGTACTATGCATCAGTTTACATTTTAAAAAAAAAACAATCCAGAGAGAAACTGCCTTTACTCTGTCTTCTGCATCACTTATGAAACAGTTTCATAAAGATTTTAGAACAATTTATTTACTAATAGACATCAAAGTAGCCTCATTTGCTCTAAAGAGCATGATGCCCTTATAAGTTATTAACTAAGATATAAGAATAAAAATTGGGAGATAGCATGCAGCTTAACTCATTTTCAAAGCAAACATAGTATTAAAACTTGAGTACAACAAAAGGCAATAATGAATCATTAACAACAAATAAAAGACTCAGTTGGATTTTATAGAGGAAATTCTACATTTTTAGTAAGATGGAGATCACAAGAAAATATGGATGCTATGTTTACTTGACATTGTATTTCATGCACAGGGGATAGTGCAATCAAATCATAGCATCCAGTCAATGGGTTTATCCCTTTTCTTCAATTAAACTTAAAAACATAATTAAATCTCTCTTTTTTTTCTGATCTGTTAGATAGCAGGGGTTCCAAATATGCTCGACAAAAGTGAAATACAGAAAGAAATTAGTCTTGCCAATGCGGAAGCTGAGGCTCACAAGCTTAGTGAGTAACTGTTTTAATACTAATTTTTTACCATCACCATTTAATCATGTTAAGCTGATGAATTGAATCTAGCACTTCTTGCACGTAAATAAGGTTTCTCAAACAGAAACGACATGCATTGCATTTTATTTTGGTAACTTTTCTGCTCAGTGTCACAGTTGCCAAGTCACCAATCTGTGTTGCATTGGATGTACCTTTTTCTGAGGTAGCTAACATTTTTTTATTTTAGTAACTTGAGACACTGGTAAACATATTGGCTAAAACTGAAAACAATGCATGGCTTGATGGCTTGAACAAATGTTTATTAGTGCAGTATTAATCCTCAGGTGCAATGACCATCCTTGTAAGATTAAAATAGAATAATCATTTGGAAGAATATTTTGCAATTACATCACAGAGGAAAATTATTCTTGCTTTCAGATATTGATAACTAAATCTAACCGGTTCTTAGCCTGCTAAGAGTGTCACAAGACACAAGTTACACTTTGTAAAAAAAATATAGTTTAGGGGGATCTAAATTTGCAGTGCATGTATTGCTGCTTTTGACTGGAAACTTCTTTGCTAGGAAATTCAACTTTGGTTAAAATGCTGTCATTTCATGCTATGCGTGGCACGGCTTAGGGGCTGTTTTGTTGCTGAAATTAATTCCAATGCTTTAAATTGAGACTGATTGCTTTTGTAATGTGACTTAAAGGTTCTTCTCTGAGGTTAGCTTTAGTCAGAAGCAGTTTGACTTGCTTACCTCAAATGTCAGCTTATCTTTGTTTGGTTAGGCATGGCAAGCAGTACTTTCTCTAAAAGAGTTGCTCCTCACTGATGTATGAAAAGCAGTAACAGAGATCTGGAGAGAAAATTACTTCTTGAGTTTGCTTGGAAAGGACGAAATAGTGAGTTTTGTTACTGGAATGTGAGCAATGTTAAGCACATTTTGCAAGTTGCATGCTTGGTTCCTGAACCAGAAACCAATGGCTTACGTGTTGACTGCAGAGCTGGCTTAGTCCATTTGTGGACTATTAACTCTTTTCTCTTGGCATTTTCTTTAAAAGCAAGCATGCTGTAGCTCTGAGACCCTTCCTTTTTTTCTAACTCGAGGAACAGCCAAGAGAGAGCTTTCAAGAACAGTACGACCTCATATGATCATTCTTCAGAGCAATTGAAATGAAAGGCGAGGGACCTGTTTAGGTGGGCCTAGTTACTTAGAGAAGTTTTCCAAGTTGTTGTTTAAGTTCTGAGTACTGCTGTATACATGAACTGTGGAGGCTGTCTGTACAAGCAGTGGTGTGACCAAAAACACTCCCTGGATAGTAGTTCACAGAAAAAACATAAGGTGAAGGAGATGGGGGTTATTTTGCTGATGGAAATGACATCTACATAACTGTCCTTTTTGCCACATGCACTTTAACCTTCAAAGTAATTTCTCTTTGTGCAAGACCAGAGCAGTTGCTTGTACAACATGTTCCTGGGTGTGTCCTGGCCTGGGTTTCTTCAGCTGGCTCCTCAAGGTGTGCAATGATGATGTCTGACTAAGCTAAGGAGTGTTGCAAGGTTTCTGCAGCTGCCCAAGTGAAGTGTTTTTCAGCACTTCTGGGGTTTAAACCTCTGCTGAAATCTGTTCGGCAAAAAACAAAAGAGGCAAGTTGTTCAGGTACTAGAAAGCTCACGATGATCTCTTTAATTTGAAAATTGAGCTGTGGAGAAAGGGGTAATTTCTAGATGGCAGTGCTTGTGAGGACTGGTCTTCCACACAAATGAACAAATGTGGAATGAATATGTCCTAGAAGCTGTAGGGTGTGGTTTTATGTCAATTCAGCTGCTGAAAACCCCAGCCCACCAACATATTTGTCTGACTTCTACCAGGCCACCTGAAATAGACAATAAAACATCTTTGGTGTTTCAGGATGGGCTGCTTCTAGCTGGCTGAGTTAGGTCCTGCTGAAAGAAGGTGGCAAAGGAGGAAATACAGACCAGAAATAAAGGAGCAGTTGGGATTATGCAGGACTGAAACACTGGAGCTGACACACTGAGCAGTACTTGCCGCAAGCAAACCCCTAAGAGGTGTTGGTTCTTTCTGTGTGCTAGGATGGGGTTAGCTCCTTGGTATGGATTAAAAGTAGCAATAAGCAGTCTCTAATATCTAAAAGTCCAGAAACTTTGAAGTCCTCCAGTCAATTATTTGGTGTACAAGTTTGAATAGACGCTGTTTTTGAAGCATTCATGGTTGTGTCTTGGAGAATCTCATATAAATATTGGCTATCTCTAACGACAGCAAATTATATTCATTGGAATAACCTAATTGTCATCTACATGGCATAAAGTGCAAATGACATATGAAAATTAATAGGATTTTCTTTCCCTGCTATTCTCTAGAACTTATAGCAGTTGACAATATCAATACTGCAATTCGTAACTGTGATCCTAGTAAAACACTGGTTGCACTGATGAAACCGGAGGCGCAGCTGCCTGTTGTTCACTCATTTGCTGCTGCCATCTATCAGACTGAGCTGTTCAACCTCCAACAACAGAATGCTGTGGTAAGAGTGAAAAGCTTATGACCTGCTCGGTGATGTTACACAGTCAAACCATGAAAGAGCACAAACATAGCATGTTGTTGTGTAAAATGAGACTTAATTCTCTTGCCATGATGTCACATATTACATGAATGATTTGGGTTGAATAAGCAATGTCAAATCACAATTTGTTTCTTGACATGCTTTGCTCTACCTGAGCTCTTGTGTTGCAACAAATCAACTGACATTTGTCAATTGTTGCATCATCAAAATGAGAACTGACTCTGTTTTATATATTGTGTAGAAAAGTAGTCCCCTGCTATGAAGCTAAGACTAGAACAGATGGGTTTGTGGGGTAAAAGAAGAGAAGGCTGAAGGGACATGTAGCAAACCCCATAAGCTCTGCCACCAGTGGTGTTTTTTAATCTAACATGTCTGTGACCAGGAGAATTGCCAGGTTTTTTAATTGAGTCCATCTCCTTGATGGTATCTAGACTGTGTAACTCAATTTGTTACACTGCTTACATAAAATAGCTTCCTGACTGTGGTACGTTATTGTCCTACAGAACTACCTGGCACATGATGAACTGTATATTGCAGTAGAAATGTTGTCAGCTGTTGTGTTGCTAAACCAGGCCTTGGAAAATAAGGACATCCTAATGATAAAGAATCATCTCCGAAACCCATGCATTGACTTCAATGCTTTGGAAGAGGAAAACTTTCAACGGTAAAGGTTCATTTTGTCCTGTCTGGATGAGACTTGCCAACTTCTATAAAAGGATAAGTAGGCATTTTACTAGATGGGCTGTTCTATGTTACAGCAGTGGAGTTCAAAAAGCTGCAAGATAAACATCTGTGTTGTAATTTAATAAGAGATAATGTGACAACTGCTGAATCCCTAAGTGTAAGCAATCACACACTCTCACAAGTTTGAAGACAGAGGATGTGTGAGATGTAGGTAAAATATCCGTGGAAAGAAAACACTGAGAACTTACAAGAATTTTTGCAGATGCTAAAACATATGAACTGTAGATGAAAACTGTTAATCAGTAACGTTCCTGCAAAACTAAAAGACCTTTGGAGTGAGATAGTATTTAATGACTTAAAGTCCAGGAGGTCTCTTAAAATCTTATCTGATCCTTTTTTTTTGCTGGGGAATTTAGAAGTTCTGAAACGTGGTACAATCTACCTTGCTAAAGAAGCATACAATGCTGTGGCATGTGTGCATGCCTAATGTTAAGTTAAACCTTCACTCAGCTTCCAGCTGCTTGCACTGCAGTATACCTGACCTGTCACAGCACACAGCTGTGACCTCTACTCTCTTTTGTATATCTGCAAAAAGTATCAGACAACACTGATTTGTGTGAGACCTGAGCCCCTCAGCATGTAGAGGACAGCATAGAGGATTGGGCCAGTTCTTGCCTCTGTCATGGGTGGTGAAAACCTTGTGTGCTGCTGGATGAAAGGGACAGAAATGGATGAATATCTTAACCAGACTGCCAGGGCACCTAAATCTCGCTAGGTGTCACAAAGCTGGAAGGAGAGCAGTCAGAAAAGGAATAAGAGGCAATTAGATTAAGGAATAAGGAATTACATTTAGTTGCCACTCACCACAAATTAAACACTAGGAAATAAAATTTTATTATGCCTTTGTGTAAATCTGTGCTGTCAACCACATGTTGAATATTCCAGAAAGCTTTAATTGCATGGTACCAGAAAGAATACAGCAGAGCTAGAAAAAGTTCTGTGACAGAGATGGTATTCAAGGGCTTTTGACCAGAAGAGATGAACTTTTGTTAGGAAGGCATTTCCTAGAAGAGAGAATATAGAGTAAATTAGACATGGGTTCGAAGAAGTGCATGTGTTGTAGGGAAGGTTAATAAAAGCTGCTACCTTCTCTTGTAGCTTCAGGTTTATTTTCTTTGAAGAACTGGAGCTAGAAAAGTTTGGACACTATTAAATATCAAGTCTTAAATTTATCTAAGGAACTGCCATTTCACAAAACATTTAAATAGTGGGAGCCATTCCTCAAGAACATGTAAGATCTCAAATTGGAATAGATAAATTAATGGCCATAGTTTCTCCCAAATTTATCTGTAGTGCCATACAACAAAGTATATGTCCAGTGTACACATTATCATCATTCCACGTTGTCAAGAATAGCACTTGAGTGTGCAGAGCTATTATTTCAGGTCCTGAAATGAGTGCATAGAGCCACCAAGGCAAGCTCTCATCAAGATATGAGTTTGTCCTGCAGTTCCTTAATTGAAAAAAGACTAGGCACAAATAATGGATGATATATCTAACAAATTCTTTACAGCAGTTTATTGTCTATATGAAATACACTTATGTATTTTATATCTTCTTATAGTTATGCTGATACACTATTGTCTATTAAGTCAGAGGCTTCATCTCAAGGCCAAGATTATTTAAGCTGGAATGATATCCAGAACTGCATTGACATGGTTAATATGCAAATTCAAGAAGAAAATGAAAGTAAGTAATTATTCCTCTACATCACTCACAGAGATGATATTCTGGTCCAGTGTACATAAATTTCTGTGCTGAATGGCCTTGTATAGACACTCTTAAAGAGAGAAGAGCGTTAAATAATTTTGAATGCCTATTGGCTTTTAAATATCCTTGAAGAAATTGTAAGCAAGGAGCATATTGGGGAAGAAATTACAGGCAGTGTCCAGTGGAATAGAGTTCTTTGACATTAAATGAGTTCACAACCCTTATTTTCCACAAGGGAGTTGGTAACTTGTGCAGTGCCGTTATTTGTCCTGCTCTCTTGATTGCCTTCATGAGAGTAGCTTTCTTCTACTTACATTTCTACCAGAGAGTAACTTGTGCTCACTTTTCCTAATGTAAATGGCTTGGAGTTCATTCTTTTAAGCTGAATGTCCTAAAAAAAGGTGGCAGTAAATGCAATAGCTCGTCAGTTGTCCTTCAAAAATGTCAAAGGACAAAGCTTCTCCACTGGGTATGGAAGTACGATTATTTATTTAAGATTTGAGGCTATCAAGTTATGCCCTATTTTCTCTGTCAAAGAAAGGAAGAGGGCAGCTCTCAGGCTGCTTGCTAATTGGGAAGCAGTTTGGCGTATGGTTTGAGAGCCTTCTTAAGGTGCTGGTTGTTTCCAGGATGACACTGGCTCATGATGTGTGTGCCCTTCCCATGCTATCGTCACTGTTGTGCATGACACAGTTTCATACTGGTAAGAAAAACTTTGTATTAGAGAAATACTCAAACTAACTGGGTTGATGCTTCCCAAATCTAGTCAAGCAGCTGCTGCGGACTCTCACAGCTTGCTCAAAATTTCTACACTCCGGTAGGGTAGGATGCTGAGCAGTTTGACCGACACAACCACCTTTTTGCCTGAATCTCTGCAGTCACTAGGAGCTGAAATAGGCCTTGAGAAAGGTGGTCTTGCAATAGGAGGGCCAGTCATCATTACTAAAGCAGCTGCACTTGGTTTCAGTGACACTGGTCTCTGCCCAGGGTTGCCTGAGGTATATAGGAGAGGAAGTAGGGTAGGCTCTGTTGCCACAAGCAAGCCCGCGTGTCTGCACTGTCCCTCTTTGACAGCATCCCAGAAAAACTGCTCATTCCCAAAGCCTGATGGTGACATGGATCTGTGACTCCACTAGCTGGGCTGTGGTGGGTCTGGAAGAGACTGGGTAAGAAATGATTGTTCCTCACAGAAGGTGTGGAAGTTCCTGGCTGGTGCTTTTCTGAGGTGGCTTTAAGAAGAAAGTACCCCCAAGCAGTGCATTTCAGCACTGATTTTAATATGTTGAAACAAGTCTAAAGAAAATGAATTGCAGGTTTTATTAAATACACTGGTCTGTGGTACTTAGAATCAAGTCCTGAGTTCCACTGGTCTTGAATGGTCAAATGATTTCTCATAAGGTCAGCATTATCACATCAGTTAACGCTGAAATTTAAAGAAATCAGGTTAAGTAGCTGTGTAATGCTCTATCTGGGAGGTCAGTAAACATGACCAAATCAAGGTTTCAAGCAATATTGTATAAAATCACTTGGAAAATAACTCCTTCATCACTGTAACACAATATATAGGTGAAAATATTTAGATGTGAGACCCTGCCTCTCCATAGGCCTCATGTAGGTATTCCTGCCCTGAATGTAGAGAACCGTTTTCCTTCAGTAAGGATAAATTTGCTTTTTATGAAGAGGTAGATTCAGATGAGTCAAACTGTGGCAGAAAGGAAAATTGTACAGTTTAGTAGATTTACATGCATATTTGAGAAAAATAATTTTAAATCAGCTGCTGTTGCTGCGTCTGCTTCTTGTTACTTGATTTTTCTGTTCTTCCTGTTACTGCTTTGTTTGTACACAATTTCAGATCGGTTGCATCTTTCTTTGATAACTACGTCTTTAATAAATTTTCATTTCATAGGAATCATTGCAATTGGCCAAATCAATGAAGCAATTGTCGAAGGAAAGCCTGAGAAAACTCTAGGAACCCTACTGTTGCCCACAGCCAAGCTGCAAGATGTGAGAGCAGCAAATGCAAGGCATTATCAGGATGTTCTACACCATGCCAAAGCACAGAAATGCAAGGTTAGAGTTTTGACTCTTACTGTCTGTCAGAACTGATATGCCAATTACTTTCACTTTACATGTGTGTCCCTGCCCTGCTCCTCCAGTGTTTGGTTTAGCTGTACCAATGAGGTTGTAAATAAACCAATGACAACAAACCGACACAAAGTAGTTTTCCACTGCAACTTATTCTGACTGGCAAAAGGGATTTGTTCTGGATATACTAATACTAACACATTCTGCATGTGCATCACTACCAACTTCATGTAATCTTGTTAATTTTTAATTCTGCTGGGCTACTGCAGCTATTACAAAACATGGGCAGCAACAGCCCTGACATAGTTATTAGTTTTTGTAAGGATCTGGTTACTAGATTGTGCCAGACAGGTAGCTGTAGTATGAATGGGAATTGAGGGGGTTTTTTTCCAGAAAGGAGTCATAGTCATGCTGAAGGAGTCATGGTGTTCCTCAATAAAACTCTGGGAAATACTTTGAGGAGTCCTGGTTGCTTAAATCTGGTGTTTTATAATAGTGAAGTTTTGTGTATAGTTCTGTACTGGCTTTATCATGCAACAACAGACTGGCCATCTTGCATGTGGCTTCATTTTAAACCTATCTCAGCAGGATATTGCTATTTGCTTCCCCAAAAGCAGTGCATTGGTTAGCTTCACAGTTCACGGAAGCATAAACAAAGATCAGCGTAACAGCTTACAGGATATGACTGAACACAAGATTAGCTAAAGCTACCAGCACAGCACTTAAAATGTCTAATGTTTGGAGAAGACATTTAAAATTCTCAGGATGTGTTCAGGTGAAGGAAGTCCCTGAATTTTGGCTTGTAGAAGTATCTTCTTGCTATCTTGCTACCTCACCTTCTGTAAAAAAAATGTGTTTCTGCAATCCATTGTCAGACCTTTTGAAAGGTGTTTGTTTAGGTTCCCAGGTAAGAGCCAGATTTGCTGAGCCCTTGGTCCTGAAAAGCCTCCCTTGCTGTGTGTGCTGGAGACAGTTTGTCACATGCTGATTACCCCACCTGTCCTGGAAGGGCCAGGGTTGGTATTAGTGTGCTGAGTGCTTGCTGTGCAGTGGTGGCTCAGGGCATGTCAGACCCTTTGCACACGCATATCAAGTGAGTTGATGTCCCCAAGGCAGCCACTTAACTACCCACAAGTGCCGCTGTGCCTGCACACACCAGCTCTGTTCTTGTTTGTTCCTGCTGGCTGCTGCTGAAAACCTGTTACCTACTCCTACCCCTGTGTGAATGTGCTGGTAGGACACTCATAGTTGTCTCTGACTTTTGGAACAGAAATTGTGCAATCTCTGAGAACCTCGTGATTTGTCCCTAGAGGCTTCTATTGACTTGTTTTTCCTGAGGTCATTTTGGTTTTGCAGTCCTTTGAGAATTATTTAAAATATCTCCTCTGTAAAAGGGAGCATTGTTGCTGTTAAGGGAACAAAACACTGTACTATATGTGCTCCCAAAGGAAATACTCAGATACATTAATCTGACTTGCTCTCCATGCTGGTCAGTCACACAGATATCACTAAAGATATGATTTAGATTAAACTTTCCTTAGAAAAAAGAAAATTAAATATCCAAACAACATTTAAAAAATATTGCAATGTCCAAAATCTGTCTATTCTCCACTTTTTCTGAGCCCTATTTATAAAGCAGCTCTGCCTTTAATTGCGTTTAGCATGTTTTTAGGAGTGAGCTGTGGTAAAAGGAAGTATTTAATTTACAAGGATCAGATAGTGAACTTCCTGTGTCTCCCAGCATCTGTAAAAACATATGGGTCAAACCTGTGTGCTTATTCTAACCATCCTGCTGTCACGTCCCTCTGTTTGTGGTGACTTTGGAGATGTAGTCTGCACTCGGATCTCCCAGTAACCATTACAGGTCTTAATCTCACCTACTTGTTTCTTGCTTGAAATTGAAACTGCAAACCTGGAATGTAGGTATTCCTGAAACCTTAACCTACAATTTCTAACAGTTCTTAAGGCATTTTCAAAACAAGTGCATTCAGGTCCCACGGAAGATAAATCTTTTGTTTAGGAAGTGTATCACAGATACCTGAAAAGTTAAATAGCTGTGTGAAATGGTTCCTGTGTTACTCTGTGGTTTTTGAGTGATAGGCACACAGGTTTTACAGTTGGATCAGGTTTTTGTGTTTATAATAGCTGCATAACATCTGAATTATTTTAAAGTTACCTTTAAAATCTGTTCTTGTGCATGTTGAGACTATGACATGATTAAAACTAACTGAAATTGAGCCTGAAGAAATTGCAGAGGGGGAATCTTACCAGGCTGCAAATTCATTGAAGACATTTTCCAGTGCAAACGATTTTATTTAAGTCTTTTACAGTACTATTACCAAACTGACATAAAACTTTTTTCTTCTCATCCTCTTACACAGCAGTTACAAACAGAAACTCCCACCACTGAGTCCATTCCATAGGAACTTAGTATGTCTGTAGCTTTTGTGTTTCTGTAAACATAAAAGCTGACCTTTTGCTTTATTAACATGGACAATCAATCAGAGCTAGCTTTATTTGTAACGCTGTAGATATTTCCTGTGAGGATGTGGAAATAGAGAATACTACAAAATAGCTTCCCTGTTTTGCTTACCAAGCAAGAATAACACATGCCTGGATTCACACTGATAAGGGTTGGCTCCTCATGGACTACAGAAGTGGAGGTGCTGACGAAGTGGAAGAACAAGTCTCCAGTGCAAAGCTGGTTAAGCAGCCTCATAGGACATGCTGCCTTCCAAGTGTCAGGCTCTGTCTCTGTGGCCATGCTGCTCCTTGAACCTATGGGGACTCTGACTCTTTATTTCTAACATTCAGGGCAGCATTTGCTTTTAGCTATGTGAAAGGGAGTTGCACAAAGCTCAATAGACCCCAGACATACAGGAAGTGCTTTTACTTATTCCTATTTCCCCTAGGCCAAAAAGTTGTTTTCACGTCACTATTCCTGCAGTGACTGTGTGCTGAGGGCTAATCTGAGGCATTTGGAAATCATGAATGGGCCGCAAAGAGTCATTCAGGTATTGATTCTTCTGGTGTTCAGAAGCCATGGTGATTTACTTTGGTTTCTTCTCCATGGCAATAAAAGTGATCTTCTTGGAAGGAGAGGTGCAGAGCCACTTCCTTGAACCTAGGTACAGCAGTTGTTGCAATATGTGTGATTAAAACTGTAGGGCTGAAGTGTATTTGTGAAGATATTTCTTGTGTAGTAAGGAAGTAAATTTTACCAAGACTGTGGTTTTTAACACTTAACTTTTTTTTACGTTTAAATGTTGCATCTGAGGTGTGCTGCTGTCTGGATTAATACTATACAAAATCATAATTCTGATGACAAATATAGAACTAACTTCATTTTTCCCTGGATATTTTAACCA
This sequence comes from Colius striatus, assembly GCF_028858725.1. Lineage (NCBI taxonomy): Eukaryota > Metazoa > Chordata > Aves > Coliiformes > Coliidae > Colius > Colius striatus. Next base: position 49,859,396 of record NC_084790.1, on the reverse strand, counting down.
TTGTTAGATAAATATTGGATTGACTTCTAATTTTTGACATCAGGAAATAAAGGAAAGGATCAAGACAACTGTTCAAGCTGCTAAGGCATAAAGCAATTAGATAAAAAGAATACAATCCATCTGTGTTGTAATAGTAGTAGTTGACCTGATGGATAATAAGCATAATATTGCTTGGCACAAAGCAAATAACAAAGATGGTAAGGATCAAAACACTGACTTTAACATACCAGAACCATTCATGAGTCTTGAGTGTTCGTATAATTGAGACGTAGCAGAAAACGATAGTTGCAAGAGGTATTAAAAACCCAAAGACAGCTAATGAAACATAGTAGTAGAACTGGAAGGAAGATATCATTTCACAGGTGTTGTGCACATCGTGGCAAGTATAGATGTCCAGTTGTTTCATGTAGTAGCTCTGCTGCATTATGCAAAGTGGGAGCATGTACAAGAAGACGATGATCCACACAGTGGCACAGACAGCGATGGCGTAGGCACGTTTTGGCAGACTCTTGTAGGTGAAGGGATGGACAATAGCCATGTAGCGGCTGACACTGATGCATGTGAGCAGCAGAATGGAGCAGTACATGTTGCCATAAAACACAGCAGTGGTAGTTCGGCACATCATTTCCCCAAAAACCCAGTTGTTCCCATTGAGGTGGTATGCTATTTTAAATGGCAGTATGATACAGAAGAGCAGATCTGAAACTGCTAAGTTTGTGTAGAGGATGGCAGTGCACACAGACCGGATCTTGAAGAGCAGCATCCACAAAATGACAGCGTTAGAAGGCACACCCAATAAAACAGCACTGAGATAGACAGTGGGTATTAGCTTGGTGCTCAGAGAACTAGTCAGATACTCCAGCGTGGTATTGTTCACTTGTGTTAAAGTGGAGTCATTGGCCTTTTTTGAAGAGCATTTTCGTTCTTTGATGTGGATGGTTGTTGTCTCCCCTTCTATTGCATAAGGAGGGATGTAATCATAGTCTCTTGCAGAAATTCCACGGAAAGTCTTGATGAGAGACACAGTTTTAATTGCAGAGCCATTCAGCGAAAATTCTGAAGCTTAAAAAAAAAAAAGTTGTTAATAAGTGCAAACTACCAGATTATCAACATAATTTGCCTTCAGGTACAGAGAAAGGTAAACATCTCCATTGCTTTTCACATCTATGCTTAAAAGACTTGATAGCATTCTCCTTTGCTTTGGGTTTTCATAACAAATACACTTTCTGTCATCTCACACCCAGCCTTGAAAATTCAGCATGAACTCAGCGTTAAGCTCATCTTTCTGCATTTTTCATGTTTTTAGTAATCTTTCCCAAAAAATATACCACACAATTATGTAATTTGTCACCTGTAGAAGGTTTCTGCCAGTACTACATACTACAACTAGCAATGTTGGTAATTTGTCACGTAAGCAGCAGCCTTGGTTTAGGCCTAATCAGAATTTCCAAAGCAAAAAGCAGTACTATCCTTGTCACTTCATGGATGAAATGCGCAACTGCAAAAGCTACAGAAAGCACTGTCTTTACTAACACAGGCTGGAACCTTCAAATTAGAAAAGTTAAATAACCCTACTTTTTTTTTGGTCTCATATCAAATTAATGCTGTTCAGCTTCTAAAGCAAACCAGATCTCTTCACTTTCTCATATACGAGAAAAGGCATTTAGTCTTGAGAAATAAAAAAAAAAAATAGATCAAATTTTTTCATGAGTAAATCTTTTTGTGGAGCAGGAAAATTTTAGGTAAATATCATTAGCATGTTGGCAAAGCTAATGATGCCGTTTTTATTAAAGCCCATTCCTCAGTCTTTTCTTAGTAAACTTTGTATGAAGGCATTGACAACTCCAGATGAAGCACAAAGCTGTTCAAAATACTTTCTAAAACCATGTATTTAAAAAGAGCTTTTTCAAAATTAATAGCTGTGTGTTTAAATTTGTCATTTAACAGTCTTATCAGTGTTTAGTGCAAAAAGACTTGAAGTGTAAAGCTTGGAGCATGCATCTTGAAACTAGAATTCAGAAGGAAATTGAAACTTGGATGAAAACTTGTGGATTTTTCTTTTACCCTTCCATATTGGAGTAAAATATGGAAAACAGTCTTATCAGTGCTTACTGTCAGGTTTATGGTGGAATGTTTTGAAATTATAATTACTAGGCTGCAACCTTTTCAGTAATTTGCTGGATGGTAATTGAGAAAATGAATTTCAACTACTCTTTCAGACATATACGTTCAAGCAGGTCCATATAGATATTGTGTACATATATAAAATAACTTTGAAAAATGAACTTCATTTGAAAACAACTTTAATTCTAGTGAGGAAAAAAATTAAGCTGCTTATTTGATCATTTCCTTTGGTTATTTTTGTCACAATAGTTTTCTGAGCATTTCCTTCTAATAGCATCATCTGTGAAAGTTGTTATTGTGTTGAACATTTTAAAGCAGAAAACAAGACTTTACAGGCTTACTTACATTTGTCATATCACTACAGAACTGCTAGGTAGGAAATGCATCTCCAGTAAGCTTAGAAAGATCCCTTAAGTAACTTTTCTTTTAGAAAAGGATGGGGCGAGATAGGGTGTCACTGGAGTGGAATAATAAAAATTCACTTATGAAGTGAGACCTCCTTGAGCACAGTTCTCTGTAGTGTACAACCACTGAAGTTGGTGAGACACCAGCGTTATCAAAAAGCCCATATTACTGTCTAAAATACAGAATAGATACAGAAAGGAAGACTCACCTGTTGTGAAAAGACTGGAGGTTAGAAAGAACAGTCCGGTGTAAACCGGTATCTTCATTGTAGTGGGTGAAATCCAACCAGCCAAATAACAATGCTGTTCTAGTTCATCTCGAGATATTTTGTCAAGGACCTTTTTTTTTCACCCACTCTGTGAGGGACTAAAGAATGATTGATCCATCCTTCAGAAGCATCCTGTAGGCATGAGGTTTATGGTAAGGAGCTAGTTTGTCCTTTGTCTATTACAGCAAGAGGGTGTGACGTATCCAAATATGCACACATGACTCAGTCTCAGCCTCTGCTCAACACAGAGATAAAATTGCTTTCCAACAGCCACTTAACTCTTAATTTACCACAACTCTAAAATTGATGTGAGGGATTCTACTGGATTTTGTACACACAGATATTTGGTGTTTCCTGGGGGGGAAAAAAAAAGGATATTTTTAGTAAATCCTCACAGGTCTCATACACAGACCAAAATGTTGCTGTACTCTGTATCCTCATTAAAGAAGCGATGCTTGAAGAAATGTAGTGATCTCTGTTTAGCAAAGGTGAAAGCAAACCACACATACAAACATGCCTTGACAAAACTGTCCTCTCTTTGTCTTCTACCCTTCTATCCACAGGTAGCTGTCTGCCCTCCTTCAACCTCACTGCCGGCTCTGTTCAGACAGTTTCACTCCTTCACAGCCTGCAGCCTCTGAAAACCTTTCCCCTGATTTCATTTTCTGTTTTGTTGATCTCTTCTTTTTTCTCTGCCTTCCTTTTTTTTTTTTTCTCTTCCTTTGTTCCTCCCTTGAATGCCAAGCAACAGCTTGCTTCAGCAGACAACACTAGCCCAAGACTTGGTCTGGCTTCTAAGCTAGTGCCAAGGCTCAGCATAAGCTGTGTACTTAGCTCCAGAGCAGTATTTGTGTCAGTCATTGTATTTAGTGTGTAAATGCTGGAGACCAAATAAGGAATTCTTTTCAGTTTCTCAATCCTTTTTTGCAAAATCCTCAGCTGTAGTTTGGCAATTTGGTATATGCTGTCTGAAGCCTTAACTCTAACTTGTTAGTAAAACTTTTGGTGTGTATCTGCTATTGTGAGATCTCCTGACACTATTTGATTTAGGTACACTTCTACCTTGTTTATATATGTGATATAAATGGAAGAGTCTTTCTTTAGGTGTCTTTTTACCTTGTTTTCCCTTCATAATTTCTGCAGATAACAGATTAAGTGGATTTTTGGCCTAAAACTGGGTGCAAAACCAGGGAGAGGTGTTCATTGTGGAACTGATTCTTTGTCCATACTATCTTACCTTGGGAGAGTTTCTGTGGTTTGGGTTTTTTCTTACTGAAATATGTGAGTGCATACACATATAGGAGTGTATACACTCCTAGATCTTTATCGAATCAGTACATTCCAGTTTCTCTCATCATTAGTCTATTACAGACCTGGCACTCCTACTTCCTCTTTAGAATGAGGTTTTTCCACCCACCTACTGGATTATATTTTAAATGTCATCTTAGCTCTGAAACCCTATTTTCTCAGCTAAAGTGCTGGTTCACCTGTGAACTTGGGCAGCTGGAGCAGGGTTGGTTGATGGGAATGCTGAGCTCGCTTTCCTGTACCTTCTTTTTTAAACTTTGATTTAATGCCATGCACTGTTAAGCTGTAGGAAGAGTGAGACATCCTCTGCTGCTTCATTCCGGAAATGTTTGGCACCTGAGCATTCATTATTACTAAATTTGAGCTGTCTTTCTATGTCAGTTTCTGCTGTTATTTTCTAATGTAATATGTATTCAGGTGTATGTGCAGATTCTTTTCAAATAACGGATTCTGAAAGAAAGATAACTTCCTGCAGTTTTCTGCATTGTGCTCTTTAGGATACTACTGCAGTGCTGTTGAGTAATGTGTGATTTTATTTGACACTGAGATTACTTTGCCTATATATCATGCAAATGAAAACATTACTAGCTTTGCTAAACATTTTTATTGATCTTTAGAAAAATGATGTCTTCTATACATGAAAACCTTCATATCTTTGAACAGGAGCATATTCAAGTCAGCAAATAGAATATTAATGTGTTTTATTGTGGATTTTAAGCAATCAAATTCTTTTTAGCGTCCAAGGACTTTGCATATCATAGTGTTCTAAGTATGTTCAGACAGCTTCTGTTCATAATTTTGTGTTCTTAAGGCTTTTCTCTTTCTTTTTTTACAGGAATCCCAAGATGAATCAGCTCTTTTGTGGTTGGATGAAATACAAAAAGGAATCTGTGATGCCAATAACAATATAAAAGAAGCAGCAATCTGTAAGCATTTAAACTGAATCTGCATTGCTCTTGTTTGTCTTAGTCTTGGAAAACTGAAATTAGTAATTACTTCTTTCCACTTCAGAGAAATATGGCAACCATTTAATTACATAAGAAGAATGGTTTTATCTGAAGTGGCAATCCTTAAGTCTTGACTAGTAATTTAGTGGATTTGGTTACATGGGTTAACATCATGACCAAGATTTCTAGTGTCAGTGTGTCTTCACAGAGCTGGTAAAACAAGAAGATACGTAAATTGGAAGGGATACACCATTCAGGAGCTTATTTAGCTTATGTAGACTAAAATGATACACGTTGTAAGAGCAAATTCTTATATATTTATAGCTTTGCTTATTCCTATTTCATTATAATGTCTTTTGTAACATCTAACAAACAGAAATTAAGAATGTATTAGTTTTAAAAATAGTGTAAAAAGAGCACTCAGGCTTTTTGGAGAAGTATGTGCTCTTCCAATCTGTAAGAGAAAACCTGTGGGGAAAAAATGAAGCTTACCAAGTTAGAGGTATTGTGTGCTGGATGCACTCAACCCCTTCTGTTGAAAGTTTGTATTGAACACAATAATTTTCAAAAATATTCATAATACATCATATACTTTGCCAAATAACATAAAAGCAAGTGTAGCTGGGTCTATGGAGCACACTGGAGAGCATGGTGATGTTCCTACCTGTGTCTGCCTAGGGTTATCACAGAACAGAGGAGGCTGTTAGCTTGGCACTGATTAGTGGTTCACTTTTTGATTGACTTGTCTTTGAGTGAGTCAATGTCTCCCTCTTTTGCACCCTAAGAGCCTACGAATGCAACTGCTGAAGTTGGTGCATTTCTGTAGGGCTGCATTCTCCCTTGTTAGCACAGTGCGACAGCTTATATGCAGGCTATGCTAGTAGTTTGGGAAGCTCTGAGTGGAAGAAAATAAACAGCTGTTACTAAATCTTTCTCTGCTACTGAAATGTTGCATTTAGCATTTCTTTAGAATTTAGCATTTTAGCTTTAGCATTTCTTTAGAACTTATTTAATCAATAAATACAGTCTTAATGTTACCAGTCAGATACACTAAATGCACTTGAAGTATTCTTGTAGATCATGCATTTGTGGTGAAAGCACCTGGCTTCTGTTTTCTAAGAAAGAGTGAGACACATTGTCCAGACTAAGCCCCTGTATTCAGGAGTGCCAAAACTTTCTTTTGTGAACAAAATCAGTTTGCCATCAGTGTCACCCAGAGGTATGAGAAAATGTTTGAGCACAGAGAATGGAAAGAAATGTATAGCTCATAAACAAATGTCAGTTAGAGTAACGTGGAGACTTCCTTGTTTGTGTCCACTGCTGTAGAAGCATTAAGAATGCATTAAAAAAAAAAAAAGGCCTGCAGAAATCAGCATTTAACTATATGCCCATACCATACAATGTTGCTAATGGCCACTGCTCCAACTGCTACCTAGCTGTTGCAGTAAAATCTTTTCACATAATCTGTGTTTGCAGTAAATGCACAGCTTTCTTTTCATAAGAATTATCAGTGTAAGAAGTCACTTCCAGAGATAACTGCTAATCTCTTGTACTCTGCCCTCTGGGCTGAAAGGAAGCAGTGTTAGTGCAGCACATACTCCAGAAGAGCTTGAAGGTTTTGCAGCTATAAATCCAAGATTTAAAATTTCCCCACGACAGCAACTTGATGCTTCCTATAACACATCCTGTCTCAGGAAGTCGGCTTGTTATGTTCATGCATGGATATGAACATTTATTTTTATCTATCTGTGAGACACTATTTTTGAAAAGTAAACAACTCCCCATGTTCCACTCCAAAACTTTTGCAAGTCAGTCAAAGACTTGTTTCTGGTGAGAACAAAGTATATTTTTGGCATTACCACAGTAATGGTAATAAAATACGCAGCAAAATAAGGTGCTGAAAGCTGCATTGAGATAGCCTTGATCTCTTGCAAACTAATTTTTATGCCTTATACAATTGTTAATTTTTTTTCAGTTTTATTACTTTATTATTTACAATATTAAAAATTTAAAAGCTTTTAGGAACTATCAGTAAAGGATTCTGTGTCTTGCATCTTACTTTAGGAAGATGTGTTCAGGAAGTGCTGATGTGCTTCCTAATTCTGTGTTATGATTGCTCTGCAGTTTGCGTCGCCTTGTTTTGCCTGAAGTTCAACCATGGTGTTCCTTAACTAAGTGGAACACAAAATGAGATTGGCTAAATATAAGAGATATAGCCTTGAGGAATAGACACCAATGGTGATCTCAGTCTTGCAGAGGAAAAGTCTGTCATGAAAAGGTCCATGTTACAGGAAAAAGCTGATGTTTGATGTTGCTGAGAGTTTAGGCTTATCAGAACAGACAGATGCAACTTTGTATATTGTAGCTGTTTGAAGGGAGCATGAGTGTGGGCAAGAGCCCTTCACAATGTTGATCTGGTTGATGAACTCCTATAGGAACAAACCAAAGCCCACAGATCTTTTGTGGCTTAGGGATAGCTTAGGCTCCAACTAGCTTATTTTACCGGGTTTACATAGCCCTTCTTTAGACCATCAGCCACAGTATTAATTGCTAGCACTTTAACAGAAAGGAATAATTTCCGTTGAACTGGGTGTTTACTAAACATTTTTCTCGCATTTTTCTTCAAAAATAAAGGCATAATTAATCAAAAGATGTCAAAAGGCCAGGCAGCAGAGGATATAAAGAAACAATTTTTAGCTAGGTTTTGTGGTCTTTTGTCTTCATAAAAATAGCTTCCAGCATCCAGAACTACAGAATGGAAAGGAGGAAGAAAGGCATTAAAATACTGGTGACCAGAGTGATGAGGCACATGGGATTGTGCATGAGTAGGGCTGAGCCTCCTGGGCCAGCAGCAGCAAGCTGGTAATGTGTGGCTTTCCAGTTTTTCCTGCTTCCTTGCTGCTGAGGCCAGATGCCTGGGCATCACAATACCATAGCTGTGGTTCAAAGTCATCTCCAGTCTTGCAGGGAGCAGCACGTGCATGCTCACTAGGGATCTGTTTCAAAGCACAGAAAAATAGCAGGATGCTGTCTGGTAGAAGTCCAGATGGTGTTGGTATGTGTTCACTTTGTTTCTCAGCTGGCTGCCAATGTATTTGGAGATTGATCTGTTACTGTCTAGTCAAAGCTACCCACTGCACTTTAGTCAAACTAACCACAGAGAAAAAACTGTTTCTCTTGCTGAGATGCTTTCCTGCTAGCTCAGTCTTAGGCAGTTTTCCTGTACAAGGGCTCCTGACACTAAACACCTTTTGTGTCAGTTCTATGTAGACAGAGCACAGAGTAGGGAAAAGGACTCTTTTTGTATTTATCTGGATATACACAAGGTAAGGAAACATGTTTGCTGTTAATGCACAAAGCACAGCTCTGGGATGCGAAGGTAGCTAGATTTGGTTAAGCCAGTACATAATACATATAATCTAGCCGTGTGTCTACTCATTTGTTCCTCTGTGCATGGATCTTAATTTAGATGTGAAGGAACACCATTAAAGACCAGAGCAGCAGTTTCAAAAGCAGCATACAGCTCTAGTGTGCAAGGCACTTGGAAGCAGTGTGCTGCTACATACTGTCAGGTGTGGTGGTATCAGCTCCTTCTGTGACGGTGAGACCTGCACAAAGCAAAGGATGCTTAGGAAGTCCTGAATCAGAGTATGAGTAATGTCATACAACGTCTGAACATGCTTCACAGCATCACCTCTCAGGACACTTGTATGTGTCCTGGAAGCAAAAACTGCATCTCTGGTAAATTCAAGGGCATGAATTTGCTGCATCAGCTTTAAACAAGCTTCCAAGGAGCAAGGATAATAAAAGGTTGCTTCAGGATCCCGACTAGGATGCTGTTAGTGCTGCGAAACTTTGCTCAGGGCAATAGTTTTTTTAATTCCCATTTTGTACAGTAAAAGTGAATCTTAAGGTTTACAGCTTGTAACCTAATGACTTCATACATGCCTAGAAGGCTCCCAAGTGATCAGCAGATGTTGTCCTGTCTGTTAGGGCAGGCAGAGTCAAGCGATACCTGCCATTCTCAACCCCTGACCTCATATCATCTGGTGTGTACTTGATGAGGGAGCAGCTACATCTTCAGACTGCTTTCGGCTGTGCTGTGGTTGCATCCCAGCCTGGGTGGAGTGCACACTCTCTAACAAGCTTGCTATTCTCTGAAATACTTGTCCTTACAAGCATGAAGGAGGCTGCAAATGGGTGAAGCACTGAATTGCTGTGTATGTCATGCTCTTTGTGTGTGCCAGCCTTAGAAGTCCATTATGAAAGTTGCTGGAGGCTGGACTTGTGGGTGCCTAGAGTATAAGGCACTTAAATTTTCTATGTTGTTATTTTATCCTAGTGGCTGTTGGAACATCAATGATTAACAAAAGCTTGGAGAAGGGTGATCCGCAGCAGATCCTGATGATACTGCAGTCCAAGTTTGGCTTGCGAGTCATTCCTGAGTGTGCTGAAACCTACTTCAGGAACCTCTCTGAAGCCAAGAAACTGAAAACTGGAGAAGGTAAAAACCTTCCTGAATAGGATAGTTCTACATGACCATATCACTGAGGCAACTGGAAAACTAGCACAGAAGGCTTACCTAAAATCACTGCAAAATCGAGGAAGATTGATGATGGTTTTAAATCTTTTGGGAAACATTATATTTGTTCAAGTGCTTTTCATGATGAACTGTTGCATGCATCATCTGGACCAAAGTCTAGCTAAGACTTCCTAGAGTACAAAACTAGCCTCTGAGTAAATTTATGTAGGGCTGTTTCTTTGTGACTATCAATAGACTAGTCAGCCCTCTCAGAAAATCACATTACTCTGTTTATTACTCTTCAGCCATATGGGTTACAGTTAAAGATCAAGCCAGGCTCTGACAGAGTGTCCATATCCTATTTATGGTCCTTGTGCATTGCTGGAGTAGCAGGAATTGGCAAAAGTTGGATCTAGAATCTTCCCATACCAAAACAAGAGAATTTTTTTGTCTGCAAGTTGGTCACAGCTAATGCAACCAAGGTTAGCTAAAAATTGGGAAAAAAGTTACTGTGAACATACTAGACTTTCTTAAAACAGATAGGCATGCTTCATCCTGCAACATGAGTTTTGAGAGGGCATTTTGCATAAATGACCTTATCGGCTTTACCATAGGGCCTTTTGTCTGTGAGGAAATGAGGCTTTTCCTGCCTGTCAGGATACAGCCTTGTATACCAGAGCACTAACAAGACAATGATGTTGATTTAGCAAATGTCCTGTATTAGCTAAGTGTCAATAAGGCCAGCACTTGGCCAGAAGACAAGAACAACAGGGATTTTTTTTTTTATAAGCACCACTCTGAGTGGTGATGGAAGACATAACACACAGTTTGAGGAGCAGGCACTAACTTGGCATGTTGGGGTTTGGAGAACTGGCAATAGATAGGTACCAAGCTCATAGCTGTCTCATTCTAGGAGAATGATACTGATTCACCTAGCAGGATTCTTTGAGAACATATATAATGACTTTGAAAAAAATATAGTGATTTTGCATGTAAAATGGCTTTGTGGCAAATGTAGGGATGGAAAATGGGTAAGGGGAGCTGTAATCAGTGTTAACAAGGCATAAATGTATCCTAATGGTATGTATTGCTTTTAGATTCTAATGAAAGCCCATGGATTAAACTAATAATGAAAAACATTTATAATTACTATTACAATGTGGAAAATGAGGAAGGTACCTGTGTTGCCCCTGAAGGAGTCATACCAAAAACATCATGGTTAACTGGTGAAGAAATTGAGGTAGGTGGCTGAAACATTTGATTCTTATTGCAAAAATAGCATAAACATGACAGACAGCAAGATATGGCAGTGTCAAGGGAAGAGGCTGTGCCAGATCAGTTCAATATCTGCTTCTGACAATAGCAGCAACTTAAGTCTAAGCAGATGATGATAGCACAGCCTCCTGTTTGATGTCTGACAATGATTCAGAGGCTTCCTAACTGGAAGTTGTCATTTCTTTTACTGTCCATCTACATACAGTGATGGAGGAAAGCATAATTGCTTTCTTATTCTCTTATGTTTTTTAGACCTCACATCAGCTTATGAGAAGGAACTTCATTATATATTTCGGAGCAGGCAGAAGCACCATTTTATGTTTAAATCTAATAATATGACAGCACTTGTATCTCCAAGTTCAATGGGATGAGTGTGATACTTAAACTCCCTTATTGCAAGGGTTTTGCATTGTCATTAAATGCAACTCAGGACAAAACAGACCACACAAGCCACTTCACAATGTGGGGTGGGATTTTTTTGTGCTGATGAAGCTCATCTAGGTTACAGGTTTACTTTGCTGCACAAAAACCTCAAGTCACCATGTAGATCCTTCTGAAGTTCTGACTGCAGCAATACTTTTGTACATGTTTCTCTCTATAGAGGCTTCCCAATTCAGTTAGTAATTCTAAATGTCTGATTTCTACAAAAAAACTTAAGTATTACAAAAACAGAACTCTCAAAGTATGAAAAAGCTCTCAAAATAGTACGTCTAGATGAATAACTAAGAGTTAAAAGGAGCTCGGTTCTTACCCTTCACATAAAATTCAGTGTTAGCAAAGCAGCTTCTCCCTCATATTGATTAAAACCTAGAAGTAAATGAGAGGCTTGAATAGGATGAATATAAGCTGTACAGATTATGGAGAGAACATAGACCAAATTCCAGGATGGTTTTGGCTTGAGGTTTTTTTGCTTCTAAATTTATCTTTTTCCATGATCTCTTAACAGAGCATTGTTGGGCAAGTTACAGCAGATTACAATCGAGAGCAGCTGTGGCTTGCTAATGAAAATCTGATTGTTCAGCTGCAAGCCCAAGCAAGAGGATTCTTAGTCAGAAAATATTATCAGGAGAGGAAAGCATACCTTCACAACCAGGAACCATCTGCCATCAAAATACAGGTATTGTTCTAGAACAAGAGGATAACATGGCTTGGGCAACTTTGTGCACATGACAAGTGATGTGGCTGATAAAATTCTCTCATACAGGTCTGTCTCCCTGTTTTCATTTGCAGCAGTTCTAACTTCTACATCTGCAAATACATTCTTGTCCTCACTGGAGTAATTGTGATTTCAAGTAGCAAATACCCAGTTCTAAAAGAGTAGATCATATAAATCTTGCAGTCTTAGTTACTTCAGTGAGGAAAGCTCAGAAATACATAGCCCTGTCTTTATTCTGAGGTGCTTAGATTTTGTATGGCATATCTAACCTCACACAGTGCAAGATCAGAAGATATTTGTTGAGTATTGAAGCAAAAATTCCTTGGCAAAGCATGACTTGAGAAATACATTCCTTTCTAGACTATCCCCACTTGTAAGTGGTTTGCCTCTGCTTCATAAAGTCATAGCTGGGTAGAGAGTGGCAGCCACTGGTGTTCTCAGGTTCTGACAGTATTTCTTGGATGTCTTCAGTTTTCTGTACTCCAAAAGGAGTATAAAGGAAACTTTCTGCTGAGGGTGTGAACACCAACAAATGTGTGCACACTGATTTTAAATGCTGAAGTAGCCACCTCCTGTTAGATGCAATTTATTCCAATCTTGAAAAACAACCAGTCAGACACACACAACCCACTCCCCCTGAAAAAAAAACCCCAACAAACTATCAAAAAATGTACAACATATTTTTAATCGATATTAATTTAACAATTCATAATGATAAATGACTTTACCACTAGCAGCTCTCAATGGGCACTGCTTTTCATTTTCCAGCATGGTTTCTGAGCCCAGTAATGGGATTGTACTGTTCTTTGAGGAATTCAGGGTCTGCTGACAGGTGTAAAAATGTGGAGGAATGTAGGCAAAGTGATTCTCTCTCTTCTGTGGGCATTAAAGTAGAAATAACTTGTAAAAAAACAAGTAGAGGACAAGACTGGTCTCACTGGCTAGATAGAAATGGAGGGCAAAATATGGTAAAGGCAATGAGGTTATTTGTTAGCCCTGTCATTGAGTTCCTTGCCAAGAGTTTTTCTTCAGAGCCAGCAAAGGGAGAGCCTAGTGAGGGAACTGGGAGGTTGTTGTCTGTGGTAAAAGATGACCCTGAGTGATTCTGGAAGACCAGAGACCTTGGAAAGAGACCAGGCTAAGAACAATGACGGTTCAGCTAGATAGGTGATAGTATTTGAATGCTACGGGCAAAAGCTGGCAGGGTTTTCCCTGTGTGGGATGAAGCCGGTGACCTGGATGCTAAAAGATGTAGGTGTATTGGTGATGGGAGTAAGGATTGTTTCAGGGGAGAGTAGGAAATGTCATTTAATGATAGTGTTTGTGCTGAGATTGACCAAAATTAACATTAAGTATATCAGGAAACTATAAAAATAGAGATAATTTACTTACACTTCAGTTATCACTTTGCCACAATGACAGTTTTTATCTGCAAGGTAAACACTGTTAATGATTTTAGCATACATATGCAGATTTAAAAAAAAATTAATTTCTTGTTAGTAATAATGCTCTCCTGCCTTTTACAAAACAGGCTTTTTGGAAAGGATTCAAACAAAGGAAAAGCTATGTTGACAGATTAAAGGTGCTTCAAGACAATGTTGCTGCTGTTGTTAAGGTAAGATCCCACTGTACTTTGAGGCCTGAATATGCTTGGTTCTCCATCACCTGGGAATCAGACTAGGAACACAAACCAGAGAGTTTATGCTCCAGAAATTTGCATTCTGTCTAATGGCTGGACTTGATGATCTTAAAGGTCTTTTCCAACCTAAATGATACTGTGGTCCTGTGAAAGTTTTTTATTTGACAGCTTAAGAAAACTGCTTCTTGCAAGCTATGTCAGACATCTGTCAGGCATTGTTGAACTCCAGTGGCCCATAATAGAGATTTTCTTCTGCTTCCCCTTCCACAATACTAAAGTAGAAAATATTTGAGCTGTTAGTGTGTTATCATTCCACTGTAAGCTGCCAAATCTATCTCTGAAAAGTATTCAGTCTCCCAAGATGCTGATATGACACTGTCTAGATCTCAGATTGCTGTCTCTGAAGGAGACTGGTTTACAACTAAGAGCGGAAACTACAAGGTAGAAATGCCTTCTACTGATAATGCTACACATAGGTGGTAGAGCCTTGAAGCCAACTTGCTTTCTCAGTTGAAGCCTATTAATTTGGTCCCTGGTCTGTAGGAGCCCAGTGGTGCAGTTATTGATGGCCCCAAGCATGTGAGAACCGCATGTCTGCATGAAGACTGTCAGAAGCAAGTCTTAAACACACACAAAACAATTTGTGAAGTATCTGTTAAGTTTTTACATAATTTTATTTAATTTTCAGATTCAGTCATGGGTCAAAATGTGGCTAGCAAAGAGAGCTTACAGGAAACGTCTACAGTACTTCAAAGATCATGTAAGTCCTTTTTCTTCACTTTGAACGTGAAGCATTAAAATCAGATAGTATAGCTGCACAGGCAGTTATATGAATCTCAGGAAAAACGGTTCAGGTTCTGCAGTGTTTCTGAGCAGAAATGTGTCATAACTAGATTCTTTTCCCTAAACTTTGTCCTTTCTAGAATGACGAAATTGTGAAGATACAAGCATTTCTCAGAGCAAACAAAGCCAGGGAGGACTACAGAACACTAAGTAAGTTGTAACAGTTGAATGTTGTATATTTTAGAGGTATTTGGTCTGGGTTTTTTTAACTTTCATATGGGATTTCTAAATCTCCTATTCCATGTTAAAAGCAGATGCAAGTGTTTGTAAATCAATTGTTTTACAGATGATTTTTTTTTATTATGTTTGTCCTTATGCAGTATTACAAAAATATAACTCTACCTGGCATAGACTTCTCTTAGCAGTTCCAAAATTTTATGCATGGTTTCTTGAGGGGTTTAAGGGTTTTCAGTATGATGTTAACTGACAAGCCTATTTACTTCAACTACAGTCGGTGCTGAAAGTCCACCCTTGACTGTTCTGCGCAAATTTGCCTACCTCTTGGACCAAAGTGACTTAGACTTTCAAGAAGAACTAGAAGTAACAAGGTTAAGGGAAGAAGTGGTTACAAAAATTCGATCCAATCAACAGCTGGAGAAGGATTTGAACTTAATGGATATAAAGATTGGACTGCTGGTGAAAAACAGAATCACTCTTCAGGTCAGCAGACTTCTGTTCAGTCTCCCTGGCCTCAAGCAGGGCCACCCAGAGAAGGTTTTGAATACCTCCAAGGGTAGAGACTCCACAACAACTCTACCAGTGTCTGGTCACTCTTAGTTAAAAAATTCCTAGTAAATTGAGCACATTCTTTGTGTGTCTTCAGTAATCTTATCAAAATACTCTGTGATAGAGGTTGTTCTGTTGTCCTGAGTGATATGCCAGTTTGCTAGTGAATGTCACTCTCTGTTTTGTTTCTTGTTGACAACAGTAATTGCTTGGCACATTTTAAGCATCTTTCTGTGTTAGAGTAGACTTCTGAACATATTTGGGAGCTTGATAATTATTAAGTGATGAACGATTCTGTAGGTGAGATAAGGGTTCCCAGACAGTGTTTACTGGCAAACTATACTGATGACAACATCAAGATATTGAAAAGACTCTGGACATGTTCCTATGTAACCTGATCTAGGTTGACCTGCTTATGCAGGGGGGTTGGACTAGATGATCTCTAAAGGTCCCTTCCAACCCTACTATTCTATGATTCTATGACTCAATGGTGAATAGAGCAGCAAAATATGTAGTTGCTGTAGAGGTCCTTGGAGGAACATCACATTTAACGTGGTTGGGGAAATGTTAGTTTCCCAATTTGTCTTTTTTATGAATGTGAAATCTAGACTTCTGATCATCTTCTGCAGGATGTGGTACTTCACAGTAAGAAACTTAATAAAAAGAGCAAAAGTCAGCTGGAAGAGATGGTTATGGTTGACAAACAGGGCATCAAAGGCTTGAGTAAAGAAAGAAGAAAAAAACTGGAGGCATATCAACATTTATTCTACCTTTTACAGGTAAACCTAAACAAATGTTAACATGGCAGCAAATTACTGTAGAAAAACTAGAAGTGTATCCCTTGCTTTGTTGAAGTGATTATAATTGTTTTTGATGTAGTATGCACACTGCAGTAAATACTGTAAGCAACTTCTGAAATTCCCTGTAATTGAGAAAATCCTTACTGTCTTTAAACTGTGCAAGAAATATGATTGTGTGCTTTTTTTCTTGAATAACTTCACTCTGTACTAGAGCCAAAGAGAAATGTTTTCCTCTCTGTATACCTTCATGTGAATTACTGTCACTGTGCATTACATGTGGTGGAAAGGAAGTTGTTTGCTATGCAGCTGACAGCATATAATGAATCTGTTCTTTTGTTCTTTTTTCTCATCTCACTGAAATTTTCCTAGAAGAATTTCAGATTTTCCATGAGCAGATGCACTGTAATACTTTAAAGGACATGTAGTATGCAATGTCTTCTTGGTAGATAGACGTTGTCATGTGGTAAATTGTCATTGTCATCAGAAACATAGATCTGATGCACAGAGGTACTGTTTGGAGAATACAGCTGAAATCCTCACTGGTGCTACTCACAGATATGTAACTGTGCAGTATTCAGTGTTTCTTATGTATTAGGATTTGGAAAAAAAATTAATGCTAGTGTGGAA
This sequence comes from Colius striatus, assembly GCF_028858725.1. Lineage (NCBI taxonomy): Eukaryota > Metazoa > Chordata > Aves > Coliiformes > Coliidae > Colius > Colius striatus. The sequence continues at coordinate 49,842,756 of NC_084790.1, read as the reverse complement.
ATGCAGCATATATGAGAATCAACATAAATACTTTTGTTGTTAATGGAAATGTAGAGAGCGGCTTCCTCCAAACTGGGGGTAGTTTGTCCCAGAAGATGGTATTTAAGTCATTTGTTTGTTTTGTAGACTAATCCCACATATCTGGCAAAGCTGATTTTCCAGATGCCACAAAATAAATCAACCAAGTTTATGGATACAGTCATCTTCACTCTATACAACTATGCTTCCAATCAACGAGAAGAATATCTGCTTCTCAAGCTCTTCAAAAGTGCTCTAGAAGAGGAGATAAAGTATGTGTGCTCACAAGGAGACTTTAGTTAATTTGTTTTTCACACAGTTCAATGAATACGTAAAATTCGATGGTTAATCTGTAACATGCTGTAAAAGTTATATACAGATTTTTGTTATTAGAGGAATGTGTGTTCAGGGTAACTTTATTTCACTCAAGCTACTTCCAATTCAGAAAAGTAGTCTTCCTATGGCAGACGGTATTTTTGTATAAAAGTGAAGCTTGAAAAAAACCCAGACACTAGGGTATCTTGCTTTTGTCCTTGAGTATTTAAAGGTGGAGAAAATCTTTGTTTTCTCTGTGTAAACATATGTTTTGTAAGTGGGGAGTGGTAGCTCATCCAGAAATGATAAAATCTTGTCTTATGCCCTTAACAGGTATTTGTTGAACAGATATTTGGGTCTGAATCAGGTATATATTAGCAGCTGCCAGTGTGCTATGTCCCAGGGACATTATTGTAACACACATAGAATTCAGAGAGTGGATTCTATAATTGTATTTTATATGAAAGCATAAGAAATAAACTGTATAAATACATTTGAACATAGAAATAAGATGATTTAAAAGTGTGGGTTTTAAAACCATAGATAACTACATACATAAGCCAGATCTAAGAACTTTTCTGTTCATTATACAGTTCTAAGGTAGACCAGATACAGGACATTGTTACTGGAAACCCCACTGTCATTAAGATGGTCGTCAGCTTCAATCGAGGTGCTCGTGGACAGAACACTCTGCGCCAGCTCCTGGCTCCAGTGGTGAAGGAGATCATGGAGGACAAGTCCCTCGTAATCAACACTAGTCCTGTGGATGTGTACAAGTCATGGGTAAACCAGTTGGAAATGCAGACTGGTGAGGCTAGGTGAGTGAGGAAGCTGGACATAGTGTATCATTTAAAAACTCAAGGTATTCCTCAGTTCTGTTGTCCTTTTCCTTCTCTGACAAATTGCACTTGTGCCTATGCATCCCTTCCCTATCTTCCAGCAGTCCCAAGTGTTTTTGAGGAAAGATGCTTGAAATACAGATGCTTTAACCTCTTCTGAGCAACAAAGGGATCCCTTTCCTGGTCATGAACTTATAAAGATTACTACACTTCAAAAGTCAGTTATCAGACTATACCATGGAAGAATTTACAGACTTCTCTCCGGGTTTTATAACAGCACATTCATAGCATCCCAGGCTTCTGAGGAGCTATACTAGGACCAGGGTGAGGAGATGCGTGCCTTAAATTAGGATTCTGCTTTTATAATTAAGGGAAGGTACATGATAGCATATGTGCTCCCATCTAAAACTGCCTCCCTCCAAAAGAAGGAAGCTAATGCATCTGAGACTTTTGTTACTAGACAACTTCATCTGTATTTGTCTGACATTTTTTTCTGTTCGTCAATGACCCGTGTGAAGCAAAGTAGTATTTTATTCCCAAACACAATTAAGTCTGGTCTATTATTTGTTTGTTTTGCAGCAAATTGCCATATGATGTCACCACAGAACAAGCATTAGCACATACAGAGGTGGTGAATAAACTTGAATCATCGATTCAGAGTTTGCGATCAGTAACCGACAAAGTTCTTGCATCCATATTCTCTTCTCTCAATATGATGCCGTAAGTGCTGGGTTAGGACTCCCCAAGCTGCAGTTAATGTACACAGTAAAGCTTCAGGGACAGAGATCCTTTCAAATTACATGGCTTGTGATATATGCCTCTTGAATGACCTCCCAGGAGAGGGAGTGGTTCTCTACCTACTGTGCTTTAGCAACCCTCTGAATGTCTCACTGTATTTGAAACTATTTATATTTTCTGTTATCATCTCATTTTATCTTTCAAGTGGCTGGGAGGAGAAAGCCAGTAACTTGGCTGACTAGAATGATTGTTCTGTGTTTTGTCTAAGACTTTCCAATATTTTTCTTTTTCATCTGTTCTACATGTAGTTATGGAATGAGGTATATAGCCAAAGTACTGAAGAGCTCACTCCATGAGAAATTCCCAGATGCAACAGAAGATGAACTATTAAAGGTAGGCTTCCGAGGGCAAATTTCCAGCAGCTGCTTCTTTTAATGCCAAAGGGCATTTTTATTGACATTAAGCTTTCTAAGGAACTGAGCATACCAGTATTTTTTGAAAGAATTTGACGCTTCTTGGGTTGCAAAGGGGTGGTGGAAGAGGAGCAGAAGGGAACTCTATTGCCATGACCTAGCTATCTTAATCTGAGTGCTCAGCAGTTCTTATGGAAGACAGTGTTCAATCTGGTTTGGATAGTAACTGTTTTTGGAAGGTTGGAATTTATCTGAAACATCCCAGGGTTTGGTTTTGTACTGTGGTCCTTACCACCAGCAATCCTTTCATGGACCTAAGGTTGTGGTCTTATTATTTTTTTCCCCTCACTTGAAGTTGTTAACATATTAAAAACAATGTATTGATATTGTAATGTAAATGCAATGACAAAAGCTTCTAAAATGGAATTGCAAGTAGATTACCACAAAACACTCAAGACACTTGTAAAAGTTGTAGGGGTGGCATTTGTACAGATTGAAAAGTAAAGTGTGAGTGATAAGCATGGTACTGGCACACTGGTGATTGCTAAACCATCACAGCCATAGCACCCTTTCAGAGGGCAAAGGGCAATTGCTCCATGAGACTTGCAGACAGCTGAAAGACCAACAGCGCTCTCAAATTGGAATATCTGCACTTCAATAAAGATGTTTACATTAGTGTTTAATTAAATGGTTCTAAAATTACAAGGTATACATTTCAATGCTATTTCCTTATTATTCAAAAAGATACCATTCAGTGTTTCTAAAAAAAAAAAAAACCCAAACCATATATACTGGTGCCTAGAGGACTTCAAACGCCTCATATGAAAAATTGTGCTTTTATGTATTTTAAAAATGCATTTAAATCCTTGCAAGTAGCACTTGTGGCATACTTCTGTGCATCACTCCAACAATACAGATTAAGATATTGCTGAACTTATGAAAAAAAAATAGTAGCAAACAGAGCACAAGGCAACCAGTAGAAAAATTTTAAGTTGGAATTTCTGCAGCTGACTATACACAAACTTTAGAAAAAATGCATTAAAAAAAATCCCGTGAGTTTCTGAGATCAAGAATGATTTGAAGGCACCATCTGCACAATACAAGTTACTGTAACATCATTATAGAAGTTGCCATTTGGAAAATCTGATCTCTAGTCTTTTAGGGCTGCATGCAGTCCTTAAGAGAAACAATGGGTCCCTTGTCAATGAATGCATTAAATGCTGGCAGATCTCTGTAGCACTTTAGAGAATGAGCCTCTTGAGCTTAACCTTGCAAAATCTAGAAGAAAGATGGGCTGAATTTGTCTCTGTGTTCAACTCAATGCTTTGTATTAGCTGACTTAAACCCAGCACCAAATTGAAATGTAGTTGTAAATGTTTGTGGCTGATGTTTACAGAGGTGTTGTAAGATAAAAGACCCCAAGCTCTTTCATTTAGCCACACAGAAAACATATGTCTTCAGGATTCCTCTAGCACCATTTCCTACTGTGTATTTCAGAAGTTGAAATGATTGTTCATGTTTTGTAAAATGTAATTACTGTGTGCAAAGGGAAGATCTCTTTTTATTTTCTTTTAGATTGTCGGCAACCTCCTGTACTACCGTTACATGAACCCTGCCATTGTTGCTCCTGATGGTTTTGATATAATTGATATGACAGCTGGGGGCCAGATACACCCTGACCAGAGGAGAAACCTAGGCTGTGTGGCAAAAGTTCTTCAACATGCAGCTTCTAACAAACTCTTTGAAGGAGAGAGTGAACATTTGTCATCTATGAACGCTTACCTCTCTCAGACATACCAGAAGTTCAGGTATGCAGAGCGCTCACAAATACCTACACAGTAAGAACACTCCTTTAGGATAAGTAAGACAGGTAGACTCCTTGTTTATAGGAATTCGCTGCTCAGAGTTAAAAATATTGTGTGGTCTGCCATAAGGAAGACCTCACTGCTGAGGAAGTTGATGCAGGAATCAAGGTTGAATTTTTGCTTGAGTATTACTCTGAGAGCTGATCATCTCTGCTGGCTTGGTTTCAGGAAGGCTTTCTTATTGCAAACACAGCTTGTAAGAGCGGTGTGGCACTATTTGATATCCAGCAGAAAAATGTGATTTTTTGGTCAGGAGGACAGATGTATATTTTGTCTAAGGAAAAATCTAAATGGTCAGGAGAAGTTTGTGGATTTTTGTTTTATTCTTTCATCTTTGCTGAGAGATTCCATGCAGATTTTTTTCTTTGATCTTGCACAGTCACAGGGAAGGGCACATTTTGTGACACTGTGGGATGGAAGTTCTTTTGTATTATTGCCCATGTTTCTGGGTGATTGCTATTATTATCTTGACATGTTGTTGAGTCTTATGACAAACTCACTTTCAGAACTTCTACCTTTGGTGTCTGCCCTTCATGAAAGCAAGTGTACCTGCCCATATAATGGGTTTCACTGAGTACTCATTAACACAAAGTACTTCAACTTAGGCCTTCTGTTTATTGAAGCGTTTAAGGGCATGATATAAGCATGAGGTAACAATACAGTAAAAAGCACTATAGTATGAATAACATTCTAACAAAAGAAAACCTACTCTAGTTGGCCCTTTGATTACTACAATAGGAAGACTTCCTCTCCTAATTAAGCTAACCTTACACAAAACTAAGTGACTGCACTCCATACTTTAACTAAATCTTCTTTAGATACCAACAGCCACTGCTGTCAGTTGCCTGTTCCCCTCATATGCACCCAGCAACTGCAATTGCAGTGTCAGCTATGTTAAAAGCTACCAGCTGTGGCTAGATGTCTTATGCATTTATGAACTTGTGCAGGAATTTGTCCAAACCCTTCGAAACTTTTGAGATCATCTACCTCCTTTCCCAATGTGGAAGTCCACTTGCAACCTGTGAAACATTAAGTATAGACTTCTCCAAGTGTTTAAAATTTACCAACTTATCACTTCCTGTTGAACAAGGAGAAAAAACCCCAAACCTTTAAAACAATCTTCCACCGCCTGTCAAGAAAAGACAGAACACTGTCATTTTTATTAATGTTAAATGCATTGTTTCCAAAAGGTCTCTTCAAACACTAAGTGACAATTACAAGAACAATTTTGACATACATCAATGACTTGATTGTGATTTCTTTTTTAATTTTTTTCTTTAATGTAGGCTTACTAAAGTGAGCCTATAGACAATGATATTCTTTCTCATTTTCTCTTAGGAACTTTTTTCAAGCAGCATGTGATGTTCCTGAACCAGAGGAGAAATTCAATATTGATGAATACTCTGACATGGTGACCCTTAGCAAACCTGTCATATATATCTCCATTGAAGAAATTATCAATACCCATTCAGTAAGTCAACGAAAACATACTAGTCAATAGACTAAAGTCCATAGATTATTATACGCTTGCAATAAACTGTCTCTCAGGAAGTCTTAGTATTAATCCTTCCTTTTAAAATAATTTCTTCAGTTCATTTCTGAAATGGTCTGGAACTGAATATTAGATTGCCTTTTTCCTAGAAGACTGCTTCCATGTAAAAAGCATAATCTTGAATAAGAAGTAGAATGTAATATTTTTTTATGAGAGGAACAATTATGTTCTAATGTAGTATGACATTTCTAACTTATTTATACTTACAAATACTTCCATTTATACTTAAAAATGCCTCTCTGTCTTGGCCAAGAAAGTGACACCAATTTGAGGAAGCTCCTTTGACTCTGGGAGTAGAGGAAAACTCAGTGTATTTTGTGACTCTAGCACTCTGTCATATTTTGTTGGATGCAAATGCACAATTTACAGGGACTGAAGCTGTGGCACCCTGCCAGTTGTTTATCATTACTGAGGAACAGATTAACTGAAGTCTGTAGTATGAGTCATTATTGTGCAAGTTAAACATCTACAACATGATTCTCCTAAAGCTGAGATATCACTGTCTCCTGACATCCAAACTGACCCCTGCCTGCCTGCTCTCTCCCCTAAAAAGCCCACACACCTCCCAACACTCCCTCAAAAAGCACACAAACTCTACAAAGAACCACAGATACACTATGGAAACAGTGCAGCCTGATCAAGGTGAACCTGCTTTAGCAGGCAACTGGACTGAATTATTCGTAGAGGTCCCTTCCAGCCCTTGCTGTTCTGTGACATTTGGTATCACTGATGCTATTGTAAGCTACTCGGATACACAGAAAATGTCTTTCTGTGGACCATAAACACTGTCTTAATACCTCTCTGTGCATAGTTCAGGATGCAGCACTGAAAGGCTCTGCTTGGGATTATCACCCTTTACTGTGAGATACTTTGTTGGTCCTAAAGTGAATCTTAACTTCTGCTCAGCCATGATGTTTGTCACTCTGGAGACGATTTCCATAGGAGCATGGCAAGCTGTTTTACAGCAAGAGCAATTCTCAACTCTAGAACTGAGCGTTTTTCTTCCTCTTGAGTCCCCCATAATCCTGAGCACACCAAGTCTGTTTTCCAGCATTTAGTCTCTTGATTTATTTAACAAGGCACTGGGAATGTTGATGGATGTGGGACTATGACTTCATTTGTGTTTATTTATAGCTACTGTTAGAACATCAGGATGCCATTGCCACTGAGCCCAATGACCTGCTGAATGAATTGCTAGAAGGGCTGGGACCTGTTCCTGATGTAGAGTCTTTCCTTGGTATGCTGTTCTTTATCTTTATGGATAGCCTCACTGTAGGGGCAGAATTAAATGGGAACTTGATTTAAATATTCTCATGTCTCTGATCATGACAGCTTTTTTGTTTAATATACAATTATTTTCTGGACACTTTTTGTAACATTTAAACTTCTAACTGTAGTATTCATATTAAAGGTTTATGCTGTGATTCAAAATCCAAACATTAACAATGTTTTTAGGAGAATGACTCAATTGTGCACAAATTGCAGTTAGAAAACAAGTTGTTTTTAATTAGCTGATCTGAAGATTTGATAATGTTGGCTGGAAACTTACAAAATGTGCGCAGGGAATTAAAGCAGCTGGGTTTTTTTTTTCTTATTTTTGCAATGACCCCATGTTCTGGCTTAGGCCCATCAGGGAACAAAAGACCAAGATTAGCCTCAAGTACCAAAGACCTGAGGATTGCCAAAACAGACCAGGCTACTCGGCCTGGGGAGGAAAACAGAAAATAATTTAATGCAACATCAACTAAAGCATAACCATAAAACCCCAAAACATAACCAACACAAAACAACAGGGTACAACAATGAAGAGTCCAATCAGCCCTTTAAGAACACCATCTCCCCACTCCTCCCCTCTTCCTGGGCTCAGAGCCCTGATCCTGGTGTTTTTACGTCCTCCCTGCACCACCCCCCCCCCGCCCCCCCCCCCCCCCCCAACCTGCCTCCCTCGAACGGCCCAGGGGGCCAGGGAATGGGGGTTTCAGTCAGTCTATTCATGATGGCTCCTGCCATTTGTTTCTCCTCAGGGCAGGTGGGTTCCTCACTGATCCTCCCTGCTCCAGTGCAGGGTCCCTCACAGGCCGGGCAGCCCTGCATGGGCCACTCTGATGTGCATTCATCCCAAAGGCTGCAGCTCTTCTCTGCCTCTTGTGTGGGGCTGCTCCGTGGCCTGCAGGCTCTCCAGCACGGCCTGAGCCATGGCCGCCTCCTCACGGTCTCTCGTCCATCTGGGTTCACTCACCTGGAGCTGCTGTTGGCTCTCAGTCCTGCCATTGCCCTGCATGGGTTGCAGGGGCACAGCTGCGTTCTCACCATGGCTTACAGTGGGGTCTCTGGTCTGGTGCTCCTCCTTTCGTCCTCTTTCTCTGACTGTGGAGTCCACATGGTCGCCTCCATCTTGTATCACTCTTACACCTCTCAACAGCATTTCAAATTCCCATCCCTAACTAGTGATGGCAGAGGCGCCAGATTGGCCCAGCCAGGCCGGAGGTGGATGTGAACCCAGGAGCCAAAGGAGAGTCCAAAAACTCTTCACCAGGGCTTCACTACAACTCCCTCCCCCTGTTACCAAGCAAAAGCTGCTCCTTGCTAAACCATGACATCCAAATATAAAATTGCATAATTTTTCAAACTTCATTTTTTAGAAAGTTGTAAGGAATAAAAGTGACTTTTAATTTGCTTTAATTATAGTAAGACATGAATTGTTTAGAAAGTAGCTAAGATGTAATGAATAAGGTCAAGCAAAGAGCTTTTTAACATCGCTGCTACTCTTTCATTTTCACTATCATTGCATGTTAGGACAAAGGATGTTAAATTGTTTATATTCTTTGAAAAGATAAGTGAGTCTCTTGCACAACAGTAGCTTGAAAGCAAGAGTTAGTGGTATTTCCAAAATGTTCTAACTGGGTTTACAAGTAGCTGACTTATGTTTTTAATTGTTCAGTGTTCAAAAAGAGACCACTTCTGAAGTGGAAGGAATGGCTGTGGTATTTAATAGACTTAACATTTTTGATGATTTACAGTGACCTATCTGGGGTCTTGTTTGCTTCATGCATTGAATCATGGGAAAGTTGGCAAATTTGAAGTAAAAGATGTTTCCTTTTATAGGGGAAGGAGCTGTTGATTCCAATGACCCCAACAGGGAAAGCACGTTGAATCAACTTGCAAAAACAGAGATTTCACTGTCTCTGACAAGCAAATACGAGTTACGAGAAGGAGAAGATCAGGATCTCAAAAGCCTGATGATAAAGTAAGTTTTGCTCAAAACCTTATGTTCTGGTGTCACTTTTTGTGTATTGGCTTGATTTATTTTAAAAAGTTGCTTCCATGCTGCTGTCGTGCCTAAGTGCACTTTTGAGATGTTGAGTGCACTCAGTTTGTAAAAGCTATTTTGTGTTCAGTCCTGTTCAAACTTTTGCAAAAGTCTGAAAAACTGTTAGTTTTTGCAAAAAGCTTACAGAAAGATAAAGATACTGCCACTTGTGTTTTGGAGCATGACTGGTCATTAACATCGTAAATGCTTTCCCACGAAGCTGTAAAAGCATTCTGCTTTAAAATACCACAGCTTTGGGACAGTGGAGATGAAAAGCTGTCTAGTCTTGGAAGAGGCAGACACTACCATGCTGCCTTCCCCCACCTCTCAAAAGAAAACACTTCCCTGACATTCTGCCATCAAGAATTCAAACAGGATGTGAGTGTCATTTCCGCAGGAATAGTGCATGCTTTTACTCAGGGAAAGAAAATGATCCTTAATTCTTTTTGGTGAGCAAATTAAGAAATGGTTACCCTGTTACTCTGAGGTGTAGCCTAATTCTAGTTGAAAATATTTTTAGAAAAGCACTTAGTATCAAATATTGGCACCTGTCTTTTGAAGTAATTTCAAGCTATCCAGAACAAGGATTGTCTCATAAAATGCTGGTGCTTCCTTAACAAAGGACAGACCAGGATGATGCTCTCCTCTACTACTACACTTGTTTTTACCCTGTGAGTGTGGAATTTAGAAGTTCACTTTGAAGTGAATTACAGGACAGGGGGTTTACAACTTTGCAAGCATGGAGAGAGTTTACTCCTTTGTAAGCACTAGGAGTGTAGATAAAGGTTGTAATTAAATTCTAATTTATGATATTTCTTTTTCCAAATAATAATTAAAAAAAACCCAGTAAACAGAATTTATTAGGTTAAATGCAAAGTTTTAAAGAAACTTCTTATCTATAATGTCTGTAGCAAGTAAAGCAATTTCTATAAAAGCCAAAAGTGCCTGCTTAAAGTCTGGAAAAAAATCTCATTTCAAGTGCAAGAAAACTCTTACTATTCATTCTAAAAAGGAATAGGAGTTTTTCCACTGTTATTGCACATATTTTATCTGAATTTTAAACAAGAAAACACTGAGGGACTGAGGGTTTTTCTGTAACTTACCAAAGATTTTTTGGCACCCCTGTCTAGAGGTCTCTAAGGTGATCTTGAGTGCACAGGTTCCACATGCCAAATGGCAGGTGAGGGAGAAGACATCCAGACTTAAGTGGGATGTTCCTGGAAAACAGAGCTGAACAGCTTTGAAAACCAAAGGGAGAGGAGGTGGAAATAAGCGTTGTATCTTACTGGCCATATCAGCACCTGTTCCTAAGGCAGTGCATAAAGCAATGCTGTTCTACACACATTAATGTAGGCTGTACGTTAATGTGGCCAAAAAAGACTAACAGAAGTTATGTTGGGCAGAGAAAGCCAGCAATGATTTTGAGATAGCCCAAATGAATCAATTTTAGGGAAATTTTCTGGTATTGATCGGGTGAGTTTTTTCCTCTCAAACTGGAAGGGATTCCAAGAGAATTCGTGAAGGAAAAACACATTATCAGCAGTCCTTCAGAAGCTGTTGAATGTGCTAAAGCTGCTTGGTGAAATTAACAGCATCTCTGGATGAGCAAACTAGTTTCCAAGTTGTCTCCTTCATATGGAATGAGCAGTGCTTCTGGTCTGCATGTGCTGTCAGTCATTCTTACCTTGCTGCCATTTCCATGGGTGCTTGGACCACGCCCAAATATTCAGTGGTTTTGGACAACGTTGCCTGTATACGAATAAATCTTTTGTCCTATTTCATTGAAAACTTCTAGTCCCGAAAACACCAGGAAAACCACCAACTTTATGTAGGTAAACTATCATTTTAAAATAAGTCATGAAGTTTTATCACAGAAGCCTTGATCATACTTAGACATTTGCCTGGGAAAATTAAGCTGTATTTTTAAGTTTCTGTTATTTTTTAATAATAATAAGCTACATCTCACTTGTAGTGGTGTCCTCTAAATTAACAGAATTTTGAAGCAGGATGTTCTTGGAAGTGTTATTAATGAAGAGATAGTAGGATTGAGATAATTTCTTACCAAAAAAAGGACCAGTTTACATATCAGGGTGTAGCAGCTTCCTTTTTTTAGCAAGGAAATTGCCACTAAAGAAGTATCTGCCCTTAAGTGATGTATGTAAATGTGCTGTGTCAGATGTAAAATTCCTTTAGAAGTTCAGCAGTTTTGAGTGCATTTCCTCTTCAGACAGTAAACATGACCCTTAATGGAACTATGTGTGGCTCAGGCTTTGCTGTTTTGTCATGATTGTAGTTAAAATCCACATGCGAGATGTATGGATTTTTATTATGTTAATGGCAACTGTTTCACGTGTTAGTCACGTCTTTTCTAAAGTAAGAGGGAAAAGTAGGTATGTGTTTCTCTAGTCAGACTTGTGTAGAAGCCATATGTTCAACATTATTAATGGAAACTCTGAAACGTAAAAAGTTAGGGAAGGTAAACATTACCAAGTACGCATAATAGAGGAGCTTGCTAGTTTTACTGCTGAAGAAATGAAATGCACAAGTGATCCAATGACAATTGTTTTGTAATATCCATATATCCTTTTTAAAAGGACCAAAAGACTTATTGTGGACGTGATACGAACACAGCCAGGGGATACACTCTTAGAAATATTAGAAACACCAGCCACTGCACAACAGGTAAGTGCCATGACACTTCCTAAGTAGGGAAGAAAAATATGTATTTTATTATAGCTATTTGAAAACCTGAAAATATCTCTGACAGCATTCTCCACCACTTTATAATAGTGAAATCATTGTTTATGTTTTTAGAGTACTCAGATGGAGAGCCTTCAAAATGTGAAACTTGCGTATTTTCTTTTACTGTATAATCAGCAACGGCCCCAGAAGAAGAGAAAAATTAAGTCTTTCTGTCAACTGGCACTACTAGAATAATACTTTTTCTTTACCTTTTTTGAAAATAGAGTCTTTCCTATGTTAATACAATAAAATAGCCCGAGGTTAATCCGAGTTTGTTGGGTTTTTTTCTCATGAACTTCAATATCTTAACTCAAGTTCCCTGACAGTTTATTTGCTTAAGCAATGCAGGCAAACATCTGCCTGAAAAACTACTGCTATCCTCAGTATGGGAACTGAGTGGGAAGAGCTCACAGTTGAAGACTTACCCATAGGTACTGACACACATAGCTACAGCTCAATAATGCACACATTTTAGGTTACCTCAGCATGTTTGCATGGAAGGGACACGTGTGGGATCTGGACAGTCTTTTCACAACTAAGTGTAGTCTTGGTCTATCTGATTTTTAGACATGCTTTGATTTATTGAAATGCATGTCTAGCTGTAGTGATTAGTTACTCAAGGTAAGTCAAATGGCTTAGTAAACAGAGTACTGTCAGCCCATATGGTAAAAGGATATAAATAAAGCTTACACTTTGGTTCTTGATAATCTCCTTTGAGAGTCCAATGTACTTGAATATTTAACTGTTATGAGTTGGAAAGTAACTGTTCTGGATATTTTTTATTAACTTAGGAATCTGAGCACTTGAAACTTGTAGAAAAACGTGTCATCTTAGATTCCAAAACTCCAGAGAAAATTAAGCACAATCAGTCTATTTTTGAAGATGGGCAGCTACCAATAGAACAAAAGAAAAGGAAGCTTCAGAGAAATCTTCGGACACTGGAACAAGCGGGACTAGTGTCTTCAGCAACCAAGTATCAGGAGATCATAAATGAGATTGCTAAGGTAAATGGAACATCCTTCCATGTATATTGATGGGTTTTAGGCATGTTTCTTAAATCCATTCCAGCTAGAGGTATACAACAAAGAATGGTACACTAAATCACTGAGGTATCCACACAAGAAACAAATCACCTTTTTTTACCAGCAAATAAGTGAAAGACAGTATTCCCATGTATAACTACCTGAATGGAATGACATAAAATTGTAGATTTTGTTATCCAGATTTGATATTGATATGGTTTAAACTTCTCCAGTACAGCATGCTTCCATATAGCTTTTTGTATTTTAAAAGGAAACAGGATCACCCACCAGTGTTTCAATAATTAATGTACTCTTGATAAGGTTTAAAAAGAATTTTTAAACCCTCAAAACATTAGAGATCAGTATTAACACTGATCTGCAGTGGTTGGACAGGACACAAGTAAAACAGTGGGCCAATGCAATGCTTATTCTGGGGTTGATAAAGCACTAGGCCTGTTGTATACAAATTGGCAAATCCTGTTTCAAATCTGCAGCCAATACTGGCTGTAAGAATTCTAGTGTATTGGATTGTCTGTAATTACTCATGAGCAAATTACTCATAGATCACATGAATGAGTTACATTATTTAAAGTAAGTGTTTTTTAAAGATGCAAGTATATTTGGATATATTAATTAGTAAATAATTCTGTTGAGCAAGTCTCTAATATAATTATGTCACGTTGCACCCACTCTGAAGTGCCATTTTAAAGCCCTGTTCAAGTGTCTGCATCTACTTCTACTTGAGATGAAACCGTTCCACATGTGTATATTTAGTGGCCCATTCATTTTTATTTCTTATCTTTTAATCAATCCTAGATGCTTTGTTCTGAGCCATTAGGCAATCTGAAGATTAGGATGCACCTCAGGACTGGAGAAGCTGGGTTTATTTTACTTTCAAGTACCTCAGCTCAACCGTTACCTTCAATGCAAGCTTTAGCTATCAGTAGCTAGTTCTTATCTAATAGAAGCCCAAGATCTCATTTCTTAGGCCTCTCACCAGAAACTAGCTTTGAGAAGTCTCTGTGCTATGAATAGAAGCTTTCCTTATAGTTTTCCACATGACTTCTGTGTCTATCATGCCCCAGAGTTCACAGCAGAGAATACCACCACTTGTATAGGAGGAGTAGTGCAAGTGCCATCTTCCCTGCAGTCACGCAAACTGTGGTACTCACTACTTGTACTGTGCTTCTGAGAGCTAACATCACAGTTCATATTTTCTCCCGGTAATTAAGTCAGACTGCTTAATTACAGATTTGATTGGTAATAAGTTGAGACTTTCTAAATATTGAATTAATGAATCAGTTACATTAATAAATTTATTTAGGATATCCGGAATCAAAGAAGATATAGACATCATCGAAAAGCTGAATTGGTGAAACTCCAACAGACTTTGAATGCACTGAACTCCAAGACGGCATTTTATGAAGAACAAATTAATTATTACAACACCTACATAAAAACTTGTTTAGACAACTTAACAAGAAAGTGAGTGGAGTCTTCTTGTCTTTTAATGTTTCAGTGTTTTTTATCAGGAGGGGAGTGCAGGTGTTAGTCTGAAGTTGGAAGTTGTGATTCTAATAAATTTATAATCCATGGGATAAAAAGTCCACAGGAGTTGTCACTGACTTCAGTCAAAACCTTAAAAGTGTGAAGTCTTGCATTTATTTAAATCTGCCGTACAGAAAGTTGGCTGAGGTGTACATGTTTTCAATATACTTAATTGGTGCTACTTTGCAGATCCATTAGCATGCTTTGAAGTCATGCAGCCTGGAGAAGTAATTATTGATTTTCTTCATTAAAAGGATTAGGTTTTGTCTTTAGAATGGGAAAGGGGGAAAAAAGTGCCCAAAGAATTTTGCTTTTCAGGGATGATGCAGTTACTTGAGAGCAGCACCCCCTGCCAATGCCACTGAAGTGTCAAAATGAAAACGTTTTACATCAACGGTGTTTTCCCAGTGCATATCTCACTGACTTCTAATGACCAATCTTATTAATACCTACATCACTGGATCAGGCTTGCACTTCACAGTAGAGTTTAAACAAGTGTTAAAAAGTTTTGATTCTAGAATAACTGCTAAAATGTTTAGACTATTCATTGTGTGCTAAAAATCTCTCTGATTCTTAGATTTGTTTTGAACATTAACTCTGTTTATTAATAGCTGTTCCAGAAGGTAGAGTAAAGGAAAACTAAATGCGGCTAGAAGAGTAGCTCAAGTATGAAAGACCTAGTAGATTAAATAAAAGCCATTTTTCTTGTTCTCTTCCCAGAAATTCACGGAGGTCAATTAAGCTAGATGGAAAAGAAGAGGCAAAGGGAAGTAAAAAACTGAAGCAGACCTCATTAAAGTACACAGCTGCAAGACTGCATGAAAAAGGTGTCATCCTAGAAATTGAAGATCTTCAAACCAACCAGTAAGCATGGAATAAAACAACCCTAATCAACAGCTTGTTAAGGGGCCTGGCTTTTGTTAAAAGAAAGCTTCTTCATAATTTCCTCTATTATACCTCAAATTACCTCAGATAAAGCCTAATTGTCATATTTTGTTTTTCCCTTGTACCCTGCTATAAGATTACCTTGGAAAAATATTTGAATAAGCCTATTTTAGCTTTGCCTTAGATGGGAGTAGTACAAGAGGAGAGGCACACTTACTGCTAATGACTGACTTGTTAAGCAGTTTTAGTGTGTGAGGATTTTTTTATTTATTTACTGACCAGTTAGCTCCATATAACTGAGTAAAATCCCTGATTTTTTGCAGTGTGAATGGGTGTGATGGTTTAGCATTGCTTTTAAATCTATCCATTTTTAGACCACTGTAGTGAGTCCTCCATCCTCTGTACCCTTCCATCCATCTTTTGCATGGAAAAAAATTGTTTGGTTTTTTTAAGTGGGTTCATTAGGCAGAGGAAGCCACAAACTGAAATCAGAGAAGGGTGGATATGCACCTGTGAGGAGCACTCAGGCACGATAGAACAGAAATCTGTCCACCTTGTTCCCATGCTGTGGATGTTTGGTCATCTCTGTTCCATGAAGTTCCCACAGCCCATGTTTTTCCACTATAAAAACACTTCAGAGCTCTTTATTCCATACCATATGCACACCTGACTGTCTCAAAGACAACACTGCAGAGTAGGGATAGAGTGGTTCATTCTACACCATTTACAATGGTACAGTGAAAGTTGGTTTGTGTTCTGTAGGATTTTTCCGCAAAACTCTCTGGACTACACAAAACTGCACAGCATATGTAACCACTTAGCTTTCTCTTTCCTTCAAGGTTTAAGAACGTGATGTTTGATATCACACCTGGAGAAGAAGTGGGTGATTTTGAAATCAAAGCAAAATTTCTGGGTGTTGAGATGGAAAAAGTGCAGCTCCATTTCCAGGTAGTTTGAATTTTGTTATTTTGCTATATAGCCACAGTTGCATTTCTTCCAAGTATAAACTATTGCAAACTTTTCTTAAGTATTCATAAACTGTTGAATCAGTACAGAGCAGCAGATCATGTGTGCAATAAGTACGTAACTCCTGTGGGATGTTGCACATTGGAATTAGGTTAATGTTTATATTGGGGCAACTGCATGAAACCAAATGCCACATTAATTCAGTGGCAAGCAGCAAACACCAAAAGAAAATTAAAATATACAGCATTTCCTCTGGTTTCCTATCACTGATAGTCTACAACTTGGGATCTAGAGAATAGACACCTATCTACCTATTCTTCACCTACCCAATAGTTGCTTGTAATTGTTTCAGTTGTGAAGGTCCTGGAGTTTGATACAGTTATGACATGATGAAAATGACCCCATATTGTTGCTGTAATGTATGGATTCAAACAGAGACTAACAATCTTATTTCTAACTACAGGATTTGCTTCAGATGCAGTATGAAGGCGTGGCTGTAATGAAAATGTTTGATAAAGCTAAAGTGAATGTGAACCTGCTCATATTCTTGTTGAATAAGAAGTTCTATGGAAAATGAGTTTCTTCAGATATCATGGACTGCATCCATCAGCGGGAAGTCTATTCAGTATGTTTTTTTGCTTTTAAATATTTGGTTTAAGTTTTTTGGATGCTTCTTAACTTTAAAAAACCCTAAAACACCAAATGTTCAGAGGAATGTACACAGTGCCTTTTCAGCATTGATAATTAAGCAAAAAAACAGGAAACAGATTAAACAGTTCCAGATTTCACTGGTGTTGGTACTTTCAAATCAAAATACTGTTTAGGACGCTCTGCTATTGTGATTTGTATGGATTTTAAGGTAGGCAGAAATTGAATTTAGTTGAATATATAAATCTCTTCCTATTAAAACATTTTAAAATTACCTCAGATATATAATATAGTTCTTATTAGACTTTTGAGTATTTACCAAAAGAAATCTGGATTTGTTTCGAGGGGATAGTTTGGGCAAATATTTAGTTACATACTAAGCCTGTTTTCTGGCAGTTGTCAATTGTAAAGCAAACTTATTGTGCAATTCAAAATTTTTTATAGGTAATTATAAAGTGACAATAACGTCTTACTGCACAAAAAGATATTTTGTGATTCATTCCTACTAAATGCACTACTGCCTCATGTAAGATGACATTTTCTACTTTCACAGCCTTTGGAGTGGCATTGGGGAAATCTGAATAGTGAACAGTTGTTGTTCACTTTGAAGTATTTGAATACATAAATTGTGCCTGTCTTTTTTTTTTGTAAGAAAACAAATGCAATAAAATCAGTATTTAGATTAGTTTTTTAAATATTCTTTGGAGATTGTTCTATGTGAAATAAACATTACCTAATTAAACTGGCTTAGTTCCTGAATTTCATTTAAGAGTCATTAAATCATCAACCCAGATGGTAGTGAAAGCACTTCTTCAGTGTTTGCATAAAATTGAATCCAATTAACTTGATTGCTCTCACTGTACACTTTGGGAAGGTTTCTCAGCAGTGAAGTCTTCATGGCCTATGATGATGTTCTTGCTGATTAACTTTCAGTTGTATCTACAGAGCAGAAGTGTTTTCACCAGGTAATGTGATAAATATGTAAACCAAGATAAAATATTCCTACTGTCACTTTTCTCATGACAAATATTTTAAAACATGGACATTGCGATATTGTGATATGTGTGTTAAAAGCAAACATTAAATGGGTATTAGTTCTGAAGGTGGAATATGCCAGTGTAAAGTCAGTGGCAGACACACAGACTATGAGTTTAGTTGGTATACTGGCCCCTGGTATTGTAGAAGCTGACAAATTATTACACTTTTTTCAAGATAAATATTCATACATGGCATTACATTTGTATACTTTACTACCTTAAAACAGCTGTTGTCCCTAAGTAAAAGGTAAACAGCTCCTACATGCTTCTATTTTCCTTCTAGATAGTTATGTATAATCCATTTTAATATAACACAAATGCTGCAGTATTAATACCCTGGTTCACTTAAAATAGCTGTATTGGAGGGTGAAAACACCTACTAACTACTCAGTTCTAATACAAACAGCATGTTCCTTGGTTATTTCCTGACGTACACAAGCTTAGGAAAGCTTATTTGGTTCCCAGGTAATGACATATATGAAAGGTACTGTGTGTATGCTAGCATTCACCTTATGCAATCATTTCTTGGGCTTCCTGTTCCTCCAGTGCACATCAAAGAGTAATTTCCATTTAATTTCTTTAAACCCATTTAGAAGCTTCTTTGGTAATTAACTAGTTCGGGCATTGTCATTGAGCAAACAAGGAACCCCACTAAACAGGACTGGCTGCGAACATTCCTATCTAAATAAAAGTTTGACAGTACCAACTAGCATGCAAATAACCAAAGTAATTCTTGCGCCCACCTATTGCTGTCACACAATCACAGAATCTTAAGAGCTGCAAAGGAACCTTGAAAGATCATCTAGTCCAAACCCCCTGCCAGAGAAGGTCACACAGGAACTCATTCCTTGTATTTCTGTGGAACCTCTTATGTTCCAGCTTATACCTGTTGCCCCTTGTCCTATCATTGGACATTGAGAACAGCCTGGCTCCATTGTCCTGACACCCGCCTGTTACATATTTGTAAACATTAATGAGGTCACCCCTCAGTCTCCTCCACGCTAAAGAGCCCCAGCTCAATCAACCTTTCATCAGAAGGGAGATGTTCCAGTCCATCATCTCTGTGGCCCTGGCTGAAGTCTCTCCACCAGCTCTCTGTCCTTCTTGAACTGAGGGGCTCAGAACTGGACACAATAATCCAGACGTGGTCTCATGAGGGCAGAGTAGAAGGGGAGAAGAGCCTCTCTTCACCTACTAACCACCTCCCTTCTAACAGCTACCAAATACAACTGGGAAAAAAGGGTATTTTGGAGGCTGCTGTAAACTGCTATCATGGTTTAGCAAGGACCTGCTTTTGCTTGGTTACGGGGAGTAGGATGGGAATCTGAAGTGCCTGAGAGGAGGTGTAGGAGTGGTACAAGATGGAGGCGACCATGTGGACCCCATACTCAGAGAAGGAAAGGAGAAGCACCAGACAGGACACCCCTCTGCAGCCCCGGGGTGAGAACGCAGCTGAGCCCCTGAAACTCATGGAGGGCAATGGCAGGACTTAGAGTCACCAGCAGCTCCAGGTGAGTGCACCCGGATGGGCCAGGGACTGTGTGAGGGGGTGGCCATGGTGCAGGCTGTGCTGGAGAGTCTGTGCACCGTAGAGCAGACCCACATGAAAGACAAAGAGGAGCTGCAGCCTTTGCGATGAAAGCATGTCGGGGCGGCCCGTGCAGGGCTGCCCGGCCTGTGAAGGACCCTGCACTGAAGCAGGGAGGATCAGTGAGGAACCCACCTGCCCTGAGGAGAAAAAAATGGCAGGAGCCATCATGAATAGACTGACTGAAACCCCCATTCCCTGGCCCCCTGGGCTGTTCAGAGGGGGAGAAGAAAAAGACACCAGGATCAGGGCTCTGAGGGGAGGGAGGGGTGGGGAGAAGGTGGTCTTAAAGGGCTGGTTGTGCTCTTCATCATTGTACCACTCCCTTTTGTTTTCTGTTTGTTATGTTTTGGGGTTTTATGGTTACGTTTTAGTTGGTGGTGGATTAAATTCTTTTCTGTTCCCATATGCAGACAGAAAAAGTAACAAACACAGGGATTTGTTATTCACTTACTATATTTATAGCAATACAATTCGTGGAGGTGAAAGGACATAGCCCTATGACTGTTCTTTGTACCTGTAACTAAGGTATCCTCTGCAGACGAAGTCTGAGTTTTCTCTCATATCCTTCACAAACCCTGAAGAATAGTTTATTTCTCAAGCACCAGCCCACTCATTAAGCCTTCTTGAAATTTAAGGATACTAATACTGTCAATGTATGCTTTTTTTGAAAAGCTATAACATTTAGAGATACACATTTATCTTAATGAAGTTCCCTTCTATTTTGGGTTTAGAAATGTTTCTAGAGCTGTGAGACTACAGGAACGTCTAAGAATAGCTACACTTTCCCTTACCAAAACAGACTAAGGCATTTTCTAAATAGATAAGAATAGTTCATGATAAAGTGTAAGGTGTTTCGTGTGTGTTCCCTAGTGTGTTTGGAACAATAGAGCTGTAGAAAGGCTGGCTAGCTGTAAAACTTGTGTTTATTACTTGCCCTTACTCTACAGATTTGGAGTTAGCCTTAACAGTGTCATAACATAGCAAGTGACTGTGGGAAGAACATCAGAGAGATTTCAAACTTACTGAGAACCAGTACCTGCAATCAATGATTATTTTCCATGGGTTTCACTCTCAGTTAAGAGCAAAGGTGGGTGCTTCTGCAGTAATAATGGCACTTCATACATATAAGGAAATTCTAAATGCAGCTTTTGGGGCACCTTTGGTTTTGTTTTTTTTTTATTGTAATGCTGTAAACAGGCTATACAGTTGACAATGGGATAGCATACCCTAGCAAACCAAAGAGTATCCATTTGTAAAGCTTTTGATGGGGTTATAAGCCCTAAGAAATACAAAGCATTCAAACCACCAATGGAATAAATATTTTCAAACAGAAGAGCCTAAATAATAGCCGCAAAGTTAACAAAATATTTTCCTCTATAGGAAAACAGGTTTCATATAGCTTTTGTTCAACCAGCTGTTGATTCATAAGGAGCTCCTAAGGAGAGAACAAGTTTTCCTGCCCACGGGTGTGTGCCTCTGGAGTTCAAGAGTGGCATCAGTTCCTCGGGGGTCTTTCAAGAACAGACTCCAGGACTGCAAAGCTGGGTAATGAGAGTGTTCCGTATTTATAGAGCAGTTCAACTTACTGAAGCCACATAACACAAGCAAGCTTTGATGTTGTCTACTTTATTGGAAGCAGATTTGTCTGCTAAGGAGCTTTTCTGAATGAGCATGATCTTCCAGTTACGAGTAACACAGATATTTCAGCTGTGAGTCATTAGCAATTTCGATTTCACACGCCAAATTTCGCAGCTTAAGCTTAGAACGGTTCCTCGAGAATGACCCATTGTTCTGCACCTACTGCCTTCTCACCCTGCCCGAGCCCATGACCCCTTCTCACGGCGCTTCCCGCTGTCCGACGGGACGCTGTGCCGCGGGGCCGCTGGACTCTATCCGCTCCCCCGGCCCAGCTCCGCTCCCCCCTGGTGCGGCCGAGCTCCGTCCCTCTGCCCGCCCTCGCCTCCGCCCGCTGGCGCGGCGCGGCAGGAAGGCGCCTACGCCCCCCGTCGCCGCCGCCGGAGGAAGCCTCGGCGGGTCCTGGGCCGGCCCAGCGCCGGCCCGCGCACCGGTACCTCGGCTACACTCGCGTCCCCTGAGCTGGCCGGCCGGAGGGAGCGGAGGGAGGTCCCCGCGGTGCGGCTGCCCCAGGCGGCGCGGTGGCCATGGGGCCGCGGGCACTGCCCGCGCTGCTCTGCTTCCTGGCGCTCCTCGCCTGCCCGCACCCGGCGGCCGCCGCAGCCCGCCTCGGTGAGTCGTCGACCCCGCGGGGCAGCTGCCGGGGGAGAGGGGCTAAAGGGAGGAAAGGCGGGGGGAATGCTCCAGCCCCGCCGGGGAAGGGTCGCGCGGGAGGCGGAGGCCGGGCCCCCGGCGAGCAGAGGGGCCGAGGCCGGAGCCGTGGGACCCGATGGAGAAGCCACGGAATACGGATCGGCGCCCAGCATCGCTGGCACGCGCGTAGCCAGGCCAGGGGGCTCCCGCTTTGAAGTTTCAGTAGGAGTGTAGGATCGAGTTTTCTCCGGCGTTGTGAGGCGCTGCCCACGTTTGTTCTCATGGCAACAGCAACGGGCTGAAACATAAAAGTTAACCCCCTGGGTGAAGCAACGGCAGGCAGATACTTTTTGTACACTTTTTTTAATAAAGGAGACGTCATAGATCTGAAATACGCAGATCAAGGGAGGTGCAGTGCCACAGGTGAGGTTATTGGTGAAGAATGGGTTAGAGTTGTCCTGTAGCTAAGGAGGCAGACTGGCAATAGCAAGTTATGATGGAAAGAAGCGATGGGGTTAGTGAGATGGGCTTTCTTATAAAAGAGGCTTTGGCATTCATTACCAACTTCAGAGGATAGAATGCTGGGTGAATTTGTAGACAGCGCAAAGTTTGGAACACCTGCCAACACAAAACAGTTAAGAATACCTCTCCAAGTAGATGACCTTTGTGGTTATTTAGTTAGAAACGGCCTTAATAGCAACATCACTGCAAAAGCTGGTGAGACTGTGGCTCTGTCTAGCTCAGAACTTGTCTCACAAGACAGATGCTGAGGGAAGAAAAGTGAGAGAAGACACACTTGCATGTGACCCCACAGTTTCCAGTTGAGATGCAACAGTACAAAGGGCAAGATTATACATGTAGAAATTAGCAATGTTTTTTTTCTTCCATAAAATTCAGTTCAACATGCCTTTCAGTCACATAGTGCTCATGGTGCTGCTGTACAAATAACTGTGCCCCATGAGATGCCTGCTGGAAAGACTTAGTTCAAGCTTTACACACAGAAAAAAGGCTCACAAGAGGAACAGGTAAGAGAAAATTTCAAGGCGTGGTATACTTGGACTACTAAAATGAAGGCTGAAAAGGAAGAGAGTGAATGTTTAATTATTCTGGGAAGAAGATATTAGAAAGGACAGATAATTTTGGCTAAACAACTTTTTGGCACAAGGGCAAGTGGGAATGAAGAGATTGCAATCATGTTTGTGATGGAAGTCTAAAATATCCTTATCGAAAAAAAAAAGGATATGTGTGTGAAAGACAAACTATACATATTAATCCTAGAAAAAATATTGTACTATTGGGTGCTGTTCTTGCAGCTCATGGAAACGTTCAAACTTTTTTTCCTGCTTTTTGCAATTAAAGTCTTCACTAAATAGCACTCCGAATCACATCATTTATTTGCTGGTTTCTTAGGAAATAATGATTGAAATAGTTACTGTATGACATCACTATGAAAAGAAAAAATAAAAACAAATTAGTTCATGCACAGTAGAACTACTAAAGTTTGGCTGTGTGAACCTCTTCTGCTTCTCCTTATACTCCTCCCACTGCAGTATTTCCTAGATAACCTTCCCCATCTCTGCCATGACGTACCTAATGTGTCTCACTGATGCAGTGCTGTACCCTCAGGTCTGCTCTGCCCTTGCACCTGCAGCTTGTCCCCTGCTTTTTCCTTGGTCCTTCAATAGCCACAGTCAGTCATGTTATTGACCTGTGCTGGTCCTGCAGGTAGGTGAGAAAGCAGTGTATCGGCAGCAGGTTGGTGCTAAGCAAGTTGGTGCTATAAGTGCTTGGAGATTAGTTGTCCAGGCGCCTGCCTTGGGACACTCATAGCCAGATAGAGAGATATTATCATTGCTTGAAGCCAGCACCTGTGGTGAAAGAGATTTAGAAAGGAAAGCAAAAAGAAACAGGCGTCTTGTTACAAAAAAAACAATACTTGGGAAAAATGTGTTTAAATTGTTACCACATTACTGACATAATAGAATCAACATAATAGTATCAACAGAAATGTGAGCTGAAGATTTTTTAACCACAATGTGGTGAGGTTTTTTTACAAAAGTAAATAATTGTCATCTGTCCTACAAGATTGTGTCTTATCTTGCTTATAGGTGTGTCTGGCATGCTTTCCACTGCTTTTGAGTATACTGAGTAATTTAGATTCTAGATGATTATCACTGTGGATTATAAAAAGACGAGATAACAACTTTTTGTTAGAAGCCAGTGGTAGGGGTGCAGCTGTTATCACTAATGCCCAGAAATTAGTATTAATTGCTGGCCAGCAGCACATTGCTCCTACTGTAGTCTATGCAACACACTCTCAGGCTGAAATTCTCATTGGGCATCTTTTCTTCTGGCTTTCAGAGCCTGTAATCTAGTCACTTTGAATATGAAACCATTATCTGAGATCTTTCCCTTCTTTTGCTGCCTCTGCTTTCAGAATGCTGCTATGACACATAGAGCACAGCAGCTTTTTTAAACCCTCAAATTTCCCTACCGCTCTCTGATCTCTCCGCACACATTGAAGTCTTAATTTCATCAAAATTCAAGCTGGGCAGGGCACTTTCTGCACAAGCTGGACACTTAAAGCTGCAGCCAGCTCTCTGTCTGCCGTCTGCCCCCATCAGATGCTGCTGTTCTCATCCGCATTTAACAAAAAAACAAACCAAAACCCACACACAATGTAATTACTGTAGAACAAGTAATTGCTTCTAACAAGTAGCTTCTTAGACAAATTAAACATGCGTGTACTTTCAGCTCAGTTGATACTGTAAAAGCAGGTCTAAGTCTCTAAGACTCAGTTTGGAGTTTTAGAAAGCAGACGTTCTTCTGTTCAAAGCAGCAGCAATTAGGACACACAAGGATATTTCCTTTGAAGTGTGTCTGTCTTACCACACTAAGACAGCTGTCTTTGTTGTTAGGCGAGTTACATATTCATTATATTTCTCAGAAAATACATGCATATTCATTTTAGTTTCCTGTAATTTTTACATATCCCCACCACCACCTTGTGCATGCTCCGGGACCTGAGTCGGAGGTCCCTGGTGGTTGTTTTGGAGTGTCTGCTCTTTGACCCTGAGGTAGTTAGTCCAAATGGGTCAACTTAAAAGGAGTGTTTTTTCACAAAGACCTTGTTAGTTGCAGGTGTATTCACAAAAATCTTGTTAGTAGCCACTGTATCTTTTTCTGAGTTAATACCTCCTCCCCATATCTTCCTTTCTGTCTTCTGGATTAGCTCTGTTAGTTCTTACTTATGTCTTCCTACTGACCACACAGTTTCTACTGTCTACACCTGTGAGCACTAAATAAGCATCTTGCCTCAATTTCTCTTAACACCTACATGACAATCTTTACTGATTAGTTCTTGTATCACTCCAAGTTAAGCTAGCACTGCATTTTTACTTTAGTTGCCTAGAATTTAATAAAGAATCGACTGCACGGCTAAGAGGGCAGATGATTGATTAAGTAATAATAGCTGACTTCTGCCTGTGCATAATATGCTTGACTCATCCTATGCCAAACTAGATTAAGCTGAAAACAACAGTCTTCCAAAATAAGTCTCCATACAAACAACTTTTCCAAAATAATGTCTAACATAATTATTTTGATTTTTGGATTTTTTTTCTTTTTTTACATAAATAAACCCATACTACACATCCAACACTTTGTAACGCTGAATTACAGACTGTTTACGGCTACATGCAAAAAACAGAGGTGCCCTGTCTTGACATTTTTCTTCTCAGTCACAGCCACTGAACTGTGCTGCAAAAGATGATGCCATGGGGAAAACACTCATGGGAGGTTTCAGAAGTGCCCTGAGGGCACGCTGAGCACACGCTGTCCTCAGCACAAGCTGTCCTTAGCTATTCCTCTTGTGGGGTAATGTAAATAGAACTAGGGAAGTATCTCTGTGCAGTCTGTGTTGGCCTGTCTGATACAAGCAAAAGGTTAATCCACATCTGCCTTGAAAACTGCACACAGACTTTGGCCATCACTCTTGATGGCAGCCATCAGGTTGAGTAAGATGTCTCCAGAGCACACAGAAATAACTTTATGTTTTAATTGCACTTTCATTTTTTGTTATTTTGGTGGCAAATACTTCTAATGGGAATTCTGTGTATGAATACTAGTATTTATCTCAGCACTGAATTTCTTACGAACTCTGTGAAGTCTGGCAAAGGCAGCTCAAGAGTGGGAAATTATGTCCTTAGGCAGAGATAGAGTCCCTACTGTAAAAAGCTTCCAAGCTAAGAGCTAGGAGACAAAGGAGGACGTCTTACCCAAACTTGTAACAGAAGCTAAAGTAAAAAAGGACAGACTAACATCTGTGGACAGTCTGTGTTGCTGATTTGAACTAGCTTTCCTTCTTGAAAGACGTTTTCACTTTCCTATAGCATGTAAGTATTTGCATATTGATCTTAATGCTTTCTTATTTTTCAGTTTCGCCACGTAACGACAGCATGCCACATCTTAGAACTTTTGTGATGTCTTTTTTAAGTTACGAGGATGATCCTATACCAACTGAAGATGATACTGAAAATGACGGGGAAGTTGGATCAGGAGCCCCTAATCAGACCAGATTGTTCCTACATGAACAGCGAACAGTGTCAGTGCAAACAGCAAGATACCTCACTAGTCCGTGGCTGACACGTTTTGTTCCTTCAGTTTACACCTTAGTGCTTGTGCTGAGCCTTCCTCTGAACATCACAGCGATACTTGTGTTTCTGAAAAAAATGAAAATCGAAAAGCCAGCTGTAATATACATGCTGAATTTGGCCCTTGCAGATGTCCTGTTTGTGAGCGTGCTCCCTTTTAAGATCGCTTATCACTTTTCTGGAAATGACTGGGTTTTTGGGCCTGAGATGTGCCGTTTCATCACTGCAGCTTTCTACTGTAACATGTACTGTTCAATAATGCTGATGACAAGCATAAGCTTTGATCGCTTCCTTGCAGTGGTGTATCCCATGCAGTCTCTCGGGTGGCGCACATTAACACGGGCCTCACTGGTCTGTTTCGTCATATGGCTTGTGGCAATAACTGGGGTTATACCTTTCCTCATCAGAGAGCAAACAATGGAGATACCCAAGTTAAACATAACTACTTGCCATGACGTGCTCAGAGAATCTGAACTTCATGGCTATTACCTCCACTTCTTCTCCATCTTCTCTTGCGTGTTTTTTGTAGTGCCATTTATAATTTCTACTGTCTGCTACGTGTGTATCATCCGATGTCTTAGTTCTTCTACCATTGTTGCAAAACAAAACAAGAAGACGCGTGCCTTACTCTTGTGTGTTGCTGTTTTTTCTGTTTTTGTTATTTGCTTCGGACCAACAAATATCCTCCTGTTAGTTCATTATATCCATTTCACTTACGACAACAGCTTAGAGTATCTCTACTTTGCCTATCTACTCTGTGTTTGTATCAGCAGCATTAGCTGCTGCATTGACCCCTTCATTTACTACTATGCTTCTTCCCAGTATCAGAGACAACTTTTCAGTCTCTTCAATTGCAAAAAGACTTTTGATCCTAACAGCAGTAACAGCACTGGTCAGTCGATATCCACCACTAGTAGAAGGGCCACATGCTCTACTAATGTGAATAACAGTGTCTACAGGAAATTACTAGCAATGCATTGAGGTAACATATATTACACATGCTTAACTTTTTTAACATTCAGGAACAAAATAGACTCTATTATTTCCAAGAAGTGCAAAACCTTAAACCAAGTTGTTGTACAATACATATTTCTATGGATTCATTATAGAAACGCACAATTCAAATTAGAACTCTGTATAGGTATATATATAGCATATGTAAATACATTAATGTAGAGGGGGGAGAGCAATTTCTTAATAATAGCTGATGAGTGTTTTTCAATAAACTTTTTTTTTCAGACAAATCCTTCATATTGTTAGTTCAGTTTATTGCAGAGGTTCACGGTAGTGGTTTAATTTTAGGTCACCAAAAGGGACCATCACGTCTGCTTTGCAAGGAGCGGAGAGCCTGTACATAAAACCTAAACAGAGTTCTTGTTAGCTAGCTGAAGTTGCCTTTGGAAAGTATTTTTATGTTGTCTAAGCATGTTTGAAAATGCAACATTCAACAAGCTTGAGAAGTGGGCCCATGTGAACCTTGTGAGGTTCCACAAGGCCCATGGCAAGGTCCTGCACCTTGACTGGGGCAACCCCCTGTATCAATACAGGCTGGAGGAGGATGGGATTGAGGGAAAAAGGACATGGGGTACTGGAGGATAAAAAACTGGTCATGAGCCAGCCATGTGCGTTCAAAGCCAAGAAGGCCATCTGTATCCTGGGCTGCATCAAAAGCAGTGTGGGCAGCAGGTCAGGGGAGGGGATTCTGCCCCTCTGTTCCTCTCTGGTGAGATGCTACCTGCAGTGCTGTGCCCAGTTCTGGGGTCTTCAGCACAGCAAAGACGTGGACCTGTTGGATTCCAGAAGAAGGCAACAAAAGTGATCAGAGTGCTGGAGCACCTGTCCAGTGAGGACAGTCTGAGCAAGTTGTTGATTGTTGAGCCTGAGAAGACTCCAGCAAAACCTTGTTGTGGCCTTTCAATACTTCAATGGGGCTTAAGAGAAAGACAGAGGGAGACTTTACCAGGGCCTGCAGTGACAGGACAAAGGATGCGATTCTGAACTGAGAGTAGATTAAGATCAAATATAAGGAAGATTGGTTTATGATGAAGGTGGAGACACTGGAACAGGAGGCACAGAGAAATTGTGGGTACCCTGTCCTCAGAAGTGATACAATTGAAGACATCCCTGCTCATTGCAAGAGGGTTAGATTAGACCTTTAAAAGTCAACCCAGACCATTGAATGACATGTCTGTAGACATCCTGGTCATACTGGTGCTTTCAAGTGCTTCTAGCAAGCTACTTGCTAGCCTGCAAATGCATATTTCTGCTACATGAGGAGAGGCGATTAACAAGTCAGCGTGCCACACAGCATAGCACCTGCTAAAACATACAGCAGACACCATCTTTTCATAGCAAATGAAGCACTTCTGCTTTCTCATTGTATTTTGTCGAGGCATAATGCTATGTGACTGGAGGAGTCTTATACCAAGGCAATGACACCTCAGCTCTTACTGAATTTGGCATTTCTGTGCAACCAGTTAGTTGCTACAGTTCTCAGTGTCTGCCTTTGCTGACATACTTGATGTCAAGAAGTGCAAGAAATGCTCAAGCAGCAGCAGTTTATGGAGCCAACCTCAGGTGCAAACAGCATTTGCAAAACAGGTTGTAACTACCGAGGGTGGCCATACAGCAAAGCACATTGTGGTATCCTTTTGAGGAAACCAAAACCTGACATGCTTAAGCTAAGAGGAAAAGCTAACCACCTCTTCATGCTTGATGCATTCTGGCATTGCTAGCTGGGAAAGAAAATGAAAAGCATGTTACAGGGGGAAGAAGTGAAAATCTGACCACAAGAAATGAAACCCATGGATGCTACACGCTGTGTCATCTGTACCTTCTGCTCCTCATTCTTTGTTTCTTTTCATAATGTCTCGGTTAAATGCCATCATTTTCCATATGAAGCCATGTAAGAAACCTGTGCCAAATAACATTAAGAGATGAGGCGAGGAACTAAACATGCATAAGAAAGCTTGCTAATCTTCCAGATATGCCAGCTTCATGTTGTGGCATTATTGGTAGCAGCAAGGCTTGTAACAAGTGTGGTTCCTGTTCTGTACAAGCTTCTCCCTGGACCTTGGCTGCAGGCAAAGTATAGTCTGCTGGCTGTTAGCTCTGTTTCCCAATTTAGATGACTCCTAACCAGAAACTTGAGCGTGACTGCAAAGTGTGTTCACCAGGTTTTGGACCTGGCAAACTGGACCAGGCCACTGTATTTCTCCCTAGCTGAGATGGGATCCAGAAACAGAAAGAGAGTATGAGCTGGCTATAACTTTGTACCAGAGCTATACAAGAGATGGGGGAGGAATGAGAAGGCCCAGGTGTGTCAGCTGCAAAATTTAAGTAAATTCCTGCATATAGCCTTTTTTATTATTATTTTTGTCTTTTTTGATCTGACCACAGTTTGATCCTGCAAGATGCTAAGCAAATTTTAAAAAATGAGTGAGACCTTTCATACATCTAAAATTAATGACACATATAAGTGCTTTTTCGTGGTGTTTCACATTTTACAAGTGCTACAGTGATGGCTTAGTGAAAGATAATACAGCTGGAGAGGCTGAACACATAGCATGCTATAATCCAAGTCAACACTAGAGAGCATTAAAATAACTAGGTATAGCTGTTGTAATTTGGCTTATTGGGGATGAGGCCATTATGAAGCAGTTCTGAACATCACACTGACTTATTAGGCCTCTAAACAAACATATGGGTTTGAAAAGACAAAATGGATGGGAATGCACTGGAAAAGTGAGTGACTTTATTTAAACCTGTAAAAGGTTCTGCAAAGTTTTGGGGAATATTTTTTCTTCTCTTTGTGCTACCAGCCTTACATCTGTGTTGCCTGTAGTGCCATGAATTAGCCCCTCTCCTCAAAACCAATACCTGACAATGACACTAAGTCAGACTACAATGAAAATCTGTCATGATGTTCCTTCATAGAAATAAAAATGTCATTGAGTCAAGTCCTCTTTATTCTGTAGTAAGACTGGGAAAGTCAGTGCCTTTGCCTTTGTTTGATCTGTTTTGTGGTTTCTGTTAGGCATTTGGAGACAAGGGGAAGTTCTTGTGTGCTATTCCATCCTTGTGGATGGGGCAGCATGTGCCCAAGCCATGGTGAAGGCTATGCCACAAGGCCTAGGTGCAGAGCCTTCCCAGGTCACCCTCCTGCAGGGTTTGCCACCTGCTAACACTGCCTTGTTTCACCCTGCAGCACACCTAGAGATGGCAGACAAAACACTTACTTCCTTCAGAAGCCTGAAAAGGAAAATAACCAGACCTTTCAAATCTCTGTGTCAGCCTGACACCAAAATGCATCTACTCAATTTACACTCTAGTGAGTGTAGAGCTTCCCTTGAACACTGTGTACCTGATACAGTGATACAGAAGTCAGAGGTACCCACTGTCGGAAATGGTACTACCAAATGTGCAGTGGGAGTCTACTTCCTTTCCTGCAGAATGGCACTTAATGGAAACAGGCATCAAGCTCTGGAGAGTGTGTTCTTTCACTTACACCTCCCACTCTATGTCCTGTTTACTGAAACCTCTCTAAACAGTGAGTGTCTCTTACCCAAGACAATATCCCACACACTCCTCCTCACCATTTATAAAGCAAGATGCCTTGGGGATCTACTTTCAAATCACACAGGTTTTACTGTCAACTAGTTAGTCTTTACTCATGACAGCTTAACATATTGATTTCCTGTTTCTTTTCTGAAATGGTGACTCCTGTGAATCTCCTATTTTCTTTTCTCTTTTAAAACAATTTTTACTGCCATTCCAGTTTTTCACTGCTCATAAATATTGTTGCAAAGCCAAATAGATGTGCTCTTGCCTGCAGCAAACTTGTGGATTTGTAAAGTGATCAATCACATCTGATGTGTTTTCCAGGAACCATAAAATGCGAGAAGTTAAAAAATCAGGTCAACTAGCATAACTGGAATAATTGCATAACATGTATGTGCATAAAGCATTACAGCTGCCTAAAGCTTGTTGTGCTGAGAACTCAGTTCCAAATGAGGAAAAGCAGAGAGAAAGAAAGAGAAAAAACTTTGCTTCTCAAAGTTTTACATTGTTTTATCTGCCTGTCCAAGTGTTAATAAATCTCCCTACTTTGGAATAATTGCAAGATTTTTTTTTGCATGCTTTTCCTATAAGTCACGTAAGGAATAAACCTGCATACCAGTGTCAAGTTATTTTCACACTTTTTTGTCTCCACCTTCTCCAACTCTAAAAGCTACATGCAATTCTACCCAGTAAGGAATATAATACATCTAGCTACTTACTACAGCTTTGATGTTCAAAGAAATGAAAATATATGCTGAAAAATTCTACTTTCTGTCACTCAGACACAAGCAAAGGGTGACCAAGAAAATAGTACTCCTACCACTGAAAATTATATTTACAGAAGGTCTGAAATTAAGCTTAGATCTCTCACTTGCTTTAACTCTTTTTTCCTATTTTTGTGTAAAAAATTAGTAAAAAATTTTGAAAGGAGGCATTTACTGCACTTCACTCACTAGACAAATATTTGTAAATTTGTGGACTATAGGGATGTTTTTATTAAATGAATTATTAAATTATTAAATTTAGATATTTCTAGGCCTTTTTTATCTCAGAGATACTGGATGTTGTCACTGAAAATTCTTTCAAAATAACATTTTAAATGTTATGAATATTTGAGAGACAGATTTGTCTAAAAATGTATTATCTTTTAGTAACCCAACTGATACATTGTGCTAGGGAAAACCAAACCAAACCAAACCAAACCAAACCAAACCATATTTTAGGTACCATAAACTATTCTGTGTTTTCCAGTTTTTTATTTTCTTCAGCTTACCAGACATCTACTGGAAATTCAACATACTTGAGAAGAAACAGTTCAGGAAATTCCTGGAGTGTATGGAAGATAACTTCCTTGCACAGCTGGAAAGTGAGACAGCGAGGGAAGGTGTCTTGCTGGACCTGGTGGTGGTGACCAGAGACCTGTTTGTGGAAAATGTAATGGTTTGAGGCCATCTTGGGCACAGTCATCATGAAATGATTTGAGTTCTTGATCCTCTGAGAAGCAAGGAGGGAGATCAGCAGAACTGCCACCTTAGATTTCCAGAGGGAAGACTGTTTAGGAAGTTGGCAGTCAGTGTCCCTTGGGAGATAGTCCTGAAGAGCAAAGGAGTCCAGGAAGTCTGGACATTCTGCATGAAGGAAATTACGCAAGATGCAGGATCAAACTGTCCCCACATGCTAGAAGGTGAGCCTGTAGGGCAGAAGACCACCCTGGCTGAACAGGGAGCTTCTGCTGGAGCTCAGAAGAAAAAGACACTGGTGACCTTTGGAAGAAGGGTCAGGCAACTCAGTAGAACTACAAGGAGGCTCTGAGTTATGCAGGGAAGAAATTAGAAGGGCCAAGGCACAATTAGAACTTAAGCTGGCTACCGCTGTAAAAGACAATATGAAAAGCTTCTATAAATATAACTGCAATAAAACATAATCTACCAGCAGTCCTGGCTCACCAGGGAAGTCCCAATGGACTGGAGGATAGCAAATGTGACACCCATCTACGAGAATAGCAAGAGGGACGATCCTGGGAACTACAGACTGTCAGCCTGACCTTGGTGCTGGGGAAAGTTATGGAGCAGGTCATCCTGTGTGCCATCACATGAAATGTACAGATCATCAGTCATACTCAGTGTGGCTTTATCAAGGGCAGGTCCTACTTGACTAACCTTCTATGACAAGGTGACTCTCAGTGCATAAACGAAAGACCATGGATGTTGTCTGCCTGGATTTTAGTAAAGTCTTTGACACAGACTTCCGCAGCATCCTCATGAAGAAACTGGCTGCTCGTGGCTTGAGTGGGTGTAATCTGCATTTGGTGGAGAACTCTCTGGCTGTCTAGGCCCAGAGAGTGGTGGGGAATGGAGTTAAATCCAGTTGACACATAGTCATCAATGGTGTTCCTTCCCCAGGGCTCAGTGCTGGGGTCTGTTCTGTTTAACATCTTTATCAATCATCTGGATGAGGAGATTCAGTGCATCCTCAGTAACTTTGCAGATGACATCAAGTTGGGCAGATCTACTGGAGGACAGGAAGACTCTTCAGAGAGACCTGGATAGGCTGGAGCAATGGGCTGAGGTCAATTGTATAAGGTTCAACAAGGCCAAGTGCCAGGTCATTCACTCGGGCCACAACAACCCCAGACAATGCTACAGGCTTGAGGCAGAGTGGCTGGAAAGCTGTCTGGCAGAAAAGGACCTGGAGGTGTTGGCTGACAGCTGCCTGAACATGAGACAGCCCTGTGCCCATGTGTCTGAGAAGGCCAACAGCATCCTGGACACTACTATGACCAGCAGGACTGGGGAAGTGATTGTCCCTCTGTACTGGGCACTGGTGAGGCTACACCTTGAGTGCTGTGTTCAGTTTTGGTCCACTGACTGCCAGAGGGACATTGAGGTGCTGGAGTGTGTCCAGAGATGGGCAACAAAACTGTGAAGGGTCTGGAGCACAAGTCTGATGAGGAACTTCTGAAGGAACTCCAGTTGTTTAGTCTGGAGGAGGCTGACAGGAGACTTTATTGCCCTCTACAACTACCAGAAAGGAGACTGTGGTCAGTTTCTTCTTCCAAATAACAAATGATAGGACAGGAGGAAATGGGTCAAGTCGCACCAGGGGAGGTTTGGTTTGGAGATTAGGAAGAACTTTTTCACTGAGAGGGTTGTTAGGCACTGACACGGGCTGTCCAGGGAAGTAGCTGAGTCACCATTTGTGGAGATATCTAAAAGACATGTAGATTAAGTGCTTAGGGACATGCTTTAGTGATGGGTTTGGCAATGTGAGGTTACTGGTTGGACTTTATGATCTTGAAAGTAATCAATCACAATTCTGTGATTCTATGATCTTAGTATCTAAACTAAGATCAGTAATGCGGTGGGCTCTGTACAACTACTGCTGTTGTGTTTGAAGCAGTGAAAATGTTTCTTCATTTGAAAATCAGTCCTCAAGAGCTATTGCTATTTTGATCAAAATATTTTATCTTTACTTGATCACAGTATATCCTGTTTTTACTCTAATGAAACGAGAAGATGTGGGGTTTGTTGTTTTTTTTTGTCTTTCCTCACCCCTTCCTTCCAGACTAGCATGTAAAAATCAAACTGAGAAAAGAGCAGCATCAAGGAGAAGCCACTTCTCTATTTAGTGCTATTTTTTGATGTGGGAA
The DNA here is from genome assembly GCF_028858725.1 of Colius striatus. NCBI lineage: Eukaryota > Metazoa > Chordata > Aves > Coliiformes > Coliidae > Colius > Colius striatus. Next base: position 49,808,138 of record NC_084790.1, on the reverse strand, counting down.
GTAGACCGAGGTCTGTAGAAGCATTGCCCAGAGTTGAGGGTTACAGTTGTCTAATGAAGATATGGGAAACTGTACAAAAATATTAGCAATATTTTCTTTCAAACTTTTCCTTGCTTCCACAGGGGAGACAGATATCTGTACTGGATAATGATCCTGGAATCTAATCTCAATTTTTCTTGTTATGATTTTCAAAAGCACTACAGAAAGGCCAACCTATTCTTGCAAAACTTATAGAATCATGAGATGTTTCTCGGCAGAGCATGCAGACAATTAGCAGCTACATTAAGAGCTTTGTGTACTCAGCCCAGTATTACCTTCGCAAGCTCAGCGTGGAGAGGAGTAGCCTCTGGGACCTGTGCTGCCTCAGCCCTTTGGTTACCTACCTGCCCAACAATCATGAGCACAGTTGTACACTGAAACTGAGAAGGAGAGTGAGGCAGGGTAAAGGCGGCCTCTACCTTCCTCTATCTCAGTGGCTGAAGATCTCTGCTACAGCTTGGGCTATCGCACACAGCAATGTACAAGCAAGCAAGCCTGTGCTTCACATTGTTCTGGGGCTCGGGAGGTTGCCTAACCTCTAGCTCAAGCACAGGGACAGCTTATGTCCTGCCCCTGAGGGTCCTTGGGCCAGATAGTGACTGAGCATCCTCTAGCATACACAGGGCAAGCATTTTTGTTGTCGCCGTTACTAGGCAGGTGCCAGCCTTGCCTGTGCCACAAACAAGGCACAGCTCTTGAATTTTACAAGTCTTCATTAAAATTTAGCCAATTCCATTGAGAGGAAACAGGACTTTACATATGAGACAGCAAATAAGCCTCTCCTGCCTTAAATTGTGTGATTTTGCCCATGTGAGTGACCTTGGATGGACTCATTTTTGACTGAGAGGTAACCTATTTTGGTCACAGTGGTGAAGAAAAAAGTCTATCTGCCTCCTTCTTTCCTTCAGCATCTCCTCTTCCTGCATGACCAGTGTACAGATTTATTCTCCTAAAAGGAGCAACCTGCATCAGATCTTACAATGGGGCAGGAAGGTGGGACCACAGAGCTATGGCTGACATTGCCCTTGGCTTGGTGAACTGCCTCTCCGCTGGTCTGAGACCTGCCGGCATGTGGAGTTACGAGCAATCTTGACAAATGCTGCTGATACACAAGGTGCAGTCACTGGGAACCCACCCATGCCAACATGTACATAGAATCATAGAATGGTAGGGATTGGAAGGGACCTTTAGAGATCATCAAGACCAACCTCCCTGTACAAGCAGGTCCACCTAGATCAGGTTGCATAGGAATGTGTCCAGATTGGTTTTGAAAACTTCCAGAGAAGGAGACTCCACGTCCTCTGTGGGCAACTTGTGCCAGGGCTCCCTCACCCTCACGGTAAAGAAGTTTTTCCTTAAGTTTAAGTGGAACTTCTTGTGTTCCAGCTTCTGTCCACTATCCCTAGTCCTGACAATAGAGACAACAGAAAAAGTGTTGCCTCATCCTCTTGACATACACCCTTTAAATACTTGTGAGTGTTAATGAGGGCCTCACTCCGTCTCCTCCAGGCTGAACAGCCCCAATTCCCTCAGCCTTTCCTCATAAGGAAGATGCTCCAGTCCCCCGAGCATCTTGGTGGCCCTGCGCTGGACTCTCTCCAGAAGTTCTCTGTCCCTCTTGAGCTGAGGAGCCCAGAACTGGACACAGGACTCCAGATGAGGCCTCACCAGGGCAGAGTAGAGGGGGAGCAGAACCCCCCTTGACCTGCTGGCCACACTCTTCTTGATGCATCCCAGGATGCCATTGGCCTTCTTGGCCACGAGGGCAGATTGCTGGCTCATGGTCAGTTTATTATCAACCAGGACTCCCAGGTCTCTCTCTGCAGAGCTGCTCTCCAGCTGTTCAATCTCCAGCCTGTACTGGTGCATGAGGCTGTTCTTCCCCAGGTGCAGGACTCTGCAATTGCCCTTGTTGTACCTCAGGAGGTTCCTCTCCACCCAACACTAGAGACAGTTGAGATCCTGCTGAATGACAGCCTGTGTTTGTATATATGTATTAGTCACCAGAGATTTATTTTAATCCATTGCTGTAACTGTGACTGCAGCACCATCATAGAGGCATTTCCTGTATTCCTTTCTCAAGTTACAGAAACCAGATGTTTTATGAGCCATAAAGAGAGTCGACCACACTTCGTAATGACACTGATAAAGATGTCCATCCCCACAGATTAAAACCAAGCCTTCTCTAGCAAACCACAAGTTACATTCTGCAGCAATGAGACTGCACGCAACAAAAGGAAGACATATTTAAGGACAATCTTCCTATTTAGTTTACTGTGAAGAAACATGAAAAAACATCTGGAGCTCACTTTAGCAAAGGTGAAATACCACATATGAGGGTCCTTGCAGGTGATGGTAGCTCCTGAAACTCATAAAAAAATGCTTTGGGACAAATATCATTGCTATCTTCTGTGTCAGAGTTTGCTTAGAGAGCTTTTTATTCTTGCTTATTGTATTGGACAACAACCTTTTGACTGGAATGTGGTAAGGATAGCTTGACTGGCACTCTGACCAGGGCAGCTTGTTATGACAGTCCCGGTTTTACAGCCAGCTTTCAGCACTATAATACATTTACCACTTATCCTAAGTTGTAAGCAGTTTAACTGGAAAAGGGTAAATATCTACTGTGGCAGTTCTGTTCATCACACTAAAATTTTTAATTGCACAAAGATTGAATGTATTATCTAGAGAAAAACAAGGCTGCCTTTCTCTACTCACACTCACATTGTTGCATGGTCAGTGTTCAATACAAAAAAACTTTCTAGGCTTTGTGGCTGAGGTTACTGTTGGAGTCACCACCAACATACTTCACACAGATCTTGGTTTTGCAATCATGGACTTGTGTGTAGGGTGTAGCAGCCAGTTCTATCAAGTATAACTGTTTCTTTAATTAAAGACAACTTATTACACCCTGCAATTTCAGTGAGATTCAGCACAGTGCAGACCAGCATTGCCAAGTGTGTCAGAAATGCTCACTCTGTAATAGTTACCATAAAATTCACTGCCAAGTAGAAAGCATGACTTCATAACTGTCCAAATACTAAGCTGTTTTGCAGATTACTTCCTTCCATATATTATCCTTGCTGTGCTTCTTGTCACTGTGCAAATAAGCAGGCCTGGGAAAAACTGATAAGAGAGAAGCAGTCTTGACAGGTTCATAAATAAATTTCTCTTTTACTGTAAATCAAGAATGTGGTAATCATTAACAACCAGGAGATTGTCACCCTTTGTCTAGCTTTTACTGTTGCATTCAAGAGATTTTTCCCTTCTTACTCTTGGCCCGGACTACAGAGCCTTTTACTTGCTGAAGGTCTGCTCTGCTTTTAAGCGTGTGCTAACGTGCAACAATTGATACTACAAGTAGACTTCTTCTACTTAAACATACAGACCCTGTGAGGCCTCTCACCAAGCTAGAGGCCAGCTTAGTGCTCCACACACTTCTCAAAGTCCCTCCATAGCCAGGGTGAAAGGAAAAAGACTTAAGCATGCCTTTACTGATGGGAGAGGTTTCATTATTTAGCACATTCCCATGGAAGTTTCTGGAAGCAACCAAGATACCTAAACTGAAGCTGACAGCCCTTAGGGCGCCTGTCCAAAAGAGGAGCCCCTCTGACTGTCATCCTACACTGGTGCACTGGTTATGGAGACTCCTGTTCCCTTCTTTCTCTTTCACCATGCACTCAGGAGTAATTTCTTAAGAAGCTCTCCTGCCTTCAAATGCTGTAGGAACAAGTCTGCATTCACAATTCTGACCTTATCTTACCATCTAGCCAAATATCAATGAACTTATCTGTTCTAATAGTGTTGTTACTCAGAAGGCATGCAATGTAAGTTACTTAGACTACTATATAATGCCTAATGAGTCAGAAAAGCTATCACCCACATGTATGGTAGCGAAACAAAGTTAATAGCCATGAAAACGTTTTCCTCTAATAAATGCTTAGTCATCCCAGTTCTGTCTGTGTTGATTCCTGGTTCTGGAGCTCAGCTGTTTTAGAAATGCCTAATTGCCTACAAGACAACAAATGGGTCCCCTGCTAGATAACCTGCTTTGAGCAGGGTCAGGAGTCACTTCAGTCCTGCTATAGCAAAGGGATAGGTTCAGCTGTTCCATTCCTGTAGTCTGTATGGCGATGGGAAACACTGAGGAACAGACTTACGAGACAAAGTTCGCAAAGGCTGCTCTGGCATCTTGTGGCACTATGATCATCTCAGTAACTCTGGAGTGCAGAACAACACAAATGTTCATGTGCTGGAGTCACTAAAAACAGGATAGAAGGAAGGCTCTTCAGAAAACTATTGGCTTGCCTCAAGACACGATCACAGTACATCACTCCTCATCAATGCTTGTGTAATCCATTTCCAGAAACCTTCAGTGATGGACAATTGACAATTCCCCTCAGCATCTGATGCTGACCTGTTTATTTCCTGATATTTTTTTTGTTTGGGTTTTAAATAAAATTATTTCTATTTTTAAAATTATCTCTTTTCTATTTAAAGATCTTTTCTAGATTAAACAATTCCCATCCTTTCAAACTGTCTTTACAGATTGTTTTCTAGATGGTGTATTCTCCTTCCCTGGCCAGTTTGTTCTATTCTTTGTTCTTTCCTGAAATATGGTGCTAGCACCGTACTCCAGCTGAGACTTTGAATTCATTGATGTGGTTTGTTTTCCAGTTTATGCTTTTCTTGACTCATATGGTGTGTGTCTTTTTGCAAGAGCAGGATATAGCTGACTGATAATCAGCCTTTGTTCCTCCGCACTCTTCTCCGTAGAGTGACACAGAAGCACAATGAAGGAGGAACTGGTTCTGTATAGAACTTGTTGTATTTGTTGTGACAACAGTGAATCGTATTATTGGAACTAAGATATTTTTACCACTGTACTACTGTTGGAGTTGCTTTCTTACAATACATTTACTTCCAATGGCCACTATGCTAAACAAGCTGGACACACAACAGGCTTAATATAAAAATGGAAAAAAATGGTGAGAAAACTTGTAGGGTATCTTAGCTGACTAATTAAAAATCTTACTCTCTGTGTTTGGTTTTAACATTTCAAAAGCATTAAAAAAGCCCATATGTTTAAAGACAGAGGTATGTCCCTTTGAACTTCCTGGACAATAACAGAGTGTTCAGGGTCTGGATGCATGAACTGAAGCTACTGTTTATGCTTTTTCTTTTTTTTTCTTTTGTTCTGTAAGCATCATATTTAGGCTTATGTCTCCCAGCCAAATGCAAAAGCTTGTATTTTTTTTCTATAAAAACACTTCTAATCATAACAGACCACTCTTGTAAAGCACATAATGAAATGAGATTAATTTAATCACCCAAAATATTTTACCACAATTTTTATAATGTCTTATATCAGAATTCAATAATGCAAAGTTTTTCTGAATTATCTGAAAGTGAGTATATTTATTTTGTGAAGCACTTTGAGATAATTGTCTTCCAATTAAGCACAATAAAGGAACATTCTCAAGTCCTTTGAAAGCAGTTAATAGCTACAATGTGCACCACTTGATCCAAATTAATAAGGACTTAGAGGCAAACCTCAGTGAATGATCAAGTGTGGTATTTTCATCCCTTGAAAGTTAGAGGGAAAACTCCATCCAAGTTCTCAATCCCTATTTCATACATAGTTGTGACAAATGAAGAACATATAAACTGCAGGAAAAGCAGCTGATGGAAACCATCCAATAACATCTACTGAACCTCCCATTTGTTATGACAAAAAATACCACCACGACCACTCCCCTCCCCCCAGTTCTCAGGAATAACACTGTCTATGAAAGATTCCTCCTTTAAATCTAAGAATTTAGAAATATAAATAAAATAACTGTCTATTGTAGAATTGTTTAGGTTAGAAAAGACCTTTAAGGTCAATTTAAATCCTAAACCATGTCCTTAAGCTCCACATTTACACCACTTTGCAAACGTCATTCAAATACCTCCAGGGATGGTGACTCAACCACTTCCCTGGGCAGCCTGTGCCACTGCTCAATAACACTTTTGGAGAAGGGTTTTTTTTTTTCTTGCAAATATACAATCTAAACCACCACTGTCACAACTTGATGCTGTTTTCTCTTGTCCTACTCCCTGTTACTTGGGAGACAGACACAGATCTCATGACAACGACTTTCAGGGTCGTTATAGAAAACGATAAAGTTTCCCCTCAGCCTCCACTTCTCCAGGTTAAACATACCGAGCTCCCTCAAATGCTCCTCATCAGACTTGTGCTCCAGACCCTTCGCCAGTTTTGTTGCCCATCTCTGGACACACTCCAGCACCTCAATGTCCCTCTGGCAGTCAGTGGACCAAAACTGAACACAGCACTCAAGGTGTAGCCTCACCAGTGCCCAGTACAGAGGGACAATCACTTCCCCAGTCCTGCTGGTCATAGTAGTGTCCAGGATGCTGTTGGCCTTCTCAGACACATGGGCACAGGGCTGTCTCATGTTCAGGCAGCTGTCAGCCAACACCTCCAGGTCCTTTTCTGCCAGACAGCTTTCCAGCCACTCTGCCTCAAGCCTGTAGCATTGTCTGGGGTTGTTGTGGCCCGAGTGAATGACCTGGCACTTGGCCTTGTTGAACCTTATACAATTGACCTCAGCCCATTGCTCCAGCCTATCCAGGTCTCTCTGAAGAGTCTTCCTGTCCTCCAGTAGATCTGCCCAACTTGATGTCATCTGCAAAGTTACTGAGGATGCACTGAATCTCCTCATCCAGATGATTGATAAAGATGTTAAACAGAACAGACCCCAGCACTGAGCCCTGGGGAAGGAACACCATTGATGACTATGTGTCAACTGGATTTAACTCCATTCCCCACCACTCTCTGGGCCTAGACAGCCAGACAGTGTTCCACCCAACAAAGAGTGCATCTGTCCAAGCCACGAGCAGCCAGTTTCTTCATGAGGATGCTATGGGAAACAGTGTCAAAGGCTTTACTAAAGTCCAAGTAGACAACATCTATAGCCTTTCCCTCATGAAATAAGTGGATCACCTCGTCATAGAAGGTTGGGTTAGTCAAGTAGAATATGCCCTTGATAAAGTCATGCTGACTGGGTCTGATCACCTAGTTGTTCCTTACGTTCCATGTAATGGCACACAAGGTGACCTGCTCCTTAACCTTCTCTAGCACCAAGGTCAGGCTGAAAGTCTGTAGTTCCCAGGATCCTCCCTCTTGCCCTTCTTGTGATGGGTGTTACATTTGCCATCCTCCAGTCCATTGGGACTTCCCTGGTGAGCCAGGACTGCTGGTAGATGATGTAGAGTGGCTGGTGACCACTCCCACCAGTTCCCTTGGCACCCTTGGGTGGATCCCATCCAGCCCCATGGACTCTTGTATGTTGAGGTGGAGCAACAGATCACAAACCATTTCCTCTTGGACTGAGGGGACTTTATTCTGTTCTCTGTCCCTGTCTTCCAGCTCAGAAGGCTGGGTGCCCTGAAAACAATGGATCTTACTATTGAAGACTGAAGCAAAGAAGGCATTAAGCACCTCAGTCTTTTTTCTCATCTTTTTTGACTATGCTTCCCTGTGTATTCAATAAAGGATGAAGATTCTCTTTAGCCTTCCTTTGGTGTGACTGTAGTTATAGAAATATTTTTTATGGTCTTTTACTGTGGTAGATATATTAAGCTGTAGTTGGGTTTTGGCCCTTCTAATTTCCTCCTTACACAATCTCAGAGCCTCCTTGTAGTCCTCCTGAGTTGCCTGTCCCTTGTTACAAAAGTCATAAACTTATGTTTTCCTGACCTCTGGCCTGTTTCAGGCAGGCCAGTTTTCTTTCTCACCATCTCACCTTGTAGCATATATTGTTTAGTCATAGTTGACTGCAGAAAATCATCAGAAGATGCAGACAGCATACTCAGGTACAGGCTTACTGGGTGAACTGAGAGACCTCACATGGGTTTTTTTTAGCACAGTCCAGTGGGGAGGGGATGTTGTATCCTGTGGAAGTGGAGATAGTGCACAGAATCACCTGACTCTTGTTAGTGTACCACCAATACGTATATATGGGTGGGTGAAGAGAACACAGAAAACAGAAAGATAAATGTGGCAATGTGTATCCATCCAAATTGCCTTTTGTGCACAGTGAGCTCTTCACACAGTATTGGCATGGAGCAGACACTGGCATCACGCCAGGTAACCTCCTTGTTTCTTCACTTCAGGCTGGGTTTTTCTTTATAGGTGAGATGAATGTATATTTTTATAGCACCTAGACAACTCAAACAAAAACAGTGCACCTACTGAGTAAGCTACTATGCAATCTTGCCCTCAAGAGCTGGTAACTACCATCTGAGAGGCTGTATTAAGAGGATTATAATAACTACTGCTTTTTTTTTCTGAGAATTTTAATGCTGAACTTAGTCATGTGAGAATCCAGGTCGTATTTAAAAACAAAAAACAAATTCCAACTTCCTCAGAAGAAAAAAAAAAAATCCTTTAAAAATGCAACCTGTGTATATTCCAGTGGCTCAAGTTACAGACAATAAATGAGCAGCTGATGCTCTTACTTTACAAAGTAATATGAACCTGGGTGGGGACTATCAACGCCTTTTTAACTCCTGCCTACAGACATGCTGTTACCACTGTCTAGCTTTCAACAGATGTGACTTTTTTTGTTTCCAGTTGCCTGGTATGTGGTAATATTTTGTGAACTAAAGAGAGAGACTTAAAAAAGAGGAAAACAAATACTAGTTAAAAATGCATAAACTTTAAATCCCAAATGAAATGCAAGCATTATTTTACAGCACCACAACCAAGCACTCCAAGAAAGGCTGGTCCTGGGTGAGGATGTCATGTTTGCCATCACATTATTAAGTCAATTATGAAATAGGAGAACTCATTGCTCTTGGGGATGAACCTGAAAATTTTGTGAAGTTTTGTTGCATGTTAGTTGTACGCTTCATTATTTTAGGCACTGAGAACCTGGAAAGTAACACAGATATTGTCTCTTTGTGGTTTTATCTCACATTTGTAAAGATTTTGTTGAGTTAGGTCACATCTCACCAAGTCACTGTTAATAAATAGGATGCAAGATGCTAGTGTGCTAATGAACACCTAAATACTTTGAGTAAAATGGAATAGTTTCACTAGGAGAAAATTAAAATATCCAAGCACACAGTCTTTTAACTTGGAAGCAGGATCTATATTTTAGGACAAGGAGATACATGACTTGAAATCACCCTAATTCACTGATCTTCTATATTCGCAAATCTTAAGGGCAAAAAAGAGCACAGCTCCTCTTCCTTTTTTTTCTCTTCAGATTTTCTTTTCATAGAATCATTGATTCGTAGAATGGTAGGGGTTGGAAGGGACCTTTAGAGATCATCTAGTCCAACTCCCCTGCAGAAGCAAGGTCACTTAGATAAGGGCGCATAGGAACATGTCCACGTGGGTCTTGAAGACCTCCAATGAAGGAGACTCCACAACCCCTCTGGGCAGCCTGTGCCACTGCTCCCTCACCCTCACGGTATTTTTTTCTTATGTTTAAGCGGGACTGTGTTCCAGCTTCATCCCTTTACCCCTTGTCCTGTTACTATCTACTATAGAAAAAAGGGATGTCCGAACCTCCTCACACCCACCCTTTCGATATTTATAAATGTTAATAAGATCACCCCTCAATCTCCTCTTCTCCTCTTTGAGGAGATGATGGTTGAAAGAAAGGAAGAACCTTGTTTTGCCACATCCGTTGGCAAAGCAGAAACAGAATTTTTCTGAATTAAGACACCTGATGTGTCTTAGGAATAGGGCAGGCTGCACTCTTCTGCACAGCAGTTTCCACCCGAGCCCTTAGGGCACCAGGGTGTTCCACCTCAGTGCCTGCAGGAATTGCACTCAAAAGTACAGGTGGCTTTCCTCTGTTTTTTTTTGCAATCGGGGTGTTTACTGTGGTGTCAGACTCTTACAGAACAGAGACAGTAGGATATGTTTTCCCTACACTCCACTCACATGAATCATTTTGACCTCTTTACCTCAAGAGGCTATAGGTAACTCCCAATAAGGTCAAAGGAAGCTAGTTTTCTCTATCAGTGGCAGCCTACATCTGCGGTTTACCCACATGCAAGCTCACTGGGGCTGCCTTCTGCCCAGCATAGGAGGCTGACAGGAGCAAGGCTACACTCTTCACAGGGAGTCAGAAGCCAGATACCACAAGTTTTAGTTTTGGAACAGGTCTTGACTCTGAACCACCTAATTAATCACTCCTTCAAATCTTCCTAGAACACTTCATTATAGTCTCCTATGACCTGTACTGGGTATTTAATCACATATTTTAAGTGCAACTTATCTCTTTAAGTAGAAACAACTTAATTATATTTCAATTATTTCTCTATGTGGGGCATAATATGCATGCTGTTAAAAAATAAGTTAAAAAAAAAATAAAGTCTTTCACCAGGTCAGGAAAGGTAATACAGTAACGACTCCATCCTGGAAAAACCGGATCTACCAGCTTCTCTACCAAAGCATAAACAAACCTAAACACAGCAGGGAGGACAAAAATACAACATTTTCTTTGTTTCAAATCCCTGGTACCACAGTAGAGAGAAAAAAAAATAGGTAGAAAAACATTGTGCTTATTCTTTTGCAGAAAGTGAACAGTAAAAAGGCTGGGGTCATCATCAAGTGATGTGTTCAGCTAAATATGGAGAATTAACCTTTGTAACCCTAGGAATACAGCTTTCAGTGAGCAAATATTAGTGGAACTTTTAGAGTTTCTTAATTCTCACACCAACACGCCTAGTAAATTTGCCATCAAACCCAGTAATGATCACTAATACACTGAGTACCTGTAACAACCACGAGGAATTTTTACACAATTTAAATGCAAGTACTGCTGCTTGTGCACTTCAACCTTTTATACAGTTTTGCAAAAAGACATTCCTTGACTGCTAAGACACTAATACAGGGGTAATTTTTACATGTTTTTTTAAATGTAAAGCTATCAACTGTAGTATAATTGGTTTTACTTGTAAAAATGTATCAAAGTAAGCTGGTGGGTGTGAGTTTACAACCAAGGCTGCAGAAGCTTCCCCTAGCTGTGGGTGAAACTAGTGGGAGATCTCTGACTACACCCTGCCAGGGCAATGCTCAGCTGGGAGGGCAGAAGAGAGGGAAAGGGGAAAGCAGCACCTTGCTCAGCAAGAGAGAGACTCGTGGCCTTAAGTTCAGGAGAAAGAGGGATCCAGGGAGAGCCCTGCCTGTGGATCCAAGCCCAGTCTTACAGCAGACACTGAGCCAGCACCATGGCAGAAGCAGGGACCTGAAGCCTCTGAAGCAGACCCTGGCTGCTGCCTCAGTACATCATCACCTGCAAACTGGGAACAGAGGGACAGAGCAAAAAACCCCAATTATCGCTTAAAAGAAGCAGGTGAAGGACTGGCTCTTACTGATAATTGTTACTTCTGTGACTTGAGTTAAAGCATCTTGCTGCAAGTAGATGTCACCTGGCCATGAAAAGAGCTGAAAAATGCTGGGGAATGGTGCTATCCAGCACACCTGAAATAATCCCAACTGTCAGATTAAAGTATTTTACCTCTCCTGAAGGAATTAACTGTTTGCTTCTTGTGTTAGGGGTTGACTAACAATTCAAATGGGGCTGACTAACAATTCAAATCCTGCTCCCACCTTGTGCATGCCCCAACGATATTGAACAGTTTTAGGCAGAAAGACGGGGAAAAACAAAGTTTGCTGACACTGTGCTTTGCAATAGCCCCACGTCTGCAGTAGGCTCTTGTATTGCCATGCTGTGCACAGAAATCATGCAGCAAGGCAGAGGGAAGCACCTTTTTCTGTCCTTCCCAACCTTTCATAATAATTCACTTTCACCTCTTTAACAGTGAAAGTGGCTGCTGTGTATGTGCAGCAAGTTACTTGCAAATCCTATCAGCACTCTTCACTTCTAAATGCATGCTGACTAGGCTTTTTTATAGTCAGCATCTAGATGATATGACATGTGCGTCTGGTGTCTTAATGTTTGACAAGTTTCAGGTAAGTAGAAGAAAAAAGTTTCTTTTCTAGATGTGAATAATATTTACAGCTATGTTGTTCATTAAACTTAAAAATTAAAATAAATTTGCAAATCCAATTCCAAATTAATTAATTCAATCACAAATGTTTCCACAAATAGAAGTCCTTCCTCAAAAAGTAATGATGGAATAAAATAACTATTTTTGATCATCATGATAGCTTTTTCTGGTGGGTCAATAGGTCTCAGTTTTGGGCCAAATAACAGCAATGGATCTGATAAAGTGTTTGTGGTTTTCCCCTGACAGTGCTGTGCGTGGGAGGTGGGCTGGGAGGTTGGGAGGGGACAAGGCTGGATCCTGACACACTAAATAAACACCGTGAGAACAGATGGGATGGCTGTGTGGGAAGTGCGTGATTCAGCACAGCTGTGTGGAACTCCTCCTCATGTCCTTTAGCGTGGGTAGCTTCCAAATAATATTCTGGAGCCCTGGGCAACTGGTATCCTTTTTCCACTAAACTCATTTCTTTGTGGACACTGGGCTCTGCTTCTAGATAGACTACAATCTTGCTGATCAAACACATAAATCTTTCCAACCTCTGTGTTTTTTAACAAATGAACCCCAAGCAGAACAAAGGCAGTCCTCTTTCACCTCAGTGACCATGATGGCAGGAATTCACAAAAAAAGCAGTTTGCAAACTACTTGAACTATGGTAAACCAGCATTAATTTAAGCAAGAGAGAGGTGACATTGAAACTATGAAAATATGATATATACTCAAAGCCAGACAGACGCATCCCTTTCATGTTAGAGAGCTGCAAGAGAACCAACTTCTAGCACAGGTGCCTTTTCCCCTCCAGCTTTCTTAATTCTCTCATCTCCAAGCCACAGGAGATGTTAGCATTTGCTCTCAAACCAGCAGTAAGGTATTTCACAAGGTAGTGTGGACAAATCTGCCCTATCCTTCCTTGGATAACTTACGATGAAAGGGAGCCCTGCCAAGGCAGGTGAAGTAGTGCCAGAACATCCTTCAAATTGTGAGCTTTACTGCAGTCTGCTACTGTGGGATTCGGCTGCGCTCACCTAGCTGAGCCTGTGGGTCCTGTTGACGTGATATATTGCTCTCCCTGGAGATCATGGAGCAGCTCCAGCAGTCCTCTCCATCACCAAACTGCATCTCTGCCAGGCAGTCAGGAGGAAACACAGAAAAGTACTGGATGACACACAATGAAACCTAAATGACATCCATAATGCCACGTGGCCATATGGGCAGCTGACAAACTAACTCAGCTTTAACCTACACTTCAGAAGAGCCTGATAACCAGGGCAAATGATCAAACTATTGAAAGGAAGGCCCACTAGCCTGGATACCAGCCACAATAGTGACCACAAGCAGATGTACAGAAAATAAAAAGACAAACATAAATGGTATATCCCAATGCTCTCTCACTCTTTCACTACATTCTGCTTGGGAAAATTCCCAAGTAAGTTATGGTTTGTCTCCTTAGTAATTCTGAATGGATCTCTCAAGTGTTTCCCAGTCTTCCCAGGAACTTAAGGAAACATCTTGGATCCCTAGTGCCCCTTGCTAAGGAGCTCAACAGGTTTCCTACCTGCTGCATGTGCTTTGTGCTGTGTTTTTTTATGTTTGAACCTGGCTCCTGGTATTTGAGTGGATGGCCCCAGCATCTAGTCGTGTAGTAGAGGATGTGAACAGACTGAAGTGTCCTCAGCTGCTTAGTCAGATTTCATAGAGAAGTTACTGAACACTTTCTATCATGTGCCATATATATTGTTGGACTCTATCAGAGCTTAACTTGTCAATGTGACCAGGTCACGACATTGCCTATTATTCCCTGCTATTAAAGTTAACTTAAATCTCACTCATATCTAGCTTCAGAGACATTCATGTGTCTGTTGCTTAACTTTCTGTGTTTCAATTTATTGGCATAAAACCAGGCATTATCAAAACTGTAATTCCTTCTACTTGTCATTCTGCCCTTTGCCCATTCCCCAACTACTGTTGTAGTGTTTAAATATCATAGGCCAGGACTGCTGCCACATGAACTGCTTGACCCACTCAATGTCCTTGGACTTTTGTGTACGTCTCTGAAACACTCCCTCTTTTACATCAACACAGGTGTGCCTTCAACTAGTCTGGAGAGCAGATTCTGTTTAAATTTTGCCTCTTGTTGGATGAGCATCCCGTGATACTTCTGGCATTGTGCCAGTCCATGCGCAAGCACACAGGAGTGGAGTGGGATAGTGCAGGCCCATGCAGGTGGTGAGGGAAACAAAAAAAGCTATGGCCTTACAACTATTTCTCTTTCTTCCCCATACTTCTACCTGATGGCTATTGCATTAATTTTACGATCATGATGACTAGAAAAGTTACAATTATTCATATCTTATTTAGACCATCTATAAATTAAGAACATGTGGATATAACATGGATGAAACATCAGAACACATCATAGATACAAACAGATCAGTTAAACAGCCAGGTCAAATGCCTGAAATGGAATTAATGATCAGAAGTTAATAAATATATGATTCTGTTAAAATTTCCACAGTCAGACAGGAACAATAGTCAAAATACTATTTCCTACACACAGACGAATTCAGATTAGCAGCATATTAAAGCATATTCATAAAGGAAAGATGGATTGATACACCACAAACCTTAGATGAAGTTCACTTTCCTTTTAAGAAAATGATATCATGATTCAACAAATCAGACTTTCATACCTAATAAAACAGTTATAACTTCTATCGTTCATTACAAGTTTCAGTTTTCAAGGAATAGTAAGAGACAGGTCCTAAAACCAGAAATTTGATTAAGCAATCACAAAATCAGAAAGACAAATACTATTTAGAGTAAGAGGGTTTTCAGATCTATAAATTTTTTTCTCAAGTCCTCATTTATTGTGCTGGAATCATTCATATAACTTTTACATCAGATGCTCCTGTTGTGAACGAACGTTACAGATCTATCTGTTCAATTGAACTAAAAGCTTGGCATAGAAACCTTCTGTGAAGCTCTCAAAATTAATTTCCATTTTGTTTTTTTCAAATAAAAATTGGAATCTAAATAGACACTCTAATTAGATAGATCCCGGCATTAGTTAATGCTTAATGGTGCAAACAGGATCTCATTAATGCCACTAAATAATTTCTTTGATGCTGACTCTTGGCATCCTTTCACAACTGAGAATGGCATTACTACTACATAGGGTGATGATCAATGGCACAGAATCAAGTTGGAGGCCTGTGGCCAGTGGAGTTCCATAGGAATCCGTTCTGGGGACAGTCTTGTTCAATATCTTCATCAATAACCTGGATGAGGGGAGAGAGTGTACTCTCAGGAAGTTCCCTGATGACACCAAACTGAGAGGACTGGCTGCCATTCAGCGGGATCTCAATTGGCTTGAGAGTTGGGCAGAGAGGAACTTCGTAAGGTTCAACAAGGACAAGTACAGAGTCCTGCATCTGGGAAGGTGTCCTGGTTTAGCAAGGAGCAGCTTTTGCTCAGTAACAGGGGGAGGGGGTTGCAGTGAAGACCCAGTAGAGAGTTTTTGGACTTTCCCCCGGCTCCTGGGTTCACACCCACCTCCAGCCCGGCTGGGCCAATCTGGCGCCTCTGCAATCACTATTTAGGGGATGGGAATTTGAAGTGCTGGCAGGAGGTGTAAGAGTGATACAAGATGGAGGTGACCATGCAGACCCTTCAGCCAGAGAGGGGGAAGGAAGGAGAAGCAATAGACCAGAGACCCCTCTGCAAGCCGTGAAGAGAATGCAGCTGTACCCCTGCAACCTATGGAGACCCATGGCAGGACTGAGAGTTACCAGCAGCTCCATGTGAGTGAGCCCGGACGGGCGAGGGACTGTGTGGGGAGACAGCCATAGCCCAGGCCGTGCTGGAGAGCCTGCACGCAGCAGAGCAGCCCCACACGAGAGGCAGAGAGGAGCTGCAGCCTTTGGAATAAGTGCGCGTTGGAGCAGCCCATGCAGGGCTGCCGTGTGTGTGAGGTACCCCACTGACTTGCAGGGAGGATGGGTGCAGAGCCCACCTGTCCTGAGGAGGGACAAACAGCAGAAGTCATTGGCCATAGACTGACTGAAACCCCTACTCCCTGCCCTACTCCCTGCCTCCCTCCCCCCCTTCCTTTTTCTATTGTATCTCTTTTTTCTATTGTATCTGGCAACAGGACAAGGGGTAATGGGATGAAGCTGGAATACAAAAAGTTCCATTTAAACATAAGAAAAAACTACTTTACCGTGAGGGTGAGGGAGCCCTGGCACAGGCTGCTCAGGGTGTGGAGTCTCCTTTCTCCTTCCTTGGAGTCTTCAAGACCCAGCTGGACATGTTCCTGTGGGACCTGATATAGGTGGACCTGCTTCTGCAGGAAGGTCTCTAGAGTTTCTTTCCAAGCCCCACCATTCTACGATTCTATGATTCTATGATTCTATGGTACTTGGGCACAGGCTAAGTTCCTCAGAAGCCATCAACAGCTTTCAGCCACAGTTCATTCATCCATACAGCTGTCCCATGTTTTCCCTACACCAAGATGTTTACATAATTTCAATAAAACTGATGTAATCAAAATCAATACCTTTGGAAACTAAGACTGGCTGAATGCATTTGCCAAATCACAGCTCAAATTCTATTGCCTGTTCACTTCTGTGTGTGTGAAAGCACCAACTTGCCTTCTATAGACTATAGTTACATCAGAGCAAGTCTACAGCTTTAACCTGGTGAACTTCATGAGACTGTTTTGAGGAAGTCTGTTCTTCCTTTCACACAACTCTTCCTTCACTCATCCTTACATGTCCACATACACTTTTCTCCCCTGTAGATTTTCCATGATTTACTTAAACATTGCACAGTATGTTGTAATTCTGGCAAGTCCTCAACAGATGAAGGGCTCTTGAGGGGGAAAGGAAAAAAAAAAAAGTGTTTGCAGGCCACCACCCATAACTCATCACGATTTTTTTCCCCTCGATTTCTGGATTCCTTTTCTATAGGCATGCCCTAGAAGTGAGCTAGAAGACTGAGGGAAAAAAGTCCTTTTCTGAGACTGTTCTGGGAACTGAGAAGTAGTAATGGTGTGGTAAAAGAACAACACTAGAAAAATAGACACGCTTCTACTAAAACAGGAAACATGGAATAGCTGGTGAAACCAGACACATGAGGCAGGTAATGCTATTATGCAGGCTGGCAGAAGCAGGAGAAACAGGACAAATAAACAAAGGCAGTAGGGAAGTCAAAAGTCAGAGTGGTAACTGCATTAGCTTATCTGTAAGTTATTTCTCCTGTGTGTTACTCTTACTACAGATTGCTGAAAATCTGAGACATATGCTCACAAGGCAGAGAAGGAATCACTTCAAAAAGGTCATGACAAAACCCAGGAACTCTGTAATACTCTGCTTTGTTTGTGTGGTGTTCTCCCAAGCTGAAGTAGCTCAACAAAGGCAAAAGTATCAATCCTTAGAGATTGTTTTGGAATTGCATTGCTTAACTGAAGAATTATGCATTTAATCTTACTGTCCAGAAGAAGACGAGAGATACTATCACTTACATGCTCTAATAACCACTTCATTTTTTAGACATTTTTGTGTTTTAAATCCATGAGTGGAACAGGCAAATACATACAAAAGATTTCAACAGTTAACTTGCAATATATTGCCTATGTGTCTGTGGAAAAACAAGGCACACATGACTATGATTGTATGTGTTTTGCACATGGGATTAATGGCTTACAAGGCTCTTCCTTATCAGAGGACTGCTGAAATGTCTGGCAGCACTGACTGCCCATGCCCCCCTACCCAAATTTTGGTTTGTGTCTCTCCAGTTTCCAAAATCTGGCTGTGATTTAGTCAGCTCCCAAGCCTCTGCAACCACCTCTTCATGCTGCTTTGTGAAGGTGACCAGGTGTGTGCTTCAGTTTCACTCTCCTCATGCTCTTTATCTCACTCACAAAGCACAGTTTTCCCCAGTATTCACCTTATAGTGGCTTATAATACACACATTTCCATGACTGTTGTCCCACTGTTCAAAATAATTACGGATCCTATGAGGTTTCCCAAAGATCTACTGCCACCCTGAAGCCTAACTGGTGTTCTTCTTCCCAAGTGCTGTACCTGGATGCTTCTACTTTCAGACAGGGGCCTTAATTTAGTTGCAAAACTTGTCCTCTGTGTGGTGCGGAATCAAGAATGTAGAGTGGTTTGAACAAGCTCCTCTCCCCAGAGGCAAAGATGTGATGGATCACATCAGGAGACCTTGCTGTTGCCTGAGTCATGATTGTTCAGTAAAGATGAGCATGACCTAAAGATGTGAACTCTTCCCAGTTAGAATCAGACAAGATGAGACCTAGATATCATCTGTTTTTGAAAAGAGGTACACCAGTGTAAAACCACTGAGGCTGACTCACAATATTGAACACCATCTCAAATCTTACTTGGTACTCAGCTCCCAAACAGAAGCAAGACCGCTGAGGTCAGTGTAATAAAAGACTGGGGCTTTATTCTGCCAGGAACATTGTTGTAGAATCACTAACAGCTGGGCTGGAAGAGTTACTTAAGATATCACCTCCTTCTCCTGACAGTGTGAACTGTACATATCTATATTATTTGTTTGTCTAAACTGCTTTAAAACTGCTAATGATGCAGTCCTACAGATTCCCTAGAAAGTGAGAGTTCAATAAAAGTTTTGCCAATTTTAGAACCTTTTTCCTAATATCTAACTTTGTAAGCACTTCAGCTCACTCATTGAAAACAGAAAACATGCTGTAGCCTTGGACATACTTAAAAATGTGTCATCATGTCTCTCCAGGATTTTCTTTAGACCAAACCAAAATTAGTTGCTCCAAACATTCTCCAGATTGTTCCAGTTGTTCACATCTTCTCTGGACTTTGTCCAGTTTTCTTTAAGGAAGATATGGACCGAATTAAAAATACTGTCCAACAAATAACTTCCTGGTGCTGAATGAAGGAAGGACTTCTTCACATATATTACAGACAACAACTCTCTTTACTGCAAGACAATATACTCTTGACTCCCATTGCATTTGTGATTCACTGTAATGATTCAGATTACCTTAAGAGGAATTGTTATTTTATACACCCCACCCTATATTCCTTCCAGTGAGATGTAGAAATGCTAGACAGGAACTGTAATAGACTCCTACTGAAAATAACTTTCGACTCCCTTCAAAAGTTTTACAAACCAGTGCATACAAACAGCAGCTCAGCTGAAAGAGAAGCATAAAAAGAAAAAAGAAAAAAAAAAAAAGGTCAATGTATCCCAATATTCACTTAATTAATCTCCAGAAGGAAAATCTGTTTACCTTTTCTCACTGGATAGGATTAACATTCCACTATACTCACCAGACTTTGCAACCTTTTCCTGGCATCGTAAAGGTTTTGTAAAATTTAAGTTAAATCATTCCATGGAACAGGTGTGATTTATACTACTAAAAGAAATACAAAGAGTAGACATTATCTGAGAAATGTTATGGGCTTTTAAGATGTTTCAGAATGCTTTCGACATTTTCAGTTATCCCTTTTAATGGTTACCTAATAAAGATCCATTCCTAAAAGTAATGTGATGTTTGGATAGTCCCATAGTGTCAATACAAACTGAGTTATCACCATGATAAGCCATCAATAAACTTCCTATGTGACATGGACCAACAGGATTCTGAAAAAGGAAGACGTGAAAAATCCTCATCTGGTTCATCACAACTAATACTGTGATTTATTTTCCACCACAATCTTGCCCACTACATTTGTACTGCAAATAGGCTGTATATCTAAACATACAGATCTTTAATGATCTTGTTTCTGCCATTGTAATGCTGGCCTTATTTTAAACTACATGTGCTGATGTAAGCTTCCATTTATCATCAACTGCTTCCAGCTGGTTTGCTCTGGAGACCAGGTGGCTATTACCAAGGAGGTAGTAACACTCGCTCTAACAAACATGCCAACACATTAACAATGTTTCATTTTGTTGAACTATTACCTAATTTTATCCTACCTTAACAATGATCCACCACTTTGCTTCTTCAATGCTGGTAACAGAATCACACTTGGTACATCAGACATAGAAACTAACCCAGTGGTTGCACTGACAAGTTGCTAGTAATCCCTTTCTCTGCATTCCTATCCATGTAGAGAAGGTATTTCCCTGGTTTACAACAGCAGCAGGATAAGTCAGTACCAGCTAAATGGTGATATCTTGAGTATAACTATGTATGTAAGAAGGGGTGTAAACAGATTAACTGTTTATTCATGAGCACACTCCATGCACAGAAAGACTGGATATGGTGTCATAACTAAAACCCTTTCAAAATGTAAATGCTCAAGCACGTTGAACTAAGATTGCACAAGAAGCCAAAATTATAGCATTTCCTAATTTCTAGTTGCTTGATTTTGGCACAAGTCTTCTTTCACATAAGTGTAAGCATGCTTGAAGATACACATAGCATAAGTTAAGCAATTTGCAGCACAAGTGCAGAAGCACAGCTTTAGATTCTGCCTAGACTAAGCCGTTTTGTTAAATTTGCATGTCCTCTCTTACTGCAAGGTCATGGTGAACAGCAGTAACAGCCATACTTCCATGTGGGTGTGAAGTCATGTCACAGAATGGGCCATCTATGTTTCTACCCCTCAGGCACTGGGCATACCTAACATTTTGTTCTAGACCTTTTGCCACTTTTCTTTGTCATGCCTCCAACCCAAGTCCCAGATCTCCTTGCTTTTCAGAAAAGTGAAAACACACAAAGAGTTAAAGGCCAAACATGAGGACTCTTCTGACAGAAGTCCAGAAAAATCAGGATTACATTCAAATAACCATTAAGGGGGCTACCTTAAACAACCTATACTACCTATTGTGATGCCAAAATGCCATGAATTAACAATTACTTGGCAGCTCAAGTAGTAAAAACACAATAGCACACAGGCACAACATCCTAATAAAGTACATATTAGCAACGTCCAGAATTTCCAAAAACTTCAAGAATCCTGGGGTAGATGGGGTAACAGAGGGAATGAAAGTGAGTTCCTAAATACATAGTGAAACAAAAATGATCTTTGCTGCTGGAGAAACAGAACAATATACAGTTGCCTCCCATAATTGTTTCCAAGGGATTCCAAGGATCCTTGCTGGACACACATAGAGCAAAGACATTAGTGACAACCATTATGTAGTACCTAACAAGCCTGCCAGGAAGAACTGAGCAGGAAACACAGAGATCTGTTCAGAAACTCAGGAAAATAAGCCAGACAGACTGTCTAAGATGGCACAAGGACTTTCAAGAATGAGAAACAGGAGGAGGAAGAACAAGGGGCTTCATTGTGTTATCAAAAAGCTTATTATACTCAGGGATCTGGTCTTGCACTGTGAAAGCAGAGCCTTACAGAACCTTGCAGTAACCTAGTACCCAGATACTTTCCTAGTTTCTAAGATAGCAGGTGGCTATCCTGAGGACTGGCTAAAGCACTGAAAGATGATGCACCAGCTTCTTCTGAATAATAAACTGAAAGAGTTTTTCTAATTAAAATATTCACCTGATTTCATTTTAAACAAATGTCACCTTCCTTCTTTGAAGACTTGCACTAACTGCATTGTTTGAAGGCTATTTTAAGTGGTTCTCCCATATCTACAAGCTGTGATAATTTTTAAGTTAGGAGATTTTTATTTCCTTTCACTTCCAAAAAGATCTTCTTGCTTTAAAAAAAAAAAATTAAAAATCATCCAAATATTTGTGCAAAACATATGGCACAAACAACCATCCCTTACGTTCTCTCACAACAGATATGTGTTGTGATTATACTAGGACACTCACTGTAAACAAATTTGCCATCTGAATTCAGAAATTCCCACAAACTAAGCACACAAACCAAGCTCTGAATATTGAAAACACACCCACTCATCTGTACTAGCATGAATTTTGCTAGTACTGACAAGTGTCTTGCAATGAAACCACATCCCTTTCACATTTAATAAAGGTGTACCAAGTATTTTTGATAGTCACACATCTCCATGATTAGATCACATCATTTTGCTGTTTCATCAAGACATAAGGTCTATACCCTGAAAGGTCCCCTTAGGGAGCCGCTGTGCTAAACCATGTTAGTAACACCACATTCACTGTCTGTCCAAAGTGCAAGAGAGAGCACATTTCCAATTATGGCCTTTGCCCAAAGGGGCACAAGACTTTCCTGATAACATGCCTCATATAAACATTGCTAGAGCACGG
Organism: Colius striatus; assembly: GCF_028858725.1. Lineage (NCBI taxonomy): Eukaryota > Metazoa > Chordata > Aves > Coliiformes > Coliidae > Colius > Colius striatus. The sequence goes on along the minus strand of NC_084790.1, from coordinate 49,785,859 downwards.
AATTAGGAGCTCATGCTCACTTATCTTTTTGTCAGTTTCAGGTATGTTTCAATAATCCCGAAACCAATGACTTCGAAGTTGAAAGCTCGCTTTAAGCCATTGTATAAAGGTGCAAGATGATCCTTTCCAGATCATTTTATATATATACACACACAGAGATAGGCATGTATTTGTAGCAGAAAAATGATGCATGTCAGAAAAAACAAGAAACTACCGATTAGTAATGGAGAACTGAGGTTTAATAAGTACCTCTGGTCATGTACTTACTCCTCCCGTGGCACCTGTATTTAATGCAAATAAATCGTTCTGTGTGAACAGGAAACTAATTGTCTTGTGTTCATTTACAAAGTGATGGGGCATCTACAACTCTGGGCAACCTGTTCCAGTGTCTGACCATGCTCATAGTAAGACATTTACTTCTTACATCTTATCTAAATTTACCTTTTTTGAATTTCAAACTGTTTTAAATTTCAAAATGTTAGCTTATGTCCTGTCACTACAGGCCCCAGTAAAAAGTGTCTCCCCATCTTTCTCATACGTTCCCTTTCACAGAATCACAGAGTGGTAGGAGCTGGAAGGGACCTCCACAGATCTTCTAGCCCTACCTCCGTGATAACGCAGGTCCATCTAGATCAGGTCACACAGGAACACATCCAGGTGGGTTTTGAAAACCTCCAGAGAAGCAGACTCCACAACATTTGGACAACTCCTTCCAGGGCTCCCTCACACGAAAAAAGTTTTCTCTTGTGTTCAAGTGAAACTTCCTCTGTTCCAGCTTGTGTCTGTTATCCTTTGTACCATTAATGCGTACTACAGAAAAAAAAAAAAAGCTTGCCTCATCCAATCCATACCTGTCCTTCGGGTACCTGTAAGTGTTAATAAAGTCCACTTCTCAGTTTTCTCCAGGCTAAAGAGCTCCAGGTTTCTCCGGCTTTCCTTGATGTTCCAGTCATGTGGAACTACTCCAGTACCCTGATCATCTTGGTGGCCCTCCACAGGACTCTCTCTAGAAGTCTCCTGTCTTTCTTGAACTAGAGAGCCCAGAACTGGACATAGGATGAGGCCTCATCAGAGCAGAGGAGGTGGGGGGAGAACTTCCTTGACCACACTCTTCTTAATGCACCGAGGATGCCATTGGCCTTCTTGACTCCAAGGACACATTGCTGGATCGTGTTCGGTTTGCTGTCTGGCAGAGGTCCCAGATCCCTCTCCACAGAGCTGCCCCCCACCAGGTCAATCCCCAGCCTGTACTGGTGCATGGGGTTGTTCCTTCCCAGGTGCAGGACACTGCACTTGTCCTTGTTGAACCTCATGAGGTTCCTCTCTGCCCAACTCCTCAGCCAGTCAAGATCCCGCTGAATGGCAGCACAGCCTTCTGGGGAAATCAGCCAGTCCTCCCAGTTTGGTGTCATCAGTGAACTTGCTGAGGGTACACTCTCTCCCCTCATCCAGGTCATTGATGATGATGTTGAACAAGACTGGCCCCAGAACCGATCCCTGTGGAACTCCACTGGCCACAGGCTTCCAATTCGATTCTGTGCCATTGATCACCACCCTCTGGGCTCTGTCATTCAGCCAGCTCTCAATCCACCTCACCACCCACTCATCCAATCCACACTGTCTGAGCTTTCTGATGAGGATGTTATGGGAAATGGTTTCAAAAGCCTTGCTGAAGTCAAGGTAGATGACATCCACTGCTCTCCCCTCACCTAGCCAGCCAGCCACGCCAACATAGAAGGTTATCAGGTTGGTCAAGCAGCATTTCCTCTTGATGAATCTGTGTTGACTCCCCCTGATAACCATCTTTTCATTCATGTGTTTTAAGATGACATCCAGGATGAGTTATTCCATCACCTTTCCAGGGATGGAGGTGAGGCTGATCAGCCTGTAGTTTCCCAGGTCCTCTTTCTCAAGTTTTTTGAAGACATTGGCCTTCCTCCAGTCCTCAGGCACCTCGCCTGTCCTCTGCAATCATTCCAAAATGATGGAGAGTGGCTTAGCAATAACATCAGTCAGATCCCTCAGCACTTGTGGGCACATCAGATCAGGACCCATGGATTTGTGGGTATTCAGTTTGTCTCGTAGATCTCTAACCCAAACCTCCCCCACTAAGGGAAGATCTTTCTTTCTCCAGACTATCTTATTATCTTCCAGGGACTGGGCTTCCTGAGGGCCAGCCTTAGCAGTAAAAACTGAAGGAAAGAAGGCATTCAGTAGCTTTGCCTTTTCTGTGCCCTGCATCACCAGGGCAAACACCTAATTCAGCAGTGAGCTCACAGTTCTCCCTAATCTTCCTTTTGCTATGAATGTACTTGAAGAAGCCCTTCTTTTCTTCCTTTACCTCCTTTGCCAGATTCAATTGCAAGAAAGCTTTACCCTTCCTCGTTTCATCCCTGCATACTCTAACAACTTTCCTCTACTCTTCCCAAGAAACCAGGCTCTTTTCCATATTCCATGGACTCCCCTCATCTATTTGGGTTATTTCAGAAGTTCCTTGTTCATCCAAGCAGGTCTCTAACCTGAATTTTTACCTGATTTTTTTACTTACGAGATTCCTTCAGGCAGGTCTTTGAAGATGCCAAAGTCAGCAAGTACTGAAAAGCCACCATAAGGTTTCCCTTATAAGGCAGGTTCATAGTGTTCTCTGGTATTATAGTTGCCTGACACTTCCTCTCACAAGCTCCATTTTTAATAACTTGGAATCTAATGAATTCTGTATAAGATTTTGAATGCAGCTGATCGTCAGTTACATGTATCTGACACTCCCTATGAAAACCTAACCAAATTATAAACCTTTGTTAACAAGGTTTCCTTATATTTAGAGGCTAAGTCCAAAAATGCCTTTCCAGAAGATGCACCTGCAGTGAGACCTGCTTCTACACACAGCCACAGAACTGCTGCAGTTGCAGTGCTGACCTGCCGTGGGACAGCCTAAAGCAGATTTTGTTGAGAGACAGCAAATAATCCTTTTCCCTTGCTTTTCTCAGTCCCTTCCATGGTTGCCACGGAAAAGAGGTAAGGAGCTGCCTGTTTTGAATGTAACTGAGACAAAAATGCAGACTGCATGGAACACGCCAAGAGAAAACAAACAGTGAAAACTGTGACTGAGTGCTGGCAGGAACACACAGGGTACAGCAGAACCGGATGAACGGAGGACTGACCACTCCTTAGTAATAGAGATCAGAGAAGAAAACACTGTAGAGACCGGTAGCCAGAATATGTACATACACGCCTGTTTGAAAGGGAGATTAGATAAGAAGCCAGATGAGAAGACTACAACTAACTGGACAAGGTGATTAGGAGCAGGGGATTAAGTACCTATGAAGCAGTTTGCATAGGTACCGTAAACAAAATGGCACCGCCAAGTGAGACAGAAAGAGAGAGGGAGAGAGTCTGGAGGGATGGGCTGAGACTTTCCTGGTGCTTAGCAAGGAAGCTGAGACTTAGGTGAGAACTCTGTGAACAGGCTTTGCTGGGTGGAAGATGAACAGGAGCCAGGCTTTGAGTATGGAGTAACTTATAGCAAAGACTCAAGGAACTTGCAATGCTGTTTTGTCTACTCTGTAGAGGGAGATAAAGGTAAATGCACTTGGCAGTTTTGGGTGTTGGAGTTGATATCAAGGACCTTTACCTTAATCTCTTAACTCCCACTTTTCATCTGTGCATTACTTATGTAATTGGAGAACTGGTCTAGAGGTGTACACCAGGGGCAAATATTTCATTTCAGTTTTGGAGTTTTCTAAAAGTTGTGTGCTTGATTTTACAAACCTAAAAACTTTTCTTGCTGATGTTGCATTGCACTTCATTTTGTTCTTGACATTTCTTATTTAAAATAAACAAGCAAATAAATAAATGGTCAACTCCAAGCCTAGGCAAGGCTGACAAGTGAAAACCGCTTTCCTACCACTGTGTGGGCCATGCCCACACAGCACCATCAATGCCTTTGGGGTAAGCAGCCATTACACATTTTCCTGCCCACCTGTCAGGTAACAACATAACAACAAAAACTAAGAAATCTAGCACAGACAAAGAAATACAAGTCAGCAGCAGAAAATTCCCTTTCAGTTCCTGCCCCAGAACCAGCCCGCTCTGCTCCAGCATCAGTTCAGCATGAAGCACAACCACTTCTCCCAACACCTGAGTGCTCACACAGCTACATGGTCGTAACAGCACAGTTAACACAGCCTGGCAACCGCCAGAGCTTGAGAGTGTGACAGCCATGCCCTACAGCACCTGCTCAGAGCCAGCAGCCATGCAGGGGCCTGGGCTGGGGCCGGGGTATGAGGAGAGGCATGAGGCCGGGCAAAACGCGACACCGCGAGCCCCGCCATTTTAAGGCGCACGGGGTTGAGCCGTCCGGGACGCTCCCCTTGCCATTTTAGGGGCAGCCCCACAGCCCTTCGAGGCGGGAGGATGCGGCCTGGTGTGGTGTGGCCCCGCCCGCCACCGGGCTGGTACTGGGATGGGCCGCCTCCTCTGCTCCCTCCTAGCTCAGGTATCAGGTGAAGCTGGTCTCGCGCGCGGGAGAGGCAGCAGTGGCCGGTGTGCGGCGAAACGATGGCTACGCGCACCAGACTGTGTCTGCTGCTTCTGCTGCTCTGCGCGCTGATGGGAGCCGCTACTCCTGCGGGTGAGAGGAGGAGTGTGATCCGTTGCTGACGGGCGCGAAAGCTATCGGGATCAGCTGGAGCCGGCCGAGCCCTCGTGGTGCTCCGCGGAGCCGTGCTGGTTGCTCGGCGGCAGAGCTCTGGGCTGCAGGGCGGGCCACGGCGCACGGGCAGGTGCAGGGCTGGTGGGGCCGAGCCGCGTTGCGCCGGAGAGCACATGCCTGAGCCCTGGTCGCGGTGCGCGGAGGCCGCAGCGGGCTGGGCGAGGTTTCCGCGGAGTCAAGTGGGTTCGGAAGACGGGAGCTGGTGGCCTTGGAGCCGCCGGGTCCCGCGAGGAGGACGCTGTCTGCCGGCCGGGCTCCCCGCCGGCTCGGGGTGAACAGCTCGACGGGCACGCAGCCGGGCGCGGCGTCGAGCCGGTTCTGAGTTCTGTGAGGCACGGAGCCGGCGAGCACGGCTGCAGGGCCGCACGCCCTGAGTGGGCGCAGGTGTCCTGCGTGGGCTCTCCGCATGAGCTGGCTCGCATGCGTGGCCTGCGTCATTCGCATTGCAGCTGTACCTAATCTGTGTCTTGTCTAGCAACCTCGATAAAAGCTGCATGTGAAAGTAAAATAAGTTAAATGCTCTCTTCACCCTTTTTTCCCTTCTGAAAAGCTAGGACTTTTTAAAAATCCTGATTGTTTTCTCTGTCAGTTTATGTAACTGCTTAGTGAACATCAGTGCTGTTTGGGGGGAAAAAACAGAAACAGTCATTCATGTGAACATTTCTCTGCCTTGGGGCTCATGTTTCACTTCCTTTTATAGTACCCCCCCCCCCCCCCCCCCCCCCCCCCCCCCCCGCTGCTGTATTTACGCATCGTTTTAGGCTGTGTCCTTCCTTCAGTAGTTGTTTGTCCTGGATTTATTTACATAACAAAAATTTATGCCAAAAGACTGTAAATACAGAAGCCAAGCATATGGTGGGCCCTGTAGAGGGGTACATGCTACTGTCTCATACTTTGTTGTTCAGAGCAGAGATTCCAAAATGAAACTGCCTCTCAGTAGCTTAGTTGTCTAACCAGGGCAAAGGGGTGGAATTTGAAATTCTGCTGGATTTCAGAGTGGGAGGTGAAGTAGTGTGCTTGAAAGTTGTAGTGGGGTGCTTGATCTGGACTTGGGAGGTGAAATGAGCTGGAGTTGTGATCCCATTCCAACCGAGGGAGATGCACTGTATGCCAAGGGCTTATCATGTCTGTTTTCAAACAGGCTAATACTCTTACGGAGTTGTGATGAATCTGGGCTACAGATCCAAGAACCAGAGTGATCCTAACCATAGTCCTCTGTGTGTATGTGTGTGTGTGTGTATTAGTACCATTGACCTAAGCTAGTTAATTTTGATACTCCGTGCTCCTATCACTTTTGTGTCTGGAAGGTAGGCATAATCCTTTCTTTGGCATGCAGTGGGTTGTATCTTCTGGACAAATGGCAAAGGTGTTGTTGTGGGAGGACAGTATGTTTTTCCTCGTGAAGCCAACGAAACTTTTCCTGTAGGAGATTAGCAAATCATCTGCATTCTCCATGTATGAGTCAGGCAGGGTGAAACTAGGCTTGGAAAAGAACTCAATTGTTATGGAAAGCTGCAAGGAGTAAGAAAAGGATGTAGAAAATGCACATACCTAACAAAGGATTGGTTGCTCGGTGAGGGAGTGTTAACTGCAAACAAGAGACTGAAAAGCCCTCCCATCTGGGTGCCAGTTGGGCTGCCCAGTATCAGCAGTCAGAACTTTTGAGATGGATATACTAAAAGTCAGCATAAAAGCAAGACTTGGTTTCTGAAATCACTCGTTTAGCTTAAAAAATGGAGTAAGACAAACCCATGTCTCTTCTGCCACTCCTGCTATTGTCGTTCACATGTCTGTCATCCACTTTATTTTAGCTCTTACTGTAATGTGTCATACTCACAGTTTAGGGCTTTTTGGTGTGTGTTTGTGGTTGTTTTGTTTTGGTTTTTAGCCCAATCTAAGAACATCAATTGCAAAGCATTACTTTATATCTGATGAGAAAACATTAATAAGAATGAAGTGGTAATATTTAGTCTTCCAGTTTTCTACAAGAATGTAAGTCTTTGGATTGGAATTGTATGACTGGAATTTGATAATATCATCTAGTTACTGATGGACAGGTGCTTGGCATAGCAGTGTACACTGTGCCTTGTTGCAGTACTCTGAGAACTGCTGCCAGAATAAAGGATCTACTGTCAGGCATCTCTGGGATATTTCTCTGCTAGGTTCCCAGCCTTAGAAAAGAGGTATTGGTTAGCCAACTGTCATTTACATTATCTAATATCTCTGTAAACCATGTTCTCCGAGCTGGTTTTATGGCTTCTATTATTCATAGCTCAGGTTAGGGACCTTGATCTCTCTGTTATACAAGTAAACTTGTCAGTCTTTAACAGTATTGCTGACATAATCATGTGACTTGAAGATCTGGGAGCTGGATTTGCTTAATTCTGACTAGTTGTGCTGGCACTACATATAGGCCAAAATGACTATTTAGCATCTGTATTTACTCGTTTAGGACTGTTGTTGGTGCAGTTTAGCCGTAAGTCTTCATGCAGTGTGCTGCAAAGACTTGTCCATGTCATTGTACTTGCAAAATGATTTCTTACACCTCAGTTTCCCAGTGAAGTCTGCCCATGCCTGGATCTTGTCAAATACTTGTTAAGTGGAGCTAAGGTAACTTATTCAAAACTCAAAAAGAGCACTTTATCTATGAGCTTTATCTATGTATACCTCTTTAGGAGGTCACACAGTCTCTACAAAATGCCAATGCTGCACATCAGTTTTGCAGCAATAATTTGAAAGGAATAGCTGTCCAAAGTTGTCCTACTTTAGAGAATCTATACAGGAAAACAGACATTCTTGTGTGAGATTTCCTTTCTTAAGCATTTTTCATTCAGAATTTGTATCGAAACTTTATTTATTAAATCACAAAGGGTCCATTCTTCCATGCTGTTTGTGACGGGTTGTACACAGATCTACTTGCTCAAGACGACTCACCTTTATACTCCATTTGTGGGGAGAGGGAAGAATGGTGGCTGAAATAATCCACAAATATTGAAACTGAGATATAACCAATTCTCTCATAGACAATCAAGTTCCATATCCATACAGTTTAGCTTTGTGAATGTCTGACTTTTTGGAGTAGTGCGAGTTCATGGACAGGATCTGTTTGTGCAGTTGGTTCTATGGAGTGCAAGAGGACTGTATTGGGTCTGGAGGGCTTCTGAACTGAGCTGGCTGAATGCTGCTTGTACAAGACAGAGCAATCAGGAACAGCTGGCTTGCCCATACAGTTTGCAAGTTCCTGTGTTCAGAGGCAGAGCAAAACTTGAAGTGATAGCTGTCTTGTGTGAAGCAGCCATAGCTGTCAGCTCTAACATCTAGCATTCTGAGTAGAAGCAGCAGAGATTGTCTGACCATCTTGGTCAGGAACTGGGAGGAGGTCACAGGATGACTGGCTCTGTCATATCTTCTTCCACAAAGTTAGTCTGCTCAAGTTCCAATTCAGATGCAGCATAACACGTCTTTCTTTTCCTAGAGATCATTTGTGCATAACTTTTGGCATTGTGCTCTGAGTTTCGGTTCTAGTTCATCTGAGGGTATCATGCACTTTTTAACTGCATACCTGATTTTCAGGCCATCTGATCTGAGGAAACTTCCACTGCATCTACTTTAGCCTGCTGCAAAGTTTTATGATTTCCAGCACTTGGGTAATCTGGCAGTGCCCCATGAATGATAATGATGCCCTGGAGTACCTGAAGCAGTTTCTATTGTAACTGTTCAGATGGTAGGAGCACCTGACAGCCATCAAAGAAGGTGTTATTTTATATTACTGATGAGATGGTAAAGCATTTTGGTGGTTCTTGAATTAGGGATATAAGGTGGATCTTATCTCTGTTGGATAATAAAACAAAGGGAAGGAAAATTATCAAGTGTTTGAAAACCAGTCATCACCTTTGGGTTGATGAGACCTGTTTAATTTGTCAGAATAAATAACCTTGGGATTATTTTTTAAAATGCCAAAAATTCTGTACTTAGTAAAAATAACCTTTTTTTTTTTTTCTAATTTTAGAGAGTGGTGGAACCAGCAGTTCTAAAGGAAGAAGTTTTGCTGGCCGAAAGATTCCAAATACAAGTAACAGCTCTGAAGAGTTATACGAAGTGGATGAATTTGCAGCAAAGGCCCTCACAGGAAAGCTGAGTACAGTTTTTCTTCCCATTGTGTGTATCATTGTCTTTATCATTGGTTTACCAAGCAATGCCATGGCCCTCTGGGTCTTTTTTTTCCGAACAAAGAAGAAACATCCAGCTGTAATTTATATGGTTAACTTAGCATTGGCAGACCTTCTTTTTGTCATCTGGTTCCCGCTGAAGATTGCTTACCATGTAAATGGCAATAACTGGCTGTTTGGTGAAGGTCTCTGCAAAGTCCTTGTGGGATTTTTCTATGGAAATATGTACTGTTCTATTCTCTTCATGACATGTCTCAGCGTGCAACGGTATTGGGTTGTAGTGAACCCCATAGCGCATTCAAGAAGGAAATCTGAAATTGCCTTGGGCATCTCCCTTGCCATTTGGGTACTGATTTTGTTGGGCACCATTCCATTGTATCTTGTTAATCAGACTGTGTATATTTCAAATCTTAACATAACTACCTGCCATGATGTGTTGCCTGAAAATGTTTTGGCTCATGACATGTTCAATTATTTCCTGTCACTTGCAATTGGACTTTTCTTAATCCCAGCTCTCCTTACTGCTGTCTCCTACATACTAATGATTAAGACTCTGAATGCATCCATCACAGATGTAAGCACTGGGAAGAAACGAAAGAGAGCGATCAAACTCATTGTCGTGGTCCTGGCCATGTATCTCATCTGTTTTACACCAAGCAATGTGCTGCTGGTTGCACACTACTTGCTCCTCAAAACCTACAGCCAGAGCTACCTCTATGTTTCGTACGTGATTGCACTGTGTCTTTCTACGCTCAACAGTTGTATCGATCCGTTTGTCTACTACTATATTTCGAAAGACTTCCGAGACAACCTCAAAAATGCTCTGCTTTGCCGAAGTGTGCGAACTACACGGAGAATGCAAGTGTCCCTGTCTTCAGGTAGATACCCCAAGAAATCAAATTCTTACTCTTCAAACTCAAATGGGACCACTAAATCAACCTACTGAGTTTAATCCAAGAAAAACGAACTTTTACTGCTACCACTGAAAGGCTGTAAGTGACAAGAGAGTTATTTTTTACAAGAGTCTGAACACATATCTCTGTTTTTTTAATTGCGTTGAGGCCTGGATTTCAGAACTGGCAGCTGCTTGCCCTGTGAAGGCATTGTAAGCAGATAAATGTTACCACTAGATTGGAGGAAGAAAAATCATGACATTTCAGATGCTCTGCAATAATGCTGGTGACCTGAAACAAGTTCTGGTTGAAGACATTTTTGTTCCATACTGAAGCTGGTAAAAAGCAGAATGTCACTGGAATGTTATGTAGTGTTGCTAGTGCGTTTTAATTAACAGAAAAAAATCTGTTTTATTTGACTTTAATGTATTAAACAGATTGTGTATGTAGAACCTTGCTCTGTGTACCTATTTAGACTGAACATTATTTGAAACTGTAGAGGGGAGAAAAGGAGAATCTGTTTCACCATTGCAGTGTAGACTGCTTATTGTCTTTAACGTAATGTAGTTTTGTATTGTTTTCCAAGTTACTGTGCTGTAAATAGCAACATGGTGGAAGCCTGTAAGGCTCTCCAGTTTAGTTGACAAGCTCAACTTATCACCTAGCACTGATATAAAATGTTAGTTGAGATTATGAGCTGTTACTTAACACTGGCCATTACATGAACTTAAATGGGGCGATTTAAAAAAGTTTTCATGAATAGCTATTTGCTTTTATATAATGTCTCGTATTTTTTAAAATATCTAAATAAGATTTTTATATATATATATAAAAAACACAGTTGAGTTGGATGCTTTCATGTATGCTTTTACACACTTTTTAAAATGATGAGTAACTCCACTTGCTTGGCTTCAGGTAGCAAACATATTATTCCTAACAGTGAATTAGAAATCTTGACAACTGTAGTCATAATGTCTAAATGGGTTAAGTAAAATTTACCTACATGTCATTAGAGCAAAACTTTTCCCTCATCTTATTGGCAGATGACTAAAACCAAATGGTTCAGAACTGTGGGGGAATAATAAATGAACACATTCACAAGATGACAAACTTCAGCCCTAGGGGATTTCTGAAATTTCTTAAGCCCTTGTCCTTCACCCAGAATATTTGTGGCCACTCAGAAATGTGGCATCACTTTTAATCTGAAATGCTGTTGGGTATATGTTTAGGGGTAGGATTGAAATGTATTTATTTCAAATCTTGCGATCCTGATAGGTTTCACCAAGCTGTATGTTGAACTTGCATCCATGTGCCCTGAGCCTTAGTCAGCTAGGTCACTAACAAACACAGGCAAATTATATAGTCCTCTGTCCAAAAAGTACTGAGACAGATGGTACATAGTCAGGAAGTGTTCACCATTTCAAGTATGAGGAGTAAGGATGGGGATAGATTTAACTGTATTGAGAATTTGAGCAGTCTTGTACATCTTAAAGGCCATAAGAATCTATATAATAAATTATTTTTTTTCTGTGTGCTGGGTCTACTCTTTGTCTTGTTCTTTGATTTCCACATTCTCCCCCTGCTTCAGTATCATAGATCATAGAATCGTAGAATGGTAGAGATTGCAAGGGACCTTTAGAGATCATTTAGTCCACCCCCCACCTTAGAAGCAGGTCAACCTAGATCAATTTGCATAGAAAGTAAAAAGTTTTTTCCTCTCAGATGTAACGAAGACTTAAACGTTTGTTTAATGTGTTTGATATCTCATCTGAAGGATTAATTAAGCTCTAACTTATTTTACCTGCTACAGCCTTTTCTACTAACTCTTAGCATGTTAACAGAATGTTTTGTGATGGTAGTTCAGATATCCAAGCTAAATACCAACTTTCATTAATGAATACCTCGTTGAGGAGTGGAGAGTTTACAGCTCTTTAGGTGATGTGGAACACAAGTGCTTCTCAGGCATAAACATTTTGCTCTTCCTGTGTCCTGACAAAAATGCACTGAAGTAATAGCTTATTACAAAACAGAAGTTGTAATGCAGCATCCTTACAGGAAAGTAACTGTATGTAAGAGGCCATAGTTCACTGGAACAATGGTGGAAGAAGGGGATTGCAGTGTCTTCCTTTCTGAAGACATCTGCATCTGAACTCTTCCCTTAATCCGTGTGTGATAAACAGAAGACAAAAATGTCCTTTACTTTGCTAAGCAGCCTGGTGTGCTTCCTGCTTTGTATACGGTAGTGAATAACACGAAGGAAGGCTGTCCGGTTCATGTGATTACAGCACTGCTTGTTTTCTGCCTGGAGTCCAAGGGTTACTGATGGTATGTCGTAAAGGTGTCTACATGTGTCTATATAATACCACAAAGATAGCACTCCTGATTCATGGGTGACTGTAAATTGCTGAAAAACTAATGTGCTTAAAATAGCCCGTCTTTTGGAGGATAAGATTGATTTATTAATGAATCAGAAGTTCACCGAATAATGCTTGTATCTGTGCTCTTATTCTTTGTTTTTCCTCTTGTTAATGAGATTAGAGTTGGGGACTGTCTAGATCCTTCCACCATGGTTTACGTGGAGGGAAGTGCTGATTGTTATGACCACTTCTCCCTTCTAGCCTTCTTCATCTGCAGGTGGACAAAGCAGGTTGCAAGAAAGAACTATCTCTTATCTGCAGCAGCAGTGGAGGTCTGACAATGACACACGTAAAACTTAGGCATTACTGCAGTGTTGTTGAAAGCTCCTTGAGAAAAAGTTTTAATAGATTTATTTTAAACAGAGATTGTACTACGTATGACAACTTTGGAGAACACTGTTTAAGGAGCATTCAGTCATCTGAAGGCTGTTCCTCAAAACTATGCTTTCTAGGAGCTGAAAAGATTTGAGTCTAGTTTTGTTTCATAACAAAGACTACTATTGCCCTTTTTGCTTTTTTATAGCTCTTTTAGTGATACTGTCTAGGTTCATGTCTTTAGGGAGGATAGGGAAGGACACTGTCTTCTGCATGTAATGGTTTCATGGATCGGAGGGGAAGAAGAGAACTGGAAATTCAATCAGACCTCAAGTTACTTTTACAATCTGTACTTTCTACGCATAAAATGTTGCAAGTGTGTCTTTGCTGCACCCCAAGTGCAAGGAATTCATTACAAATCCTCATCTTGGATTTAATATGAATTATTTTGCTCCAATTAATAGGGCCACTTGTTCAATGGATTAATTAATTCCTTGCCTCTGCAGCCCAGGTAGTGATGGGGCAAGAATAAATAGCCCAGTAGTGGAGAGGTGACAGCCTTTTTTTAAGACTGTACTCTCTAGCTGAATTGATTAGTATAAAGGTAGTCATCTGCAGCTATCAGTAAATATATTCCTGAACAGTGCCAACTTTGCAATTCAAACACCAAGAGATACAAAAAACAACCTCTGACTGAGTTAAGCTTTGGGTGCTACAAGAGTAATCAGTGCAACATCCATGAAAGCATCAGTTTATGTGTACAGTGTCACGGTTTCAGAAAGAGCTCAAGCATGTGGCTGCAAATAAGAAAGACTAGCCTTTCCCCTACCTTGACTGCACGATGGCACTGTTCCCATGTACAGTCACATGCATGCATGACCTTGGGTTGGGTTGGATCAGTTCTGGATTAAAGTTAAACCAGGAGGAGGAAGGAAGAAAGTTTGCTTTTGCCTTGGAACAGCATTGGACTGGTTTTCTGCATGACCTTGTGGCTCAGCATAGGGACGAGAGGTTACACTGCATCTTTCACCACCAACATGGGCTTGTAGTGTGCAACCACAAGGCAAGTTGAAACGTGGGAGCTGTGAAGCCTCTGCCTAACCTAAGCAGCAGGGAGCAAGCCTTCATCTGTGACACTAGGAACTGCTCTTCTGGTCCAGACCAAGGGTCCATCCAGTTGGCTGGGGTAATCTGCTCACTGATGCCTTTGAGGGTCAGTGAGACAGGAAAGTGGCAAGGGACATGTCAAAATACTATAGGTCTGCTGCATAAGATGCCTGGCCAACGTACCAGATGCACAGATATGGACAGGGAAGTTTGTTGCTTTGCACTATGTGAGTGCGATTCAGACTACTGAAATGTGGTCGACTTCAGAAAAAAAGGAGGCAAGTGAAGGCTGGGGGAGCTAAGCTCACTGACATCTGCTTGGAAAACTGCTGCTGAGGAGGATTTATCTGTGACTCAAAGAGCATGCATAACAGCAAGAAGCTCCAGGCAGGCACCCAGGCTGGTACCAGTGTCTGGGTGTGTGGCTGTCTTGGGAATCAAGCAGTGCCTACCTGTCATAAAATCAGTGCAAGCATATATCATATCCCTCTGAGTAGTCTCCCAATGTCCAAGCTCTTCAGTGTGGGAGTTTTAAGTCTGATTTGGCTGTTATAATTAGTGACAGCTGTTGTGTGAAAATCAACTGTGTTTTATTTGCTTTGAACCACAGTCCACTATCTTCATTTGGGGGCCTCTAGTTATTAGAAGAGATGTGAACCAGTCCCTCACTGTTTTGGCCAGTGACTTGCAATTTTGCCAGTATCACCTTTCTTTCAGCTACATCTCTGGCTGAGGAGTCCTGCCCAATTCAGTTGTGCGGCACAGCCACTATGTAACACATGATAATCCTGTTCCTGTACATTGTCACCAAGCTCCACACAGTATTTAAGTTTGGGCTGGGTTTGGTTTGGTTTGGGTTTTTTTCCCCTGCTCCTGAGCATTGAGAGTTGGTGTTTTCATGTAGCTGCTATAACTACATGTCTTTCCTGAGTGGTTACAGTTGTTTTGCAAGCCATAGTTCTGTGTGTCAAGTAGGGTGTTTTTCCCTCATACACCTCACTTTATTTATACTCAATCCACCAATTCATTGCTTGGTCAGTCTTAAAAAGTTATTTTGGAAGTCTTCTGCAACATGCTTAAATCCTTATTGTCTTGTCTGTGTTATTAACAAACTTTTGTCCCTCACTGCTCAACCCTTTTCGAGCTATTTATGAATGTACAGAATAGTACAGGTCTAGCACCACAAGTGAATAACTAGCTTTGTGAAAAACAACCATTTTTTTGCTACCTTGTAGTTATTTACTGGTAATCAATTTTGTTTTTTTTTTTTTTCACAAGAGCATCTTCCCTCTTACATCCCTAGCTACCTAGCTTTCTTTAAAAGCCTTTGGTCAGGAATTTTGACAAAAGGCTTTTGGAAATCCAGTCAGACTGGATCTGCTGGATCACCCTTATCTCCACATGCCTTTGGCCTCTTCCGAGAACTCCACAAGGTTTTTAAGCCTAGACTTCCCTTTACAAAACCCATAGTGTCTTCACAGAAAGGCCCAGAAGTTCCTTAGTGACCACCCTTTTTGTACTCTTCACTAATCGCTCAGCTCAGGCTCACAAAATTGTATTTCCCTGGACATCTCAGAACATTCTTTTTAATTAATGATTACAGCATTGGTCCCCAGTATTAAAATTAATCTTGTCAAGAAGTAGCACACTTCTGATACTAATTCAGCTATTTTTGTACCAGAGTTTTCTGAGAAGTCCTCAATGAATATCATCTGGGCCCACCAAGTTTGGCACTCGTTTTGTCTGGCTAACTGTGCTATGATGGCTGAAAACATATAGCATATGTCTAGATGCATAGCTGTTCTGGCAATGAAGTGGCATAATGATTACCTACCATAACAGACCTTTGGGACCCACGTTTCATTACAAATACATTTGGTCTGTCATGGACATTTTGAACAGAGTCAACCGAGTTAAATTCAATATGAACATAGTAGGCATTTTGATTAACAAACAGCCAGGAGAGTATGTTACCTACATTTTGCATCAAGAGGGATGACCTGTCGTCTTGCAGTTAAATGTTCTTTAGGCACTGTTTGCTGGCAGGACCAGTACAACAGGCTGACTAAATAGTCAGCTCTCTGTCATCTAGGCCAAAGGAGGTGGAGATGCTTCAGATAATGGAAAAAAGACTAATGAAGTATGCCTGGAGTGCTGTGCAGAGACAATATGACCACTCCCCTTGGATCCATTGGGACTCACCGATCCAGTGCTGGCTTGTGTGACTTGGGCTTCAGAGTCTTTAAAGTGTGTCTGCAACCAGCTTCCCTGGTGGTCTGTCTGGATTGTAGGGGGCCAGAGAAAGCAGGGAAGACATATCTGTATCTGTATCTGTAAATGGATGTAGGTAGGTTTATAGCTGCCTCTTGCTCATGTGGTGCAGAATAGATACAGTTCAAGGGTGTCAAGGTCTACCTGGGATTCTCTCTGACAAACTTCTACCAGAGTCAAGTTCCAGTGTCTACACTCACTATAGAGGCTGCATTCCCAGATAGTTAAATTGAGTCCACTCTCATTTTTCTGGAGCACTGCTTCTCTGTCACATACACTGCCAGCTGTCAAATGCTATGTACTACTTGTGTCAGCTTAGTGCTCAGCTGGGTATGGTGTTTTGCCATAATACAGTGGCAATCCATTTTGCAGCATAGAGTGCCCACGGCAGAGAACTGGTGCAATATCTGATGCTGCCAGAGCTGTGTCAGAAAAAGCCCTAATGTAGCTGCAACCCAGAGACTACACTTTTGCTGGTAAAACTTGCTCTAGCTGTCTCCGTTTATCTCCCATGGATTATTGTGGTGGTTGTAAAACAAAGTTCTGTGCTAAAGTTGTGTCTGCATTTGGAGTGCTTCACCAATGCAGTCTGCTGGTAGCATACTCATCACAGGGACTAAGCTGTGTTCCTTTGTTTATTTGTCTTGAAGGTGTTAATAATATGCATAATGAGCTTTAATGAGCACTTGTGTAATGAAGCAAGACAGCTAAGTGGGAGAGGAGACGAGGAAAAGCATACATTTGACCAGCCTGCATTTGGGGCTTAAGAGAAATGCCATCAGTACTCATGCTTTCTCTTCATTGATCATGAATTCAGGATGGTACGTACTCCTGGTGCTGTGGTTTAGCAGTTGGTTCTGTGTTTCCCCTGGCCAAACATCTGCAGCGGGTACTGCACTGCCACAAGCCTGTGGACTGCGGGAAGTGGGGAGGTAGAGCTTGTTTGTAATTCTGAGCATGGGAAAACAAAGGATGTGCTGCTGTTTTGGAGAGACTGACCCACTGAATCCACCTGGGTTTAGAAACCTGACTGTACATGTTCCTGTGCAACCTGATCTAGGCAGATACGCTTTAGAAGGGGGTTGGACTGGATGATCTTTAGAGGTCTCTTTGAACCCCTACCATTCTGTGATTCTGTGAAAAAGAGGAAATGAAGGAAATAACCTGTGAAATATAAATGAAAAAAAAACCAAAACACCAAAAGATGCAATGGGTAGAGAGACCTTCCCAAAAGGCCCAAGGAGTCTACTGTGCCATACATTTACAAAAGCTGGGAAGGATGGGGAGGTATATGAGGAAAACACAAGAAACAATCAATGAGTCAAAACGGTTGTGTTGTCTGGGAAGGGAACACCATGCTCTGATGCTCGCTGGATTTAGCTGGCAGTGACTCAGGATTAGCCCATACTTCCAGTTGGCAGATCATGAGCCCTTGACATTTCATCTTCAAATCCCAGTCTGGCAAACCCATCTGGCTTTCTGTTAGTGAATGAACTGAGTGACATGGTTTACAGTGTAAAAATACCATGGATGAACCCTTAGCAATAATTTAGGACATGTTGGAGGCAAGTGGTTCTGGGTCACATTCCAATGAAGTTGCCTGCTTTTGGTCAAAAATCACTAGCATCTCTCCATTAACTTCAAGAGGACAACTGGAGTGCTGGAGGTTGCTGTATTGTGACGTTACTATTTGTGGGCTGGGGTAGAGGGTGCCATTGCTGTGTAGAGATGATTTGATGGTAAAATGCATTACTAAAAGAAAATTATAGAACTGCTCTGTCATAATTTATGAAGACCATGTTTTATGTGCTAGGCTGGTTGCCTGGAAGCTCTCTGTGTCACATTTTGTGTTTAGACTGCTACAACATTAAATACAATCTGTAATGTCTGAGTAGCTGAGAGACCCTGGGCAAAGAGCTGAGAGACCAGGGAGCTTCTCTCAGCCCTCGGAGTCTGCTCATGTGAGTTTTTGGTTAGCAAGGCTAGTGATAGAGAGGACAAAGGAGCTCTCTAAAGGCGATAGCTTGTATAGTGTTTATCAAGGAACTGTTTGGTCTGATGTCTCTGAAGAGCACAGATGGCTTTGTTTGGGTTTGCTACTGAAGAATGTAGAGCTGGTTCCAGCCCTGGCAAAGCTAAGCTCAAGGTGAGCACTGCAGAATTAAATTCTGCATCAGGAGCTGATAAGAGGCTGGAGGAGAGATGGCAGGAGAGAGAGAAGAAAGAGAGTCCTCCCACAGCTACCCTTAGTTTGGTAATTGTGTTATGGCAGGGCGGGAGCAGGTGGACAGAGAAGGTCCTGGCTCCAGCATATGGGACAGCATAGAGTGGAGATATCTCTGATAAATGTGGGGAAATGGCAGTGCCCGACTCTACTGCTAAGGTCACAGCTTCCACTAACAACAGCTCAAATTGAGATAGTGGAACTTGTAGATAGAAGAGATGTCGATCACCCTATTGTTTCAAGATCCTTTTGTCTTTCGTGTGTGGTTTAACTTTAAACAACATTTGGTACAAATACGAACCCTAGAGTCACTGAAGACACTGAACCACACCTGTCAGACATGATTAGGAAGAACAAGATCTCAACAGGGCAGTGTGGTCTGAGAACCATTCATAGGGCTTGACCACTTGGTGAGGTCACTGTAGTGTGCACACGGCACGTATCTTATGCCAGCTAATGCACTGTTTGCCTTACTGTGGACTCCTGGTGACTTTGTGCTGGGTAGTTCATTCCCTCTTCAAAGGAGAGAGAACTCCTGACTCAGTTTGCATTTGGGAGGGGAGCCAAGATACACATCTCTGCTTTGGTATTTAACCACTCTATATGGATAGGTAAACATCTGCCAGGGGGCAGCTCATTATGGCTAACCTTAGCAGACTCCCACCTTCCTCGCAGAGCATCCACTTCCCCACCACTTACATGAGAAGCCAAGCCTGCTGCAATAAAGTCAGAGATGCAGGCATCTCCTTGGCTCTTCATGTTTCCATGGTCTAGTGTCCACCTTGAATTCATGTTCTTACTTTTTTATATTAATTTCCCAGCTTCAGGAGACTCAGTATGAGGAAATGATAACATCTAAGTGGACAAAGGGCACATAGCTTGATGTAAAAGAGTGGTTTCTCAGTGAGGGGCAATGGTGCGTCATATAGCAGTCAAACTGTCTGCCTGAGCCCAGGGAGATCAGTGGTATTCAGAACCTGGCTGAGGACTTTATTGATGAGTTGCAGAAATAATTTTACATATAGAATCCTGCTTTGTTTAATTTTCTAAAAAAAATACAAAAAGAGATGATATTGTGATTAAAGGCTCCCTCTTCTGTTTCTAGCTGTGATTGCACATTTTCTTTAATAAATATACAAATGTGAAAGACTTAATCCAGGTTTCCTTGTGCTGTGCAAATAGTTTTGTAATTCCCCATTTCAAAACATACATATATATCTGATGTTAGAGAAGGAAAAGGACTTCACAGATCATACCAAATATCACTGCTGAGGTTCAGGCTGGATATGAGGAGGAATTTCTTTACTGAAGGGATCATCAGGCGTTGGAACGGGCTGCCCAGGCAGGTGGTGGAGTCACTGTCCCTGAAGGTGTTTAAGAGACAATTGGAAGTTGTACTTAGGGAAATGGTCTAGCAGTTGATAGGACCAGGAAAAAGGCTGGACTCAATGATCTTAAAGGTCTCTTCCAGCTGAAATGATTCTGTGATTCCGTGATTGATAAGGGAAGACAGGAGACTCCTGGACAGTGTCTTCTGAAGCAGGATATTCTCATGGTATCCTCCAGTCTCCTTCATTTTTCTTGGATCTAAATCCCTGTTAAAGTGAAGTCTTCCAAGCATAATCTTATCTGAAAAAGAAAAAGTGATGTCTTTTATCTCCTGTAATCCTCAGGTTTCTAAAATAGTATGACATGCAGAAGTTCATTGTCAACAGTAGCTGTGGGGTTTTTTTTTAATTTTCACAGAATCTGAGCCCACGTGAAGTTTGCTTCCATTGAAATATGACTTAAGTTGCAATATCTGACTGTAACTTAACGCATGTTTACCATCGCCATTGTAGCTACAAATCACTTTATACTGGTGCAGGTGGTGACTCAGCCTGCTTTACGGCTGTGGACACTTAAGTAAGAAATAAATGTATTTCTTAAGTAAGGAATGAATCTTTACCACTCTTCGAGCAAAGCCAGTTTCATTTATTCCCCTATTTTATCAACCTTTTATCTTCCCCAGTGAGGAATTGTAACACTCTTGCAAGACGCTGCAAGTATACATCTGTTTGGTATCAAAGACAGGATTAGGGCAGAGATGCAGCTCTCAAGCTGCAACCCATCATGTTAGGTAAGTCAGGAACAGCTGAGAGTACTGCACCTGTCCCATCAGTGAGGCTGCATCATTAGAGGAGATGGTGAGTGCATCTGCCTTCCATTTTGCTGCAAACTTCTCTTCACAGTGAACTAAAGAATGAAGAATGGGGAATATCTGGACTCAGTCCCCTGACAAAAAATTCTAGATACTTCATAATAATTTAGGAGCTTTCCATGGGTCAGCGATATCTGCAGTTTGGTTGTTGGAACATAATTGTTTGTTTGCTCTGTGAGTGGCATCATTTTACTTAGATGACCCTTAGAATAAAAGACATGAATGTCTGTTATACTCATTGTTTCAAGGACCACTAGAAGACACAACATGTATGTGTAATTTGAAGATGATTAATTAATATTAAAATAAGATAATAATAATAACCATATTGAGAGAGCTGTACAGTTAAGGCAGCAATCACTGATGTGATACTGGTTTCTGCCATACTTCTCTCACAGTCTGATGCCAAGGAGTCTTAACAGCATCAGGTGTTTGAGATTGCTTCTTTTTGTCTGCAAACAAGGATGCTTACACTTCTGTACCAAAATTAACATATTTAAACAGTCAATACAATGCAAACAAAATGGTAGCCTGTACTTGCTCCTGAGAACCTGCCAGCCTTTTGTATCTGTCAATCACTACAAAAAATAGAAATTGTTTAGAAAAGAGAGCAAGGAAGGATGGTGATGTCATCATCACATTTTTTATTGAAGGGATAGCAATGCTTTCTCTTATCAAAAACACACCCGAAATCTCATTTGATACCAGTCTTGGCATTTGTGATGCTGTATTGTATCTGGAAATATCAGAGAGACAATGGACTTTTAAACAACCTTTAACATTGGCAAAGAAGTCTTTCCATAAAGGTAAAATTTGATTTCATGCTAAAATCAATGCAAAAAAACCATCTAAACCCAAACCCAGAAAAATACATTCAGAGGTAGTAAAAGCTTAAATTAAAAAATGTTTCACACTGTATCAGTCACTGACATTCCCCTTTTCAGAGCTCAGAGTCTTTGGCCGGGTATCAGAAAAGCAACTAACATAAATTCATATAGTTCTCATTATGAGGGAATTCCTTTTCACAGAGATATATGCCTCTTAGAAAGTACAATGTAATGTTATTAAACTCTTAGGGATAACAAGCTCACCAGAATCAAAGAGTGTGAATGGAATCTATGCAAAGTTCTGTGGCTGAGAAAGGGTTTAAGCAGCGTTATGTGGCTCTTTGAAGTAAAGAGAAAACCCACTGATCAAAGGTGGAATATTGTTGGCATGTCAGGGAGAACATAAGGAACGTCTGTGAATGCAACACTATCTCTCTCAAGTCTTTGTTATAGGAGTACTTGAAAAATGGAGTAAGAGCAATAAAATGTTACTCATCCTTTTAGAAGGCAACAGAGCAGTAAATTTCCAAGTGGATTTGTGCACAATTACTCTGTTTTCCATAGCAGACAGGATGACTATCTTTCATGGCACACAGACAAACTAGATAATTGCTTTGTAGTTTTCTATTTGTCAAAACTTTTACTCATCCATTTTTTACCTACTTCAGTGATTTTATTGCAGTTTATTCCCAAATGTTTATAACAAATTTTAACTGTGATATCTATTGGTTGAGTGGTAATTCTGAGGTCACTTGTGTCTATTTCTCTTCCAGCATCTAATGTGTTTGTTTCTACACGCTAAAGGTGTTTGCAGAAACTGGATCCATTCAGACTACTCCTGTACATCTGCTATTGAAAACTTGAAAGTGAGCTAACACTTATCTTTTTCTGTTTTCTGTTTCTTTCCAAATCCTATTTCTTTCCAGATTCTTGCTGGAGCAACATTTACACTAGCCATGACCCCAAGATATCGTTCACAAATCCTAACAGTCATGTCAAGGTTCATAGCTGAGTCCAATAAACTGGTTTTCCCCGCATCACTTTGTGTTTATCTGTGATGAATTTATCTGGGAACAAGGTGGCCAGTAATAAGGGAGGTCACTCATCATGGACTTCTTCAGGGAATGCCAGTAGATTTGCCTTATGATTTCTCTTTACTTTTCCCCAGTGTACCGTGTTTAAGTTGTGTTCTCAATCTTCTGGTTTTCAGGCTGGCCTCTACATCTTTACCTAAAACAGACAGCAGATTTAATGTTCAGCAGCTGTCTGGATACTGCCTGGTACCTCTCTATCTGGCATTGTACCTGCCAGATTTCTGTGCTGTGGTCCTGAAGCAGATTTCAGCCAGTGGCACTCATCATTCATTCATGTCAAGTTCATGTTAAATTCTCCACAGAGTCTGTAGCTCTCATCCATGAGCTGTGAGCAATGGTAATTTATGTTCGCTGGATTTTTTTTATGCCATTACCTCTCGTTTGGCTTGTTGTTGATAATGCAGACCCTAATGCTGCAGCAACGCAGTGATGAAACACCTAGGTGTGGCCTAGAGGAGTAGGATGGGAGTCTCTCTCCCTCGGGCCCTGCCTTTTTGCCAGTCGTTGCTAGCATGAGATCTCGAAGCAGCAATACTTCAGCAGGACACTAAGGGGCAGCCCCAGACTAAAAGAAATTTTCCACATTTCTTCACATACAAACTGAAAGAAAACTTTATTTGCCTCATTTTTCTGTATTGCTTTAACAGCAACAGTGCACAGGAATACTGAATCAAACCGACCTGGCAGGTTTTCCTTTCTTCTGTTGCATCTTTTGGTAGGTATTTATTTTGTCACTGGTGTTAAGGAAAATGAGTTAATTTGCTAGTTGTCTCGGCACGGCCCACTTGAGCAAACATATGGCTCATAGACAAAGCAGAGGGAACAGGAAAATACAGGGAGCTTTACATCTGAAGGAGCAGCCACAAATGGCAAAAGGCCCTGGCCTGTACAAGCACGTTAGTTGTACAGACCAGGGCTTTTTGCTGCTTGTAGATGCTCCTTGCCACTGGAGAGCTAGTTACAGTAGCCCTAGGAAACCCACTCTCAAAGTAATAGCTGCTGTGTGGATAGTTGGAGACCAAGAAGGAGCAACTGAGGCAGGAGTGTCACACAACAGGACCTGGGAAAACCTGTGAAAGGTTTTTCTGTTGCTACAACCTGGCAGGTGACTTGGTCACTGTTCTGTGACACAGGATCACCCCCTGCATGAAGTTCCAGTATTTACAAAGCATAACCTGAACCTATGTGCAAAAACCTTGTCGTAGAAACTGTATGCTGAAGTGAATGAGGATGAAGGTGGCTGCATATTGATTCAGATTGGGAAGAAACACGAGTCAGTCGGAAACGGTGGATCTCAAAAAGGTGGATTTGCCTTACTGATTGGTGGATTCAGCACAAAGAGAACTATTGTTTTGGCTTTGTTCATGTGATGCATTACAAAATGCTAGCAATAATGTGAGCTATTGAAGTCAGCTGGTACTGGGTGCATGTTCTCTGGTTACACAAAGACAGGGAGAGCTGCTCTGTAATGAGACTATCTGCTGCTACTTGAGGCAGAGCTGGCTCCCATTCTTTGTCTACACATGGATATTTTCCACTATTTTGGTATCTTTTCTTAGTGTAGATAGACTACATGAAAGTAACAAATGGCTTAGCTGATATGCAGATGGATAGGTACATCTGTTTCAGAAGCTTAGGAGGAGGAACGGATTCCATAAACAGAATATAATTTCCAAACTCCAGTTTAGGGGTAATGAAGGCTTTCAAGGCTATTTTCCAGATAACAATATGTTCCTATACATCTTGGTGCTGCCTTCATAGGCTAGAAAAGGTGGTTGCTTGAGAGGGAGGAAATAGTGTTCCATTTTCTGGGAGAAGGGAGAAATAGGTGGTAACCCAAGTCAGTACCTCTGTCCTAAATGAGTATCACAGGGCAAATGACTGCTATGGGAACAAGCAGAGTTCAATGATCTAGACATTTCAATGGAAAAGTCACTTATGTATTTGGAAAATAAGTAAGCGTTCAGTCTTGCCAAAAACAGGACTCACTGGAGAATGGGATTGGGATACACCTTAGTTGGGGAGCCCTTCAAGTGTAACCCATTAAAAAAGATGCCTACACTGTAAACCAGTGAATTTAGGTGGTGAAAGCCATTAACAAGGTCTTTCATTGCACTTTGCTATTCTGCTGCCTGTGGGGTCACAGCAGTAAAAACAGTCTTGAAGATGTGAACCAGAATCTGTGGGGAAGGGAGATGTGCCTGATGTAAAGTGATAAATCAATGAACCAGCTGGATGTGGAAAGCAAACACAAATGAAAATGCTAACAATAAAAAAAAAAATGCTGGTTATTATTTAGCAAGACTTACTGGTTCAAATTTATATCTCTTATAAAATCTTTAGTCTATGGACAGACTTCTGCAAGGGGGTTGGACTAGATGATCTCTAAAGGTCCCTTCCAACCCCTACCATTCTATGATTCTATGATTAATATGCCCCTTAGTGTAATCTAGGCTCTAATCTAATGTAAACTTTTTAGTGTAACCATCCTTCTGAGCCTTGGAGCGCCCCCTGTTGCTTCCCATCACACCTTTTGCCACTTTAGGGGTACAAGATTGATTCAAAACATGTGCATCCCAAGAACAGTGTGAGTTGGGGAAAAATAAATTATGACGGGATGTGGGTGGGAGACTGACTTGCCTTTACCAGTGCAATAGTTATTTGTGAGAAAGTATTCCCCACATGCATTCTGGAAAATGTTAAAAACCAGATGCCCTAAGTATGAGATCCTCTGACTTAAGCTAGGCAGTATTTTACTAGCTGGGCAATGGCTGAGACTGTCACTTTATAGGCTGCTCTGGCTTAAAGTCAGCCTGTGGTATGTTGTCTCAAGAAAAGACCAAGGAAAAATCCTGGCAAAGAAGACAAAGGTTCTCCTTCGCAGCTGTGGAGGAAGAAGGCTGCTGAGCTATGTCAAAGGCTGAATTCTACTCAATTTTTTGAGGAGCAGAGGCCAGCTGATAAGATTTTCTGCCTGTGGTCTGACTGCTCTATCTCAATGTAGGTTGAGAGGTTCAGTCCTTTAGACCTTCTAGCTGCTTGCACCTCCACATTACCCCAACTATCATTAAAACAAGTAGTCATAGCTTCCTTTAATAAGGAAAAAAGTCATAGCAGTCATAGCTTGCCTATAAACCCATACATTTATAGGGCAAGGAAGAAGCTCTTAGAGGTAGCCTTCTCTCAGGAGATGAAATCAGATGGCTGACTTGTACTGTAAGCATAGCATCTATTACTGCTTGAGCAAAGGTGGCAGAATTCAGCCCTGTAGAGTACTTATGTTAGGCCAAGTGTAAAATCTGCTCTTCTGCTTCTGACAACCATTGATTTTACCGCACTTACTTTAATATTGAAATACTTGTTAGGAGAAGGGCACAGCTGGAGCAGTCTGTAAGAGGCAAGCATGTAACATGAAGGGGACATTAAAATGCAGTACTTGATTGAGTGAGTCAGGGAATAGACTGCTTTTAGGTTTATTTTTGAGTGAGTAGCAAAGGCTGTTTTGAAGGGAGTTTATAAAGTCAAGTTTGTGGTTGTTGTGGTTTAGGCCATCTCAGAAAAAAGAACCACAAACAGCTATAAGTACCAAGGGCCTTTGGAATGCCCTAAGGACAGGGAGGGCTCAATTGCCACTTATGGTCCCAGGCAAAACAGACAAGACTACTCAAATTGGGGAAGAAAACAGAAATTAATTGAATCCACCAAAAACATAAAACTCCAAAACATAACAAACAGAAGACAGCACAGAGTGGTACAATGATGATCACAAGCAGATCTTTCAAACCAACTTCTCCCCACCCTTCTGCTTTTCCCAGGGTCTTTACTTCTTCCTTCCCCTGTGAACAGCTCAGAGGGGCAGGGAGTGGGGGTTTCAGTCAGTCTATTCCTGATGGCTTCTGCCATTTGTCTCTCCTCAGGGCAGATAGGCTCCTCGCCAATCCTCCCTGCTCCAGTGTAAGGTCCCTCACAGGCCAGGCAGCCTTGCACAGGCCACTCCAACTTGTTCTCATCCTAAAGCCTGCAGCTCCTCTCTGCCTCTCATGTGGGTCTTCTCTGTGGCCCGCAGGCTATCCAGCACAGCCTGCACCATGGCTGCCTCCTCACACAGTCTCTTGCCCATCTGAGCGCACTCACTTGGAGCTGCTGGTGGCTTTCAGGCCTGCTGTTGCCCTCTATGGGTTGCAGGGGCACAGCTGTGTTCTCAACACGGCTTGCAGGGAGTTGTCCTGTCTGCTGCTCCTCCCTCCTTCCTTCTTCTCTGAGTATGGGGTCCACATGCTTACCGCCATCTTGCACCACTGCTCCATCTCCTCCTCTGCTGCAGATTTCCCTTCTTAAATAGGGATGAGAGAGAAACCAGACTGGCCCATCTGGGCTGATGGCGGGTCCTTCTCAGAGCCAGGGGATATCTTGAGAATTGCTTACTAGGACCAGCACTGCAGCTCCCTTTCTCTGTTAACTAAACAAAAAACAGCTCAACACGAATCCATGACAGTAGTATTGATAGGTGGTGCACAAAGGGCCAAAATTGCAGCTTAGGATGCACAGACTGAATATAAGGATAAACATCTTCCCCAGGGAGGGAGTATAGCACTAGAGCAGATTACCCAAGAACTTGTGAAATCTCCATCCTTGGAGGTTTTCAAGATTTAGCTAGCCAAAGCCACGGCCTCACTGGTATGGCATTGGTGATCATCTCATTTTGAGCTGGACGTAGGACTAGGCACCTCCAAAGGTGTATATAGTGTGTATGGTCCAGAGGTACCTTCCCACCAACACTGCTGTGATTTAGCATATTATGACAAAGTTTGGTCCTGAATAAGGAAGACACCAACCTTCATCACATCTACAGTCATGCTGCAGGCCTACTGTCTTTGTCAACAACATGTCTGGTGGAGTAAACATACTCTGTTACAAACCAGAGTGTGGGAGTGTAACCCCATTGATGGAGTAATAGTGTCAAGTCTTGCCCTGACACAGAAGTGCTCACAGGCTGCATTGACTTTAGTTATCTTCAATACCCATTAGGGGTCATAGAAAACCAGGTTGTGATGGTGTTTTGGATGAAGGAATAAAAGCCATTTGATTGATAATTATGAATTTTGAGCAGCCTCAGGGACCTGCTGTCACAGGAACTGGGAGATCTCTGCTGTCACTGGAGCCACTGGTAGGATTTCACTAGCCTGGGGGAAAGAGATGGACACAGTGAATTGGATAGGCCTCTTAACAAACAGACTCTGTGTGGCCATTCCCCGTGTGCATGTAATCCACTAGCGTGAAACAGAGAGCTTCTTACACAAATAGCTGAAGTAAAAGTAGCTTTTGAAAGAGACTGCACAGATTATATCACCATATAAATTATTGAGCTGATGTACTGGTGATGATAGAGGAAATCCTTTCTTCTGTCCTGAGGATGGCAGCTCTGAAAGTTTATACCAGCTTCGTAGAGGTCATATCTACTGTAGACTCTGTTTCAGTAATTTCTGGTTGTAGGTGAAACTGTTGTTGAGCAAATGGCAAAAAAAAAAGCTCTCTAGTATTTTGATGTTTATCTAGTTAATATTTCTGAGAAATAGTTATAAATATTTGTGAATCACAGCTTTCCACTTCATCTGGCTGTAATGAAAAATGATTATTTGGTATTTCAGCTGGTAAATAGGCCCTATCATGGTGAAGATGCTGATTTGTGTCTGCCAGCCATTGCCCCTGGGGCCAGCCAGTCACTGGGTTCAAGGCTCAGGGCAGGGGAAGCACTCATGGGAAAAGATCACATTAAAAGGGAAGTGCTGAAATGCAGCTGTTGTTCAGGATTACTAAAAATGAAGCCATTCATTACTAAAAATGGGTGCACGCTGTGATTTCAGGCACATTTTCCTCTGAAACGGATTTCCTTTTTTCCTCATGAGGACATATGTACTAGAGGAAGAATTTCATTCAGCAAGACCAATGTTTTAGTCTTATGGAGACTTCTGACAATAATATCTCAAGGGACTTGTGGCAAATTCACATGCAAACTTACCCCTAGGAATGCAGGTATCTTTGAACACTGACTCTCAGTGCCAAGACATTTAGACTGTCACGTGTAGAAAAGCAAGAGAGACAGATTAGAGTTATTTTAAAAATGAGGGAAAGTTGGTTCATATTGATTTACAACATTTTCTATCTATACAAATTTCTATATTTCATATTTGTATACAGATTTATATATCTACATAAAAAGAATCATTTCCTTATTAGCATTTTCTAATTTTGAACTTCAGCCTCTCAGATGGACATATTTGTAAAAGGTCAAATGATTAAAAGTATCTTGTACATTCCACACACAGCCCTCTGCTTTGCCTAGTGAATATTTTAGTGACCCATTTACAAGTGTTTTTTATTGAACAGAGTAGGCAAATGGAGAGGGAAACAGAAGCCCTGTCATCCTGGTGACAATTATATATCTGTCTCTGTGTAATCCACCCTCCTAGCCTGATAAACAAGAGCCTGTGCATGGGTTTTGAAGGAAGGTTTGCCACTTTCTGTCATCTGAATAATTTCTTGCATACACCTCAGCTAGTCTGTAAAGCAGGTAAGTCTTAGACTTAACATGGTGATATTGTTCAGAACTCCAGGATTTTCAATCTCTCTCATTTTAATCTCATTAACCAACATAATGTTTCGCTTCACTGGATTTTTATTTTTAGTTATTTTTTCAGTCAGCTGTTCAGCAACTAATTGCATTTCCATCTTTCTTTTCATGGTGGCACTTCCTTGTGTACCTTCTTACTGCATGCTCAGTGAAGGAAACCCTCGGAGGTGCCTAGCTTGCATTTATTTATTCATTCCAGGTAATTTATAGGAAAAAAAGAGGTAAGCCCAAGCAAGGACAACTGAATAAATTAAAAGCTGATGCTTCTGTCCTTTCTACTTGTGACTTTAATCACCTAAGAAACTGGTGTGGAGCCTTCTGTATAGATGTGTATTCACTTTGGCTTCTGTTGACTTCATTTTCTTGAGAAAATTTTTGAATGGACGGATAGGAGGATATGCCTTCATTTTCCCTGTGTTTTCAGCTATGGGTATGAGAAATTTCTTTTGCAGTAATTTTACATAATAAATATATAATAGATCACTTTCTTAAAGGTTTTTCTTTCCATTTACATTTTCAAAATAATTGCTAGTGAGACATGTTTTATTTAATGGTCTAGCCTTACTCATGTACAGCTGATGGGATGGATTGTCTGAAAATGCATTTTTTCAGTACTTGAAACAATCTTTCTCTTCAGCTAGCTCTGTATTATCTCCCTGAGACTGGTCTTTGGTTTGACTTCTGTGCAACATCACTGACTGTATCTTTGCCCTGCAGCTCTCTCACTCATTGCTATGTCCACGCCACTGGAGGATGCGATGGACACTTTAATCAAGATTTTCCATCACTATGCTGGCAAAGAAGGAGACAGATACAAGCTTAGTAAAGAAGAGCTCAAGGAGCTCCTCACCAGTGAGCTCACTGACTTCCTTTCAGTAAGATGTATTTCCTGAACCTCTTGTTTTATGGGTGGGATAAGCAGCTATTCAAGTTTTCAGGAATAGCATCTCCTTCTGCAAGGCATATCCTGCAATAGATTCTAAAGTTGTCCTTGTGGAGCTGGACAGGGGAGCTGAGATCAAAAGTACCATTTATATTTTTGGAGGACAGTCCAGCCCTGCTGCCTTGCCATGTGCCACCACCAGCAGAGCCAGGTAGCTGTGCTCTGCTTACTCCTCTGTGTTTTTGAGCAGAAGGGCAAGGGCAACCTAGAAACAGTAGCAAAATCAATGATAAATCAGGCTTTAATGAGTTTTTTGTTTGCTTGTTCATTACTCATAATAGGTCATAGATAAACCTTTTGAAGAATTAAATCCAACAACCCATTCTCATGAGACAAGAAAGTAGCTTGTGCACAGTGACTAAGACACAGTTACAGCTGCTTGTGTGCACTGCAGAGAGATGCTAAGAAAATCCTTTCAGCAATAAGCTGCTGATCTGGGTATTTCTTTGCACATT
The DNA here is from genome assembly GCF_028858725.1 of Colius striatus. NCBI lineage: Eukaryota > Metazoa > Chordata > Aves > Coliiformes > Coliidae > Colius > Colius striatus. The sequence goes on along the minus strand of NC_084790.1, from coordinate 49,755,602 downwards.
TGTTACATTCTGCATTACACAGCATGGATGCTTTTTAGAGAATAACAAACAGATTTATAATTGCTTTTCTGTATCCTCTTAATTGTGAAAATGGTTGTGGACCCTATCATCACCAGCAGGAAATTTGCTGTTGTTGTTACTTCATTTCCTTTAATTGGATTTTTCTTTTAAACCTGGCTATTGATTCATTATTACTAGATTCACTGTTCTTACTCCTGCTGAATAGGATGCATTGTTTACTAAGCAGAGATCTTCTGAATTTGATGAATGGATGTACAATGAAACCACTTATGGATAGCCTGTTGAAAATCTAAGTACTGTTTGTTGAGGGATGATACAGAGAAATGCACATTATAGATCCATCTTGTCAAAACAAATCCGTGCCTAGCAGCTCCTAAAATGTGTTTAGTATATTTCAGTGCCTATTCAGTACCTGCATTCTTTCTAAGAGCTACACTGTCTTTGATTTCTGCTGCTATGTGCTTTTAGGACTACAGGCTTATGTTTTTAATGCCATGGCTAGTGGTATACTACTATTCAGGTGCATATTTCATGCTGCCTTGTGTTAAATAGCACCAAGGCTTATGACATAGCAGTGGGTGGCAACACCAGGAGTGTCAGAACAACACATTCAAGATCAGCACATCTAAGTCATTCTTCTTTCTTTCTAGGGCCAAAAGGATCCCCTTCTGATTGATAAGATTATGAAAGATCTGGACTCCAATGAGGACAATGAAGTGGATTTTAACGAATTTGTCACTCTGGTTGCTGCTTTGACTGTGGCATGTAATGATTTCTTTGAAGAACGGCTAAAGAAAGAGGGCTTTTAAAAATGTTCAATACAACCAATTTCCTGGCCACGAAGGTGTGCAAAACACACCTAGTTAGGTAGCCTTTGATAGCATTTAGTGAATGCAGACCATCATCCCTCCAACTGTTACTGCTGTTTGACACTCAGCAGATCAACAGCTGGTGTAGGCTGGACCAAAGCCAGTTTACACTACTGGAGATTCAGCTTTCAATACTTTCGGTCTTTGCGCTTCATGCACCTGTAACACGCATTCATCAGTGGCCAAGGTCAAGGGCTTGTGGTGATGGATTGTTTGGCAGCAGTTGAGACTTCTGTTCCTTAAATGTCAGTGGGAAGTAAAAGGCACAGGAATGTTACTTATATATTTTCTGAATTGGAAAATTTGGAATGAGACATGAAACTTGCAATTTAGATTTCAGTCATGCTTTAATAACCATATTTTGCAACTCAAAAAGAGCAACTTGTTTTTTGCTCAGCTCTGCTTATTCCAAAGCCCTTTTTAGATGCTGCTCTATACATCCCCACACTCTCATATTTTAGATGTGGGCACAGCTTTCTCCTGATGCCAGAGCAGATGGTATTGCTTGCCATTGTTATGGGTTCATTTTCCCCACCTTTCCAGCTTCAATTTTGATGTGTTGGCATTACTGCATCCCAGTAGTGCACCTCTTCATTCAGAGTAAATGAATTTATTCATATGATAAATTATTCAAATGTATAGAAGATTTAGTCAGCAAAGTGCTCTGAGGGCTGATGGAAGGACTGTTTCATCAAGGGAGATGTAAATGCCTTCTGCTTTCTTTATTCTGGCACTCTTAAGAAGAGGACTTTTAAAGGATCACTTATGGGGGATTTAACAAGATCCCAGGGTACAGCTTTGCAATGTGAGTCATCTTATGGAACAATGATTTCATCTCACATTGATAGAGCCAAACCACGACACAAGTACATGAAAGCAATGCAAAAGGGGCAGTGAGACTGCATGGCCAGGTGTGGAGACGGTGTGACAATTTCTTTCAGTATTAACCTACTCTTGGGTTGAATTAAGAGTACTTCTACACTCCTGTTTGAGTTAAGCATACTTCCAAATCCCTGTGAATCCTCAGCAGCAAAGTGTCATGGTTTTTTTCTTTAGCAGAGACCTCTCTTTGTTCCTTGGTATTTGTTGGAAACTTCAAACTATAATAAAAAACATCTGAATTAAAGAAAGATTTTCTGTTTGCATAAGAGATTAATAAAAAACCACCCCTCAATGAAGAAGTTCCCTGCTAGGCAATATTTGAAAAATGCATTTTAGTTGTGTCCTTTCCCCAGACCCCTGGACATCATTCAGTAAAGACTATAATAGTCACATATAATTAAAAAGATGTAATTTATTGTCATAAAGGGGTTCTATGGAGTCTAATAAATATAACAAGGGGAAGATATCATCCTAAGAAAGGGGCCACCAGAAAATTACGTTATCCCAGAAAAAAAGGAGAATTTGCAGTAGTGGCAGAGTTGCTTGTTAACAGTTCAGTGACAGAAGTTACATAGGATTCACAGATCTTCTATGGAAACATAGCAAAAAGTATTCAGGTAAAACTGACAACAATTCCACAACTTTTTGCCCCCTGCGATGTCATGCACCACAACATCATTGCAGTTGTTGGACCAGGATGACGGGACTATCAGCCAGAAGAAAAGTAAGGCTGCTTTCATAGTTCCCCTTAGGTCCTGCAGCCTGTTGCTAGTGTCCAAGCTGTTACCCTTTCTCCAAGAGGAAGAAAAAGCAGCTTAAAGCTTTGACTTCAAGCAAGAAATAACATTGTCCCAGTAAGGACCAATTTCTTCATTGTGACTTTCGAGCAAGTGGCTTTTTGGAATGAAGCTCAAAAAAGTCCATAAAGACTCTGCTCATCTCTGATGAGCTGCTATACACATAGCAGCCCGTGTGACAAGTAAAGTTGTGCCACATCACAGCTGGCTGCAATGATATGCCCTGGGGTCATGCAGTGAGAGCTGCTCCTATGATGGAGAGGGTCAGCAAAGTCATCTTATCAGTTAAATTTACTAGGGATCAGAGCCCAGAGGGTGGTAATCAATGATACAGCATCAAGTTGGAGGACTGTGGCCAGTGCAGTTCCACAGAGATCAGTTCTGGGGCCAGTCTTGTTCAATATCTTCAGCAACAACCTGGATGAGTGTACCTTCAGGAGGTTGGCTGATGACACCAAACTGGGAGGACTGGCTGATTGCCCAGAAGGCTGTGCTGCCATTCAGCGAGATCTCAAGCGGTCTGAGAGTTGGGCAGAGAGGAACCTGATGAGGTTCAACAAGGACAAGTGCAGAGTCCTGCATCTGGGAAGGAACAACCCCATGCACCAGTACAGGCTGGGGATTGACCTGCTGGAGAGCAGCTCTGCAGAGAGAGACCTGAGAGTCCTGATTGATAATAAACTAACCATGAGCCAGCAATGTGCCCTTGTGGCCAAGAAGGCCAATGGCATCCTGGGGTGCATCAAGAAGAGTATGGCCAGCAGGCGGAGGGAGATTCTGCTCCCCCTCTCCTCTACTCTAGTGAGGCCTCATCTGGAGTCCTGTGTCCAGTTCTGGGCTCCTCAGCTCAAGAGGAACAGGAAAGTGCTGGAGAGAGTCTAGAACAGGGCCACCAAGATGATCAGGGGACTGGAACATCTTTCATGCGAGGAAAGGCTGTGGGAACTGGGACTGTTTAGTCTGGAGAAGAGGAGATTGAGGGGTGATCTTATTAACATTTATAAATATCTAAAGGGTGGGTGTCATGAGGTTGGGACATCCCTTTTTTCTATAGTAGCTAGCAACAGGACAAGGGGTAATGGGATGAAGCTGGAACAGAAAAAGTTCCACTTAAACAAAGGAAAAACTATTTCACTGTGAGGGTGAGGGAGCCCTGGCACAGGCTGCCCAGAGGGGTTGTGGAGTCTCCTTCCTTGGAGGTCTTCAAAACCCCCCTGGCCATGTTCCTATGCGATCTTATCTAGATGACCCTGTTTCTGCAGGGGGGTTGGACTAGATGATCTCTAAAGGTCCCTTCAAACCCCTATCATTCTATGATTCTATGATTGAGTACGGCTTAATCCTTCTGCGGAAGGGTCTTGCTAGCATAGAAGCTATGGGTGAATCAGAGAAGAATGACTCAAATGATCTTTATTCCAACAAAATTTTGTAAAAACTCATAAATCACCCCTTTTTTGGCTCAGCTGGTTAGATTTTTCTTGTTGCTGTTTTAGCTGCAAGGATGACTGAAACTCCAAGAGCTTTAAAGAAGAAAACTTTTTTCACAAAGGCCGGAGACCAAGCAGGAAAGAGAAAATACTGGAAAGCATATTCAGATGCCCAAAACCACGAAGCTTGGAACAATTTAAGATTCTTGGATAAGGGACTTGCCATCTTGATCTTGGGCTAACATCTTAGAAATGGTGTCTAATTACAAGCAGTTTTTTTTAATTTATGTTATCAAACTCTGAAAAACACAATAGAAAATTGAACAACATGATATGGCCCAAAATTTTCAAGTTATGTTAAAGACCAATAAAAATATGGCAAAGACAGACAAAATCTTTTCTAGCAATTGTGAAATTGTTTTGCCTGTTTGTTTCTAAAAAGCAAATTTTCAGAAGATAAGTGATATTCACTTGAAAGTCTCAGCCTCTGCCATTTGCTTCTATTTCAGTTCAAAAGAGACTTGAAGTGCCAGTGCAACTGGATACACGAAGCTTGACGCACTGTCATTAAGTAAATTCATAACCTCTTCAGATTCAGTATCCAATTGCAAATCTCTAAGAGCTGAGTATAACAGCACCATGATGACAAGTGCTTTGCAATCCAGCAGCCCTCCAAGTTCTGACTTGCCAGCTGGGTCCACTAGGAAGGGACCACTTTTTTTGCTCTACAGGAGCATAAAGGGTGTGAAGCTACTAGGCCACTGGAGCTACTAGGGGCAGCACAACAGTACAGTGGTTTGAGGTGCCTCCCTGTATGCTCTGGAAAATCTGAGTGAGGCTGCCTTTCAATTTCCTGTGGTGAACTTGCATTTGCTTCTCACTCTTGGAACCACAACGTGCAGGCTGGCAAACTCCCTGGGCTATCAGTATGATGCTTGCTTTCTTCATTCTTTTCCCTTAGCAAACCAAATAATCCCAGAGCAAAGGCTCTGGGGTCTCCTCCAACACAGCAGTCACTGCTGTGGGTGCATGGCCACAGCAACATGGTGGGTGTACACAGTGTGAATGGAATAGACTGTATCCTCTCAAAAGCTGGTGCAGGTATACAGTGAAGCATGGCTTTGTGATATCCAAAGCAGATGGGTAATTAATACTGACAGAAGAAGAGGGACAAGAGCTCTCTTGTAGCAGTGCAGGGGAGCTCCAGGTCACTCAGCCATCCAAGGCACATCCTCTTTCCAGGCTCCATGATGCAGCACAAAGCAGAGTGAGGCCAGGAAAGAGACCCTTAGGTACAACACAGAGCCCATTGTCCTAGCCCTGCAGCAGACAGAAAATATTCATCTTCTCTTCAGCTTCAGCCCTGAAGAAGTTGGGTAAATGGCCAAACACAAAACTTGTCTCTGAAATCAGATGAATCTATATTAAGGTTTTTGACTGATAGGAAGATTTGTTACACTGTGATATGACGTCACATCCATGTCTAATGAGGGTTTTGATTGACAGACCAGCAATTATTAGATGTGTCTTTAGGGATAATTAAGTCTGTTGAATGGTACTGTATTGTTTGAAGAAGAAAAAGAGGTCACATGTTCAATTTTATCTTTTTTTCTGCCGCATGACATGGTATGAGAGATTATGTTTCATTTGTGATCTGGTAACTTGTTTTCTAAGTTGACCTCATCCTCTGAGTTGGGGTATGGTAGGTCAGGGGCCCTGAGCAACCATCAGAGAGAGCACATAAATGAACTGCAACAAATACATTTTTTTAAAAACTCCTCCACTACAAAACACCAACACCAAACCCCTCCAAAGCTACCCTTTTTAAATACCAACCCTCAACCACCTGCAATCAGTTGCGTACAAGGGGCAACTCCCAAGGAAGAGAACTGCAGCTGCATCCACTTATTTAGCCCTCACAAGTAGATTCTCAGCTGATGTAAAAGAACAGTGCCTAGTGCTCTTAGAGGGATAATTTTGCTACAGCTGAGGACACGTGCTTGAGACTTTAAATTAGCCTTCAATGGAAAGTTATGTTTCTATTACTTGATTGGTTAAATAAGGACATGTCTGTAAAATTGCGTATATTGCAAGAAGGCAGCTAAGAGGAAGACAGGAGGAATGGTTGCTCAGAGCACAGGTATATGGAAGGAAAATAGTGGAAATTACTCCTGTGATACATCTCCTTTAAATTCTTTAAATCTAAGCTGTCCTCTTAAGTCCTAGTTGACTTTGTGGGTTGCAGAGCAAATTATCATACTCTCAACTATCTATTTGTGGAGTCTGCCTTAAAACTCCATGTATTGCTCTGACTTTACCCAGAGCTGCATGAATCCAGAAAAGCACTATGTGGAAACAGAATAGATCTATGGAAGGGAAAAAAAATGGATAGAGATCTTGCAAAGAGCAGAAAAACAACTGAACAACCCAGAGAATGAGTTAAGGCTGTATTTTGGATGTTGAAAGAGGGCAAAAAGTTGAGAATACTACAAAGAGATGCAAGTTTCCCAGCTCCAACTGGGCACTCTGAATGGTAGCAACAAATAGGTCCTTGTGACTGAGCAAATGATGTCTGGGTGAGACACAGAGCTGGAAAGCTCTATCCTATTAAACTATTCATGTCTTGGTGAGGTGAAACCAAAGCTCTCTTTCTCTTGAGGCTAATGACCTAATTCTTCAGTTTTCATGGAGGGAAATGGGTTTTTTTCTGTCATCTTTAGTGTCCCAGGAATCATATTACATGAAGGACATTCATCAGCCTTTGAAAGACGGGTGCACTTTCTGTTTGGAATGAAAAGGCTCATTGGCACATCTGAGGTAAAGATGGTCTGTAACACTGCTATCAAAGGTGAAGCTGTTTTCAGAATTCATGAGATTGAAAAATACTGATCAGATGACCTCAAAGTTCCTCAATGTTTATCATTTTTACAACAACACAAAATATTCTAGTATTTTTACCTAAAAGTGTTTGAATTCCAACTGATAAAAGTGTTTGACACTGCAGCCTGTACTGCACAAAGGATAACCTGTGAGCAATCACATTCACGTGAAAAATCAAGGACTAAGTGGTAGAAGCCTTTGAAGGGATAAATTTACCATTACATTGGCTATACTGGCATCTCTTATCTGAGTCATACAGAGCAGTTGAATTATGTAACAATCCACAGTGTTTCTGAAATGGGCCCATTACTGTGATGCCTAACACTACCAGAGATGACTGTGTTGAATCATAGCTTTTTCCTGGATGAGAAACACTCAGTCAAGGAGATAGTATCACTTCAGCTAAGAAATACTTGTCCTTTGGTAGAAAAATATCTTAAAATACCAGTTAACAAAGTGATGTTTTGTCAAATGTGGAGTTTGTTCTTCATAGTGACCCAGGTCTAAGGAATTTTGGAACATGTAAATGGTAAGATTTCTCAATATATATGAAAAATAATGTTCTGTATAATAAAATGACCTCAGCACTGAAAAGAAAGTGAAAAATTTAGCATCCCTTTTTTCTATAGTAGGTAGTAACAGGACAAGGGGTAATGGGATGAAGCTGGAACACAAAAAGTTCCACTTAAACATAAGAAAAAACTATTTCACTATGAGGGTGATGGAGCCCTGGCACAGGCTGCCCAGAGGGGTTGTGGAGTCTCCTTCCTTGGGGGTCTTCAAGACCCACCCAGACATGTTCCTATGCAACCTGTCATGGTTTGACATGACAGCCTTTTTTGGTAAGGGGGAAGGAGCTGTAAAGATGGCTCCTGTAAGAAGTTGCTCGCAACTCTCCCCAGCTCTGAGCCAGACCCACTGCTGGGGCTGAGCCAATTAGATGCCTCCACGATCACTTTTTAAAAAGAAGCTGGAAGGGGAGGTTTCTTCCTCCATCTTCTTTCTTTCTTCTGCCCCTTCTTCTTTTTCTGGCTGGTGGTGGTGCAAGGAGTAGGAACAGTGAGAGAAACAAACATACACTCCAAAGTCAGTGATGAAAGAGAAGAGGTGTGCTGGAGCAGAAACTCCCCTGCATTCTGTGGAGAGAACTGGTGAAGCTGAGATTTATTTTCATTTCTTTAAAGACCCTGCATCAGGGGCAAAGACTCATTTTGCTAAAGCTGATACCAAGCCAGGGACAGTGATTTTGGCCGGAGGAGGCCGTGTCCTGAAGGAGGGACCCAATATCCACAGCTGTAACTGTGGGGAGGAACCCACGACAAAGCAGCTCATTAAACTTATGCCCAGAAGAGGCCTTGTCCCAAGAGAGGGACCCTGCAACTGCAGAAACTGCAACCGCAGTGAAGAATCCATGCCAGAGGTATTCACCAAGGACTGTGTCCCGTGTGAGGGACCCTGTATCGGCAGACGCCGCAGCTGCTGGGAACAACCCACACCAGAGAAGTTCATTAAGGACTGTGTTCTGGGGGAGGAACCCCGTGTTGGAGCAGGGGAAGAATGCCAGGAGTTGTCCTCATCTGAGAAGACAGAAGCGGCAGAGCCCGTCTGTGAGAGACTGACCACATACCCCATTCCCTGCCCCCCTGAGCTGTTGTGGGGGGGAGGAGGTAGAGATATCGGGAGCAGTGAGCTGGGCCCGGGAAGAAAGGAGGGATGGGGGAGGGAGATCTTAAAGTGCTGGTTGCCATTTTCTCATCATCCTACTCCCTTTTTGCTTTTATTCTGTTCTGTTTCTTGTAGAATAAACTTTCCTACTTTCCTAAGTCGAGTACTGGAGTCTGTTTTGCCCGGAACCGTAACTGGCAGAGAGCCCTCCCTGCCCTTGTCTCAATCCACAACAACCTTGCTTATCTTTTTACTCCAATTTCTCTGGGGCCTCCGCAGTCCTAACGAAGGTGGGGGTGAATGGGGGCACTGAGCGAGAGACTGTCATGGTGCTGCTGTGCTAGCTGGGCCAAACCATGACAAACCTGATCTAGATGAACCTGCTTCTGCAAGGGAGTTGGACTAGATGATCTCTAAAGGTCCCTTCCAACCCCTGCCATTCTATGATTCTACAATTCTTCTCTCCTCCCCGGGAGAAAACTTTTCTCTACTCTCACTTTTTGCTTTGAGTCACAGGCAGAGCTAGTAGTGATAACCGCCCTCAGGGTAACCCACTGAACTGCGAGTTTCACAGTTCTTGCTCTTATTCAATGCCATAAGTAGTGCTAATGCAACACTTATCATCAAGCCTGCATGATGCTGATAGGCTTCCAGTTCATAAATCACATGCGTTTGTCATTTCTCTGAACCACCTGACAAATCACATATCTCTTGTGTCAAGCTGCCCAGAGTTAACAAGCTAGGCTAACTTCACCTTATGGAAAGTTCAGCTCTATTTAAAGCCAGTTTAGACACATACAAAGAAGTAATTGAAGTATTATTACAGCCAAAAGTAGCAGTACAGAGCTGGGGCAAACAGGTAGCCTCAGTGATGGAGCTCAGGAGTCCTAGGCCTCAGGTTGGATCATGGACTGTTGAGAAACCTGACTGATGCTGCAACCAACACAAGGTTCAAGGAATGAAGCACAAAACGTGGTCTCAAATTTGGTGTTTCTGCTGCTGGGAATGCTCTCCTTTAGTTGTCATTGGAACTGTGATTGGGTTCCAGTAAAAGGGATATACAAACCACCGACGAGGCCAGTTTCTCTACTTTAGTCTTCTTGATCTCTGGCTTTCCTATTGTATATCCGTAGCCTAGCTGCTTAAACTGTACATGGAGAAATTAGCTGATGGATTTTGTAGAATGGGTGGTTACCTACCAATAATTGTCACGGCAACAATCAAACTCATTTTTCATATGCCACAAACAGTCTCTGAATGCAGTCCTGGTCACAGCCACAGTTACAGATCTAAGACATCTGGCAGTTGCAGTTTGGATCCTCCAGGTAACAGGACCGTTGGACATCTACCTTTCTCAGTCTGTGCACTGGGTTGCCTCCTGGTTGAGCCTTGGTCCAGACCTATTGCAATGTGATGCAGTGGATGCCTGTGCTGGATACACAGGGTGATTGCAGAGCACTTATCTGAAAATAATTTTTTCCTTATCAGCTGTAGCACTAAGCATAGTCTAGTCTCTTAGTGAAGAGGGACCTGATGGTTGCTGATGGATAATGTCTGCTGAGTACCTCTCATGGTTTAGCAAGGAGCAGCTTTTGCTTGGTAACAGTGGGTTGCAGCAAGAGTTTTTGGACCCTCCCCCGGTTCCTGGGTTCACACCCACCTCCAGCTCGGCTGGGCCAATCTGGTGCCTCTGCCATCACTAATTAGGGACGGGAATTTGAAGTGCTGGCAGGAGAGGAGAGGCAGAGAGGAGCTGCAGCCTTTGGGATAAATGCACATCGGAGCGGCTCGTGTAGGGCTGCCGTGTGTGTGAGGTACCCCACTGACTTGCAGGGAGGATGGGTGCAGAGCCCACCTGTCCTGACGGGGAACAAACAGCAGAAGCTATCGGGAATAGACTGACTGAAACCCCCACTCCCTGCCCCTCTGAGTGAGGAGGTAAAAACACCGGGATCAGGGCTCTGAGCCCGGGAAGAGGGTGGTGTGGCAAGAAGGTGTTCTTAAAGGGCCGGTCGGACTCTTCATTGTTGTACTACTTTGTGTTGTTTTATCTTGGTTATGTTTTGGGTTTTTGGGGGTATGTTTTAGTTGATGTTGCATTAAATTATTTTCTGTTTTCTTCCCCAAGCCGAGTGGCCTGGTCTGTTTTGTCCTGAACCTTAAGCGGCAATTAAGCTTTCCCTGCCCTTTGGCAATCCTCAGCCTCTTCGGTACTTGAGGCTTATGTTCCAGCTTGTACCCATTGCCCCATGTCCTATCGTTGGACATCACTGAGAACAGCCTGGCTCCATCCTCCTGACACTCGGCCTTTACGTATTTGTAATCATTAATGAAATCACCCCTCAATCTCCTCTTCTCCAAGCTGAAGAGCCCCAGCTGCCTCAGCCTTTCATCATAAGGGAAATGGATACTCCACTCTCTTCATCATCTTGGTGGCCCTGAGCTGAACTCTATCCAGCAGCTCCCTGTCCTTCTTGAACTGACGGGCCCGGAACAGGACACAATATTCCAGATGTAAATTAAGTGACATGAAGTGTTGGTAATGATTTGTAATTACTGAATACAGATTTAGTTACCCCAATGTTTTTGGTGGTGACTTACGAGAAGAGGGAACTGAACCAGAAGCAGGAGCTCTATACACGTTTGGGTCTAGCTTCTCGGTCTCTAAGTTTTTGAAGTGGTCTTCTGTGAGTCTGAATTGGTTTCCTAAAGATATCCAGGGCTCTGATTTGCCATATGGCCTCCCCTTTGCTTTCTTTTCTGTGGTGTTATTTCAGAGCAATAACTGACTGCTAGCATGCAATTTATCAAGGATAGGACCAGAAATTTAGCCCACACTTGTGGCATCTATGACACTTCAGAGACATTAGAGTTTCTTTCTCACCTTAATCTGGGCTAACTGACCCCATTGTTCAAGAATAATATACTGAAGGATTTGCAGTAAGTTGAATGGCATACATGTATAATAAAATACAAATGATTTGCAGCAATCCTTTACCCTGCAACAGATAAGACATCAGATAAGACCTGCAGCCACACAATAAAAACAAGGATTAGCTATTACAGTGTCCCCCAGACAGATGCCACACAGGAAAAGAAAAGCTAGCACCTGAATTAATTCTAAGTTGCAGTGGAGATGAGCTTAAGGCTCAGCACAATGTTTAGCAGCTGACACTGTTAATAGGATGTTTCAAGTCCAATCAGATGTCTCACACTGTGCATAAGATGTCTCACACTGCATCTCTTCAGCCAGCACTGAGTGGGAGTGAGAAATCATCATCAACAGCCAAGTGCCCAGAGGAAGAGAAATTCTCTTCACTTGTACTGTCACTGCTGTAGCACTGCGAATTCTCTGCTGTTCAAGAAGCCCATCAAACACAGACAAGCAGATGGGCCACAGTTCAATGTGCAGCAGCTGGGCTTCTCCCTGCGGTGTGGAGTCAGAGCCTGCATAGGGTTGTGTCTATGCAGGAAAATTAACACTTCTTTAAGGTCTCAGTGCTAGAGGCAGGTTTGGTTTCCTCTGGCTGTTTGTGTCAGCAGCCTGGCTGCAGCTGAAGAGGACGATACTCCTGAGGGCAAGAAATGGTGGGTTTAAAATATTACCTCAATCAGAAAATTGCTGTTTTCAACAGATAGCTGATAGGAAGTCCAGAAGTTGTGGTTTGTGTAGGTTCTCTGGAGTCAGCAAGCCTCAAGATTTGTCCCTTTGGCTGGGTGCAGAGTGAGATGTGCTGCAGGTGAAATTTCCACACTGAGTGGAAGGGACACACAGTCTGCAGTGTGTTTTTGATAAAGCGAGTGCTGAAATAAAATTCCCTTTTTCAGGAAATAAAGAATGACACTATGTTGTATTATTGAAGTGAGGACTCAAGCGACTCCTTTGGAAATCAGAAAGGGTTCATGACACGTATTTCCACCTTCATATCAGAGTGAGATCCTTAAGGAATGTCTGTAGCTCAAGCACTGCTCACTAAGAAGTCTCACTGCCAAAATCATCATCCACAATCATCCTGTACCAACTGTGTTACATTTGAGGAGAAGAAACTGAGTTTACCAACTTCATTACAGCACAGAGCATTGTGTGATCACCTCGGGGGAGGTAAACATGGTTTGTTCCACTACTCTCTTTATTCAGCTGTATTTTCTCCACTTTTCACTGCAGCTGGGATCTCTTCCTTGCTATAATAGCTGACAAGACACCTACAAGCTCCAAACACAAAAGAAGAATTTCCACCATGGGACAGGCAGGTCTCCCCAAGCACATATCTGAACAGAGTAAACAATCCACCCAAGGGCCTTGTGGGAACTACCTGAGACTCTCCAATGGTGTGGGTGCCCCAGCAATTCCCCCCCTGAGCCTTATCAGAGTGGATTATCTAATCCCTAATAGGGTCAGATTGTGAAGGTATTTTACTGTGTTATATAATTTGATATTAACAGAAAGAAAAGCATCCTACAAAGTGTTAACATGACTCACTCCTCACTTACTCAAGGGTTTGTATCACATTGAAGATACTTTTGCCTTCTGAAATGCTGCAGGGATGTTTTGAACCCTCTTTAAGCAGTTGATTTTTCTTTGCTTTGTAGATACAATCTCAGCTCCTGAAGATCTCAGACCCTACTAGTGGCCTTAAACTCAAGCAGATCTGGAGTGGATAAAGGAAGGTGCAGAACAGAAGGATGCCTGTGATATCTTGTGAGGAGGCAGCAGCGTTGAGTAAGGAGGTGGTCTTCCATCCTCTCCACCTTCTGACAGCCAGAATGTAGGGCTAGGAGATGAGTCTCTTCCTTCCTCCAGGGCGGTCCCCTTTGGAGGTCTATCTGCCAAGGGTAGAGTCAGGTGTGGAGACACTGTTGGGGAAAGTCCCTGCAGCAGCATCTGCACTTCTCTGCAGGTGATTCCCTGTCCCCATCCCAAATACATGCCTTCCACAGGTATTAGAGCTGCACAAATGGAAGCATATCAAAGTCTAGGGGCTGAGGGCATAGAGAGTTACCCCAGGTGCTTTGCAATGAGGCTGGGTAAGATGTCATCCTATTTCATCTCCTGCTGAGCCCAGAGCCAAAATCCGAAGTGGAAGACAACCCAGAGTACATGACAGGTTACCTTAGCACCTCTGTTAAAACCCAGTGCCACATCCACAGCAAGGGACGCCAGAGTTTAGCTTTTGCTCTAATGTTATACAGAACATTTGTAATACCCAAAGCAGATTCCTGCAGGTGTTGCATAGGAAATGCAAAGCTGCCCTAGGTCCTGTGTAAGAAGGAAATTGTGACAGATGTAGAGGTGGCTCCTATTCACCCTCCCACCACTTTTTTCATTGAAGGAGAGGCCCCACACCTCATCTGTCAGGACATCCTTCAGCCTCTGGGCCTGCTTGCTGTCTCTTCACCTCCATCAGCAAATGCTATGCTAGCCCAGACCTCAGCAAGAGTTTAAAATGGGCAAGAGTTTAAAATATGTTGACATTATGGTTGGTATGTTTTATTCTAAGTAAATCACCTTGCAGCTGGTTTAATAGTGGTCGTATTGATTTATCTTTAGTGTCATTTACTCTTCACTCAATTTTGGAGCTGAAGTCAGCCAAATCTTCAGACACTGGTCAAGTCCTCATACAATCAGATACTCCTTCTTTATCAAAGCTGTTCAAGAAATCAACATCTGAGATCTAGGTTGGAGGCCAGCATGGCAAACTGGGACACTGTAGTCAAAATAGTGACTTGATTCTGCAAAAGTGCCTTGAAAATGAGGAGTGGAGAAGCCGTGCTGTAACTCTTCATGTCTTCAGAAATCGAATATGTGATAAGAAAAGCACATGAGGCTGGGCTCCCTGGCAGCTTCTCATGGTCCTGCAGGATCCCAGTGATCTTCAGGATGCCTCTTACCTCCTTGATTAACTTCCCAGACGTGTTCACAGAATCTCAAAATGGTAGGGGTTGGAAGGGACCTCTAGTGACTAAATCCTGCAGTTTTCTAATGAAACTTGTAATTCCCAAAGAGAATGCATTTCAGATTCCAAACTCCATTGGATAATCCCCCATTATCCTTGCCTAGGATCACGGTATTTAAACAATTCAAGACAATTACCTGAAGATTAATTAATTCCGTTTTGGTTCGCACAGTAATTAACTACTCAGTTCTCCAAAGCAGTGTCAACAGCCTTTGAAGGCAACTTGATATCAAAGATTAAGAACAACATTTTCCTTAGTACTCTTTGTGCTCCTGATACTCACAAAGACACGGCAAATTCACAGTGCTGCCATGTGGATACGGAGCAGTATTATAGTTTACATTACAATAAACCATAAGAACAAGAATTACAGCACAATAAGGTCAGAGCCACAGCTGTATAAACAGAACAAGATTAATTTAGTTCTTGTTTGACCAACAAGTTGGACGAAACAGCAAACAAATATTTCTGTCCACAAGCCCTAACAATGAAATCAGAAGCAGAACACTTAAAGCTTTGCAAGTCTGGATCATATTGTTTTACAGAAGCTTTTCTGAACCAAAGTGACATTTTGACAGAGAAGCATAGAGAAGAGTGAGACATTAGCAAGAAGCCCAAGATGGAGAAAGGGTAGTTATTGTTTGCAGAGTGTTGATGGTTCACCCAAGGTCAGGAGAAAACAAGAATATACCCTAAAACTAATATCTCTGCTGAGTTCCTGATTTTAGAACTCTACAGAGTTATGGATTTTAATTACCAGGTTCATCTTTTGAAGGTGTCTTTCTTGGTTTTCTTTTGAGTATCAGGGATGGAGCAGCATTGGCTGTTTTGTGGGGAATATGTCCTTGGGAACCCCAGGTTTTCCTAATTTCTGCATGAGAGCCATGTCTGGCAGGGACAGCTGTCTGGTTTTGCTTGTATGCTTGCTGCTGCAGAGCCTTTGTGCCCCAATAACAGGCAGAGGACCTGGAAGCTGACAGCCCTGGGAGGATGCTGGCCACAGGCTGCCAGACTGACTAAGATGCAGGGGTACCCACAAGGCCTGGCTGGTGAGAAGCACCTGGCAGGGAGCTGCAGAGAGCTGCATGTCATAGAGCAGAGGGAGGGAAGCAGGGAGCCCTGTGGGTATAAAATGCCCTGGGACTGAAAAGAAGGAGAAGAGGAAGAAGGAGAGATGTTACTCATTCCTTGGTTTCGAGTAACCGCATATAATCACATGAGTGCCACAGCTGCATGGGGATGGGCTCTTGTCCCCAGAGCTTTTCAGCTCCAGTAGACAGATAAGTAGAAAAGACATCTGCCAGCAAGGGGAGTTCAATGGGCTTGAAAATGTGTGGCTGTTATTTGGACCCTTGTCATGCCCACGTACTGTGTCACTGCGAGAGGAATTCAGTTACCATGGGTTACCCTATCAGTACAGGGACCAAGTGCCTCCCCTCCCAACAGCTCTATAAAAAGAGTCTCTCCAATATACCCCAGCAGCTCCTGTCTACTGGCGCCGACTGGGAGAAACTTGGCCACAAGGAGCTGGGGAGGAAGGGCTGCCAGAGGAGGTGTCAGCATGCTGTCTGCTTTCCAGTTTCAATGCCACTTTGTTCTCATCTTCCTGGCAGCCTCCAAGGGGCAAACCAGATACCTAGAGGTGAGCAATGAGGCTGACAACTAAAGCACCTTGCTGTGCTTTTAGCTGCTAACGTGTATTCCCAGCTTTTGAGTGTTATGCTTTTTCCTCTCTCCTCTCCTATTCCCATTCCTCCTGCTTTAAACCTACACTTGGGTAGCATTAATGCAATAGTGTCATCCCCCTCCTGATTTGTTTGTCTTTCTCAAACTTGCATTTCTGCTGAGAACTTAAGAGGCTCACTATGCACTGAGCTGCTTGGCTCACCTCTTAGGTGTCAGGTTTGTTCCCCTCTACTGCAGGTTGGCACCTTTCTGATTGAGCTCTTCCACAGCTGCACTGTTTCTGGAGGAGAGATTTAAACTGCTGGTGCCTTTTCTTGTGAGATGCAGGGAGGGAGCTGCATTTCACTTTGCCCCAGCTTTCTCTTGCACTTTTTCCTTCATCAGGTGAGGGATGCTGGTGAAGACGAGCCCTTCTTACTCCTCAGTGAAGATCTGAAGCGAGAGCTGTCTGCAAGGCAGATCTACCGGCGGTCGCTCCGTAAGTTTCTTTGGTGCTCTGGTGGGGAGCTCGGGGCTCAGGGAGGGGAAAGGGCCTGCTTAGGAGTGACAGAGCTGCAGGCACTTTTTGCAAGGAGGAGGAGAAGAAAGACAATGTGTTAAAATCTCAGGAAAACTGTGGTTGAAACAGGGTGATCAAAACAGGACTCTGAAAAGAGTTTGAGGTGCAGAGAGGGGAGTGCCCAGTAACAGGAGGAGAATGATGATCTCCAGGGGATGACACAGGTGAAAAAGTTGTGATTAGAGAGAAATCTGAAGAAACAGGGTGTTAGTGCACTGCTGCATATACACAGAGAGTTTTCTGCTCGTAGATGCTTTGACATCTAATCCTCCCCTGCACTCCCACATCACACCTGCAAGTTACTGTTCATCCTATGATGCTCAGTAGGCTCCTAATTGCTTCAGCTGGGTCTCCCTCTCCTTGACAACAGTCAGATGTTAGCACAGGAATCTCTCCTTGATCTCCCCTTCCCTGTGCTGTGGGAGATGTGTCTGGATCTCCCTTCCTGTCAGGCTGAGGCAGTAGCCCTGTATGTCTATTTCTCCAGGATGCATTGACATGCTGAGTATAGAGGGGCAGTTCACTTTCACCGCAGATCAACCGCAGATGCACTGTGCGACCTTTTTCATCGGGGAACCTGATGAGCTCATCACAATAGAATACAACTTTGTAAGCATCGACTGTAAAGGGGGTGATTTCCTGAAGGTAAGAAGCTGTTAAATCCTGCTTCACTTCCCTTTCCCTGCTCTCATCTCATGTGTGAGACATTTGCTACTTGTGGAAGGCGGATGAGTGTATGTGTTTGTGTGTGCAGAATGGGCTTTCACAATCCATGGGAGAGCTGTTCCTCCTCCCTGAAGCATTTTTTGTATGTTCCCCCTCTATCACCACCCCCTAAAGTGAATTGGAATGCAGGCTAAGGATTGCTCTCTAACTGGCAGTGCAGGCTCTTCTGAACTTTTCAAGGAGCACTCCTGCTGAGTGCACATACCTGGAGGGCTAACTGAAAAGTTTGGTCAGTGTGAGCTGAGCCACTCAGCCCAGTTAGGAAGGTTTTCTCATTGCACCATGAGTCACACGAGCCATGCCAGATAATATAGGTCCCTGAAGGGCTCTTACTGCTCCGGGGCCCCCACTCACAAGTCAATTAGCGTCAGTTTATTAACAAATGGATCATTGCAGGCTTTCTTTCAAACAGCCAGTTTAGAGCTTTTCAGGACATTGGTGTGAACAGAAAGAGTTTTCTGACTCAGAGCTGCTTATATTCTGGTACAAAAAAAAAATTATCAGCACATTTTGCTGGCAGGCAGAAGTGTTGACCAAGATCTGAATGTGGTTCAACAGAGAAAGGGAGGGTCGATGGCTTCTCTCACCTTGTGGTCTGCCCTTTGTGCTACCATGGCCCTACAGGGCACAGACCCCATTCCTGCACAGTGACAAACTGAGCTCCGCAGAGGAGGGGAAGGAGAGCTGTCTTTCAGCTCTTCTCTTGTCTCACTCACTTGGAGGGATGATGTCCCCCTGCTTGCTTTACCCTAGCAAATCCTGTCCTTCCATCCTGTAACGCTAGCTGTGATTTCTTTCCAAGTTGCTACATGGAGGATGATTTTGTTGCAAATCTGCTGGGAAGAAAACTTATCTAAAGAAAGTTAGATAAGCAGAGATGTCCTTTATTTGACAATGAACACAGGTGACACGGGATCATTCCCAAAGAATATTCAATAAAGCATCAAAATTAACTGATATTTATATCCAATATTCTTTTGTTCTTTTTTACTATACATATAAAGCCCATTCATAATTGTTCATTAAATTTTCCCTTTACCTTGATTGGTTATTACTTCACTCTTATTGATTCGCTCCTTATTACACAAGTTATACATATTCATATACATTTCAAAATCACTTGGCCAACTAACTGATCAACTATGCTGATGATTATTTGATGTTCTGGACTAGAATGTTACAGAGGTTCAGGACAGTGAACTGACTGATGGTTAATGTAAAAAGCTCTTTTCTTCTTCCTCTGAAGCAGTCAATCTCAACTTTGTTCTTGGATGTTTTATGGCTTTCATGTGCTTGAATATAAACAATCCCCCTTGTTACCACTCTTATTCCCATTGTGTGTGGTTCCTCATGCATGTTCTTCTCTTTGGGAGTGACTTCACCGAGAAGGCCTAGTTTTGCATAGTTATGCCAAGTTACTTATAAATTGTACTTTAAAATAACTATTTGATAAAATCACTTGATTTTTTTATACCTTCTATAACAATTTCAGCCTCTTATGGGTCCAAGGATTTTGTGCCTAGACTTAGATGCTAAAAAACTGTAAAGAGATCTTTGGGGCTTTATATAGGTTTCCTTCCTTTGATCACGGAGTCCCCAGTTTCTGCATTATACTGTTATATTTATACAAGCAGCTTTTCCCTGAAATAGTTTGAGTACCCATGTCTTGTTATTTCAGGAAATTTACAGTTCTGGCAAATCCAGAGACTGGTCCTGCAACTTTTCCATGAGGAAGCCTCACACAAACATTAGGATTACTCACTGAAGTCATGGTAGAATCTGGTCCTTGGATTTTCAAAGCATTGACTGGAGTGTAGAAGGAATTACGATGTGAGAGCAGCTAGGAGGGAATTGAAACAGCAAAGCAAGCAAGTGCACAGTTATGCCAAAGTTGACACAGATTTCTACTACTGACACACTTCTGTCCCTGAAGACAATGAGGGCAAACTGTTGTTATTTTTGTTGTGAAGTAAAGATGCATAGAGGTTACTGCTTAAGATCCTGCCAAGTAGGCAGTGTTTGTTCTGGTTTTGAGTAGTTAGGACAAGCAAGGATAAAGAAATACCTCTGCCAATAACACCTTCCTGAAGCTTTGTTGTATTCCAATACCTCTGGAAGACCTCCAGTCCCATTAATGACCCGCAAAATGTGGATGGTGGAAAATTACAGATCAATAGACTTAATGCCTAGAGTTTTAAAGGGTGACTTATGCTTAGTGTGGCTTCCAAATTAAAGTGGTCAAAACCTCTCAGTAACAATGCAATTGCACTAGTAAGAAATTTAACTATTGATGCAAATGTGATGATGCTGGAATGAAAAAAGTTGCTTCCCTCAAAAAAAGGTCAGCAAAATTGTCACATGAAGGAAATAAAGACATTAAAATTTATATGTATCTCTTTCCTAAATACAGATAAAGTTTTAATTATTATTTAAATGCTAGGAAATTGATAAATATAAGAGATTTTTATTGAATTATTGGCTTTGAAAAGGTCATCTGGTGTAAAAATGAACCAATGTCTATACTAATTCATATTTCTGTTCTCTACTAAGAGAGCAATAAGCAAAAGGCTTGTTTTCAAATATTGAACCCCTGTAGGTATTTGATGGCTGGATACTCAAAGGAGAGAAATTTCCCAGTTGCTTGGACCATCCCCTCTCCACTTCTGAAAGATACTTAGACTTTTGTGAAACTGGCAACATTCAGAGGAGCATGAAGTCATCACAGAATGTGGCAATGATCTTCTTCAGGATTCACCAGCCAGGCAACGGATTTACTGTCACAGTCAAGAAAAGCATCAACCCTTTTCGTGAGTCTGTGTTTTATTCCATCAAATGGGTTTGGATTTAGGGCAGGAAGCAAAATGCCAACTTTGGTTTGCACTGAATTACCTGGCTGGCATTATCTACACTGACATGTTACCAGTAGCAGCAGCAGATCCATCCACACCTGCATGCTTAAGGATTTAACTTGGGCTCACTGTGTGTCTCAAGAAAAAAAAAAAAGAGTAAGTGAAGTGTAGGAGATAACTTAGACATGGCTTCAAAGTTCAGGACAAGGAGGACCTTTATTTCAAAGAAAACTTCTTCCAATCCAATATGGTCATGTTACAAAAAAAAAAGAATTTAGAGAGTTCAATCTCACCAATTTCTCTATCGGGGTAAAAAATGAGGAAATTTGTTTTTTAAGAAGTCCAGCATCTAAAAGAGTGTATTGAATAGCTATGTAATAGTCATGAGTGTTCTATGACCCCAAGGGTCTAAACATTTGCAAGTTATTTCTTTGAACCTGTGAGCTGGCAAGGCATAAATAATTTAAAAATTATTGTTCAGTCCAGTCTGATTTATCTGCCTTACTGTGCAAAGCATGAAGATGGCAGCATTTCTGCCCGGTTATGACTCTGACTTTTTCAGATATAAGCCAGCCAGCTGTGTCTCCTCATGGGTATTGCTTCACACCAGTGGATGTGATGATTGTGTGCAGTGGCTGGAGGTGGCATGTGTCCTTCACCTGCCTGCTGAAGCAGCTGTAGGCCTCCAGGTCTGGGTGGAGGATCCCTTGGGTTGTACACACAGATGATAAGCTACTCGCTTACCTGAAACTCCAAGGTTAAGATTTAAGATCAGCACATACCCACTTGAGTTTCAATGGGATGTCTTGCAGAGTAAGGAACTCCAGTTAGGAGCAGAATAGCACTTTGAAGTTTGCTGGCAATATCAGGCAATAATCCATCAAAGCTAAACAAAAGTCTTACACCCATAATTAGCCTCCTTCAAACTCACAAATAATAGGAGCCTTCGACAACAGAAGCCTATGATGTAGAGGTTTGAAATGTGAGCTCTTCCACTGACTGCTTCACCCCCAAGCGTGTGTAGATATCATGCGACATGGTGAGGCAATGCACAGGGAATTTTTCAGAAACAAATGCCATGAAAGAGCCCCAGAATATTCCATATGCATACCTTTCAGCATTTGGTTGTAGATCTCGGCAGTGGAATCACCTATTCTTTGATGTTACTGGAAGTACATAATTTTGCTTCATGCTGGGATGACTGCACAAGTAACTTGTGTACTTTCTCCTGTGCCTCAGCTTGCAACATCATGTCTCAGACTCCCACAGGAAGGTTTACCATGGTCGTTCCTCATCAGCACAGAAACTGCAGCTTCTCCATAATATACCCAGTGGTAATGAAAATATCTGACCTTATCTTGGGACATTTAAATGGCCTCTTTTCAAAGGTGAGTTGTTTGTTTCCTAAGAAATTACTACCATGTGCAACTTTCCAGGGTTCAGGAGAGGGAAGAGGGTGAGCGAGGATAAGGAAAGCCTGTGACACTGTACACTACAGCATGTGTACTCCACACCATACAGGTATACTGAGGTCTCAGATTTTACCCCTCAGAGATGAGAGCTAAGTCTATCTCTGTCACTGTTTTCTCTGTAATGTTTTGGAAGCAATCAAATTGTGCAAAGCACCACTAATGAATGTAAATATTGCTTGCCATAACAAAAGGTAAGAATTTTACGTCTACCTGTCTGTATTAAAACTAATGAAAGCAGCAATCACTCTGAACAGAGAAAGGAGACTTGAGTTAGATAGTGAGATATTAGCTTGGAGAAAATACAAACATGCTCATAATTGGTTCCCTGCTTGACAGGCTGAGCATCCTTTGCTTCATATGCTGTAATGCACAGCACAGGGCTGGAGCTTGGATACGGCATTTGAAGCCTAATGATGACCAGAAAGGAGAGAACAAGAGCTCTTGGTGGCACCCTGTGTCTGGAAGGTCTAAGAAGATCGAATTCTAAAATACCAAGAAAGATAAGATAAAGAAAGTTTGTTTTCTGCTACCAGCAAGACTAGTAGCCTAGGTCCTTCATAATGACTGAAAGTGTCTAAGCAAACCAGACCTTGAGAGATGAGTAAGTAAGTTGGCTTATTCAGTGATGGGCAGAAAAGGATCAATAGCAGAAGTATGATAAAGAAATCAGGCACTTAAAAAACAGCATATGGATGACGGCCCAAAGGTGCACAAGATGTTAGGTGCAAGATGTTCTTGGCAAACAGCATTAACTTTCAGGAAAAGAACACTTGTTGATCTAATATACATTGAGCTGTTTTTTTTAATACAAAAACATTCCTTAGGTTAATTCCTACTTTAATGAAACTTGGCCAGAATAGCACATTTTACCAACACTTACTGCTTAGGAATAAGTAGGCTACAGAGAAACTTAAGTTCCTGCTTGCCAATTGAATGTGGACACATGTGCAGCCTATGCAGATTGCTTATCTACACTAAAAGCAGTTGAATCAATACCTTCACTACTTGTCAGTAATTTTCAGAGCCTATTTAGGTCTTTCTTTGGAATTCTTTAAGAAATTTTACATTAGTTAGTGTTGCTCAGGATGAGAACAACCTGATTTCACACAGGTTTGAGCAGAGAGGACTTCTAAAAACTATTGTTGGCGCCAATCATGTCTAGAGGACTGTTACTTTTTGAAGATAAATGATAAATATCTTTTAATGTCTGGCTTTTTAGAAACAACCAGAAGGCTGTTCAGGAGTGGGAGATTATGTACAAGTGCTGGGAGGAACTGGCTTAGACCCATCCAAGATGTTTCCACTAGCTGATTATTGTCAATCCTTTCACGGATCTGGTAAGAAATTTTTCTTTCATCAACATCCACGTGATAAAATAACTAACCAGAGGAAGTCACACAGAGCCTCCCCAAACTCAGCTTTCCTGATAGACTGGTGAATTTCACAAATAGCAGAACATCAGACATAAAACTCTTTGAGCCTGTGGGATACAGCACAGCCACAACCACTATCATTTGCCCCTGCAGTAATCATTGTAATAAGGTGAAGTTATACATATTTTGAAAATTCTTATCCTGTAACACATATAATTATTAGAGTGTCAACAGACAACTGAGTATGGAAATTCATAATGAAGGCACACTTACATTTCCAATTAATAAGTTTTTCTCACTTAATGAGAAAACCCACTTTTCTGCTGCAGGAGTAGCACATACCCCAAAAGCTTCAGAGCTTCCTCTTTCTGCTTCAGATCCTGGAGTTGCTCTGAACCCATTTCACTATCATGCCAGGTTGGTGTTCTCTTTCTCTCTGTTAATTCTCCATTAAGAATTCCCAGATTCCCTAATACTCTGTATAGCACAGTAGGAAGCGTTACAGTGATGTGACTGACTAGCTCCTGCAGCACATGGATTGTACGTCTGGAGTATGAGCAGTTACACCAGAAAGAGACATTACCATAAAGCTGGAGAGCAAGAACATGCCTTGCACTTCACCCCTGTAGCCTCTCTTGCCTTACATCACACCACAACTTAATGTTGCAGGTACATAAAGGCTAGTGGTAGGAGTCAAATTGACATGGAGGTAAGGATGGCGGTAGGTGTATATGCTTTGGTATTAACATATCATATTTTTATGTGGTTTGTGCAGTTTGGGGGTAGTGTAATTGTTGAGTGATATGCTAAGCGGAGGTAGAAAAAGAGACCAAGAAGTGAGAGTAAGGCAATAATTGTAGCTGTTGTGGTTATTTCTTGCTTTGTCAATTCCTGAATGATTAGTCATTTTGGTAAAAATCCTGTTAGGGGTGGGAGTCCTGCTAGTGATAGCAGGGTGAGTATTAGGGTTGCTTTTAGCGCGGGGTATTTTGTTCATGAAACTATTGTTGTTGCCAGTTTTAGGGTTTTGATTGTGTTGATGGTTAGGAATACTGCGGTTGTAAGTGTAATGTATAGGTAGAATGTTAGTAGAGTGAGTTTAGGGCTATAGATAAGGATGATAATTATTCATCCCAGGTGAGAGATAGATGAGAAGGCTAGGATTTTTCGAATTTGGTTTGATTTAGGCCTATTCAGCCCCTAACAGTGGCGGAGGTTAGAGCTATGAAGGTGAGGAGTGTAGAATTTAGTGTGTGGTGGGTTATACGGAGGATTGTGTTTGGGGGTAGTTTTATCACTGTTGATAGGATTAGTGCGGTTGTTAGTGGGGATCCTTGAAGTACTTCTGGGAATCAAAAGTGAAATGGAACGACTCCTAGTTTTATTGTGATTGCTGTTGTTAGTAAGAGGGATGAAGTTGAGTGGGTTAGTTGAGTGATGTCCCATTGTCCGGTGTGTCATGCATTGATTGTTCCTGCAAATAGGATCAGTGTTGAGGCAGCTGCTTGTACTAGGAAATATTTGATTGTGGCTTCGATAGCTCGGGGATGATGGGATTTGGAGATGAGGGGAATAATGGCAAGGGATTTCTAGGCCGGTTCAAGCTGCTGTTCAGTGGTTGCTTGAAATTGTAATGGAAGTTCCGAGGATTAGGCTTAGGTATGAAAGTAGTTTTGCGTGCGGGTTTATTAGTAGGGGAAGGGGTTAAACCATCATTTTCGGGGTATGGGCCCGATAGCTTTATTAGCTGACCTTACTAGGAAATAATATAAGGGAAGTATGGAGAGTTTTGATCTCTCTTGTGTAGGTTCAATTCCTACTTTTCTAAGTTGTTAAGGAAATGAGAGGGTTGGTAGACCTCTATGTTCCCTTTATCATAGTGACCCTTTAACATTCAGGCACATTTCCTTAGACAAGGAGGCAGACCTGCGTAGCTAATAGGTATGCTAGTGTGTCAAAGGCAAAGTGCTAGTGTGAGGGGTAGGAGGTTTTTTCATAAAAGATGTATGAGTTGGTCGTATTGGAATCGCGGGTATGAAGCTCGGATTCATAGGAAGACTGAGGAGAGGAGTAATGTTTTTGTGGCTAGGATAATTGAGAATATTTCATTAGGCAGGTTAATGCTGCTAGGGTTGAAAAATAGGATAGTAGTTAGTGCATTTATTAATATGATGTTTGCGTATTCTGCTAGGAAAAATAGAGCGAATGGGCCTGCAGCATATTCTACGTTAAAGCCTGACACTAGCTCTGATTCTCCTTCGGTTAAGTCAAATGGGGCATGATTAGTTTCGGCAAGTGTAGAGATGAATCACATTATTGCTAGGGGTCATGAAGACTAGGTATATTGGCTTTTGGGTAATGGCTAGAGTGGTTATTGTGTAATTTCCACTGAGAATAATTACTGATAGGAGAATAATGGCTAGGGTAACTTCGTAGGAAATGGTTTGTGCTACGGCTCATAGGGAGCCAATTAGGGCATATTTTGAGTTTGATGCTCAGCCTGATCATAGGGTAGAGTATACTGTGAGGCTTGATATTGCTAGGAGAAATAAAAATCCTAGGTTTAGGTCAGTGAGTGAAAAGGGTAGAGGGAGGGGGGCTCAGATTGTGATTGCTAGGAGGAGGGCTAGTATGGGTGTGATTAGGAATAGAACAGGTGATGAGGTAGATGGTTTGATGGGTTCTTTAATGAATAGTTTAACTCCATCTGCCACAGGTTGTAAAAGTCCGAATGGACCTACGATGTTTGGTCCCTTTCGAGCTTGTATATAGCTTAAAATCTTTCGCTATACTAATGTCAGGAAAGCGACAGCGATCAGAATTGGGATTATGTAGGATAGGAATAGGGTTAATTGTACTGTGAGCATGGGTAGGGCCATTGGTATTTTGAAGCTAGGGAGAGGACTTGAACCTCTGGATAAAGGGCTTAAGCCTTTTGCATTTGCCGAGCTCTGCCACGCTAGCATTATGCCCTTGTTTTGGGGTAAATGGTTATTCTTTTTATAATTTAGTTGGGTTCATTATTTAAAGAGAGGGCGTGCTTGTTGTATTGGCCCCACCTTTCCGGTCCTTTCGTACTAGGAGAGGTTTATCATAAGCTTTAACTGGCAAATGCTGGTGCTTAGTGAATACTGAGCTCTTTCATGAGATTAGAACATGCTTCCCCAGTGGTGTGAAGGAAAGAAAATCCCATCTTGGCAGCCTCTACTCTCCCAATGACCCACCAGATCTCTCCTCCAGTGAGGAAGGTGCTTCATTTTCACCAAATGAAACAGACTTTGCCAACTTCCCTCTCAAATGTCTCATCTAAATCAGTGATTAGTGATAGATCAGTGATATGCTTGATTTCCCCCAGAGTTTATATGCTGGGCACCGCCATTTGACAGTTTGTCTTGGCATCGTCTACTTTGTTGCTGTGAAGAATGTCCTTACACACAAAACCACTCATACCTCTAAAAGGAAGCATTTCAATGCTGTTTAGTTATCTCCAGGATAGGTTTCTATGTCTCTCACCCATCACTCCTGGCATCTAACAGCAGCATGCCTTCCCAAGTGCAAACACATACAGACCTCTGCATCATATCTATGTGTACAAGAGACTGCAGGTGAATGGGAACAGTCTGGCATTTGCATGAGGAGGAGCTACAACAGTTGATTAAATACCCAAGTCATCTAAGGTAAAACTAACAAACACAAAATAAGATATTCAGTCAGCAATACCACTACTGGCAGGTCATTTCTACATACAAATTTGCTTTGTTTCCAGAATTGCATGTGTCAGTGCTTTGTAATTCCTAACATGATATTTCTCTTTTCCCTCTCTCTCTCTTAAGTATATCTTTATATCTTGTCTATCTCTCTTTTCCCTGAACAGCCCAAATGAAGATTGGCTGTGACAATACTGTGCTGAGAATGGTCTCCAGTGGCAAATACATCAACCGTGTGACATTTGAATATCATCAACTTGATCTGCAGCAAATAGAAAATGGGAAGAACAGCATCGAGGAGTTCTGTGTGCCTAGTATTGGATAAAACAGGCCACAAATTTTCACATAGCTAATGAAAGGAAGGTTCTGGTTAATTAAAAACATGTATACTTTCTTTAACCAGCTGGTATTATTGAGCCTTTGTATGATACAAGCATATTTCTCTGTCTTATTTTCATACAAATCAGTTATTCCCATGAGCAAGCAGGAAAAAGCAACAAATATACTAGTCTTAGTTTTTATCATTTTTTTTCTGTAGTATTTAAGCTCATTTACAATATTCAAAATCAATAGAAAGAACAGAAGGCTATGTTTCTCATATAAATATTATCAGGAAAACAGACAAAGTCCCTCTGTGTATCTAGTCTGAGGGCATATGAAATCCACAATAAGTATAAACTTCATGCAGCAATTTAATCCTTTTATATCAAGTACAAAGAAAAAAATAGAGGGTGGAATACACTTCCATTTTGTAAGAGGAAACCCAGCATTAGTGAGTGTAAAAACTACTGTTTTGTTTATGACCATAAATGTATTGTTTCTAAAACCAGATTTTTAATAAAAATTTATAGCATGGAAACTTCCTTACACAAATCCAAACATAAATAAATACACTCAAAGAGTTGGCAAAAGGTTTTTGTGTTGTATTTTTCTGAAGAACTCTTTTAACATTCTGGTTAAATTCCCTAAGTCTTGTGCAGTTTTCTGGGCATGATAGTTTTGAACATACATTGCTGTAAAACCGTGGACTATTAAAGTATCATTATGGGCAGAAATTTAGTTTGTCAATGTTGCATACACTTTCATATGGAGTAGGTTTCAGCTGTATACTTTACCAGCACCTTCCATGGTTAAGGTCTTTGGTCAGGCATTCTGTTGACCCTTACAGGCAAGGATAACCAAATCTAGATTACTTTTTCCACACCTTTGGTGGCCTAGAATATGAGTATAAGGCTGGAGAGCTCAAGCAACCAGAGTGCAGCAGAGGACTAGAGCTATGTCCTAGCTCGGAGGGAGGCATGTGGACCGATCCATATTTTTTCGCTAGTTGACCCAGCTGCATGCCTGAGATCTTCAGCGCTGAATTCTGGCTCTTAATCTCACAATCAGTCACCAAAAATTGAGTGTCTTAAATATTCAGCAGCGCTGAAATTAATCCCTCCCTGACTTAAAGAGCAGAAACTACAGGATGCCTCAGACTTCCCGTTTCCATTGGGTTTTGGGAGCCCACTTTTTGTGACTGACTCATGAACAGAGAGGTGCATTTGGCAGTCTGATCAGACTCAGGAAAGTATGTCCACCCTGCAGGGCTGTGTTTATGGAAAAGGTGAGGATCATGGAAATGTTTTTGCTTTGATTAAAAAAAAAAAAAATTAAAAACCAGACAAAACTGTTGCTGATTAGCTGGAAGCATGGATCAGCTCTGGCTCAGGGACCCACATCCCACTATATCTCTGTTCTAGCCCCATGCAACCCACTGTCAGCTTCATTTGGTGCAGAGCTGGCACGGCTACCCAGCACTTGAGACATCTAATCAGGGGAAAAAAAAAATATCAGAGTCCAATGAGCTTTTTCCCCCAGCATCCCACTCAGATCTTCTTTTATGTGTGTCTGTCAGTGTCAAGGTGAATGACAACCTCTGGTGAACCAGGGCAGGTTTCTAGGCTGAGCAGTTTGGGAACAAGCTTGGGGGCTCCATACCTATCTACATGCCTGTCTTCAAACTTAGAGAGGTGGTGAACTTGAAAATGCTGCTCCTTGGTCACTAAGAAACACGGGAGGAGTTGAAAAATCAGCAACGTATTTCAGCTCAGGACTAGATCACCATGAAGATAAACTCAGAAATCTCTTGCTTAGTGCAGTTTAAAAGTGGGATTTGCCACCTTTCAGCTTTATGTAGTACTTCTTTTTCAATCCTAACATGACTTAAATACCTCCAATACACCAAGGCCTTTTAGAAAAGGTACTTAATGTTCAGGAATTTTAGATTTCCTCAAATAGTATACACAAGTGGACTTTTATTACTAAGAAAATATTATTATAGACAAAGGAAAATAAAAAATCACACTCTGTGTAGGACAGCACCATCTATCTATTGCTATTGCTCCATGCGTAATACACAAGTACATTGTCATTTTCCCAGAATTGGTTGTCACTTCTTCTACTCCTTTTAATTAACATAAATTTAGTCAGCACTGTCGATGACATCACTCCACTCTGGTGGCTGTCTTGGAAAAAGCCAGGCTCCAGGCAGCTATGCATTCTTTGGTCTGTGCTTTAAGCTCCACCTCATGCAGAAAATCAATAGTCAATTCAGTCTCTGTACCTGCATTTATGAAGACCCTCACCATTCAGAAGCAGCAGAACTTAATTCACAAGAAGTCAGCTCATAGATGTCAGATGTCACAAGTCCTCCAGGGTTTACTTATGAAGAAGAAAGTAATCCTCACAAATGAAAAGAAAGGAAACCAATCAGAGCAATGCAAGAAAAGGGGGGGGGGATGGAAGCATCTGAAAGTCTGTAAGGTAAAACAAAAAAAAGAAATCCAGATAAGAAATATGTGAATAACAGGAATATCTGTTCCAAGAAGGAAAAATAGAACTTATCAATTAACAAGGTTGTAGCCTGGAGGCTTAGAAGAGCTGTAAAGCCCTCTAAGAATTTTTAAAAATCAAGCTCCTAACAATGAAAATGGAACAAAAGGTGTTGAAGAGACACTGTATGGAAATGTTGGCTTTGAGGAGAAATTATACATCCAGGATTTAGACACATTCCGACATCTGTCATTGCAGGCAAAATCACCAAAACTCACAATTAACATTAAAACCAGCAAAATTGTCAGGCAGATGTGAGTGAGAGGCTTAGTGCAGACTCTGATGTCTGACAATGAACCACTTTATCTTTCTGATTTGACATCACCACTGATTTTCACCTAGACAAGTGATGTAAGAGGTGACATGCTACCACAACAGCACTGCACAGCATAGGAGCACCATGCTAGACATAGAAAGAAAACCATAGAACTTGAATTGATGGGTCAGTCAATACTCAATGACTGAAAAACTTTTCAGCACCACAAAACCCACCAACAAACCTAGGGTTAAAAATCACTTTTTTGAGAGAGAAGGAAAAAATTACCAATTTTTACTGGAATCTCAACCTTGGAAGGAAGAGGGATACACGACATGAATTTCTGTACTAATGGGAATTCCAGGGTGGCTGTTCAGAAAAAAAAAATAATGTAGTGAATTTCCCACCTTCAGTAAGATTTAACAATTATAAGTCTTCTACTTCAAGACCATGTAATAAATCTTTGGCTTAAACATTATTTCCATCTTTTGCAGATATAAACGAAATAAATTAGTAACAAATGCAGAGATTTACTGGAGAGAGGTAACACCTTGCTCTTGAAGTTACGCAGAATAGAAGATGGAAATACTCTGGAGGTAGTGAGGGGAAAATAGCCAGAGCATCTGTCCCTGTAGAAGAACCTCAGGGCACATTTGAAAGGATCAGTCATCTGCAACAATGCTTGTCATGAGTTTTCTGGCAATGAGATGGACACTCTTACAGCATCTATCAATGTAGGGTATGTGCCAAGAGCCATGTCAAATAGGTCTTGACACGGGAATAGACACAGATTTGTTCAAGCTCTTCAGGATTTTTAAGAACAAAAGAACATTCAGGAATGAAAAATTAGTTTCAATAAGCAAATGTTTTATTAAGGTTAGAATTGCTGGCTTTGGAGGCAAAACCTCAGCAGAACAGTTGTAACTTAGAACTGACAATAGTGAAATGTTACAATGATTTCTCGCTTTGTGGGGTGATTATCTGTTCCCAAAATTATATTCTTTGTTATTAAAGCACCAAAAAATCATATCACGGACTTCTTGGCAGTAATGTGCAACTCTCTGTAATAATATGCAATGATTTTTAAGGTAGAGTTGTTCTGCTAAACTGATGTTCTCATCTTTCATCACTGACATTGAAAATAAGGGCTCAGACCAAGACGAGTGTGGTCCTTCTGAATGATAGTTTAAATGACTTTTAGAACATCTTCTAAATATATGCTTTTATAACACTGATTCCACAAAATTATACTCTGCTTTCTCTGTGGAACGGGTTGCCTGGAGGCTAAATAGTAAGGAAAGTAGATTTGCAGAACACATTGGGTGTTTGATCATATAATCTGCTTCTCACTGAATATCTTCTCCTGTGAATTTAAAATAGATCTCCAGGGCACTGCACTTGATTTTGCACTGCGTACAGGGATGACATTATTTTGAGCACATAAGGTACAAAAGGCTCTGAGCTCTGTTACCCCACACTGGAATACATGCAGCACCAATTATGTAGTAGAGACGAAACCAGTTTTTAAGAGCTTAAAGAAATTTCACTTGCCTTATGAAACTCACACTTCTTAGGACCTCAAAACTGTACTTATTGAGTTCTAAACACAAGCTGAATTACACTTCAAGGAAGTGATTCATTATAGTCATTTTTATTCAGAGCCTCATTTCTCCTGTTATCTGAGTAACTTTCTTGTTGACAAATTGGCACAGTTTTCATTTTTTCCCCCCAGTTTGCCTCTTATCTTTAAAGATCAGCAACAACTAATCATAGCAGCTATGGATTTTGTATGCACATCATTTCCTATTAAAGGAAATGCAGTGTATTACACGTGAGTCACTACAAAATGAAAAGTTTTCATTATCTGTTCTTTTGAATAAAATTGATATTCATGATACCATGCTGCTGCAAATTACCATCAAACCATCAATTACAGTGTTGACTAATAGTTTTTTATAACTTTGCCTCTCAACAGCAAGCAAGCAGTTTTAAAACCAAAATTTGTCTTTTGTCTACATGCTGGTACTCAGTGTTTCACTCTTTGGGACTCACACAGCATTTTGAAAGACCCAAACATGTCCTTCAGGTCAAGCACATAATACCTGCTTGGTGTAGGACACATTACTCATGGATGTCCCCCACTCACAGTCCCACCCTGAAGCTGGTGGTGGGAGTTTTCCCAAAGCAGCATGGTGCTTGCCAGCACCACCTTCCTGCAAGGAGCTGAAAACCCCAGAGCTGGAGAGGAAACATCTTCTGGGCTTTAAGCTTCACAGGCACAGTCCCCCAGCTCCCCTCCTTCCCTGCTGTCACATCTCCAGCTTTGCCTTGCCCAGGATCCTGCAGCCCCATGGCAAGAGACTACAGTGTTATAGCCTCCTCCTCCCAAGTGCTCCTGACGAGCCTGAGAAAACACTTGTCAAGTGAGGGCAATTTCAGCTCTCCTCCCACAGATGTCCAGGTAGAGCCTCCTCCTGCCCTGGGACACTTCCCACTGCTTGTAGTGAGGAGGTCCTTGGAGAGGGCTCTCCTTTGTGCTACATGAGAGCAGCAGAAGCTGCGCTATCATTCAGTCTGGCCATCAGAATCTGCTGGACACTGCACATACCTTGCATACATGTAGCTATAGGCGGGTACAGGCAGATATTTAAATGCAACATTAGGCAAAGCTCAGTTATTAAAACAATCTGAGGCTATAGCAAAGGGTTGGACTATTTCTCTCACAACAAAAATTAAAATTTTTGAATTTTTAGAATCTTCACAATGGCAGGTGATAAAAGATCATAATAATTTTTCTGAAGAACGATTATTCTGAGTCTTTAGAAAACTCAGCCTTAATTAACCAATAGATATCAGCAAATAGTGGAGCTGGCTGACCTCAAACACAAAAGCTGGGTTGATAATGACCCCTTCTGACATCTTGTGCAGGTGTCAGAGCTTAAGTTATGCTGATGAGGGAACTCACTGAGGGTTTCAGCTGATCCTACCTTACTGCTCTCAGTCCCAAACCACTTCTGGTGGTGAAATGGCACACAAGATGCCTGGCCCAACACAGCTGGAGGCATGTAGCTCACATGTGTAGCTCTAGTCCAATGCCCCTGCTCATGCAGGTCCCCCTAGATCAAGTCACACAGGAATACATCCAGGTGGGTTTTTAAAACCTCCAGAGAAGGAGATTCCACAATCCCCCTGGGCAGCCTGTGCCAGGGCTGCCTCATCCTCACAGCAAAGTAGTTTTTCCTTATGTTTAGATGGAAATGTTTGTGTTCCAGCTTGTGCCCATTTCCCCTTATCCTGTCACTGGAAACAACAGAAAAAAGTGATGCCCCATCCTCTTCATCGAATCATAGAATGGTAGAGGTTTGAAGGGACCTTTAGAGATCATCTAGTCCAACCCCCTTGCAGAAGCAGGTCAACCTAGATCAGGTTGCACATCCAGGCAGCTTTTGAAGACCTCTAAGGAAGGAGACTCCACATCCTCCCTGGGCAGCCTGTGCCATTGCTTCATCACCTGAACAGTGAAATAGCTTTTTCTTATATTTAGATAGAACCTTTTTGTGTTCCAGCTTCATCCCATTACCCCTTGTCCTGTTGCTAGATACCATCAAAAAAGAAGGATGCCTCAACCTCCTGACATCCATCATTTAGATATTTGTAAATATTAATGAGATCCCTCTTGACATACAGTTTTAAAATACTAGTGTTAATGAGATCCCCCCTTCATCTTCTCCTCTTCAGGCTGAATAGACCTAGACTCAGCCTTTCCTCATAAGGAAGATGCTCCTGTCCCCTGAGCATCTTGGCGGCCCTTGCACTGGACTCTCTCCAGAAGTTCCCTGTCCAACTTGAGCTAGGGAGCCCAGAACTGGACACAGGACTCCAGATGAGGCCTCACCAGGGCAGAGTAGAAGGGGAGGAAAACCTCTTGGCCACATTCTTAATGCATCTCAGGATGCCATTTGGCTTCTTGACCATGAGGGCACATTGCTGGCTCATGTTTAGTTTGCTGTCCACTAGAACTCCCCAATTGGAACAGAACTCCACAGCCTGCAGCTGCCACTAATTGCGAGACATGGATTTTACACATCCCCAAAGCACTTCAGTATGGAGCTAGATGTGGGGGAACAATTCAAACCTAGCCTCTCTGTGAAGGTTCCACAAACCTTAAAGTGAGGAAGTCTATATTTACAAGGAAAGGATCCTCTTCCTATGAGTTTTGTGGGCTCAAGGGCTACATCCAGCAGAAAACACAACAAACTGGTTCAAAGCACTTTGTTGTAACTTTCTTGAGGATATAAGACATGACAAAATAAGAAATATCTCTAAGTAGCTCCTGGTTTCAGTCTCACTAAAATTTAGGTGCTATGGTAAACTGAGCTTTAAACTGGGCAGCCCTTGAAGGAGGTCTGAACACAGTCTCAGGTTTCTAGTTTGTCTTATAAATATTTTGGTTTGGAAATCTGGCTCTTTTGCAAGGCAAAGGGAATTGATAACACATCCTTCTAACTCAGCTGTAATTTCATTAGAGTTAATGTTAATTTTCCTTCAGTCCTACCAGACACAACAGTTAATTGGAAGCCAGGATGAAATGTCCTAAAGAAATAGATAACGAAATGGTCTTTAAATATCAATCCAGCTACAACCTCACCTTTGGGAATGTGTAGGCAGTTTCTTATCACACAACAGATCCTGTGTCTTCATGCTGCTGCAAGCTCCTGGGTTAAGCTGAAGCTTTGAGAAGAAGTAACATTACTGGCATTACTGGTGAAAAGAGACTGATGTTAAAGTACATTGATTTCTTTTAAGTAAGGTAGGTAATGAAAACTAGGAAAGATCAGCCTAAGGACAAGAAGAGCTGGATCCTCAAAACAAGAAGCAATGACAAAGTAAATCTGGGAAGCTTTACAGAGTCATCCCTGCATAATCGAGTCCATTCTTACTGCAGCTGACGCACGCATTTGTCATCTCATTACATCAAAACATGTAGCTATCTTTGGAAGGAGATTATTTTTGGTTGATCTGTTTGTCACTACTGCAATATCAGCCCTACCTGACTGAATATAGTGGTTTTTTATGCTAGAAATAGATGCTTCACAAAACATGAAAATTGCTGTGTGTTTACTATCAGAATTTGGTGGGTTTGAACACAGATAATGAGAACTACAAAAATAAGAAACCTGCTCATTCTCACCTATCAGAGCTGAGAAACTCTAGTTGGTGGACAATACAATCTACTGGGGAGTTGAGGATGCAGTGGAAATGCTGTTTAGATGATCCAATCCAAAGCAAAGAATGGGCTTAACAAGTAACTTTTACTTGTCCTTATTCCAAATCAGCTTAATTCAGGAACATGATCCATCAGAATTTGTTGCCATTTCTCTGCTTTTTTTGTAAGTTTTTACTGCCTTAGCAGGGAAAAGTGGAGAAGGAGGAGAAAGTTCTGGAAAGTTTGCACACTTTTCAGAGGACACATCAAAGTCAAGTAGACTTTTGAGTCTATATTGCATCAAATACAAAGAGAAAATCAACTGGAAAGGGCCAGGCTGGTTCATTTTAACCAGAGGGTACAACTGTATTACTACACAGATGCAGGACGCCTCACCATTGAAAAGCCAGCAGTTCTCCCACTGACTTTAAAACTACTGTCACAAGAACCAGAGCACTGCTTAACTGGGTAATAAGATAACACAAATACATCATACATGTGCTCATGTTTCAGTCAATTAATCGCTAGACGTAATTAGTTATGGATGACCAGTGGATTAGCTACTAATTCCTATACAGCTTACTATTAATTACTGATATTTTTCATATCAGGAGATAGTTTCTTCAATGTTGTTTTTAATTTCACAGAGGTGTAGCATAGTATGCAATAGGCTTGCAGAACTGAAAACTGGAGTAAAACTAAAAGGTTTCTCAAAAAATTGAAAGTGCATGCCACGGCTAAATCAGTATGTGGCATGCACTTTCTTGCCACAAAGGCAAGAGAGAAGCAGCCTGGTATGGTGGGCACAGAGTATCCTCTGTGCAGATTTCATACTGATTTTCAAACTCCAACAGAACATCAGCAGGAGAGATTGGTAGGGAGGTTCACAGTGGCGCAGGGCAAGATAGTATCACAGTCACAGAGAAATCCTAGTTCTCTTAAGGGAAAGGGGAGTCTTTACCTTCAGTGAGATGGAGTCAAATGCCAGCTGGGAGCTTTGCATTTGCTGTGAGCCTTGCATGGTAATCTGGCCTCATGGGCAATGTCTGTGTGCTGACTGCAAGGCCCAACCTCATGTAATCGCTCTGTCTGGACAGGACCTCAACAGATCGTCTATATGCTGGCTTCATAGCTCCACCACGTGCTCAGGGCCTTGGCCAGTGGAAGCTCTATGGACAGAGAGGCCACAACCTGGCTGCTCAGCATTGTCTTATCCCTCCAGTTGTTTCCCTCCAATTGTTTCCCAGGTCTAAAACACCCTCTCCATCACAAGGGTACTGGGAGACCAGTGAATGATGTAAGCACCCCAGCCAACACCATCGGTCCCATCAGATAGCTGGTATCAGACTAGCATCATAGCAGATGGGCAGCAATGGTGTCTCTGGGGAGCAGCAAGTTGGCCAGCTCCAACGTGGAGGGAAAGGCAGTCTGACAGGGTTTGGAGAGGGTTTTAGTGGAATCTCAACTTTGCCATTCTGATGCAGCATGGGAACTGGAATCAGACAGTGATACTGTCACACCATGTGCTTGGTAGAGTGTAAGGGAAGGAATTTCCCATCTGTAGTGACCAGTGGAGTGATGCTAGGGCCAGAAGATGTGCTCTGGGTCAAGACCTTCTCAATATCTCTGATGGAACCATCCACAGTGTCAGGACTCTTGCTGGTCAGAATTAAGCAGCATCTGCGAACCGTAGCTCAGGTCTTCCTGAAGCAAGTATCCAAAATAGACCAGGAGAGCAGAACCAAAAGCCTGTCTGTTTAGCTCTGCCTACCTGGGGACCCAGTATCCTCAGCTGAGTTGCAGGCACCCTAGTTTCTTCATGTACTCTGGAGAAATTACTTGACTGAACCACAGAGACTTTTCAAATTCAGGAAGCACTCAATAAGTAAGCTTCTGCACAGCTGTAAAAAACGTAAGGCTTCGTTTGTCATTTCTTTTACACAAACAGGCACTTTCACTGCTTTAAAGAAAATTATTCCAGAGTGAGAATTTTTCAAAATACTGCCTAGGTCAAACACTACAAATGACTACTGAAATCTCTGACAAAGGCATGGGAAATGCTATCCAACCTGTGTTTGGTACATCATCTGTAGGAATGGAGGGTTAATACAGTTCTCTGAGAAGAGAAACTTAAAGAAAGGGCACTGCGCATACATGGAACAAGGGAACTTATGTAAATACAAAGCCATGTTCTATTTTTGCTGCTGTTAATTAAATGTTATCTCGCTTGCTTCATGCTTACAAATCACTTCAGCTATTGTCAGATCTCAAGTAGCTTCCCTCATTTCTTCTTCTTCAATGAAACCAATTTGAAAGTCTCTTTCAGAGATTTGCTTTTAATTGGAAAGCACTCCAAAACGCAAGACTGAACAATGCGGTCACTGATGTGCATTGATACTGATAAAGCATTTTTTATTGAGTCTGTGTTTAAGAGAGAACATCTGACTGGAATTTGTAGCACATCTTATTTTCACACTTTTGCTTTCCCTACCTCTGAGTTCAGGCAAGCCTCAGGAGCAACACAAAGGCAATTGAGCGCTGGGACTCTGCAGGTAGCCCAGAGACCTCAAAACACACAAGGCAAGGTGCTGGGAGCCTACACAAACACACCAGCAACTGAGGCCAACATGTGAGTTTTGTTCATCCCTTCATCATCCCCTCATGATGGTAGAGGCAGAGAAAAAGGAAGGTCTAAAGGTGTTTCATTCTCCTTTAAAAAGAATCCAGGAAACAAGTAGGTTTTGCTTGCTCTGCTGAGCTGTCAGAGAGTGCGAGTGACTGAGGCCAGAGTCACACCACTCTGCTCCCCCTCTGCCTCCTCTTACTCCTTCTGTCTTCTCCAGCACGTCTGACCCTCCTCCACACCACTCACCTGCCTAACCTGTCACATCCATCCCCTGCTGAGCCAGGGAGGTGGCATATGTTAAAGGAGGTGACTTCCCTTTACAAGCCTCAGAGCACAGTCTAAGCGTTAGCTGTCCATCCACATAGTCATTCAGTATCGGTATCTAGGAAAAAGACTCAGAAACAACACCCCTCTCATCTTCTGTTCATATGGCCTTCTCAAGAAAGCTAGAGAAACAAGCTGCAGATACCATAAGGTGAATGGCTCCACTGAGAAATGGTATATTAACTCTGTCCTGATGTTGCACAACTTTAACAAGAGCTATCAAGTGACATGATCTTAATTGAGCATTGGAAATACGTCTCTTGTTCTAGCTTAATAGGATTAATAGCCCTCTTGAACAGATTATTTGTCCTTTTAAAATAAATGAATAGTAAAAGATTCTTCTTTTTTTGCAGGACTGCCATGGAGTATTTTTAACCCCACTAATAAATTGCTTGGTGGCAATTCTAATTATACAGATAGCTAAAAAGCCACTTAGCAGATTCTCATTAGAAGTTCAAACAATCTCTTCACTTATCTTCTCCAAATTGTCTGTATTGGTTCTTATTGTCCTTATAATGTCCAGTGAGTGAAGGTTTCACTCTTCATGTAGGTCTTGCCTGCCTGTAGTGACCACTGTCATGGGGGCAGAAACAGCTCAGATGTACTCAGCACCTAGTGAGACCTCACTCTGACTCAGCTGCTATTACTCAGTCCTCTCTGTTAAGGGATTAATCCCACCTCTGGTTTACCACAGAGTTTTCCCACTGCTACTTACATAAACCACTTCTTATCCCACTGGTATTTGTATTTTCAACATTGTCTGTTAAATAATGAAAAATGAATTGGTCTTTAATAGGGACCCTGGCAAGGGTTCAGAATCTCCCACTCTTCTTCCCTCCAGACTCACTAAAAGAGAATTAGCTTAGGAACACAAAGTGAGATAATCTTTTAGCTGTAACAGTGTTAGGTTTTTCAGTCTATTTATTTTTTGCTGACACTTAGATAAAGTGGAATGACCTAGTACGTTAGGATGTATGTAGGAACAGAGCTAGTAGTTTAGGATGTATGTAGGAACTGCTATCTGATGGTACAGGACTTTATTCTTAATAGCAAAGTCATTTCAGATATATAACATAGAATTAAACCAAGCTAAAATCTGACTTCACATCCATCAGATCAAGTGACAGCAACATGGGAAAATCTATAGGTTAGAACTACATGCTGAAATACAGTTATTCCTTGGAAGGCAAAACTCAGATAAACCATTTTTCTGCTTTTAGGAAATTATAAAGCAGGAGGACATGTAAATGGAATGGTGTAGATTTGTCATCCTGGATTTTGATTCTGGAAGTACATATTTAATAAGAGGTTGCCAAAGATCAACCAGGGCTGATGCCATCCAACCTGACATCCACATTGGGCAATTGTTAACCTGCTGACCACCCCTCTTAAGAACCAGGCTTCCTCAGTACAAAACCTGTGCATGTTTCAGAGGACAATTTATTCCAAGGCCTGTTCCCCCAGGCAGCATAGGCAAGCTTGCATGGGACTAGCTTATTTTGCCAAAATTTAGTCTCCAGTAGGACTTTTACCTTGAAATAACCCTCAGTTACCACCTTTGGGAGCTGTAAAGCTATGTTATGATTGCAGATCAAACTAACATCATAGAATCACAGAATAGGAGGGTTTGGAAGGGACCTCTAGAGACCATCCATTCCAACTCCCTGCTAAAGGAGGTTCACCTCTGTCAGGTCACACACTAATGCATGCTGGTGGGTTTTGAAAACCTTCGGAGTAGGAGATCCCACAACTTCCCTAGGCAGCCTGTGCCAGGGCTCCATCACTCTTACAGTAAAGAAGGTTTTCCTTATGTTTAATTGGAACTTTTTGTGTTCCAGTTTATGTCCCCTAGTCTCTGTCCCTCTTGAGCTGAGGAGCCCAGAAGTGGACACAGGACTCCAGATGAGGCCTCACTAGAGTAGAGGAGAGGGGGAGCAGAATCTCCCTCCACCTGCTGGCCATACTCTTCTTGATGCACCCCAGGATGCCATTGGCCTTCTTGGCCACGAGGGCACATTGCTGGCTCATGGTTAGTTTATTATCAATCAGGACTCTCAGGTCTCTCTCTGCAGAGCTGCTCTCCAGCAGGTCAATCCCCAGCCTGTAATAGTGCAGGACTCTGCACTTGTCCTTGTTGAACCTCAGGAGGTTGCTCTCTGCCAAAAATATACCCAGCAGTAAAACAGAAAGCACACACTACACACATGGTTGAAAGACCTCATCCAGCTGAGGTCAGTGAGAGATGTCTTTTCAGAGACAGTTGTATTCTCAACAAAATGGCAGATCTGACTCACCATGCACCTTATAGATCCTTTTTCTTTATTATGTTGCTATTTTTTTCTCTTCCAATCATGCCCTAGCCTGTATCTTTTGTCAGTTAGCTGTGAATCTGTGACCCAGAAGCCCGTGAACTTAAAAGCACCATGTTGACTGGTGAGACCACTGAAATCTGATAGGGTTGTGTTCTATACCTGCATTTTGCTTACAATAAAGCTGAGAATAAAAGACTCATCACCAAAACCAGACCAAAGGTTTCTCTCTACTGCTCCTTCCTTTCAATCTTCGCATGTTTGCCTTGTCTCAGGCTTCACAGTCAAAAGAATACATTAGCTGCCTCTCTAATCTGCCCTCCAAAAGCACTCAGTATCACCCATACTGCCACTCTGGGGAGTGGGGCTTACTAAACCCAACTGATAAATAAGTACAAATGCTTATGAAATTAAACCAATCCTTGATATTTCAGATGCTTTTTACTGCATTAGCAGAATAGGCAATGGGAATGAAAAGCGATTTGTGTCTTTCATAAGAAAGCTTCACATTAAGAGCAATTATTTTTTTAATTACAAAGGTCATAGGAGTGTCTGCTCAAACTCTAAATCGTACTTTTCTTCCAAAGAAGGTGATCATGTTAACTGCCAAAGAAGGTGATCGTGCTTCTCTTGTTCAAAGTCTTGACTGTGGCATGTCCAATACCTCATGAAGACAAAGCCTGGGATGCAAGAGCAGAGATACATGACTACTACAACAGTGTTTCAGTCCCTGAATGCACTTACTACCACTCTCTTATGAATAGAGCTATGGCCAGAGTGTGTTTTTAGCCAACGTGAATTTGGTTTTATTTCAAGGAGCAAGAAAATGTCTGATTAATACCTAAACACTCCATATTTGCTTGACTGCTTGTGAGTCATGCAAATAACTGTTGTTTCTTTTCATGAATTGGGATGAATGAATTACAAGCCTGTGCAATGAGCAGTGTAAACAATGAGTAAAATTTAAAACTTGTGCTTCTTTCTAGCCACTCTCCAATGAGTTTCTTAACAAATGTGGTTGAAAGGCATATCCATGACATTTTGATCTTTGAAAAAAACACTTTTTGTGCTCAGGAGAAGGAAGGAGGCCGGGATTCAGTGCATCTGAACTGTTGCATCCAATGGCCTAAAGATACTTCACATTCAATTACTTCTATTTTTTTTTTTTCTATTGAAAATACTTTACTTCTAAATTGACTGCATGTTATTTCAGTAACCAGGTATTGTATAAATTATTTTAGTCAGAGATGGGTTAAAAAGCCAACACAACTCAGGTCTGAATTAAAACATTTTCAATTATACTCTAGTATAGCATCACTGTGTTTAAAAAAAAACATTTTAAAGCCATTGAAACACTAATCAAACACCAGAAATCACCATTACAATAGTTCTGGAGCTGACATAGAAAAGAAACAGGACACATATAAGCCATACCCCTGCAAAGGGAATGTTAATCATGGTCTTGCCAATACTGATAGGAAATCATTTTATTCTTTTTCTGCTCAACACTTCATCTTCCTGGGTTGAAAGCCCACCTTATCTTCACTGGTTACACTTAGGGAGAGGCATTAGGTGATGGAGACAAGCCAGATTTCTGTTTCAGAATCAGGCCTCCTCAAGTAGGGCAATCTCAGAGATCTGGCACCTTCTGCCCCTGAAACAGATCTTAATATCAGATACACTTTAAGGTTGGAAAAAAAGGAGTTTCTTGAATGGAGAGGCAAGGGTTAAGAAACTAGGGATGCTTCGAAGGAAGCCTCTCGCAACATCTTTCCAGCCTCTCCAAGTCCCTGGGAGGTTCCTGCCTGCTCCCAGCAAGCAAGGGAGACTCCTAGCTTCATTCTACCTCACAATCCTTCCAAGATTGAAGCCACTGAAACTGTCTCTGCCTTTCCCCACATGGCTACAGATGTAAATACAAATCCTCTCCTGGGAATATAAGCATATTCTGAGTCTTCTTGCAACTGTTGGCTCTCATAATTGGCCCAGCTCCATATTTGAATTCCTGTCTTGCTGCATTACTGCAGCAGGAGC
This sequence comes from Colius striatus, assembly GCF_028858725.1. NCBI lineage: Eukaryota > Metazoa > Chordata > Aves > Coliiformes > Coliidae > Colius > Colius striatus. The sequence goes on along the minus strand of NC_084790.1, from coordinate 49,713,106 downwards.
TGTTAGGGCAAATCTCTCTTTTTCTGCTGGGATAGAGTTTGACTGAGTCCATTACCCCTGACATAAAACTATGACAGCACTGGAGATCTCACACAGTTACTTCACACCACTCAGTTGCACTGACAGAGGTTTTCATGATATGGCACTGTACAACAGAACAGGAAACTGGGGCAGAAACAAAGGGAATTCACAATGGGATGGTAATGCGTGGCAGCATGTGGCAGGTGGAAATTCTTTACGCTGACATTGCAGGAGAGGTGTTATTGGAAAATATGACTGAAACAGAACATTCTCCCAAAATTAACCACTTAGTTGTAGGTATGACAAGGCCCTGAGATCCCAGTTGATGTTTTTAGATTCTCTGAAGTATCAAGAACTGATAAAAACTGAAATAAAATAACATCCTACAATTACAGTATGAGTCTACTTCTCTGATGTGGATTTCTTCAAATGTTCACAACAGAATGTTTAAGAGTTTATAGTGCTTGGATTTTTTTAATATCTGCATCTTTTCTTAGATGTTAAGACAAAAAAAAAAAAAAAAAAAACCCAAACTAAATCAGACCAGTGTATATGGCTATTCAGGTATTATTAATCATCAAGGTATCCTTGAAATTAGTCTATTCAGTTTTAGTTTCCTAAAGAGCCAAACACAAACGAATGTGTACCAGCAGCACACACAGCAGTGAACCTTCCCCCAAGAGAAATCATGGTAACTTGTTCTAGTAAAATGCTTGTGAGTCTCCCTTGAAATGATAATTTGAAAGGAAAATGCAAATTCCAAATAGCATTATTCTCTTAGTGAACATTTTCTGAAGCCTTTTATTTTTAGCTGACTAAAGAAAAAAGAAGCAAACATCCTTGGATCCATGAAAAAACCCTGAGGAAAAACCCTTGAAAAAAAGTCATATTTTTGTCAACTAACTAGCTGAGGCTATAACTTCATGTAATTTAGTAGATCACATAAGTTCTACACATGGAGGCATAACTTACTCATCTCTTGCCTTGTGAAGCCTTTGGGTTTAGCAACCTGCAACTCAGGATGAAAGATCAGGTAGAAAATACAAAATTTGATCTATTCAGCCCAGAGCTCAAATCAGAAATGCAGAGCTTTTCCCTTACTTACCTTATTTGGCCCTCACACCAGCTTCTCCCAAGAGCTACTGAATACATCTTTCACTTTTGCTCTTTTATGCCCGAAACTTACGATTCTACACAAGTTGCAAAATGGCTACACACACTCATTGGCTATTCTGGAAAATATGTTTGTTTTCTTCAGCTTTAGATAGGATCTTGCACAGTAACTGTCAATTTACACATTGGAAAATCATTTAGAAAAATCCACCGTATTTGTTAGGATGTAGCTGTCACTTTAATATGAATGTCTCCAAAGAAACATATTTTTTTAGATAGCATAATTACATTTTATCATAGTATATGCTCACTGATTCCTTGCACATATTTGCTGTAGTGCTGCCTTCTCTGCTGGCTGGGTGATAACTTTGTGATGGCATTGGTGAAGTAGATAAGGGGAAAAAAGGAGTAGTCTCTACCTTTTACACGTTTTAAAAATGATTAGTTATATTTTTGTTATCATATGGCTTCTTCTGAAAATAATTCTCTTAGTCATCAGAATGAGAGTGCAGTTTGAATCCTGTGTGATTTATATTTCTTTTTTACCCACTGTACAGAATAATGCAGATTGGTTTCATTTTGAATAGAATCATAGAACCATTTAAGTTGTAAAAGACCTTTAGGATCATTGAGTCCAACCATTAAGCCAGCACTGCCATGTTTGTCACTAAACCACGTCACTAAGCACACATGTACACATCTTTTGAATACTTGTAGGGATGGTGACTCTACCATCCCCTTGGGCAGCCCGTCCCAATGCTTAATAACCATCTCTGGGAAAATGTTCTTCCTAATCTCTAGTCTAAACCTCCCACAGTACAACTTGAGGACATTTCCTCTAGTCCTATCACTTGTTATGGCAGAAGATACCCACACCCACTTCACTACAGTATCTATTTAGGTAATTGTAGAGAGCAATGACCTCTCCCCTCAGCCCCCATTGCTCCAGGCTAAACAACCCGTTGTAGGCTTCTACACTAGAAGCAACTGGATTTTATGTAAGGATTTCTATTATAACTAGAAAGTCTATCAGATATCCATAAAAATGAGTAACCCTTAATTTCTCACCAACAAAGAGACAAGAAACCTCTTCCTAATTCAGATTAGAGAAAAAGTTTACTCCTCAAACACGCCATCATTGAATGCAATTCCCATAGATGAGCTATTTCAGCAACTGTTCTTTCTTTCCTGGATGCTGGTTCTACATTTCCTGACTTTATGGAATGGTGGCAAATGGAACAGTGGCAAAGGCAACCATTTTTTGCTCAATGACGAATCTGTCAGCCTGCAGCAGGACACAGCAAAGTTATGCAAAATCCACCAGCACAGCTCAGCCTTGTTTGTCCAAAATGGTTTTGTGAGACTTGTAGATGGATATTCAAGGTAATTTCATCATTTAAAGATAAAGAAAAAATGTCTTATTAAAGTTACTGTGCAAGGGTGGCAGTGTCAACTGAATGTTTGTGCTTTGCAAAGCAATAAATGTTTCATAGATGTTGTCTTGCTATCAATTTCTCTTCCTGTGATAATTCATTCTAGGCATATTTTGGTCTTCTCCAGACCATACTTTAATTAGCCCTGAGCAGATGGATATGAACTGGAGTTTTGCCTCAGAAAAACTTTTAAAGCTCCCTGACATCTGGTAGAGGATAATGATTAACACTTATGAGAATCTTGAAATATTTCCTCACATAGGTCTGACTCATACATTCAGCCCAAGAGGAGAGCGTGCTTGGTCTGCAGAAGCTGAAGAACAGGCAAAAGAGGTTGTCTAACTGCTTTCTCCTAACTTTCAGCACTGGTAACTTCCAGCATCAGCAGTACAATTTGCAGGCAGCTGGGAGTAAAGTTCCTTGAGGTAGGAGAGGAGGGAGTCCAGGCTGCTTCACTGTGGAGCTCCTTCCCTAGTTTGTTTAAAGATCAATTCCCACACAGTCAGTAAGGACTGATGTTGATTTGGTGTTGTGGTTTAACCTCAGCCAACGATTAAGCCCCCACATCCACTCACAGCTCCCATGGTGGAATAGGAGAGAGAATCAGAAGAGAAAAATGAGAAAAATTGTGGTCTGAGATAAAGACGGTTTAATAGGTAAAGCAAAAGCCATGCACACAAGCAAAGTGGAACAAGGAATTAATTTACCACTTCACACATACAGGCAGGTGTTCAGCCGTCTCCAGGACAGCAGGTGCTCCAGCATATGTGCTGGCTACCTGGGAAGACAAACACTATCACTCTGAACATTCTCCCCTTCCTTCTTCTTCCCCCACCTTTTACTGCTGAGCATGATGCCATTTGATATGGAAACCCTGAACATTTTGGTTCAGCTGTCCCAGCTGTGTTCCCTCCTGACTTCTTGTGCACCCCCAGCCCACTTGCTGTGACACTGTGTAAACACTTCTCAGCATTAATGAAAACATACCCGTGTTATCAATACTGATTTCAGTGTAAATCCAAAACACAGCACCATAATAGCTACTATGACGAAAAGTAACTCTGTCAGCCAACACTAGCATATTTAGAAATGTTTCTTCTGATATTACATTAAAGAGATACCATCCATAGCACAATAAATGGAACTATCTCTATGAAGTGCTAAAAGTATGAAATAATCTGTTTAAGATCTTTACAAGGAAAACTAATGATGTGGCAGGCTTTAGTGGAAATAAGGTAGGAAATTCATACAGCCCTGTAATCAACTGCCAAGCTGCACTGTGGTGTCAAGAACAGACATGTCTGATCACGTGGAAAATAAACTAGAAGTCTGCATTTGAGGACATGTAAAAGATATATATGAAAGGGCTACCAAGCCAATTGCTTCAGATGTGCTGCTAGTATGCAGCTCAATAACATAATTACATTGTATTAAAAAAAAAGATATATTAATATTGAAGTGACAATTACATGCTAAGACATACAGTACATTTTTCTAAACACTTTTTAGTGCAGAAAATGAAAGTTATTGTGTCAGATTCTATCTAAGCGTTAAGAAAAGTGGTGAGGCAAGAATGAAACATTAAGGATGAACTGAACTTACTTAACTAGGGACAAATGAACATAAAGGCATTTTGAGTTGTGTTTTCCAGTATTTTGCTAACACATCTATTAAAAAATTTAGTGCAAATTTATGACACTGTCTTGCTGAGTATACGATCTTTATCTGATCCCTAGACTTGGCAGGAGAAGAGGAGGTGAGGGCAAGGATCAAAACCAAGGATGAATTACCCTAGACTTGGCAGGAGAAAAGGAGGTGAGGGCAAGGATCAAAACCAAGGATGAATTACACGTAATTCTTGCAGAGAATGATACACGTGAAAATAACTTGATGAATCCTTCATAATCACCTTTGATGCTGTAGTTCAACCTGTACTGAGGAGGATTTTGAACTAAGGACCTCTAAAGGTTGCCTCCAACTTGAATTATCCTACAATCCTATAATCAGACACAGACCATATGCATATCATTGATGAAAGATGGAGCCCAGCACACGGTTCTGAAACCAGCCACCACAATCAGTAACCACTTCACTTTACCTGTAATCATGATGTCCATATTTAATTTAGTGTGCAGCTACACTTCTGAGTAACAATGACAACTCCAGTGATGGTTAACTCAATAGATGGCATCTTGCTAATGTTGGAGCTGGAGTCAGATTTGCATTCAAATACTGCATAACGCATCAGGACCTGTCGTGGCTTGACAGAAAAGTTTTACCACATCACAGGGGTTTAAGCATGTGACTCCTTTTTAAGGATTATTTTAAGAAAGGAAGACACTAACATTTGGAACCCTCTTTGTACAATGTCTTAATTTAACTTGCAATTAAAGTATGCAGCTGGGGATTTAACTGGAGTCATTGTAAGCTACAGAGGTGGCCTACCTGTTACCCACAGCCTTGAATTTGCTTGTGATTGGAAGAAAGTCTCCCCTGCTGATCTTTGGTTCAAATAGACACAGCACAAATTAACATTTCCTTTGGTCTTCCCAAGAGAAGGCAGTTCCCAGCCCGAGCAGCTGGTGCTGGCCTTAAGCCAAAAAAAGGCTGAATGGATGGATTTAGGGACAGAGTCATAAAATGACTAATCGAAACAGCAGCGCCTAACTCTCTCAATAGACGCATGCTGCGCTGACATTTTCAGACAAGTCAACTCTAGATGACCCAGTTACTCTGTGACATTCAAATAAAATCTTACAATGTGGCCCTATTAGGACCAATCATTAATACCCATTTTTTCCAGTGCTAAAACACTTAGACGAGACACCAGGCAACTCTGCAAGTTCTTGAGACGAGAACCAGTAATGAATGTATGACCTGCTGAGTAATGAGGCCATTTCTAGGTAAAGAAGAATGTTTACTTGGGGGCAATCTTATGGTTCACTTCACCTGAAAACCTTCTCAGAAAAATGCACATGCTGCCTTATTGGATTCCAAGGCAAAATATCATCCAAAGAACCCTCCCAGGCTTTCTTTTATTATTCTTTTAATCATTTCAAAGGATTTCACAGAGAAATCACTGGAGGAAAGTGTTTTGTAGACATCTACTTGATTAGGATTTTCCAGGATGTCTATGGAGCATTTATTAGCCAAGTTTCTGAAGTCATCTTCTCAGTCATAGGAAAGAACACGTAACTATAATATCTGCACAGAGTATCAAACTTTAGCAAATTTTCTGTTTGTTGTAGCACAGATGGATTTTCAGATGCCCTGAAATTTTATTTAAAAACATCAAAACAAACAACAACAAAAACCCACAAAAAAACAACAACCAACCAAACAAAACCAAACCACAAAAAAAAAAAAACCTAAAACAACTCAATCTGAAGCTGGAACCTTAGATAATGGAAACAAATGTTTTTGGTTAAACTTAAAACATATAAAACTTTTTGCCTTGGCTTATACGGGTTTTTATGAGGCACACAACAACTCACCATGCCCTACATGTGTAAAGCATGCCTTCTTTCAGCTACTGACACTTCCACTCAGCATCAATGTCTTCTTCCATATATTATTGTGTCGGAGTTTGCCAGTCTTCTGCATCTGTGGGGCATTCCAGGTAAACTGAGCCTTCCGATTTATCATGACCTATGAGATCTTTGTACATCAAAGGCAAAGAATCATATGAACAGCATTCACTTTTTTCCTCCAACCCATGCCCAGTCTTCTTTTTTGACTCTTTCAATCTGTGACTAACAGGTTTTCTATGACACAAAATATGAGTCTGACTACCAAATGACTTGGACTGCAGTCTAGTAGCACCTATCACAATCAGAGTCTTTCTGAATAGCTTGGAATTATAACATTTTCGACTACCATAGTCAGGTATATCAGAGGTATCTTAAGAAATAGTGTGTACATATAAACTAAAGATATTTCTGAATCTCAGTCTTTTGGGCTTATTATCTTTGCATATCAATTCTGTACAAGGATAACTTACAGAATTCAGATCCATGTATGTAACTTTATACTTAATCTGCTCTTTTGAGCAGAAGTATGTAAAATGTTTCATGATGTGCTTAAACTAGTAGGCAAAGGCAGAAAACAGACACGTAGCATGGGGTTTGTAATCTGATTAGGGGAGAAACGGAAAGAGTATTTGTGGCTGTTTCTTGTTGTGTTGGATGCTCTGTGAGATGTGCCTCTGAAGTTTTATCTGTGCTGTGCAGTGTGTCTTGCATTTGCAAGTTACATAGTGGTTTCCAGCAAGCAGGTTTATTTACAAAGCACAGTTCTAGCCCTTGTGGTGTCTGCTACCAGCCTTCAGAGTAGTTCAGCTGTGTTAGTGTGATACCTGCCCAGGTTATAAAACATTTCTATGCATGGTCCAGGCCCAGGTACTACAAGCAGCAGAAAGAGCTAGCTCTACTTTAAATCTGTCACTAAAGGATGTGGATTTCAGCTACAAGTATTTTTTTTCCCCATGAATGAAAACTCGGAGTATACATGTACAAGACCATACTAATTATTTAAATCCAGTTAGTCACTAGTTACATTTGTAATGTATTGAGGTTAAAAAGCTAGGAAGAATAACGGTTCTTTGCTTAGAAGCTGAGTTAGTTGCAGATAAAGTAGGGAGACTAGATACTTCCTGAGTCCAGACACATAGCCTTGCTGTGCTCAAGTCTCAGCTTCTGTCTTTCATAGCTACTAGATCCTGCATAACACCCTGCTGGTGAGATCTGGCAGCTTTAAGGAGCCTGGAGCCTTTCCTCTGAGAGGCAGAGCATCTCATCAGCCTGTGTGAGTCCTCAAATATTCCCCTATGACACGCTGTATTTGTTATAAATCTCTGAAAAATATCATTAAGCTTGATTTTACCACAATGTCTAAAGACAGCAGGTGTCAAGGAGGGACAGTCACAAGAGTCTGGAAGAGTCCCTTCACATACCTTTGGTATCTGCATATGGATGAGTAAGGGAAGGAGAAGACTCACTTGTGTAACTCCAGAAGCTGAGGAACAGCTGTGGGAGGCTGAAGACTGATAGCACTACAGCTGCATTGACACTAATATATTCAAGCACATCTAGCAGAGTTTGCTGGGACAGGACCCTATTCAAAATTACCTAAAGAGTAACACAATATTTTAATATCTTTCACCCAGATGGCTACTCTGGTAAATTATTTGTTTTTAAAACACCTTGACAAATCAAGCCAGCACAGGTCAATTTTTTTTTTTCTCTCACCTGAAAAGCTGTTAGTATGTTCCTCAGAGAAGTGATGATTATATCAGCAACACAGTAAGAGAATTCTCCCCTAACCCCTCTCATTAGGCAGAGGAAAATAGAGACTTTTGTCCCAGAATTATGATGCTGGGACTTGTTAGTTACCAAGAAGTTGTCTGAACAGAGACATGACAGCAAGTAGCATTACACCTTCATTCTACAGCATTCCTGACCTGAGTAGCTGGGTTATGAGCATCATTATGGGCATGAATAGCAACTTTTAGAAGTGTTTGTACTCCATCTGCAGTGAAAAGAGGTCTGCTGAAAGACTCGGCATAGTCAACACTAGTGGCAGGGAACAGAAAAGAAAGAGGGAGAAAAAAGCTAGCAGCATCATATATAATTTAGGCCTTCATTCCGTTTTGCTACTACTTCAAAGTTGTTTTGTCATCACTAATTCAGTAGCTGGATCAGGTACCACATACAACAGTAACAGTGAGAAGTTTTATTTTCTGTTGGTCTCACGTGTAGTCAGTCTCACACTCCTTGAAAAACTGGATGTGCAAATTGGTGCTCTGGAATTTGAACAAGAAGTCCAAAAAAGTGGGGTTTAATGTGGTAAAAAACAAGAGGCAGCTACAATGCTTTTCAGCTGACAGGGATCTTAACAGAAATGTTATGGTGACTTGTGTCTGTGTATGCATATGTAAATCAAATCTAAGCTTTAAGAGAACAATACAGCAGAAAACAAACAGTATAGGTTATTCATTGCCAGAATATTTCTATTTCTATTCAGTGTAACTGTGCTGGAAAAGAGAGCAAAGTGGCCATTATCACCGAAGGAACAACATTCTCCAACATGCTTCTTTTCATACTTAATATGAGTTGCCATATCCCCTTCTATGGGAGCTTGGAGGACAGTGAAATCTCCACTGATGGCAACTGCACAATACACATTTGCATGAAGCCTGTGACTTATTGAAGTCCTAACTTGTGAAGTCAGAATAGATTTATCGTAAAATCGGGTTTTACTGTAATAAATTTGTACAAAGTTTTTACATTGGAAACAAAACCAGCATTGCCCTATGCTTCCACTATATGTAACCAGGACAGAACAAGGATAACGAAGTTGTGGTGTAAGGTATCCCGCCATACCCAAGGTAAGAGCCACTTATATTAGTAAGTACAGGTGAGAACAATCAATCACTGGCACAGTCTCCCCAGGGAGGTGGTAGAGCTCCAGTTGCTGGACACTTTGAAGATGTGATTGGGCAGGTTACTAGATAATTTCAACTAGGCTGCCTTTCCCACAAAAGGTTGGACCAGATTATCTTTTGATATCCATTCCAACCTCAGCTGTTGTAGGATTCTATGAAAAATACAGGAAATGTGCCTGAGAAAAAGACAGCCAATAAATACAATTTGAAGAGAAGGGCTTAGTTAAACCAAAGGCTTCGAAGTAACTGATTTGTAAGAAAAATCTCTGTGTGGAAATAAACCATTGTAACAGCCCCTGCAGAAGAGAAAATATGTTTGAGAGCTGCTTTGAAATTGTGGTCTTGGGGAAATTTTCCCTGCTAACCTTCCTGCTTTCAAAACACGGATGCATTCCTGCTTACTTGCTGCAATTCTGTAGCAGGCAGCAAGAAGAGATCTTTTGCAGGGCTCTATTCACAGTGAAGATATGCTGATTTTCATCGTTTATCGATGTTTGGGCAGCCAGCTAAGCAGGGTGATGAGAAAAGACAGACACCACAACTTTCATTGCAATGCAGAGTAATCCCTCCAAAACACTTGCTACATCTGCCTCCTCTGGCTTTTCAGCAGCATTTTTACTAGTGAGCTGAGCCTCAGTCATTGACCCAAAGGTGTGTCCCTTTGATAGCACAGCCTTCCTAGTGATGCTTTGTGTCCTTTTGCTCTAACTGGTTTTCCTGATCTGTTTTAGAACTCAATGGAACATTTTGAGAAGGTGATATGAACATTTCTAACAAGGTATACAGAGGGGCAGAAATAAGGTGTGTCCCTCTAAGTAGAAAGACCGTAAAAATCTGCATTTTGCCTGACAAAAGCACTAAACCCTTGTCGATTCAAATGGTTGTGTGTGTGACATGCAAATAAAACTTTACAGTTAAATGCAGAGACAAGCTCTACAGTACAGTCACAAATATCTTTTTAAAGTTTATACTGAAAGATCCTGTTTCAAATGGAAAACTTGGAAAAAAATGACAATCTCAATGTTTTCAGGTCCCCACAGGAGAAACCACAAGAAAATCACAGGGGTGTAACTGGGAACAGGACATCATGTTGAACATTGCTTATTTGAAACAACTTTTGTTCCACTTCAAAGAGATGGAGGCTGTTCTGGATGTGAGGAATGAATCAGATTCAAGAGGCTGCTAAGAATGAAAAAGACCTATAAAATTCACAATCCTAAATGTTATTTTGCCCCAGAATAGAAAAGAGAGTAATTTTTGAAGGAAAAAAAAAAAACAAAACAGAAACCTACTGGACAAAAATCAAGTGTATTGCCTACGTCTTAGCCCAAAGAAATGTAAATATTAAAAATTTGGCTTTGATAAGAAACTGCTGGTAGCCTGGACACCGAGTTTCATTTGGATCTCATTTACTTATATAACTATTAATATTAAAATATGTAAATAAATGGATTTTGGCTTAACTAGATGAAATCCTATTTGGGTCTTACTCAGATAATAAAGCTACTGAGATAATTTTAATTCATCAAGTTTCCAGTGTAAAATCAGGTAATTAATATGGCAGACATATTAAAACGAGTCACATCTGATTTACTTTTAATTAGAGTCTCAACATAATGCATTACAACATGAATAGTTACCTGTACCTCTCCATGGCTACATACAGCACTTTTGTGATCACCACTCCAGTTATTTTTCAACTAACTAACAATACATCTATAGATTTTCTCATGAGATATGAGTCGGGTGAAAGAAAGTGCCAGTTCAATTAACCCTGTGATGAGGTTGCTTCCTACTCTCCCTCACAAAACCATCTGTGGGATTTTTTGCCACAATGACCCAGATAAAAAAACCCTGTATTTGCACAAAAACATCCATTAAGGAGAGATTTTTAATTGTCATCAATTTGTTTGCAATATGTTACAAATTCTCACATGCACATAATCCAATATTTCTGTATTCCTTTTGATTCTTCATTAGAGCCAGAACCTTAAAACTAGGTGATGGGTATTAACACCATGGTGGGTGGAGGCAGGAAGACTGCAAGTTGCGCAGCTAATATTTAAGCATCGCAGATCAAACTGGTGTAATACTCACACGTCCTCAGCGTGTGATCAGTCATGGAGAGGTTGGCACACTTTTCCTCCCCGCTACCACATGATAACTAGGTCACAGGCAGTTTTCTTGCTTTTGAGACACCTGCTTCTATATTGGCCTGTGTGACTGTTTCTCTTCCTGTAACATCAATTGCCATCTTGATTTCTATGGGACACTACAGGCAGAGAAAGGCCCTGTAGACAACATACAGGCAAACAACACACATCTGTCTCTATTACCTTGTTAGTTTAAGGTTTGCCAGGGGCCAGGATGAGGAGCAGGAGGAGCACCAGCAGGACGGGTGCAGAAGTATACGTGAAGCAGATGAAAGTGGACTGCATATGTGCCCCTGGAAAAGCGTGCATTTATTGCTCTGACTCTTACCTGCATTAACCTACATTCACCTTTACAACTGAGCAAAGTTGTCAAAGTTTATTTGTAATCACTAAGCAAAGATGCCAGATGGTTGGCAGCTTTATGCCACTGGAAGAAAATTGAATAGCTTTTATAAAACATGGAGCCAGAATTAGTGTCTAAGCCAAGGAGTTGAGGTTGGTGACACCTCTGTGACCTGCTCCTGCTGGCAGGTGGACAGTGACTCACAGTATCAGCTCTCTATGTGCATGTTTGAGTGTAGTGGATCTGGGATGGTAGTGATTTTCCACAGCAGCTCTTGCAGTGCTGTGCTTACTGTTGATATCAATATTATGACTACCGCTTACACAGCATGAGGGCCGTCCCTCCAGCATTCCTTCCCCCACCTTCACCAATAGCTGTGGGTGGGCACGATCTTGGGAGGGACCATGGCCAGGACAGCTGACCCAGGCTGACCAAGGAGATATTCCATACCATATGACGTCAGTTCAGTAACAGAAACTGGGGGAGAGGAGCAGGAAGGGGAGGCAAGATTCATTTCTGGCCTTCCAAAAGCAACCACTACGCGTACCGAGGCCCTGCTTCTCGGGAGGTGGCCGGACATCGCTGCTGATGGGAAGTAGAGAGTAACAGCTTTATCTGCTTCTGCTTTGCTTCCCGCGCGTGCGGCTTTGCTGCTTCTTTATTAAACTGCTTTTATCTCAACCCACGAGACTCCCATCTTATTTTTCTCCCCTTCCCTGGCCTGCTGAGGAGGTGGGGGATAGAGCGGTGTGGTGGGCACCTGGCATCCAGCCAGGCTCAAACTACCACATTGAGATTAACTGCTGTGGGGATAACGAGAAAATGCAGGCAATGCTATCACAGCAAGACATATAGTATTCACATTTATTCCTCTGCAGTTAACATAAAAAACGAGTTCAGAGAGAGTATTCCAACTTTGGAGAAACTTGGGTGCCTGTGTTAAGGTGTTTGTTCACTCTAGATATAGAGTGCACTAGCAATAGAAATACAGCTATCTCACAGCAGCAGCAATTCCTAAGGACAAGGGTACAAAGAAGCTGACTCTCTCAGACACAGGTGAGTCACTTTCTCAAGGGTACCAATTACTATAGAGGCAGCAGGCAAGACTTGATCTATTATTGAGCTGGCGACCTTTGAATCAGATCATCTCAAGGGACAGCAATAAGACATTTTTGGTGACTGTCTCCAGCACTAGCAGATTCAAAAGAGGTAAGATCTGCTATTTTTTTGCCCAGCTCTTTAAGCAAACTTTGGTAAGATTAAGGCATGTAAGGCAAGATTCCACAGCTCACTCAAGCCAACTTTATAGCCCAGTTTGTGTGCTTCTCACTTTGTGAGAACTGTTAACCCACTTGCATGCCCAAGCCCAAATTGCAAATGGAGAAAAGATGAAAATTACGTTAGAAACCCATCATTTTGCCTAGTTAGGCAGCTTTCAGGAGTGTTTCAGGGCAATTTAAAAAAAATAAAAACAATCCTTAAATGCCATCTAGTGGTAAAATCTACCTTCTTCCTCCATTTCTGCTTTAGAGAGAGACAGAGCCAGAAAACTGAGCGCTGTGCAAAATTGTGGTTAGAGTTGCATGGATTTCTTGAGTTTCCTTCACTTTCTTATCTTTGAAGGCCATAAAATCAGAAGCTCTAGGAATACTGGAAATATGTTCACGGGACTTAAGCTCTGCAGTGCAAAATATTGTGGTGTCTCACTTCCAAGCGCATCTACACAGGAGCAGGATCCCTAGTTGTGACTGAGAATCCTGTCCTGGCAGTAAGACAGCAGGTAGGTCTCCTGTATGCTGTAGGTCTCTGAATCCAGAAGCCTCAGGATGCTGAGAAAGGAGATGGCTACACATTATGCAGGGACAAAAGGAATCTCACATGCAAAAACTCTAAAGTGTTGTGTTCCCCAGTTGGAAACTAAACCCCACACAGCCACTCGCTCACACTCAATACAGTGGGAAAACTCATGGGTTGAGATAGACAGTTTAATAGGTAAAGAAAAAGCCCCACACACAAGCAAAGCAAACCAAGGAACTGATTCGCTACTTCTTATTGTCAGGAAGGTGTTCTGTCATCTCCAGGAAAGCAAGTCTTCATCACACATAACAGTTACCCTAATGGTTACTTGGGAAGGCAAATGCCATTGCTTCAAACATGATCCACTTCCTCCTTCCCTTAGCTTTATATCCCAAGTATGATGCCATATAGTGCAGAATATCCCTGCAGTCAGTTGGGGTCAGCTGTCCTGGCTGTGTCACCTCCCAGCTCCTTTGGCAACCCCAGCCCACTCACTGGTGGAGGGTGTGAGAGGCAGAAAAAGTGCCTGTGTTATCAAAACAGCAACATACACAGAGAAGGTGATGCACAGGGGTAGAGGATACTGAGCAGCAAGCCTATAAATGTCATGGAACTGGGAATTTCTACATTTAAGAACTTTCTACTTTTTTCTACACTTAAAAATTTCTGCTTTATTACAGAGAACAGTCATTGCTACATGCATGAAATTGCACTCACAGAAGCATTTAACATCTGAGAGGTGGGATCTCTGAGATCTCTGACAACTGCTTCAGTCAAAAGAGGCACTTTTGATCAGGCGTATGACCCTCTACCGAAATAGCAAGCAAAATCATAAAGACTCCTTTTTCTTCAGAGTTTGTCTCATTTTCTTCATCCAAAACAACACAGGGGACAGTCAGGGCAGCTAATTTGTTCTTTGTGACAGCTATTGCAGGCAAACAGAGTGTATCTGGATGAGTGAACAGAATGTGTGGAGGGATAGAGCAATGAGCAAAGCAGCTAAGCTGTGAGGGAGTGGGAATGAAGGGTGGTCCATAGTTCACTAGCAAAGGCAGACTGTATCAGACATGCAGTGGCAGACAGGAAAAGAAGGCCAAGGAAGCCCATTTTTACAACTCATTGTAGAGAAAGATGGAAATGTCTTAATGATTTGCTGCTGTAAAAGGACTGTGGTTTGACCAGGCCATGAAAACTGTCATGGAAAAGATAGCTTCAGTTATTTCTCTGCCTCCTCCATTCCTTTCTGCTGCCCCTCAGAATGAGGAACCTGGAAACAGCTGCAGATGAAGATGACATCACTATTTAGGAAGGGGTATTTGTAGTGCATAGGACGAGATAGAAGAGTTGGAAAGGATGGAGGTGATCATTTGGACTCCTCAATCAGAGGAGAAAGGGAAGAGTGCTGGATCAGAGATCCCTCTGCAGTCCACGGCAAGAGAGTAGCCATCCCCCTGCAACACATGGAGGGCAATGGCTGGACTAACGGTTGCCAGCAGCTCCAGAAGGACCCTGCACCAGAGGGGGTGAGTATTGGAAATCCTGTGCCAGAGAGGGTAAGCATTTTGGACCCGAACACAAAACTGATGTTTGAAACTGTGTTTTCAGCTTTAACACCTCTTTGGGCCTTCAGTTCACAGTAGAGCTTTACCCTCTTTTATGAAATGCTTTAAAGAAGACAAGCTACACATCTTTTTTGCCCATTTCCTCTCAGTTAGAACACAAACAGATGCAGATTTGTCTCTTGCCTGCTCATGTAGACCATCCTCTGCAGTTCAAGTATTTAGTTTTGGCAGTTTCTAGACAGAATGGTACCAGAGCAGCTGTGCATGACAGTATGACTTGGTTGCCTTTCCAGTAAAAAGTAGCCTTCATGCCAAAATTACACACCAATATATTGTGATTTTCAAGCTCACTTGTCGTTGGACTTATTATTTCTTGGAAATGGGTCATTATGTCAGTGGCTGCAAGAAGTAAGTTAATGAAGGTAGCACTACCTCAACTTCTAACCTATAGACTGAAAGTGTTGTATTATTTGCTCTACACAAGAGCTACACAAGATTCAAGCTTGCTTGTATTGAGTGAGGTCTAACCAGAAACTTATTGCAGTCCTATGTTTCCATCAAGCTATAGCAAGTACTGGCATAAGGCTAAACTAAAAACATTTCAGAAAAGCCTAGGTAGGTTGCAGTGTCAAAAACAATCACTACCTTGATGCTGAGACCCTTGTACTCAGATGAGCAATCCCTTGTACTCAGCAGCCAAAAAGCAGGCCACAGAAGCACAGCTACAACTTTGTGGCCTGCATCATGATATGCTGCAATCTTTAAAGCTCTCAACCCTTCACAGTGAGAACCAGCAGCCAAGAAAAGACCAAAAATTTTTTTAAAGTTATATGAAATATACATATATTAAAAAAAATATTAAATCTATGTATAGAAATCTATGAAATACACCTACAGTTGAGGGACTTTGATGAGCAAGCTCCAAAAGGGGAAAACCCATTAAACAATCCACCAAATAACCCATCAGCTGCTCCACCTGCAATAGGTAATGGACACCATAGAAAGAGCTGACAGATGCTTGTTGTGGGTGACTCGCTGCTAAGGGTCACTGAGAGACCCATCTGTGGAGCAGGTAGGGAGTCAAGAGAGGTGTGCTGCCTGCCTGGGGCCAAGATCAGGGATGTGGCCAAGAGAGTGCCACGGCTCATCAGGGATGCAGGCTACTACCCCCTACTTGTGTTCCATGTAGGTATGAATGATGTCATGAGGCATGACATCTCTAGGATCCAGATGGATTTTAAACCCTTGGGGGAGCAGGTAAAAGGTAGAGGGGCTCAGGTTATTTTCTCCTCTATCGTGTTCACTGGTGATAAAGAGGGAGTCTGCAATGGAAAAATCAGCCAAGTGAACTCCTGGCTGAGAGGCTGGTGCCAGCGGGAAGGCTTTGGGTACTTTGACAATGGATCCTTCCTTGGGGACTACAGCTTCATAGGACGGGATGGGATTCCTCTCTCCCGTAAAGGCACTGGATTATTTGGGAGTAGACTAGCAAATTTAATAAAGAGGTCTTTAAACTAAGGGACTTGGGGGTTGGGAGGAGAAGCAAAATAGAACAAGCTGTCCCCTCTAGCTGGGAAACAGGGCAGGACAGGGAATACAATGATAAGTGCCCTTCATCTGCACACTGGGCTGAGATGCAGAAGGCTGACTGCTGCGAAGTTTTCGGCTCTCGGCCTAAAAACCAGACTCAAAGCCTGGAGAACAAAACCAGACTCGAAGTCTGAAAACCAGGCTCGAAGCCTGAAAAACCAGCTCTAAGCCTACTTCATGCGGCAATCAACCCAGGGTCCGATTCTCAGCTGGGTGGGAAGAAATCCAGTCCTACCCAGTGTGAGTGATAGCAGAAATCTTCTCCTTTATTGAGAGCAGGCTCTAACTTATATACACAGCAGCTTCAAAGCTAGCTCAGCAACAGCAGCTAATAGATTACATTTTCATGTTCATCCTACTTGCGGTTTCTGCGATAAGCAAGCTCCCTCACATTTTCCCATCTTGTTTTTCCTCGAAGTTGTTTACCACCTTTAGCCGAAAACAGTCCAACCTTGAGGGAACAGAAAGTGGCCTGCTGTCTATGTGACAGGAACTGCTTTAACCATGGCTCTGACTCTGGTCTTGATTGTGCACCAAATCCATATAACTAGAGCCCTGGCTGCCTTGCCCCAACAGGCCTAGCATTATACCCTGGGATCCATGTCCATGCTCCCTCATTTTTTCTCCACAGCTGACCACCCTGAGAAAGAGCCAAACCGGGGAGGAACCTCCTGCACCCGCCCAGGGGAACCTGTGTGTTTGAGTAAGCCCCTGCGCTGCCTCTACACCAATGCACACAGCCTGGGGAATAAGCAGGAGGAACTGGAGATGTGGGTGTGGATGTGGGGCTACGACCTCATTGCGGTCACAGAGACGTGGTGGGACAGCTGCCATGACTGGAGCACAGCCATGGAGGTCAGGAAAGACAGACTGACAAGGTGTGGAGGTGGAGTTGCTCTCTATGTGAGGGAGTAATTAATGTGTACTGAACTGTGCCTGGGTGGGGATAAGGAGAGAGTAGAGTGCTTATGGGTAAAAATTAATGGGCAGGGCAAGGCAGGTGATATTGTTGTAGGAGTCTGCTACAGGCCACCTGATCAGGAGGAGGATGTGGATGAGGCCTTCTATGAACAGCTGGGAGCTGCCTCACAATCACAGTCCCTGGTCCTCATGGGGGACTTCACCCTGATATTTGCTGGGATGGCCACACAGCCAAGCACACGCAGTCCAGGAGGTTCCTACAGATTGTTGACAACAACCTCCTGTCACAGATGATCGAGGAACCAACAAGGAGGGGTGTGCTGCTGGACCTGGTACTGACGAACAGAGAGGGCCTGGTTGGGGATGTGAAGGTTGGAGGCAACCTCAGCTGCAGTGACCATGAGATGGTAGAGTTCAAGATCCTGTGTGGAAGGGGCAGAACACAAAGCAGGACCGTGACCCTGGATTTCAGGCAAGCCGACTTTGGCCTCTTCAAAGATCTACTTGGACGGATCTCATGGGATATGATTCCAGAAGGTAGAAGTGCCCATGAGAGCTGGTCAGTCTTCAAGCACCACTTCCTCCAAGCCCAGGATCAGTGTGTCCCAATGCACAAGAAAGGAGGAAAAGGAGGTAGGAGGCCTCCATGGATGAGTAAGGACCTACTGGGACAACTCAGGCAGAAAGCAGCCATCTATGAGAGGTGGAAACAGGGGCTGGCTTCTTGGGAAGAGTATAGGAACGTTGCCAGGGCATGCAGGGGTGCAACTAGGAAGGCTACAGCCCTTCTAGAATTAAATTTAGCCAGGGAAGTTAAGGACAGTAATAAGGTATCTTTCAAGTACATCAGCAGCAGAAGGATGGCGAGGGGGAATGTGGGCCCGCTGCTAAAAACTGAGGGTGCCCTGGTGTCTGAGGATGCAGAGAAGGCTGAAGTACTGAATATCTTCTTTGCTTCTTTGCTTCAGTCTTTATGGCCAAGGCTGACCCTCAGGAAGCCCAGTCCAGCAAGGATAACAGGATGGCCAGGACAGCAGAGGACTTGCCCTGGGTGGAAGACGAAGAGGTTAAAGACTTGTTGGCCAAGCTTAATGTTCATAAGTCTATGAGTCCTGATGGGATGCATCCTAGAGTGCTGAGGGAGCTGGCTGATGTGATTGCTAAGCCTCTCTCCATCATTTTTGAACAATCATGGAGGACAGGTGAGGTGCCTGAGGACTGGAGAAAGGCCAGTGTCACTCCAGTCATCAAAAAGGGTAGGAAAGACTACTCAGGAAACTACAGGCTGTCAACCTCACTTCCATCCCTGGAAAGGTGATGGAACAACTCATCCTGAATGTTATCACTAAACATATGAAGGAATGGATGGTTATCAGGGGGAGTCAACATGGCTTCACCAAGGGGAAATCCTGTTTGACAAACCTGACAGCCTTCTCTGAGTGCATAACCGGCTGGCTGGATGAGGGGAGAGCAGTGGATGTCATCTACCTTGACTTCAGCAAGGCTTGTGACACTGTCGCCCATAACATCCTCATCAGAAAGCTCAGGCAGTGTGGGTTGGATGAGTAGACAGTGAGGTGGATTGAAAGCTTGCTAAATGACAGAGCCCAGAGGGTGGTGATCAGTGGCACTGAATTGAGTTGGAGCCTGTGGCCAGTGGAGTTCCACAGGGATGGGTTCTGAGGCCAGTCTTGTTCAACATCAACGACCTGGATGAGAGGACAGAGTGTACCCTCAGCAAGTTCCCTGATGACACCAAACTGGGAGGACTGGCTGATTCCCCAGAAGGCTATGTTGCCATTCAGTGGGATCTCAACTGGCTTGAGAGTTGGGCAGAGAGGAACCTGATGAGGTTCAACAAGGACAAGTGCAGAGTCCTGCATCTGAGGAGGAACAACCCCATGCACCAGTACAACTAACCATGAACCAGCAATGTGCCCTCGTGGCCAAGAAGGCCAATGGCACCCTGGGATGCACTAAGAAGAGTGTGGGCAGCAGGTCGAGGGAGGTTCTTCTACCCCTCTCCTCTGCCCTGGTGAGGCTTCATCTGGAGTACTGTGTCCAGTTCTGGGCTCCTCAGCTCAAGAGATACAGGGAAGTGCTGGAGAGAGCCCAGCGCAGGGCCACCAAGATGATCAGGGGACTGGAAGATCTTTCATACGAGGAAAGGCTGCGGGAACTGGGGCAGTTTAGTCTAAAGGAGATGAAGGGGGGATCGTATTAACACCAGTATTTTAAAACTGTATGTCAATAGGGATCTCATTAACATTTACAAATATCTAAAGGGTGGGTGTCAGGAGGTTGGGACATCCCTTTTTTCTGTAATAGATAGCAACAGGACAAGGGGTAATGGGATGAAGCTGGAACACAAAAAAGTTCCACTTAAACATAAGAAAAAACTATTTCACTGTGAGGGTGAGGGAGCCCTGGCACAGGCTGCCCAGAGGGGTTGTGGAGGCTCTTTCCTTGGAGGTCTTCAAGACTCATCTGGACATGTTTCCATGCAACCTGATCTAGGTGAACCTGCTTCTGCAGGGGGGTTGGACTAGATGATCTCTAAAGGTCCCTTCTAACCCCTACCATTCTATGAGTCTATGATTCTATGATCTACACAAAATACTGACATTATTTCAAGTAGTCAGCTGAGCACTTCCTGTAACGGTGGTGAATTATTCAAGACATATCTGCTAGTAGACATATATTCCATGCATGCAATACATTCCCTATTGTCAGGACTAAAAACTATCAGGCTATGAGCTACTGTGATGTTCTTGTTTCTAGAAGGAGGTACAAAAGTGACAAAGGATAGCATGTTTATAGTTTGTTAAGAACTGAGCAGCGTTGTGCTCATCTATGATTTCTGTTAAGAAACGTTCAGTCTGTGAAGTAAAGGTTTGAAAATTACAGTATTAGCATGAGGCTGCAGGTGTTTAACCTTCAGAATCCTTTGCAGTTTCTTCTACAGATCCCAGCAACAGACGCTGCCCCAGGACTGGTATCTCTGCGATTCTCAGTACGGATTTAACACAGCAGCCTTGAATGCTTCTCAAATGGCTACTTTTGCAATACTCCATGCACAACAAAATCTAGCCAGGATACAAAGTGGTTTCCATCAGTAAAAAAACCCACAAAAACAAACCAAGTAACTCAACATAGAATCATAGAATCACAGAATGGTAGGAGTTGGAAGGGACCTTCAGAGATCATCTACTCTAACCCCCCTGCAGAAGCAGGGTCACCTAGGTCACACAGGAACATGTCCAGGTGGCTTTTGAAGACCTCTAAGGAAGGAGACTCCACACCCTCCCTGGACAGCCTGTGTCACTGCTCCGTCACCCTCACAGTGAAATAGTTTTTTATTTAAATAGAACTTTTTGTGTTCCAGCTTCATCCCGTTACCCCTTGTCCTGTTGCTAGTACTACAGAAAAAAGGGATGTCCCAACCTCCTGACACCCACCCTTTAGATATTTGTAAATGTTAATGAGATCTCCCCTCAGTCTTCTCTTCTCCAGACTAAACAGCCCCAGTTCCGCAGCCTTTCCTCATACGGAAGATGCTCCAGTCCCCTGGTCATCTTGGTGGCCCTGCGCTGGACTCTCTCTAGGATGATCCCAAGTAAAACTGTGGTGTAGTTTCGTGCAAGGGTGTACGTGCTCGATCGACTTTGCACGCTGCCCTGCTTTACGGGTGGAACACCGGCTCCTTCTCTTGCCCCTCAGCGCTCCTCAGCTCCGGGCCCGGCCCGAGTGTCACCAGGCAACCGCAAGCTGGCGTCGGCGCACGCGCGCTCGCCGCGCCACTTCCGGTTGCACTCCGTTCCTTCCGGGTCGCGCCGCGGGGAAACTTTCTGGTTGCGGGAGACGGCGGCGCGTGGTGCCGGTGCCTGTGTCGGGCGGGCGCCGCGGCCATGGCCGCGGGCAGCGGGAAGGGCCGCGGCCGCCGCTGCTTTGTCCCACATTCCGGGGCGCGGCTGGCGGGCGGGCGCTGAGGAGCCGGCGGGCATGGCCTCCCCGTCCGACAGCGAGCAGCGGGCTCTGCGAGAGCGGGTAGCGGCACTGGAGGCGGACCTGGGCTCCTGCAGCGAGCAGCTGCGGCGGGCGCGGCGGCGTCTCCGCCGCACCGAGCGCCTCTACAGCGAGGCCCGGCAGGATAGTGAGGCGCTGAGGAGGCAGGTGAGGCTCCCGCCGCGGCAGCTGCCCCCCCGGGCCTCGCTCCCCCTCCGTGCCGGGCGAGGTCCGTCCGGCATCCCCGCTGCCGGTATCCCCGGTCGGGCTCCCACGCCGGGTGTGCCACCCCGGCCTTGGCAGCGACTTTAGCGACCGCAGAATCGGTGCTGCTGCAGCTGGCTCGAGTTTGCTGCCCCGAGTCAACTGTCGGCTCGAAGGTGCTGCTGGTGGTGGGCAGGACTATAATGTCTTCTTAGCCAAAAAGTTGCTTTTGCAGTCAGAAGGCAAAACTGCGTTTAGCAGAAAGGAAAAAGCTTTAACAAAGCAGACATGGTAAAGGATGAGTGGAAGAATTGTCCCATGGATGCTTATGGCAGAATAGGGGCGTTTCGTAAGTGCCACAGTTCATCACCACAGAATGGTGGTTATTGCTTGAAATCAGCTTTTCAGGGTGGCCGTGTTAAAAATAATCTTGGCTATGTTTTTTCTCCCAAGTTCTTGCCTTTATACCCTTCATGAGCAGAAATTATGGTTTTCATTACGCTAACTGTTCAAGTAGAAAAGTCTTCTGCTGAGCAAAAATCCATTTAAATGCTTATGCTGCATTTGTGATTTGTTTGAGTTACAAAATGTAAAATAGGCTGGTACTCTTTTCTAACATAGACTCCTAAAATGCAGTATTGTGCTCAATAACATCCTGTTTTTCTTTCAGGTTGAGAAACTCACTAAGGAAATCCATAACAGGGAGGTGAAAGCTACGTCTAGCGTAGAAGTACAGACAGAAGACTGTACTGCATGGTCACAAGGAGGTAGGGAGGATGATGATTGCTTAAACATCTAGAACAGTATCTTATATAGTGAATTTTTAAAAATATAAAATACATGTCGAGTCTGTATGCTTAGCTGCATTAAACTCTGTAACCTGACATTGTGTTTCAAACTACTTCTTATTGAAGCCATTCCATTTGCAACAGTGTATAATATAGCCTGAACCATAGCAGAGTTCATACCATAGTACTGCTACATAGTAACCTCATACATTACACACCTGTATGTTTTACCAATTTTTAAAATACACTAGAATAAGGCAGAATTTGCTCTGTAAGAGTAGAATAAATTCAAAACAGAGACACCACCTAATAATTGATTTTCATTAGTGTGTGTTTGGTTACTTTGAGTCAGCTGTCCTGACCACTCTCCCTGCCAGCTTCTTGTACCCCCCAGCGCACTCACTGGCAGGGCAGGATGAGAAGCAGAAAAGGCCCTGACACTGTGCCAGCACTGCTCCACAATAACCAACGTATTCCTGTGTTATCAACAATGGTCTCAGCACAAATCCAAGACACAGCTCTGGGCCAGTTACTAGGAAGAAAATGGACTGTAAATGAATCAGGGCAGTTAGACTACTTACCTGCATAAATTCCAGTTTAAAATTTAGGATCCTGTCCTGGATTTGCCTTGGATAGTTTTATTCCTAGTAGCTACTACAGGGCTGTGTATTGGATTTAGTTTGAGAATAATGTCGATAATGTACCAGTGTTTTAGTTATTGCTAAGTAGCACTTGTCCTGAGTGCATGACTTTTCAGTTTCCTGTATTTTGCCAGTGCACAAGAAGCTGTGAGGGAGTGTGGCCATGATGACTGACCTCAACTAGCCAAGGGGCTCTTCCATACCGTAGGAAATCATGCCCAGTATATATACTCTGGAGGGAGTTGATGAGGGGGCAGTGGTGGATGGCTGCTTGGGAGTGGTCAGTGAGTGATGAGCAATTGCATTGTATGTCACTTGTGGGGTTTTGTTTGGGGTCTTTTTTTTCTCTCTTTTTTTATTGTATTCCTTTTTATTATTGCTATTATTATTACATACATTTATTGATATTATATTTTATAGCATTTTAGTTATTACACTGTTATTGCCTCAGCTCGTAACTTTTACTTGTTTTTTGATTGTCCTCCTCATTCTCAGGGAGGGGGCAGGAGTGAGCGAATGAGTAGCTGCCCACATGGTGCTTAGTTGCAAGATGGGGTTAAACCACAAATACTTAAATTGCATTGTGTAAAAATTATTGCTTTGCTAATTTAAGCCACTTCAATTTTTCTTTTTCCCTTGCAGATTATTATTACTATGAAAGTTATTACAATTGCACTGATCCTCAAGACTGTGCATCTGAAGTGCCAGTACAGCACAATCACGGGACTGAAGGCACGGAGCACAATTCCACAGAGGAATTACAGACAGGACTTGATCTTCCATTAAGAGTGGATAGCACCAAGGTTGCTGAAGGTGGAGGAGAGGACAATTGCGTCCAGAATTCACAGGTTATAGAACTGTTAGGAGTTTTACCAGTTTTGATGTCAACACTCTTATTAGTATAGAGCACACTAGAGTATATGAGTATAGACTCATTTAATTTAAAAGATGTGCTTTTGGTCTTTATGTCATTGTATAAAGTGATTATTTTGTGGTGATGTGGTGCCGATAGTAGCAGACAAACATACTTGTGCTTTGAAACTAGTTCTTTTTGTAGGATGTTTCAAGTATAAGACAATCCAGGATTTTAAAATTTTTTTTTAAATGAAAAAGACACTTTCTAAAACATGTCCTCTGTAGCCTGGAAGCATGGCCCTTTTTCAGCAGAGTATGTTCAATATGGCCATCCTGGCTATCTGCAAGTGTACTTTTTTTTTTTTTTAATCTTCATTGATGGAAGGAGACAACATATAAGGAGGAAAAGGTGTTGAGTGGTTTTGTCTTACTGTGTGATTTTTTTCCCTGCCTTCCATCCTTCTGTTAGATCACTCACTTCATCTCACATGCTTTAATTGATATTTTGCCTTAACATCTAGCAACTGGAATGGAATGAAGAGCAGAAATCTATTTTGTGAATGTGCTGAAAAGATACTCACTATGTGTATTTTAATTGTGAACCACTTTTGAATGAAGACTGAGGACATGAAAGGCATCAGATGAAGTATTGGTCCCATTGAAATCAATAGGAGTTTATCAGTAAACTACAGCTAAGTGTTTGCCTTCATGTTTAATAGTTTTTGAAACAATCCACATTCACAGAGCACCCATTTGTTTTATTTAAAATAGGGCACTGTAAAATGTTAAAGAACCAAGAAGGTTCTCTTTAGAAGAAAAATTAATTTATTTCTTTCTGGTGTCAGGAAGCAAAAGATACTTCAGCACCAGAAGGATCTTTGGCAGAGAGCTTGAGAGCTGCTGCAGAAGCTGCTGTTTCACAAACTGGATTTATTTACGATGAAAATACAGGAATGTATTATGACCATAGCACTAGATTCTACTATGACTCGGTAAGGAATATTTCCAAAACTCTTGGTGATTTTTCTGAATTGCAAAAGGTTTTGTAGTAGAAGTTGGTGTGAGCAAAGAACTAAGATCCAAGCTGACTTCTTGATCTTAAAATCTTGTTACTGAAGATGAGAAGTAATGGAGGCTTGATAGTTAGTTGTTAAATTATTGCAGTTGAATTAAAGATACCAGGCTAAGATATGAATTTAGATTTTCATTCAGTTCTGTTTGTCTCAGATCTTTAACTTGCTTGGCATTGTGGAAATTGTGTACTGTAAAGTTGCTCTGTAACTCTTCCAAAGTTAAAAGCTTTATCTAAAAGATAACTTGTTTTGAAAGAACAGATTGTGAAATTGTCAGTGGCTTTTCCACAGTGAAAAACACGTTGAGAGAAAATGGGTGAAATACTTGCACTTTTATTTGAATACTATTTCCAACCAGTTTTAAAAAAGATGTTACGCAATGGATCAAACTTTTGTAATGGTTCATTGCTTCTACGTATCTTTTGTAAGAGAACGTTTGGGGAGGCTTTCTATGTGTCATAGGAGGTATATGTCTTTGTACGTGCATATATAGGTAGGTACGTACATTGTCACAAGTACCAGTGAAACTACTGTGTTGAAAACAGCTTTTGTTTGCAGCATTACATTCAGATTTTTTTTTAAATGTACATGGTACACAAAGTTATTTCTTTTCATTTTTAGGGATGTTGCTGGACCTATTTTTAAAATTTTGAATTATTCCATTGCTTTTGACATCCTTTGTGGATACATAAACATTTGGGGGTGTAGATTACCGTTAATAGTACAGTTACACAAAAGATGATACTTGTATTTACTTCAGCAGCTGTTCTGCTTTACAATAAACGTTCTTGTATTTGGTTTACTGGCAAGATTTTGGTAGTGGGAACAGAGGCTGCAGAGGCAGAAAATCACAGCAACATCCTACTCCTCATCTCCCTGTGCCACTAATGTAGGGAGGAGAGAGGCACTGGAGCTGGGAATTGTGGTTTAACCCCAGCTAGCAACTAAGCACCACACAACTGCTCGCTCAGTCTCAGTAGGATGGGGAGGAGAATGAAAAAAGAAAATTTAAACTTGTGGATTAAGATAAGAGCAGCTTAGTAATTGAAGTCAAATATTGCAATAATTGTAATGAAAAAATAAAACCCAAGAAAGACCAGTGATGATCTTATTTTCTTCTTCCCTCCCTGTTGAGTAGGGAGATTCAGAGAACAGCTGAATAAACCCCTAGTAGCCAGCCAGGGTCAAGGGACAACAGTTTAGTGTTTTAGAATATTGTTTTTTAAACTTGGAAAGTGGTTCTTTATTAACTAGGCATTTCTGTGAACAAGTTATTTATCAAAGTGATGATAACATTGTTCTTCATGTTTCTTACAAAGGAAAATCAACTGTATTATGATCCAGCGACTGGAATTTATTATTACTGTGATGTGGAAAGTGGCCGATACCAGTTTCATTCACGAGTGGATCTGCAGTCTTATCAGGCCTCTGGTACTCAGTACACCAAGGATAAAAAAGGGAA
This sequence comes from Colius striatus, assembly GCF_028858725.1. Lineage (NCBI taxonomy): Eukaryota > Metazoa > Chordata > Aves > Coliiformes > Coliidae > Colius > Colius striatus. Next base: position 49,686,703 of record NC_084790.1, on the reverse strand, counting down.
AAATAAGAGAAAAGAAAGAAAGCGGGTTACTGCAGATGAGTATAAGGTAAACTTAGGACTGACATATAGAAAATGCAAACCATGTCTTTATTTTCATGATGCAATTTATGAGTTACAGAGTTTGGTTTTTTGTAGAGGATGCATACTCATTTTCAGGAGGACTCGAACATCTTCAAACTACACAGAGCCAGTTGCTAACATGTAATTAGTGTTTATATAATTTTCCCATTGGATGACTAAGGACTAGTTTTTTTAACTCAGATCCTCTCACTTTTTCAGTGGATTTTTTTTTAATTATAATACAACTGTATAGATTTTTTAAATTGTCAGTGAAGCTCTCAGATGAATAAGCACACTAGAATGAATACAGGATAATGTGTGGGCAGGATTTACATCAGAAATTCAATGTTACCTCGGTGTCTTAGGTTTGGGGTTTTGGTTTGAGGTTTTCTTGTTGCTTTCTTTTGTTTGTGTTTTTAAACTCTTTTGATGAATCAAAAAAAAAAAAAAAAGACTGAAGATTTTTTAAAACTTTCACACCCCCCACCCCTTCTCTGTGACTGCATTCCAAAACTTGTTCCATGGACACTTTACTGTATCTCTGCCATCATTTGGGATTGATGAAATGTCTGTGAAGTTCTAATTCTTTGCACATTACGCTCTCCTGTTGATATTGTATTTGGTCAGTATGGTTTTGTTGTCCACAGTGTGTGGATAAAATTCGCATCTTAATAAATGCCTATTGTAACTGACTTGTGTTTGAAGTTACAAAACACATAAGTTCCTTGCTGGCGTTTTTTTAGTGCCAGGGAAGCATACTGTATAGTACATAGTGACTGCATTGAAAAATATTGCTCTTGAACTCCAGAACTTGTATTGTAACTGCAGCTATTAAACTTCAAGAAACGTTTTCTTAGTGAATGTTAGTTTTGAATCAAACTTGGATAATCCTATTCTGTGATTCATTATTTAAGATTTAAATGAATGTATTGATTTCTTTAGTTCACAGTGCTCCTTAGTTTGCATTTTTTAAAGCCATTGCTTTAACCATTGCATAATTTCATTATGCAGGCCTCAGTGAAGCAGAGTGATTGAAATCTGAAATAGTTACATTAACGTACACATACTCTTACATTGTAGTTATGTAGCATCACTACAGAATTTTTAAACTCTGTGTCAGGAGTGAGGTCTTCTGAAAGATTTGAAATTAGAAACTGCTTACTGTAAGAACCAGTGAAGGTAGTTTAAATAAATACTTGATCAATTACAGGTTTTATACATAGATTGAGGTTAATGTGGGAATTTCTGCTCTTTGAGAAAACTTAATGTGGACCATTCTGTTCTGAAAGTTTGAGCTGGATACTTAACAACACTGAGAAACCATTAGTCTTAAGAGTGGAGAGCTAATACAGTTGAAGCTAGGAGTTTTACTATCAAAGTTCTTGACGTCCTGTGTGCAACAACTGAATTAACATTCTGCTACTCTCAAAGTGCATTTTTAATACAGAACTTTATTTATTGTGTGTCAGGAAAGCATCATGGAAAGCATATAGGAATAAACTTTTTAATACAGTGCAATTAATAATTCTCTTAAATTTAGTTCTGTAATTTTAGAACGGTTACATACTGACCTAAATCAACAAGGAGATTTGTATAAGTTCTGTGGCATGTATACGCTGACATAACCAATAATGCTGACCACTACTAAGGATCTTATCACCATCCACTTCTGTATTCTGATTATACTTGAAAGAGCCACTATAGCTTATTTTGTATTGACAATGTATTTATATAGGTGATCTTATTAACAAATCTTTTTTGTAAAGCTTGCACAGTCACAAGGTAGCAGGTAAACATCTATTTTTTCTGATGTGTTTTATTGGTAGTGAACTGAGTATTTTGCTTTACTTCTGAATTAATTTGTTTGACCAACAAGATAACAGAAAAAAAACTTTAAAACACATACTACACTGCACAGGTCTTTACATCTGTGAACAGTAAGTGAATGTTAGTGTCATAGTAAGAATCAAGACCTTTTCCTTTTTTTCTAAACAAAAGAGAGACTACAAAGTGAAATTTTGAAATAATTACTCTCAACTTTAAATTTCAAAAACAATGCTTTTTTGTCAGTGCACTTTTATGTGGATGCACTTTTACATTTAAAAAGACAAAACATCTTATTGTCATAATTTATGTTGCTGAGTTAAAGTACTTGATCCTTGTGTTATGGTTGTTAATCATAAGAAATTTGTTCCTTAGCTTAAAAAACCTGTTAGAGAACTGGAACAATCGTTTTTAAGCTGCACAACCCAGTTTGTAGATGCCTTATATTTCTTGGCATTATTATTGTTACCCAGTTTATTCTGGTAGCGCTAATTAATTCTTGCTAGTTGTTGTATTATTTGGAGTTTTTTTAGCCTGTGAATATGTCTGGTTTTAAGTAGAACTTTATAGTTGAAGTGTTGCCTATTGAAATACTTTACTGCACACTTATGTCAAGCTTTTTCCATTTTCCTTCTATTCCCTCTTCCAGTCTTGACAAAAAAAAAATAGAAAATTAAAATAAAACCTGTCCCTGAATAAAATTAAATCTTGAAATTGCAACACTTATTTTGGAGATTAGTGCTTCATTATTTCTTTTCCCATCTGGTTATTAAGTTGTGCTGCTAGCCTGAAAATTGCCTCCAAACATTACTTCATTTCTTCACTAAAATAGCTTTTCCTCAGCTTTATTTTTAATACAGCCAGTATAAGTAGGAGAACGACTTATTTTATTGTGTGATCTGTGGACCATTGAAGTCTGATTCTGGGAATATGTCATATGCTCACTGAACATTATATTCCTGGGTGCAGGTGAGGTGTTTTATAAGAGTGTGTATGTGAGGTGGAGGAAGACAGCGAGTAGTACTTGCAGACGGAACCTTAAGCACATCAAACACTTGTTAAACATGTTTTCTCTCTTTTCTTTTTTAGTTAAAGGACTACATGTAGACAAGTATTGATAAATATTTAGTATTACTTAAACGTTACCAAATACAAGAAACGAGGAAGTTTAGCAGTTGTGTGTGTCAATTATCACAGCAAATATTTCTGTATAGGCAGCACTGGTAGCTGCATAGCTTTTACCAAAATTACATGTGATTTTTGAGTGACTTTATTTAAAGCAAAGTTAATATCCTTTTAATCTAAAAAAGGTCATAGCTGAGCCAGTCTGTTAACTTTCTGTTTCCGGTCACAGGACGGTTTTTAAGTTGCAAGTTAATTTGTAGCTATTACAAAGAACTTGATGTACTCAGCTATCTTACATCTAGTATCTGTACCTATTAAGTTGGAGTGCTTAACACTACAGAAATGACAAGTGTATCATCTGTAAATATTGTAGCGTTCTTGAAAAAGCAATATAAGTCTCAGAATCTAAAGCTTAAAATTATGTTAAAATATTATTATATATTATACTCTTAATAAACTAAATTACCAAACAAGAAAATGCTAGTGAGTGTCTGCTAAAATGAATGGACTTCTAATTGACAAACAGTGGAAGGGAAGTTGCATGCTTACTGTCTCCTGTGAAATGTTACTGATCTATACAAAAACTTTCTTTAAATGCATTCTTTCTTTTCAGTAACCAAAATTCTATATTACAAATCATCTTCTTTTGAGTTTTGAAGCTACGCATTCTGCTCACGGGTTTGCTTTTAATCAGGAATTTTATTTGTTAGGATGAAGTATTGAATAGCCACTTACATAAAAGAATCCATGGAATACTTTGGGACTTTCAGACGTATAGTTCAGTTCTGATGCCTTTTTACAGTGATAGACTGAAAAAGTGTGGAAAGAAGTAGTACTATGTCTCCTGTACCAGAAAAACATTTAAATTAATACATTTGGAAAAGTTTGTGGTGTTTTTTTTTTTTTTTTAAATAAATCTCAAACTGGCCTAAATAATGATGTGATCTCTGACCTGATATGTAGATCCAGCACTTCCACACAGGGTGGAGAACACACTATGTGCCATAGTGAACATGCAGTTCTAGTTGCTGGATTGAGGCCGTTAGAAATACATAGCAAAATTTAGATGCAGGGTCTGACATAAGCCATCTTTTTCCAGAAATTATTTTTTCTAGTTTATCCTTCAGCTTTTGTCTACTAAATTTTATTTCAGCGTGGTGCTCAAAATTCACTTCTGCTATAGTTTTCTGTTATAAACACATCTGAGCTACTTCTGTAGGAGAGACAAGGCTTTTGTAGCTGTATGTCTTGTAAAGCTCCTGAATCTGTGATTTTTTTTTTTTTTTTTTTTTTGTTTTTTAAATAATATGTAGTTTACTTTTTGCTGATAGTCATCCCAACTATAGGTATGTCAGTTGACAGAAACCATTTCTAATTTGAAGATTTCTTCTTTTGGAGTGGCAGCTTCAGGTAAAGGTAGAATTGAGACTTAAAACACATCAGTCTATGGATGTTAACCTTTAACCCAGTAATTTTTATTAAATGCAAACAGCTTTCTAGTAGTTCATGCTTAGATACTTAGTTTCCTAAAATAATTAATAATTTTTTGGAAGCTGTTTGGGCAAAGTCCTCTGCAATGTTCATCTACAAAGCACCTTTTAAAATGTTTTTAAATATTGTGTAAGTAAACATCTGAAGAAAACTTTGATGTCATTCTAGAATATTTGGAAAGAGACATGCTTAGCATGACTGTATTAACAGAAGAGTCTTGGCTAAACAAACCATGCATTCTTTAGGAAGGCAAACTTATGTTTCTTGCATTTCAAAGCTATATATAAAATGACCTTTTTTATGATGAAGAGCTTTACTCTCTTTCAGGCTTTTAATTAGATTTTTTTTTTTGCATCAGAAATTCTAGTATTGTGCAAGAAGACAGTGCCTGAAGTGTGTGTAAAACAGTGCTAGCAAGTGAAATTTTAGTCATCTGAGTGAAAAAGCTATTTTAAACTGTTTGAAAACTGTTTCTTTAGTAAAATACCAAATTTAAGATTAATTTTTCAAAATGAGAGAGTTGATGTTAAAGATCTAATACTTAGCCCTTTAGATGAGAGAATTGAATACCCATCGTTCCTTTAAATCACCTACTGAACTAGCAAACCAAGAAGGAACAGACTGCATATTTCTCAAAAGTTGTATTTGTACTCATTTGTGTTTTATAAAATGTTTTGTTTTAGAAAACAAAGCTGTATAAACTGCGCATATCTTAGAATTAAGTGGAATTAGATGCTCACAATAATTTTGAGATTCTAACTTGTAGGCATGGTGAAAATTTGTATAAAGATGCATATCAATCAGGCATAATATAGAAAAATGTGGAGTTTCAAAAGACAACATGTCTTTCTCTGTCACAGTAAATACTATAGTTAAATGTTTAAAATGTTTTTAATTTTTCATGAAAAACATTTCAGTGACTGATCATTTGTGCATATCTTGTAGGTAGGCAAATCTGCACTTCAGAAGGTTGTTGTAATCAGAAGTTTGTGGCCTATTCTTTATAAAGCAAAACCATCAACTCAAGTCACATAACTATGATTTGAAGTTTTTATAAGGTCATTTCTCATGGGTTACATAAAAATCCTGATTTCACTTGTACCTTTGACTATCTTTATCAGAGGCAGAAATATGAACCAGCTCAGTCCTGTAGGTAAGAAATGCTTTATTATGAATTAGGTTCATCCAGCTCATCTCAGTTTTACTCGTGCTGAGAGAAAAGCTAGAGTACCATAAGCTAAGTAGCGCTTATCTTTAGTGAAAGACTTCTCAGTTTCCCATGCTCTGCCAGTGAGCAGGTACACAAGAAGCTGGGAGGGAACATGGCCAGGAATAGCTGAACTGAACTAATCAAAGGGATGTTCCATACCACAGAACATCACACCCAGCATATAGACTGGGAGAGTTGGCAGAGAGCAGGAGATCACTGCTTAAGCATCAATCAGTGAGTGGTGAGCAATTATATAGTGCAGCATTTGTCTCTCTTGGATTTTGTTTCTCTGTCATCTTCTTTTTCATTACTATTATCATTATCTATTCTATTATTATTGTTATTCTTTTTTATCATGGTCATTTTTTATTGTGGTCTTTTCTGATTCTCCTGCCTATCCCACTGTGCTAGGGAGGAGTGAGCAAGCAGCGACCTCTAGTGCTTAGTTGCTGCCTGGGGTCAAACTGTGACAGTTAGGCAAAGCAAAACACAAAAGAATATCATATCATGCTGTCACATGGTTATAATGAGTACATCCTTACATACTTTGTGTGTTATACCATGAGTTTGGGCTGAAGAGAAAGTTAAATATCCTGCATGGAGAAATCAAACTTATTGCCAGTGTTTGTTACATCATTCAGGATGATATTTTTTTCCTGTTTTCCAATATGGATGCAAGGTATTCAATGCTATTTGCTTAGTTACACTTTCATACGTGCTACACATGTTTTGTGTTAGTGCCAGTAGTCATACATGATGGAAAAGGATTTTTTCAACACAAGTAAAGATTCCCTCAAATGCTATAAGAATACATTCAGCATCACCAGGCCTAATGTTCAGACACCGTCGAGGTGTCTATTTTAATACAGATCTGTGAAATCATAAGCTACTCAAAATCCATATTCTTTAGGAATGCAGTTTTGAAATCATCAATTTTGTACAAGGATTTCTAAATGCAAAGATTACATTTTTAGTAATACTTAACTGTTTAGTTGACTTGCTTTTGTAAGAGTTGATTGTAGTGATAGTGAGGAAAAAAAATACACAAACTACTGAGAACAGGCTTAATGGCTTTATTTGCAGAAGATATGTACAGAACCTTTGGCCTCTTCTAAGAGTGATTTTTTTTTTTTTTTTTTTTATTCCTGTTTTCTGAGAACAGAGAGTCTACTCTTCAGTAGCCACACTTTAAAGCAATATCTTTTTATTTTCTAATTTAAAGTATCTGGAATAATTAGCAAAACGGTTATCACTGGATTCACTGTGGAGAAAGAGATGAGTGGTTGGAGCATTATACTTGGGCATCAGCACATCACAGTCATCTGTTGCTTTGCCTCATTTGTGGTTTGAGCAGACCATTTAGTTTCTCTTTTTTTCAGATAACACTAGTAAAACTTTCTTAGTTTGCAGCACTATGGGAAGAAAAAACATTTCGGACTGCAGAGTGCCTTGGTATACTTGGTATTGATCTTACATCCATACCAAACAAAAATTTAGACAAAGCTAAAACAAAGATAAAAACACTGGAAAAGATCATTGTAAAAGCAAAAATCGGCTTTGCCAAAAGATTTTCTGATGGAATAAAGTATAATGTGTATGAACTGTGTAGTCTTACTTTTGGCAGGATTATTATGTCTCTATTTAAAATAAGCATTAGGCAGTGACCTTACAATTCTGTTCCTCCTAGTTCCAATTCTGAGGGAAAGGCTGGTGCATTATAGAAAAATGCTAACCAAACCAGTAGTCCTTCAGTTGAAGCATGAGATCTTTTAAAAATGCAGGTTATTCCCGAGAATCTGCTGTCTTATTGAAAATGTTTCAGAAGTACACTGTAAAGGCCCATGAGCAGCATGACTGCTGGGCTGATAAGAATTCTTGGGTTTGTCTTACAGCTATGCTAAGGACAAGTTTTTACAATTCTGAAAGGTAAAAGTGCTTTAATTTCTGTCATATAACATTCACATTAATTCATCTGTCTTTAATTGTGAAATACTCTGTAGAGAAAGATGTAAAATACCCTGTAATGAAAAAAGTGACGGAAGTTTTTTTATTTTAACTGCTATGTAGCAATATTTGGTACCAATCATGGCCATTGAATACATTCATTCTGAATCCAATATGACAAATAACTTTAAAATCTGAGATTTTTTTTTTTTTTTTTCATTTATCCTTTAAAGCCATTTGTGGGGGTTTTTCTCCAGTTTGTTTCCTTCATCTCCTTTTTCCCCTTCATCCTACCAGCACTGCCCAATCTAGGGATACCAGACTGAGAATTACATTTTCAAAGTACTCTGGAAAAATTAATATGGAAGTTTATATTTCTCAGGGTTTTTTTGGTTTTTGTTTTTTGGGTTTTTTCTGATGATGAAATCATGTGGCAATGGAAGAACCCACAGTGATCTGATCTGTCTGGTATTCAGTAGAGAAATTTATTGCAGTAAAAAATGGATTGTCAGTTGAATTGTTCCACAAAGCATAAATAAAACTTAAGTTTTCTACTGTATCTTGATGAAAGACTGTGTTCAATTCACAATTTTGAAAGGAGGGAGAACAATTGATGAAGATCAATTAAAGACATTATATAAACAAATTGCAAGAATTGAGTAAGAAACGGGCAGAAATGAGTGTCATAAAAACAAAACTGGAAAATATTCAAGATACTGTTGTATAATTTTGGAAGTAAGGACAAGGATCCTAAGTTTTGTGTCAGAAAAGAGGAAGGAATAAATGGGAGTTTAGAAGAGGAGTTCAGTCACACTTTCCCAGATTGTATTAGACATGATTGATTCCATGTGAAATGTTTCTATTAAATGTTCTGTTGGCTATGTGTGCAAAACTTTCTGGAAATTTTACCATTTCTTAATAATTGTAAAAGTAATTCTTCCTGGTGGAGAATTCACTTCCAGCCTGACAGCAGACTTTAAAATAACTCAATCTGTAAAGAACGTAACATTCTATAACTCCCCTCCAGGATCTGGACACAGAAGAACAGAAACCATCTAATAGTCTGAATTGCTTTTCCACTACTGAGCAGGTAAGTTCTACTGAAGAAGAAGAGTCTCCAAATCTAAGAAAGAAGACTAAAACGGACAAAAAGCCACGAAACAGTCTAACAGCCAAAGAATCGTTTTCTACAGAGAGTATAAATTCACACTCACACAAAAGTACACCAGATACTGCAGCATATACAGATGACAGTAGAACAGCAGACACAGAGAGCGAACCAGAAGAAGGAGAAATTACAGATTCTGAGTGTGAAGCCTACAGCAGTGAGTATGAAGTAACAAGTGAAGAAACTGCTGATTCAGAAGACTCGGAAAATGAAGGTGAATTATTGTGGCTTTTATGTGTGATATTATTGTATTTTTCCAGGAGCCCATAGAGAACAAACTATGAGAAAACAATTTTTTTTTTTTTTTTTAAAGTGGCTTGAGGTACTTCAAATTTAAAAGTGCTGTGTGTTACCAGTATTTACTTCCCTGTCTTTGCTTTCACAGCTAGCTGCAAGTATTGGGGTTCCATAAAAGCTGTCAGGATATATAATGCCTTGTGCTTGTGTAGAAACCTCAGTGGTAGAACAAGATTTGCTTCAATGAGGATAGTGACAAAGGAAAGACAATCAATTGCTAAAATAAAGGTTGTAGAACAGAACTCAGAAATTCTGTGTGTTAACCCACTTCAATTAATGTATTTCTGAGACTGTTCATCAACAGTTATAATTCAGTGTACAATGACTGCTGCAGTGGAAAGGATGGCATGGAGTACTTAGTAGTATTTGAAATCCTATTTTGTGTGTATCTAGTGGCAACATGTAAGCTATAGGTATAGAGAGGAAGCCTGTATGATGCTTTGTACCAAAGAATGTGTTCTCCTACCTCTTGAAGACCTCCTCAATAACCAAATGATCTCTTAAAACACAAAATCAAACAAAAAAAACCAAACAAAGCCCACAAACCCAAACAAACAGAAAAACCCAGTGAAAAGCTTGATGAAACCAATTGAAACTATGTATATGCAAAGGATTTTCCAAATCACAGAATGAAATTAAACTTACAGAAATCAGTACTGTAGTCTGTGCCCTGCTCACAGTTAAATAGTCCACTTATTTATGTTGTTTTTGTTACTTTACTCACCTACTCAGATTCTAAGTGATTAATGTCATTCAAAATATGCTTGCTACTGTCAGGTTTTCAGATTAAATTTCCTTCTTTTACTATTTTCTAATAATCAGTTCTGTAATAATGCTGGAGTAATAAAAACTGAATACAATTTCCTCATAGTACCTTTTCAGCTAGTGTCATCCCACCTTACTGTGTCTATTCCTAGCTGAGACCTTTGGAGAATGTTTTGCAAATGTCTATCCAAGAACAGTATTCATACAGCTGTTAGAATATAATTACTTAACAGATACTGAGCCAAAAAAACATATACATCTGTAGGCTCATCTACTATATTTTATCCTCTGTTTTGGCTCACAGAGCTAGAAAAAGTAAAAACTAGTAAAAACACATTTGACATAGAAATTATCAAATACAAAGTTCTATATGCATTAGGTTTCTGATGTGGTAAAGAGGCTCTGCTGCCTTTTCTCAAAGCAAAATTGTGTTCTAATCTGTTACAACTAATGAAGCATAAATTTATAATATGTTGGTAAGTTCTGTGAATACATTAATATATTGCTGTAACTGAACAGTTGTGTACATGTACATAACCAGAATTGGGAAAACATTTTTAATACTTCAATGTGCAGTCAGAAAGCCTTTGAAACAGTAGTCTCATCAAAGTTATCTCTCAGATGTGCTTATGCAGTTGTTTTTCTGAAAGTTGCATAGGATTCACCCAGGAAATGCTGGAATGTATATCAGTTGTTTGAAAAATATGGACCATAGGGGTAAGACTGTAATTTGTTGGTATTAACAGTACTTATATTTTTATAATTACAGATAAAGAAAAGATATGGCCTCCTTGTATCAGAGTAATTGTAATAAGATCACCAGTTCTACAGACTGGATCACTTTATATTATTACAGCTGTGAAACCTGCTACAATTGGAAGGTAAAACTGAACCAAATTTCTTTTTTTATAAATGTATATGTGTATATATATATGTGTGTGGTTGTGTGTATATATATAAAATCTGAAACTGTACCTTGCTTTGAGAGCTGAGGAAGCCACTTGGTATTACTTACCCATACTCTTGATGCTTGTTCTTCCTAGCATGCAGCAGTTCTGAAGTACTCTTGAGTTAGGTTAGCCTATAGTAAGAAATTTCAGTTATATTGTGTAACTTCATGCTTGTGCTATAACAGCATAAGCAGTTAAGGGTGCTCACAAGTCATGAAAATTTGTTAGTGATAACTTCATTTTGTATCAGTGTCCTAATGGCAGAACAGCTGCAAGTCATTGTTTGAAAGCTGTTAATCTCTAGAAAGTAAACTTTCTTTCTAGGCTACTAACATAACTTTTTAAGAAACATAAGAACGCACTGCAGAAATTCAGGATCACAAGGAAACATATTCTGGACTTCCTTGCATATTCAAATTCCAGTAGAAATCCAGTAGGTTCATTTTTAAATAATAAGTATTGAGTTTTGTGTTAGCCTATATGAATTCTTCTGGATCTAATATTAAAATTTAAAAATCTGTTTTGTGATGAATTAACGACCAAGCAGTGCTTTTTTTCCGTACTTGTGGAACACATTACCCCTTTTCAGCTGCTTTTGTCTAGTCCTGGTAGATGTGTTTCCATTTGATCTTGCACTTGAAGTCCTTTAGATAAATTTATGTATAAAAAGGTGACAATTCTGCTTGCCATTTTTTTATCGGTCTTCTGCAAGCTGCATTGCTTCTTTATCCCCCAGTATGAGAAACGGATGCATAAAATCCCTCATACTGCAGTGTGTTTGACAAATATAGAGATTACTCTTACATTACCTGTATTACCTGCCTAATGCCACCAAGAATTCAACTTCACCATGGAAGACTGATGCCAAGGTGTACCGAAGTGCCTTAAGGATGCAAAATTTAGACTATTATTTACAGGCTTTGTGTGAGTATAAAAGTTCAGATAGAAATAAAAGCTGATATTTATATTGTGTGTATAGCCACATGGTGGCTTACACCTGTAAAACTCCCTAATAGCTCCAAAGAAAAACATGGTGTTGATGTTCAAGTGAAATACTCTCTTTGTAAGCCACTTATTAGATCTGTTTCTGCTTTGTTCTGATTTACTTATCAACTTGCCTTTCCAGAGAAAAAGATGTTGGACATACACTTCAGATTCCTGAAGTTGGAGTCAGTAAGGTAAGTCTCGTTTCTATCTGTGGAAAGGTAGGTCAGCATATCAATGAATCTTTAGATTTTAGAGCTTTAAATTTTGCAAAGTCACAAAAGAACTTTTAGAATGAGATGTGGATTTAGCCACTTTTGAAGTTATAGAAAGGAAAGCATATACAGTATTTTACCAAATGGGAATTTAACACAAACATCACCATGATTTGAAAGACTAGAAAAGGTAATTTTTTTTTAATTGGAGTTTTGCTGATACCCAGTGTAATGCAGTGTAAGAAAATTAAACTTTCAGCCTTGAATCTCTGAAGTTACTGAACTTGATGAAAACTTAGTACTCTGTTCAGTGCTAATGGTATATAAAATACTGATGTCAGCTGTTTAGAACTTTGTCAAAGTAGTCTAGTCCTTGCAGTTGAGCTCAGAGCGATAGATTTTATCTTATGTTTCTTCTATGCAACTGTATAAGTATGTAAATCATGTTCAGGTTGTCTGAGAATTTAAACCGGGATTTCTTTCAGTGACACACTGTAATGGAAAATTTTTCTCTGGTTGAGAAAGATTAGAGATAAAATATGGTCTGCTTTGCTAACTACTTTAACATGGACGATAAATACAGCACTCTTAATAAAAGAAAATTTATATTGACAAAGATACCTCATTAAAAAAATTATTTAAATATTTGCAAATGCAAGTATCTGAAGTCTGCTCTACTTTGTCTGTTTCAGATGATAGTTCACATTAATCAGCCATGTACTATATTTAAAAGATGCATAGAAGAGTTGCTGAGAGATATGGTTTAGTTTAGTGATGGGCTTGGCAGAGTCAGGTTAGTGGTTGGACTCAATCTTAAAGGTCTTTTCCAAGTGTAATGATTCCATAATTCTACATTTCACACTGAACAATTTCCAAAGCAAATGTTTCCCTGCCATTAATGACATTTTCAGGCATGTGTTTGAAATTAAGTGCATAAAGAAACTAAAATACTTTTATTTTTCTGTAACATTACTATTTTAGTACTTAAGGAGTACCTGACAGTTTATATAAGAAGTTGTTTCACTTTGCAGACAAGGAATCAAAGGCAGGAAGATAAATGACGTGCATGTGTAGAAACAGAAAGTTAACTACCAGTGTGTTTTCCTCACTATTCAGTTAAATGCTGAAGTGGTCCACAGGTATTGCTTCTCTTGAGTGTCAGATTTAGCATCTTTACAAGTTTGGGTTTATCGTATTCAATAAAACAGAGGAAGAAATTTACTGAATGAGTTGGTTAGTTTCAACTGTTATGGGGCTGTTCCTGTTGTAAATGCTAGCCAATCTACAAGATGTTGTTTTGATTTTTTTTTAATTATTTTTTAATTATTGAATATGTAGCAACTGCTCTTGCACCAAGACAGGCTGTTTTGGGTTTAAGTCAATACTTTTTTCCCAGATTAACTCTTGGACTTTTTTCTTCCTCCACTACAGCAAAAGGGATCCTTGCTTGTCAAATTTGAAACTCAATTTTTTAGGCTTCTGAGTTTTACTGGAGTCATAGTAGGCCACAAAAATTGATTTTTTGTTTGTTCAGTGGCCCTTTTTTCGAGGTAGTGTGACTTTGGCCAGGAGTTTTGTTTTCTCTGATCTATGTGGGTTTGGGAGCAATACCTATATAGAATTACAACAAAACAAACAAATTAAATTATTACTCTTGATATCACAATGTAAAAGGAACAACAGGTGATAGCACATCATTCTGTCCTGGGCATGAAGATGCAGGTGAAGGTGGATTATGTAAAATTTACAAAAACATGGGGCATTTAAGAAGCTATTTCAGATATGAGATACCAAGTAACCTGAAGCTGTAGAATGACATCAGATTTTTGTTTTAATTGAAAGAGAAAAAGATGAGAATGCTGTAACATAAAAAGGTTTTTTTCTGTTACAAGAACAGTTAAAAATGCTGTATTCCTGAATCTTGCAGTCCTTTAAGTAATGCATACTTGCCACATTGGAACTATATATTTTTTCAATATTTGAATCACTTTATAGTCAAAACAGTTATATTAGTATACTTTAGCTCATGCTGTTGTAGCACATTCATTTACATTGCACATGGATGAAATCATAAGCTGTGTAATACTTAGAGCCATTCATTTCAAGACCTCAAAAGGTATCCTGAAATGTTACTTTAAAATAGCATATAAACTGTGAATTATTTGCTTAATATGAACATTTAACGTATATTTCTGTTTATCAGTTCCATGCAGAGGTATATTTTGACCACAGTTTGGAAAGTTATGTTCTTGTGGATCAAGGCAGTCAGAATGGAACAGTTGTTAATGGAAATCAGATTCTTCAGGTGAGTACATGTTGTTATAATGTGGTGTACATTAGATAAAACTCTAATCATGTGGTCATTTAAAATGTTATGGCAAATAACTAATATCATCATTGTGTGGCTTCATTCATAGATTACTCTTCTTTGTTTCCTTCTGGTTTTGAGGCAACTTTCAATACTTCATGTTTGGTTTATGCTAGGAAAAATCTACTGTGTTTGCAGTTGCTAGGATGAAATATGCACTGTAGTTAAATACTTGCCTGCATTTGAGAGACCAAACTGAATTTCTAAATTATGAGCAGTTTTCATGAAACAGAGTTCACACTCTCCATTTGTAACTAATTAACATGGCAGACAAAACTTTCTTTTGCTGTAGCCTAAAACAAAATCTGATCCCTACATCTTGAGGCATGGAGATGAAGTGAAGATCGGTGAAACTGTCCTTTCTTTTCATATACATCCTGGCAGTGGCACTTGTGATGGATGTGAACCAGGACAAGTCAGAGCACATCTTCGTCTGGACAAGAAAAAGGAGTCTGCTGGTCAGTTATGTCATGGATTTTTATTATGGCTTTCTACTTTGTAAACATAATAATTACTTAAGTTTTCTTACCATTTTCTTGTCAACTGGGAATAGCTCTAAAATACATAACGTGTTTTCCTCATGGTATGTGTGTCAATGCATAGTAATGTTGGAATAAAAATTCTCACAGTTGTCTTATGTTTCAAAACATTGTCACGTTGTTAATTAGAAATCCAATTCTGTGTTCTTTGTTGCAGTTTGCCCAGCACTTAGCAAAGAAGAGAGAGAGTTAGTCAGAAGAAAAGCATTAAAGCAAATACGGGTAAAATATGGCTTACAGGTGAGTTTACAGTAGTAGTTGGTAAGTGTTTGAAGTCTAGGTCTACTTTGTTATTCCTATTTTAAGTTGCAGACTTTGGCAAATAAGGAAATTTTTCAAAGGCACATAAACTTGATCCTGGTAGTTTAGCTCAAGATTGTCTTTTGTACACTAAATAATAATTATTTACAAACCTCTTAAAGAGAGAGACGATGGTACCAGGGCATGAAAATTCTGTTAAAAGTTTAGGAAAAGACATCCATTCCTATGTGTACAAGATTTCTAATCTCTTTTGGGTTAAAACTTCTTAAGACTTATCTACTTTTATTTGTATAAATTCACTTTGCACTGAATTGCAGTGCTATCGTTTATTTGGAAAAGAGGAATAATGAGCAGCTGAAAAAACAATAATAAGAACAGGGAAATTAAGTTTTTCTTTAAAGTCCATTTTGTCATAGAAGAATGCCAACATGAATGTGTAGGCAACACAGTACATAAAGTATTCAAGTTACTTATGTTTTAGAGATGATCTTAACTCTGGGGTTACATCTACCACTTGTAGTATCTGCGTAGAAAAGAATGCCATAATTTCTCTCATTCTTCAGCTACCAAAATAATATCAGTACAGAGTCTATACACATGCTTACTTCTGTTATTGATCCTGAAGAAACAGTTGCTGAGGAATAGGCTAAATGTTTAACCAAAAACCCAATGACATGTCCATGTGGTTTTCCGCTTAATGTGGACTGATTGTTTCTTTGATTGTTTCAAGATAGGACTCGAGAATCTGTAAATTTATTTACAGCCTCTGTGAAATAACAGATATGGTAATATTACATTATGTGGTGATGGCAATAAGGTATCTTACTAGATACGGCTGTAAAGTAAGGAACTACTAAATGAGAACTATAGTTTTTTATTACAATTAATGAAATAGGCTGAAGCTGCCTTACTTTTGGGGGGAAGCAGTGAAACTGTCAAGAATAAAGCATTTAAAGGCTGCTTTCTCTGTCTTGGTCTGCTTATAAAGAACACAAAGTACGAAGAGAACAAAGCAGTCAAGAATCCAAAATACAAAGACAGAGCAGGAAGACGCAGAGAGACCGTTGGAAGTGAAGGAACCTTCCAGAGAGACGATATTCCAGCTTCTGTTCATACGTAAGTTTGCTTGGTGGGGGGGAAGAATCCTCTGTGTCCTTCTCTAGTGGCAATACTAGACTACTAGTAGCAATAGATAATAATAATGAACAATAATATAATACTAGTAGCAATACTTCCTTTTCCCTAGTGAGTCAATTACCACCCACCTATGCTGTATCTTTTAACCCCTAAAGTAAGGGAGTATTTCAGGAGGAATTTTAAGAAACTTGATATTACCAGAGCCTTGAAATAGCATTGGGAGCAGAAGATACTTGTGGAAGAACTTGCAAAAGGTAGCACTAGAGTTTTCTGGATATCTCTTGATGGAAGTTGGAAGACCATGGTGCTTGAGTCCTAGTTTCTGGAGCAGAATAGGCATAAACATTTCTGTGCCTCAGTATTTGAGTAGAGAGCCTATCCATTTTATTAACTCTTGCTTATCAGTTGTCTTGAACTTTTTTTTCAAAGTGAAATCAGCAACAGCAATAAAGGATATAAAATGCTGGAAAAGATGGGATGGAAGAAAGGGGAAGGCCTGGGCAAGGATGGTGTTGGTATGCAGGATCCGGTAGGTCTTTCTCACTTTTACTTGAAGAAAAAAAGGACTGAGAAGTGTGTTTGCAGTTAAAAAATGTCTAGTTGCAAGCCACTATTCACTTGAAACATTTCAAAGTCCTGGCTGGGGAGGAACAAACTCAAATATTTTTTTACTTGATTAATGATGTATTTTGAAATTTTTCAACATTTTTATCCCTTCAGTAGGGAATGAAAGTAATGCCCATGTGTGTTGGAAAGCTAAGTAAGGGAGGACCAGCAGCTTTTAGCCATCAAATGAATAACCTCATATTTGAATAAGTCTGGAAGAAGATTGAAATAGTTTTAAGTGATGTGAATTCAAGAGGGTTTATGGTGGAATTCTTCACTTTTCTGAGACTGATGTAGCACAAAAATCAAGCTGGATGAAAGGCCGTGAGAGAGGAAAAGCTGGCTGAAGTCACTGTAGCCACCAAGTTCTGGCTCTCCATGGCAGCCATACTAGTTTCATTTTTGTCATGACAGATACATTATCTTTTGGCAGTAGTGTTGCCCAGAGCCACTCCATATCTTTTGTTTTCAAACTACCTAGTACTTCTACTAATGTCAGTGGCAGTGTCATTCAGCACTACAGATCCATAGTTCTAGATGTGGTGATTTCACACGTCATTTTAACAATCCTTTAGATGTCCATGTGTTATCTAATAGTGCTTAAAGAGAAGTGCTTGGGGAGGGGGGTGGAAAATTGCCATCATAAATTATTATTTATTTAGAATACTTAACTTGCAGTTACAACAGAGTTTAACGTATTTGACAGCTCCAACTTCAGGTACACAAGACACATGCAGGTTTGGGTACCACTAGACCAGCTTCAATTGAAGATGTTCAGATGATCCAGAGCATGAATAAGAAGAACTGGGATAAAGCAAGAGAAAGGTTTGCTGAAAACTTCCAAGAACCTAAATCACAAAAGGATACACTAAAGATTACACCTTGGGTTAGAGAGACAGTAGAGTAAAGTATCTGGTCCCACAGCAGGGTAGTTCCTGTGTGTAAATAGTTGGGAGAGAATTTATTTTTATTCTTTTTCTTTTGCTAAAGCAGTTTGGTGATATGTAACATACACTTGTGAACAAAAATTACCAACTCTGTGTTTACTGTAGTCCTTCATGCTTTTATAAAAACACATTTTTAATAAGAAATGAGTGGAATTTAAGGGGATATTCAAATTTAAGTACTTGAAAGTGATTCTCATCATGAGCACGAAGTTTCTTCAGTTGTGATTTTAACAGCATTCTTCATGGAAAGAAAACATCTGTTAAATATGACACCTTTAGTGTTTGAACAGTAGTTTAAAAGCAAAATGCAACAAACAAACAAAAAACCAAAATCCCCTGGACCTCTACTTACAGAGTATCTTGTTGCCATTTCCTTTTTTCTGTGTTTATTCATGATTGTCATGATTGCTCTTTGCTCAGCAAGGGGTACAACCCTCTTCAGTTTATACAGTTCAGTACTAGCTATATGCCTCAGCTTACCTTAGGGGAGGAAAAATCTTGGGTATTAAATGAATAATCATTACTGTTCAAAAATAAATACTATATTCCATGAAATAAACTACCAGCATTGGTGAAGAAACAATGTTCAGAGACAGCTTGTGGGATAATTTTCTTCTGTGAAGAACGTTAGAGATTTGTTCAGTAAATCTGTATCATACCTTTAAAAGAGGAGGTATGTTTAGAAAACTGGTGTCTGTGTGTATTATTTATTAACTTCTTGTTCTGATATATCCATTGCTGGCAATGGAGTTTATGCCAGAAAAAACAAACCCAACCACAACCCATTTTTGGTGGGGAAGGATTGCCAAATAGAAACTAAAAGCTTGGTATTTACTGAATGTTCCTAAATACAATAAATCTTCATCAATTTAATCAGTGTGCTTCTTGATACTGACTTGTGCATACGCTGGATAGGAGTCCTCTTCTAAAATGTGAAAAAACTTAATCCCGTTTTAGTCAAGTTAAAGTTCTGATACTTGTCCAAGTAAAGGAAACTTGGTGGTCTCATATGCAGGTAACTGTCAAGCACTGTTGAGTGAAACCAGAAGTTGCTATTTATCTTTTTAGATGCTGTGCTGGGTTTACCTTGCTTGGATGCCAAGTGCCGAAACTGCTCTATCACTCCCCACCCTTGGCTGGATAGGGGAAAGAAAATCTAATGAAAGTCTTATTATATTTTGCTCAAAGCCACATCAAAATAGACTCAGCTTTGGGAAATTAGCTTAATTTATTGGCAGTCAAATTGGAGTAGGCTAATGAGAAACAAACTCAAATCTTAAACTGGCTTATTCTCACACCCTTCTTCCTCAAATCAACTACACTTCCACTTCTCTACCTCCTCCCCCCACAGCAGCACAAGGAGGTGGGAAGTGGGTGTTATGGTCAGTTCATGTTTCTTGCACTCTTTTCTCAGGGAGGAGTCTGAGGTTCCTCCAGTTGGAGACAGTCACCTACAAACTTTCCATGGGCTGCAGTCTTTCAGGAACAGACAGCTCCAGGGTGGCCCCCCCCCACCACCAGCAAACCTGATCTGAGGTGGGCTCCTCTTCTCTGTCCATAGGTTTGCAGGTCCTGCCAACAGCCTGCTCTAGTGTGGGTTTCCCATGGTGTTAGAGCCCTCTTTGAACATCCCACCACTTTGGTGTGAGGTCCTTCCCTGGCCATGCATGGATTTCTGTGGCTTTCATGGCTGCACAGGAATCTCTGCTCCAGCACTTGCAGCTCCTTCTGCACTGGCCTGGGTGGCTGCAGGGCTGTTGCTCTCACGTATTCTCACTCCTCCCTCCTCCTGCAGTTTTTCACCTGCACTGTAACTTTCTTCCCTCTCTCAAATGTGCTGTCACAGAGTCGATGACACGGTCACTGATGGGCTCGGCCTTGGCCAGTGGCGAGGTCCATCTTGGAGCCAAGTAGCACTAGCTCTATCAGACAAGGGGGAAGATTCTGGTAGCTTCTCACAGAAATCACCCCTGCAACCACCCTGCTACCACAACCTTGCCATGCAAAGCCAACACAAATGCATACAGTATAAAGTAAAACATTCCATCTGCTTTATTTAAATCACTAAGCTACACAAGTTTAACAACCTGAAGCATGGCTTACCTCAGCAATGAAGAGTGGAAGATAACAGTTAGGAGCACTCTGAATGCTTGCAGCAGTATTGCTTAACTTAAATCATTCACTGTTTGCCTTTGTAAACAGTTATTTTTTTAATGATTTAGTGTGATTATGAATTATTGGTTTACTTTGCTGTTGCACTCCTTTATATTGGCAACTTCACGTTTTAAAAGGCTACCTATTTCTAGCTGTGAAAAAAAAATTCTGTATGAAACAGCTGCATGTCAAGTTTTAGTTCACCATGTATTTAAAAAGGCGCTTCTGCTACTAGGAGGTAACAAAGCCATATATGCGAAAACAAAGATTTTGCCTTCTTTTAAAGTTGACCTCTGTGGTCTTCATAGTAATTCAAGCTACAAATCTTAATCTGAAGGGAGAGCAAGACATCTTGTACATACCTTAATAGGAACCTTAGCTTTCCCTGTCCCAGTTATTCAGGTAACAGCTCAAAGAAAAGTCAGTCACTGGCTTATTGTTGCCTTGCAAGGAAGACACTTGATAACCAAGTGCCGCGAAGTTTTCAGCTCTTGGCCTGAAAAACCAGACTCGAAGTCTGAAACCAGACTCTAAGTCTGAAAAACCCAGGCTCGAAGCCTGAAACCAGGCTTGAAGCCTGAAACCAGGCTCGAAGCCTGAACAACCAGCTCCAAGCCTACTTCATGTGGCGATCAACCCAGGGTCTGATTCTCAGCTGGGTGGGAAGAAATCAGTCCTACTCAATGTGAGTGATAGCAGAAATCTTCCTCTTTATTGAGAGCAGGCTCTAACTTATATACACAGCAGCTTCAAAGCTAGCTCAGCAACAGCAGCTAATAGATTACATTTTCATGTTCATCCTACTTGCGGTTTCTGCGATAAGCAAGCTCCCTCACATTTTCCCATCTTGTTTTTCTCCAAAGTTGTTTTCCACCTTGAGCTGTTAGCTCGTTAGCTGAAAACAGCCCGACCTTGAGGGAACAGAAAGCGGCCTGCTGTCTGCGTGACAGCAACTGCTTTAACCATGGCTCTGACTCTGGTCTTGATTGTGCATTAAATTCATATAACTAGAACTCAGATTGCCTTGCCCCATCAGGCCTAACATTATACCCTGGGATCCATGTCCATTCTCCCTTAACCACTCCTCGACAACCAAGTTTGCATTTCACGAAGTTTTAGATGACATCATTTGCCTTCTGTGACAGGCATGGTCTCTTGCAGTAAAGTACTGATTGCTTTCAGTACTGCAGCTTCCTTGTTCAATCAACAGTTCAATATAAAGAGCTGAGGTCAGTCTCAGTTTAGTGTTGGTGTGACAAATCCCATCATCTCTGGATGCTGCCTAGGAAAGTAGAAAAAACCATGCCATTAATAGATACAACATCATTAACAAAACAACTGAAAACAAGGCCTTGCCTCATTCTCATCAAGTAGTTGTGTGACCTTACTGAGTAGCAAGACTTGTATCAAGCTAAATAGGCCCTTTTGTTTATTCCCTACCTTAGTGACCTTCAACAAAGTTTTAAGTATAAATGAGTTAGCTGAAAGCCACCAGTGGTGTGCAAGCCTTATGTGCAAATGCAGTACTGCTTCCCCTCATGTCAGGAGGGGGACATGAGCTGCCAATTGCACTGTTATAATTTTGGAGGCTATAACCAGTAAGATACAGCATAAAGTTTAACTGTCTTACCTTCTCAGTCCTCCTACCATCCAGTTGTCTTTTCTAACTCAATATATAATTGCCTTTCTATACATCCAAAGTAAAAAGCTTTTAGCAGTTTACTGTATGTACATTGTTAGTAAATGTATATAATCACAAACACTTATTAAAAATATTACCATATTCCTCAAGTTATATAAACAATTCTCTGCAGTCCTAATAGTGAATTTTGCATAGGACCAATTTACCAAGCATATTTCTAAAATTTAAACTAAGAAAAGCAAGTACATTTGCTACCATCAGTGCTGAACAACCCCACCTGGCAAATAAAAACAGCATGTTTGCCATTGTGTGGGAGCCTGTGGACTAACCACCTGTGCCAACAAGGGCTCTACGGAGTCCTTCTATAGTCCATACCATTGATAAAATAAGTTTCTCTTCTAGCAAGAACAGACCCTTTGCTGCTGTCACTGGCTGCATGAAATGTACCTAACGGGGGATTCCAGCCAGTAGATAATGAATCTGTAGGAGGACGATGCCAAAACCAGCAGCTTGTTACAAACAAGACGTACTTCAATGTGCATGCAAACAGGCTTTGTCCTACATGCATTTTTAGAAGCGCTGCGTATCTTGGTGCATACCCGACTGAATATGGGATTTTTTTTTCTCGTCCAGTTTGTCTTTTATTTTAAACTGGCAATGCGTCCCTGCTGATGAACGTACCTATGTAGCAGTTTCCGTGGCCTGCTCGCACTGATCTGGGTACGGCCCCATAGCGCTGCAGGGGTCAATCCGCTCTCCCCTTTGCGCTGAAGCGTCTCAGCGTTATTTCTGCACTGCTAACGGCACCCCCGCTGCCTATCCGACCGTTCCTCCAGCTCGCTGGTTAAGGCCGCGGGGAAAACGGGGAGCTACGGCGCGGCCGTCCCGCCGGCGGGGCCCTTCCTGCGCACGCCGGGGCTCGGGGCCGTAAGGCCGGGCAGCCGACCGGGCCCAGCTGCGACTCCCGCCGCTTCGCCCCTCGCGCCCCGCGGCCCGGGCCGGCCCAAGACGCCTCAGCCCCGGCGGCGGAGCACGGGGAGGCGCGCGGCCCGGCGCCCGCCCGCCAGGCCGTGAGCTGCCCATGCCGCCCTGCCGCCATCTTGTCTCGTCCGTTCCTCTTCCTGTTCCCGTCCCGTCGGGCCAGGCACCGCAGTGGCTCGGCGCGGGGCTGGCCGAGGGAGGAGCGCGGCTCTCACAAACGGCAGGGGCACGGTCCGCGCCCCGCCGGCTCGTGGCCCTTTTCCTCCGCCGGCAGTCCTGCGCCGGGGCTTAGGAGTTCCGAGAAGGGCGGAGGATGGGGATGATCCTCCCAGCTGGTACTCTTGCAGCTCAGGAGAAGCAGAAGGAGTAAGGAATCCATGACAGGAGGACAACGGGACCAGAGGCCAAACGAGTACAAAAATTAGATCCATTGATACTACTGTTTTAAAAATAAAAGCCTCTTTTTGAACATTCAAGCTCAGATGTGATCCTAGGAATGACAAACATTGAGTCTCATCCCAACTGACTTGGGGAGCGACCCTGAGAAAGACACGCGAGGAGGAGCATGGCCGTGGCCACAGCCAGTGTGAGGGCCAGCCTGGTCCCAACAAGAGCTGGCTGTCAGCCTGCTGTTCCCTGCCTTTCTGCTGTAAATGCCATGCAGCCCCTGCTCCTCAGCCTCCGTCTGCTCTCACTCTATCTTCCCTCCTTTTTCTAACCAAGGACAGTGATGCACTGGCTTTGTCTTAGTACTGTCTTCAGTCAAACCTGTTTGCTGTTGTAGACAATAACTATGCTTTGTCCAAACCTAAGCTTTTGGGCTCTCTGAGAGTAAGAGTTCTGCACAGGTAGTCAGGCCACATCTTGTAGCAGCTGTGACCCATGTACTAATGTCTGTCAATCTTCAACCTTTTCCACCTTCAGGCCTTCCACTTTCTTCTTCCTCTTTTTTTTTTCCCTGGGCTATTTTTTTTGCTGTCCAGCCTATCCTTCACTAGTTGTCCTTAAGGTCAGGACTCATGACCCTGAAGAGGTTAAGCTGCTAAAAGAACAGCATGTAATGAGTTTGAATGGTAAATATTAAACAGCAGCTTTGGAAAGTGCACAAGTGGCTATTCTTTAGTGAAAATGCCAGCCTATGGAGTGGAAAGACAAGAACAAAACTCCCATCAAACCTTGCCCTAAGCAGTCAGTGCCACCATGGCAGCAGGTGCTGTAAGCAAACACCCTCCTCCAGCCAGCACATCCAGCATTTGTGCAGCATAACAAAGAAACAATAGGTTAAAAAATATGAGACTATGCACAATGCACAAGTAAGTGGCACAGTACTGGACCATTTTGACTTTTTGTAACATCATTCCATGCTTTGTAGAGCACACATTCTTCCTTGTGTGACATCGTGCAAAATCCTGAACTTCTGCTTAGAGGCACCATGTCCTCAGCAGGTGCATGTTAAGCTCCATTGGCTAATGATCTGGCCCCAGATGCTCATAGGACAGTATTGGTAGGTAGATAATAGCATGGGTGTTTGTAGAGGAATCTACACACATATACACATACCATAATTCTGCAGGCTGGAGAAGAAATTGGTATTTTATGTTGGACATCAGAGGAACAACACTATTTCAAATTAAAAAATGTGTTCACCTTTCACTGCACCATCCTTCTGCCAAACTGTATGTGTGGCACCACAGCAGTTAGTCAAGGAAAGTCTTTCTATTGTCATTCATTTAGAAGCCCTGATGTGTTTGCTCACCTAAATGAGCATTTACTCCCTTCTTGTAGTCAGTCTTTTGGGTGACAGCTGCACTAATAGTTGTCCTAATCATAGTGTCAGCCAAATTGCAGAGATGTTACAGGTGTCATGATGCGTGCTTATTTTCAAAACATTAAACATTTCAGATTACACTTTTCTCATTTGAATAATTTTGTGGTTAAAATTCTTTTTACATGCTGTTAAAAATAATCTAGGGCCTTAAAATCCATAACTCTTGACAGCTGCAGTAGAATGATCTTTTACTGGCTTCAGTCGGAGTCACTCAATCATCTGAAAATTAGCAATGATTTTACAAAGCATATTTTGGAATCTACAAGCTTCATTTGGGGAAAAAATAATTTTCTGCAAAGTGAAGATAGCACTTTGCTTTAACCTTTCACAGTGTTATTTTCCCCCAGCTAGTCTCCACTTGAAGCTTTTGTTGATTATATAAGGATAGGATATCATTTCATTGGTGCTTGTGTTTGCTTGCTTTGCTTTGTTTTGTTGTTTTATGACAGCACCCCTTTAAGTTCAGTGCAGTTACTTGGGATTTATGTTAGTATTAAAAAGAAGAGAAAGAGATGTCCAGCCCTAAATCCTCCAAGTGGGAGCTAGTAACCAAAATGTGGCTAAGCACATGGATACATCTCACATAAAATCAACATGAAGAGTATGTTGTTAACATTGCAGTTAGGCCCTCAAACATTGCAGAAGTGCAAGAACTACAGTTGCCTGAACATTTATCAGAATTTCCAGCTGTTGGATGCTTAACTGTGTGGTGCTAATGGTGTCATTTCAATATAGTTTTCTTGCTTCACTATTTAATGTATAATTATATTCTCATGCCCTCTTTACTTCCGTAGCTCCCCTATAGGTTTTACTGCACAGGAGGGAAAGTGCTTAGCTGGCAAGCAACCCAATCAGATTTTTTTCTCTTAATTTTACATTTCACCACGCAGTCCTCGTCACATCTTCTGGACTGCACCAAAAATTCTGTGTTCTTCCCTGGACCATCCCTTCTTTTCATCACTAGGATTCCCATGCTGCCTGCACTGCACCATGTGTGCTACAGCAGTGCAGTTGCAACTTGTGTATGAACACTTCCAGGTAGGGGACATCCACAGCTTCTTTGGGCAAGCTATTGCACTGACTCACCACTTTCACAGCGATGAATTTCTTCCTAATATCTAATCTAAATCTACCCTCTTTACGTTTAAAACCCTTACCCCTTGTCCTATCGCTATTCTCCCTAATAAGAGTCCCTTCCCATCTCTCCTGAAGGCCTTCTTTAAATACTGAAAGACCATTACAAGGTCTCCCTGGAGGGTTCTCTTCTCCAGTTTAAACAACCCCAATGCTCTTGCCCTTTCTTCATCAGGGAGGTGCTCCAGCCCTCTGCTCATACTGCTTCTCTGGATCACTCAAGCAGGTCCACTTCTTTCTTCTTCTAAGGGGTCTCAGAGCTAGGTGCAGCGCTTCAGTTGGGGATCTCACCAGAGCAGAGTAGAGCCAAAGCTTTTGGTCTACATGTAAGAAGAGTGCTAGAGATTCTGCAAAGGTTCATTTCACGAAGTGAATGGAAGTGGTTTTCCCAGTTATGTACAGCTTCATCTGAACAGCTTGAGCATTCATGTGGCCTTTCGAAACACCTTTTTCTGTGCATCTCCATTACTCACCTTGTACTGTGCTGTGTGTTAAAAGTAGACTGGAGGACCATAGAAAGAATTACTAGAGGACTGGAAAACATGTTTGGGAGTATGAGCTGAAGAATTTGGTTTGTTTTTCCTAAAAAAGCAGATAGCAAGTAGATATTGTCAGAGACTTCAGAGGCATGGTATTGAAGAGGATGGAAACCAGTTGTCTGTTAAATTTATGAGGGAAAGAATACATATAATTGAGCATAATGTGCAGCAAAAGATGACTGCATTTGGAAAACTTTCCACTTCTAATGGCCAATGTCACGACATTTCCAGGAAGGGTTCAAGTTTATGTCAGCAAGTTGGAAAACTGTCCCTGGTGGGTCCTCATCTTGTACTAGGTCCTGCTGCCAAGAAGGCAGCCAAGATAGATCATAGAATCATAGAATGGTAGGGGTTGGAAGAGATTTTTAGAGATCATTTAATCCAACCCCCCGCAGATTCAGGTCCACCTAGATCAGGTCACACAGGAACACATCCAGGCACATCTTAAAGACCTCCAAGGAAGGAGACTCCACACCCATCCTGGACAGCCTCACCTAAACAGTAAAAAAGATTTTCTTATGTTTCAATGGAAGTTTTTGTGTTCCAGCTTCATCCCATTACCCCTTGTTCTGTTGCTAGATACAATAGAAAAAATAGATACTCCAACCTTCTGCCACCCACCATTTATATACTTGTAAATGTTAATGAGAACCTTCCTCAGTCTCCTCTTTTCTAGACTAAATAGCCTCAGTTCCCACAGCCTTTCCTCATAAGAAAGATGTTCCAGTCCCCTGATCATTTGGTGGCCCTGCACTGGAGTCTCTGCAGCACTTCCCCGTCCCTCTTGAGCTGAGGAGCCCAGAACTGGACACAGGACTCCAGATGAGGCCTCACCAGGGTGGAGGAGACGGAGAGCAGATTCTCCCTCCGCCTGCTGGCCATACTCTTTTTGATGCATCCGAGGATGCCATTGGCCTTCTTGGCACGAGGGCACATTGCTGGCTCATGGTTAGTTTATTATCAATCAGCACTCCCAGGTCTCTCTGCAGAGCTGCTCTCCAGCAGGTCAATCCCCAGCCTGTACTGGTGCATGGGGTTGTTCCTCCTCAGATGCAGGACTCTGCACTTGTCCTTGTTGAACCTCATCGGGTTCCTCTCTGCCCAACTCTCAAGCTGATTGAGATCCTACTGAATGACAGCACAGCCTTCTGGGGAATCAGCCAGTCCTCCCAGTTTGGTGCCATCAGTCAACTTGCTGAGGGTACACTCTGTCCCCACATCCAGGTCGTTGATGAACATGTTGAACAAGATTGGTCCCAGAACTGATTTCTGTGGAACTCGACTGGCCACAGGCCTTCAACTCAATTCAGTGCCATTGATCACCACCCTCTGGGCTCTGTCATTCAGCCACCTCTCAATCCACCTCATTTTTCACTCATCCAAGCCACACTGCCTGAGCTTTCTGATGAGGATGTTATGGGAGACAGTGTCACAGATCTGGAGCTTCTCCCAGCCCTGTTCTCCCTGCTGTTGCATGCTGTAGGGAACGTGTGCAGGAGGATTCTAGCAATGTTGTTGGATCACTCAGGTGATCAGCTTGTGAGTCAGATAGGCCAACAATTTACTCCCGGTAGGATAATTTACCTCTTGAAATACACTTTGAAATTTCAAAACATTATATTTGGGGATTTAACTTTTCACTTCATTGTGTTGTTGATACATCTCTTGGGCTCAGACATTATAGCCCTTTGCAAAAGCAACATAAGCTTTTACTTTTCTGAAAACTTTGTCGGAGTTAAATGAATTCATGTGATTTCAGTGGCTTCCATACTGTGCAACCTTTGCATCTTGGTGTAGTTGGACTCCTGCTTTGCATTTCATTTCAGTGCATTCTGTGAGACTAACTAGAACTTCCCAGGAAATTAATTTTTCTAACTTATTTTTCTGATTTATCTGCCTTGATCATGTTTCCACATCTCTCCATGTTCTTGATCTCAGTTTTTCCTGCTGAGAAGTGCTGACTGCTGTGCTGCATATGTTTTTCCTCTAGAAACAGCTAGAATGGTAAATGTTTGTTTTCAGTTTCTTCTTTGCTTTAAAGTATATGTAAAAAAAAAAAGAAAAAACCTCTGTCTTCATATTAATTAGTAGAGAATGTGTCCCCAGCAGTTTCTCTTCAATCAGAGCCTGGCATGAAGGTTGATGTAACATCCTGCAGTACTGATTTAAGTGCCACATCTTTTACTGAGAAATAAAAACCTAGTAAGTGAGCATTTCTCCATGAAATGTTAACCATTTTGTAAAGACCTATTTACACTTAAAAAAAGAACCAACAGCATTTTTAGTGGATATAAATAAGCATCATCAGAGCTGAGAGGTTTTACACCACCTGTTCTGTTTTACACCAGACACTCTCCTTCATATTAGCAGTCTTACCTCTGGTCTTGTAGAACTATAATCCATAGATCTGTGAATTTGTACCTATAGATGTTGACCAAGTGATCCTCAGCAGGTCAAAAGCTCTGAAGCAAGATTTTCTCTTTTAAAAGGGTAGGTTTTCTCCAGATCTGCCCTTTAACATTGCTCAGTTTTGATCATTAGCCTCCTGAGATTCCCCTAGGGTGAACAAATTGAACAAATTTATTTTCTAATAAAGCTGCTAGGACTCCTGTTGCTGAGGTCTTCCAAGAACCTAACATCCTTTCATACTATTGGGGAAGTGTGAATTGCAAGAAGGAGTTTTGCATCTATGGTAGCCTGAAGTCCATTGCCTCCACAAGACCTGGGAGCATGTTCTGTCTTCAAGTAAACGCAGCGAGTTAGCTAGAGTACTATAGGCCTATATGCAGACATTACCTTGGCCTGAATGGCATTTGTCAGCATAAGCCCATGCTTGTCTGACCTAAACCTAATGAAAATGTGCTGGGTTTAAACTAAGGAAAGCCTGTATTTTTCTGGCTTTTACACTAAATCGGTGACATTGGGTTTTAAATCACACTTTGAAAGAGAACCCTACAACTCTGTATACAGGCAAGCCTTTAAGCTTCAATTTGTTTATGTGATGTACAGACCAGAGTACAAAGGGCATCATTGTTTTTTGCCCAATTCTCATCCACATGTCTTTTTCTTCCCTCACTTGTTATTTTCTGCTGGACTCATGAGGTCATCTCAGTTTGACTGTTCATTTGTGACTACAATAACAACTTTTCAGAAGATGTCACATGTGGTGAAAATACCTGTCCTAATACTGTTAGCAGCATGGTGAAAGACAGGCTAATCTTCACTTAGCATGGGCTGGAAGCAGACTTTGCAAGTGCTGTTTCCTTTATCTGGGACTGATTTCAGTCTCAAGCCTATTTGCCAACATGACATGCCATCAGATTTCCAAAATACTCAGAGGAGGGATTTGCAGTCACAGCTGCACACTGATGAGTGCCTCCTCAGACTCTCCTCCCTCAGCTCATTAACATGCATATCTTCTCTTATTAGCATTCGTCATTATGTGAATAGCTGGTAACTGCTTTGTTTTCCTTCTCATCGAAAAGAGGGCTTCACAACCACGAAGAAAATTAGTATTAGGTACAAGCAATTTTAAATACTGACTCCACATCCATTAATTTTTTCATTATCATTAACATCAACATCATGGCAAGGGTGGGCAGGTAGGCTGCAGACCATTCTCATCTCACTTCAAGGAGTATAAAGGAAGAGAAGCTCTTCCACAGGCAACAGGGTTATACCAATGCAAGCCAGGGTAAATGTGGATCAGCTTTTGTCTCTCATTACATTTTTTTTCATGGCTGCCTTTAAAATATGAGTGGATTCTTTTTCAAATCAGTTTTAACTGTAACTAACTGTAATTAAACTTTTTTTTTTCCTGCTTGTATTTCGCAAATACATGCTCCACCAAAGATTTTAAATGACCCCTCTGGCTGCACATCTTGTGATCAAGGTAGAAATTATTTATTTCACATATATAAGGATAAGATGAAAAGATACTGAGACAACTGGAAACTAGACATATTTTCTGGGGTCTTCACTTTGGTTTTTTCCCTCAGTAAATGACTAGTTAAGATGGAATATGCATTTTTAGTGGATTGTGGCTGTATTCAGTACTCAGAGAAGTAGTTCGGTCACAAGACTTTGAGAACTGTCTGAAATGTTCCAGAGTTTAGATCTCCATCTTCCAGGCTAAAGACAGTTTTGAGGTGGTATTTCATCTGCAGGTTTTTAGTTACTTAGAAAAGTAGTTGATTGCCATGTGTTTTATCCAGGATATGAGATCCTTTCCATTGTCTCTTCTCAAGCCATAACCCTAAGAACACATTTATTTTTTCATAGGAATCAATAGCAGTATACTCATTGCCAATTTTTTTCCCCTGGTGTGGGAAGCTCAGTTAGCTGTGTGGCAGAAGCTTCCACGCTTCCAGGTTTTCCATGCTTCCTCTGGAGGGGAAAAAAAAAAAAAGAAAACAAAGGAATACAAGGCCTGTGCAGGGCAAGGATGTCTTCAGCTATGTGATTTAATAGAGATGTTCCTCCATTTGTATGTCCTCACACATCCTTGTGGATGCAGCCTGTCAGAGCTGCCTTTTCCTTCCTGAAACCACTGCCTTTTGTTATTGCTGGACAATCCTAGTCATGTGGGAAGACAGGTACCACAGATAGATAGCTTCAGGGAGACTTATCTCCAGTCACATCTTTCTCAAGGAGACTAGGCCTTGCTACAAGGTTGATTTGATTCTCCAGTGTGTTAATTCTCCCTGTAGTTGCAGTTGTCTTCCTTGAAGCTGTTCTCTTTTCGTAGGCTAGTGATGCCACTGAGGAAGTTGCCCACAGTCCCTGAGGTAG
Source organism: Colius striatus (assembly GCF_028858725.1). Taxonomy (NCBI): domain Eukaryota; kingdom Metazoa; phylum Chordata; class Aves; order Coliiformes; family Coliidae; genus Colius; species Colius striatus. Next base: position 49,655,743 of record NC_084790.1, on the reverse strand, counting down.
CAGAACATAGGAGCTGAAGTTTTTACTGGCACCACCAGTGCAACTCCTCCTGACGAGAAGTGACTTGACTATGCCAGCATCCCCAGGAGTAATGTCTGGTGGATCTAGAGGTGTTTTAACTATAGGAGATTTCCATAGGAAATAAGAGATCTTGCTCTGAGAGGAATTACTGCAATTTTTAAAACAATTTTAACAATTTTTAATTGATTTTTAAAAATCACTCATAAATGTAGCACCATGGTGTTAGTAGCATACACATCAACTTGTATGTTGAACCCAACAGACTGTAAGTTAAAAAAAATGTGTGAAAGAGCATGCATGAAGCAAATTCTGTGCATGTAGAGAACCAATTTTAACAGTTTCATGAAAAGCATTGAACTATAAAGCTGTGATGTGTGGTCATTGCATAACTAGATTAGTCTCCATTTCCAGGTTAAATATGAGTGCAAGGTTGTGAATAGCTTTCTCTTTGATCGAGCTCAGGATGTATCTGTGAAGTTTAAATATACCTTGTTGCTATAGGGATTGGAAATCAGTTGGATTGACTTCTTTTGTTCTCTCCATATCTTCCCTCTGTATTGTTATACTGGCTTATTATTTTTCATTTGACTGTAGTCTCCCGTTCCAGAAAAAAACGAGTTTAAAACAAATGGATAGAATACTTTTAAATTATCAGAAGCCTTTAACCAGTCAGGTGACATGAAAATTAAGGAAATGCTGGAAACATAATGCCGGGACATAGATAACAAAATTGGTTTTGAATGTTGAGCTACTTCTTTATCTTCCAAATGGAAACACACTTACAGTGATTAATTGTCCGAACAAAATCACTGAGGCACTACGGTGGGTTAATCTCTGTAGCTGTTTCTTCGCAACGACGTACCACTAGAGGGTGCCCGGATAGCAATATCACTGGGAATTCATAAATCATTATTTCTGGGATCTGGGCTTTTATGCAACTGCTTGTGGCTTTAATTCTCATCTTCTTACTTGCTCAGGCTGGTTTGTTTGTTTGCTTGTTTGTTTGTTTTCTGTATTTTTATTTAGAGCTTCTGCAAGCTGAGAGGCTCTAGCTGAGTGAGTTAGTGGCTCATCATCTTGATGCTATTTTAATAGTGTTCATCAGCACGGCACAAATAGTCTTGCTGCATCGCTCCTCACATCATGGCTAAACATGACTTTCCACACTGTAGTCATGAAACCAGCATTAAACAACAGCTTCCAGGTGGTTAAAATAGATGTGTTAGGATCCGGGAATATGGGAGCATTTCAGGGTAAGCAAACCTGTGGTGCTTGGCTTACTCCCTCCTCTATTCCATCCCAAAACTAATTGTATTTGTCTTCTCCAGACTTACTAACTTCCATTTCCCATGCAAGGAGACATTCTACATCCTAAAATTACTCACTTGGTCACCTATACCTAAAAGCCTAAGCACATACACAGCATTTGCACAAGCCTCATGCATAATGACTGTTGCAGTAAGTACTGTTCCAGTGAGTACATTTCACTGTGCTATGTAATATCACCATCATAAGTTAAAAAACCTCTACCAGGTAGAAGCCTTTGTGGTCACTCTAAAAACCTTGCATTTAGACTGTTTATGCACTCTCCAGGGACAAGAAGAATAAATTTTCTATAACCAGATAGCTGCGTAGCTAGGTCTCCTGATTATAGCCTCACAGCTGAACTAGGCTTCAGCAGTACTTAAGTAATCTGTGTAACACCACATACCTACACAGAGCCAACAAAACTCAAACAGCATTACTTTTTTCTATTTCTATTCCAATATACAAGATAGGTTGAGACATTATAGAGAACAGTTATTTAATTAAAGGTAGGTCTGACAGTTTATAGCTGCAAAAAAAAACCAAGCCCACCTTTTAGGTGATTGATGGAATGAATGGATTGGAGGTAAAGAGAACACCAGATAGACAAGAGGAAAAGCATGTGTAGGCCATTCTCAGCATTCAGGGAAGGGTGGAGAAAATGAGATAAAATCTCTGTAAAGAAGAGGTCAGCAAAAGTGCCTGACCACCTTGTGGATACAGAATTGAGTGCCTGTGCTGTGTACAGCTCTGCAGGCCTGTGGTGGATGAAGTTGCTCCAGAGTAAGCCAGAGTTTTTACTTGCTTAGGCTAAAAATGTGAACTTTCAGGGACAAAGACAAAGAGTTTTCTCAGAGTTTCAATGATCTCTCTCTCTGTAGAACAGGATATCCCGTTTCTTCAGGGAGGTTTTGTTGACCTTCTGCTGATGCAAACATGTCTGGATAATCATGGTCTTATTAACTACTAGCTGATTCTAAACTACTTGTACAAAGAATGATTAAAAGGAAGTCCATCTGCCTTCAGTATTTCTCATCAGTCTTATTTCAGGGCATGTGAATAGAAGGGCGGCAATAGCTGAGGATTATGACCTTGCAACAGACAGGAATATCATACAAATGCTGTTAGATTAGTTTCCGTTTGATAATCCTTCTTGGCCTTGAGGTAAAATGAGCATGCAATAATGGTCACAGATAGGAAGAGGCAGATCTGCTTTAATATAGTTTTGCTCCATTGGTTGTATTTGATAATTTCTTCTTTCCAGCTGTATGTAGAATGAGGCTTCTAGTTGTGCTCAGGTAACTGAGCAATCCTGACTGTCCTATAAGTGAACAGTCACTGTCGCTATTTACTTCCAGCAGTATGGGGGACTCAGATAGATGGAAAACATCATCAGACTTTAAAGGAACCATTTGATGAAATAGAGAAAAAGAGTAATCCAGAGACCAGATTTAACCTACTTAATTACAGGAAAAGGAAGAAGAGAAAGTAAACAGTATAGTCCACAATATTGAAGGTGAAAGAAGGCAATAGGTGGAAAACCAGATGTTGCCAAGGAAAACTTTTTTTTCTAATGGAAATCCAACCTCTGTGGACAGATAGGGGAAAAAGACAAAAAATGTAAGAAAAAAACTGCTTGAAGAGAGAAGAGGAAAGAGATCAAGGGATGGAGAAGTAATGGAATTAGTTTAGAAGTTTGAAGGGAAACTGAGGCAGGATAGTCTCTGCAAAAGTATGTCTTTTAGATGAAAATTAAGTAGTACTGTTATAAGTCTAAGGCAGTGTGATTTTTTTTTCTGGAGTTTGCTTCCTCCTTTAGCTGAAGTTGTGGTATTCGTTATTATGTGAAATTACCTACTATGGAAAAATAATCACTCTCATACAATGCACTGAGAAACCCATTATGTCATTTTAAAGGTCAGATTTTAAAATGGATTTGAGCTTGGTTTATTGATATGAGCTTGCAAACACTGTATACAGTGATTTCTGACTGCAAATAAAGTAGATTTTACCTACATGACTTGTGGGTGAAAGTATCTTGGGCCAACAAACAAGTGCAAATAGATGTATATTGCTGCAAATGGTCTTGTACTCTAGACTACAATGGAGAATTTAAAAGCCTGGGGGTTTTTTGCATTTGGAGTTCGTTACATTTTCTAGGTGTTTTCCAGAAGTCAGTAGGACAGCCCTCTGACCTGCCATTTCACATGCTCATTCTGTTACCAGAGAAGAGTTGGGGAGAAGTTGTAGCTTTTATATCCTTTATCCTTACATCAGAAGCCTTTCAGGTAGTTGTAGAGAGCAATAAGGTCTCCCTGTGCCTTCTTTTCTCCAGGCTAAACAGCCCCAGATCCCTCAGCTGTTCTTCACAAGAGACATGCTCCAAATCCTGTCCTAGCTTTGTAGCCCACTTCTGGATCCTCTCCAGCACCTATATGTCCTTCTTGTAGAGAGAGGCCCAAAACTGGACACAGTATTTAAGGTGTGATGGTTTCACTCACTAAAGCCAAGTACAGGGAAATGATCACCTCCCTGTTCCTGCTGACAATACTGCTCCTGATCCAGGCCAGGATGCCATTTGCCTTCTTGACTACCTGGGCACACTGCTGGCTTGTGTTCAGTGGGATGTCAACTAACACTGCCAGGTCTCTCTCGGTCTGGCAACTTTCCAGCCACTCGTCCCCAAGCCTGTAATGCTGCTGGGGGTTGTTGTAGCCCAAGTGCAGGACCCAGCACTTGGCCTAATTGAAAGTCACTCTCAGGAGTCTATGAGCTGTATGAGCTGCAGACTGCAAACAAACTGGGAGCCCTTGACTTCCTTGGCAACTTTAAAGTTGTCACTTTGCAATTAAACCTGTTGTTATGCAGCTGTTCATTTGTACCCCAAGGTTTATGAATTTTGGACTGCCTTCAGTACAGAGGGATCGCAGTGCATGGAGGTGATGGCATCTCTTTATTCCTGCCATTTCCAGCATTGTGCATTGAACTCACTGCAGCCTTTTGTACTCTGTAGTGGTTTTGCCTGGGTCAGGTTTTTGGTAGCAGAGGAGCTACAGGGGTTGCTGCTTTAAACAACTGCCAGAAGCTTCCCCTGTAGCTGGCTGGGCCAATGCCAGACAATTCTAAGATGGACCCTGCACCTGACCCAGGCCTGGCCAATTAGTGATGGGAGTAACGTCTCTGTGAATAACGTATTTGAGAGGGGAAGAAGTTGTTGTGAAGTTGCTAAATTACAGCAGCAACAGGGAGTGAGAATGTGAAAACATCTCTGCAGACATCAAGGTCAGTGGAGAAGGAGGGAGAGGAAGGTGCTTAGGCACTGAAAGACTCCCCTGTGACCTGTGATGAGGACCATGGTGAGGCAGCTGTGCCCTTGCAGTCGATGGAGGCCACCAGGGAGCAGAGACCCACTCGCAGCCCATGGAGGACTCCACGCTGTAGCAGGTGGATGCCTGAAGGAGGCTGTGACTTCATGGGACGATCACCTTGGAGCAAGTTCCTGGCAGGACCTGGGAGCCCATGGGGAGAGAGGAGCCCATGCCTGAACAGGTTTGTGATCCTGTGAGGGACTCGGGCTGGAGCAGTCTGTCCATGAAGGACTGTTCTCTGACCCACATTGGGGCAGGGTGTGAGGAGCTGCCCCCGTGGGAGGCCCCAAGCTGGAGCAGTTCGTGAGGAGCTGTAGCCCATGGGAAGGACTCACACTGGAGAAGTCCGTGAGTGACTGTGTCCCATGGGGAGGGACCCTACAGTGTAGCAGTGGGAAGTGTGAGGAAGCCTCCCTCTGAGAAGAAGCAGCAGCAAAGTCCATCTGTACTGAACTGACCATACCCCCCATCCACAACACTACTTGGGGGGAAGGAACGAATGTCCTGGGAAGAGAGGAGGGTGTGCGGAGGTATTCTAAGATTCATTTTTATTTCTCATCTCCTTGTTCTGATGGGTCATTAGAAACCAAACCATTTCTCCCTAGGTTGTTTTGCCTGTAATGCTAATTTCTGAGTTACATGCCTGTCCTTATCTCGACTCATAAACTTCTCATTATATTTCTCTTTCCTCTGTCCAGTTTAGGAGGGAGACTGTAACTAGGCACTTGGCATTCAACCAGGGCTAAACCCTCACGTAACTCTCATTTGCCCATTGCAAAATACCTCTCTGCCCATTGTGCAGATATCATTTTAACAACCCTAATGCCACAGCTGGGAAGAGAGGATAAGCTGTAGTGAAGACTGTTAGATACTTCTTGGAGGGCAACATAAGTCATCTGCATTTCTTGTCTAAATGAGCAGATTGCAGCTGTTGTGCCGCAGACAGGACTGTGGAGCTTAGAGAAAATTGTGTCATTCTGACACTGTATTTCTTGACAATTTTTTGTGCCCTATTATGATTTTGGTTTTTTAAAGTGTCTCTGCTTTTCTATTTCTGCTCTATTTTTCTCCAAGCCTTCCATAAGTACAGCTAACATAAGACAGACATAGATATTATTCTAAAGAGTACAATTTTATAGTGACACAAAGTAGGAAAAAAACAAATAAGTGGGATTTTTTTGATCAACTGCTGATTGCAGCAGCTCTTCACTACAAGTTTTCTGAAATTAAATTGCTCTAGTCATTCCTAGAGTAATGTAATATTACTCTTTCTTGTTTACATTTACAGTCATTCATCCATGTGTATAACAGAAACCAAAAGGGCCAAGTAGAGGGTCAAGTTTTCTAAACTGAGACAGTTTGTAGATAGCTATGACTTTCAAATCAGAGTGCTAATATTTTAATGCAATTTCTCTGGATCAGAAAAAGATTCTTCTACCGTGTCTGTCTCCTTAGTTGTTCATGAATTATAGTATTTGTGCAGACTCGTTGCATTACTGCAGAAGATGAAAAAATAACATTATTTCTATACGATGAGCTGTGTAGTGATTTCTCAGAGCTATAACATTTGAGAGATTTCAAATGCACCTGTTAAAATATTTGTATTCTAGCAGGTGCAGAAGCATTCATTTGTAAACATCATATTAGCACATGTTTTGCACAGTCATATTGTCTTTTGTCCCATAACCTCAAGGAGTTTTACAAATATTATTGACTCATGTGAAGTTTGTATTCATTGCAGCTGCTTTGGCATTAGCCCTGTGCCTGTCCATCCATGCATGGGTGTCACACAAGTATGCAATCCATGATGTAATCATCGTCTTTGACAAAGGGTTGCTTACAACATAGCCCTGCTGTGGAGTGCTCTAAAAGAGCAGATTTCATGTTTGAAAGCGTGTTTGAAGCATTACCCTGAGGGTTTACAGGCACAAAATGATTCATGTTGCTTCCTTCTTTTGTGCCCTGGGCAAGTAACAGGGTTCTGCCAAGTATTGTAGCTCTTGAAAGCTATGGTCGTGTTTTTCCAGGAGGAAAGATACCTTCAGTAAGTACACAGCCTGTGAAAATGAGTACAAGAGGAATTTCCCTGTGATGGCTAAGATGAAAACTCCTAACACTATTTTATAGCAACATTTATGTCAATGAATACTCAACAGCAAATCCTCAATGCTATTAGTTATGTTTGTGGGAGACTGTAAAAAAAGGGTAGAGAACTTTGCTTGAGCTAGGGAAGATTTTTATTCCACACTGCTTTTAAAACAATTTTGCTAAGCAATGCCTTGTTTTTTGTACATGGCAGTACACATCAGGAATGACTGGGTTCCTTAAAACTATTTTCAGATTAGAGAATACCTCCTTCATCTGATTTTATAAGTTTTGCAGTTTATTCCAAAGTCAGGAGAAGACCATATGATCCATCAAAGCCTTGTATTGCCTAACAACTAGAGAACAAAACATCTTCATATGAACTTCACTGACTAAAGGACTTGTCCTTATGTGTCCTACTTGAGGAGAGGAAATCTAGTCTGAAGAATGTGGTGAAGTGAACGTTCCATGTTCTAGATAGAAATGGCTTAGCGCTGCTTAATTCTGTTAGACTGGCTCCTAACAGAGTTGAGTGTTTAAGTATTTTTAGTTCTTCACAGCATGGCATAGTGTTCTCTTCTGACTTGCAATGAGTCCAGAGAGAAATTATATCCCTCATGAGTGTTTGGTTTGTGTGATGTTTGTGACTATCTGGCTTGTCATTTACAAATTTTCCAGTGCTACTTTTATACTTTTTTATTATTTCAGTATTTTTTATTTACTTTGTAAGAATATAAAAGAGTCCAATAAGACTATCAGTTGAGGACACATTTAACAATAAATTGATTGTCTATCAACCAAATGAACCACTCCAAAGCAAGATAAGAAGATACTGCACATATCAATTTAGGCAATAGTATCACAGACATATTTAAACTACTGTGATGTAGACTGCATACAAAGATTAGACTGTAAAAGCTAACTCAAGCGAATTAAATAATCAATATACTCTGAAGCCTATAGATAACAGGATTAATGAAGGATCCTGCAGCCTTTTTTTCTCATGTTAGCAGTCCCAGGAAAGTCAAAGGCTATCAGGACTACCTGAAGCCTGCTGGAAACTGTTTCAACTGAGATCTCTGAGACCTCTCACTCTCAAGTGACCAGTGAGCTTTTCATTACATCCTCTTGTTTCTGCAGGCCAGTCTCAAGAAGAGGGACTGGGAGTGACTCAACTCTTTTGCACTTTTTCTTTTTTTCCTGGTCAAAAACTCCATGGAGATGTGTGTCAGTGTGGAACAGAATTAATTCTTTATTTCCCCCAGAGACTTTTGAGACAGCATCAAGTAGGTGAAGAGCTTGAAAGTACAATGTGTATCCAAGAACGACACCTAAAATGCATCATAAAGTGCACAGCTTTATCAGCTTTGTCTTTTATATAAAATGACAGTGAATTGTTCGGAACAGCAAATCTATCTATTACTATTGTTACCATAATTTATTATCATTATTGTTATTACTATTGAATAATGCTTCCTCTCTGAAGAACAGTTCTTTCTTAGCCAGTGACAAAAGCAATGCTTTTTTGAGTGCACATCACATGACAAATCTCCGTCAGACAGTGTCCTATTCATGCAGCTGCATTCTGCCAGAGAGTATTGTTAGATATCTATTTGCATCAGCTTCTAACGTCAACCTTTAATGATTTTTTTTCTGTTTGGCCTTGTGATGACCTTAAAACCTGAGGAGAGATTAAACTCAGGCTAGTGTATAAGGATTGGATTAAAAAAAGAATGAAGCCATGCTCTGTGCTCTAATTTGGCTTGCAATCTGGCAAATCATGGCCTTTTCAGGATTAATATTCTAACCTATACATAGGTTATGCACATTCAGAGACAAAAATTGTTAGTTCATTTTAAGCCCAGCTAATTTTAGATCATTTCTTATTGGGGCATAGCAGCATTTTCAATGCTAGTCAAATGGAAATGAAAAATGAAAAAACTTTCAGAGTGGCAAAGCTGTCATACTCCCACATACTCAGACATCAGAGGAAGAAATTATGATGGTAGAGACATGAGTGAGGGTGCCATCCATGGGACTAGGTCTGCCTGCAAGACCAGGAATGTTTTATCATGTTCTTACCTAATGCCAAAGAAATGGCCAACTGACAACCTAATCTAAGCTTTTGAGTCTGCCTGAGCCTAGCAGGACCAAGCTCTCATCCTTGCAGCTGGGACAGAAAGGAGTGTCTCAGTGTGCTTGGTCACTGACAGTTATCTCCAGCCTGTCTCTTCATAAAGTACATGTGGATGCTGGATGCTTTAACTTGAAGCTACAGACAGGCTGCTAAGGAAGCAGAAATGGATTATGGACCTTGTTGTACCTAGACCTACTGGTCTGCTGTTGAGTTTCTATAGATTGTGGAATTTGCCCACTAAAAGCAGTATCCTGGGTCTTATCTGTGACATATCTTGCCTATATCTTTCAAAAGTCCCAGAACCTGTGGAGTGGACAATTTTCTTGCATAAGAAACATTAGCTCTACTGCTGTCACAGTACAATTCAGGCACAGATGATGTACTAAGGGAACTCACCTGGGGAGATACACAAAAAAACCATCTTACTATTCCCATGATCACAGTAACATCCCAGGAATGGGCTTCTCACTAACAGGCTTGTGGATGAGAAGAATTTTAATGGCACATTCATGCACAGCAAAGAAAATCGCAAAAGCCCAATGTTCAAGACCTAACTGTCTGTGTGCAAGAAAGAACCAAGTGAACAGCACAGGAAAGAAATGGGGGAGTTCCAGAGTGAAAAAAAAAAAAAAAAAAAAAAAAAAAAGTTTAAAAGTACTTTGATACTAAAAGAATGAAGTTCGAAGAAATTAGCGTGATAATGAGACCTGAAGGAGACTTTAAGTCCATATACATTACCCACTAGGAGACACAGTGTTTCCCTGCTAGAATTTAGAGAAGTTACTCAGGATGCTGGAGCATACTTAAAATGTTCTCAGAACACAGCACAAGAAAATTTTAGACTATGAAATAGATTGGTGGTTTTTTTAAACAAATTTAAAAGCCATAAAGTTCAAAAGTAGAGTCTAATTCCATTGCTATGGAAATATAAACAAACATATTCCCAATAAGTTCAGTGGGAGCAGTATACTGAGCCTGAAGTGGAGTCCTTAGTGTGTGCTAAATTGTATATGCATGCAAAATCTACTAAAAAAAAGAGCAAGCAACTCACTTTTTATTTTACTTCTACATCTAAAATAAGAGTAAGCAGAGTAATCCCCTAAATTTGGGCTGTACCCGGAAACAAAGACCAAGTTACTTTTTATTGTCTAAAGTGCTGCAATTAAGAGTCAGCAGCACAGTCCCAAGTCACAGGTAAGCAAAGAGTGAACCTGTGCCTGTGTGCTCTACTCAAGGAAAGCCTTGCTGATAGTACTGTCACTGCTGGATGACGTTGTCCTTTCAGAGTGCACACAAAATGACACATACTAGTGTGGTTGCTAGTGATGGAGCTGAGCCTTCTGCACTCCTCATGTCAGCTTCTCAGTGCTTGCAAAGAACAGATCCTCTGGGCTCAGCATTCCTTTAATGAGCCTTCAGAGGCTACACCAGCTCGAAGGGGACAGTGCAAAGAGAAATGCATGGAAAGGTGCCCATGTGTGAATGACAAAAAGTCTGTGGCTGCATCCAAGTCTTAGTGCTGTGAGCATTTCTGAGTCCTTGTGTCCAGATGAAAACTTTGCCCTGACCATGATGCCATGTCTGTTGTGAGATCCTTCTTCTGTCTCCCGAGCCTTTGTTGGGAAGGCAGCTGACAGGAAAGCAGGCTCTCAGGGCAGTCTCTGATGCTTGCTTATCTGACAGTCCTTTGGAATAACTTGGCAAAGGTGATTCTGAGGTTTGCAGTTGGCTGGTTGACACCAGAGTGACAAGAACATGAGCTCCCAGGCAGCAGCTCTTGCAGATGCATGGCTGCAAAAGGAGGAATGTTCTGACCTATAGCTGAGAAAAATTCAATGGGTATGTTGTCTAGGATTTCTGGGAAGTTCAAGGAGGGCTGTGTTTGCTGACTGTGTGTCTTCTCCCATAGAAGTAGGGCAGCTCTTCACAGTCCCTAGCCTCAATCTGACAGAACTTGCTGATGCAGGCAGGTTCTTCTTCTCTTCTCTAGAACTGATCTTCTGTGCAGATTCAGTCCTTTGGGTTTATTTTGTGTTGTAGTCTGTGGTTTCGTGAGGTTTTGGCTAGACAGCTGCTGTGACTCGGTCACTACTCGTCCCACAGCTCCCAGTCATCTTTAATGTTGCTCTGCTTTTGTGACTTTTATATACTCTTCACTGTCCTGTGTGCAAGCCTTTGGCTTTTTTGGGATAGAGATGGTTTTTTATTATATCTGCTGAATATCTTGTACGGCTCCTTCATTGAGGCCTTGTGTAGCACTATGGAACAGTGATTGTCTTGACAGTATTAGTGAACTCTTCAAAAACAGCAATACTCCAAAAGGAAAAACAGCAATAAGCTATTCTTCAAGCATGAAGGAGAAAGCAACAAAGACAGAGTCAAGTCCAGTCAGGCCCAAGGATGTCATACCCAAGATGACGCACTCCAGCTGCCTGGTACTTGCTGCAAACTAGAATATCTCAAAGATGAAAGCAGGGTGTTTGAAGTATGTCTCTGGTCCCACCCTCGCAGTCGAGATTTACTCCAGATCAGAGTCATGCTACTCTCTCTCAAACCCAGCTTGTCTCCTCTCTCCTCAACTGTGAGGATGAATTTTACCCGAGTAGCCTGAAAAATGCACCAACAACGAGCTGTCTGATCCGTGAATGGATTTACCACTCTCTCCACGCGATGCAGGGGTTTGCCTTTTTTCCAAAGGCTGTGCAACTGTTGGCATGCTGGACCAAGCCAAGCTCGGAGAAGTTGGTTCACTTCGCTTTCCCCAAGCAGTTTTCCCCATTCCAAAATGTTCCCGACCAGGGCAGAGGCGGGGGGTAGCACGGGGCCCCGGGACTGCTAGGGGAAGGCGGCTCCCCCCCCCCCCCCCCGCCCTTTTCAGCACAGCCCCTGAGGAGAAACTCCTCCAGGGGCGCGGCGGGGGTCGGGCCAGCCCCGGGGGAGGTGGTGGCGGCGGCGGGGCCCGCCCCTCTCACCTGAGCGAGCACCGCGCGGAGCTCCGGCACTGCCGCGCCTCGCAGGATGAACGGGACGGGGGCGAAGGTAAGGGGAGGCCGCGCGGTGCGGGGTGGGCGGCAGCGGGGCGATCTCGAGGGGTAACCCCTGGCCCCGCTCCGGGCCACAGCCGCCGCGGGTGCGGACCGTCCTCGGGCGATCCCCCGCCCCGCCGGCACCTCAGCCTGGCCGGCGGTGCTGCGGCAGCGTGCGGGTGAGCCCTCCTGCACGGCTCCGCTGCGGGCGCCGAGAGCTGCGCGCAGCGGTGCCCACATCGCACGGCCGCGGGCTTCCTGCCGCTGCCGTGGCCGCCCGAGAGCCATTTGCCGTGCAGACATCCGAATATTCCCGCACAAGAAGATGTCAAAGGAGGAGAGTTGTGTTAGTAAAATAATAACGAGCAAGGAACACGTTTCTTGCGAGGAAACGACCACTGAAGCCTTGCTGGGGGACTTAGTGCTGACAGAACCGCAGTAGCTTTGCATGCTCTAAACTGCTTGATTCGGTCCTATCCCAAAGGCAAACTGAAGGGTTTGGTGGACAGCAGAAGTCTAAGCCTTTTAAATGGGATACAATCACTGTTGTCCTAGAAAACTGACTTACTACTGAAAGAGTTGTGAGTCTGGACACCATCCTATCAAAAGTTGAGCTTCTCAAGTGCAATTAATGCTAGCACATAACACCATGCTGGTAGGTGAAGCCCGTAGTTACTGTGTATTTCTAGTCATTACTCTTCCTCAAAGTGGTGTAGTAAAAGGTTGCTGTGTTTCTCAGGAATATGCTGATGCAGAGGACTGTGCCAAGTGAGACCATTCTAGGGAAAACAACTGCAGGTGTCTGTCCACAGGAGGAAATCTGCATCCCCAAGGCAGCTCATCAGCTGTCATCAGTGGGGAGCAAAAGCCTAGATCTGCATTGTCTCCTGCCCTTGGGATGAAAGAAACAGCTGTGGAGAAAGGAGGACAGGGACTGCAGCTCTTCCTTGTTCACACATGAAGGGGTGGAGAAGGTAGAGAGGGGAGGAGGAGGGCCATTGCCCCTCCATGCAATCTCAGCACAAGTTGTGCCTTGTGGCATCAGGCTGAGTTCCCTCCAGCTCTTCTCCCTTGCATGAGCTTGGAAACAGGTGTCTCTCTGATTCAGTTTCCTCACTTGCAAAATATCCATAGTGCAATGTATTTCATGAACTTCTGGGCAAAACTGAGATAGCTGTCATTGTCCAAGAAAGTCAAAATCTAACTGTAAAAGAAAGCCAAAGTGAAGTTTTATTGTGTGATTAGCAAGGAATCCCAGCAAACCCATTCTGTCTGAGCAATACCTACCTGAGGGTATCTTATTTTAGGATGTTGCTATTGGGAGATTGTTATTCACTGCACTCAGAATTTAGTCTTCAAACATAGTATAACAAACCCACAGTAAATTAAAAGAGAGTTTTGCTGCAATAAATGATTTTTCAAAGTTATTAAATGAAAAGAGCTTGAGTCGGGGAAAAAAAAATGACATGCTTTTCCGTTTTAGTTGAGCTTGGGAAAGTCCATTGCTTTCAGTGAAAACGACTTTTTGATTATAATGGTGGGAAAGTCATCAGATTTGTGGACTGTTCTGCTCTTCCTCAGGCAAAAGAAATAACCTTCACCTCTTGTATTTAATATATTTCTGTTTTCCAGGTGCTGTTATTTATTGCTGATGAGTAAAAGCATGAGGTTAACATTTCATAATCTATTATAGATTATCCAGTTAATACAGAGGTGAGATTTTTTTATATCAAAATAGAGGTATACAGAAAAGAGTTCTATTGTAGCTGCCATGATAATTAATTTCCTCAAATCAGTTAAAAACACAGCACATAGTCTGAATTATTGAAACAATTTTTAGATATTTACTTTGCTCTAATCTGGGTGTGCAGCATGTTCAATTTTACTGTAGTTCAGAAATCTGTTGGACCAACATGAAAGAACTGAGAAACTGCTGAGCCTTCTAAAAGCCTAGCAAACTTTCTCTTTTTTTTGTATAGGCTGATTGTACGTTCTTAAACTGGTTTTACGGTAAATGAACCATGAATAGAGGTAACAGTCTTCAGCAGCTGCTTGTCAAGTACCTGATTTTTAAGTCTCTGTAAAATGCGACCTCTGAGGTAGTATATTCTTACTTCAATGAAATAGGATTTACAGATGTTACTTCCAATAATGCTAACATAAACTTACCAAAGTACTCGTAGCATACAGTCTTAATGCTGAGGTCAGAGTGAAGCATCGGACTGGCTTTGAAAGGGATATAAGGTTTGGAGGAGTGTGTTTTCCTCATTGTGGAGGGATTTGTAGGTGTCAACAGCATAGAGAATGTATATCCACTGCTCTTTACTAGAAATAATAGAAAAAAGACAAAAGATGGTTTGTGATTTCATTGACAGCTTCCAGAATCACTCAGACTCTTAATTCATTAGGCTGAAATTAGTCATGTTAAGAAGTCTGTTGTGAGCATAAAATTTGTTAGGATTTATGCAGTTCAAACTAAAACCAGTGAAGGCTCTTTACTCATGGAAAACCTGGTGTATGTGAGTATTTTCCAGTGATGAGATGCACTGTCTTAATTCTGAGTCCATACTAAATATGTGTTTCTAAGGACAGACTCTGCTTCAGTACATTAATTATCTCTCCTGCAAGTCCCTGGTTAAATTAGTATGTGATGGTCACAGTAAAGCCTTAAACTGCAGTCAGGACAGACTGCAGGAAAATGACTGCAAGACAATGACCTGAGTTTGCCATAAGAGGTGGTGCCAAGTGTGCATGCATGTGTTTTAATATTCCCTCTTTGACCTTGCCCAGTAGATCCATGGTTGTCTCCTCACAGGCAAGACGTGGGAAGAGTACCAACGTTAGGAAAGGGAATCTTTGACTTTCCATTTATTCACTTCCTATTTCAGTGACAAACAGTTATCCTTCTCCTCTGCGCCCACCCACTCTGCCCCACTCCAGCGTTTGCTCATGACAATCATCACTTGCTTGTTTCATCTCACCAAGCTCCTTCTGAGCACTGCACATAGTGAGGGGAGGCTGAGGAGCTGCAGCTGTTCAGCCTGGAGAACAGAAGGCTCAGAGGGAATGTCATCAATGTATTCAAATACCTGAACGGAGAGTGCAGAGAGGACAAAGGCAGGCTCTTGTCAGTGGTGCCCAGTAACAGGTCCAGAGGTGATGCAGACATGAACTGAAACATCGGTGCTTCCTTTGAGCATGGTGAGAGAATTGTGAGGGTGACTGAGAGGTGGTGGAGTAGGGTACATTGCCCAAAGGAGTCTCTGTCCTTGGAGATATTAAAAAACAATCCAGATGTACCCATTCTAAGCAACTGGCACTTCTTGAGCAGAGGGATTGGACCAGATGATCCCTCCAGCCTCAACCATTGTATGATTGTGTGCTTGTGCTGATAGACAAAATGTTAAGTTACTCTCCCCACTTTCCTGTTGCTTTTCAGCAGTCCATGTAGTTCCCTATCCTGCAGCCATTGCTCCTCTGGGCTCACCCTCTTCAGTGGTGATTCTCTCCCACTACCCCAAAATCAATAGCACAGGGGGACATATATCAGAACCGAATTTAGCAAAGGTTCTTCGCAGCTGTGACTTATTATTCCTACAACTTATTCTCTGACATCAACCCAAACACCTAAGCAAGGGAAATCTTTGTGACAATGGGCAAGTGCCTACAATGGTGTCTGAAATCAATAGCAAAGTTCTCACAGAGTTCAGTAGGAACATCCCCAGTACTGGGATGTTAAGGAAACCCAAGCATTGGCTGCCTGATGAAATAACTTACCACTGATAGAGTGTCAAATCTCAGGTGTGGTCTTGTCTTGGTTTCAGCTGGGATAGAGTTGAATTTCTCCCTAGTAGCTGATACAGGACTGTGGTTTGGCTTTAGTGTAAACATAATGTTGATAACAAACTGATGTTTTTCATTGTTTCTAAGTAGTGCATATCCTAAGTGAAGAACTTTACAGTTTCTCATGCTCTGCCAGTGAACAGGTGCATAAGAAGCTGGGAGGGAGTATGGCCAGGACAGCTGACCCCAGCTAGCCAAAGGGATGTTCCGTACCATGGGATGTCATGGCCAGAGTATAAACTGGGTAGAGCTGACTGCGAGGGGTAAATCGCTGCTAGGGGATGGTCTGGGCATTGGTTAGTGGTGAGCAATTGCATTGTACATCACTAGTCCTTCTTGGGTTTTGTTCCTCTTTTTGTGTCTTCTTTTTCATTACAATCATTATTGTATCTTACTATACTATTGTCATTGCATTTTATTTTTATTGTAATTGCATTTTATTTTATTTATTACACCATTCTTAAGCTATGAATGTTGGGGTTGTTTTTTTTCAGATTCTCCTCCCCATCCCACTGAGGTGGGTATGCAGAGTGAGCGAGCGGCTACGTGGTGCTTAGCTGCTCTCTGGGGTTAAACCACAACAGGAAACTTGAATCTCCAGTTTTAGTTTCCCAATTGTTAATATAAAGGAAGAGAGACAGACTTGAAAATATTGCAAGGAATAGATACGACTGGTTGTTCTGTTGTTACTAAATGCAGTTTTAGGACATGCTTATCTGCAGCTAAGTGCACAGTGCTCTGGGAGCAGCCAGGCAGCAAGAGTGATTGGTCCAGTGATTAAGAGTAGTCTGCTTCATTTTGCTCACATTGAGCCTGTCTTCAAAGACAGACGCTGATGTGGTAGCATGCAAACAAGCAGCATCTGCACTATGTGAACCACAGTTTTGTGAATATTGAGAACCAGCAGGGAAAAAAATACCTAAAGAAATTTGGCTACTAGGGCCAACTCAGGCCCTCTCTGGTAACCGGAAAACCATAGTTTGTCAAATACTTTTGTGATCTCAGTTCAGTTCCTGATGTATGAGTGAATATTGTCATAATTACAATGACCGTGTCTCTAAACAGAAGTGTTTTAGCTGCAGAGACATCACTTCAGAGTGATTTGGTCTGTAATCCATGAAAGCACTCCAGGAGGATTCAGAGCCAAAATAATGTCTTCAGAGCACTTTATCATTCAGCATCATAATCCTTGCACTAACTGTGCTTCACATTTCACCAAAAACTAGATGGAGAAACATCAGGTTGTTAAACATCAGGTAGCACTCCAAGGAGAAGAAAAGATGTATACACAAGTGTTTATTGGTAACTAGGTGTCAGATAAATGTGTCATCAGGCAGGCATTAGAGGATAGTACCGATTCTTGAAGGATTTATAATGTGCCATTGAAAGCAGAGAGATTTGAACTAAAACCTTGCAAATACTTAAAACCCAGGTGTTTAGCTTTACACCTCATAGGTAGTTTCACTGAGGTCAATGAAGCTATTCACTGTGGAAATCTAAGAAAGTGTGTAAATCTCTGCAGCATTTATCTTGATTATCTCCCCAGGGACTGGAAACTGGGTTTGGCAACTATCAGATGTATAGGCTGAACCAGCAGTATGTGTCTTTGAATATTGGCCTGCTTGAAAAACAACATTAAAAGTTGTGGAAAAATCCTGGCCTTTTTTCCTAACTTGCAATGGGCTTTGTGTGGCTCCAAACTCCTTCCTGCAGTCTCCTCAAACAATTGAGATTTGCTCACCCATGGCTAGGAAAAGTATGTGCATTTTGATAGGTATTTTAACTGTTTCAAAAAGGAAAAAAGAAAGTATTTGGCACAACTAGGGGGGAAGGGGGCTGGTGCCATGTTGTACATATGGAAGACTTGAAACCAGACCCTCTGCCAGGATTGGGAGGGGGCTGTACCACTGATGATGCCTCTCCTCCGCCTCCTCCTCTTTCTCCTCCTCCCCTCCTGCTGAAGGACCCGGTGGCCGCAGGCGCTTCGTAAGAGGCGGCTGAGGAGGGGAAGGGGTTTGGCGGGTCGGGGACCCCCGGAGACGGCGCGGGAAGCCGGGCGGGGGTGTAGGGAGGCGCGGCAGGGACGGACAGTGCTGGTGCTGGAGTCGGGGCTGGGGCCGCGTGGCTGGGGTGGCGCCGGTGCCGGTGCGGGGAGCGCGGCGTGGGGAGCGCGGCGCAGGGGCGGCGGCCTCGCAGCCCGGCGGGCGGGCGGGCGGCAGGTGGGACCGGAGCGGAGCTGGGTGGGGAAGGCAAGGAAGGGATGGGCTGCGCCCCTAGCATCCACGTCTCGCAGAGCGGTGTGATTTACTGCCGGGACTCGGAGGAGTCCAACTCTCCGCACCAGACCACCACCATCTCGCAGGGCACAGCCACCCTGCACGGCCTCTTCATCAAGACAGACGCGGCTGACGCCATCCCCTCCGTCCTCGCCTACCAGAGCCGGCCGCCGCCGCCCTCTGCCAGTCCCCGGCGCAGGGAGCGCAGAGAGCCCGGCGCCTCAGCCCGGGCCAGGGCACCGCGCTGCTGCGGCGTCGAGGCGGAGACTCAGACAAGCGACGCCGACGTCAAGGTAAACGGCGGCCACACCGAACAGGGGTACCCGGTAGGGCTGGTGTGGGTCCCCCGCGGGCCGCAGCAGAGGGAGGACGGAGCGGAGCGTTCCCCCGCCTCTGCCGGAGAGGGAGATGATGCTTCGGCAGGCGGGATGCAGCTGGCGGGAGCGGTTGCCTTGGTGCCCCCTGACTCGCCGCAGCTGCGGCGGCCGGGCCGGGCCGGGCTGGCACTGCCGCCGGGGATGGGGCGGATGTGGGGGCGTGTTGTGCGTGAGTGAATGAGTGAGCGTGTGCGTGCCGCGGGACTCCGCGACTGGAGCTCCCCCGTGGGCGACTGCCGGCTGCCGGGCCTCCCCTGCTTCCCCCGGCCCGCAAGCGGCGGGGTGGCTCCGGCATTCTCCTGCGCTCACATCGCTCCGGCAGTTACAGCTCGAGGGGAAAGCTGAGCTCTATGGCTGATGCCAGGGAGTGGGCGGGCGTTTTGGAGGGGTGTTAATATGCCGGAATAAAATCTCCCCATCCCTAACTCTCAACAGCAAAAAGGTCGGACTTTTTGTTGGGTTTTATTAATCTCTTTTTCTTCCCTTCATGTCTCTGTTTAAAATGAACTGTTGCTGCCGGGCGGGATGCTCAGCCGAGAGCCGACCGTATGCGATTTGCATACATGGGCAAAGACTCCTTTGCTGGAGTAGGGATCGGGGATACCCCCGGGAGGGACGGGCAAAGTACAAAGGCAAATCTCACTCTAGATCTGGAAGACATGGGTCCCTCTCTCAGTGGCTCATGCAGGAACTGCTGCAACCTGCTCATCAGCATCTTCACTTAAGTTTAGCAGTTGAGAGAGATGCTCTGGATTGTCCTGGACTTTTTTTTTCCTTCTTTTAAATATTGGAGTAGATTTTTTTATTAATTTCCCCAAGATTTTCTAAGAACTGGGGGTTTTTCCCTATTCCAAAGAATAGTATCAAAACAAAAAGTGTCATGATCCTGGCAACACTTTAAGTTACTTCTCTTGTACTGTAACAGGCTATCATATCACAAAGTAGTTCCATAGGCTTAAAGAGATCCTGATGTTTTGTTAGAATCTAGTTGAGAAATTAATATATTATATAATCTACTACTATAATTTTAAAAAAATCCAGAAGTCAGCTGAGGAAAACTTAATTAAGAGAAAGGGGAAACAAAAGCTCACTTCCACAACCCATGCCGAGAAACTTGCAGAATTGTCTACAGTTACATTGCCTGTTTTACTCATTCAGAAGCAGAACTTGCATTATCAATGACATGGAAAAGCCTGAGCAGGACCAGAGTAAGAACATTGGTATATTTCTTGCACTTGGGGATTTATTATCTTTTACATTTCAGAATGTAATACTTAAAACACCTCTTTTTTTTTTTTAATGTAGAGGAGAGAATATAAATTATTGGGCAATTCTTGAAGTTGAGATTTGAAAAAACAGTCTTTCTGTGTGCTAATGCCATTTTCTGTTCTTATGAATTGTTTATTACTTTTTACTACATCGTACATTCTTATAAACAAAGATATTTGCCAACTTTCTGATTGTTAAAAGTAAACATAGTTCAGATGTTTCTGAACTTCATGAGTTGGTGCTGTAATATTGTTTTGAAGAGTTTCAATTCTTTTTACAATTTTAGAGTCCAAAGCACCCAAGGAAAATTAAGAGGATATTGTTTTATAACTGCTTTAGTGATATAGTACAAATATTTCCATTCTTTTAAAAATTAAAATCTGTAAAATGTTTTATGTAATTTTTAAGCTGAGTTAGAGCCTCTATTCTGGCCACTACTCATGACACAATTCCCTACAGATTGATATCATAGTTGAGTATTTGTCCAATCAACACAAAACTGGAATATTACAGAAATATCATGGGGCAAAACAGTACTTGATACCTGTGGAAAAGTATAGAGAGCCGTATAGTACATATTAATAATATTTATTTCCATACAAGTTGAAAAATGTAGAAAAAATTAGTTATTCTGGTACAGAAAAAGTGTCTGGTAGTACTACATGATTTTAACTGCTGTAGTACTTGGTCACCTGGGTTAGCTGTGTTGAAATATCATCTAGCTGTATTTAGGGGACAACACAAGTACATGGGTCAAATGGCTTTTAGCACCATTATATATTAATATAATATTCCAGTTGTGTAACTATTCAACTCACTTAAATCATGCTGCTTTGTCTTCATTTTCTGTTCTAAACCTCTCTTTAGTTATTTATACAATAGAGTATTGCATTATTTACAATTTATCCCCTCTTTATACAGTGTTTTAAAACTTATCTCTACTATAACATTAACATTAATATGCTATATACTATATAGTATATACTATAAGATTAACATCAATATACTATAACATTAAACTGGCATTGAAAGAAATGAGCCTGTAAAGATTTCAACCCAATGGAGTTCAAATAAGAAGATGAAAACAAACTCATATCACAAAATAGATATGGCCTACCTAAACATTTCTTTTAAAGTCCATTGAATCTGTATTTCCTAGAGTCGAGTTAGTGTTCGAAACTTTTTTCTTCTCCCTTCCTTAGGGAAAAAAAAAAGTTCTGAATTATCTAGGGCATTCAGATGTGTAGGTTGCATCCTGCTCACACTGCTTATGAATAACCATTCAGTATTTCTAGCATGTATGCATTTCTTTGTGGTTCTCAAAAGCTTGATAACAAACAGCTACAAGTTACTTGGCAAAGCGGACTAACTCTAAACTTCAAAAAGTGGACTTCAAAAGGGCAGGAAGGATGACCCAGGAAACTACAGGCTGGTCAGCCTCACCTCCATCCCTGGAAAGGTGATGGAACAACTCACCCTGAATGTTATCGCTGAACATATGAAGGATAAGATGGTTATCAGGCGGAGTTGACATGGCTTCACCACGGGGAAATCCTGTTTGACCAACCTGAGAGTCTTCCATGAGTACATAATTGGCTGGCTAGATGAGGAGAGAGCAGATGTCATCTACCATGACTTCAGCAAGGCTTTTGACACTGTCTCTCGTAATATCCTCATCAGAAAGCTCAGGCAGCATGGATTGGTTGAGTGGATGGCAAGGTGGATCAAGAGCTGGCTGAATGACAGAGCCCAGAGGGTGATGATCAATGGCACAGAACTGAGTTGGAGGCCTGTGGCCAGTCGAGTTCCACAGAAATCAGTTCTGGGACCAATCTTGTTCAACATGTTCATCAATGACCTGGATGAGGGGACAGAGTGTACCCTCAGCAAGTTGACTGATGGCACCAAACTGGGAGGACTGGCTGATTCCCCAGAAGGCTGTGCTGCCATTCAGCGGGTTCTCAACCGGCCTGCGAGTTGGGCAGAGACGAACCTCATGAGGTTCAACGAGGACAAGTGCAGAGTCCTGCACCTGGGAAGGAACAACCCCATGCACCAGTACAGGCTGGGGATTGACCCGTTGGGGAGCAGCTCTGCAGAGGGAGACCTGGGAGACCTGGCTGATAATAAACTGGCCATGAGCCAGCAATGTGCCCTCATGGCCAAGAAGGCCAGTGGCATCCTGGGATGCATTAAGAAGAATGTGGCCAGCAGGTCGAGGGAGGTTCTTCTCCCCCTCTCCTCTGCCCTAGTGAGGCCTCATCTGGAGTCCTGTGTCCAATTCTGGGCTCCTCAGCTCAAGAGGGACAGAGAACTTCTGGAGAGAGTCCAGCGCAGGGCCACCAAGATGATCAGGGGACTGGAGCATCTTTCATACAAGGAAAGGCTGCGGGAACTGGGGCTGTTTAGTCTGGAGAAGAGGAGATTGAGGGGAGATCTTATTAACATTTACAAATATCTAAATGGTGGATGTCAGGAGGTTGGGACATCCCTTTTTTCTGTTGTATCCAGTGACAGGACAAGGGGTAATGGGTGAAGCTGGAACACAAAAAGTTCAATTTAAATATAAGAAAAAACTATTTCACTGTGAGGGTGAGGGAGCAGTGGTACAGGCTGCCCAGAGGGGTTTGGAGTCTCCTTCCTTGGAGGTCTTCAAGACCTGCCTGGACATGAGACCTGATCTAGGTGAATCTGCTTCTGCAGAGAGATTGGACTAGATAATCTTTAGAAGTCCCTTCCAACCCCTACCATTCTATGATTAGATGATTCTATAAATTACAAGATACACTGGCACCCTTGTTTGGGATAGGACCCACAGTTTCTGGTGCCCAGCTGTAAGTTACTTGGACAGAAACACTCAAGTGAAAACTAGGCATTCCTTGCCCATGTTCCCACCTTAAAAAAACGAAACAGTACCAAAACAGTGAACTATTAGTATCGGAAACCCTACATCAGCTCTATATACAGATACAAAGCATTTAGCTTACGTCACTGAAGCATAACATCGAGAATGAAATGAAGCTGAGTGCATAGTAGCTGCTTGACTCATTGCTCAACTGTTGCCAGTTCTGAAGTAGCAACAGGACCAGCTGTTTAGCACAAAGTAAACAGTTTCCTGAATAGTTACTTGGGAGTTTGAAAAATTAATAAAATGCTACTTGTTTGTGTTTACAGGTCTGTCCATTATAGCCAAATACAAATCTTAAGCAAAAGAGCATGCATGGAACGCTTTTCTTGAACATCTTGACATTTAAACATTAGCCAATCTTATAGATTAAAAGAGCAAACAAGTTTTAAGGTTCTTGTTGCTAACGTAGCCTAGTGGAGACAAAAAAAACAACAAACCTTTATGGTCTTCTATGCAGTATTTAATCTTATTTTTATTCTAGAATTACAAGAACAGCAAGTGGAATTGTTTGGTTCCTCTTATGCTGTGAACTTTGTGGAAGAAAGAAACCTGGTAATGGACCTCTCTTGAAATCCAGTCACACTAGGAACAGATTTTAATGGTTTTCAGGCTTTTCTATAGAAAAATAATTATTCCCAGCAAAGGTCATAAATAAGAAATACAATGGGGTAGTATCTCTTACCAATGTTGGTCTGTGTTAAGCTCCAAGGTGGAAGCATTGAAGAGAAGAATATGCCCCAGGTTTTGGATTTTTTTTAGATCTGGAAGAATAGGGGAAAGGATGCAGCTGACAAAGCCAAATACAAAGTGCTACGGAGAGCATTGAGAGATCCATGTACTGAATTGTATCAAGCCCCCAGGTCCTGAAGAAATGCAACCCTAAGCATTGCCTTGATTTCAGCTGAAGTTCTCTTTAAAGCAGCATCATGTATAAGAAAAGTCACCATATGTCTTACACCTCGTTTTGTTTGAAGTCTGCTATGGTTTAACTGGCTGCTACTATGTTCTGTAGAACAGGGAATACAGCAGATGTAGGGTAGACTTGGAAAATAAACCTCCCAGCTCTGTGCCTTGGTGGGATGAGTGTCCAATTCACAGCTCAGTACAACACCTCTGGCATCGGGATTCTCTCGACCATACTCTGGGACAGCAAAGCTGACAGAAAAAAGATTGGACAGGCCAAAAGGTGTTGAAATCTGTTATGGTGCAGAGCCTTTTAAATTTAGACTAGCTGTGCTCAGAGAGGTGCTGGACTGAATAACTGTTACCATAAAGAATATTACTAACAGAGAAATGCTTTTGTTCATCTAAGCCCAGACTTCTCAAATTAATACACTAAAAGGATTTTTGTAAAGATTTGTTGCTCCATATCTGACCTTTCTATTTCTACTTCAAATGGTGCAGGTAAACTTCAAGAACCATTGTAGTTGTGCTCTTAAGAGGTTTTACCTTCTGAGGAGCTTGATTTGGATCTTTTGACAATTTTTAATACACAGTGATCATGTTGAATGCAGAACAGAGGGATTTCAAATAAAACTGACCACACAGCTAAAAGACATAATACGAGCTGAGAAGTTGTGCCGTGTACCTTGAAGAACAGTGCATGCTCGTGGCATGCAGGAGATAGATTTGAATTTCTGCAACTGAGAATACTTAATGATCATTAGGGTATGATACAGAAAATGGGCATGTAGTTTCCCATTCCTCTAATCTAGTCATCTATCATACTTTAAGTAGTGATTTAGACAGCAGAGTAATTGAGCAGGTTTAGGTTGTGAAACTGTTACACCTGCAGGTAGTCTGAGAGGCAAGGCTAACAAATAGCTCTTGCACATACTTCCATTCAGCTGGCTTGAGTGCCCCCTCTGTGCCTTGGACATTGATCTCATTGAGATTATGAGCTTCCCTTATTTGTTGTAATGAGCATTTAAGCACCTGAATTGAAAAGGTATTTCCTTTTCCTGGTGGAGAATCCTTGAATTTCTCCAGGAGTTGGTTATTTCAGGCAGGTTGCTGTACCTCTTCTGTAGCCATGGTTCCTAAGTCAGGAGATTGTACCAGACTGGATCCATACAGCATAGCCATTCCTGAAGTAGGGAGTAATGCAAGTGCATAATTGTCAATAACTTGGTAATATTCTGTGAAGTACTCCTGAATTTTATGTAATGATGCCTAAATCCCATGGAAGTTAAAAGGAGTATTGTTTCCAGATCGTAGTAATTTCATGAGTATTTTTACACTCATGGGTAAATTTGTCACATTAACGCAACCTGAGCTTGAGATATTCATAAACCTTAGTGCTATAAGCACCCAAGAGTGCTGAGGGAGCTGGCTGATGTTATTGCTAAGCCGCTCTCCATAATTTTCAATTGATCGTGGAGCAGAGGTGAGGTGCCTGAGGGCTGGAGAAAGGCCAATGTCACTTAAGTCTTCAAAAAAGGCAAGGAGGACCTATGAAATTACAGGCCAGTCAGCCTCACTTCCCTCCCTGGAAAGGTAATGGAACGACTCATCCTGAATGTCATTTGTAAACACATATAGGAAAAGATGGTTATCGAGGTAGTCAGCATGGATCCACCAAGAGAAAATCCTGCTTGACCAACCTGATGGCCGCCTATGATTTCATGACTGGCTGGCTAGATGAGGAGAGAGTAGAAGATGTCATCTACCTTGACTTCAGCAAGGCTTTTGACACTGTCTCCCATAACATCCTCATCAGAAAGCTCAGGCAGTGTGGCTTGGATGAGTGGACAGTGAAGTGGATCAAAAGCTGGCTGAATGACAGAGCCCAGGGGGTGATGATCAATGGCACAGAATTGAATTGAAGGCCTGTGGCCACAGGGATGGGTTCTGGGGCCACTCTTGTTCAACATGTTCATCAACAACCTGGATGAGGGGACAGAGTGTACCCTCAGCAAGTTCCCTGATGACACCGAACTGGGAGGACTGGCTGATTCCCCAGAAGGCTGTGCTGCCATTCAGTAGGATCTCAACCGGCTTGAGAGTTGGGCAGAGATGAACCTCAAGAGGTTTGATAAGGACAAGTGCAGAGTCCTGCATCTGGGAAGGAACAACCCCGTGCACCAGTACAGGCTTGGGATTGACCCGTTGGGGAGCAGCTCTGCAGAGGGAGACCTGGGAATGCTGATTGATAATAAACTGACCATGAGCCAGCAATGTGCCCTCATGGCCAAGAAGGCCAGTGACATCCTGGGATGCATTAAGAAAAGTGTGGCCAGCAGGTTAACGGAGATTCTGCTCCCCCTCTCCTCCACCCTGGTGAGGCCTCATCTGGAGTCCTGTGTCCAATTCTGGGCTACTCAGCTCAAGAGGGACAGGGAACTTCTAGAGAGAGTCTAGGAGAAGGACAGCAAGATGATCAGGGGACTGGAACATCTCTCTTAAGAGGAAAGACTGTGGGACCTGGGGCTCTTCAACCTGCAGAAGACGAAGGGAGGACTCTCATTAACAGAAGTATTTTAAAAGTGTGTGTCAAGAGAATGGAGCAGCACTTTTTTTTTTTGTATTGTCCAGTGATAGGACTGAGGGTAAAGGATAAAAGCTGGAACCACTTAAGTACCACTTAAAGAAAAACATTTTTACTGTAAGGGTGATGGAGGTTGTGGAGTCTTCTTCTCTAGAGGTTTTCAAAACCCACCTGGATGTGTTTGTGTGTCACCTGACCTAGGTGGACCTGCCTTACTGGGGGGTTGGACTAGATGATCTTTAAAGTTCTCTTCCTACCCCTACCAATCTGTGATTCTCTATACAAAAAGCAGCAGATTTAGGGAATTTGTTGGTGGGGTTTTGTTTGTTTGTTTTTTGCTTGGTTTTTTTTTGTATTGAAATCTTCATAGTACATGCTATTAGAGTGACTACTGTATTCTCATTTTGATTT
Organism: Colius striatus; assembly: GCF_028858725.1. Taxonomy (NCBI): domain Eukaryota; kingdom Metazoa; phylum Chordata; class Aves; order Coliiformes; family Coliidae; genus Colius; species Colius striatus. Next base: position 49,629,230 of record NC_084790.1, on the reverse strand, counting down.
ATAATTATACTTCCTCAAAAGCACTGTTGTCTGGAAATTCAGGTCCAGATTTGATGAAAGTATAAGTAATGGTGTGAACGGGAATCAGAGATGGAAAAGAAACTGTAGTTTGGGTTAAATTTTTGCCTTGCACCACCGGCACTGCTACCAGGGTACTTTCCATTCCATTCCATTCCATTCCATTCCATTCCATTCCATTCCATTCCATTCCATTCCATACCTGTATTTCCTGTCTGCCTACTAGTCACCCCTAGTATTTTTTTTGAAGATTAAAGTTGCTCACAGTTACAGCATTTTTCAGAGTAGCCAAAAGTGAAAGATGAATTATGTATGTGTGTCATGGTTTGACATGACAGCCTTTTCTGGTAAGGGGGAAGGGGCTGTAAAGATGGCTCCTGTAAGAAGTTGCTCGCAACTCTCCCCAGCTCTGAGCCAGACCCACTTCTGGGGCTGAGCCAATTAGACGCCTCCACGATCACTTTTTAAGAAGAAGCCGGAAGGGGAGGTTTCTTCCTCCATCTTTTTTCCTTCTTCTGCCCCTTCTTCTTTTTCTGGCTAGTGGTGGTGCAAGGAGTGGGAACAGTGAGAGAAACAACCATGCGGACTCCAAGGTCAGTGCTGAAAGAGAGGAGGAGGTGTGCTGGAGCAGAAACTCCCCTGCATTCTATGGAGAGAACTGGTGAAGCTGAGATGTATTTTCATTTCTTTAAAGACCCCACATCAGCGGGAGAGACTCATTTTGATAATGAGCCCGCATCAGGGGCAGAGACAAATTTTGCTAAAGCTGACCCCGGACCAGGGGCAGCGATTCACTTCATTAAAGGCCCCAAGCCAGGGACAGTGATTTTGGCCGGAGGAGGCCGTGTCCCGAAGGAGGGGCCCTTTATCACTATGGCCGGAGCAGGCTGTGTCCCCAGGAAGGGACCCAATATCCACAGCTGTAACTGTGGGGAGGAACCCACGACAAAGCAGCTCATTAGACTTATGCCCAGAAGAGGCTTTGTCCTGAGAGAGGGACCCTGTAACTGCAGAAACTGCAACCGCAGTGAAGAATCCATGCCAGAGATATTCACCAAGGACTGTGTCCTGTGTGAGGGACCCTGTATCGGCAGAGCCCATCTGTGAGAGACTGACCACATCCCCCATTCCCTGCCCCCCTGAGCTGTTGTGGGGGGGAGGAGGTAGAGATATCGGGAGCAGTGAGCTGGGCCCGGGAAGAAAGGAGGGATGGGGGAGGGAGATCTTAAAGTGCTGGCTGTCATTTTCTCATCATCCTACTCCCTTTTTGCTTTTATTCTGTTCTGTTTCTTGTAGAATAAACTTTCCTACTTTCCTCTCTAAGTCGAGTACTGGAGTCTGTTTTGCCCAGAACCATAATTGGCAGTGAGCCCTCCCTGCCCTTGTCTCAATCCACAACAATCTTGCTTATCTTTTTACTCCCATTTCGCTGGGGCCTCTGCCATCCTAACAAGGGTGGAGGTGAATGGGGGCACCGAGCAAGAGACTGTCGTGGTGCTGCTGTGCTAGCTGGGCCAAACCATGACAATGTGAAATTTGGAGAGTACGTACAGCTTTTCTAAAATTACCTTCAGTGAAGGTTGTCTGTGCTTGTGCTGTTGCTATGAAATGGCAGGTGAAGAGTTTTACAGTGCAGAGTGTTGAACTCTTTTTTGGGGGTGTTGTCATGGTAACCAAATCCATTATTTTCTATATTTTAAAATAAGTCAATGATAGCAGTATTACAGCTTCAGAAAATCAGTAGTCATCTTTGCCAATGTAAAAATAAAGGTGCAGAGCATTGTGGAACACAGCATGAGTGTGTAAAGTACATCATTTTGTGATTAAGGGCATGCATTTACAATAATAACTGCTAGCTGGTGGTCTCTTGTGTAGAACTTCCTCTGCCCAGTTTGTAGATGCATTTCTAGCCCAGTAAGTCACCACTCTTGCAGGGTAGCAACAGCTGGCTGTCCCCTTGCTTCCTGAGGGCATCTTTGGGAAATTCTCACAGGCCATTAAGTACAACAAACTCATTCAATAGGAGCACTCATAACTCCCCCAGAATATGAGTGCTTTTGGTTTTTGAAGCTTGGGTCACCTTGCCTTTTACATGAGGAAGAAGTGCTGTCTGAAGATACATTATTAATACTGAATAAGATGGGATGCTGCACAGCCTTCTGGAAGCAGTATCTAGTGCAGGTAACATTTTTCCATTAGTCCATTTTCTCTGAGCTTTATGTTTTCCTTGCAGGTGAACCATTTGTGTCAACCACTGCCCCAGCCTTCAGCATCCAGCTGTTTATAAATGGGTTTTTTTTCACCTGTATGGTCAGCTCTAAAAGAACAAGAAGCATTAGATATATTGTGTTACTTTGGAATACCTCTGCCCGTGAATAGAGTTACTATGAAGAGTTGTTTAAAAAATTCTCTGTATATCTCTACCCACTGATTTGGCCATCTAGTGCCAAATATTTCATATCTTGAATATAGAAAGGGTAGAGCTTAGATTTATGCCAGGAAGCTGTCCTGGTTTTGTCTAGGAGAGACTTAATTTTCTTCATAGTAGCTGGTACAAGTGCTGTGTTTTGGGACTAGTGTGAGAACAATGTTGGCAACACACTGATGTTAAAGACTTGTTGAGCAAGCTCGACACTCATAAGTCAATGGGTCCTGATGGGATGCATCTGAGGGTGTTGAGGGAACTGGCTGATGTGGTTTCTAAGCCTCTCTCCATAATTTTTGAGCAATCATGGAGCAGAGATGAGATGCCTGAGGGGTGGAGAAAGGCCAATGTCACTTCAGTCTTCAAAAAAGGCAGGAAGGACGACCCAGGAAGCCACAGGCCGGTCAGCCTCATCTCCATCCCTGGAAAGATGATGGAATAACTCATCCTCAGTGTTTTCTCTAAACATATGAAGGAAAATATGGTTGTCAGGGGGAGTCAACATGGCTTCACCGAGGGAAGTTCCTGTTTGACCAACCTGATAGCCTTCTATGAGTGCATAACCGGCTGGCTAGATGAAGGAAGAGCAGCAGATGTCATCTACCTTGACTTCAGCAAGGCTTTTGACACTGTCTCCCATAACATCCTCATCAGAAAGCTCAGGCAGTGTGGCTTGGATGAGTGGACAGTGAAGTGGATCAAAAGCTGGCTGAATGACGGAGCCCAGAGGGTGGTGATCAATGGCACAGAATTGAATTGAAGGCCTGTGGCCAGTGGAGTTCCACAGGGATGGGTCTGGGACCAATCTTGTTCAACATGTTCATCAACGACCTGGATGAGGGGACAGAGTGTACCCTCAGGAGGTTGGCTGATGACACCAAACTGGGAGGACTGGCTGATTCCCCAGAAGGCTGTACTGCCATTCAGCGGGATCTCGACCGGCTTGAGAGTTGGGCAGAGATGAACCTCAAGAGGTTTGATAAGGACAAGTGCAGAGTCCTGCATCTGGGAAGGAAAAACCCTATGCACCAGTACAGGCTGGGGATTGACCTATTGTGGGGCAGCTCTGCAGAGGGAGACCTGGGAGTCCTGGTTGATAATAAACTGACCATGAGCCAGCAATGTGCCCTCGTGCCAAGAAGGCCAGTGGCATGCTTCATACATCAAGAAGAGTGTGGCCAGCAGGTCAAGGGAGGTTATTCTCCCCCTCTCCTCTGCCCTGGTGCGGCCTCATCTTGAGTCTTGTGTCCAGTTCTGGGCTCCTCAGCTCAAGAGGGACAGAGAACTTCTGGAGAGAGTCCAGCGCAGGGCCACCAAGATGATCAGGGGACTGGAGCATCTTTCATGCAAGGAAAGGCTGCGGGAACTGGGGCTGTTTAGACTGGAGAAGAGGAGATTGAGGGGAGATCTTATTAACATTTACAAATATCTAAATGGTGGATGTCAGGAGGTTGGGACATCCCTTTTTTCTGTTGTATCCAGTGACAGGACAAGGGGTAATGGGATGAAGCTGGAACACAGAAAGTTCCATTGAAACATAAGGAAAAACTCTTTTACTGTGAGAGTGAGGGAGCCCTGGCACAGGCTGCCCAGGGAGGGTGTGGAGTCTCCTTCCTTGGAGGTCTTCAAGACCTACCTGGACATGTTCCTATGCGACCTGATCTAGGTGGACCTGCTTCTTGCAGGGGAGTTGGACTAGATGATCTCTAAAGGTCCCTATAAACCCCTACATTCTATGATTCGATGACTCCTTTCTGATTTACCTTCCCATCCCACTGGCATGGGAGAAGGAGTGAGACAGCAACTCCATGGTCCTTAGTTGCTGGTTGAGGTTAAACTACAACAGAAGCCCCCCCAGCCAAATGGTTCTACTTTAGAATCAGTCTCAATATTAAGCTCTTACTGAAGTGAATTAGTCGCTTTGATACTACAGGACTGATTTTGATGTAGACTTACAATGCACTGATCTCTTGCTCTGGATTCATACTGCATTTGAAGATATAGTTTTATCTCTAAAAGCATGGGAAAACTGGACCAATGTCAGTTGGTTTCATAGCATGGAAGAGTGGAGTGGGAATTATAAAGATCTGTGCCACCTGGACTTCAGCATAGAGAATTAACAGAGAATGTCGTGAAGTGGGAGCATGTGTATAGATATTATGAAACAATATTTGAACAAGAAAACCAAAGAGACATCATTTAACTGAGAGGCTCTGCATGAGCAGGGTCAGTAACATCCACAGCGAGGTAAGGCAATAAGCTGAAACAGGCAGAATGGAATTTTGAAGCAATGTAGCTACTGGAAAACAAGCTATTCAACAGCTATTTATAAGCCTAGCACAAGCTGTGCCTGCAGCCAGTTTGCATGTAGAGCTATAACCTTAGATTTAATTACAATTTATTTGTTTATAATTGGAAGGGTAGGGTCTGATTTTTTTCTAATTTTATGCATGTTTTATCCAAAACAGTGATGCACTTATCAATGTTCTGGTACAACTTTGTGAAATGATGACATGCACTCTTATATTCCAGGCTGAAATAGGATATTGCCAAGAGAGGACTCACAGTATATTAACTCTATGGGTCTGATGCATGGGAATTAGTCTTAACAGCAGGGTTTTTTGTTGGGGTTTTTTTTTCAAAAGTGATTCTGTATAAATGTTGTCACTTTATTTGGTGCAATGGTTTCTTTGGTGCATTCTGGCATTTTTGCTCATTTCAGTGAGCATTTCATTTTACTACTTTGGCCCTTCAGTTGGGATTAAGCAACAAAACTTGTTTGTTTCTTGCACCATTAGTTGATTGTTTCTTGCACCATTAGTTGATTGAAATCCATTTATTTGATAAATATTACTGAAGGCTCAAGCTCAAGGACTAGAGTATAATGTATTAAAGTGAGATTCTGTTCATCGTGGTGTTAGAGATATAAGACTTTTTCTTTCAGGTATGAAGACAGATGTTTTAAAAAGTGAAACTATCAATAACATAAAGCTAGGGGGACTGATCATTATTACACTCAACCAGAAAGTGTGAGGATAGTGTATGATCTCTGGTAAGACCCTGCAGTGAATTAAATCTACATGCTGCTCTTGGGGTTTTTGGCCCTCACAAATGATGTGGAACAAAGTCTTGTATTTCAGTGTGTTTCTGGGTTGTGTCCTAATACCCACCATTTTATTGCAAGACATGCTTGCAGAGTTCTGGAAGAAAAAAAATAGCACATGGTGAGAAACTCTTTTTAAAAATAGTTCAACAGTTTTAGACTTTGGGCTTACATTTGTTTGTTTCTTTCTCACCCCATTAACTCATAAAATTCCCTTGTTGTCTGTTTGCAGGTAGGCATCAACTACAACAGCTGATACATATACATATCTTTTTTGGCCCTCTGGCATTTTAATCGCATAGGCACCATCCATACAGTTCAAAGAATTTAGTAGTGAATTGTCTTCAAAGAAAGGAATCATTTTCAGGGGTTCCACCAGATTTATATAGGAGACTATTTTTAGATCAAGGATTTTTTTCCCTGCTTAGAGCTATAAGACATCTGTAGCCTCACCTTAGATTTGAAAAATCTGCTGTGCTGGAAGTAACTCCTTTAAGGCCATCCTTTCATGTTCACTTTTTCATTTGATTGCAAATAGTCTGCAGATAGCTTAAAATTGAAAAGAGCTCCATATTTCTGTAGCTCACATGTAAATTGTTGTCATAGAACAATGGTTTCCTGAGTGGGTAATGCAGATGGTTGCTGGTGAAAGTGTGACAATTACCAAGCTCATGCATATTCTCCAGTGTCAATACACAGTGCAGTTTACCTATCCAAGTCTGAGATACTGCTGTGTTTACAAATCAGTGTTTTATGATATACATACAGGTTTTGGCACATAGCATGTTAAGTAGCAATTGAGTAAAGAATGTCTTCAACATACTCCTGTTCTGTTTGGGAACTCATGTAGTATAGTTGCACATGATCCATTGGAACAAAATGAAAGAAAATTTAGGCAACCAGCTCACAGTTGCAAGGTGTTTCAGTTTGTGTTATTGATGCTGTGAACAGATAGTAGACATAGATGACCATCTTTGAGTTTGGGCTGGAGAGCTACTCCACACTGTCATCAGGGAGATTTAAGAATATCTGAGTAGAAAAGAGCAGCACTAAACTTTTATGCACTTCAGAAACTTTTAGAGGAGAGATCAGGTTTACTCTGATTATGGACATACATTGTAAGAATATTTAACAGAACTAGCTTTCTAACTGAGCACTAGAACATGAAGAAGATAAATGTGATTATTTTTAAGGTGCTTACCAAGAAGTACTCCAGATTTTTGGTGTATAGCTTATTGTCATTGAAGGAAGATCTGCATTTTATTTCCAAATCTAATGAAACAGCTTAAAATACTGAACAGTGTCCAATGATACAATTGTAAAAACTTTGTACCTATTTGCACTTCCAGCCCCAGTGCAGAAATGTGGAATTAATACACATAGTCTGGTAAAAATGGCCAAATTCAGAAGTCACTGCTCCATATGTTAGGATGCAGATCTTGCTCATGGAAAGACTCCACTGACATCACGGAGACAGTTTGGCCTTTTTCAGATAGGATGATAGCAATGGGCAAAAGGCTATTCAAATTTTCTGAAAATTTGATAAAGTTTTAATTCAATGGAAATAACTTATTAAACCCTGACGTTTCTTTTTCTGGTTTATAGGCTGTCAGGTACAAAAATAGCTGGCAGTGTACCTCCCACACAGCCCTTAGTTATTTTATCTGTAGCCAGTAGTTGAGCTACTGGCAGTGGTGCTTCTGCAAATGCCACATTCCTAACTCCCTAGTAAGTGTTCAACATTTCTTGATGAGTGAAGGACTTAGCGTGGCATAGGTGCAACATACCAGATTTGCATCACTTGAAGATGTTAGCAGTGCTTCTTGCCAGCACTCTCTTTTGTTGATCTGCCACTCTCAGGATTTTTTTTTTCACTTGTTCTGACAGCACAGAATCACTGAAGAGGGTAGTGTGTATTATTTGGATGATGGATTACTCCTCTGTCTTTTTGTGTGTACTTGGTGCGTGCTTGTCTGCAGTTCACCGTTTTCTGGTATCTCCTCTCTGGTTTTGTCCGGTGTTTGTTTTTTTCCCTCATTTGACCAGTTGCACAGGTGTTGCTATTGCTGAGAATGGGATCAAAGCAGGATATGTTTATTTGTGTGGATTTCGTGGTTCATATGCTGTGTCTACCAGCTGGCAAGGTCTCTTCATTCATTCTTTGACAATCATATTCTTTCTCACTCTGGAGGAGAACAGACTATTCCAAGCATTATCAAAACTGATGAGTATCTGTTGTGGGTTTGTGTGGCCAGGTTTTGGTAGCAGGAGGTCTATAGGAGTGTCTTCTCTGAAAAGCTGCAAGAATCTTCCCCTGTGTCTGACAGGCCCAGTGCCAGCTGGCTCTGAGATGGACCAGCCACTGCTGGCGAAGGCTGAAACAATTAGTGATCTCTGCAGACAGCGAGGTCAGTGAAGAGGGATGAAGAGGAGGTGCCTAGGCACTGAAGTAAAGAGTCCCCTGCAGCCCATGGTGGAGCCCAGGGTGAGGCAGGCCCTGCCCCTGCAGCCATGGAGGCCATGGAGGAGCACAGATCCACTTGCAGCCTGGGAGGACGCTATGCCAAAGCAAGGGGATACCCAAGGGAGGCTGGACAGAGTGGAGCCCATACTAGACCAAGTTTGCTGTCAGAAGCTGTGACCCTGTGGGGAACCCACGCTCAAGCAGTCTGTTTCTGAAGAACTGCACCCTGTGCAAGGGACCCATGTTGGAGCAGTTCGTGAAGAACTGCAGCCCATGGGAAGGACCCATGTTGGAGAAGTTTGTGGAGTTTGTGTGTGAGATGGACCTCACACTGTAAGAGAGGAACTCTGAGGAGGTCTCTCCCTGAGAGGAAGCAGTGACAAAGGGCATCTGTGATGAACTGACCATAACCCCCATTTCTCGTTCCTCTGCACTGCTGGACTGGGGGGAGTAAGAAACCCGGGAAGACGGGAGAAGTGAAGTGTTTTAAGATTCAGTTTTTATTTCTCATTTCCCTACCCTGTTTTGATTGTTTGTTAATAAATCAAACGATTTCTCCCCAAGTTGAGTCTGTTTTGCCCGTGATGGTTGATTGCTGAGTGATGTCTCTGTCCTTGATTTGCTGACCCTTTGTTATATTTCTCTGTCCCCTGTTCAGTTTACAAGAGGGAGGGATGGAACAGCGTTGGTGGGTGCCTGGCACCTAGCCAGGGTTAACCACCACAGTATCTGAAAACAGTAGGCTTTTCTTCTGTTCTGCTACCAGTATGTATGCCATGTACAGGAAAAAGTCATGGCATAAATACGTGACTTAAAACAGTACTTTCATTGCGGCCTGTCACAGGATTAAACTTCAAACTAGAAAGGTAGTCTTCTGTGCGTCCTTTCTAAACTCCTTCCAGAATTTTGCTGCTTGTCTGCTCAGAAATTTATTTGGCAACTGACTTGTATGCTGTTGGGACATTAGTGGGAATGGGATTTCCTGCTTACTTGGAAATGTCACTTCACAAGAGAAATATTTGAAAGATAAAATTCTGGGAAAATATTTAACAACAAACAGACTTTAAACAGAACTTGCTACAGTCAACCTCAAATTCTGTTTATATTTTGATTAAAATGTCCACCTGATTTACTGCTTCTTTAAAAGGCTTTACTTCTAGTAAATTAAAATTTCTCTTGACTGGAAGGATCCAGCTAGAAAATTTCTAACTATCAGGCAATGCTAACTTCAATAACTTCATGCTGCGGTTGAAAGGTCCAAAGACATGTTGCCATAGAGATACCCACTGTAGTTTTATACCAGCTTTAAATTGCCAAAGATTGGAAGTTAATGATTACAACATCAGCTGTAAAACATACTGAGAGGCTGGATATATGCTTCATCAGCTGGCTGCACTGACTACACCTAACTACAGCCCACCAATATATGCCTCTTTGGCTGGAAGCACAGGACCAAGATCTCATGGTTTTTGCTGAGACACACAAGCCTTGTACTAAGGGGCCTGACCAGGTGCCTGAAAACCTCAGTTGTACCACTATTGTAAAGGACATATAGGTGGCCTTGGACAACTGGATCAGCTCTACAAAGGCCCAGTGGCTCCACAAAGGGACTGCAGTTCTTGCTAATGCTCTTCCTCCTCATTTGGTAACTGGCTTGATGTTTGCACCTTTTGCAATGATCTACTTTGCATCTTAGGTAGAGGTTGCACTCTTAGATCAAAATTCAAGGTGAAAAATAAAATGAGTGATTCTTTACTGTTCCTGCCATCAGCCATAACGTCATCTGTGTTGTTACAGATTTGGCTTCACTCTCTGTATGTAATGCTTGCAGATGTGTTCAGTGGGCACATATGGAAATGGAAAATCATTCCCTTCAAAGAAAAAGAAGCAGTGGAGCACTATGTTGAAGAATTTAGCAAGCTATCTTTAAATAAATATGGTTTCTGACTTTGTTTGCAGCTGAGTCCAAATCAGTCAAAAGAAGCCAAGCAAGGTTTTAAATTGGACCAGTAGGCTGTTACTGAATCCATTGTTGTTATGTTTCCTTTCATGGAGAACCTGGTCATAAGAAGAAGCATATGAATGAAATGCTTACCTGATATTACTGTCAGTGACAGAAAGGTAAAGTGAACGACACTCCTCTGTGTGTGTTCTACTGTACATAAAAATTCATGGAGACTTCTGTACTGCTTCATGCTGTACACATTTCAGTGATAAGTAATAATCTCAGACGGAAATGTCTGCAGTCTGCTTTTCAGCAGCAGTATTGACAGTCATTAAACCAAGCCATCTTAATCAAGACAGATGTTCTTGCAGAGATTTCATTTGGTCAGAATTAGTCTTTTCAGTAGAGCTCACTTATAAATCCTTTCCAAATAGTGTGTATTTTTTTCTATTTATGTGCACAGTCGCAGCACCTTCACTAGTCTTCCAAGGATAATAAAACAATTTGTGATGGGTACCAGTGAAAGTATTGTTTTCAGTATAATCTGGTTCTTTGAACCTGCATAAAATTTCATTGCAATTTATAGCAAGTGTCTCACGCAACAAAGAAAACCTAAAAGTAATGGCATGCATGAGAAATAGAGGAATAGTTCTTTTTTGCTGTGAACATAGGTAAAGTTTCTATGCTAACATTATATTTTCACCTTCTTAGTCTGATACATGATCAGTAACTACAAAATTGTAAGTTTTGTTACATGTAGAAAGAAATCTTTTTCTGACCCAATATAGGCAAAGTCTGTTTGAGACACCTGTTTCCCAAGTTCAGAGATAGCCTGTTGTCTTAATGCTGTGGCTTTTGCCTCTCCTGAGATGGCTGGCTTCACGGGGAGTTCCTGCTCTGCCATGAGGATTCCTGTGCTGCCACAGAGGTTGTCTCAGTGTCGTAAGTGGCAGCAAACTTCTAGCTGACTCCAGCTTGACTGACAGGAGGGAACCCCCAATCCAGAGATGAAGAACTCACCCTGGAGAAAAATGGGAACCATGCATAGAGTTGCTGTTATGTTACCCTCCAAAAACCTCCAAATGTATATTCGTTAACTGGTTCCTGGGGGCGTGAAGCAATCATATTTTCAATGTCTAATAGTGATGGAATTGTTTAAAGATATTTCTGACTACATCATGATTGTCTTTATCATATTTTTTTGTTTTTAATGGCAAAAGATAATTGTTTTATCTGTTTTTGTAAGGTGAAATAGAAAAATGCCACTTAACACAAATACATTTCTTTAAGATTTACAGGAAGAACTGTATCTGCAAATATATGTATCTCTCTAATGAAAGGAAGAGGAATTAAAATACAAGAAACTTGCAAAGCACTACATATTAAACCCAGTGTTCAGACTTTTATGGGAGAATAGCACTTTTTTAGTATTTTGTATGTAGTCATTGCAAATGTTTTAAAAATTTATGGTGAAATAGGTCAACAATGCACAGTTCTAGAAATTCTCTTCAGTTCTTGTCACTAGCAAAAGGGCTTCTTACCTTTTTCCTCATCTTACTGCTAGATTTGGGGAGTGTTCTTTTCCTAAGCTCTCACTGAAATCAAGTTATCCTGCTTTGGAGCTGAAAAACAGTAATCTCAGTTTCTGTAGGAGAAAAGGAAATCTAACCAAAATGCTGGATGAGATGCATGCAAGTGGTGTATTAAAACCACTTTTCTTTTAGAGTACATGAGTCAAACTCCCATTTCAGAACAGATCTCTGCAAAGTAAGATCACTATGCTGACTGTTAAATTACTTTAATTCTGTCAAAGCTGTTATCTCAGACCTACTGTAAGTTCAGGGATAAGTTGATTCACAATGACTTTGAAAATATGACTTTGTCTACATTGAGGACTTTAAAATGGTTTTGCTTTATTTCTAATGAAAGTTTTCTGAGTAGTCTGTACCTGATACATGGCAGTTTCTGTGGAAAACATAATGACTGCAAATTACAGTGTGTCAGACTGTCCCTTACAGCTGTCTATACAAAAAAAGTAGATGGTGTTCCATGGAGCACTTAACATGGGTTCACCTGGACACTGAAAAAGTAAGTGAAAGAGAGATCTTTTGAGGATTAATAAATGAAAACCTACCTCTGTGTGCTTGGGAAACTTCTAAGGCCTGGGGTGGGGAGTGGGTACAGGAGGTATCATACTTGCTTGTCCTCGTCTTGTACATACTATCCAATGTTGACCATTCTGAGAGACATGATCTTAGTTTGGTGGCTTACTCTGACCAAGGAGACCAAGTTGTTATGTGTTTGCAATCCTGGCCTCCATTGAAGCCTGACAGCAAAATATTTAAGAGCATGAGTAGAACCATTCAGCTTGACTGGAAAAACCAGAGCACTGGTTTGACTTTACACTTCTGCAGCGTCATTGCAGTCAGAAGTCTAAAACAGCCTTGGGGTAGTTATAACCTGTGTCTGGCAGCTAAATATAGAACAGTTGGTTGGCTCTGTGTCACTATGAAGGTCTACAAAGGAAAAGTGGTGTTTCCCAAGAAGAGCTGCATAGATGAAAACTTCTTGTTTTGATAACACTATATGGATCTGAAGACCTGGAGCCTAAATTCTGCAAGGAGAGGTACTAATGTATTTTCAGTACTATAACTGAAATAATGAGTGATGCTCTTGTGTTACTCAGCATGGAGTATCCAGCTATCAGTACTGCATTGCTACTTCATCACAAGGTTTTTGCAGATGGGAGCAGTGAGCTACTCAGACTGTTTTATGTGCACCTAGAAATGGGCTTTTTATGTTCAATGACTGTAACAATTGCAGACATTTCATTACAGATACATTTTGTTAGGAGGCCTCCCAGGCTGATTTCTTTTACTTCTGGGGAAGCACTTAAACTGTAACTACGTAAAGTAAAATGCAATTTCTAGAAAGAACACTTGGGTCAGAGAGCTGGCCCCTACAGTTGCAGGAAGCCACCTTTTACAATCCTTTTGATTTCATCAAAGCCTTGAAAAGTTTTCTTCTGATCCTCTCTGATTTCACTGATGGGAGTCCTAAGCTGTCATCTTTTTTTTTCTGTTATAATCAACTAAGAAGCTTCTAAAATGTAGCAACATACATAAGTGCATAGTGTGGTATTTCATATTGTTTGAATTTCAGCCCATTTCTGTGGCCCTCAGGGTTCTCTGCTAGCATAGCTACCTTTCAGTTCTTTTGATCACTCTCTTTTTTTTGACACTCTTTTAATAGTTTTGCCTCTGACATCACAACAAATGCGTTTCTGCAGTTTTGAACAGAACAGGTTTATTAAGTTTCCGTTCTTTAGAAAGTGATTTTTATTACTTTTTAGCTTTTATTAGTGCTCACAGTAGGGTGACCCAGTAAGGTTGGTAAAACGATATCAAGCCACATCTTCTGTCAAAAATAACTCAATGTCTTTATTCTTCTGTATAACTCTGGCACAGATTTTTACCATTGAGTGGCAATATAATGGGTCTATGATTGCCCAAATCATTTTCCATGCTCTCTTGCTAGTTAATTTGCCCCAGCTTATGTCAATCAAATATTTCTCAACATCTTTGAAAACTCAGTGTGACTCAGCAATAAATTATAGAAGTAACCATTTTCTAGACACACACTTGTGAATAAGTACGCTATTACAAGGAAGTACAACGTATTTCTCTACAGAACCCATCCAAACAGAACTGTGAAATAAAGAGATACATAAGAGAGATATGTAACAGGAACTCCAGCAATATATTTTGGTGCACAAGCAGTTATTTAGTGGGGCCGTATGGGATACTGAGTCTAATGCACTAAAATGAAAACATCATGCCTTATTAACAGCTTTGTTGGTGCAAATTGTGTCAGTGAATTGGAATTAAAATATTTTATGATGTCCAGAGACAGGATTTCTATATAAAGGTGATTAGAAAGTGTCAGACTCTGAGCTGTCTATGTGATCTCTTGGAGAGGAGATTAATACTCTCCTGTATTTAATGATATGTATATAGTTCTTGTTGCTTAGTAGTCATTTAATTCTAAAAAATACTGAGCATTTGGGCCATGCTACTTTTAACTGTACAAGAAGCCCTTTTTGTCCCGGTGATAATTGCTCACAAAATAAAACTGACCAGATTGCTAAGTAAGAGGTCATCTTTGCCTCTGAGATTTATAACCTATACAGTTGACACAAACTCTTTAGCCTTGAATGACAAAATAGAGAGGGTAAAAATGCTGGTTTTGAGTAATATCCGTGCATCTCAGTGAGATGACTCAACAGTAAGCAGGGCACTGTGCACATCCCAGAAGGTAATATCTGTATGTCAGTATTGGTGTCACACAGTACTGCTGCTGTCTGTTAGATTATCTGAAGTGGCTTTGTCAAAATTAAGATACAAACTTAAACTGAATTAAATGTGGTCATGATTTATTCAGTCAACATCAGAGCCTCTGAATTATTTTTATGAGAATCTGCCTTTGACTTTTGTTGTCTGCAGAATTTTTTAGTATCAGGTGTGGCAGACACTTTCATGTTGATAATCTGTAGCTGCACAATTACAGATGATGTCAAGCTAGAGGGTTTATTACTAGAGATAGCATCACTCTTGACACCTGAGATGGTAAGATCTGCTTTGGACATAATTCTTCTATACGTGGGTTTCTGATAGAAGGATCAAGAGTTAATTTTTGCATATATTTAAATGCTATTTGTGAGTCAATATTTTAGAGTCAATATTAGATTGTAATGGATAAAGTGCATATATCCTAGAATCATAGAATCACAGAATGGTAGGGGTTGGAAGGGACCTCTAAAGATCCAACCCCTCTGCTAAAGCAGGTCCATGTAGATCAGGTCCCACAGGAATGCATCCAGGAGGATTTTGAGCTCCAGAGAAGGAGAGTCCACACTCTCCCTGGGCAGCCTGTGCCAGGGCTCCCTCACTCTCACAGTGAAATAGTTTTTCTTTATGCTTAAATGTAACTTTTTGTGTTCCAGTGTCATCCCCTTACCCCTTGTCCCATTGCCAGATACAAGAGAAAAAAGTGATGCCCCAACCTCCTGACACCTACCATTTATATACTTGTAAATATTAATGAGATGCTCCCTCAGTCTCCTCTTATCTGGACTAAACAGCCTCAGTATCTGTTATCCCAAAAACTTGAGAAGATGTAAGTTTTAGTTTATTGGTTGTTGTTCTGTGTATTTGCAGCTTGTAGCTGCAAGGTTTTGGTGAGGGTTGTTTGTTTTGGTTTGTTAACAGAGCTTCTAGGTGTAATTCTAAGATGTATCTTCTGGATGCTAACATTTTAGTTAAAAGGATAAACTAGGTGGCTTCAGCTGGCTGTCCCCAGATTTGAACAATCAAGACAGAACTGTGAAGCAAACACTGGCATTGTGAAGGAATTGTGGAGAGAGAACGTTATGTCTTCAAAGAAAATGGGGAGTACCCTGTTTTTTACTAAAGCTTATTTTTATGTTTTTGTAAAATGGAGATCAGAGTTTACAGCTGAGATTTTTTCTAAGTGAGAGTAAAAATTGACAAGGGGTCATCGGAACACCTTTGTTCTGTTTCAGGGGATTTTTGGGGCTTGTTTTTGCTTTGTGTTTTTGGGGTTTTTTTTCAGTGTTCCAGACAGAGGAATATAGTGTTGGTTTTAGTCTGAAGTAGTATGTAGGTGCCTTACAGTAGCTGGCAAAGAAAGATATAAACAGACTTTTTTGTATCAGGAAGAAGTTCTTTCCAGCTATGTTCACCTGCAATATGAAATAAGAGAAGATACTAAGCTAAAGCTCTAATGCTGGCATTTATCACACATCTCTGAAGAAGCAGACCACTAAACACTCCTGCTTAAGGTTGATATTGATAGCTAGTAGTATCTGCATTAAACAGTGTTGGAGAAATGGTAGACTAAAAACATAGTGCATACCTTGAGTCAAAAAGTTGTCTACCTATTAACCCTTGGAGTAGAGTCCCTAATACTTAACATGTACACTTGTAAATTACATTTGAGGTGCTGCTTCCACTGATCTCAGACTATTGAGGGGCATATTCTTAGTGGTGAATTCGGCTCAATCATGTTCACTTTCAGCAAAACACTGTATTTTTTGCTAGATGAACAGTGGAAATCAAGACAACTAATTTTTTCTTCTTCGGGAAGGAACCACCTAGGTTTTATCTACTAATGTAACAGCAGTGTTAAATTAAATGAGAACAGACTGTGTCTTCTCACTGAACTGTAACAGTCCTCCAACATACAGGGGCCAGAGCCAGCAACACTTTAAATGAAAAGAAAAAAGGAGACAGATTGACCTTTTCTAGTAGAAGTGTAAAACCTGTAATATTCATGTATTACAATATTTAACTTCTTCATTTGCTAATTTCCAGGAGGAATTTTAAATATGGTAACTGTCTTCCAACAAGCTCTTACTGATGTCACAGAATCCTGAAAGTATGTCTGCCCACCCACAACCCAGTGCAGAAGCGGGGCCTGACATTTGCTTTGGCAGCACCTTCTGTGTGAAGTGGGGGGAACTGAACAGTCTCTAGAGCAAATGTTGAGCTGGCAGCCCCTCATGTGTGTGCAGACAACCTCCAGATGTTTTTTCTTAGTCAACCTTTGAAAGTCAAAGTGATTGTTTGCTTGCAGGCTAACAGTACGCTTCATAAGTTATGAATATTTACCTAGACCAAGAGTTGATGGAACAAGACCAGGATTATTTAGCTAGCAGCTTGCTGCAGATTAATGTTCTAATTGTTTCCATTCATACTTATATGAACATCTTCCAATTTTTACAGTCATGACCAAGAATTTATCTACTGTATTGAACCATAAGTCTGCCAGCCCATTGTCTTGCCTTCGGTAAGAGCAAAGAGCCTTATGCAATAGATAGAAAAGTGAGGAGATGGAGAGAGCTCTCCCTGGACTTCTCTCAATAGCCCTTTAGTTTTAGGTGAAGGTTACGTTCCTACTGGCATGTTTCACAGGAACACAGGGACTTCCGTAAATTTTGTTCAACTGCATTTTGAACAACACTCCCTCCAGTGGCCTCATAATTTAAGTGAAAGCATCGTATTTCTTGAATTGTGAAGACTATTGCTTAGTCATTCTTCATTCAGCTTGTCGTGGTTTAGGCCCATCAGGGAACAAAAGATCACGATTAGCCTCAAGTACCGAAGAGGCTGAGGATTGCCAAAGGGCGGGGAGAGCTTAATTGCTGCTTAAGGTTCAGGACAAAACAGACCAGGCCACTCGGTTTGGGGAAGAAAACAGAAAGTAATTTAATGCAACATCAACTAAAACATACCCCCAAAACCCAAAACATAACCAAAATAAAACAACACAGAGTAGTACAACTATGAAGAGTCCGACCGGCCCTTTAAGAACACCTTTTTTGCCACACCTCCCCTCTTCCCGGCTCAGAGCCCTGATCCCGGTGTTTTTACCTCCTCACCCGCTGAACGGCTTGTGGAGGGGCAGGGAGTGGGGATTTCAGCCGGTCTGTTCCCGATAGCTTCTGCCGTTTGTCCCCCCTCAGGACAGGTGGGCTCTGCACCCGTCTTCCCTCCAAGTCCATGGGGTACCTCACACGCACGGCAGACTTGCACGGGCTGCTCCGACGTGCATTTATCCCAAAGGCTGCAGTGACTTGCGGAATCAAACTCTATAAGTCAAAGAGTTACAAAGAAGGGATGTTTATTCGGCGTCGGGCGCACGGGGGATCGCTCCACCACAAACGTGCGCGCCCGGCTCGGCAACTTGCTTGACTTATATTTGTTACAAAGTTACAAAATCATATGATGCCATTATCCGCCTAGACAAAGACACAACCTGTCCCCGATTTCGCATGTAAATTAGGTCTTTTCTTCCTTTCATTTGCGTGGTGTCTCCCGGTGATGGCCGGTGATGGTCTTTGGGGCTTGGGAGATGAAGGCTGATAAGTCCTGAGGCTTTCTCACCCCACATCAGCAGCTCCTCTCTGCCTCTCGTGTGGGGCTGCTCTGCTGCGTGCAGGCTCTCTGGGCCATGGCCGTCTCCCCACACAGTCCCTCGCCCGTCTGGGCTCACTCACGTGGAGCTGCTGGTAACTCTCAGTCCTGCCACGGATCTCCACAGGTTGCAGGGGTACAGCTGCATTCTCACCACGGCTTGCAGAGGGGTCTCTGGTCTATTGCTTCTCCTTTCTTCCCCCTCTCTGGCTGTAGGGTCTGCATGGTCATCCTCCTCTTACACCTCCTGCCAGCACTTCAAATTCCCGTCCCTAACTAGTGAAGGCAGAGGCGCCAGATTGGCCCAGCCGGGCTGGAGGTGGGTGTGAACCCAGGAACCGGGGGGGAGAGTCCGCAAACTCTTTACGGGGTCTTCACTGCAACCAGCTCCCCGTGTTACTGAGCAAAAGCTGCTCCTTGCTAAACAAGGACAGAGTTCTGCACTAGTCATTATTTCATAGATGCCTTTTCCTTAGTTACCTCTCTGTGTGGCAGAAGCAACCTAGTCTTTGTAATTCTCCAAAGATGTCTTGGAATATCTGTGCTTGTTCTTCTTGCTTTCTCTTTTAATTTTTCCAGTTTTGGTTAAGTGAAAGAAAACAGAAGGTGATGTCTAGCATTGAAGTGTGGGTTTGTCATAAATTTACATGGCACCATACAATTTTGTTTGGCTCTTTGTTAAAATTCTCACTTTGGTGTCTGTTTTGACTAACCAAACATACACAATGAAAATAAGAGTAATTTTTAAATCTCTATGGGTCTATAGTTTTGGATTTTTCTGTCTTCTAAACACCAGCTTTCTGAAACAGTTCAGGAGTGTTTCCCTAAGACTGATGTAAGGAGATTTGACTGGATTCAACGGCAGTGTGTGTAACTCATGTTCTAATGAGGTTGAGGATGGCCAGTAATGAGAAAGGCATTTCATCATGTTGGGATCCACTAGTACTGGGCAAATTCTGTTTACTTTGACAAAAGTTTGGAAACATTTGTTTTCTGCTTGCCTCTTCACACTGCAAGGGCATAACCATAACTTACCTGCCTGGCATATTTAGTGAAGTATAATGTTTGTGCCAACAATATAAACGTATTTTCAGAGAAACTTTGACAAAGTTGACAAAGTCAATATTCAAAATACATCCTGTGTCATTTCAAACTGCAATCATTGCACAAGTCTAAAAGTGTTGCTGTTTGTGACATGAGTCTGTCTCATTATCTATGTGTTGTTGGATTAAAGTGTGGAATTGCTTTTTTTGTAAAGAAGACATCCTTTTTTGCTTTGCTACAATAGCTAATAGTGAGAGTTACTGAAGTTTCTTATCTCTGGAGGAGTACATGTGGTCAGTTTGGTGTTCACTTTTTAAAGTATTTCAAAGTGAAATTTGCTTGCATGTTTGCCCCCTTCCAAAATATGTAATTTTTGTCAGAATTTACTCAATATTATGGGTAGAGGAAAGGAGTGAACTAAACCAAGGCTACCTTGTAATAGCAGATATTTGTCCTAAACCGTGGTTGAGAAGTTAAGGCACTTGGCCAGTCTATGACTTTTAATATGTTTCTTATCAGTACAGGCTGGGAGGTGATTGAGTAGCAGCCATGCTGAAAAGGAATAGGCGAAGGCGTAGCTGACCTGCTATGTTGTTTTGGAGGGACTAGATGACCTTAAAGGGTCCCTTTAAGCTAATAGCTCTGTTTCTTTACTCATTCGTGTCTCAATGAGCATCTCTAGACATTAGTCAGGCCCTTCTTCATATTCAGCTTCTGAATACCTGGGAGAAGGGAAGGAAGTTTCCTACTGCTGTAGACCTTGAGGCACTGCAGATAGTCAATGGAGAAAGCTATGCTCTTATGTGTCCTGCTGTTTGGTGGTTTTTTGGGTTTTTTTTTTCCCTTTTTGAACAAATTAATGGCATCTGTGGATAAGAAGCTGTTACCTTGAAAAAACATCTTGTTATAGTCAATTTGGTTTATCAGATTTTGTATTCCTGTGCTTCAGAAATGTACACAATTATAAGTAAATGTACCACTAAACTTCCACATAAACACAGGAATAAGGAGCCTGCAACACCTAAGAGTAGCTTAATGTAAAGAAAAATAAATGCTTAGCTTTCTCACCAAAAGGGAGGAATTAAGCCAACTATGCTGTGTTTTTCTTGTTTCTGTAGGCTTGCACATAAAATATTAACCAGAACACCTATTAAGGAATATGATTTTTTTTCTCCTTAAAATGAATACTGGATTTAGAGTGAGAGAGATAATCTGCGTCAAAGATAGGATTTCTTGGAAAATTGTTTACTATTAGACTATGATACAGCATTTTTTAATTGTATGTCTTCCTAGTGTAAATTTTACCCACTAAAACAACATTCTAACATTTGTGATACTTAATTTTATTTTTTCATGTCATAAGCAGAAAAGCTTACTCTGATGGTGAGTACACCAGTACTGATAACTATATCTTTTGAGACTGTGCCCTTATCAGGTAATGTGATAGCTGACAAATCATCTGAGCCACCTCTCTGAACAGTCTGCTCTTGAAAGAGACACATGGGTAGTAGATCAGGGGTGTGGGTCATTTATTGTTCTGCTGTAGGGAGGAGGTGAAGGAGAAGAAAAGATTGCCAGGACCCAGTTGGCATGTTGTCCCAGGAGTTCACAGAAAACATAAATCCGAAATTGTGAACTACTAACTAAACTGTGTATCTTGTTCTTTAAACTGATTTCAGTGCTAGAGGAGTGAAAAATCAGATAATGACACAATAGCCTTCGTTAGGTCATCTAGGGACTATATTTTGATTCCATACTGGACAAGACAGTGTGTCTAGAGATAAAACATAGCAAAAGTTGATGTGCTGGATAAATGGATAATATGATGTGCTAGAGAAGAGTTAGTGTGTCTTTTTTTGTAAGGAAGGCAGTTGAGATGAGCTACCAGCATAAAGCTAGGTATAAGAGGCAGTAGTACTCTGTGCTTGCCCATTTTTCAGCTTGTTATCTGCTTCTGGCCACTTCTGGAGACAGGATATTGGGCCAAGATTGGTTGGTCTGATTGATTTTCAGTTGTCCTCACAGAGGTTCTAAAAAGGACATAGAAACATAATTAGGAATCTGTCCAGTGATTTGTGAATTTTTATTAAGGGATGTCCTAATCAACTGTGTTCAACCAACTATAACTTGGACATCAGATCTCTTTTGTGATAACAAGAACCAGAATGGTGGTACTGGTCTTAATAGGACCAACATGCAGATCCTGGGCCTTAAGTCTATTTTTAAAAAATGTGTGTGTGGAGAAACTGCATGTACAAACCTGCAGGATTGCTTCCAGATTCTGTTGGAAGCCTTAACCTGCAAATAATAGGAGTAAAAGGGACGTGTACTACTCTTTCTGGATTGTGGGGTTTTTTTGTAGCCTGTCTTTTTTTGACAGGTCTCAAAGCAGCTCTTGCTCTGAGCAGAACTGAGGACCCATTGACAAGGGTGGTTTGTATGCAAAATTTAACAAAATAATGGCCAAACTAGTGTCTTTTATACTTGATTGTTCAACTTCCTGTTACACTACTGTATTCATAAAGAAGCTGCTACCAAAAGGTGAACTGACTGCAAAAGCTCCTAATACAATATTCCTTTTTCAGTTATCATTTTATGAGGCACACATTTGTTGTATTAGAGTTTACAGAATTATTGTACAAATGTTAACTTGCTTGTCTAAGAGGTTGCTTAAAATTGCTAGCAACCAATATACACTGGTATATTTTCTCTTTCTCAATACTTTTCTCTTAAAGATGATTCAATTTTTGTGGTAGCTAGCCTTCGTTTCTCTCTCTTTTACCCATGTCCCTCGGTCATTTTACCTACATCCCATTGGTTTGCTTTTCTTCCCTTATCGCTGATTTTAGATCGAAACAGCAAGATTGTACTTTCACTACTGTCTGTAACTGCTTAAAATATAAGTTAATTGGGTTGCAGGAGTGAAAAGGAGTGAGTAATAGAGAATCTCTGTTTTCAAATATTTACTTTTCTGATTTCTTATTTGAAAAACAAGCCAGTAAACCATGTAGAGTGGAATGAGGATGGAGGAAGGAAGATAGAAATCTTAACATCTGTTCCTGAAGCTGACTGATCAGATACATCTTTGTAGCTTTGTGCAGATGCAGTTGTAGGAACAGACTCGGAGAACCAAACTCAAAAAACACTTAAGCATCCAATATGTTACCAGCTGTATAATTCACAGAAATTTAGCTTTAGCTATTTGATCCTTAGACTTTAACTTTTTTTACGTGGACTTCTCCTTATCTCCAGAACTGCTGCCAATCTTAACTCTACTAAGATATGCAGTCTCAGCGCATACCTCACACTGAAGAAGAATATGTGCTCTGGCATGTCTCCTGAAGGGCCTAGTCAGACTGGTATTTTAAGAAAACATAAGAAATGCAGGGACAGAGCAGGCTGGGGCATCTGGTATACGATAGTCTCTACCCAGCCAAGCTTGGGTTCATATGCTTCTCTCTCAGGTGAGTGACCTCCCACCAGGCAAAGTCAAGGTTAATAGGGAATAGGGAGGTGGGAAAGGAAATTGGATAGTGTTTAAGGCTCCTTTTCAGGCAGAGATCACTGCAAAAATGAGAGCAAGTGTCATGGGCGAGGGAGAGGGTATATGCCAGATGCCTGACCTCATAGCCCAGAGGTGAGGGTGGTCCTAGAAAAGGCTCTTCTTCCCCTTGGCATTCTCCCTTTCCCTCACAAATTTTCAATTCCTTTATGTGCAGTGACATAGCTTTAACTGGTCTTGCGAGGGACTCACACCAATTCTGCCAGAAGAGAACCAGTTGCAGGTTTGTGAGCTCTGCCCTTGAGCTAAGTGCCTGAAAGTACATCAGAGCCTGCCTAATCCAAGCTAGTAAAGGATTTGGAGCACATCTCCTATGAGGAATGGCTGAGGGATCTGGGGCTGTTTAGCCTGGAGAAAAGGAGACTCGGGGAGACTTTACTGCTCTCTACAGCTACCTGAAAGGAAGTTGTAGCGAGGTGAGGGTTGATCTGTTCACCCTAGTAACAAGCAATAGAAAAAGGGGAAATGGCCTCAAGTTGCACCATGGGAGGTTCAGGCTGGATATGAGAAGGAATTTCTTTACTGAAAGGGTTGTCAAGCATTGGAACATGCTGCCCAGGGAGGTGGTGGAGTCACCATCCCTGGAAGTGTTTAAGAGATGGTTGGACGTTGCACTTAGGGAAATGGTCTAGTGGTTGATAGGGCTGGGATAAAGCCTGGACTTGATGACCTTCAAGGTCTCTTCCAGCTGAAATGAATCTAAGATTCTGTATCTCAGTGTTAGTTGTCCTAAGCTGAGGATTTGGCCAAGTTGAGTAGTTGTATGTCTGATAGTTACATAAGTAAAAGAGGTTGGGTTTGGGTATTTTGTTTCCCAAAGGGAGATTTGAGGTTTGTTGCTTCTTAACAAAATCACATGTTGTATCTGGAAGAGAGGAATGCATTATTGATCATTAATTTTTCTTATAAATGTGGAAAGAGTCACTCAGAACTACACAATAAAATTTTCATGACATACAGATAAGCTTTAAGTGATTAAATCATTAAATTGGGGAAATGCTACATGGTGTGATTTAAAACAGATGCAAATATATTTCGCACCTTCTAAATGAGTGCTAAATTAATATATTAAGGAAAATCTGTGCTTCAGAGCGTTGTAGTGAAGTTGTTTACCATTCTTCTTTATGGAGCATGCTGTAAAAATGGGTTTGATTTTGGTTTTTTTATAACATTAACGTATTTGAAGTGTCATATTTTAAATAACACTTTCTTAAAAACAGAAAACATTCTGAAGTTTAACTGAAAGTCTTGCAAAACAAAAAACAGTCAGATCTCACTTGCCTCAATCTGCTGTTGTATAATCATGGAGAAAAGAAGAGATTGTTTTCAAAACATTGCAGTTTCCTTTATAGAGAACTGGTTGGGTTTTGTAAAGTCATAAGAACTGGACTCATTCCTGAAAACCCGGGAAAAAAACACTTTTTTTGCAATGTTTCTAAAATTTCAGGGCTGTACTTTTAATATATCAATATCTGAAAAAAAATGTGCTTGAACATACTATCATATCTTAAAAACTTCTGTACTCTAATGCTTTCACATGATCATAGGATCACTCCAGAATGGTAGGAGTTGGAAGAGATATCTAGAGATCATCCAGTTCATCCCCCTGCTAAAGCAGGTCCACCTAGATAGGTCACACAGGAACAGGTCCAGGTGGGGTTTGGAAACCTCCAAAGAAGGAGACTCCACACCATCCTTGGGCAGCCTGTGCCAGGGCTGCCTCACCCCCACAGGAAAGAAGTTTCTCCATAAGATGGAGCAGAACTTCCTCTGTTCCAGCTTGCACCCATTACCTATTGTCTTGGATGTTTTATGCAGAATATGTGTGAGTGTTTGGTTTGTCCCTTTTTTGCATTTATTTGGGGTAGAAGTGTCATTTACATTTCATTAACATTTCCTTAGGCCGGAAAAAGCATAAAGGGAGATAGTAAATTTTAGTGGAGAATCCATATATATAGATACCATTTGAAAGCATGAACCTATAAAATGATAAAAACTTTGCAAGTACCAGCTTGTTTGTTTGTTTGTTTGCATATGCTGGTCCTGCAGGTGTTTGGTTTTCAACAAAGGAAAAAACCACACAGATATTGTTTAAAAGACACCACAGTGGAAGGGCTGTACAATGCTAACTGGAAGTAGCATAGCTGCCTTTGATAGAGTAGCCTATGACTGTTGATGGAGTCACTGTGGGCACAATGAGAGGAGTGAGATAGTATTGTATGAGTGACAGCATTATATCTACAAAGGGGCATAGCTCCTGAGGTTACATTTGTTGTTGTTTGTCAGCATTGCAAAAGTACAGAGATGATGAAAACTTGAAAACTCAACAGCCAGGCTGTGTAGGCTCCCAGGCAAAGAAAGCAGGGGTAATTCACATAGGGATAGGAAACAGGTTAGGAAGAGCCTTCAGAAAGTGAAGACAGATCTGTTTGCAGCCCTTTCATTTTGTTTCCTCTGTTTCTTTCACGTGCAGAGAAGATTTTGTCTGTATCTCCTGCATCCTTCTGCAAGCTGAATGTAAGATTGACAAATTTTCGTATGTCAGAGCTAAAGAGGTTGTAATAAACCACAGGCAAAAAAAGAGAGCTGGGTTAAAATACAACAGGTGGTTGAGAAGAAAAGGCCCCTTTTCACAAATAATGGAAAATAAGCAAGATTTAGAAAGAGCCACTGCAGGAGGACTTTGGAGAAGCTCAAGTGGATGATGACTTAGAGAATGTGAGTACAAGCAGAAGGTGGTTGGTGACAGTATTCACAGTGACTGAGAGAGGGTTGCAGATACTCTTTTGTTGGAGAGATGTAGATTTATAAGGGTGTTTTACCTGAAGTAACAGCTAGATACATGCATAGAGAAAAGCTGAGATTTCTGTGCTGAAAGTGGAAAGCAGTCTGGAGTACAGCAATATAGATGCAAGTCCTCAGTGGAGCTGTGTCCTTGGATCAAATAATTTGTTTCTTCTGATCAAGAAAAAGGAGAAAAAAAACCCCAAACACCACTTCCCCCCCCCCCCCCAAGGGAAAAAAAAAGCACCAAACCCAACAAAAAAACACATAGAAGAATATCAAGGTTTCTTATTCCATGTAAATGGAATAAGGGTCAATATTTCTAAGGCATACTCCCTGCAGTGATAGATGCAGAGCAAAAAACACCCCAGCAAATCTTCAGAAGCAGTGAGAAGTACAAAGGAGCTTAGGGTGGAGGAGACTTCTGAAAGGTAATATCAGATTAGATTTCAAACAATAAAGTGTCAGCGGTATGAAAGGCAACTGATGGAGGCATGGAAGAGGACTGTGGAGTATTGCTGAGCTTTATCTCTAAAAATAGACACTTAGAGACTTCTTCTTGACTGAAGTGTAAAAAGAACTCAAAATAGTTAAGAAAGGGAAGGCATGACAGTCATCTTAGACTGAAATTGGAGCCTAGATTGTTTTGTGGTCTTAGCAGTAGATAACACACAGACAGTTATTTTGATGAACCTAATTTCATGGTTCTAAATACCCCATATAAACTTTGTACTTGCTAGTTTTGAAAAAAAATTGTGACTTAACACAAAGCTTAGGTCACAAATCATGAATAGGCTAGGTCTTCAAAATGCACATCCCTATTTTTTCACTGGTTCCTGTATATCCAATGGGTCAGTCTTCTGTTGTGGAGACTTACAGAGTTTGCAGTGGCTGATTCAACAATTAAGAAGCTTTATTTCTTCTAAATACTATGTGTGCTTGATCATTATTTTCAGTTAATAAAACAGCATGACCTCACCTTAACCACAGAGCTTAGTTATCCAACTCTCTAGTGTTCCTCTGGAGTCCTTGGGGAGGTAGGTGGCAGCTGGCTGGTAGGAGGGAAGCAGCTTGGAGCAGAGGGAATTGTCAGCCATCTAGTGGGAGCTAGAGAAATGCAAGTATCAGCAGCTGGGATAGAAGAAGCACAAGTTACCTGGAAGCTACAGCAACGAAAGAGTGAAAAAAACAGAACATGACTACTGAGGTGGCAAGGAGCAGTGTTGACAGCTGTATTGGTAGGTGGAAATGATGAACAGAGGCAGCTGGACAAATAAATGAATCAGGGAAGGATAGTTGTCTGGAAAAACCATGGAGGTGAGGCCAAAAGCTATCTAGCTAAGGACTATGTCTCCAGCAGGATAGATATGTAGGGATCTATCTCTTTTATTCACCCAGCCTTTGCTAGCTTATCATTTAGGGGCATCTTGAGTCAGAGGTGGCAGTCTTTGTGAAAAGAGCTCTGAATTTTTCCCCTGTAGATCTGTCCCTTGTTTAATACGCACAAATTGCTAGACAGGTCAAGTGGTATTCCCTGTAACAGTTGAAGCTGGCAAAACAGTAATACTCCCAACACAGAAAGAGCCAGCAAGTGTTGCGTTATAGAAAAATGCCAGTGAATGATGCTGGAAATAATATTTGACAGTTTAAAGTGATAAAAAATTACTTCTTCACTGTTTTAAAGCTTTGGTTATTCAGAGGTGGTTAGTTTATTTATGATTTCTTTGCTTCCAAACCTATGTGTGTTCCTCTGCCCACTGAAATCAAGGATTTTCTCACTGACCTCTTTGAAACCAGTCTTGTCTCCACATGTTTTGACCTGAGATGCTGTGCTAATTGATCTGTTAGCAGACGGCCAATCAAATAATGAGAGGTTTATTTAAATTGGAAATCATCAGCAATGAGATATTTGCTTAAGTCAGGGAGTTAACAGAGGTATAATTGTGGTATCACTAATATAGAACATCCACATGGTCAGATTCTTCTTGGAGTTAGTAAAATGTGGCATTAGTTCCTTCAGGTCAAGGAGAAGTCCTTAGGATATTTCCAAAGGCCAGGCACTCTGGCCGTTATTCTTGCAGCCTCCTCTAGCTGCGTGTTGAAAGAGAAAAGTGAGATGGTTGCTTAAACCCAGAACTACTCAGACATATAAATCCAAAGAGCTGGTTCAGCTTGTGAAACAAAACTCAGAATTATAAGTCTGGGAAGAAAGATTTCAGAAATAGTTTTGGCTGTGTCTGATGAAAGAGTTTCTTAATCCTTCCTATGCTCAGATTCATTATCATTCTTAATTTGAGGCTCCCATCTGTTTCTCTGCATTGCATAAGTAATCAGGTTGAGCAGCTTCAGTACTTAATGGTTATACATGTCAATCTTTCAGGCACCTCTTCTGCATCCCTGTGTGGTTCTAACCCTATCGTGTGTGCAGAGGAGGACAGGGAGAAGTTCACTTACAACGAGTCTCTCAAATTTTCTAGTCCTCGTGAAGCTTTCCTGCTGTTAGCAAAGGCAGGAACACCCTGAAACTGGGAGGAGGGGAGAGAGACACTCTGATTTTTAGGTCCTTCTATTCAGGCATTTTCCGTTCATGAGGCCAACACAGAAGTTGCAGAGAGAGCAACCCTGAGTCACAGTTACATGGTAATTTTGTAGTTCTGAAACACCCAGGCTAAGAGAAGTAGCTAGCCTATAAAGGGGTTGATAGACTTTCCTTGTGCATGTCTTAGACACAATTATTTCTTCTTGGACAAAACAGAGTAATTAAAGCTGGGTGTCCTCTGAAGTGATAGAAAAGTGCAAGGCATGAATTTACAATGTCAGTTCCCCAGTAGCATTAATAAATTGATAATAAAAGAAATGTCTACGTCCTAACTCTCTTTTATGAAGGACTGTAGGTTCTTGATCAATGCATTCTGAGACAGTTGGAATTGTGCATTGTAAAAGAAGATGCTTTTGCACTGATAGTGACCCAAGTCTAATGAGACTCATGTAAAACTTTTTTTTTAGTCAGTGAATAAATATTAAAAATTTCTGTATAATACCATTGGAGTGTGTATGCTGTTTTTCTCTTTTTTGATGGGTGTGAAGAGGGGCTGGGAGATTTCAGAGAACTGGTTCTCTAACTTTACTTATAACACATAGTTGATGATGAGTGTTAATTTTAATTTCTGTTTTGATATGCTTTCTGGCATTAAGTTGCATTCTGCCGTGGCAGGAGCTCAAGTGGGAAGTAAAGCTTTTGTGTTAGAAAAGGAGAGGTTAACTACATTTACACTGGGAGCAGTTTTTTGCTTTAGAAAACAGTGTCAGTCTTTGTAGTTTAATCTTTTGGAGTACTGCCGGTTACTACCTGAGGTACATCATTGGGCTGTGAAGAATTGATGCACAGTGGTGCAAGAAAGTCCAATGTGTCAGGTGTAGCTATACATAATATCACTGTCTCGCATGCAAGCAGACTATTAACACAGAATTGTATTCTCTAAGGAAAAAACTAAGTGCTGATAACTTAATCTATTTTATACACATTCCTTTGAAAAATACCAAATGTAAGAACAAGGTCACATCTGGATCAAATATCTGGTCAAACCAATGAGCACCACAAAGCAAAATGCTGCAGAAATGAGGTTCCAGGATTCCTGCATGTCAGGGAATGGCCTGGGAATCTGACTACAACTAGGGTTTTGTTCAAATTACATGTCTTGCAGGGTGATTGCTTCAAAACCCCTGGTAACTGGTACCAGGAAAACAGAGAACCTGCCCTTTTTTAGATTGCTAGCTTACAAATAATCCTCCATACTCATAAACGGAACAGTAATTTAAGGGTTCAAAGACTTTTCCAAGTCCATGCATCTGTGACAGACACAGGTACTGTTCAGTTGCTTAATAACCCTGTTTAGGCAATGGTCTGAAATGAAACAGACCAGTAATGGACAGAAGAAGTGTATTGAAATGTATCAATACACAGAAAGTAGTATGGTAGTCCAGCTCCTAACGAATATGGCAACAAAGCACCCACAGCCTACATTTGATGGCTTTCTTGTGGTAGCCTTAAACTACAGTATGCTTTCGTATCTTCTGTAAATGACATGGCTCAGATGATGACATTTTTTTCCTGCAAACTAAAGGCTATGGTTCTGTAAAAAAAAGGTTTTCAGTCTGCAATCCAAACAAGTTCCGTTGGCTGGAAAGTCACTGTCTTTTTCTAACCAAACCCATTATATGTTATTGAAAATACAAGACTGTTCATGCAAGTTCCATACTGCATTCAAATTAAAGCAATTTTTGGCTGGCAAAAAAAGCTTTCTGTAGTCTTAAGCAAAATACCATGTAACCAAGACATTCTGTTGGGGAAAAAGGAGAGGAATTGGTGTTTCTTGCTTCCTTATTTAAACCCTGTTGTTTTTAACTTAGAGACAAATAAAGCAAAGTTAGGAGTTTGGCAAGTGGTATTCATAAAAGATGCACTTCAAAGCAACTAAAATAAAGCTGATAGTCATATGCCTGTCTGCCTTTAAGAGTCTTCCATTGTTCTATTTGATCTTACATCCTTGTATATAAATTGCTGCCTTGTTAGGAACCAGAGTGGAAAAAATTATCAGTATTATTTTTCTTTATCAGGCTTCAACTACAGAAGTACAAATTGGGCCCATGAGACTGACACAAGATCCAATTCAGGTAAGATGCTCTTTCAGTTTGTTGATATAGTCAATTCAGGCTGTGTTAATGGGTAAAGAACTTAAAGTTCAATCCCTTTAATTAAGTATAGTGTTCTGGTTTTACTTGTGCAAGGACTGTGAGATGGGTAATGGGTGTTTTGATTTATCTGATTGCTTGAGAAGAGATCTACAAGTAAATTAATAAGGTAAACAAAGGTGGAAAGAGCTGCCTCTCTGGATACTTAAAACTGTTCAGTTTTCATACACTGAGGAAGAGAGCTCCATTAGAAAGTTTAGATGCCTGTAAAATTTTTCTGCGTTTGGCACAACAGGGCAGATAACTGTGCTTTTACAGGTCACCAATCCAAGAAATCACTTCTAACAAGACAGGCTGAGCTTCAGCTTAAGGAGGAACAGCTCTCACCTGTACTTGTTTTTGTTTCTGTACATTTTGTTCCTTATGCCAGTAAACAGATACCAAATATGATTATTCTTAGTTTACAGCTCTCAGATGGTAGGAAATTAAATAATCTTAGTCTTTAACATTGCTATAGTGATACAGCATTCACGGGGGGGGGGGAGGGTCACTTAAATCTGTAAAATACAGAGCCATGTAGATCCCAGTCGCCTTTGCCGTTTTGTTTTGTTTTCTTTTTTCCCATGTATGACTACAAGAGGAAAAACCTACATGTGGAAGAAATGCTGTTCTTAGGGAATATAAATTGTGTACATGGATCATAAAGCTTTGCATTTTTATTTCTGTATTAATCATTCAGACTTGGTGATGACTTGATCTGCTGAAACTATCTGTTTACATTATAATAAGATTCTGCAACAGTGGCTTTAGCAGTAGATCAGTCTTTGGTTTTGCAAAGTGTGGAACTCTTCTTGGAAAAATGTTATTTAAACTGGGATAATCTTCAAAAGGACAGTAAAGCAGATATTTAACAAATACTCTCCATGCTTACATTAGAATTTTATTATA
Source organism: Colius striatus (assembly GCF_028858725.1). Classification (NCBI taxonomy): domain Eukaryota; kingdom Metazoa; phylum Chordata; class Aves; order Coliiformes; family Coliidae; genus Colius; species Colius striatus. The sequence continues at coordinate 49,598,251 of NC_084790.1, read as the reverse complement.
TAGAAAATGGATTTGCCAAAATATTGTAGTGCCAGCATTAGCTGGCGAAGCTAGTGAAGATTTTTCATATGAGACAGGAAAGTGGGGTTTTTTTGTTATTTTTAAAAGTGTTAGACATTCTTCTTGGTCTCGTCAAGTGTCGATGTTATTTTGTCCCTGCATTACACAAGTGAGAATCTATGGTGCCACCACAGAAGACCTTAAAGCAGAAAGCAGACCTTAAGTGAAACCATTAGCTGAAAAGTTTTCTGTAAGGACATTGCTGTACACTAGCCTATTTACAGTAAACAAAAAACACTTTCTGTAAGCCCACCTACCTTTGTTTGTGAAATAAACCACACTACCTCAGCTAATTTAGTAAGTATTGCACAAATCTACGCATTTTAAAACTGTATGTTAATCTTTTAGTCTATCTTGACTATGGAGTTATGTGTTTCTCTGTGCAGTGCAAACAGCTAACAAATATCACATTTTAAATGTCTGTTTGTGGGTGCTTAATCACATTCACCATCGTCTGGTAAGTCAGTTTGGTTTGTTGAAACAAGTGCCACTGGGGCTTTTCTTAGCAATGTTCATTTCATCCACATATGTGTTTTATCCTGTTGTGGAACACCTGCACCTGCCTTGAAATGGCCCATGATTTTTGCTTGAGAGGTGACCTCACTTGTGACTATGACCTGCCATAAGCCATTTAGTAGATTCCGCACTGGACTTTATGTGTTTGAGGACAAGTCTAGTTTGGTTCATACTAGATCGTGACCAAGGTGTTCATGGATGACTGAGTGAACAGGATTTTGCTTTATACATAGATTATTTTCTGGCTGTTGCCTTTCTGTGCAATTTGAATAGCTGTGGATAAATTTTTAGTTTTTTGAGGCCTTTCTTTTTCACAGCATGTTTGCTCTAAATTAAGCTTTTTCTTCATTTGTCACACTGGGTGGCACAGTTAGTGATCAGTTGCTGTGGTAAATATGTTCAAGTTGTGAAGCGACAGTCTACATAACCTATGTTCCTCTAATTTCTACACTGATAGTGTATGTTTTATAGGGCAGGGCTGAAAAATCTGTTCTCTCTTAAAAACAGTTTTTCTTCCACACAAGAAACAAAACACATGCAGGTGTTTACAGCCTGTATTCTATGTGTCAATTAGCCAAAAGGCTTCCTACAGCATTGTTTTGATTTTTAGAACAGTGCCTCAGCAGGCATCCTACTTGATCCTGTGTGAGCAGTTCCTTAAGGGTTCAGTTGAAGTTGTTGAAGCTACCTGATTGTAGTGGTTTTGACTGGGCCAGGTTTGGTATCAGGGGCTACAGGAGTGGCTACAAGAGCTGCCAGAAGCTTCTCCTGTAGCTGGCAGGGCCAATGCCAGTCAAATCTAAGATGCAGTTGCATTTTAGACAGTTCATTACAATTACAAGTGTGTGTAGCTGGGATGGCCTGGTAAGAATAGCAATGACATTTGAACACCTACCCATCTACTCTGGGCATCTGCTGATTGAATTTTGTCGTGGTTTGGCCCAGCTAGCACAGCAGCACCACGACAGTTTCTCGCTCGATGCCCCCATTCACCCCCACCCTTGTTAGGATGGCAGAGGCCCCAGCAAAATGGGAGTAAAAAGATAAGCAAGATTGTTGTCGATTGAGACAAGGGCAGGGAGGGCTCACTGCCAATTATGGTTCTGGGCAAAACAGACTCCAGTACTCGACTTAGAGAGGAAAGTAGGAAAGTTTATTCTACAAGAAACAGAATGGAATAAAAGCAAAAAGGGAGTAAGATGATGAGAAAATGACAAACAGCACTTTAAGATCTCCCTCCCCCATCCGTCCTTTCTTCCTGGGCCCAGCTCACTGCTCCCGATATCTCTACCTCCTCCCCCCCACAACAGCTCAGGGGGGCAGGGAATGGGGGATGTGGTCAGTCTCTCACAGACGGGCTCTGCCGCTTCTGTCTTCTCAGATGACGACTCCTGGCATTCTTCCCCTGCTCCAACATGGGGTTCCTCCCCCGGGACACAGTCCTTAACAAACTTCTCTGGTGTGGGTTGTTCCCAGCAGCTGCGGCTTCTGCCAATATAGGTTCCCTCACACAGGACACAGTCCTTGGTGAATATCTCTGGCGTGGATTCTTCACTGCGGTTGCAGTTGCAGGGTCCCTCTCTCAGGACAAGGCCTCTTCTGGGCATAAGTTTAATGAGCTGCTTTGTCGTGGGTTCCTCCCCACAGTTACAGCTGTGGATATTGGGTCCTTTCCTCGGGACACGGCCTGCTCTGGCCATAGTTTTAAAGAAGAAAATCACTGCCCCTGTCTCGGGGTCTGCAGTGAAGTGGTTGGGTCCCTCCCACGGGACACGGCCTCCTCCAGCCATAGTCACTGTCCCTGGCTCGGGGCCTTTAATGAAGTGAATTGCTGCCCCTGGTCCGGGGTCAGCTTTAGCAAAATGAGTCTCTGCCCCTGATGCGGGCTCATTATCAAAATGAGTCTCTACCGCTGATGCAGGGTCTTTAAAGAAATGAAAATAAATCTCAGCTTCACCAGTTCTCTCCATAGAATGCAGGGGAGTTTCTGCTCCAGCACACCTCCTCCTCTCTTTCATCACTGACCTTGGAGTCCACATGGTTGTTTCTCTCACTGTTCCCACTCCTTGCACCACCACCAGCCAGAAGAAAAAGAAGGGACAGAAGAAGGAAGAAGATGGAGGAAAGAAACCTCCCCTTCCAGCTTCTTCTTAAAAAGTGATCGTGGAGGCATCTAATTGGCTCAGCCCCAGCAGTGGGTCTGGCTCAGAGCTGGGGAGAGTTGTGAGCAACTTCTTACAGAAGCCATCTTTACAGCCCCTTCCCCCTTACCAGAAAAGGCTGTCACGTCAAACCATGATAAGAGAGTCATCATCTGATAGCTGGTTTTGTCCTAAATATCAGTCCTACACAGTTAACTATTGATTAAGAAAGTGCTACTACTGCATGGCTGTTGTTGAATCTTCTCACTTTGAAAGTAGACTCCGTCTTTCACATAGCAGAAATGTCTTTTACGATTTGCATCATGCAGAGAACTATTTTGTGTGTTTAATGTCGTGCTGTTTTGCATGTTCACAGGTTTTGCTGATCTTCGCTAAAGAAGACAAACAGAGTGATGCTTTCTGGTGGGCTTGTGACAGAGCTGGATACAGACGCAATATTGCTCGGACTTCAGAGTCAGCGCTTGAATGTTTTCTTGATAAGCACCAGGAAATAATTGTTATAGATCACAGGAACTCCAGATATTTTGATGGGGGAGATATCTGCAGGTAACCTAAAGAACCTGATGCATATCTTGAAATTTGAAATACTGTACAAAACCAAACCTCCTAAATTTAAAAACAAAAGAAAAGGAAAAAAATCCTTCAACCAAAAAAATGAAAAATAAACCCCCAAACTATAGTAAAATGGAATTTTTGGGATTGGGGCCAGGAGATTTGCATACATCTGTAAGAGGAGAACAATGTGAAAAATGCACTTTTGGCAAAGCTGAACTGTAGAATTGTCTCTTCAGATCATGGGCTTCTGTCAGATCATAAACCAGAGCTGTTTTGAAATTATTCCTTGCTCTCTGTGCCTGCATCTTTCCTGAGTTACTGCTGCAGCAAAGTCTGATGCTACAGTGCTTCAAAGAAATGTATGTGTCTGTCCACTGGATGAGACACTCCCAGCTTTTCATGAAAATTCACATCACTCTTCTGGTTCGTATGACTCTTGTCTTAGCAGCTGTAAGGTAACAAGCACTTTATATACAACTCTTCGGTAAAATACGTTGAAGCATACATTTTGAGCAGTACATCACACTCTTGTCCATCAAGTGCTAAAGTCTGCCATGCTTATGACAACACCACACTCTTGTCCATCAAGTGCTAAAATTTGCCATGCTTATGACAAGCAGCATTTTAAAGCTCAAATACTTGTACTGATGGAAATTATTCTCAAAGACCAACAAATAAATATAAAGACTATTTCATTCAGGACAGTGTGGTCTGATAGAAAAAAAGTTATCTTTTAACAGTAAAAGAAGAATGGAATGTATTTTTGACAATCATATTTTTTCAGTTTCTCAATAATATATAAAGTGGTGAAATATTGTTTATTTGGCATTTCATAAATGATTGTCTATCAAACCTGTTAGCTCTTTTCTTCCTTGTGTGCCCCAAAAGCACATCCCACGCTCTGAAGAAAAATTTACACCACCTAGAAGGATAATGGTAAATAGGGAGAAGGTGATGGAGGTTCTTGTGTAAATGGGTATTAAGAATGCACTGTACAGACTGACCTTTCTCAACCTACGCATTCAGGGCATTTTGTCTCAAATAAGCTAAGTAAACAGCAGAAATCTTTGCTAGGTTGCAAGAGGTGATTTGAAGAGGTGCTGTTCCTGCCCTACATTTTTGGAGCCCTTGCCTTTTCACTGTGTTGAGCAAAATCTGAGGAATCTAGTAGCAGAATGAAAATGAATTGCCTGAGTGAGGATGGCACTCTGGTTTTGCCAGAGTGATATCCTATTTTCTAGCCTCAATGTTATCCTTCATTCCTAGTTTTCATACTTTGAAAAAATAGATACTTTGAGTAACATTGAGAAAGCATATGTTTTAACTGAGAATTTTTTATTTCCTCAGGTCTATTCGTGCCACAAAACCATCAGAGCATACTGTAATACTTGCTGTGGTTCCACGCATGTAAGTATTACTGTTTTGAGAGTGGTTTTTATTTTACTTTTTAAAGAATATTGCATGTAATATTTATCTAATAACAGAACATATCATCCTAGCAAACATTAAAGAATAAGTTTAGTAATATTTTACCTGAATTGGGTTAGTTGTGTTTTATGTGTTCTATTTAAGTGTTTGATAACTTTCCATTTATACAGACTAGTACTATCCCTCTCATTTTTGGAGGATCATAATCTAATGGCTTATGTACTAAGAAAAATTAGAAAGCTATGTGTTTGGTTAGTAAAAGACAAAATAGATTTTTTTTGTTACTTTCTAAAGGAAATAAGTAGATCAAGCAACTCACTGTGTTTATTAGGGAACTGGCTAATAAAGCAAACATCAAGCCTGTTCAGATTAGAAGCACCAGAATATACTCCTGAGATCCTTATCAAGTAATTCATACCCCATGTACTCAGGCAGAATTCTTACTGACTCAAATACATTTCTATCAAATATCTCCAAAAAAAGACAACTTTCCTGTATTTGTTAAATTTACACATTACTGAATCAATTATAATGTTATGCATTTCCTAACTGTTAAAATATTAGGAAATAAAGTGGCAGGAGAGGAGCTATTTCTGTCAAGATTAGAAAACAGACTAAGTTTTCTACTAGGCAAGACTTTACAACTCGCTTCATTGTTACTTAAAAAGCATGTTTTTAGATTCTTTCTCATAGGATATCATAGGATGTCTTTTATCCTCTTCATGCTTTCTTTTTGTAATGCCCTTGTGTGTCTGTGAAGAGACATGGAACTTCTGTACAGTATCTGTTAGGTTTGATGTAGGAATAACTATAAGGTTGTAGAAATAGCTGCCAGTACTTATAAAAGAAGACCATAGCATCAACTTCTGTTACAGCGTGATTTTATATATATGTTTTATGCATTTATTATGTTTAGGTAACTATGTCAAATTGCTATGATATAAATCTTAAATGTTGTGTGACCATACAACATACCACTTCTTTTTAATATCATTATCAGTGATCTGGGTTAGGGGATCAAGCGCATCCCCTGTAAGTTTTCAGATGACACCAAGTTGGGCAGCAGTGTAGATTTGCTGGAGGATAGGAAGGGAACTGGACAGACTTGACTGATGGCTGAGAGGCCCATGGAATGAGGTTCAACAAGGCCAAGTGCCAGGTCCTGCACTTAGGCCAGAATGACCTTATGCAACACTACAGGCTTGGGGAAGAGTGGCTGGAAAGCTGTCCTGCAGAAAAGGACCTGAGGCTGTTGGCCAAACCTGAACATGAGCCAGCAGTGTGCTCAGGTGGCCAAGAAGGCCAATGGCATCCTGGCTTGTATCAGAAATAGTGTGACCAGCAGGACCAGGGGGAGTGATTGTTCCCCTGTACTCGGTGCTTGTGAGACTGCACCTTGAATACTGTTCGTTTCTGGTCCCCTCACTAAAGAGAGACATTGAGGTGTTGGAGCGTGTCCAGAGAAAGGCTGGTGAGGGATCTGAAACACAAGTCTGATGAGGAGCAACTAAGGGATCTGGGTTTGTTTATTCTGAGGAAGAAGAGGCTGAGAAGAGGGAGATCTTATTGGTCTCTACAGCTACCTGAAAGGAGGTTATAGTGAGATGGGGTTCGATCTCTTCTCCCAGGTAACAGACAATAGGAAAAGAGGAAACAGTGCCAAGTTGTGCCAGGGGTGATTTAGATTGGATATTTTGAAAAAACATCTTCACTGAATCAGTTATCAAACATTGAAGCAGCGTGTCCAAGGAGGTGGTAACATCACCATCCCTGGAGGTATTTAAAAGATGAGTAAATATGTCACTTAAAACCAGGGTTTAGTGGTGGACATGGCAGTGTGAGGTTCAGACTTGGATTCAATGATCTTAAGGGTCTTTCCAAGCAAATAGTTCTGTGATTCTATGATTTTGTTTTGTAGATCTACTGACGAAGAGGAGTCTTCTGTTCTTCCCCTTCTTAATGCAGGCTTTGATAGGGTATGTATAAATTTTGTATGTAATATAGTAACCATGACTGCTTCATAAGTCACAGACACTTCTACTTCCTCAAATTGAAAACTATACCTTTACTTTTCTAAAAATGTATTGATGAGAAACTAGTGACAGTTGTTTGGGTATTGTTTTCAACAGTATATCCAAGAAACATATGAAATAAGAGAATATTTGATCTAGATAATGCTTCCAGAATATGCAGGAATACTGAGGTTAACTTTTTATGGTCTGGGTAAGTGGTGTGAGTAGTTAGTTGGTTTTGTTTATGACCGCATTAAAAGAATAGTGATAGGAGATCCTGATTAATGTGTGCTATGTATCGCAGCATGCTGACTAGTCACCCAGACATCTCTATGTGCCTCAGGCTGCTGAGATTCCTCTTCTAAAGGGACTACAAGTGTAGTCCAGCTCCTCCCGATGTGAAGAAGATTTTTTTTTTTTAATGGGATCTGTTTTATTGGCTTGCACCCATTCTTCTAAGGACAACATTAGAGGCTCTTCTGTACAGGCAGCAGAGGAAAGATAACTGCTCCTACTGTTCCTCAAAGTAGCTTTGTAAGGGAGAGCAGAAAGACAGGAAAACTCAGCTGTGAAAATCTAGGTTCAGTTGTGATCTTTGTGAGGGTGGCTTTGAATGGATATTAATGATATGTTAAGGTAGTATAAATCAGCTGTAATATTAAAGTTAGCTATCCATAAGGAAGGTTATGTATTGAAGTGATAGAAGCATGTCACTGGACACTTAATTATAAAGAATTAACTATATATAGTTAGGACAATTAACTGTAGTAAGAAAAAACAGAGAAGGAAGGGAATTAACTCAGGCGGAATCTCATGCTGATGGGCTCATACTGAGTCCAGTATCTGAGCTAACTCCTGTTTAGCTTGTGTTTCTTCAAAAAGCAGAACATGCAACACCACTACCATCTGCAGATCATCTGCAAAATGAGGTGATAGATCTTGCCTCTCCTGCAAGTGTATTGTGGGGACAAAAGCATTAAAGGCAAAAGCATTTTTATAGCACTTAGATGCTCTGAAATTTGTAAAAGATGTCTAAGACAAAGGCAAGCCCAAAAGTGCCAGTGCCTTCTCAGTGTAGTTTTCTCCCTCCCAATCTCTCTCTCTCTAAAAAAAGAAAAGAATTTAGTATTTTTCAAAGAAATCTTCATTTCTTCTCAAGTCTGTTTTGTGAGCTAGACTGTAACTGTAAGTGTAGACCTGAGGAGAGCTAGAGGAGACACTGTGAGGCTCTGAGAAGTGTCTCAGTGGCACACTGTCTGCCTAGGAAAGTATAATCTTTTTACACCTGGCAACTGCTTTAGCCATTCCCACTAGCTATTCGAAATTTAGCAGAGCACTTGCATAATATAGTACTTACCTACTGGAAATATTGTGAGGCTTTTAAAACACATCTGATATAAAAAAATCCTATTTGCAGTGGCATGGACATAGGAATTATTTCTTCTTGAGTGGGGATCAGTTGAAACTAAATCCATTAACACAAAACAACACACACATACACACACACACTCAAACATTTAAAAATACCCTTCTTAAAACAGAGAGACATTATTTGCAGGGAATGTCTTCCTCAGCAGCAAAATGAAATTTATTTTTGGAAAATTCTATCTGTTCAAATTGTAAGTTTCTCTCCACTATTTTTTGTGGTCCAGACTTTCTAGTACCCTTATTTTGCATTATGACTATTTGTTATATCTGAATTTGTCCTAATTTTGCTCATTGGCTTGCTTCACTTTCCTTGACCACACACTGGAAACAATCACTCTGTCTGGTGATGACTGTCTTCTGAGTGCATCTCCAACTTGATTAGTAAAGAGTCTGAGCTTCTAGCCATTCTGTCTGTCACCTTTTTGTAAAGCTTTGCAGACAAAACCAGGCATTTAACATCAGATTTGGATCTAAATATTCCAAAGGAGTCCTTTAATCTTTGGTGTGGGAGTGGGGAGGGGATACTCTTGCAAGTGCTTTAAAGTGCTCTGTTGCCTTCATGCGTGCTTGTGTTAAAGTACTATCTTCTATGTTTATGTCTACCTATAATATAATAAAGAAATCACTTTTAATGTCCTATAATGAAATCAGTGATGCTTGATCACTATCCAGATCTAGATCATTATAATAGCTAGAAGATCTTGGGAGGGAAGTTTTGTGTGTCTTCTCTGGTAAATTATTTTGTATTTCATACATTTTACATATTTTATATATTCCATTAGCATTTTTCTTTGTACTGAGTTATTTCTGGGGGTTTTTTTCTCCTTCTTCATTACATCTTCTAATCTTTTTCCTCACATCGTTAATAGTGCTTGTGTTAGTGTATTAATGGTGGTGGTAATGCTGTACATTTATTATGCTGGTTTCTTTTTTCTTTCAGCCTCATAAATCTAATAGTGGTGGCCTGCTTAGGATGGACTAATTTAAATAAGTGATTTGACTTCCTGACTCATTTTTAAGTATAATTTTAATTAGCGAACAGGAGACCATAATGCTTTCAGTTACTCAATTAAAATCATGTCTTGTATTTTGAACTTTACTTCTTTTTCTAAGCAAATGTTGATTCTCATTGACCAGTTACTGTTAAAACTTTCTGCTTTGCAACAGCATAAGTCTTTAATATTAAACCCAGGACTTCTCTCTAAGCAAGAAGAATGATGCATTCCTACTAGCTGATGACTCTTGTGGCTTATGTCAAGTTGTGTATAGGACATCAGTGGAATCCAATTATAACAAAGTAAAATGTAATTTAGGAATATATGCAAGTTGAATAAAAATGTACTGTATAAATACTAAACTTTTTAAAAAGAAGGTATTGCTGTCTGCTTTCTAATATTTGAGAAGTAATAATATGTCTTTGTCTTCCTTGTTTACGTGCACAGATTAGAAAAAGGAAAAGTTTACTGTTTTTTTCAGATCCAAATGGTTTTTCAGCTTTGAGTGAGTCAGTGAATGAATTACATTAGGACTATGAACTTAAATAAATAGATTCTGTGCATTAGCAGAAGACTCTACAACCATTATTAGCAGGTTTATTACTTCAACAACCTGCAAGTCTTGGTTCTTAGCCAAAGATGTGTGGTGAGAGTGGTTAATTTTTGCCAGTAAACATCAGTAGTTAAATTTTGTAGGTAAACAGCACTATTTCAAAATCCAGTTTATAAAGAGCTTTAGAATTTTCTAGTAAGTTTAATTTGTAAAATAGATTGCCATCATTGTTAAATTGTATATTATTGGTAGATTTGATTTTATATTGTTTTAGTACAAACATATTTGAATATTTAAAAGAGTACCCTAAAACTAAAAATCTAAATCTACAGTGTTGTAGAAGACAAGTTTTTTTGCAGTCAGTATTTTTTGCAGAAACACAACAGCACGTGCATTTTTGCTTCTTCCAACTGAATGAGTACCTTTTGGTTTCTCATCCATTCACTTAGTGTGTGAAGTGAGATTTACAGGATGTTTTAAGGAGTGAACCAGGCCCAGGTAAACAGCTATTTTTCATTTCAGTTTTTTACATTTTGCTGGCAAATTGGAACTAAATGTTAGTCTCTAAACCACAACTTTTCATACAAGAGAAAAGCATAGTTTTCTTAAAAGCTGTTCTTCATTCCTTGCAGTGCTGCCTGTAGACTCTGCATGCAACTGTGCTGTAAGAACTAATGACAACACAGAGTATTTTCTGTGAAAATTAGAGACTGTGCATGTATTTCTGAAGCAGTGATTTACCTATTCAGAGCAGAAGTTTAGTAATAAGCATGAAACTTAGCTAAGTCACAGTGTCTACTTCTTTTGTATCAACATAAAGTTTCTAATTTCAGCAGGACCAAGCGCAAGACCTTTCATCTTGCTACTTTTGCCCAATGAGGAGAGGACATTCTCTCTCATCTGGAGTATATAAAAGTTTGTTAGCTGTTGTCAGCATGCTCCTTTATATACTTTTCTGCAATTCTGAATTCCCAGTGACAGCTCAGTGAGATTACTGTGGAGCAAAGTTAATTTACCTTCTAAGCTTCAGCTGTAACATTTGCTTGAAAACAAATGAAATGCCAAATATCTTTTTTTTTCCCCTTTTTTTAACACAAATGTTTTAAGTCTCTAAGGTATTCCGTTTCCATTCTGATTTAAGGGTAGATGTTAAAAATGCAACATCAAGGCAATACAGGTATTTTTGTGAGACTGTTTGAGGGGTTTTTTTATTATTTATTTCTAACTGGGTTGCGGAAACCAAGTTGAAAAATTCACAGTTGAAGTCTTAGCATATTTTTATATTTGCTTTATATTTAGATAGCCATGTTGTCTTAAGAAGTAGAATATCATTCTTGGGGAAACAATGATTACTAAACCCAAAAGGTATAACTAAAGCTTTTTATTTCTACAGAATCAAAGGATGGTTAAGGTTGGCTGAGCCCTCTAGAGATTGTCTTACCCAACCTCCCAGCTCAAGCAGAGCCACTTAAAACAAACTGCCCAGGACCATGCCCACAAAACTTTGAAGATCTCCAACGATGGAGGCTCACAACCTCCCTGGGCAACCTATTCCAAGGCTCTGTCACCCTCAGAGTAATAAAAGGCTTTTCCTGATGTTCAGAGGGAACCTGCTGCATTTCCATTTGTGCCTATAGCCTCTGATCCTGTCACTGAGCAACACTGGAAAGAGGCTGATTTTCTCTTCTTACACTTTCTCTCTTTATACCTTGATGATATTCCTCTTTGAGCCTTCTATTCTCCAGGATGAACAGTCCCAGCTCTGTCAGCCTCTCCTCTCAGGAGAGATGCTTGATTACCCTTGTGGCCTTTTGCTGGGCTCATACCAGCTTTCTTTATAAGGTTAGAGCTTTAGATGAAGAAACAGGGAAAAAACCAGTTTAAAACCATTCCAATCTATTTCATGCACTCTTGATTTGTCTTCCAGCAATTCATGGAGAATAGCAGCATAACTGCATGTTACAATGAACTGGTTCAAATAGGACATGGGGAAGTGCGATCTCAGTTCAAATTACGGTATGTAGAAGTGTAAGAAACTGGAAACATCAACCACTTGGTCTGCATCATTTTATCAGGTTACTTTCTGCTTCTTTCCAGCTGCTCATATATGTGCTTTGCATCTGTATGTTGGCTAATATACTACACCTTTGTTTTCTTCTTCTGTAATTTTGTAAAGGACAAACTTAAGTGCTGTAGTAACTGATACTCTGGGAAGTCTTTGTCTGTGTATGTTTCATTCCTGGTGGTTTAAACAATGGCTTTCCTTAACAAAAAATGTAGTCCATGGCCTTTGTTTTGGTGCTTGCTTGCATCTTATATGTCATGAGTTGCACATATTGAATTTGGCAGTGTTCTAGCCACCATTGCTACCAGCATCACAGTTAGGGTAAGATCCTTTTGCAGAAATATTGCAGAACAGTGACTTTGGCTTGTTTAATTGCAAGATTAGAATTTTTTTAAATCGTGCCCTCTGTATAGGGTTTGGGGACTGCAAATTTACATGACAACAAAACTTAATAAAGTAATTCTTGATCTCATGTGTGTGAGATTTCAAATTTGATATCTTGACCAGAATGCAATCTTGATCCATCTCTTCATACCCTACACTGAGTTTTTATTCTCTTGCTCAGGCAAGACTTGACAGAACAGAAGCATAGTTTTTTGTCTCAGTGAAAGATTAAACTACTTTCATTCTCTTATAATTTTTATTTAATGTGACTAATTATATATTTTATACAGGTGCTTATACATGCTTGTAAATGTTTGCAACATTGTTACATGAAAAAAAAGCCCTTGAAGTTGAGTGTCATACAGAGAAGGTGTAGTTCCCTGGGTCTCATAAATTAATTCCAGTTCCATCTCCAAAAATGCTATCACTTCTCTACAGGTTTCAGTGTCTCTGACTAAAAAGCAGATTTTTTTGCAAACTGATCCCGTGGTGACTTTATGTTCAAATTTGTGCATACAGAATACAATTATTTCCAGGGGAAAATTTCCAGGGAAAAAACCCAGAATTTGGGTTCACATGATTTTAATAGATGTTTTCCAAAATTCAGCAGAAAAATAAAGCAGCTGTGGAATTTTAGAAGTTAATTAGGTGTTACAGTGGTCCTGATTTGGTTTATTGTTCAGTTCTAAATGCAACATGAAATGAGAGACTTCTGAATTAAGTCAGCATAAATCAATACATCAGTTTTATAAAGAAAGATTAAGCTGTCATTCATACACACAATGCTTGTAGTTTACATTTCATTTCAAGACCAAGATGCAATTTCACTCTGAGCATCTCAACATGGGGAGCATGGGATATTGGATACCTTTTTTTCTGCAAGTTTATTTATAGCCATCACCAAAAAAATCTTAAAGTCCATTGAAACTGGAAGGAAACAATGTCAGTTCCCAGCAGCATTTACTCTACTGATAGCTCTTCCATCCATATTGTTTAGGGAAACAGCAGTATGAAGGTAGTAATATAAACTATGAGCACACTTCCTTTTAATTTATGTAAATAATAACATTATATTAATTGTTTTCTGTGTTAGAATGTCTTTTGTATATAGATAATATACATTACACATTTATATGTATGTTTATGTATTCACAATACCTCTGAACAGGACTGTTTTGGGAATCTTTGGCAGCTATGAAAAAAAAAGGTGATATTTTTGGATTTACTATTGCCACTGCCAGATACAGTCCCAGAATAGTTAAGTAGTTTAAAGTGTTTAATAGATGCAGGCCTGGGGTAGCTGTTTAGTTCTAGGATAGTTGTATACTCCTCTTCATCAAACAAGGACAAGTAACTCTTCTGAGAAACGTTTGTACTAACATCTGGGTGCATGAAGTAACCTTTTAAAAGATTCTTCCTGAAAAGTCATATTTGTAACTTGGAGGAGCTGATGTCTTGTGACAGAGGAGTTCTGTCTACATCTGCCTAATTAGGTAGGTGCTCTAAGTGAATTTACCATTAAAAACTGAGCAGAACTACTGTTTGGTAATGCTATTTGCTTATAATTTGTTTTCATCCATGTGACTTAATTAAGTGAGGGAAAAAGTGTTGCACTGTATGTCTGTCTGTGCCATTGGGTCTCTGAATCAGTAGGTCTTCTATAGAGCTTTGTAAAAGTGAAAGAAAAGAGAGGATATTTTCAAAAAGTTAGTGGAATTAAACCTGGGATATTTCAAGTATTCAAATATAAGAGAAACATGGTGAAAAAGTAGGAACAGCTCAAGAAAACAGTATATATAAGGTTGTGTCAGTCAGAAGTGTCTTTCCATTCCAAACAGGGACTCTGCTTCTCTGTATAGCTGCTTTTGGGTTGAAGCTTGGTTGGACGTGTGTGAGAGGTGTGTATTAATCAAAGAGGATATGAGCCATTTGCACTTGTATTTTTCCTGGCCTTGTTGCCAGATCAAATGAAAATATGAAGGTTTGAACATTGCAAACATAGCTGTGTGTTTTCTTGCAGAAAGTTTAGGTAGTGACATTTGTTAGCAGCTGGTATACCAGATGGGCATCTGTGACTGAGATAAATTAGTTGTTTCACACAGCAGAATATCACACTTTGGAGCTGGCTTGGACTGCTAGAAAACCCTTGTAAAATTACGTTAGGAGCTCCTTTTATTATATACGCTGAAATACTGCTGTTGTCTTATCTATACAACACCTTTTCCTAAAAATTTTCATCCATGCAGCGGTGTGTCTGTCCATACCTTTGTGTATCCTGTTTGATTTTGAGTTGCTTCCATGATGAGCAGGTCTCACAGTGTCCTGTATTTCTTAACTCTCCAGTCACCAGTATTAATTCAAACCTTACTGTGCTGTTGGAAACAAATGTTCTTTTTGGATAATAACTGTATGCTAGGATGTTTATGCATGGTGCATTTATGCTCCCTGCAATGAGAGGTGGAAAATTAGTGGCAAAGACTTTAATTATGCTTCACTAGGTCTTCATCGATAGTCCTGATCTATTTGCTACAGTTAAAACTTTGCATGTATCTGCTGTGGTGATTTTTGTGTTCCTGGTCTTTAGTGGTCACAATTTTTTTTGTTCTAATGTAACAACCATTTGTTATTTTTACTGCTAATTATTAGTTCCTGCTGCCTAGAGCATGTTTGGAGATAGAGGTATATTAGTAAGATGTCGCAATTCCTCTGAGCAATTTTACAGTGTGATCTGCAGTAAGAACACGATAACAACAGGAATATCTGAGGCTGATTTTCCTTTGAAAAGAATCAAAATGCTTTAGTCAAAACAATATGCTACTTTGTGATTCACCTACTGATAAGTACAATATAATAAGGTATTTACAGGGAGCAAAATGTTCTAACAATAAAACTAACGTGAATCATTTTCTAATTTCAGGGCTTGCAATGCAGTGTTTACAGCATTAGACCATTGTCAGGAAGCTATAGAAATAACCAGTGATGATCATGTCATTCAGGTAAAGGGTAAAAACTTAACTATTTTGTAGAACTTGGAGAGAACTTGGGCAACAAAGATATCTTTGCTCACTAGTTTCTGTTCTATTTCAATATTTAATTTTTGTTGCCCATTAGAAAGCCATGTGCAATTAACTGGCTTGTTTCTGGGTACTGCATGTTGAGTCCTGATGGACTTTTAAGGCCTTTTCTTCAGTAATTTTATTTAGGTAACAATTTTCAGTTAAGTCATGCTGCTTATGGAAAAAACAATATGAAATCTATAGCAGAACTGTATAATCTGTACAATAAAGGGTTTCATTCAATTTCTGTGCCTTCTGACAACTGTTTATGTTCAGCTCCTTACAGGAATAATATGTTTCACCATTATGTAGTATGTTTATATGAAGAACACTGAATTTTAGCTATATGTGGTTACAACTTTAGCTGCCTAACTTGTAGCATTTTTAGTTATATATATGAGTAATTATCCTTTAAAAATGTTCTGTTTCATATTATCCCAAAGTACTTTTGTTTTGGCAGTATGTTAATCCAGCCTTTGAACAGATGATGGGGTATCATAAGGAAGAGCTTATTGGCAAAGAACTTACTGAACTACCAAGAAGTGATAAAAACTGTGCAGATCTTTTAGACACTATCAACACATTTATTAAAAAAGGAAAGGTAAGCAGATAAAATGAAATCATGCAAAATTGTATTAGATTTCTATTCTGCCTTTTTTTAAGTGCTCTAGGTTTAAGAACATGAGATGCGTTTTTCATGAGCGCATACTGATGACCAGAATTGTACTCCTCAGCTGTCTTAGGAGCACAACAGCCCATGCCTCAGACAAGAGGCTATTAATTTCTTTAGCTTTGCTTTTAAGATCAGACTGAACTGTACTGATCTGTTGGCTTAAGATTAATATAAGAACATTTTCTGTGTTTCTGTTTTGCTTAGAGCCCATGGAGCTCTTGTTAGTTGGAACATGACAATTTGTCCCTCCCAGATGGCTGGATCATCCAGTCAAAATAGTTAGTTGTTCTGTCATAACTTCAGAGCCTTCATTGACTGCATGCTTTAAGCATGCAGTTTTTCTAACTACAGTTAGAATATCTGCAGTGCACTGTGGACTCCTGATGGTGACAGGCCACAGAAGTGCTACACGTTTTCCTGGCATTATGTTCCCCTAATTACTAGCAATGGTCTCTTATCCCATCTCCTAGGGGTTGCAGAAGTACCTCTCACTCACCCTTCCCTGTCTCACTCCGCTTCATGAAATTTGGGGAGTTCTTGAACCTTTGAGTCACTTCCAGCAATTATCTTAGCTTTTGGGATCATTGTCCGGAGTTCTTTACACAGTCACCTGAGTTCATTAGCAGTACCTGCAGACCAGTCTTGCTTTGCCTCTCCTCATTTATTTAGTCTGCCCAGCTGTTAGCACTACCTGATCAAAAGCTCTATGTGTATGCTGGATCCATACATCTTTATTGTGTGACAGAAGAGATCTTCCTCCCATTTTCCAACTACTCTGCTGCCAAGTAGTTCCCCTCTTAAAATCTCTGTTCTTTGAAGTGGTACGGAGAGAGCTTTCTGCTTTGCTGCTGAATATATTCAAGAACAAGAAGGGCTTCTTCAAATACATTACAGACAAAACTGACACTAGAGGCAATGTAGGCCCACTGTTGAATGAGGCAGGTGCCCTGGTGACAGAGGATACAGAGAAGGCAGAGTTACTGAATGCCTTCTTTGCCTCTGTCTATACTGCTGAAGACTGTCCTCAGGAGCCCCAGACTCCAGAGGAAGTCAGGTTAAAGGAGGAGTTTTGTTCGGCTGATGAGGACTGGGTTAAGGATCAGTTGAGCAATCTGGATGTGCATAAATCCCTGGGCCCTGATGGGATGCACCCACAGGTGCTGAGGGAGCTGGTGGAAGTCATTGCTAAACCGCTCTCCATCATCTTCAGTAAGTTGTGGAGAATAGGAGAGGTGCCTGAGGGCTGGAGGAAAGCAAATGTCACTCCAGTCTTCAGAAAGGGCAGGAAGGAGGAGCTGGGTAACTACAGACCAGTCAGCCTCACTTCCATCCCTGGAAAGATGATGGAACAACTTATCCTGGGTGCTGTCTGCAGACATTTAAAGGACAAGAGGGTCATTGGAAGCAGTCAACATGGTTTTACCAAGGAGAAGTCATGTTTGACCAGCCTAATAGCCTTTTATGAAGATGTAACCAAGTGGATAGATGGTGGCAGTGCAGTGGATGTGGTTTGTCTGGATTTCAGTAAAGCATTTGACACCATCTCACACAGCATCCAGCAGCAAAACTGAGAAAGTGTGGGCTGGATGATCAGGTTGTGAGGTGGATTGTGAACTGGTTGAAGGAAAGAAGGCAGAGGGTTGTGATCAATGGGGCAGGATCTAGTTGGAGGCCTGTATCTAGTGGAGTCCCTCAGGGTTGGTACTGGGACTAGTACTGTTCAGTATATTCATTAATGACCTTGATGAGGGAACAGAGGGCACTGTCAGCAAGTTTGCTGATGATACTAAACTAGGGGGAGTGGCTGACACACCAGTAGGCTGTGCTGCCATTTAACCAGACCTGGACAGGCTGGAGAGTTGGGCAGACAGAAATCTAATGAAGTTCAACAAGGGCAAGTGTGGAGTCTTGCATCTGGGAAAGAAGAACCCCAGGTACCTGTACAGGTTGGGGAATGAACTCTTAGAGATTAGTGTAGGGGAAAGGGACCTGGGAGTCTTGGTGAACAGCAGGATGAGCATGAGCCAGCAATGTGCCCTTGTGGCCAGGGAGGCCAATGGCATCCTGGGGTGTATTAGAAGGGGAATGGTTAGTAGGTTGAGAGAAGTTCTCCTCCTCTCCTCTGCCCTCATGAGACTGCATCTGGAATATTGTGTCCAGTTCTGGACCCCTCAGTTCAAGAAGGACAGGGAGCTGCTGGAGACAGTTCAGTGCAGGGCCACCAAGATGATGAAGTGGAGCATCTCCCTTTTGATGAAAGGCTGAGGGAGCTGGCGCTCTTCAGCTTGGAGGAGATTGAGGGGTGACCTCATTAATGTTTACATATATGTAAAGGGTGGGTGTCCAGAGGATGGCCAGGCTGTTGTCAGTGATGTCCAATGACAGGACAAGGGGCAGTGGGTACAAGCTGAAACGTAAGAGGTTCCAAAGAGATATAAGGAAAAATTAGTTACTGTGAGGGTCAGGAAGCACTGGAACAGGCTGCTCAGATGGGATGTGGAGGACATTCAAAACCCACCTGGATGATTTTCTGTGTGACCTACTCCAGATAGTCTTGCTCTGGCAAGGGGTTGAACGAGATGATCATTTGAGGTCCTTTCCAACCCTTAAGATTCTGTGTTTCTGTGATATTTCATGTCTGCATCGGTGCGCTGCTTAAGGTGCATTTATGGCTCTTGGTTAAACTTCAGTCCTCTTGCTGCTTTCCTGGGAAAATTAGTGGCCAGTCA
This sequence comes from Colius striatus, assembly GCF_028858725.1. Lineage (NCBI taxonomy): Eukaryota > Metazoa > Chordata > Aves > Coliiformes > Coliidae > Colius > Colius striatus. Next base: position 49,579,635 of record NC_084790.1, on the reverse strand, counting down.
GAGAAATGGGCATTTACAGGAAAACAGGATAAAAGATGCCATGAAGAAACCGTTTCTTCATTTTGCTTATCTAGAGTTCCTCAGATATCCATGACCATGGAAAAACAGTCATTGAGAGAGAATAGGCTGTTTGTTACCTGAGGTTAGTTGAAGGACATCCATAGATCAAGGGCATCTAAAGTTTAACATACTTAACAACTGACAATTTCAAAGCTGTATGGTGCTGAGCATAGAGTCTGGTTCTGCTTCTCCCAAAGGAGATGTGTTGTTAAGGGGATATCTAGCAAGAATGTTTGTAACCCCTCCAGAGTAAATGATTCCAAATGTTCTTTGTAAAAATTGTGTACTCTCCCACAAGAGACACATATTTACAACATCCTTATGTTAGCAAATGCCTGTTAAAGGTGTTACTCTGCATTAATAAAATTCACAATATCTTAAAAGCATAACCATGAAACAATATGCAATTATTTACTATGTAAAGGCTATGTAATAATAAATGAATATTTGATGGCAAACTGTGTATTTTTAGATGCTGTCTCTGTTGTGTGTGTTTGTCTAGGAATGGCAAGGAGTTTACTACGCAAGAAGAAAATCAGGAGACAGTATCCAGCAACACGTGAAGATAAACCCTGTGATTGGCCAAGGAGGGTAAGTAACTTGTCCAGAACCTAATTGATTTTTAGGACCTTCTCTCTGCTTTCCCCATCTGTAAGTTTGACATGAACCTCCATGTATTTAGTAGCAGGGTGATGATATAACTGCTGACTTCAAGGAATGTGGAAAGAATAAACAAAGTTGAGAAGGTCATATTCTTTCATTTGTCCATTTTGTTCTTGTCTTATGCTGGCTAAAAAATAACGGTAAGGTGATCATAATTCATAATGATATCACTATAGAAGACTGCAAGTTGACATTTAGGTCCACGTTAGTTTCATGCCTTCCTTTACCAAGTTATTCCTACAGAATCCAAACTGTTGCTCAGTCAAGTGAAAGGATCAGTAGCTGGGTAATCCCCCTGTTTGTGTGCGTACTTGCATGTGCTTGTATCTTTGCAGTGAGTATAGTCACATTGTGAAATTCTGCTCCCAGAGGTGCAGGTGAATTCCTACAGGAGCATGAGGAACAGGTGCCCTGGGACAGAAACACAGCTGCAATGCTGAAGGACTGCTTGTCCTCTGTTTGGTGTTGGGCTTGGTGTCTTGCTTCATGAGGGCATGGAGACCTCTGCTTTGGAAAACAGCAATGTACCACTTAACTTCTTTCTTTAGCATTTGATATGGTAACAAGTTATTGTTTCTGTTGCTAGGAAAATAAGACATTTTGTGTCCCTGAAAAAGCTTCACGGTACCAATGAGGACAACAAACAGGTATTGTATTTCTTTCATGTCATAATTTTCATAGCTTTTAGTAAACTGATATTTATTGATTTAGAAACTGATATTTTTCCAAGAAGATGTGATCTGTATTGCCAATGAGATTCTCATTTATTGTTGGAGTAAGCAATAAAAGTTGAGCATTTGCATTGGCTATTGGTTTTGTAGGAGTGCTGAGTAGAGAAAGAAAGGCTTTAGTTCTCTGGAGCATGGATGTGACAGTTAAGTTGGTGACACTATGGAGAAGCACAGATCATGGTCCAAAGGGAGTTCAGGGTTTTTTTTCTAGAGCTGCCCTTGCCAACCTGATCTTGTGTACTTGTGTCTACTATGGCCTATCCTCAGCTGTCACAAGGTTTGCCAAGGTGTGGTTCTTGAATAAAATGGAACCTTCACAGCATGCTCGTTACAATGTGTGTTGAGGAGAGGTGTAATTCAAACCAGAGGCCAAGTAAACCAGCAGCAACAGCAGCTAATCCTGATCAATGCAATCTAGACACATATCTACCTGAGCAGCTCCTGCAAAGAATGTGGTGGTGTGGAGAGCTGTTTGCTGTCAACTGTTACTGTTTCCCTCCCTCTGAAGGTAGCTGAGGCAGAGGATCATATTATATGTTTTGCCTCAAAGATACTCTAGTACATGGCCTGTAGAGGAAAGAAGTTTGAACTCTTGTGAGCAAAGGAGTGAAATTTACCTTCAGCCTATGGTCTGTAGGGATGAGATAGAAAGTGGGAAGGATTGGAAGTAGCTGTCAACATTTTAGACTGAGGATGTGCTTGGGAAACATGGTATTGTTTCCATGTTCTTTGGAGAGCGGTTATCTTGTTTTATTTAGAATTTTAATGTGCTTTTATCCATTATGCAGGTAAAGACACTTGCTCTTAAAAGGTATTTAGAATCTCAGTATTATCTCTAGTTGCCATTTGTTTGGTATAACAATACTGAATATTCACATGTAACGGGAAAACTGCTACTGGAAGTTTGTATATGTGATATTCTGTAAAATTTGAGTGTTGAAATCATCTCCCTTGCACAAATTTTTTGGGGGGCAGGTAGTAACAGGTCAAGGGAGAAATCTGCACAACTTTTGAAAGAATTTAAAGGTCTATGTCATGATTTAACCCCTGTGAGCAATTAAGCACCAAGCAGCAGCTCACTTGCTCTTCCTCCTCCCAGCAGAGTGCAGAGAAGAACTGGAAAAAAACGCAAAACTTGTGGCTAATTAAAATGAAATAAAGTATAATAGTAAAATAATGAAAATGAATATTTAAACATTAAAAAAGAGAGAGAGCAAGAAACAGTGCAGTTGTTCACCACCCACTGACTGATGCCTGAGCAGCAATCAGCCACTCCACACCAATTCTCTCCAGTTTATATACTGGACATATCACTCTGTAGTATGAAATAGCCCTTTGGCTAGTTCAGGCCAGCTAAGCTGGCCAGGTTCCCTGCCATGTTCTTGTGCCCCCCAGCCCACTCGCTGGCAGAGCAAGGTAAGAAGCAGGAAAGGCCCTGACACTGTGCCAGCACTGCTCCACAATAACCAACACATTACTGTTGGTAATGTTCTCAGCACAAATCCAAATCACAGTCCTAGGACAGCTACAAGGAAGAAAATTAATTCTATTCCAGACAGAACCAGGGCAGTCTATCACTGAAAAACAAGGCTCAAAATGTTTTACAGTGACCTCATCTTTGAACTAAAATGTGGATTTTAGTATTAACAGCAAACATGCTACATGTATTTCTTTTTAATTCATGAGTTAAACCTCATTATTGTTCTTGTTTCATTTATAGCTGCTTTGATTATTTGAAAGTGAGACACAATCTGATGATTTTTTCTGTAATAAAAACACAGCTGAAGGATTTATACGGGGGCATGTAGATAAGACACTGTCATTGCAAGAGAATCGTAGAAGGTTACAAACTTGCAGCCACCTGTAAAAAGCAACAGTGGGAGCAGAGATAAAAGTCTTTTTCTTTTCCTTTTTTCATTGCTGTATTCATTCGACTGCCTAAACTAGTAAGATCAAGAAACAAATTTTAGTTAGGGGCTTGTGTCCAAGGCCTCATATTCTCTGTAGTACTGGCACTGTGGGAGAGCATCATCAGTTTATGGTTTTTTAGTATTGATTTATGAGCAGTTATTGGTAAATAAAGCATTAACGTGGTGAACTATAGGTCTGGAGAGTTTTACACATTTGGTGAGCCCAAGGAAAATGGCTTTTGAAGGATTCTCCGCAGGCACAGACATCTATCATAAAGATTCTAGACTGCAGCCTAACAGAAAGCCTGGTCTGTAGAGATTTGAAATCTGTTTGGGAAAAAACAAAGTGCATCCAACAAAACTAACTAATCCCTCTCTTTCGCTTCTGTGGTAGAAATAACTCCTGCCTGTAGTAGAGCATGAGGTGCTCTCATATTGCATGGAAAATGCAAACCGTGTCTTGGAATTTTAGGGGTTTGGCTGTGATTTTGGTTTTAGGTTGCCTTTTTCTTCCTTTTTTTTTTTTTTCAATTTAGATGTGCAGAGACAGAGATGTATAGGCATATCTGTCTTATGTTCATAAGACTTTTTAGAGTTATTTTTCAGCAGTACTAATGTGATGATGTCAGTCCTGATCAACATTTGGACACTTCAATTTTCCTAAAATCCATGCCTGAATACTTGCAGCAGTAGAACTTCTCTCTGCCCTTTCAAGCCACAGATTGAAAGGAGAGAGTGAAAGGAAACCAAACAAGTTATTTATTTAAAGACCAGTAAAAGCTGTCCTGATTCAAATTTTAATGCAAATGTCCAATGTTTCACTGCATCAACATAATTATTAATGGCTTGATCTCAGCATTCAGACACTGTGTGTAAACCTAGAAACATCCTTACATTATTGTGTGGGTTTTTTTCTGATGTTGATAAAACTAGATGTGTTCTTTGTCATTACCAACAGCTTCCATAAGCGATATCACAGTATGATCAGAGATCACTCTGTAGGTACCTGCAAGGATTTCTGTGCCAGATTTATCACATACAAAATCCAAGTATGTTAGATTTATGCACAGTAAAAAAAATTAACATCTGAGAGTGTATTTTTACAGTAAAGATTTATTAATAAAGATTGACGTTCATGTAACTATTCCCAATGCTGAAGCTGAGGTAATGGTTAATGCTGCCTTTGTCAATTTGAGACCTGGCGGGATAGAGACCAGTGTTTGCACATTCATAAGTTTACAACACAAGTGGTGCTTCTCCTCTTAGCATATTGGCCCAAGATTAACTGTGCAACTGCCTTCATACCTTACATGGCTCTTCGGGTAATGCTCACAGAAGGGATAAGAGAAATAGTCAGAACTGAAAAGTAGTTTGTCTTATTTTTCTTAGCAGACCACTTAGAGGACTGTGACAATGTTTTCTGCAAGTTGTGCAGAAGACAGTGGTATATCTACAGGCTCTGACAGAAGCTCCAGTTTGTGACCAGAGCGAGATTTCAGATGCCTTGTGTCACAGTACAATAAGTGATGAGCTTCCTCAGTCTTCCTCTGTTTGGATGAGATGATTTCTTGGAGAATTTCTGCAGAATTACAAGAGAGCTGTTTAAGCTTTTTCTGGAGGGACGGCCATTCCTTACACTCCCTTGAACAAGATTGATATGGAGTGTAAGTGCAAGATTTCCCCTTCCTCTTTTTTTCCCTTCTGATTTGTTACAAAAAGCCACTTGTGGGGTTTTTTTTTCTTTTCTCTTTCCCTCTCACCTTCTTCTCCTCCAACCTTCAATAGCAAAAAGCGGGGGGGGGGGGGGGGAAGGTGTCAATATGGTGAAAAATACAATTTTCATCATTCCTTTCCTTTCTTTCCTGAACAACCTCTGTGAGGACCCTGCAGCATGCACAGTCACAAACTGGTATCAATGCTGAGAGCATGTAGGGCAAAGAGGAACCTAGGAAACTACAGGCTGGTCAGCCTCACCTCTATCCCTGGAAAAGTGATGGAACAACTCATCCTGAATGTTATCACAGAAGATATGAAAGATAAGATGGTTATCAGGAGGAGTCAACATGGCTTCACCAAGGGGAAATCCTGTTTGACCAACCTGATAGCCTTCTATGAGTGCATAACCGGCTGGCTGGATGAGGGGAGAGCAGCAGATGTCATCTACCTTGGCTTCAGCAAGGCCTTTGACACTGTCTTCCATAACATCTGTATCAGAAAGCTCAGGCAGTGTGGCTTGGATGAGTGGACAGTGAGGTGGACTGAGAACTGTGTGAATGACAGAGCCCAGAGGGTGGTGATCAATGGCACAGAATCGAGTTGGAGGCCTGTGGCCAGTGGAGTTCCACAGGAATCGGTTCTGGTGCCAGTCTTGTTCAACATGTTCATCAACGACCTGGATGAGGGGACAAAGTGTAACCTCAACAAGTTCCCTGATGACACCAAACTGGGAGGACTGGCTGATTCCCCAGAAGGCTGTGCTGCCATTCAGCGGGATCTCGACCGGCTTGAGAGTTGGGCAGAGACGAACCTCATGAGGTTCAACATGGACAAGTGCAGAGTCCTGCATCTGGGAAGGAACAACCCCATGCACTAGTACAGGCTGGGAGTCAAACTGCTGAAGAGCAGCTCTGCAGAGAGAGACCTGGGAGTCCTGACTGATAATAAACTGACCATGAGCCAGCAATGTGCTCTCGTGGCCAAGAAGGCCAGTGGCATCCTGGGATGCATCAAGAAGAGTGTGGCCAGCAGGTCGAGGGAGGTTCTTCTCCCCTTCTACTTTGCCCTTATGAGGCCTCATCTGGAGTCCTGTGTCCAGTTCTGGGCTCCTCAGCTCAAGAGGGACAGGAAAGTGCTGGAGAGAGTCCAGTGCAGGGCCACCAAGATGATCAGGGGACTGGAACATCTTTCATACGAGGAAAGGCTGCAGGAACTGGGGCTGTTTAGTCTGGAGAAGAGGAGATTGAGGGGAGATCTTATTAACATTTACAAATATCTAAAGGATGTGTCAGGAGGTTGGGACATCCCTTTTTTCTCTAGTAGCTAGCAACAGGACAAGGGGTAATGGGATGAAGCTGGAACACAAAAAGTTCCACTTAAACATAAGAAAAAACTATTTCACTGTGAGGGTGAGGGAGCCCTGGTACAGGCTGCCCAGAGGGGTTGTGGAGTCTCCTTCCTTGGAGCTCTTCAAGACCTGCCTGGACATGTTCCTATGTGACCTGATCTAGGTGAACCTGTTTCTGCAGGTGAGTTGGACTAGATCATCTCTAAAGGTCCCTATAAACCCCTACCATTCTATGATTCTATGTAAGTGCAGTCTTGCTGCAGTCTTAACTCACAGATTGCAACCACAGATTTCATGCTTCCATGCAATCTAGTGCTTCACTCTAGGCAGGTGATGGGTTTGGTCAGGGGAACTAATCACCATAGATGAGATGACAGTACTAGAATCCTAAATGTGACTTGTAAAGAACAATGCTTAAATATAGTGTCAAGCACTGAAGTTTATGCATCTAAAGTAGAGGATATATATCTTTCTTCTCTAGTGACTACAGTAAGAAAGTAATATGTATTATTTACTCCTTTTCGGTGTCTCTTTTAGCTATACCTAAATACATCATATGCTAATTTTAGAGGGAAGACTTGAGGAACTGAAAGTTCTGCTCCATTTTCCTACACTGTCTTGAAAGCGCGTAACAGAGAAATGGGCTGAAGTGATTAGCAGATGTTAAACTGCCATACCTTTGTTTCTGAGCAGGATGGAAATACAGAGGAGCATTTAATCTGTGTTTTTGTAGATCAAGCGATAGCTGTAAACTTTAAGATAATAAGTATTATATTAAGTTTTAAATATCTAATGATGGAGCTACCCAAGACGTTTCAGAACCACAAAGAATTAAGATTTTGTGTTGAATCCTTTCATGAGAATGATTAAAAATTTGGAAAAAAAAACCCCAAAAGCTCTAATGACTCATATAATCATTTAGGTTTGAAAAGACCTTTAAGGTTGTGGTAGTTTGAGCCTGGCTGGATGCCAGGTGCCCACCACACCGCTTTATCCCCCACCTCCTCAGCAGGCCAGGGAAGGGGAGGAAATAAGATGGGAGTCTCGAGCGTTGAGATAAAAGCAGTTTAATAAAGAAGCAGCAAAGCCGGGTGCGCGGGAAGCAAAGCAGAAGCAGATAAGCTGTTACTCTCTACTTCCCATCAGCAGCGATGTCCGGCCACCTCCCGAGAAGCAGGGCTTCAGTACGCGTAGCGGTTGCTTTGGGAAGGTCAGAAATGAATCTTGCCTCCCCTTCCTGCTCCTCTCCCCCAGTTTATATTACTGAGCTGACGTCATATGGTATGGAATATCTCCTTGGTCAGCCTGGGTCAGCTGTTCTGGCCATGGTCCCTCCCAAGATCGTGCCCACCCACAGCTATTGGTGAAGGTGGGGGAAGGAATGCTGGAGGGACAGCCCTGATGCCGTGCAAGCGGTAGTCATAATATTGATATCAACAGTAAGCACAGCACTGCAGGAGCTGCTGTGGAAAATCACTACCATCCCAGACCCACTACAAAGGTCATAAAGTCCAACCTAACACTGGCAAGCCCATCACTAGACTGAACCATATTGCTCAGCACCTCATCTATTTGTCTTTTGAATATCTCTAGGGATGATGACTCCACTACCTCCCTGGGAAGCCCATTCCAATGCTTAATAACTCTCTAGGTGAACAAGTTTTTCCAACTAAATCTCCTCTGGTGCAGCTTGAGCCCATTCCTACTTGTTTTATCATTCATTACTGAAAAGAGGAGAGCAACCCTCGCCTCACTATAACCTCTTTTCATGACACGTTCCTCTGCCCTTGAGTTGCTGGAGAGTTGTTTTTGTAACTGAGTGTTATTTGAGTCTGATTTATTGGGGACCCGTGAAAGTATTTATGCAAAGCTGGCTTAGATAGCACTAAGAAAATGTTTGTAAATTACTGCACAGAGGGCAAAAAATGAACATTCTGGGATTTTTATTTTTCCTTTTATTCCTGTAATATTTCAGGTTCATGTGCAATTTGAACACTTAAAACACTATCCAAAAATGAATGATAGTTCTCTTGCAGACATAGGCATTAAACAGGAACTTTGTACATAAAAGCACTATTGTATATGTGATTTTTTACATTGCTTATCTGTTTACATTCATATTATTTCTCTACATCTAAATTACAGCTAAGAAGAGTCTGTGACAAACTCTTTTTCTTAAACAACTGAACAGAAAATGATGGATAAAGACAGTATTGAACGTAGCCCTTTTATAAGCTTTTTTTGTGTTCTTTTTCCTTACATATGTATTTTACTCTTGGTGCATCTTCAGCTCTACAAGAGTCACTGTGATGAGAAGTACACAGGAGACCATTCTCAGTCAGGTTAGAATACTATCATTTACCTTTACATACTGCTGTGCTTGTTGTGATTGGGTTCTTTGCTGGTAAGAAATGCTGTCTCTTGCCTCTCTCAATTCAGTGGTCATAGCAGATGGCCAATGACAGATGCCAGCTGCTCTGTTGTCACACCATGAATTGGATTTGTAACCATCATTAATAATTAAATCTCCTGTGCAGAATTCTTGCTGAGTGTTTGGAGTTAAGATGCATTGCTCTTTGTTGTATTAAAACACAGAGTCCGACCCTGAAGCTGGTGTACCTTGGCCTGCCTCTGTATTTGAAATCAATGCGCATCAGTGCTGATTTGTGCCAGCAGATCTGCCCTAGTGTTTCCAAGTTTAGGACCTGTAAGCAGGCCATTGACTTGGCCTCAGCACAGGGCTAAGATAGTTCTCTGTAGTGTCCAGGCTAAGGCTAGTAATGTCCAGCCAGTGCCAAGTTGTTGCAACGTGTCTGCACAACCCTTGCCCTTTGTCTTGGGCAGGTTCGTTTAGTTGCAGACAGCGTGTCCAAGCTCTCAGGAACTTCTGCAGATAGCTTTTGTCAAACAGTGTGGAGTATAAGGGGATAATCTATTCTTCCAATGCTGTGTAATGCTTGAAATAACACTTTTCCAAGAAGAAGTGGGCACTAATGTCTAACTTTAAGCTTGTGATTGTAGTGATCAGAACCGGATGCAGCACTGCTATCTCATTCCAAGTGAGCAGGTTCTCCTGCCCTATTACTTTCTGGCATCCAAGGCCCCTCCCACTATGAAACACCAGACATGTTGCAGAGCAACATCAGGCAGCCTCTGGATTTCACATTCAAGGAGGATATAACACACTGAGAGCATGGGAAGTGGGCACTTGGCATCCCCTGCTTTTTCCAAGTAGGGTAAGAGCATATACCAGCATTGGAAAGGTTTGTGATGCTGAATAATACTGGGCAGCAGGGAGAAGAGGCAATATATGCAATTTGTTGCTCTCATTACCATTGCAGTGATCAGAAGGGATCCACTGTGTGTTAAACTACTTGCTCCCCTGTCGCTGCAATAAATGCAGTTTTTCTTTCTCACTGTTTCTTTCATGCAAACAGGAAGGTGAGAATGCCCATGGATTAAGCCAAAGAGCACTTGTAACTAGTTAATAGGTTGTTACTAGCTCACTATTGTGATTTACAGATTATGTGGGGAATTTAGGTATGCTCATTCTTGTGACAGATTTCACAGGGCTGGGAAGCCACATCCCACAAAGCCATGTTGATGACTATGGTGCAGTGAAAGCAGGCAGCCTGAGAGTCACATGTATGTGGCATAGGTTATCTTTCCCTGCAGCCCGTGATTGTGCCCCAAGAATAAATTCCCAGAGCCACGAGCATATACTAGCGTGTGATGAGTGTAGAAAAACAATCCGTGTACATCACTGCTTGTGGTGGCGTGGTTTGTAGCAAATCTGGATGGGAAGACATCCCCATTCAGCAGGTGAAAGAAATTTCTTCATTTAGGCACATCAGTAGTTTCAGCTGAAGTTATAGTGTGTCACAGAGCAGCTTTTGTGCACCCGTGGCTTTCTAGGTGGCACTAGCAAAGTTTCCAACTTGGTAGTTGGTATTTAACACAAGGAGAGTTGTCTTGTCAGCAGCTGCCACTGGCAGCTGTGTTTATGTGTAAATGTTTGCACCCACTGAAGCGCCTTATGTTAAACTCCTCCAAATAATAATGCAGGGTTTGAAATACAATTATTTACATGTATTAGTTATGCCCTGCCCTTAGGTGTCAACAGAGGTGAATTCTTTCAGTTTCTCCAGACTGGACTACAACAAAATAAGGAGACCAAGGCCACCTTCTAAATGCAAAGCTGTGGCAAATAAAAGAATTTGGACAGAAAATGTAGTTCAGTAATTTTTAAGACTGATATGTTTCTACTTCTGGAGGATGCTATATTAACATTATTTTTTGCCAAAGACAGGCTGCTGATATCCTGTCTTGTAACATGGTTATGTAAATTGCATGATTATGAGAATACCAATTTTGTGATAGTTCTGATTCTTCACGTGGTAGTTCTCTCCTTTTGAAAGCTCGCTGGGCTCTCTGATCTTTGAGTGGTTTTCTAGGTGTTCTGGAAATTGGTAGTAGAGAGGCTTGCAATAGATGTATGGCTGCTGTTTTTAAACACAAGGGAGAATGTAGACTGTAACATTTTGAAATAAAATTAAAGTTTACCAAGTTCTTGGGGTTTTGGTTTGGTTTGTTTTACTTTGAGGCTCTTTCCAAGCATTTCATCCAGCTTTTGTGTTTGTCTGGACATGATAACTTCTCTTGCTTTTGCCAATGGAAGTTTGAAGAATGACAGATTGATCCATGGTTAATTTTCACAGCAACTGAATTGTTTATTTGTAATCATTCTCAGTATGTTGTGTTTTTCTTAAACACAAGCTACAAAAAAATACTGTAATTAAAAGCAAAAGCTCTCTGAGTCTGAATTTTGCTGGACTGGAAGAATGTAGGCTGAGATGGGATCTTTCTCACTTGGCTAGATTTCTAGGCAGTTAAATTCAGGCTTGTTTAGTGGTCAGTGGAGAGCAAAATGAACTTGCAGTAGGAGTTCAACCCATCTTCCTGAGACATGTCTCCTAAAGTACGATCTTTGGCAACTACTTAGACAAAGGCAGCCTGAAAGACTGCTGCTTTTAGGCAGCTAAAATTAGGTGAAGTGAATCCCCTTTTCCTTAAGGCATTTTGACTTCCTTGTGAAGCAGCTTTCTGAGTAACTTCAGACAACTTGCTGTAAATTGATAGACACCAAGTCCCTTGTCTTGATGTGCTGAGATTACGATTTCTCTCCCCACATATGTGGTATTGTTAAGACCATTTAATAAAATTTTCAGAAATTTAGATGTAGAGGTCTTGATGCAGTTTTAAAGCTTTTGTTTCATATTTACAGAATCTCATTCCTTCAAATGCAAGAGCAGAAGGAAAGACTCAATTGATGTTAAGTCAATAACATCTCAAAGCAGTGATGGTAAGAAAGTAAACAGTCAAGAATGATGTTATAAATAAAGAACAGAGTTCACCATGGCAATAAAAATGCACAGTGAAAGAGGAAACAGACAGATTTGCAGTTGACTAAACAGAGATTAACCCCCTTTTTTTTTAATAACTGCTGTCAAATTTCATTATTCCAATTTGAAAAACAGTGCCCCAGCATGAGTACCAGCATTATTGTACTATGCATGTCAGCACACAGTGCCTTCACAGAGAGGAGGAGTGGCTGTGCCACGGGATAGGGACAGCTTGCTAGAAGAGCACATGGTGAAAGTGTTCCAGCTCTATCAGAAAGCTGCAGCTTGTGCTCCTCAACAAGTATTGTGGTTTCGTTAGTGTGGGACATGTAGGGATATGTTGCTCCTGGTCACGTGAGAGCAGTACTTCTGATCTCATTTGTGACTGCTTGTTGGGACTGGGACAGTGGTGGCAGAGATTTCTTCCTACTCCAGTATTTAGTGAGAGAAGCACAACTTATGGGGAGCAGGCACATGTTTTGGTAGTGCAGCAGTACCACTGAGATGAGGGACATGCACATGCATAGTCTCACAGGAGGAGCCATATCTGGCAGACATCCATTGCAAACAAAGGGAGAGTGCAAGTACTGGACAGAAAAGTATAATATAGTATAAGTACAGCTTCATTTCAGTATAGCTGAAGTGAGGGAAGGACAGACAAACTGAGAGCAAAGCAGAGGAAGCAGACAAGAGTGCAAGAAATGAAACGGTAAAGCAAAAACTTGCAGGAGGGGCTATACAGGAGAAATGTGAGATGAGGCTGAGTTCAGTTGTGCTGTTTCCCCGTCACAGCCCTCTGCACTCTTTAAATGCTGTTACATGGTTTATGCTCTGAGGCATGTAAATGATGCTCTCTTTGATGGCAGCTCCAAGTTTACAGACCTGGCGGTACTCTTCTATGGCAAGGATCCACTCAATGACAATAGAAGCTCCTATCACAAAGGTGAGTCCTGAGCACTGCATTTTCCACAGAGTTTGTAATTGTTCTCATAGGCAAATACGTAGTTAGTAACAGGACAGCCAGGAGTTTCTTTCACCTTGCTTTTGCTCTCTCCCCATCTTCTCTTCCTGCCATCAAGCTCTTAACTTCCCAGCACCACCGTGTCTGTTAAGGACAGCTGACTCTTTCTCCCCACGCATACCCACGGAGAGGCCTGTAGTGCTCCTGCTTCTGGTTGCTGGAGAAGACAGCACTGGAGCTTTCTCCCTGGCAGTCCTGGCAGTACCAGGAGCCGACTTTAGTACTGCTACATTGTTGCTGTGTTCCAGATTGCAGATGAGATGTAAGGTGGAAGCCAAAATAGAGCCATCTTCCTCTCCCTCAGTCACAGCCTCACTGTTTCTGCTCTTCGTATTAAGAAAACAAAGGTTTTGCATCCAATACCAGGATATCTGAGTCATATCGGGTGTTTGTTTAGGATTTCCAGCTGGGGACTGAATGACTGCTTCAGAGCAGTCCTGGCTATGCTGAAGGACTGGGACATAGCTACTGTTTGGTCTACTCACCTGTAACTATTTCAGATCTCACACTCTTCTGCTTTCACTTCCAGGGAGTTTCACAGTTATAAATAGCAGATGGATACTAGGGAATCTAAAGATGAATTACATTTTCACAGATGTATTTCAAGGGTTGAGGAGAATTACATAGCATTTGCTAAATGGGAAGTAGCATAATCAAGATAAGAATAAAGATACAGTAATAAGAAAAGACAAAAATGCCATTCACTCTTCCTCGCCTGCCTCCTTAATTTGCTTTCAGGTTATTAACATAATTAATGCTGCCCAAGAAAACAGCCCCAACACAGTGGCAGAGGCCTTGGACAGAGTTCTGGAAATCCTGCGGACGACAGAACTTTACTCCCCTCAGCTAGGTACCAAAGATGAAGATCCTCACACAAGTGATCTTGTTGGAGGTCTGATGACTGTGAGTAAAATCGGTAACGATTAAATGACTGCTAGCAGTGTCCTAAATCACAGCTCAGTGCTCTGCTGTGCTGAAGTTGCACAAGCAATTGGAAGGGGACTCATAATTCGTCACCATTTCACTTGAGTATTTTGGCCTCTCTGCCAACAGCAGGCACCAAGAAATAATAAGATATGGCACACCTTAGTCCATTAGAGGCATTAATCCTCATCTGTAAGTGAACACAGTTGCCACTAGAAATTACATCATCCAATCTGACTTGTCTCAAGGAGATACCTTTTACAAACCCCAGAAGCTTAGATGGGATTAGAGGAATTGCTCTATAGCTCGCCTGATGTAAGGGTGTGGTTACTTTAATCAGTTTCTGACTTTGGTCCTATAACAGCAGCAACACAGCCTGCCAGAGACAGATAGCCTAGATATCATCATGGCTTACTTCATTTTTTGATGTCTGCTGAGATAGTCCTTGTCAAAATAATAGAAAGGGTCAAGGAGGGTAATACACTGTACAGTTAATAGCCTTTCTGGAGATCTCACACTAGCGTTCCTTGGATCCTTTCATGTCTGTCTTTTAAGGAAAGACCTTAAAAAAAGGATGTTGCTTATAGTGCTGCAGTAGGGGCAGTGTTTTTAGTACCCAGGAATAAAGAGAAAGCATGTGTAGTGTCTTTACTAAGAGTGATGCATGGTTACTCTGCCTAAAACTTAGGATAAACTTGCTTTTTCAGGATGGCTTGAGAAGACCATCAGGAAATGAGCAGGTCTTTTCTAAGAGTAAGTTACCATTTCAATCTTCCCTTTGCATATGTGACTGCTTTTGTAGATGCTAGTGACATAGAGCTCCAAGCTAATTTGCAGTGGGATGTATGTGTCTGGAAATAGTTGCCTGAGTGACTTCAGAACATGTGCTAGACTGCCTCCATTTTGGAGTTGAAGCAGGTTCAAATAATTAAAATAATGCATTTTAAAATGTAGAAAGTCAGGTTAGAAAAAAACCCTCTAAATTGTCATTCAAAAAAATGCTCATTGACCTTTTAGGTTTGTGTCCAAATCATCTGTAATAATACAACCTGTACATATTAAAGCCTTTTAAGGTCTTTCTCATGTAAGGAAAAGAGATGTTTTCTAAATGGAATTCTGCATGTGGGAGGGGAAAAAAAGTAATTCAGAAACACTGTAATTCCCAAATTCCATTTCAACAGATATGAACCTGAGCCATAGTCACCTTTCAGTGCCAAACACCATCAACGACATTCCACCCTGTATTGCACAGCTCCTGGATAATGAGGAAAGCTGGGATTTCAATATTTTTGAGTTGGAGGCTGTTACAAATAAAAGGTACTGGACTCCTTTCCCTGGATGCCTGTAAAAAGGTTGTTGAGGAGCTATAGCAAAAAGCATTTTGCTCTGTAAAAACTGAAGAAAGACACAGTAAACCTGTGAGAGCCGTCTTTCTTTGTGTGTGTGCGTTGATGTCACTTGTCCCATTTAATAAGCCAGGCATGCATTGTGGCCAAGAGGCACACACAGGCCGTGGAGGGCCCTGTGCAGACTGTCGTCTTCCCTGACAGTGTCTGCAAAACTCCAGAATAATTTCCTGTTCAACTTACACCTTGCTTGACTCCCATCCACTCTGTCCAGGTGACAGCATCTGACATAGCCTGCAGGTGTCACATGCTGGATGTTGCAGAAAAGCCACTTTTCCCTGCTGATGTGCACATGGCCATGCTGGAAAAAGCCACCCTCTCCCCTCCCTCACTTAAAGCACCCATGATTTAGGAATCTCTGAGGCAGTTGTGGCTTTTGATTATAGGGGTAAAAAAAACACCTGTGATGGAGAATAAACCAGTGATAGGACCAAGAGCCTGTGATTTTAAAGCTTCTGATGAAAAAGGATGCCAGTAATTTTGAGGTCATGCAGGTCACAAAAATAGAATGTTGTCCATAGAGAAAAGTGATCTTCATTCAAAGATGCAAAGAATTGGAGAGATTATGATACTTGGCTGGGTTTGAGTTTGGTTTGGTTTTTGTTTTTTTTTTTTTTTTATTTGCATTTGCTTGGCTTTAATTTTGAGCTGTTGCCTTTTGGTTATGCCTATCTCAGCTCAGGACCCCTGTAGATCACCTTACAGGAGTGAAAAATTGTGACTGATAATAGGATTGTCACAGGCAGTACAAAGTAAATGACAACCAAGGGTGCTTTTGGATTTAAGAATCAACAAGATGATTTTACTCTGTTTACTTTTTCATTTAAAGGCTTGTCCCCAGCTTTACATTCATCAGACCTCTAACATGCACAGCACAAGCTGCACACACACATGCTGGCCATTTGCATTCAAAATTCAAGGAGTGGGGGTGCAGGGGGTGACAGCTACCAATGGTACACTCCTGCTTCAGCTCCAGTCCTCCTGGAAAGTACACGTGAAATCATCTGATGGTGAGAAGCATCAATACATTTTGTGTATTTCCAGCTTCCAGTACTCAGGAAGCAGCAATCTGCATCCACTGAAGCCACAGGATTATTTGAAACAGTAAACATTTGACCTCTTTTTGTTTTAGGGCTTTTTAACCTTTGGGATGTGCCCATGTCACATGCAAAGTCTGCTTTTTCTCCTCAGGAGGAAAAAAAAAAAACAAAACCAATTTATTTTGACTGACTGACAGATACTAAAAGCACAAAAGACCTGAGCTTTTTGTAATTTTTTTCTGAAGCTACAAGAATTGGTGAAACTCTAGTGGAACTGCACCATATCTACAAAATGTACTAAAACCATGTCTGAAAGGATGGTAGGCATCATAACTTGTAACTTGGCTTTTAAGAGGTTATAAATATGGAGTTTTGTTTAAAATGTTAACCCCCACCTTTAATTTTTAAGGTCATCTTTGTCAAAATTCCCACTTTTGGCATGTCAGAAATTCTTGGTTCACAGTGCTACTCTTCTGCTGTTTTTCAGGCCATTAGTGTATTTGGGCTTAAAGATTTTTGCCTGCTTTGGGGTCTCTGAGTTTTTAAACTGTTCAGAAGCAACACTGCGAGCGTGGCTGCAGGTGATCGAAGCCAACTACCACTGTTCCAACTCATACCACAACTCCACTCACGCAGCAGATGTCCTGCACGCAACCGCCTTCTTTCTCAGAAAGGACAGAGTTAAGGTATAAGCAGCACCTAGGAGTCTTTTGAGTAGGTGTTTTATGTCATTCAATAGTTGGATTTTTTTTTTTTTAAACATTGGTCCTGGCTTCATAAAGTCTCTCTGCCTTTGAAGTCCTACTGTGATGCCTGAAGTTTATCACTAAAGTCTGTGTATGTAAGTAAGGAATCTACATTTTTAAGTAGCAATAATAGCAGAGGGTGGGAGTAAACCTGTCTCTTTTTTTCCCTCTTAGTAACTGGCTGTCAGTAATAGCTTAAACCACTCAAGCTTACATTTGCGTATTTGTGGGTACCTGGAAATGATCAGAAGTTATTTACTGTGGTTTTTGTGTCACATCATAATTTTCCTCTCTTCCTGTAGGAAAGTCTTGACCATTTAGACGAGGTAGCTGCATTAATAGCTGCCACCATTCATGACGTAGACCATCCTGGACGGACCAACTCTTTCCTGTGCAATGCAGGAAGTGAATTAGCTGTCTTGTACAATGATATGGCTGTGTTAGAGAGTCATCACACAGCACTGGCATTCCAGCTTACAACTAAAGACAGCAAGTGCAACATTTTCAAGAATATTGATAAGTGAGTCTGCTGGAGACAGGACATGTGCCTGTGTGGATTGCCTGTTTGGCGATTTTGAGGCAGATTGAGACTCAACCCTCTAAACCAGAAAATATAATTTAAATAGAGATAGTAATGTTTAACCTCTCCCAGAATCCTGTGTAGACACATTTAAAAGGCTCTAATTCCCCCTGCCCCAGTCCTCTAACTTGTGGCTTTGGAAACTTATAGCATTGTTTGATAATCTTTTATGCATGACATTGGCATGGTCCAGTTGGGGCTGCCTTTTACTTTGCAGCCGCCTCAAAACAGATTTTTTGGGCCACGTGTTTCCACCCAAGCAGCCAGATGCTGCATGCTATTACTGCACACAGCCCCACACTTGCTGTCAGTGGGAGCTGATGCTCTGGGAGAATTGGGGGCACTCTGCTGCTGGGCATGCATGTACCTCTGGGGTTCTCATTGCATCAACCTAGCTTTTGCAGGGATGAGGTAGGAAAGAGATCTGAAAGGGAGAGGGCCTGACCCCAAACAGGTAATGAATTTGTCTACTACTGCATAATACTGTTGTGTTTTGGGGAAAAAAACACTCCACATGATATTCAAGCTCCAAATTAACATATAGTGAGATGGAAATGTGTTGGTGACATTCCTAGAGAAGCTATGTTTGTAGTACCGCATGACAAAATTGAACTGCAAATTTTTATTGACTTCAGGGGATTACTTTTCACTAGGCAAAAGTTACAGAAAAAAGGCAATGCAGGAATTCGGAGCTGGAGAAACCTGGAGAGGCATGGTCTAGTCTGTTCTTCCAGTCCTAAGCTGTTCATAACTCTGAAGGTGCCAGCTCATGTGGGTGAGCTGCCATTTGACATTGCTGTCTGGTCAGGGATGAGGAAAGGATGGAGCTCTGTCTGGTGGGCTTGTGAGCAGGAACTATTTTTCTTTCCTAGAAATCACTACCGAACATTGCGCCAGGCCATTATTGATATGGTTTTGGCAACAGAGATGACGAAGCACTTTGAGCATGTGAACAAATTTGTGAACAGCATCAACAAGCCAATGGCATCTGAGGAGACCAGCTCACACGTAAGTGCTCGCAGAACTTCACACATTCAGGCATTTCAGTGAAGTTCTTCAAGTATCACTTTCATTCACACTGTATTAATTTGCACTATGGTGAAGCCCAAAAGTCACAATTGGATTTGTGACTTCACACGTCAAAGTGTGAAAAAAATACTTTTATTTTCCTGTTTTTATATGTCTGCCATAAGCCTTGCCTTCAAAGCCGTCTCTGTTCAGAAAACATGTTGGTAGGTGCTTTGGTTCTTGGAAGTTCTGTGCATGGGGCCAGGCTGGCACTTGTGCCCACAGTCCTGCCTCCAAATAGTTGGATTTGCCTAAGCCTAGGGCTGTAACTGAGGAACCTGCCCTGCTGGTTCTAAGTCTATGTAATCTGGCACCCTCAAGCCTTGAGGAATAACTCTGTCGCCTTCTGAGACCTCTCCACCACATCTCCATTCCTGATTGTACTGAGATGTCCATGCCTTTATTTCGCTCAGTCATTAGGATGCTCATCACCAGCCAGGGAGCATTTCCTAAGATGCCTCTTCCAGCCCAGGCCTCTCTTTACCTTCTCTTGTTGCCTCTCAAGGTTGAGTGCTCAGTGCCTCACAGGGTTCTGCAGGGCACCACTACTCACTTAAGAAAAGAACATCTTATCACAGCTTAGTGAAAACAGTGTTTTGTTACAAACGTTGAAAAAAAAAAGGGACTAAATTTGAAAGTCCATGATACAAAAAAATAAGTAAAAGTAGAATCATCGTAACGTAGAATAGTTTGGTTGGAAAAGACCTTTAAAAGCACTAAGTCCAATCATGCTCTAGCACCTCAGTGTCTTCCTTGTAGTGAGGGGCCCAAAGCTGAACACAGCACTCAAAGTGCTGCCCTCACCAGTGCCAAGGACAAGGGGAACATCCCTTCCCTGGTCCTGCTGGCCACAGTAGCTCCCGACAGTTCCTCATAACTGGGCTTTTTGTAGTGTAGACAGCCATGCATGCAGAAACCAGCCAGGATTGTTGGCGTTTACAACTTTAGGGGCAGCATTTTGTCAGCTGAGCCGACAGGTTTCTAGGGACTACTGAACTCTGTTTTTCCCAGTTTGAGCTGGAAATCACAAATGCTGCTGAACGTCACTGCATTTGTGGACGGCTTGTGCTGTACTCCCAGGCTCTGGAGAGCTCACAAGACATGGCACTGAGTCTGAACTATCCTGGTCAAGTCCCACAGCACAGGGGGGGAGGTACTGTGGGCCCCACTGGGGCCCCATCACTGTCTGTACTGCACTTCCAGCATGTCACCTGCCACCGTGTTTCATGTGTTCACCCTTTTGGCACAGGCTCAGCCAGGACAGTGGAGGGGATCCCATTTTGATCAAAGCCCAAAGTACACGGGTAAGCAGCATGGAATTACCCGCTCTCAGGCTTCTCTGTACTTACATGTGGACCAGATAGAAGCTCGCTACACCAATTTCTAAAAAAGCCCTCTGAGGTGTCATTGGGAAACGTCATTTCTCACAGTGTTTCATTTCTCCCTCTGGCAGCTTAGGTGTCTGAAATGTTTCCTCCACCTCCACCCTTTTAAAACCTCTGTCATTTTCTGGCATCCCCACACAAGCCTGACTGAAATCATGGTGCTTCCAAGCTTTCAACACATTTCTGAGACTCCCCCTTTATCCCATGAATCCATTTGTTCCAGCACTTCCCAAAGGCGCTTTAAACCCTCTCCATACACTCCACTGCAACTGGCTTTTCTAACCTATAGAAAGCATTTTGTCTCGGTCTCCTGTATGTTACTGGTTTAGAGCAAAGGCTGCTTTAAAATGTACATGAATTGGAAATCAGTAGAAGTGGAGCACAGAAGCACTTCCATTACAGACTTGTTTATTTTCTGCCAGTATTAGGGTGTTCTGTTCCTTGTTGTAAATGGTGGCCCTTCCTATTTTTGATCTTGAACAGCAGTTAAGGAACAGGGTTCATTTGGCACATCTTTGCTGGGCTATCCATGCAGAAAAAAAATTAACTCCTAAACATAAAGTCAAAAGTTTAATACCTGAATTGGCAAGAGTCACTACAAAATACCTCCTTGTAAACCAGAAAGGCATTAATTTATCTGTGGTGGTAAAAAGTATTTATATTCACTTTTTGACTCAAGAGTTGAATTTAAGCAGTGAAGGCTGTAATTACACAAATATATTTTGAGAATAGTGTTAATGCCATGGTGAGCTGAGGTAGAGGCTTTTTATTACTTGATAAGGAACATAATATACCTGTGCCCTTAAACTGCTGAAGACCCAGAAGATGACGCCACAGCAGACTTGCTACAACTATTCTATCCTCTCCGCCTTCTCTCCAGGGCAGTCAATATGCAGTTCAGTATTTTACTGTCTAGCAAGCACAGACTTATTGCAATCAGCCTGCCACTCCTGCATTTTCCTACTGTTAAGTCTTAGAGATAATCCAAAGCTTCATCCTCGCTGGTAACTAAACCCAAAAAGTATTCCCAGACAAGGGTTCAAATTCCAGCACAAAGGCAGCAGTTCCATTTGCAAACATAGTGGAACTGAATGGCAGAGACCTACCCTTCTGCCTGTAAAACACCCAGTCAGTTCCGCAAGTCAGTTCATCCCTCCTCATGTCTGCCACACTTTCCTTACCTAGGAATGAAAATGAAACTGTTATATAAGCTTTCCTAAATGAAGCAGGTCCCCACCATTGCCACCTCCAAATTCATAACACTCAGAAGCAAGGACGGTTGATCAGCTGGTGGCTGGTAGATGCATCCCCCATCTGGATCTTGTGCCAAGAGGTCAAGGCTGCGATGCAGGGAAGGGTAACTCACCCTATCCGATGAAGAGCCCACAACTCTTTTCTTTCACCAACTTTGCTAGTAATTCTGAGAATCCCCACCAACTGTCATAGGTAATGAGGCTATCATTATTTACTTGGCAAGGCTGCACTTTCTCAGCTAGACATCACTCTCTCCCGGTGCTGTGCGTGAAACAAGAAGGCATCCGTCTGGGTACAGCAGAGCTGACAGGGATGCCCTCGCTCCTTCAAGAAGGGAAGAGTGCTGGTCACTGGCTCCTGTAACCAACTCTTTTTTCCAGGGCAAAGGCAGCAACTGTGAATTTACAGCCAATATAAAGAATTTTCCAGACAACCAGACCCTGATCAAGCGCATGATGATTAAATGTGCAGATGTAGCAAACCCGTGTCGCCCTCTAGAGCTGTGTATTGAATGGGCAGGCAGGATTTCGGAGGAGTATTTTGCACAGGTACGCGTATTTTTACAATTTGCGGGTTATGTGAGAAATTGCAATGTGGTGGGTCTGCTGTTGCACACAGGTCTGCCTGGCATCACTGCAGAGGCCCCCACACATGCTGTTTGTCCCTCAGTCAGAATTGGAGCATAGAGTTAATGCAGAACAACTCTCTCCAGTCTAAGTCAGATAGTTTTCTTACCAGAGAGTTTGTGGTCCAGAGTGGTAGAAAGCAGGTTTTATGCTTTCAACTTTCTCCGTCCGGCCAAAACAAAATTATTTGATTAGCCTTAGACAACTGAACGGGCTGAAATTCAAGGTCATCACCACACTAGCTCCTAGTCCCAGTGCCTTACCTGACAAAAGCATGAAGTTCCAGGCCTAATGAAGCCCTTCACTGACTCACCAGGCTGGCCTTTTTCCTTATAAGATGGCACCTGAACCATCATCACCACAGCAGGCCAGTACTGCAGGCATCCTGGGAGATGTACTTATCACAGGGGATGTCACTGGTGAGAACTGGGAGCTCAACCTCTTTTCTTAAAATTCAATTTTTTCTAACATAAATGCACCAGCTTCGTTAAAGTGAAACAATCTTCTTCATTTGAACAACTGATAGACTCTTAGCTTTTATTTGCCTCTAGTGGAGCGGAAATCACCAGCTACACTTGGAGAGACAGAAAGGTGGGCATGTCTACCATCCAAATTCAGATCATACAAGTGACAGTTACTACTGAAAGAAAGTAGTCCCAGTGCCTGGGACGTGTGAGTTTCATTTTGATCAGAGTGAATAAATTTGATCACTTCCTAGGCAAGACCAAGGATTACTCAGGCTGTGTCTCCCTCGCAGTCAAGGAATCATAAGCCAACTCCGTATTTGCAGCCTCAGGCACTAACCTACTTGCAACATTGCAAGGTGATGAGAACTGTTCTGCCCTTGATTCACCTCACCTGGTAATTCTGGGGACTGTTCTGTTGCCATTTCCAGCATTAGATGTGTCTATGCTACTTAAAATGGTTGGTTGTTTTGGTTTGTTTCATTCAGTTCTAAGATTGTTGAGGCGAATGGCTCCTCCACCATACACAGCACAATAAAACCAACCCTCTCCCAGTTGTGGACATATAGTTAAAGGGCACACCCTTACTCCCATACATATTATAACCTGATAGGAGCACAGAAATTAGCAACAGCAACATCCCTCTTACTTAAAAGACAATAGTTTAAAACAGCCATGAGAGATGTGGAAAAAAGTAGAACCTTTCTTCTGGTAAAGGACCTTGCAACCCCATTTTCCATTTTTAGCTGGTCTGCCCTAATTGCCAGATGAGTGTGCTGTCTTGCCAGAGCTAAGAGCAATCACAGCACTACAGTAATGGAAGTACTTGTGAAAGTGAGGAGATGTTGATTTCAGTACCCTGTTCGAGATGAAATAAAGTATGTGAAACTAAGGCAGTTCACCTCAGGGGTTCTAAGGTTTGTCTCAAATCTACCACAATTCATCTAATCCTCTAGCCTTTGCTACTCCACCATGGACACCAGCAAACACCTGGGGGCTAACTGGAGTTTTGTTTCTGTAGACTGATGAAGAGAAGAGACAGGGTCTGCCTGTTGTAATGCCAGTATTCGACAGGAATACCTGCAGCATCCCCAAGTCTCAAATTTCCTTCATTGATTATTTTATAACAGATATGTTCGATGCATGGGATGGTAAGTACTTCCGCTTTTTCCTTCCTTACTCTGAGGCAGAGATTTCCACAGATTACAATGAATAATCTCAAGGCTGGCCTATAGTCCAGGTTTTTCAGGAGCAGTACCCCTCTCTAAGTAGTGCAGCATAGGATCTAAGCAATAATGCTGTTGAAGCCCATTTCACTGCACACAATTCTAGCTTTATGAGTTGAGTGCTTACCAGACAAGCCCCATAAAGAGGGAAGGAGCAATGTTTTGGTTTTTTTTTTTTTTCACCTAGGCCTTTAGCAATATGTTTCTTCTGAGCAGCAGAAAGCAAGGCCACAGGGGTTACAGGTTAGCATAAATATAATGAAATCATCATACATTAGGAAAGGGGTTTGTTTGAAACACAAACAAACTGATAAAAGGCTTCCCCATTTTAGCATTAGCTTACAGATGAAGGAACAAAAGAGAGTAGGAGAACGCTGATTTCAGATGAAGTTGTGCTGTTCTTCTGCCTGACATGTATATGTATTAAAACTGTTTCTCCTCTTCATTTCAGCATTTGCACATCTGCCTGTTTTGATGCAGCACTTGGCTAATAACTACAAACACTGGAAAACACTGGATGAGTTGAAGTGCAAGAGTCTCAGGCTTCCATCAGAAAACAACAACTAAGGCAAGAAAAGCAGACCTCTCAATCTACCAGCGTCACTGTGAATCACTTACTGACTTGGCTACAAGACAGATGGTGTTTCCAGTAAACTAAAGACTGTGTGACAAGAAGAAAATATTTTATTCATCACTTTGAAGCTCCTCTGAATCCTACAGAAAAATGTTTTCCAAGAGGGTACATAATTCATAGATTCAGAAATAACATTGTGGCAGAAAGCGTACTCCTGAAACTAATTTCTAATACCAAATATGTATTTGCCAAATCTTGTAGCTGATGCAACTGTATTCACTAACACTTCACACAACTTCCTCTCACACAGAGAGGTAATCTAGTCACCAGTAGAGTAAGAATTAGTTGACAAATATGCATAAACACTTCCCCCTTATCTACCATAAAACTGCTCCAGTCCTAGCAATGTTCTTCACCCTCTGAATGAATCATAGTCCTAAAGAGAATATGCTCAGTAGAATAAGTAAACCTGGATTAATTGGATACAGTAAAAAGCCCCATAACATTTAAAACAATGTATTACAGAGAGTCTCTCTCAGAGCACCACCTCCTCCCTCTTTTCAATGTAAAATCTTAGTAGGATTTGCCTTAAAATCAGTCACACAATGAGGAAAATAAGAATGTTCTGTGAAATTCATGTCAGCCACATGATTCTCTGCTATCTTAGATCCTAACATGTAATATTTAATCAAATTTTACACAAAAACTATTGAGGCATTTGATCAACATCCTTTTTTATAAAGTGGTGTTTGTACACATGGTCATCAATTTTATTAAAATGACCTAAATCTTATTATAAACCCACATATTGTGCTACTTACTCCTATGACTAACCTGTGGCTTTAAAAAAAAAAAGTTTCAGGTTATAATTTGTAACAGCATAATAATTTGTACTGCTTTTTCTCTCCTGATAAAGTGCTGGTTTGCTTTGTGATGTATAAAAGTATTTTCAAATATGTAAATAAATTAGAAATCAAACATAGTTTTTCATTAGTCTTCATATACAAAATTTATGCTACAGCTTACAAAGCACAAATTCATATTTTTGTACATCTCACTTTAATCACATGCAGAACATGAACATGAGTTCAAATTTTAGACTATTCTCAGACTATTCAGTTAATAAGTATTTGCAGAACTGCTGATTTTTAACACTGTGCACTGCAGGCTGCAGGCAAGAGTGTCAAAGCTCTTTGACGCTCTTGCCTGCAATTGAAACAGTCCAGTAGTCACTAAAAGGGGAGGCCTTGGGACATGCTCTTTACCTATGATGTATCAGTAATTGAACCTGGTAAAGGGAAAAAAAAACCAAACGACACAAACTGAGTTTAGATTACTGTGAAAGTGACAATGATTGTTGCCTACTGCAGGTAGCTTACATAATGTGCCAACCTGTTTTGTATGTTTTGTACCAAGTTCTGAAACAAAAAGATACATTCATAAAATGTATGTGCAGAGAAATGTATATAAGCTATATTTTTGTTAGAATTGTAATACAACCTTACTTTTGTCATAGCTAAGGCAGGTTGCTGTGTATTAAAATGCTGCATTGTGTATAGTTGAAGAATGGTGTTTCTGGTGAAGTATGTTTATTCATTGTTTTTATCTATCACAACATTCCTCAATGGGTTTTTGTTCAGATAAATGGAACCTCTGTTCTTTGTGCTACCAACGGTTTGCCTTTTATCATTGCCGTATGTAGAACTAGTGCTCTTGGTGGTCGTACCTTAACTATTCTGATGACTGAATGCTCACTGTAGCTCATGTTGGAGAAAAGAATTTCACAAGATTCAAAATGCTGTTGTCTTAATTTGTTAAATGCAGCAACACTGTAAGACTCCAATCGTGTAAAACACTTCAATTCATCAGTTTTGTCACAAAGAAATGTGATTGGTGAAAGGAACCTAAGAAATAAAGTTCAGCCTCAGTTCTGTTTCACGAGTGAAGGCGTTAATGTGGAATCAGTATGTTTGTTTTAAAATGTTAAGTTTCTTCCCACAGTCAGAGACAAAGCAAAAATGTAATTTGTGTGGAGGTATGTCCTCTTTAAGAGCAATTGTCAGTGCACATACATGAAACAGCCACCTCAGAGTTGTATAAGTACTAAGGGTAGGTCTGACAAAGATATTCACTTTTGTGATGTGAACATACAGAATTCTACATTACTGAAAAGCAGACAAAGAAATTTAAAAGGCTGTGAGGCAGAAGACTTCTAACCTGGTCATCCTAATTCTGCTCACTGCCCTTCCCAACAGCAAGTGACAAACACTTAACAGGAGTGGGCTACTACAGCCTTATTGTGTTCACTGCCAACATTCAAAGTTTATTTGTAAAACAAAGAACTCAAATTAATACTTTCAATGGAACAATCTTCAAAGCAAGAGACTCTGGGGAGCTCTGTTACACTGGAGTGTATCTGAGAGCAAGGGCCCTTTTGATAGATATAAATATTTATACATGCATGTAGGACTATAAGGCTGAATTACATCCCTGTAAAATGCACAGTGGGTTTTGTGACTAGAACTGTTCAGTTAAATAGGTCTGCTCCTCTAACAGGTATTCACTTAAAAGGAGTCACATAAAAGTTAAATGGTTATTCTCATGGTATAGGAAGAGATAATAAAAGGATGATGTTCCTTCTGTCTAGTTATAATTGATGATAGCAGCAGCCTCTCCAAGAAAAAAAAAAATCAGCTTTATGAGCTTTCATTGTAAAGTTTTAGTAACAATTTGTGAACACACACACTTTATACCAAATTAAACAGTTATTTTTGAATTGAAACAAGGAAAAAAGAACCAAAGAGAAACTGATCTCCCCATCTTGTACTGAGATAGTGAAAAATGCAACACTTTCTGATGAAAACATGCTAAAACAATGCAGACCAAAAGGCAAAAAAGGCTTAACGTGCCTTCCTCCTTCAAGTTTAATACCATATACCCAAAGGCATGTTATCAGATGTAATCCAAACACAGTTCCAATGCTGGCCTAAAGAATAGCCAAGAGCTATTCTTTAAGAGCAAAGAGCATGAAGTTCAAAATTTAGCCCTCAATTATGCTTCATGAATTGAAAGGAGAGGGTAACTTAATGATTTCTACATGTGTTTTGCGTTTGAAATACATAATCTTGAGATCTACACTCAAGTAGATTAGTTACAAGTTAACTAAACAGGGCAAAAACTTCAGCTCAAAATTTTACTGTCACTCTGCCCTGCCTTCCAGGAAAGATTATGACCAGAATCAAGAGGCAAAGCTTGCCTTCTGGGTAGTAAAGGGAAGGCAAGTGTGCACAGGGGCTTGGGGAAGCAGGTCTAAAAGCCACTCTAGTTTCTTTCACTTTTGCTCTTGTCAGATTTTGCTTAGCACTTTGTTTTAATTGCATTTACTGAAGCCACTGGATCTTAAATCAACCCTGTAGTCTCCTGTACTGAAAACAGTGCTCATTGATTCAAAGGGAAGAGATGGCACTGAAAAGTTGCATGAGACTTACCCCTAAACTGTTTAAGTGCTTAAATCTTCTGAGAAGGCATGAGGACAGCAGCACCTTCTACATGGCTTTACAACCACCAAGTTCCCAAACTTCCCCTTCTCTAGCTCTTTCCTGTTCAAAATGTAACTAACCACTCATTATCTCATCCACCCTCTCACCTTCTTTCCATCAGTTCTGGGTTTTTAACTTTGTGCCTTTTCACTTTTGAGGTTTTGTTGCTTTGGTTTGGGGTTTTTTGTGTGCTTAGAGGCTTTATTTTAAAAATCTGAAATACTTGGTGCACGTTTCTCTGCAGTCAAGCTTCAGCTGAGAATTTAATATTCACCTGGCAGGAGCATTTTCTATTTTACATTCTGAAAAATCTATGGTAAGGCCAGTGCTTTTTGTGAAATACAAATTAATTTGATGAATGTACTATGGGAAGACTAAGTTAAAACAACCACACTTCATACTAGACATGGTAATGGTTCTGTATGAACTCCAACAGTGTAGGTTAACCCACAGCAAAACTGCAGCTGCTAGAGAGGAAGACTACCTATATAACTTGCTTTGCCAAAAATTAAAACCTGACAAACTGGCATTACCTACCTTTCTTTCCTGGTCTTAACCTTGGTGGAGGATAGTAACCGCACATGCAAAAGTTCTATTTGAGGACTGTTTCTTTTGGCTTTGGTTTTGGGTTTTTTTAAAGACATAAATCTGAGCCACCAGCAAGTGAAGTTTACCTGCAAGAAATTAGTTGCATAAAGCACAAAGCTTCAGACTTTTTTTGCTGTGCCTCCTTTCTGTATGTAACACTGTGGAATGCTCCCAACTGCTTTAGTTATGATCTAAAGATTTTCACAAATCTTGACATCCACTCATGATATTTTTAAACACTAGGAGTAATACTAAAAATTATTTAATGAGTCATCACTATCTTCAGTCTTTCAAGAGAACACCGATCCTGCTTAGACTGTAAGCCAAGTAAGTTTCAACATGCAACATTTTCCTTTGAGAACAGCAGCAGGGACTAAGGAAAACTCCAATACAACACATGACATCAAGTGTAAACCTTACCGGTAGTCACATTCCTAGGAGCTCTGGGTTTCCTTTACTTAACACATATCCGGTTTATATATATACAGCATGTATTTGAGCAACCTAAACTTTGATCTGCAAATCACCATTTTGCGCCAATTTCTGAAACAGCGTTAAACTGCGGAGTCTAGACTCTCGTTCTCCATCCTTCCACAAAATAATGAGGTGGTCAGCAGAGCACGTAGCCAGTCCCAGTTCACCAAAGTACAGGAACATCTGCAACGAAACAACTGCAATTACCATTATGTTCACATGAGATTGTCAGCTCACCTAAGAGTTCAGTGTACAGCTCCACTAAACAAATGTGTCTGAAATGGTTCTCCTCTAACACAGGTATGCAAAATTAGAATGTACACTTTATATATGCTTGAGATGTCATAAAACCTGTATAGTAATCAACTCTTCAACAGCACTTCACACTGAAAGATCTCAGTTTACAAAAAGCAGTAAAGCCTTACAGATAGGGAAGCTAAGGTACAGAATATTCATTGAACCGTAGAATTGTTTCATTTGGAAAAGGCCTTTAAGATCCTCGAGTTCGACCACTAACCTCATACTGACAAGCCTATCACTAAATCATGTCCGTTAACATCTTATCCATGTGTCTTTTAAATACCTCTAGGGATGGTGACCGTACCACCTCCCTAGGCAGCCTGTGACTGTGTCTAACAAACCTCTCAGTGAAAAAGTTCTACCTAACCTCCAATCTGAACCTCTCCTGGCGCAACTTGAGGTCTTTCCCCTCTTGTACTGTCATTCATTACTTGGGAGAAGGGACTGACCTCTACCTCACTATAACCTCCTTTCAAGTGGTTGAGAGTCATCGTGTCTCTTCTCCTCCTCCTCTTCTCCAGACAGTTCTCTAAGCTGCTCCTCAAACTTGTTCTCCAGACCCTTCACCAGCTTTGTTGCTCTTCTCTGGACATGCTCCAGAACCTGTGTCCCTCTTGCATTGAAGGGCCCAAAACTGACCACAACACTTGAGGTGTGGCCTCAACAGTGCCATGTATAGGGAGAAAATCACTTCCCTGGTCCTGCTGGTCACACTAGGTCTGATGAAAGCCAGGATGCCATTGGCATTCTTGGCCACCCAGGCACACTGCTGACACATATTCAGCCAACTGTCAGTTAACACCCTCAAGTCCTTTTCCTCCAGGCAGCTTTCCAGTCACTCTATCCCAAGCCTATAGCATTGCCTGGGGTTGTTGTGACTCAAGTGCAGTTCCCAGCATTTGGCCTTGTCGAACCTCACACAACTGGCCTCAGCCCATTGCTCTAGCCTGTCCAAGTCCCTCAGAAGAACCTCCCTGTCCTCAAGCAGGTCTACGCATCCACCCAACCTGGTGTTTTCAGAAAACTGCCTGAGGGTGCACTCAGTCCCCTTATCCAGATCACTGATAACGATATTAAACAAAACAGGCCCCAGCACTGAGCCCTGGGAAGCACCCCTGGTGACTGGCCCCCAAGTGGACTTAACTCCATTCCCCACCACTCGCTAGGCCAGGATATCGAGTTTTTCACCAAATTAAGAGTACGTCCCTACAAGTGAAGAAACTTGTCCCAAGTCAGCAGTAGAAGAGCAAGTAGCTTGCATGAAGTCTTATCTCCTGGTTTCTCAGGAATATAAGCCACTGTTCTGTTCACCTGGGTACACTGTTAACTTCCCACACAACCTCAGAGGCTGCCGTCACCAGGTCTGGGAGGATCAACGAGTTAACTGTGACAGGTATCAGCATGTGCCTGGTCACACAGAGGAAGCCAAACCAGCATGAACCACAACATGAAAGAAAAGTACAGTGTCAGGGGAGGGATTTTGCAAGAACAATGGAGCTGACAAGTCATGAAGTCACCTCTGACTTTGGAAACCTCCATAAGGCTGCCTAAAATTAGTCACTAATTGCAGTTCAACACTACAGGCAATGAAACCAGGCAATGAAATTATGCAGCATCCCGACTCTTCAGCTGGTTGAATGGGTCTGCCCAGGGGAAGCAACCAGGCCAAGGATAGTGCTACATGTACCAGCTCTAGGAACTGCCACTTACTAGGTAGGTGTTCCAGCAGGAATACTCTGGCCAAGCCCTTATCTTCAACCATCACATTTCATTACTACTCAACATTTCCAGCCCCAGCCACTCCAGTCTGACCAGATTTAAAAAATTGAATGAATTCTTCTTACGTAAAGTGATCCACCATCATCTGTGTTACTCTTTGGCTTTGCAGCATACCAGCTAAGACCCAACATCTGCTCTGCCTCATCTGCTCTGCTGTGCCTCTTCCGGAATTATACATTATGTTCTCTTTCTTAGGTAGCAACTTTCCATACTGATAATAGGACCTCTTCAGAGAGGGGCAGAAAGCCTTGTAGAAAATCTTAGCTGTTAGTGAAAATATGTGTTGACAGCAGCAGCTCTGAAATCCAGTCTGTCTCCTGAATACTTGTGAGCAAAACTACTCCAGAACTACACTGCTCCACTCTACCTGCCCTTCTCCCTTCTGCTGCCAAGAATGTGTAGAAAAGTCAACTGTAAGAAAGTGATTTGTTACTCCAATAAGTTTGTCAAAACACAAAAAGGCAGGGAAGGAAAATGCCACTTCACTTAAAACAAAAGCACATTCTATTAGGCAGATAGAAGCACAGAAAGCTACCTGATGTAAATTTAAAAGACTTCCTTAAAGTTCATGGCAGAGGACAAAAATTCCTGAACGGTTTTTGTTTTATGAGCCTTTGTTTTGTTTGTAAGCTTAAGATGAAATCCAGAACAAACACACAGTTCCCAGCTGCACTGTTTACAGTCTATAAAGAGACCCAATACTCCAACAGATTATCTGTAACATACATGGATTTATATATCCACACACACTGTCCTCAGGCATCAGGGATGGCATTCTCATTACAACTTGGAGTACGTACTATTGTTCTCACACTGCGCTAAATATCCCACACAATCAATGTCTTCCTAACTCCAGAGACAGACAGTTGAAAGTTACAGCTCTTTAAGAAACACTGCCAAAATTACATCAGTAATCAGTACATCAGTAAGTGAAATCCACTTTCTCTTGTTCTTACTAAAGCTGGCCTACCTGCACAGCTGATGAATGACCAATCAAATCACCAACCAGTTCCAAGAAATACATAAGTGTATTCTCCTGCATCTTCTTAGCAGCTTGGTTTGCCTGTTTGCTTGCCCTTCCAAATCCCCACATGTTGAAAAAACCTGGAAAAAACACCTTTTATTTTGGCAAACATCACAAATACATGTCTTTCCAAAGAAAGAACTACAGGATTCACTCAAAATATAGAAGCCGTACAGTCTGCACAGCAAAACGACAGAAGCATGGTACAGCACACCATTTCTACATCTGGATTTTACTCATCCAGAGGGGAGAAGGAAACACAGCTACTTTGTCTTTTGTCCTTCCAATGTAATTAGCAAACACTGAATTACTCACCTGGATGAGATAACACACAGCTTTAGCAAGGAGTCAAAGGATAGCCTAAATGAACTAACGGAAAAGTTAAGATACAGAACAGCAATGCTTACCTTTGCCCTATCCTCCTAAACTTGTGCCAGTATCTCTTACGTGTCTCGCACTAAGGCATTAGAATGCTGGCATACAGGTAATAAGCAAATTTCTGATGCTGGTTTTATACTGCCCACTAGCTTTCTTTTTTAAAACTATCAGCCAAACTGCAGTATAACAATAGTACTCCACATGTTCCACTTACATAGCAAGAAGATACACATCTGTGCTGCGGCCTTCAAAAGAACTGTAATAATACTCACAGAAGCAAAGTTGTGTTCTGTACACAATGTGGTTCAGACTTTCTTCCTGACCCTTCCTTCAGCCCCATTAGAACACAAAACAAAAAGCATGCTAGATTATGGCCCTGGTGCAAGTAGATAACTGTAGGGATGAACAGCTACTCATGGGACTCCCTAGAATAAAAATAGAGCAAATCAGCAACAGTCTGCCTATCTCACTATTGCATATGGCCTCTTTCAAATGTCTCCAATCAGAACAGTTATAAATTTCCAGTGTGAAACCAAATACCATTTGTCACAATAAGCAGCCAAACCAGCTGTCACCAGCAACACTGAAGACAGAATATTCCTGCTAAAGTGCTTCTAAATTCAGTCAGGCAGCACAAGGTCCTGCAGCTATATACTCTTGCATGGTAGAGGACCCTCCTGCTATTCAGTACAAGGAGAGGTGGGTCAAGGTTCATTGAGAGAGGTCAGAAATGTTGTTGAACCAACTGATAAAACTGTAAACTTTGTGTCACAACACTGCTTCAGCTGAACCTTCTTCACTTCCTATATCAGATCTGGGAGAGCTTGTACACTTCTTCAGTTTCCCTTCCAGGCCTGTTAGCTGGTTGAACACAGGACATTATCTGTTCTTACAAAGCCCGTAAACATCTCTGTTCCTCTTTGGTGAATACCTGGTTTCTCATTATCCTTTTAAAACATTCTTTTACAGACACACACGCCCACCCCCAGTCCCCTGCTACTAGCAAACCTGTTGAAGCTGGTTCAGCTGTCAGCTGCTGCTTCTCCCGGAGCTCCCAAATGCGCACACTACCATCTTCTGAACAGGAGATCACCTGCCTGGAAAAAGAACTGATAAGCAACGCTGGCATGGACACTTACCTGTGCAGCCACCTTGTGACATTTCTAAGAAAAGAGACAAAAAAGTGCCTCAGGTTCTACACAGAATCACAGAATCTTAAGGGTTGGAAGGGACTTTGAGACATCATCTAGTCCAACCATCCTGCCAGAGCAGGATCACCTAGAGTAGGTCACACAGGAACTTGTCCAGGTCGGTTTTGAATGCTTCCAGAGAAGGAGACTCAACAACCCGTCTGGGCAGCCCATTCCAGTGCTTTCTCACCCTCACAGCGAAGAAATTCTTCCTTGCATTTCTTTGGAACCTGTTATGTTCCAGCTTATACCCAGTGACCCTTATCCTATCATTGGACATCACTGAGAACAGTCTGGCTCCAACCTCCCGTCACATGCCCTTTACATATTAGTGAACATTAATAAGGTCACCCCTCAGTCTCCTCCAAGCTGGAGCCCCAGCTGCCTCAACCTTTCATCAGAAGGGAGATATTCCACTCCATCATCTTGGTGGCCCTGCACTGAACTGTCTCCAGCAGCTCCCCGTCCTTCTTGAACTGAGGGGCCCAGAACTGGACACAATATTCCAGTAGAAGAGGGGGAGAACCTGTCTCGACCTGCTGCCCACAGCCCTTCTAATACACCTCAGGATGCCACTGGCCTTCTTGGTCACGAGGCCACATTGCTGGCTCATGCTCATCCTGCTGTCCACCAAGATCCCCAAGGTTCCTTTTCCCTACACTACTCTCTTAAGAGTTCATTCCCCAACCTGTACTCGTACATGGGCTTATTCTTTCCCAGGTACAAGACTCTACACTTGCCCTTAACTTACACAAGTTTGTTAGAACTTTCAAATGTAGCAAGACATACAGGAGTTCCAGACAAAACCACAGTGGATTTGTAGCAGGACAAACTATAACAGGCTTGTAAAATAGGTCACAAAAACGCCCACAATTTTCAATCCCATTTTAAAGCATACCGCTCCATAAAACAAAAAATAACAAGTCTAGACTCTGCAAATACAGTTCCACTAACTGGCTTCCATAAGCTTAATTTTATTAAGCAAAATCTTTTCTTTTCTTCTAGAAAAATAAGAAAAGGAGAGACACTCCTTTTCATTCCACATTTAGAACAGCTTAGGACAGCATATTCATTTACAACACTGACATCCTATTTTTTGTCTTCTGACAGACTTTTGCTCCTTTGAAGAAGAGTTTGAAGGTATCTAACAACACAACTATTAGATTACACATATGTAGCAAATTGTCCAACCTGGCTGTCAAAGTAAGTTCCAGCTAGAAATTCGGCACTAGAGAACAAAATTGGAAGTTATTTTTGCTTAAAACATTTACTGTTATCAAGTATTTTGTGAAAAGTCTTTACAGAATATGCCTTTGCCTATAGGAGCAAAATGTCATTAAGGCATATATACACAAAGTAGATAAAAGTGTTTTACCAACACTGATTTTGAAGAAAGCTAAGATATTTTACTCTGAGCCTGGACATCAAGCATACTGGATTATATTTTTTTCACATTAAATTACAATGATGCATTTTCAAAATAAAGTCAGTGCAGCAAGCTCTACCTAATAAAAGTAGACCAAACTAAAAATAAGTCCTTGCCCTAGAAATTAGATGTAGCTTTGCAGACAGACTCTAGCCACTCTTCCAAGTCCTGCACTTCTTCACTGCATTAATAACAAGATGTAACTGTGGTTCGCACCTGTTTGGAAGCTTCTCAATGTGCAGTACAGAGGAGTCATGAGCAGTTCTCTGGCAGGCAATCACACGCTTCATTTGAAGATTATATACATATATGCCTTTTCCAACAGCAGCAAACACACACTGGAAAGAAAATTCAATGGAACAACTTACAGAAACAGATACTGAAAGATCACTCTGCGTGTAATTGATTTCCAGCAGTACTATGACATCATCTAGCCCACATTATCTACCTTATTTCTGTCCTCATGTTACTTCTCTATCCCAAACATACAGAATTAGCAAGTTATAGAAAAAAAAAATAGGGATTTTTTTTTAGGTAATAAGATATTTTGTCCTATACACTGAGCAGTGGTTTCATTTCTCTATTTTCATCCTGTACCTTACTGTGCAAGCAGAAGCCAAGGACACCAACAAATCAATGCACTTCTGCAATTAAACACTTGTGTTCTTACACTAAAATAATGCTCTGTTTTGACACATCCTTGGTTTATTAAGAAAAGCTGAGAATACAGGAAGCTGTGCTACATTTTTGTCATTTTTTAAAATTTAACTGAAGCTGCACAAAGAGGTCTTGCTCAAGCATCTGGGCTCTACTGGGCATAAAAACAAGAACTCTCTCACAAAAAGGTATTGCACAATACTGCAAAGATCTGGGAACATTTTGCATTTAATGCTGCTCTTCAGAAAAGTGCAGTGACTCCATCTCATAACCATTGCTGCCCTAAGATCCCACAGTTTCTAGGCCATCAGATCTACACCCTCTCATGACTTGTAACAGTTTCAGAAAGGACAAACATACACTTGTGCATACACAAACACAATAAAAATTTCGTACCAGTGGAGTGCAAAAAGCTTTCATTGAGTACTTTTGTTTTTGAACATACTACGTTGAGGGGACAGTACATTGGAGCTTTTCCCTGCACAGCCTGCTTCCATCTATGCAGCCCAAACCACAACACACTTGTCAACATTACGTTAAAATTGGTAACCACTGGTTACCAAAACCACTGGTTTTGATTAAGATTTCCTACACATATTCAGTAGTGTTTTGACACTGTTCAAAACTCTTGGTGTGGGCTCTTGTTGAGTTTTCTTATTATGCATATTATGGTGGGAGCTCCAGTGCCTCAAACCAAGCTGAAATTTCTGATAGCACTCTACCAAATTGAGGGAAAAAACAAAAGACTGACAACATTTTTAAATTTTTCCTAATTTTATGTGAGGGTGAATTCCTTCCACATCACTCCTCCACTCCTATATCTTAGGTCTTCCACCTTGAGACAGGCTCCCAAGTTTCATATAGTCTTATAGCTTTGCAAAAGATGCTCTTTGCAGATCACTATGTTTTTAATACGAGCCCTGGCAAAATCCTGGTCATCTCAAACCCCAAGTAAGTAACAGATGATAAATTGAAGAGGCGAGTTACAAATACACACATTAGAACAGCAGATGCTCTCCTTAGCACTCTTTCCTAGTACTGTCAAACCTTTACTATCCCATTTTTTCTGAACAATGTTTTGCCTACAAGCACAGTGTCAAACCAGACAGTACATCTTCAACTACCCAACCAAGCCTGCTAACAAAGTTCCTAATGGAGAAAGCTTTTTTTTTTTCATTTTTAACATGAAAAGCAGTGTTATGCTTTATAGGAATACATTACTTCACCTCTTTCTAAGTAGGAACTTTCCAATACAGACAAGTCTGCCCTAAAAGCATCTTCTATTTTGGAATGTAAAGCTAGAACCATCTTTTCTTCCCATCATTCAAGTCTCACGATAAATAGAATTCTGCAGCAATTTGTTTTGTTCAGTTCCAAGAATGGAAGAAAATCCTCAACAGCTTCAGGTTCCACAATCAACTACCCAAAATTCTTCTTCCTCCTCTTAAAACACACCTTGTATAGCTTTTAAACAGCAAATCAAAGCTTTTAACTTAAGCCAAATTACAGAACTCCTTCTGAACAGAATTGGCTTTTTGCTTCTTCTAGAACAAAACACCCACAAGAAAACCTCTGGAAATCCTACATTTACAGGCAACTACATCTCTTTCATCCTGCACTCTTGCCCCTCAACGTTTGACTTTCCATTGTTTTAGGAACGGTCTTTTCACAAACAAATCTCTCTGGTGACTGATTGGCTTACAGTCTACATTCAGGCTTTTCCACAGCTTTTATTTTGTTATAGTTCATGTCTTTAAATCCACTTCCAAGAACCCTTTCTTAATCATTCCCCAGCAATGGACCTTCAGGCCCCAAACTAGAATCTGACTGTATCTCAACTATGAAACATCTTTTATTTTGCCAAAACAGTAACATTTCACAATAGTAAATTATCAGGATAGTTAGAATTTCCTGAGTATTCTGACCAAGAATTCTTGGATTGCCTCCAAAGCATGATTACAGTAGATTGGATTTTGAACCCATATCTGTGGTTTTTACAATTGAGTACAGCACACCTGAGTTGAAGTAGCAATATTTATCTGCTACTAAGCCCACACATACATTCATTCTTTAATTCTCTTCATAGAACCTTCAGCTGTAATGGTTCAAGAGGTGCATTATTGAGAACACTGCATTTCCAGAACCATGGAACAGGAAATATGTATGCAAGAGACACGTGTCCTGTTTCTCTCTCTCTCTAGTGGTACTGTAAAAAACTAATACATCTTCATCAGCCAAAAATGAAACGCTGTTGTGACAGTCCATTTTGTTAGTTCCCATATCATCAACATATTATAACCTTCAGTAAGCAAAATGACCAAAATTTTGTATACAAACTGTTAACTGTATAAAAACAGCTGAGTACATTTTAAAGAAGCATCTCGTATTAAAACGAGCAAATTGAAAACACAAAACACTTGTCCTTCTATGGTAAGATCACAATAGCTCACTTGAAGTAGTTTATTCTTAATGTTTAAGGCTTTTTACCTCCTCATCAGATGTTAAGTGTTGAACTGAAGTTTCATTTGGGCTTTGGGATAACTTTATTTCTGGTTGTACATCTGGATGGACAGAGGAATCCCAGAAGTTGCACTCAGATGCCTGTTTTGTCCAGTCAAGTGCATCCCAAACTATTAACTCGCCCACATGAGAACCTGTCACAAAAGTCACATCTAAAAGGAGAAAAAAAACTACATGATATTAAAAAAAAAATCCATTTCACACAAAGTCATAACCTTAGAAAGTTAAGAGAGCCCATTTTCAAATGAAGCTATGTAGAATGTGCAATAGGTAACCAACTGGACAAAACTCTCTTTGAGTATGTTTTCATTTGATTACCCAACATAGCTCAGATTAGCAACAGGACACAAGCTCCCTTGTACAAAATTAGAACTAGGAAGGAGAACATTCACTGTCCACAGTACAAGGTGCAGTACAGCAAAGTTAAAGAACACCAATAGAAGTATGTACAAATATTTTAAGTTAAATTGTTGCCTGCGTACAAAACTCTTCTATTCCTTGGACAAGTAGGTGCATCAGCAACCCTCAGACACTGTAAAGTATGTCTTTGATATAAATAGAAATACTGACCACAAATTAAATGGATGAGTTAACGGCAAGACTTGAGTCATGAATTTGTTAACCACACATTGAAAGGAAATGCACCAATAATACTTAACACAGGTAGTATGCTGCCTTTTTTTAAGCTCAGTATTGCTTCCCCTCCACGGTTAAAATGGAGAAAATAACAGCAATAGGAAATCCCAGAAACAACTATCACAGAAGCCATAAGAAGAAGTTTTCTTCTTATCAGCTTCTTGTGACTCCTGCACCACAGCCTCTTTGTGCCAATCAGGCTGAATCAAATAAGCTCAAGGACAAATATACACTAGCACACCCACAATAACTTTTTCTGGGCTCTGGGGGTGCTCCACAAAAAAAGACAGGGAGGAACAAGTCAAAGAGTTTCATACTTGTGGTAGAGTAGACAGAATTTCAGTTAATAGCTCCATATTGTGCTAACAAGCAGCTAAGATTGCATCAACTTCCAGAGTCTATAAATAACGGGCCTATAAGCAGGCCCCGTTCACATCCCCATACCTTTTAGTTACCTTGCAGTAATCTTCAGTTACCACTACTGCAAAGGACATGGTATTGTGTATTCCATTTTAAGAAGTAGGAGGAATAACAGATAAACAGCACTTTAAACTTCCACAACCAGGAGAAGACCCAGAGTTTCTGTTCTCACCAAAGACACTGCCTCTTTTGTGCCTTTTCTATGTTGTTATCTGCCTGATTTTGTGTCACTGTTTCTCTACTGCAAAGCCATTATATTTTCACATTTCACTATCTTTGCAGCTACAGAGGAAGGTATTTCCACTAGTCACAAGGTATCACTCCAGCTAAAGACCTGGTCCGAAGAAAAACTTCATAGATGAAATAGCCCTTTGGTAATTAACAAAACTAGAAACATCATAAAACGGCTCTTACCATTGACACTGACTAATGACAAAATGTTATCCTGGTGGTCAACAAGGCGTTTTACTTCAACGATATTCCAACCTTCTGACCCATCATTAGAAGCAGTCAACCTAAAAATTACTTCAAAGATAGAGAAACAAATGGCCTAACTATGCTGTATCATTCAGAATAAAATGTAGCTATGCTTAAACAAAACACATACTTCTCAAAGGCACAAGCTGAAACAATATTGAGATGGTACAAAATGTGCAAAGTCACTTATGCCCATAACACCAAAAAAAAACCCCAAAGAGAATGAATGACTTCAGTATTATTATTAAAGGCCTCTTACTACAGCAACTATAGGATAAAACATTTCAGTCTACTAACTCTGAAATTCAGAGACTCTGTCAACATCTGCAGAAAGCAGAAGTGAAAACTATTATATGTCTTTATGGATAAGCAAATTAAAAGCAAAGCCTCTTTCCCAAGGGCTCATCTGACTGAAAACCATTACTAAAAAAGGATACAATACTCTCCAGTAAGGCAATCAAGACTGTCAGAAATCAACACTTCCTTTTAACCAGTCTTGGAACTTCTCTACAAGAGAGCTGTGGGAAGTCCAGATGGAAGTTTACATTGTATACTAGTGTCTGAATACAAGAAGAGTATTCTTAATTTGCTCCTGACTCTTTAATCACAACATCAAATTGATGTATTTCAGCTAGGTATTTAATACTAAGCCTGCTGTTTTGCTGATTATGTTTTTCTTCTCGATCTTTTCCATATTTTGAAGTTTCAGTTATTTTTATAAAATACTCTTATTTAAAAGGCTCTTCACCAACAGCTAGGCAATGATTTATAATTTGCATACACAGAAAATCCAGCCTCCAAGCAAGTAACAGAAACCATCACATTGTCTCATTACAGCTTCAGCTAGTATAATGAGATATCTCATACTCATGAACTTGGGATAAGGAGGCTCTCAAGAAGCCTAGTATCTGACAGCTCAGATAATGAGTTCCAGATCTCCTCAAGACAGACAAATTTAGATCAGCACAATTGGATCTAGACAGGTGGCAATAAGAGCAAAAACAGTAACAAAGAATATATAAAAGTTTTGTCACGTGCATCACAACATTTCTGAATTATATTAGTATTGTCTGCCTCTTTGTCAAATAAGAAAAATAGGAAGAAGGTTGTTAATTACGCAGTAATATCGTTTACTTTTCCTATACAATTTCAGCAGCATGATCTTTACATGTATCTCTGATACACAGCTTTCACAGAGGAACATTTAACAGAAATGCAATATACTCACTTAGCTCTTTACCAACAGCTGCAGCAACACAATTTTTAGGCAGTTCAACCAGAGCACTGATACCTT
Organism: Colius striatus; assembly: GCF_028858725.1. NCBI lineage: Eukaryota > Metazoa > Chordata > Aves > Coliiformes > Coliidae > Colius > Colius striatus. The sequence goes on along the minus strand of NC_084790.1, from coordinate 49,538,789 downwards.
TTAAAAATACAGGAGATAAAGAAGAAAGGATATTCAATGACCACAAGAAAACAGAGCAAACTGATAATTCCTTATTAAAAACAGAGCAAATTGTTAACTCCTTACTAACAAAAGTCCCTAACAATCTTGCTTTCTCTTGTAAGTTATTGCCAAAATAAAATTATATTGCCTGAAGTGAAAGTTAAACAGCACTGGAAGTGAACAGATTAACTCAGATGGAGGTAGAGTCAGGAGGTTTTTTTCTGAATCCATCAGAATTCTGAACGTCAAACTTGAGAGGTGAAATTGAGAATCAATAATCTTTTTTTATTCTAAATACAGTTAAGATGTTCATGTCCTAACACTGGACAATACTAAGGACACTGTGGTAATTACTGATACTCTAAACATATGTAATACTGAAGTTATTAGATACTGATACTATCACAGTATGCTTGACACTAAAATATTGCACAGAGCCAGCTGAAGAAGAAAAGGGCACAAGACAAAATGTCCAGCTTGCTCCTACTCTGTCTTCATCCTTGCACAGAATTCCCTCAATCCATGTTGCCACACCATTAAAGGAAAATTCCTCAAGGAATACTCCTCCCTCTTTATATATTGGGCATGGACTATTCCTTTGGCTAGTTGTGGTCAGCTGTCCTGGCCATGCTGCCTCACAACTTCTTCCGCCTCCCCAGCCCAGTCACTGGCAGGGCAGGGTGAGAAGCAGAAAAGGCATTGACATGGTGCAATTACTGCTCAGCATTAACCAAAACATCCCTGTGTTATCAACTTTCTTTTGAGCACAAATACAAAACACAGCCCTGTTATCAGCTAGTAGGAAGAAAATTAAACATTATCACAGCCAAAACCAGGGTAGTGTGATATTTCATTGTGAATCAAAAGAAGTATTGACATCCTCAAAGATTCAGAAAACTTTTGACTACCACTACTCCATTGTATGACAAAAATAAGGAGAATATTGGTTCCAACTTTAAATTTGATTCACAGCTTTGCAGGCATCTTTATAAAGCATGCCAATAATACGCAACAATTTCTTTGCATGGACAGATAACATATAAGCTTACTAATAGAAAAGCATGATTTCACACTGAGATCTGACTACATTTACTGTATTTGACTCAAAACCTGCCCTTTCTACATCAAAACTACTGATTTTTAATAATAAAACCAAATCTTTACTGCTTTACTACTACAAAGCTTTGCTTTGGAATCATAAAACTCCCACTCATTCACAGAGAAAGCCAGTCAAAGGATTTGGTCCATATTACAACAAACATGTATCAGCACCACAGGTCTGGCCCTGCAATTCCAAACTAACATACAGTAACTGAGAGCGAGATCTGACATATTCTAAAATTCACACATCACAGGAGATTAAAAGCAGTCTTAATTCTGAAGTGATTAAGTCTGACATTTTAAAAAAATAGAGAGTGGCTCTAATACGTAAAGTTATCATTAGAATTAAAAGAGAATTTGCCAAGTTGGTTTTGCATCATTATACAGATCCATTTTACTTGCACTTTAACAGCTATAATGAGTCATTTACATTTTTACCTGCATCAGTAAGATGACTGGTCTTACACAAGAGATCTAATTTTCGGTTCCAAACACATACATCATTCCCTCCAGACAACCATACATCCAGTCTTTGAAGAACTGTCAAACACTGTAGAACAAAAATCAGATATATGTCCCCTGCAAAAGTTCTACAGGGAATTTCTCAGTGAAATGATCACGAGTTTTAGCTAGATAAAGCTATAAGTACTATGTAATACAGTATATTAAAGTGTCACTTTCCTAAGAAATACAGATTTAATTACATACTAGATGTCATTTTTCCATCAACAATGCAAAAACTGATTTTTCAATGACTTCTCTACTATTAACATTCAAAATCTAGTCTGACTGTAGGTTGCCTTTTCCAACACAATAACAAAGCCAAGTCATAAAATTATCTTTGTTCTACATTCTTTCAAAAAGAAAGCTGAGGTATTAAGAACTCCAAAAATGAATTAAGAATTGTGCCCACTTCTCAGTCACTCATTGTGTACCAGTTCCTAAATCAAACACTGCTGTTCATTTTAACACATCTATCTACGTGATCCATGAGTCATACATAAGAGATTCTTGTACACAACAAAATAACAGACATACATACTGTTCCCTCAGCTTACCTTTACAGTAGAATGGAAACATGACACTTTCTGAACTTGTGTGCCACTAGTGCAGTCCCAAACCTGGCTTTAATCATTAAGGAAGCTGAAAGGATTTTATGTATGGTAAATATAACTGCTGTGACTGTAACTAAATGACAGATTTGAAAACAGGCATGCAGAGACTCAGTCTTCTAAACCCTGATTTTCTTTTCAATATTTGGCCAAAATGACATATTAATAAAGGTCTGCTATGGACTCATTTTTGTATAAAGGGTTGCATCTACTTGTAAGCAATAACTAGTCAAATCCTAGTGTAATCCAGTTATATGTACTGGATATTATCAGATAAGAAATTTAAATGTGTAGCCTGTCTCACTGCTACTTTTAAAACTAAAAAACAACAAAAAGTCTAAAGAAACCTGAATCTTCTCCAGATCTAAGGATACAATAACTGTTCTATCAGCTGATGCTGTTAAAATCAAATGTTTATTCTCCTCAGAAGCATCTGATGAAGAAAATGGTGCTATAGCTGTAATTTTGTGTGTGTGACCATGAAGTTCAAAAAGTTTTTCTCCAGTCTGAAAAATAAAAACAAGGAAAACTAAGGGTAAAATTTGAAAAATGTATACTGTAGCATATGACATAGGTATTGCATGACTTTTGAGAGCAAGAACTTCTAAGAATCAAAAGTCTATGTTTATGGTAAACACAATACTGCCAGTTTCCTGACAGCTCCACTTAGTACATACATTATCTATAACTTCAAGATGGTGGTTTAGATAGCTGCATTTAATTCAGCTTTCTTCAGTTAGATGGCAAAACCTTACAAACAAGCATGCAGAAGCACACTGACCCTTTAAACACACAATTAAAGTACAGGGCAGTTACAATTATAAACTCCTTCACACTTGTGGGCTTAGTTTTTAAATTTGAACTACAAAATATTTACTTCAACAAAACCATAATAAAGATTCTAGATAAGTAGAAAATGGAACTCAGTTCCTAAGCTGGATAGCTAAATGAGTTTTTCATCCACAAACTGTTCAGGACACTGAGTATGTAGACTCATATACATGGTTTAGAATATCTACAAATAAAGTCCTGTTCCAAAATACAGAATTATAAAAGGTTGTCAACAACAGGAAAACACTAACATAAATCACCCAAAGAAGAGGAAAACTTTCAAGTTCCACCTTCCATATTTTAAAATTATACCATCATAAATGCCACAAATTTTCAAGTTTCTAAATAATATTAGTCTTATATTTCTTTCTTCTTTAATTTGAATGTTTAATGCTCATTGTTTGGACAGCACAGTATACCTACCTTTTAGATTTCCTATTGAACAATCTAATTTGTACACCAGCCCTCCTTAACAGAGTTCTAATCCCTTCCCTGTAATTTTGTCAATAATATGGAGACACAGAGCAGAAGCACAGATCAGCAAGTATCAGAGAGCATGATTTCCATGATACATCTAACATCTTAGTATGGTTTTCAAAAGTTGTAAGAGAACTTTTACTACCACAGGTAATTAAGGGTTTGTTTCTGCACTTCATGAAACGTTTAACTTTTGCTGATATTGTGTCTTCCTGATACAGTTTTGTGATGACTCTCTATTTAGCCCAATCAGTTATACTACAAATAAGATACCACTAACAGAACCATAGAAATGTACTTAAAAATTAAGTGTATATATATAAAACTTGGTAGGATTAGGACTACGAAACATATTTGTTGAGTCACTAATCAACAAGTTAGTGTTTACAGCAAATGTCAAACACATTTTAGATAAACTAAAGCCAAAAATTTATATACACTTCAACTTTTCCCTATCAGCATTTCATCTCAAATCTCCCTTAAAAAAATCACTGTCTTCCCAAAGCACTCTAGCTTTTAAAACTTATTGTTCTCTTGGGTTCACACTTTTACTTTCCTGACTCTCCTTTGTAAAGTAAGATTTGACAGACTCTCTCCACTTTTAGATTTTCAAGCTCTGAAGAAATTCTTTATTCTACTTTTGGCTAACAGACATTTCTAACTTCTCTTCCCAACTTCTACCCTCCAGAGCACATAAGCTATCCTGCAAAAAAAGAGCTAACCTGAACATTCCACAGAAATATGACTCCATCATCTCCTGCAGATGCAAATCTGAAATAAAAAAAAAAACAAACCAAAACAGCTATGAAAATATGACTATATATAATAATATAATGGAAAAGCAATCAATAGTTATGTGAGAAAAATACTTATAAGATATATCAGACTCTGACTTCAAACAATAAACATGTATTTATAAATCCCAAATACAGTTTATAAACTGAAGTCAGTATGTTTAGATAGATGTTCATCAACATGCACAAGGCTTAAGAATTCCCATGCATACTACTAGAAATAGAATCCCGTATTACAGAACCAACTCTGTTTAAAGATATGAGATCTTACACGCCAAGTAACAGTGAGCTCTGGAACCAAATTCTACTAGTCAGAGACACCCGACTGCAAGCTACCTTACAAGTTGCAAACAACTCATCTGAATTCAGCCCCAGACTTCAAGAGCCCAGCATGCATCTAGATACTTTAAACAGTAGCCAAAAAGAACTCCCAAAGGTAATACGTTTAAGGCACTAAATCTGATGTCTGATAAAGATCCATCTGGAAAGATATTATATGAGGAAAAAACGGGTTTGTGTTATCAAGTTAATCTCATATTAACACCTAACTCAATCTTTGACCTAAATTCAGTCCTTCCCCCTAGGCTACAGTGAATATCTAACCATCTGCCCATTTTCACCCACCACCACCACAGCTACACTGTGAAGCACACATTCCAGCTACTCCAGTGAAGGAGTTCTACTGTGGGCTGAGAAAACCTAAAATAGAAGCAAGACCTTCCAAAGAAAATGAAATTCAGTTCTTACTTGCAAATATACCTATCTTCTAAATGTTTCCTTTTGTTTTTAAGCCTTCACCAAGGGTCAAGGAGTTCATGTTTACAGAGAACTAAGATTTGTACTATGTGCAAGAATATCATGAAAAAGAGAAGTTACATGACTTCCGATTTTTTTTGTTACCAGATGTGAATGGTTTCATTAACTATATAAATAAATACATACTTTATTTTAAAAGAGACTCTGCAATTACATTTGTGAAACTTGTTAACAGAGTAAGTTTTCAGGCATAAAGTCATAGGGGTTTTTTCCCCCTCTTCTTTCTTCTACATATCCTCTTGGTTGATTCTATTATAGTAAATTTAAAAACTATAAGCTGTACTTTCTTCATACTTTTCATTATTTTATATCCAATCAGGCCCCTTTAAAAAAAACCCACAGTCTTTCTGCTCTTTAGTTGCCTTTTAGTTTTGTTACACCTTGCTTTGTCACATTGTCAAGAACTTAAAATAATAAAACTCTTACAACTCTCCAGTAACTCTTTAAATTTAATCTCATTTAAATTCCAATTCCTCTCTTGATTAATACTGGAGCTGTGTGCCACTTGCACAAAATTCTGAGAAGAAAATTGGTGTGCATGTAATTTGTCAAAACAGAAATTTAATAGTGATGTTGTGTATATTTTCCTCCTTGTCTTTAAGCCACAATTTTGTTTAAATATAAAAGGTATATTGCAGAGTCAGTTATCCTACAGTTATAATCCAAGGTGGAGAGATTCATGGATCGCTTGATGGGGATTATGACTGGAAAAGAATAATCTATAACCTTGTCTGCTTCCTGAAGGAGCAAGGAATGGTAAAATGAGCAACAAAAAAAGCTGTTCTTAAAATGTGTTATAAACTCTGTTTAATGTGTCAAATGCGACAGTATTACATACAATTTTAGCACAGTTCATTTTTTAGGAGATTCTTGCTGAGGCTTAGCTTTCTTTAGTGATCTTCCAATCAATACGACCGTTACTTCATGTTCAAAAAGTACAAGAAGAGAAAAAAACCAAACAGTTTTCTGTTACATTTATACAGGATTTATTTAGTATCTTCAGAAACCAATCTAAGAAAATTTTCCACTCACTGGTTTTAGCTGAACCACTGAGAAAACAAGAAAATCCTTCTGCAAAATTCTCAATAAGACAATATTATCTAAAGACCTGAAGCGTGAAATTTGGCTTACAATAGCTGACAAAAAGCACACAATGGAATAGCTGCAGAAACTAAATAAAAACATTTCAGAAGCAGAGTAACGATATCAATTTTACTGAAAAGAATCAAGTGAAAAATATTACCAGCTGTTTAACAATCCAGAAATAATCACATTCTTGATAAAGAAAACCTCTGAATTATCATCTAGTAAAGCAACTCTATTAAACCCCTAAAACTCTAAGAATATTAACCAGTTATATAACGCAATCCTTATCCCTGTGCTATTTTATAACCTATCTTTAATGCAGCCATCCAGGCTTTAGATTTACACTGATTATCATTAGTTTAGCTTCAATAATTTATCTGTTACTACACAACAAATCTCAAAATGGTAAAATATTTCTTTGCATCAGACAGTAGATTCAATCTAAGAATACTCCAACATTTCAGTGAAGACTAATTACACTTATTGAGTATGCGTTTGGGGGGGAAAAAAGTACTTTGAAGAAAAGCTATTAGAATAACTTGTCTCAGGAAAAAAAAAAAAAGAAGGACTGAAAAGAACCCCTCAAGATTTTTCTAGTTCTTTGTGAGTCTTCTGGTGGATTACTGTAATGTAGAAAAAAAAAATGTAATGGTAATGTATGCTACTTTTCAGATATATATATTTATGACATGAATGAAAATTAACATGCTAAATTTTTTGTGTGTGTGTGCACACACACAGATATCTACCTATCTTCAAAAATAGAAAATTAGATTCTGTAAGCATTTCAAGTCTGGAAGAGTCCACCTGTTCAATCAATAGACATAAGAAAGAACAGAATCTTCCTTTTTAAAACACCTACTGTACTCTGTATGGATATAAACCAAACTCTTTCTCATGTTAACTTTATGTAGTATATTGATTAATATGTTAGACATCTTTCTGTGCTCAATTCATAGAAGATCTAAATTCCTACAGCTCCTTAACAGAGAAGCACTTGTCTATTACTTAGGCTTTTAGTTCTAAAGGATTTCTATTTCATTCCCTTCATCAGGAAAGAGTCGCTAGACTTACTACTGACTAAAGGCTCCACAATCTTGTTTTTAAGGCAAATAAGTATTTATTTTCTTGCAGGATTAAGTTAAATAAGAGAACATGCAAGGTTAATCTAAAGAAAGCTAAGACAGAAGGAAGTTGTAATGTAGAACTATCATAACTCCTTCTCTTAGTCACACTTTCAGAGACAATGGTAAATATAGTGACTTCATCTCTGCTTCATAACTAGTTTTACAGGTTTTAGATAAGTCCATCCTCAGAGTTCATAACAAACCTTGACCTAGCCACAAGGAACCTAGAACAGAGCAGACAAAGACTGTCAGAGAACATAAAGTAAAAGTGCACAAGGCTAAAAATTAGAAGTTAAACAAAGGAACTGTCAGGTTTGCAGAGTAGTACAGCAAACCGAACAAGACAAAATTGGAAGAGAGATATAATGCAGAGACTAGGCACATGCACTAAGTCGTCATTTTGAATGAAGCAGTGAAAACCTTCACAGTTTAGAAGTTGAGAAAAGTGTTGCGTTAAATGAAACTCAAGTGAATTAAACATGAGTTTCAGAAGAAAATATAACAAAAGATTGGAGAGAAAGGAACAGCCACACTCAACACTGAAAATGTCATGTTCAATGGCTACAGTTCTTTTGTAGCGCCAAAAGTTAAAGTTACAGTTGTCCTCAATTCAAAACCAAAACATACGCATCCACTCAGAACAGAGCAGACACTACTCCATATTGTCCTAACAGAACGCCTGTGCATGCACGTACAAAAGGGACCTTTTGAACCCAGGTAGAGCCTGAAAACAAAGCCTCAAAATAGCTAAAGGTGTCTCTTTAAAATAAACAAATTTTTACCGAGAAACATAATTCCAATACCATGATTTTTTTCACTTAACTCACAAGAGAACCCAAAAGATGTAGTAACATACCAACAAAATGTATGTTACTTGCCTTCCCCTCTTTAAATTCCAGGTTTTTCCTGACCTCTCCCACCCAAAACTTAAAAAATGCTTAAAAAGATTATGTTTTCATAAATATTCTCTGAAGCACTGCCAAGGATGCTGTGAAACAATTTGAAAAACAATTTCATACCTGCAATCATCTACTTGCACTAGAAATCGTACTATATCTTGATGACCTTTCAACACAAGGAGCTCCGTGTAAGGATTCTGTATTTGCTCTTCACCAATAGTCTGCACAGATGATTTCTAAAATTCATTAAAAAAAAGGAAATGTATTTTGTACTCACATACTTATTTTCATCAGGTCCTTGTAACGTCTAACAATCTACATACAGACTCGTGTGTGAATGTATAGTTGGATTTGAAGCCAAATTAATTTTCTGCAATATTGTTTTGTCCTATGAAAATCATGACAAAATATCATTTCCTATTATTTCAAGTAAATAATATTTTTCTATAGCACGCATTTTAACATAGCATTTTCTGTTTAACAAAAAATGTTTTGTCCTGTTTTAATAAGCAATATACCAAGATCAAAATTCAGTTTAGTCATGAGCTGTCATATGGAGCCAGTTTCATGACTCAATTCACCATATTTTCAGGTTTTCTTTCAATTACACCTCTTCCAAGAGGTCTGGGACTCTCTCATATCTTTCACCTACCATTCAATTTTAAAATCCTATTTAAAGATGGCATATTTAAATAAGAATAAATGCTGTTCTGTTATGTAATATAAAATCATCTGTTGGGATATATTCACAAAATACCAAAGCAAATAACTTAAAAAAACATGAAGAATTATTAATCATTTTATAAAATGGCATCTGCAATTATCCCCAACTAGACTACTAATTAAAAGAAAAATCGATTGCGCAGAGTAAGTTGATCACCAGGCAAGGTCAATAAAATATTCCATAGGTCTGGCATTTCAAGGCATGATAGTTCTGCCAATCTCAATCATCACGTTGTTTCAACAGAGGACAGTTTTGTTTTGTTTCTTTAATTTAAGGTCTTTCACATTCCTGGAACAACTTGCTATTAGACACTATTTTAAAAAAAAACAACCAAACCAAACCAAAGAAAATAAACCCCAAACTAGTTCAGTAGTAACTCAGTAACACACTCCCTTCTAGATTTATTTTACATGACAATCAACATCTTACTTCTAGGACTGGCTCTTCAAGGACTTCAACAGAACCTTCAGTGTAAAACAGTAATAACTGGACATTGTACAGCATGCCACATACATGTTTGTCTTTCACATAGGATTACCTGTCATATTGTCCCCAGAAGTATCAGCATTTTCTTGCAGGGATAATAAGTTAATTTCTATTACCTCCATATTGGTACTATAACGCTACGTTTCAGAAGTTCAGAATGACAAAGTTATTACATATGGAAAGAAAGCTCTGTTTATTTTTAAAATGAAGAGGCTGTCAAAATGCTAGGTCTTGGGACTTTATCTTGGTTTTGTGCTATCTGATGCATTTCATGAAGCAACTGTTACTCATTTTATGCAATTATATGAGAACAGCAGTTCTCATTTAAAATAATGCAAGTAGAGTATGCGTGGTTATAAAGAAAAGTTGAACAAATAAGGTAACTTGGAGTTCAGTTATCAAAAGCTAATAAAAACATTCCTTTAAAAATTGAGTTCTAAAAATTCTAAACAAATCTAAGCAATACTGCATGACAGCAATAATCAGAAGATCTCTATTTTTATTTACTAATAGAAACAGCCACAAAAGTCATTCAAATTCTATACTTCCTATTCAGTACAAGACTTTATTATTTTGAATAATGTGTCTAATCCTACTTTTTAAAATAATTGTAAGAAAATCTGTGAATATTGAAAGATATAGTGATAAAGTACTATAGAGAACAACAAAGTAAGAGTTTTCCCCACAGTACTGTCACACACTGAGCTACACTCTCTTCAGATCTTCATTAATGTTTACCAAGTGCCGGGTTACATGTGTGTCTATTTTTGATACAAAGTATTAACTGAACTCTCTTGGAGCAACATCAGGTTTTTAGATAACAAAATTAGATGCTAATACTGGTAAAAAAACCCCACAACATTCACCTTGGTTTCAGAACTTCCTGTAACACCCATGACAAGTGGTATCGAAAAGCACAATTTTCAAAATCAATTCACCAAAAATACAGCAACAAGGGTACACAGACATACTTATGTATAAACCATGGCACTTGACAAATTAGCTTATATGGACCATGATGATATTGCACTTTCATTGCTCCCATCGAACCACTCTGCTTGAGATGTACATCATGGCTGTCAACTGAAGAGACTCAAGAACTTAAGTCGGAATGATTTTCAATCACATAGTTAAAAAAAAAAAAAGAAGCCAGTAAGGAGAAATTTACATTTCATTAATTTAGGACAGCTTTGCCAGAAACTTTGTCTTCTCATCTAGTGCAATGTTACTCTAATACATCTGGCCTTTTTATGACTGGATGAAGTCACAGCATATGAAACAAACACCACAGCCCAAACATCGCTTATGCACTTACTTAAGAAAAGTAAAGGGCATTAATGGAGGTTATTTTTAGATAAATCAATATTACACAATGTGGGAGGGGGGAGTGTGAAGTTTAAGGACTAACTAATAGCAATATTTGCTATTCACCTTTCCCACAGAGAAGCAAAATGATCACCATCATTCAGTAAACCAGTGGCAGCAATGGAAAAAAAAATCCTGTGGATCTAATTTAATCAAGCTACAAACAATAGAATGAAGAATTGGACCAGATATTGACTCATGCTCATGCTTTATTAAATCACATTATCACTAAACCATAGCCAGAATTTAAACTTTGGAGAGGGACACACACCAGTGATCTTTCCAGCACATCTTAGAAAATTGTTGTATGTTTCTCATCTTCCTTTTAAAAACAACTGCACCAAACCTGTTAAATATGACTTCAGCACAACCAACATTTTGACAGATGACAAAGGCCTGAGGCGTTTCCAGACATTGTCACTCCAAATTGGTACAGACTCTAATTTTCAACATAGTAACTATTGGCATCTGAAATCAACAATAATATTGTCATGACCTGCTCAAGTATGGCAGCTGAAAAACAATTACTTCCTCATATTTGTCTAGATTACAAAGCCCAGCAATAGTGTCAATAACTCTTATTAGGTCCAGGCTAAGAACTTCAGCAGCGTCTTAGGGACAAGAAAATACCTATAATCTCTCTTTTTCTCAGCAAGGCAGCTGAAAGCTTACAAGCTGTATACATCACATAGCCTCCGCCTGCCCAGGGCACGCTACGCCGAACGGATGCTCCCGGCTGGGACGGCTCCCAAGCCCTTCATCTTCCTGAGCAAGCTGGCAAGCTCAGCTAGGGAGTTCTGCTAGTTGCTTTTGTGAAGTTTTTTCTCCTCTCGCCTTTCTCCTCCAGGTAGCCAGTGGCCCTGTCTAACGGCCATAAAGCCCCGGGGGCTGCGCGCTAGTCCTCCGGAAAGCCTAGCGCAGGGCCCGGCCGAGCTACCACGAGACAGGAGACCCACCGCGACGAAAGGCCACGGCCCAGCGCCCTTCTTCCTCATGGCGCTCCCTTCCCTCAGACCTGAAGCTGCCCGGTGCCGCCCCCCTGCTCACAGCCGGGCCCGCCAGCCCATATGGAGGGGAGAACGCTGCCCCTGCCCGTGGCCCCTCACGGCCCCGCCTCCCGGCGCCATCAGCTCGACCTCCTTCCGCCGCTCCCGCCCGCCGGCTCACCTCCGCCAGGCCCTGCGGCTCCCGGCCGCCGCCGATCAGCCAGCGCAGCATCGGGAGCGGCTCCCGCGCGTCCGCCAAAGGCGACCCTGCGACCCCACCGCGACGGCACTGCTCTCTCACACCGGCCGCACCGCCGGGACAGCCGCGAAGCCGCGGCGCCCCTGCCGGGAAAGGCCGCTCAATCGAGCTCCGCGCGGAGAACCGCCCTCCAGAGGGGCGGGACGGAGAGGGCCCCGAGCAATCGATCTCCGAGCGGGTACGGCGGCGGGAGCGCGGGAGCCGGTTCTGCTGTCCAGCTGGAGAGCACTTTTGTGCCAAATAATCGACAGATTAAGTGTTTAGCAGCTTTTCACTGTCCGTCCTCCAGTTTCAAAGGAAATTTAAGCTACAACAAAACAATAATTATTACCATTTCATTGTGACCTTCTTACTTGTTTCCTGAAGTAAACTACCACCAGAACTTCCTGTATACAACAGCTCTCCCTTGTCAGTGACTGTTTTCATCCTTCGTCACTAACCTCCTTTAGGTCTGCAATGTCCTTGTCACGATGAAATTGCAAAGACTGCAAATATACCACCTTCTAAATGCATCTCCACTATAGGGCTAAACAATGGCCTCACTGCACCTGCTCTGTCCCTAATGTAATGATCTTGGCAGCCCTCTTGAATTTGATGTGCACATGGAGCAGGATCACAAAACCCAAGGAAAAGACACTTTTTCACTTTACCTCTCCTTTCCTGCCGTAACTCCTTATTTTAACCTGTTTTGCTGTATCACAATTCACATATTTGGAAGAGATGGGATAGAAAAAGTGCAATATGGTACTACACTGAACAGCATCTTTGTAGATAAATACAGAATCTTCCCCTTGAGGTGGAAGGGACAGCGGAAATAACATGACAAACTGACTGCAACCCCAACTCACAGTCTTCCTGCACATCTGTTAGAAAAGAAATTGGGAACACGTGAAGAAGGGAAGGTTAGAAGGAAGGGTTTTTATTTAAGAATTGAGGGTTTTTTTCTCATTACCTTATTGTGACTTGATGATTGGTAATAAATTTCCACAAGTCAAATCACTTTCGCCCATGAAGATAACTTTTTGTTTCTAGCTTCTCGTATGACATCCTCCTCTTTAACTTACCCCAGTGAGATCCTGGCCTCTGCTCTAGTAGTTAGGTGTAGAAACTGTGGCTGAGTTGTGTCTTCCTCTCTTAACTAATGTTTTGGGTATGCCACATTAATCATATGCCTCTTATCTAACTTACCTTGTTACATCAACCAAATACACTAACATGAACCTCTAAAAAAATGAGTCTTCAGAAGCAGCAATTTTGCAGTCACCTCATTAGGTTGATAACATTAATGTTCCTGTGAGCTTTGCATGGTGAAAATACTGTCCAGCAGTATCACATGGTTTGAATGCTTAGCATTTGTAACTCTCCTCCCAGTGCTATCGCTCTTGTGTCACAGTCATATATGGCATTTTCATTTTCCTATCATATTATCCCTGAAGTAATCATTAACAATAGGAAGCTTTCCACACAGTAATCTGCAATCCTATTACCAAACTGGATAACGCCTTTGTTTACTACAGACAACAAGACACTTAAACAAATGGACCCATTTGTTTGCTGCATGAACTTGCACATATGTATGCATATATGTGTGTGTGTACACACACACATATAAAACACACAGTATAAATCTATGTAGGTAGCATACATGTACATCAGAATTTATATAGAGGAGAGAAAAGATGATTAATGCACTAATGTTGCCTCTCCATTTACAAATTGATGAAGCCCATTACAGTTTCCTCCACTTGGGCACTTCAAAATTTTCTACAGATTGTATTCATTAAATAGAGTAGCTAGGAGCAAGTAAAGAGTTTACAATCAGTCTTATTTTAAGAATTACTTGGAGAGATTTTTATGAGGAAGGTACTAGAAAATGTTATTTTAAAGGTGACTTCTTTAAATCAGGCTATATACCTTTGAGATAGTTAGTTGTGGTTCAATTTCAAAATCCATGCATAATCCACACAATATTTTAATAGAATCATAGAGTCATTTAGTTTGGATAGGATCTTTAAGATTATCAAGTGCAGCAGTTAACCCAACATTGCTATGTCTACCACTAAACCATGTCCCTGAGCACCACATCTACATGCCTTTTCCAGGGATGATGACTCTATCACTCCCCTGCACAGCCTGTTCCAGTGCTTGACAACCCTTTGGTGAAAAAATTTTTCCTGATCTCCCATCTAAACCTCCCCTAGTGCAACTTGAGACCATTCCCTCTTGTCCTGTCACTTGGGAGAAGAGACCAACACTCACTCTGCTACAACCTCCTTTTGAGTAGTTATAGAATGTTTTCCATTCTATCTAATAAATATGTCATTTGAAAAGTGCCTGTAAGAATTTCACACTCTACCAGATCAAACATACTTCAAAAGTTCTTTACATATTAAAGAAACAGAGTTAGAAGCAGAGTAGCCCAGTCAACAGGGATAATAATTCAATGGACAGCATACATTACACTCCTCCATATGTGTGCATAAGGCATGTGTGCTTTAAAATCCATCCTGTGGTTTCTTATATTCAATGGCAGTTAGAGCCACTCTCCTTGGGAAATGGCTTACCTTGCGTTCCCCAGGTCAGATGAGTGATAAAAATGCTCTGACATCCATATTCCTGCAGAGAAGTTATCCCTTTCAATCCATAGGCCTGCTTAGAGGCACGATGATGCCCTTGATGATGTGGCAGAACACAGCTACTTGTCACTTACATTGTTCTGGTGCTTGAGGCCATGCTACCTAACCAGATCACTTAGTGACTGAAGATGTTTAAATCACAGAGGGAAAAAATGGACCATATGGCTCTCACCAGCTTGAGGTCACTGATGTGCCAGCAGTGCAACCTAGGGGCATTGCATCAAGGCTATGATGCATCTTGTCATACCACCACCTATCTTGCATCTAACCATCAGCATATAGAGGTTTAGGAAGGGGACCGGAGATCATTCAGCAATACAGTTCAGCACATTGAGGTTCCTCTCCTGGCCTGAGTCCAGGTTGTGCTAGACTTGGGATATTAGCTTGATATAGCTTGATCTGAGCCTGGATCTAAGCTCTTCTAGGAACTAGTAAAGGAATGGAAATTCAATCACAGATGGCAATTAACTTGTCTCTGTATCTTGAGGGATTCTCTGTAGTGACAGTCACACTGTTGTCTCTGAGAGTGGAAATGTTTCCCCTCCTGAAGAAGGGATTGCCTACTTCCATCAAGAGCTATTGGAGTTGCCCATGGGCCAAAGAAGGGCCTGGATTCAGATTCATAAATGCAAATAAATAATTTTGCATTTTACCAGATTTTTGGGGCTATGAGAAAAGGATTTGTCACCCCTACCAGACAGTGGCTGCAGCTACCCTTTAGGCTACATTAGAAACTCATATTGCCCAATTATATGGTATCACCTTTGCATGCTACCTTCTTCCTCTGTTGGTCAAGTGATCCATGATGTGGGCATATACACAGTCACTCTGCCCCTAGAGATAGACACCCTTTGTGGTCTACCTTGCCACAAGGACAGCCAAGTTTCCAGATCTTTGGCTCTAGAGCACTTCTCTCAATGGAAGGATTAAACAGTAGGTACCTGAGTGCTTTAAGGTCTTATGACTGTGATGCAGCTCATAATACAAGCTGAGATGGAGTCAGGCAGCGCAATGGTCCCATTCACCCCTTCACAGAGGATTTCAAGAGATTGGAGAGAAGTGGAGAAAGGCATTGCTTTGCTCCTGATTGAGAGGAAACTGAATGGTAACATTGTAACATTGTTAAGGGAATGGGATCACACTCCTCTTCTTGGCTTTAGATTTAACATTTAAGTATGCAAAATGTATATTTTGTCTGGACTGAATTGTAAAAATTCACCAAAAAATGCAGGTGGATACCTACATGTCTCTAACAGCAAGAATTTGTATTCAGTTATAGATTTGTATCCATTCTCACTTTTGTCCCTAATTTAAAGTTAAGGAAAGACATAGTTTTAAAACTAATTTAATGGATTAGAAATGTGGTCTGTATTTTTCCAGTTTTAATGCTTTAATTTGCTGCATTACACAGTTTGTTTTGTGCTTGAATGCTCACTTTTCTGCCTCAGTGAACTCTGTAGCCTTTTCTGCCTTATGACTGATGTAGTCTAGTGTTTTTTACTGTATCATGTGAATAAACATGCTTTTTTGGTGTCTATCTTGTGTTTGGGTTACATTTATTTCTGAAAAGAAACAGAGCATCCTATATAGAGTCATAATGCTGTGTTTCACTTTGCAGAGCAAAGAGTTTTGCTTCTTTAGTGCCCATTTCTTGCCCTATATTCTCACTGAAGGAGTAAGGAAACACATACCATAAAATGGAATAACAGCTTCATCAGCTTCTAAAAGTCTGACTGTACTTTGTGAAGGAAATGAAGCACACTTTTTTTTAATTTGTAATCTGACGGTGAAAATCGTGAGCTGTTCTGATCTTAAGTGTGATGGCATTATAAGCCCCCAGGTGGCATTCTAACCTTGTTTTTCTAAATCATTTGTTTTCATAAGGAATGAATCTGATTCTTTTGTTTAAAAAGACATTTTCTTCACCCTCAAAGTAGATTTGAACAAAGAAATTAAAGCTGTATTCTGATCTTTTTGGTTTATTTTATTTTCCAGTTTGTATATGTTTTGCTAATTCAAATGCAGTAACCTCAAACCCAGCTTGAAATCTGATTAGATGTTTAATGGAATCATGTAAATTATATTATATTCCTGATATTAAAGTCCATGAGCTGTTGATGTCCTGCAGCAGCTATTCAATAAAAGCTACCATTCAAATTTTAAAGATCATAATTACTCAAAATTAGTAAAATTAGTTACATTTCAACAACTTTATGAGAAAAGTGTAAATTCAGTCATAACTAATACTTTACAACACATAGGTATTAAGTGATGTGGGGTCATGATGAAATCTGGGCAGAATCCTTTATTACAACTACATGAAACCGAAGTGATTCAGATGGGATTTCCATTCCGGAAGTAACAGGTAGACTTTTGCAAAGAGTATGACTTGCGCCTCCTTACTTAGGCACCCAGTTTAGGTGCTGAGGATACTGGTAATCGGTCTTCAGTTCACTTATTCAGTAGAGGAAGGATGTCTCCCACAGACATTGGCTCAAACTACCCCACATAGCTCCTCATTTGAATACTCCAGGCTCCTCATCTGAGCTGCTTGCTGTCAAAGCATTTTACTCCCCATTAGCTTCATTGTTCAAAGGCTGAGGTCCAGTGTCACTCTTGCAGTGGTTTTTTTTTACTTTCAGATATCTCACAGAATTAAAGAATGGTGGGCATTGGAAGCATTTTCTGGTGAGCACCTATGGGCTTTCTGTCACATTGTCTTGACTGTGTGGAAGGAGCGCCCACAAAAAAAAAGCCTCACTACCCCTCCTCAAATCCCTTCTTCTATCTCTTTTTTTTGCAACAAAACCCACATTTTCCATTTCCAGAGCTGATGTGCTGTAAGTTGTCCTTATATTACTGACCAAAACTGTCACCTAATCATATGCACGGAGGGCTGCTCCATCTTCCCTGCAATCTCTTTGTTTGTGTTTGGATTACAACGTCTTTGAAAGGTGAATCATTTTAGTTTGTATTTGTGCTGCTCTCAGACAAATTAGGTCTTTGTCCCTCTTTATGATTCCAGTGGGATATAGCAGCACAAATACACAGTAATCATATTTACTAAAGCAAATGGAACTAATATAGATTACTGCTTAAAATACATTGGTATGTAACAGGTCATAAATAAAAAACTAACTACACACTGCTCTGGATATCTTTCAGGCTGTACTTTAAGAGGAGACACTAAGGCAGAATGTCATCAACCATACTTCCTAAAGCAACAAAATACAAATTGCTGCAGCAGTGTAAGACCATAGGTAACCAGGAGACACAGAGGGAAGGTTTAAAGTTCAAACTTGCATCTGTCTTGTTGTATTTCAGACCAAAAACTCTCAACATTACATCTGAGTAGTAATTTCACTATGCTTTTAGGGACTAAGCTGTAGTTCGTACTAGTCACTTGCAGGTGGTATCACTGGACTAGACAAGCGAAAAACTTTGAATTTAAATGGATTTTGAGACAAAGCCATATATGTTTATGCACAAAGACTTATTCATAACCTATTTTAGACTGTCTGGTACTCTGCACGTGTGTATTTCTGTTTAGTTATCTTTCTATTTATTGTCCATATTTTTTCATTCTGTGTTTTCTAGTCCATTTATGTATGGTTATAGTTAAGTACAGACTTTTCATTTTAATTGCCAATTCCCTTCACAATAAGTTAAAAAATGATCACAGGGTATTCACTTCTTCCCTAATGTTGATTAAGGTTGAGAGATTCTTTTGCTCTTAAAAAAAAAAAAAAAAATCTCTTGAGAGATGAAGTAAGGCCTGATAGCCAATAAACCTTCCTGCATATGTAGCAAAGAGGCCCAAACTGGAGAAAGATTCTCTGCCTTAGCTGTGGTGAATACTCTGGTGGCTACAGCAAAAGCTTGCAATATATACAGCACACTAAGTCATCACAATGAGAAGATGAGTCACTTCTTGGTACCTTGGTGTCTTTGTGATGTCTTCTGGGACTTTGTCAAAGAAGAAGTTGTTGGATATTCTCTACTGTTAATTGTTTATTTCCCTTGGGGTGACACTCAATTCCTGGCTGTATGAATACTGTGTGATGCGACAGTGCGACTAATCTGTGTAACTGCAATGGTGAGATACTTCTAATACACATTTGAGTTAATAAAGACTAACATACAGGATGCTAACAAGGCCTGACTAACCATGTTATGTGTAAGTCTGGCCCTTCCGTCAGAAAACGTTTATTCACATCTATATGTATACAGGGAGCAGTGACTGTAACCCCAAGGCTGATTGCATCAGATGACACCAGAAACCAAACACAAGTGGAAAGGAGAGAACAGCTCTTCTCAGAATATCATGGAGACACTAGAGGAAAGCTGGGAATGGGAAAGGACTTTTATTCAAAAATAAAACTTCAGTGGGAAAAGCCCCTAAGGGACTGTGCAAAGGAACATGGGTAGCCTCGGAAAGGGCCTGTGAAGACAGAGATGGTAGTTGCCCTCATAAATCCCTTTCCATGCTCCTGTCCTGATGCACTGAGCTGGCACAGAGCCTTGAGGTACCCACTTCATCCGTACAACTACATGGGAATAAAAGATGTAGATACTTTGCTCTGATTTCTGAACTGAGGGTGGAGCTGATAGGGAAATTTCACCTTTCATTTGCCAAGGTCCAATCTAGCAAAGTATTTCCATCACAATTCCAGCATGCACTATCTGAATTAGGTCATCAAAATATTAAAAGGCAAGTCTGTCTAAGTATGTTGCTCAAATACTACATGGGCCACATGCTGATAACTGAATTTCATGTGGCATGCCCTTTCCATTATTGAAGAGAAATCTTCCTGCTGAGAACAACAGAATAAAGCCAAATCCTTGAAAATATTTCATTATTTAATCGTTTTATTTCATTCTAGATACTGGGAAGCAGGTAAATAAATACCTGAAAGAGTAAAAGCTCAGTCATAAAAGGTGATATCTGGTCTGACTGTAAAGAGTTCAGCACTCAAGAAATACAATGGAGTGTAGGTTACATGAACACTGTATACTGAGCTTTTTTCTTTTACATTTCACATTGCACAGTTTGAATTAAAATGTCATTCAACTTTACATAATAAGTTCAAACAAAAATTATAATTGATGAGCCATCGTGATTTAGAAGATTAGCTAGGGAACAATTCTTTTCTATGCATATCATGGTTAAAAATATTACTATGTTAATTCATACTATGTCATTAAATAAAATGGTTTTCTAATTCTGACTCCCTTCTCCGTATTAAACCATGGAAATGCCACAAAAAGGCACTGGTATTAGGCCATATCTTTTCCTCTCTTTTCATATAAATTCCCCCTTGAAGTAATGAGTAAGATTAAGTCAGGAGAGGGGCCCATTTTCTTTGGCCTTGGTCTCATAAATCCTTGCACAATGTACAGTTGGAAGCTTAGAAGTGTTGCTCTCAAGGCTAATTTTGTTGCAGAAGAATCTGGATGGTGTATGATAGTGTGAGTGCCAGCTAACGGGCTGTGTCATTTGTCCTGTCACTGTGCTGGCTTTCCTCATCTCCTCCTGTATGATACTTGCCTTGGCTGTTTTACAGAGCAAGTACAGATAGATGTTGTATCTGGGCTGCATGGAAAGTTAGGTGAAAGCTGCAGTCTTTGACTTAGTATGCAAATGTTTCCTGAGAACCTCTTCTGCTACTCTGTTCTGTTCATGATGAGTAGGGGAGCAGGAGGGAAAGCACAAGAAAAGTTAAGATGGATGACCAATGAGACTGGGAGCCTTAGTCAAAAGAACAAAGCTGGTGTAAAAGTATCATGAATGTCAGGAGATTCCTGACCAAACAGGAATCCTCAAAATCATACTCCTCCTCCTCACTCACTTTCCCTTTAGGACAGGCTGTGCCCAACACCAGGCTAGAAGTACAATTCTTTAAACACTACTTTCTTGACTAGTGCGCTGGTTTCCACCATGTACTGGGTTGAAGGACATTTTACTCAGTCCTTTCTTCCTACAAAAAGTCTATCTCTTCAGAAATAAATTTTAAGCCAGAAGGAGCTACTATGTTCAGTAACTCTAACCTTTGTGTAACACAGGCCGGAAAAATTCATCCAACCATTTCTATGGCAAACTTCCACACAAGCTGCAGCAAGTCGTCGTAAAGGCATCTGCTCTCCACATAGGCATCTCACATGACAGAATCTGGCATGTATGTTGTCAAGCTACTTCATGGCTTGATTCACCTCACTGTTTAAAAAATGTTAAAAAATACTGCAAAATTTGTTTAGCTATAACATCCAACAAGAAGGATCATGGTGTGTCTTTTCCTGACAAATTTTGATAGCTGATCTGTTCATTTCCAGTCATATCAGCAAAGTGAGCAACTACATACTTTCCTGTACTTATATATACTTTTCTGTACTTCCAATTTTGTTTTGTTCATTCCTAGATATATTCACATCTCTACTTCAGCAGCCAGGCTCTCCCTCCTCACCTCTTTACTATACTTGTATATCTGCTTTATACTTCCTCTTCTGCCCACAGTCTTGTGAGAGCACAAGCCCTGCGCCAGTCTCACCTCATTTACTAGCTAGCTTCAATGAAATAAGGAATATGATGATAGCATCTGCCAGACATCATGCGAAATTTTGTGAGAGGATTGTACTTGAGGAAATCCACAGAGGTGAAAATTTAACTTCTGAGATGACCAAAACATTGTCTCGGGACACGACTGTGCCCAGTTGACTGAAGCTCATATCTCAGCTGAGCAGAAGTTTCTAAGAAACAGTTTTTAGCTGCTTTGGTAGAGTCTTATATAATCCTGAATTCACTAGAAGATAATATGAGCTCCCATGTCAGCTGTAGGAACTCAGATATGGTAACGGATAGCCAAGTTCAGCTGATGATACTTACATTAAAGCCATCAAGAAACCTTTGTGGATACTTCTATTTCAAAGTCAGATGGTTTTAGCATTTTGCCTTACAGCATGCAACCAAAGAGATAAAATCTCAGTTATTGCTGTTCACAGATATGAACTGTTTCTTTTCAAAGAGCCACCAGACAGACAACCTTAGACAGACTGAAAGAATTATGGAACAAAACCAGACGTGTTCCTGTCCTGGGGCTAGCCACACCTCCCGTCATTTGTTGTGAGGGAACGGGGAAATATCAGGTCCACAGCTCCTCTCCTACCTCTGAGTGTCTTCAAAACTGATGGAGAAGGAGTGGTGCTCTTGGGCAGATCCAAATGAGGTGGTGCTGTGGCCCAGTAGTTTTGACCATATTCAGCACTCTGGCAGGCTCAAGGGAAACCTCTTGGGCATGAGCTAGGGAAAGGGTTGAGGTGAGAGAGAACTGGCAAGGATTCACTTAGGAGCTTAAAAAGGGGAATCTGTGGTCAGTTCTCTGCTAGGGTCATGTTCAGCAGTTAGACATCCTTCCCATCGAAAATCACCAAGGTTCTAAATCATAGAATCATAGAATGGTAGGAGTGAACCAGAACAAAACTTAGTAGCTTCTATTTTAAATTAAGACATTTTGGGATGTTTTGGCTTGCTATGCCAGGCTTCAGGTCCTCTTTCAGAAGTGCTGAGCGCTGCCCACCAAAGGACAGCTGTCCACAGCTGTCAGTGCTCTGTGCCTCTGGAAAATGCATCTCAAGAGGGTTCTAAACAACTGAAAATCAGGAACAGCTTTTGAAATATGCAGGCTTCCAAAGCAGCTGAAGCAGCTATGCCACTAACCAGCCAACTTGTTACACTGCCAATCAGGCCTTCTCTAGCAGCAGCTTTTAAAATCAGAGTTGATTGTTCAACAATTTTATTCATTGACATTTCTGTAAGTGCTACTTTTTGAATATGGTCTTGGAACTACCATCTCTCTCTTTTTTTGTAGCAGTAGTTATGCATGCATGATATCTTAGCTGGATTAATTCTGGATCCAAATGAGAATTCAAGAAAAGCAAAGCAAAGGATGAGGGAAATAATTTTTCCTTCATACACCAGCTCCTACACCTGCACTTCCTAGATGCCCATCTGGTTTTCCATGGATATCTGCCTGGATATGCATCTGGGTATCTATCTTAGCATTATCTGCAGCAGATGGTAAAGCTCTTTTGGTTTTTGTTTTGGTTTTTTTTTTTTTTATTTCAGTGGTAGTAGAACTTCACTCAAATTCTTGACAGAGTCAAGGAAAATTGTACGTGCATCCTGCAGGACAGAGATTTGCCTTTTCCTGCAGGGTACAAGAATCTTTGAATCAGATCAGAAGGGGAAAAAGAAAAAAGTACAAGATAGCAGCAGTGTGTTTTGGACACCAAGGGCCAGTATGTGTTGGAGAGAAGATTGGCTCCTATGCATGGTCCCTGGCAGCACTAAGACACTTGGCTCCTGAAGTGTTGTAGCTGACACCAACACTGCCACCTTTTGCATTCCATTGTCCATGACAACCTTTGAGTGACGTGGACACAGAGTTTACTGGATGAGTTTTTTGCTCTCTCAGCTCTGTGTTAGAGACAACCTGTTATGATTAAAATAGCTGTGAAGCAAAATTGAGTTATTATGTTTATGTTACAGCTTTTGATACCAACTCAGGGTGCTGCTTCTCTCTCCCTGTAGCTGCAGGCAATGAGGAGTGTTTTCCCTGGTCTCAGGCAGCCAAGAGGTACCAACAGCTAAGCAAATACAAAACGACAAATTCATAAAGCTTGTGGCTCCATGTAGGCAGACATTAACACCTTTGCCAGAAGGCTCAGCTCCTCTTGTCATCTACCAAGTTAGACAAAGAGCCTGTCAAAGCCAGACAGATTGGTACATTCAACAAAAAACCCTCTGACCCACTCTTTTCTCCCAGGAGGCTTCAGTTCCTCTCAGCTTTCACATCATTAGCACTCTCAGGGCAGGCTGGGGGTTATTTCTAATTTGTGAATGCCCTTGGACCACAAGTTTGGATTTTTAATTTGTTTACCTTGCATATTAAACAGTACCTTCAAAGGTACTGTCAATAAATCCTCTATGAATACAGATCTTTATTCCAGACCTAGTTGTTACTTTAAATTTTTCAATTTGATTAGATGAGATTAAAAAAATTCCTTGAGGGCAATCTCAGTCACCAAATACAGTGCCATCACAGAAATCCCCAGAGGGCTGAGGGCAAACTTCAGTCTTTGTGATGTGAGGGAAGAACACTATCATGCAAAGGAGATGTCAAATCAAGATGCTACTTCAGATCCAGAAGTAAGCACTCAACATACAGGGTTGTGGCAGTGAAAAGTGCCTCCTGGGAGAAGCTCACACGCAGCTTCTGCCCACCAAAAGGGATGGAGGGCACTGTGTCACCCTGCCCAGGGTACCCTGGGGAGTGCCTAAACCTCTATTGTCAGCACTCTAAGTGCTACACAAAGAACCAATGGGGAAATAGCAACTGGTCCATCCGCTTACATTTCCTTCAAGCTCCAGTCCATGTGGACAATTATAGCCCTCAACCAGCTCTTTCTCCAACAGGTTTACATCCTCACAAGATCTTGTCTGTATGCTTGTCCCTCTTGTTACTTCTCCAGGAGGAACAGGTTTTATTTGCTTCTCAGTTTTTCGTTTCTAAAAACATTTTTATTAAGCTTATTGAGCAAAAAGGGGAATGCTTCCATATGTTTGAACATAAATGCATGGAAGTAAGTGACTAACACTCTCACTTCTTCCTCTTGTCTGCGTGGTGTTGCAGGACTATTGAGCTGTGTGGCACTAGTGTCACATCTAGAGCCACATGGAATTTGGCAGTCTGGATTTGCACAGTTTGTGATAACCCTGCTCCCACTTCTAGTTCCTGGGAGGTTTGCCCATATATATAGACAAGACCAGGTCTGTGTTTTGAGACATCAAAAAAATTGGAGTAAAACTTAAATGCTAAGGTGTTTGTTCTTAATTCCTACAGCAACTGTGATCGAAAGCAATCAAGCACTTAAAACAATGTCATCAAATGATCACTTGGAAGAGACACAGTAAAAACCACCCCAAGTTTCCTGGGTTTAGTTTCAAATTCATTCAAAATGGTGCCCCGTTTCAAAAGGGTGTGGAAACTGGAGCACGTATGTGAGAATCCAGGAGATCCTCATCATTCACAGTTCATGATAAATCAGCTTCCTGGTCCTTGTACTCTGATATGTCCCAGTATAACTGACTGAATGCTTCATCAGAAGCTGCAACATCAAAAAAAAAAACCCAAGTCAAAAAGCAACGAAAACCAGAAACTGCCTTACATGCAGTTATGACTTGACCTTTTCCTGGAAAAGGGCTAAGCTACTTCTGAAATAACTATGTTTAGAAGTGTCTTCCATCCTGAAAGATTGAAGATTTTTCTATAGCACTACATGAGGAGAGAAAAGTGTGTTGTCAAACTAAACACAAACTGAGCAAACATTTTCAGCTGAGGGGCACCTACAAGCTCAAATATAGTTTTCATTTACAAAGAAGGATGAGGATTGCCCAAACCATGGAGATAAGCACCTCCTGGGCTTCCCCTCTGCCTTATCTGCAACTGAAGCAGTGGTCACAGCTCCCTATCCTACCTATCTTTTCCAGGTGTTCCAGGTAGGGTTGCTCCACCATGAAAAAGAAATTATTTCATCAAGCAGTTTGTCCAGGGAGGGTGGTAGGAGTGCAAATAGGAAAACAAAGGGGAAGAAAAAGAGATAAGTGGGACAATAGCTAACCTTGGCCTGAAAGCACAAAGGGACACCTCTGTCTGCAAAACGTGTCACCTTTGACATTGTCAGGTCACATCCTGCCTGTACATGACATGCAACACCAATGCCCAGTGTCAACGAGTGCAAATGACCAGCTACAGTACATCCATAAGAGTGGCACAAACAATATGTAGGGTCACTGTGAGCTGGGGCATGGACCCACACAGGTGATGGGAGCAGCATTGCAGGGGCCCTGCACAGGACTCTCCTGAGAAGTGGTGTGCTGAGGTGGAGAGACGGTGGCTATACCACCAGGGACGGCCTCCTTGGTAGACTAGGCCCCCTGAAAAGGAGAGGAGGAGGCCAAAAGAACCCCTTAGGCAATGAATTATCTAAATCAGGCACTGAGATGCAGCACTGATTGAAAAGCTTGTTCAAATTGCTTTCACTGTGATTCATAAACTCTTCATGTAAATTCATATGTTAGGATGAGCACAAAAATTAGAAAGCTGGAATAAGATTGCTTTAATTTAAATAAGAGACATGGTTGTGAATATGAGGCTTTTACACTGTTAGCAGTAACCCATCGGATATTAACAAAATCTGATATGCAACAGTTTTACATATCCCCTTGTGGGAGAAAGATCAACTTGCAAACCGCTTTATAAATCAGCCACACTGTTAGAGTTAGGCTACTGTATCTAAATGGCTTTTAGATATGCTTCCTGTTTTAAGCTACCATATTTACAAATGAAAGCTTTTTCAAACCACGTCTTTTAATATAATTTGCATATTTAGTAATACATTGATTAACATTAAACACGGATTATTGCAATTTATTTCAGAAACAGATGGGATTCATTAAGTGAAAAGCCAGAGCATTTAAACAGAGCACACTCCCAAGCTGACTCCCGATGAATGATGAATACAAAAACTTTATTAACTAACGAGAAAAAGAAAAAGCAAAGGGGGAAGGACGCTGGCTCCTCTTCAACAGCCTCCCTCGGTCGAGAGTGGCTGCCATCAAGGAGAACTGAAATCAAACCGTGCCGTTCAGAGGCAGCGCGCGCTTTCACCGAAAGGTCTGTCACGGTAAAGACAAAACTCCGACCCATGGTCTCAGCCGAAAGGACGAAAAACGTGCGCGGGGAGCCGGAATCTTGTCTGCGGCTTCGGTCCCGCCGCCCGGTGCCGCCAGGTGGCAGCCGGCCACAGCGCAGGCTCCGCACCGCCAACACTTCCCGGCGTGGGGCGACGGCCCCCGCGGGCCTCCCTCTTCTCCCCGTGTCTTCGCGGCACCTGGTATCCAAATGCGCTGCCTTTCCTTGGCAGCTGATGGTGGGAACGCTATGGGTTGCGTTTGTGTGTGCAAGTAACAGAGGAGATACGTACACAGTTTTGATGCAAAAATAAGATGTACATAAGCTGTACAAAATGATCTGTGAATCAGCCACATGTATGTGGGTGTGCACAGTTTTTTGACAGCAAAACAAGCAGCTGGAAAGGCAACATAATGTAAACATGCGCCTCATGTTTACAAGTGTTCTCCCCTGAGAGAAACTTTTCTTTCCCAAATTTCGTCTCTGTTTAGCAAAGTATAATGAAATAGTTTTGGGAAGGAATAGGCAGTGTCAGGAGAGATTGGTCCATAGATGGCTTTTAAACGTGACAATTCGACATCTGGCTAAGCCATAGAAGTACAGTGCAAGAGGGATTACTTCTGTACGTATCCTGCTTCTTATACATTTTTCTTAAGAAAATTTATCCCCTGCTGGGCATGGATTAACCTGTAGCCTGACCCAGTGTGTGGGTTTGTATCTTATTTAAATTAGCTTTCTGTTTAATTAATGAAGCAGCCAATTAGTCTGACAAAGGCTGAAATACCATAGCTAAAATAAGCTTTGACACTTCAATAGATCTGTTCAATAAGATTACATAAATATTATTTCTCTAGTAGCCATTCAGAGCCTCTCCTCTTGTTTTACATGTTTTAGATTACCAAAAGGAATGTTCCTTCCCAAAGCAGAAGGTGGAGATCTCTAAGGGGAAGCATTTGTATCTTCCCTCTTACGGTCATTTTATTTCCAAGGGGACCTTGTGCTCCTCTCAGGCAGTTGCACTTTGCAATTTAGGACAGTAAAGGGATGGAAAGCATCCTGCACTCCCATACACCCTGTGTGCCATACACACAGACATACAGGCAGCATCTTTGTTGTGGTTGTTTTTGTGGTGGTTTGGGTTTTTTTTCTTTTTATCTGTAGAACATTAGTTACAGTAGAGCTAGGGAAATAAAGATTCCATCCATCGGAGCACACATCACTTGGGCAAAGCATGGGGAAATACACTTGGAGGAGGAAAGGCATTTTTCTCTGGCATTCGTTTAAGGAGTCATCTCCAAAATTTGTCCAAAGAGAGAGGGCAAAGTCAGTGTAATTATGCTAAAGCTTAGCTCCCAAATCCACGTATTTTCCCAAGCTCAATGTGACTCCAGGAGGAACTTGCAGAAGGCTGAGGCACCCCAGACAGAAAATTATGTGCTCAGATCCACCATGGGTCAATCCTCCAGTCCTGCAGTCAGGCAGTTCCCAGGGCTGAGTAAAAGACTGGCCACTGGTGGCCACAGGGGAAAGAAGTATTTATTTTTTCCTCCTCCATTTCTCTTCTTCCTTCTCTGTCCTCTTGAGTCTGAGGACTCATGCAGAGGAAAACTGTTTTCAACTTTACTTTCACTAGAGCAAAGACAGAGAGCTACGTATGACGTGTACCTTCTGTGCACATCCCAGAGAGAAGATCAGTCCACACATGTCTGTACCAGTGTGGAGGTTTGTATGCAGCACTGCCAGACACCTATTTCGTCTCCTGCAGTCTGGCTGAGAGAAGGTACATGGCTTGGTCAGTTCAGGTCCTGCTATTCAATCTCTTTTCATCTCCTTCCAAATCAGACAGTAGACCACCGACTGTCTTACTTAATCTGCTTACTAACCTCTTAATCTCTGATCCCTCTGTTTTCTCCTCATTTAGTTTTGTGCTGCTATTGCAGTATGCAACTCTGGACATCACTTTGGGTTGCGATTTTAGGAAAGACGCTGTGCACAGCTCTATCTTCACTTAAATCTCCTTCAGATTAATCAACTGCTTAAGGATATATGGATAAGTTTCTTAGCCTTCATTATAGAAAATTGTTCTGAATAAGGAGCATTTATTTAGGGGGGAAAACTGAAGATACAGAATTACTTCATGAGCTCTTTAAAATACATGAGCTCTCCCAGAACTGGGAGAGAAGTTCTTTGTTAACATTTTGGGTTGCTGTGGCACAGAGCCAACGTTTCAGTTACACTATAAAAAGCACCCAAAAATTACCAACACCTTCTTTATCCATCTTCAAAGTTTTATTAAATACTCAAAAAATATTTAAAAGGTCAGTTACCCATTTCACTGCTATCAGGGGATTACTCTAACATGATAAGTTTGTCTCCTATTGTGAGTAGTGAAAATCCCCCTGTATCCAGCGTGTTTTGTTTGGATTGACATGGCATGCAGCTGATGGCTGTGACCTTCATGGTGGCTTAGATCCCTGGCTGGCACTGATTTTTGATTTAGTGCCGATCTGCTGCGCTTGTCACAGGCTGCAAGGTGCTTTCCATGCACTAATGGAACAGCTCAAGGGCAGAGGGGCCCTGTAAATGTCTATCTTTCACCAACACTGTGCTAAATAGAGAGCTGAGTTTTCTACATGTGAATGACAGACCCTGAGATTATATACAGGAGTGAACTGGGAGTTCTTTTGCCTGGGCTGATGCTCGGTGGTAAATAAATGTCACTGTAAAATGGGAAGTTTTTATTATTCTGGGTGGTAATGAATATAAGTGTGCAGTGTTAAAAAGAATAGTTAATATTGCCTATATATACACACCTGATGGCAGGAACTAGTCATATACAGACCACATGCACCATAAGCAGTTGTACGTTTCCCTTGAATCCTAGAGGATTTGCACCAGAGTTCAGTTTGGCTCTGTCTGCATTAATAAGTCATTAATAAATCCTGTTCCGTAATGACATATTCAGTGGAAAATGAATTCACCCTGAGCTCTCCCTAGCAGGAAACCAGCACACTGGATTGCAAATGGCAAAGGATTAGGCTTAGGTTAACTCTTTGCTTATTCACCAGTGCTAGGAACAGATGAAAGGCCAAGCCAATGGTTCCTACACAGGGAATGTCTCCTGTCAGGCTCAATGTAAGTTTCTTCCACGCATGAGTGCAGAAAGAGGATATTAGGTTTGCCTCAGCAGTATAGGGGATAATACAGTGCAGTTTAGTGTCATGTTAATCTTATCACTAATTTTTAACAAAACAGGTCTTTACAGGATTAAGACATTTCTGGCACTCAGAATGTCATATTGAGCTGATCTGTGATTTCATAGAAGCATACAATGGTTTCCATATCCATTTCCATATCTTAGATGGAAGATTCAGGATCAGATGCAATATTCAAGCTGGAATATAATAAATATAAACAAATACAGTAACATAAACAAATGGAGTAATAAATACATGTCCTCTGAAGTATAACAGGCCAGATCATAGAATCATAGAATGGTAGGGGTTGGAAGGGACCTTTAGAGAACATATCATCAGCTTCTGCACAAAACTCATGTGAGAAATCAGAATTAAGAGCACAGTATGGGCTTTGAGAGGAATGAAGAATTCTTACAAGCCAGAAATGCCTCTCTCCTTATTATTGGAAAATGATCTGTTTATTAAATGCTTAACTACTTTTAAAGTTGTTGGTTTAACGGTTGC
Source organism: Colius striatus (assembly GCF_028858725.1). NCBI lineage: Eukaryota > Metazoa > Chordata > Aves > Coliiformes > Coliidae > Colius > Colius striatus. The sequence goes on along the minus strand of NC_084790.1, from coordinate 49,508,621 downwards.
CATCACTAATTTCTAAGGTGAGGGAGGAGAGGAAAGAGATCACTGCCTCCTCGCTCCGCCTCTTGACAGCTAAGTATGTTCTCAAGACTACTTGAAACTATGTTTTGCTGCCTATTGCCCCAAGGAGAAGCAAGATATAGTTGAACCCCGGGAGGATTCTGGCCATGAAGAAAGGCTTAGAACCAGCTTTGCGGACTTCAGCCTACGTACTGACTGAGCAAAACTACATTAAGCTGGTTTTCCAACAAAGGGACACAGACAAGTCAAAGTAACAGAAATTATTCAACTCCTTTTTCAACCTATTTTTCCTGCTTATAGGGAAAAAACCCCAACTATGAAGCAGAATTAAGATATTCTGAGTATATTAATTACAAAATCAACAAAGGAACTTTCATGGGAAAGGTAGAGGAAGTAGCATCCACTATGACATTTTGTAATACAGGGATTTAGAGTGATTTTCCCCAACTCCTTCTTTTCCATCAATAATGAATACTCTATGAGCTTTTTTTTCTATGGGAAAGACTTGTTGGAGAGGACTGGCAATCCTCTCATTTGTCCTATGAAAGTGTTTTCACTGGTTTTAACAGACAGAGACCAAGCAGGATCAGGCTACAGAGCCTCAGTTTCCTCACCTTTGACACAGGAGAAGTGGTTCTCCTAAGAGTGTTCTTTGGCGAAATAATTACCATCATCAGAATACAAGAAGAGTCCTACATGGACAGGAGAGAGAAATCGATCCCACCTGGAGATGAGCTCTCTGCTTGGCTTCAGGATGAGCCTTGGCTTAGAGGAAGATGATTTGGAGAGACAAGAGTGGCACAGTACACCTTCAGGCTGTGGAGGACTTGAGTTTCCCTGCAGCACTTGCTGTTGCCTGGAGTTCATTCAAGCTTTGTGGTTGTTTGGAAGACTTTGAAGAGAGACACTCGGAGCTATCAAATCGTACACTGGCCATAGCTGCCTGGCTGGTACACTGCCTTCATCCAGACTGTGGCTGGGCCCTCAGGTCCCAAGCCACCCATTAAGTGTCTGACTGCCCTGTGCCATAGGAGGCCTGTATTCCTTCTCAGAGCTTGAACTCAGACATCACAAGAAGCTCAACACCTTGCAGTCTAGGCTGCCATGATGAGAGGGCGTAATATTTTTAGGATGCAGTTCAAGTACAGCAAAATCTACTTGCTGAGCCAAAGCCCTGACTCATGTCCAGTGTGCTTCAGGCTGAATATATGAGGGTCACTTCCCCCTATTCTGGCACCTGGTCCAGGGGCTGCCCCATGGTCCCGGGACTCCTGGATATCCAGACTTCTCTCCATGTCTCTTTGAAAGGTGCTGAGAGAAGGTTGGTACTAGTGGTGATACTGGGAGCCTGGGAAAAAACTGCAGTGAGAAAGGCTTAGCCATGAGTAGTCAAGAGTTAATGTGGAACATCATAGCAGCTGACAAGGTCCTAGGAGACTGCAAGCAGGCAAGCTTATTCATGATCCCTCTTAAAGACAATATACCTTTTGCTCCAATGTGAACATGGTGCTTTCACACAACTTAACATCCCCAGATATGTTCTATGGCATGGGACTAAGATTGGGGTGAACCATAAAATGACTCACATCACTTATTTGTTTCTTCTTCTGATATGAGAAGAAATCAGATCTAGAGAGTAAATTTTATTTGCCCTAGCCACAATAAAACTGTCACTGGAAATTCAAGACATAGGTGGACAGCATATGAGAGCATGGATTTACCTAACACATAGATGAAATTGCCTGAGGATGCTTCATCTTTAGATTAACTTTTCCCCTCTAAAGCTGCCAAGGCCAATGAGACCTTGGTTCACCTGCTGCATAAGTGCCGGTTACTTAAGCAAGGGGTGCTGTGGGAAAAGCCTCTCAAAACATCCCTACTTCCCAAATTTGTATCAGAGGAGATTCAGGTCAGTGGAACGTCACAGACGTGTGTCAAATCCTTTCCTAGCCCTCCTTCTCCCCTATAGCCATTTAGGTTTTCTAATGCAGGATGTTTCCGTGTGTTCTGCTGAACATACTTGCCCTCTGGAGTAAGAAAACAGAGCATTAACTAAAAGCTTGCTTTGCAAAACTTACTGGAAGTGTTTATCACACTCTCTTGTTCAACTGAAGAGCAATACACACAGAACTTACTGTGTGTGAACCATAAATCCCTATGGCTGATCCACTCTGTGGAGTTGTCAATAAATAATAAATAATGCAGTTGTGATGTCTTATAAACGATTTTTTTAAAAATCTTTTTGCAGTTGTTTTTTGTTTTAAAGTTTTTAACTGAGACTCACATACCCAAGACCAAATTCTGTGGGAGTCTCCAGGACCAGGGTCTGAGCTGGCTTTTTGCATGCCTGAGGCCGAAAACTCAGTCGCTGAAATGGCTGGAGAGTCCCAAAGTGGAGGATATTAAAACCTAATTTTCAGTCTTAATTTTAGAAAAAGCTGCTTCAGTGTTATGTAGTACAGAGATATCTCATTAGCTCCTGCCAGATCCCTGCCTTTGGAGGGCCCTTTCACAGTGCTAATGGCACTTTGACATTTTGTGGATTACTCTTTCAGGTTCCATAATCAATTTAACATTAACATTCATGTAAACTATTAATGAAATAATATTAAAAAAGAAAAATGTTCCTACAATACTGCAACATTTTAATGCCTCATTAAAATCATTAGTAATGCTAATATTAAAGAACTTACTTCATCTTTCAGAGAACCCCAAAATAAATCATAATCAAATGTTTGCTAACGTACAGCCAGAGAAATAATTTATACATTGCTGGCATATAGGCATCACGTACACTAAAGATGACACCATAAGGTCATATTATTAAGCACTTGCAACTAGTCCTGGCTTTGGAAACTCATAGTACACAGTATTATTTTATAATTATCATTGAACATACTGAATATTGTTTGTGTTTTTTATTTATGAGAAAAATATATAGTGTGTCTCTCAGCCAGCCAGTGCTTTCACAGAATTCAAGTTGCAAACAATGACATGCTTCACTGACCAAAATAACTTACAAAAGCCATTTATATTCAGTACTCTCACTTACGCTATCCTTAAAAATGAGTAAGAGACGTATATTAATAGCAAGAAACTGGGAGAATGATAGCATCACTACCCGTCTCCAGACTTATTGCCACACTTCATTCTCCATCAGTTGAACTGGCATGGTAATGTAAATGTCATATATAATAGTTATGAAAAATTTTACAACACTTCTTAAGAGGCGCCTGTGGTCCTCCCTTTGTTGTCCAACTTTTGCATCCCATCCTGGAGAGCTGTAGCCACAGGAGTAGCCTTTACATAATGACTCGCAAAAGTGAATCCCAGAGTGGAGCTCTGATTTGGGGCACACCAGTGCTTTAGCCAGGTTACAGGGACTTCCTTAGCAGTGGGTTGGAAGGAAGGAAGGATGGCATCTGGTGTGCTTACAACCATTTCACACTAGCACCCTCTGGCCACACGATCTAGAGAAGTGACAAGGCAGGTGATAAAGCTGAGCAAAAAAGTTTCCCCAAATGAGTGTGGTGTTTGGTCTAAACCAGTGCAGACACTCACTTACATGGACCTGCCACCCACTCCCCAGCTAGCAGTCTTGTGATATAAAGTGGCAAACAAGTGAGTAACAGCCCATCCAAACACAAAGCAGGGAACCAGAGAGAAAAACTGCAGGCCTTCACTGAGAGACCCAGCCTGACAAGGAGATCAACAGCCCAGGAGCCAGGGCCTGGCCTTCTGGCCTTTCTCAGGGCGAGCCCCAAGGACACAAGCTGCCTCTCACCCCAGGGGTGATCCCTGCAACACAGACTGCACTGGTTTGCTCCAGCTTTCCTTGCCATAGGTTCAGCATACCCAAGGTCACTCCATCAGGCTGGGGACAAGCAGAGTCCTGCCATGTGCCAACAAAAAAAAGCAAGTTTGAATGGATGCACCTGCCATTAAGCCACAATGTTCAGTCCATCCTTCAATATGGAACAAAAACATGATTTTAGAAAATATCCTCCTCACCACTGGAGTTTGCTGGTCACTGTTACTGACATCTGGGACCAGATCAACTGGATTAAAGAGAGCCGCAGTCTTAACTTTCAAACATGAGACATCCGACCCTTCCTAGACAGTCCTCCAGACCACTCACAGAATGCTGTCCTTCTTTACAGCAAAGGCAGCTCACACATCCTCCCATTATTTGAGTGTAGCCTGACCCAAGCCTTCATTGCCAAACACATTTTGTTTTGCTAAACCTCCTCAAGGAAGATCAGCAAATAAATCCATCAGCTTAGCCTTCTGAATTCAAAATCAGAGGGCTGATTCTGGCACGGTTTGCTTTTTCTGTTTTAATTTGTCATTTGGTTTAGATGAAAGGTTAATTGCATTTTCTCTTAATATATTTAATACATTGTGGTAACAAGCAAGCTCTAGAAATGATAAAGTCATTTGTTAAAAAGCTCAGCTACATCATCTTTAGCCATTCATGTTCCCTTCAGAGAGAAAATTAATTGTTCCAATCTAGTAAGCTACAAAAGAAATACAGCCGACAAAAGAGTGAAATATGAACATCAATGGTAAGTTTTGAATTTACCCTATTTATTTTGAATGTAAGATCTCATGACCCACTAAAATTCAGTTCACAGTGTTTTATGAAAAATAATGGCTGAAATTGAATGTCTTAATTTACATTTAATGCAATTAAGAATGGTTTAAATTATGACTGATGAACAGCACACACAGATGTCAGTCAGTTTCATCAGAATAAATTGAAGTCAGTGTCAATGAATGCTCCACTGATAAATCCCACTTTACATAAAATTAATAAAAATAAGGAAATATAATCCTTAGCTAATTGCAAAATGTTCTGGAATTCCCCTGAATTTTGGAGTGGGGGGAAGGGAGTGTAATGAGAGAAAGCCACAAAGTGGCATGTGAAGACTGATTTCTTTTCCAAGGTGCTCTGTGTGAAACTGTGAAATGGTCCAAAAGTTTACTACAAAGGGTGTTTCCGTGCAGAAATACCTTGCTTTACTGAAATGAGTCATGGCAGGGCAAGGAAGATGCCTGTAACGTGCAGCTATGCATGACTGCAAGAGTGCTGTGCTTCCCGGGAAGGGAGCTGTGCTCTGTCTTGGTGCAGGGTGCAGTGTCTGAACTGGTGTCTTCCCTGCTTTTGCAGCTCACTGAGGACCTCACTTACTTTCACTGAACCTGATTTCAGCAAGAATTATCTCAGAGTTTTCAATGCCTACAGTAAGTGCGAGTACAGTGGTACAAGTACCATTTAGAACTCTCACATGTTAATAGCTTCAACTCCTTCACCCAGACACCATTCCTTGGATCTCTTTGCACAGGGGCTGGCACAGCAGGATCATGTCTCATTACCAGTCCCTCTAAGCAATTCCACTGTATGGAGGATAATTTTTTAAAAAGCAATAAAAACACAGGCTGATTTACAGAGTAGTTTTGAGGCAAAGCAAGTGTACACTGGAATTCCACCAAACATTTGATAAATGTTTTTCATGCTAACATGTGAGAGCAGCCTGCATTCTGCACTCCGCATAGAAGAGATGTTGTTTCTTTCTAAATGAATATCAAATATATGAACTCTTTTTTTAGTCTGTCTTTCAGGAGCAAACATCAAATGTAGGGAGTGCTGAAAGCTCAATACTCGGATCACAAGGTAATTACAGTGTGGTCCTGTTGCAGGAGAAAAAGAGAAATTCAGCAATCATTGAAGCCAGTAGGCTTTTGAGCATTTCTCCTGTCTCTGTAAAGCCTCTGCAGAGGCTGATTTTAGTAAACCTTGGGGTAAACAAAATTTTTTTCAGCAGAAGTACAGGGGAATGCAGGAAAACGTTCAACTTCCTCATCACAGAAGCCTACATGTTTTCGTGACAATCACAGCCATCAAGAGAGCTCTGGAGGACAGGCTCATCTGAAACATGAGCTGTTCCCTCTGATTTGAAAGTTATGCATAAATACTTTCCTGAGTAAAGGTCAAGGGTTACTCACCATTTGTTTATGTATACACAAAGATGAAAGCCTCCAAGATACTCCCATCTTTATGCCAAACTGGTTTTAGCCAAGATATGGTTGTTCTCTCGTGTGAGGGAAACCATAACCTTCTAAGACCAAGACACCACATCTTCTAAAATGTATGCAAAGGCAATTTATTATGCAAGTATAACTAAACCTCCCAATAATATTTTGTGGTTAAAGGCTTTTCTTTTCACAGGGAGATTTTAGAACAGGTGGCAACAGCCCAAGTTTAAACTGGCACTTAAACACAGGTCGTATGTATTTTGCATAGGTAGAAAATTATTCTTTACCTCTTTCAGGATATGTCTGCTCCCCCTTGTGTGTCTGTTCTGTGATATCAGGTTAATCAGGATGCCTTAATTGTGTATTCTCTCTGAGTATGGGTGTTCATTGTCTGTATGTTAAAGAGTTGAGTGTCCTACCCGTCCTTATGGCCACCAGGCCAGTCTGCGCCCTGGACAGGTCAATTGAAAAACGTATTATCCCAGGAGAACTGGAATGATTTATGTGACCCCTTTCTGGTGCCCAGAAGCAAAGGGATACAAATTGAGGTCCCTGTAGCTTCACACATTCCTGCTCGCACTTTCTTTCTACCCCTCTGCAATGTTTGATGTCCATGCCAAGCTCAAGCTGCTGGGCTTGTGTTTCCACAGCCCTATGCCAAACAAGCCACTGGCCCAAGAGCTGTGGGAAGGACCTGCTACCAGCAGGTACTGAGCACTGACACTTGCCCTTCGAGACATAGTGGGAGCTGGAGCTGCAGGAGCCCCGTGCATGCCTTTAACTGTGCCTCTCGCTACATAGGTGGAGTGTAGGCTGTCAAATGCAGCTTGTTTAATTCTTGCTAGAGCCTGCAAAGGTACCAGACTAAGTGCTCACCTTGGGCCAGAGTCTCAAAATGGAGATGCCCAAGACTGCAAATCAAAAAATGAGGTATGTTCAAAAGTGCACTCAGAATTGCATGCAGTATTAGTACAATGTGTCTTTGCTATGTCCTTATTATCTTGTAGATATATGGTGTAATTTATGCTAATAGACTGTCTCCCAAATTTACCCTTGCTGTGCTAGTTACTTTTCTAGAAAGTACAAATGGCACATTGTTAGAAAAGAACCAGAAAAAACTGGAAATAGTGAGTGGGAAGAGTAGCTCCTAGTTGTCCAGTTCAGCATCCGGTGCTCAGAAAAGTGCCTTATATTTTATTCTCCTTATATTTTCTAATGCTTTTCCAATTTGCTTTTAAATGCATAGGGCTTCATCTGATGGGGCTTCTCTTTTTCCCATGAGAAATAGCTCCAGAGCTGTATTATATATTTTGCTGTCAGGAAGCTTTTCCTGATTCTTAACTTAAATCCTTCGTTTGTTAACTTCATGCTATTACTCCTACTTATACGTCCTTTGTCAGCCTAAATAACTTTCCCACCCTCATTTGATAGCTGTACCCTTCAAACATTTGTAGCATGCCATCCTGTCCTCCCCACTTAGTCAAGCTACACACATTTTGGGTTTTTAACCCTTTTTTATCAGTCATTCTTCCCATTCCCTTATTCACATTTGTTGCTGGTTACACAGTTTGCTCTTTTGTTCAGAGCAGAAAGCAAATTATATTCCATATGCATGTTCCACTTGAAAATAGATGCTGTACATTTGCCTGCTTGTCTCCTGGGTTCACAAATTTTCCCCTAAGCAAGCTAAACATATAGAGAGAAGCACAAATGAAGGAGGCAGGATTTGCATAGGCATGGAGACTGCATTGGAGTGACACAGAATGCTAATAAAATGGTTTAAGGGGGGGTTTTTATGTACATTTTTTTCTATTTGACTTTAAGAGATCATCACTCAATGTTATTTCTTAAACTGAAGAATCTAAGGCGAATGCTTTGACTTGATTTTAAAGACATTGAATTTTTTCTGCTGGTATAAATAGTATGGACACAGTAAAAGTACTTGAGAGAGCCTAATGAACCATTTCTTACACCCCATTACCTTTAGTCTGATATGACTGAGAGTACGGGCACTAATTATCCTCTCTTTCACAGGCACCGACATAGATCTACAGTAGGTCTTAAAATACAATGTTCCACACAACTCTTAGTGGTTCCTCATGTAATACATTTCTGGGTTTTTTTCTAATAGAAATTTAAATTAGAGGCATGCCACTTCCCATCCACCTGCCACTTATATATGTTTTATGAACAATCCTTTACGATGATTTCCCACAAAAAAAACCATGCAGGTAGCACACAGACAGTCACCGGGCAAGCCCTAAGAAATTAAAGGATTGTTCCTTCTGGGGAGTGAGACAACCATACTGCCCTAAGGATGGAGCAGCTCTGCATGGTGGAGACTCACACAGGAAGGCTGCCAGTCCAGGGAATGAAGGGAGTGTGAGACTAGCAGAAGATCTGAGCTCATCTCCCCTGGGTCCCTCGGAGAATGGAAAATTGCTTTTACTAGTTTGGCTCTGCTCTTCTGTACAAGACCAGAGTGAGGAGCAGGGCTGATCTAGGGGGACAGGGAAATCATGCATGGCCTCACATCACTTTGCATTTTGCAGAAAGCCTTGCTGGGGCAATGCAGGTGCATCAGGCAGTGCCTTAACCCTGTCATTATCAGTTGCTACACTTTCGCAATTTTTTTGTTGTCCTACTGGATTTCCCAGGCTCAGCTTGTGTGCAGAAGCCTGCTGGCACGCTCCAAATCCTCCCCTCCTCAATCCACCTGGAATGCAGTTAAAAGCACCAGCACCTCTACTGCCCTAGGGTACGTGCTGCTCCCAATGTACAACTGTAACTGAGCTTAAACCTTTATCTCACATCAGACAGAAGATGAACTTTTCTGCTTGCTAACAAGGAAACACTTGGAAACATATGAGCTACATATTGGGATGCAGATGGTTCTATAAGACAGTACATACATTTATAAAGGAGACATGTAAGGTCATTGGGAACCATCTGCTTTAAATATTTAAATGTCCTTACAGTAAATGTATGAGTAGTTTTGCCCTGGACTTGTAATATTAGCCATCTACCAATTTTTTATAATAACAGAGAAACAAAAGAAAAATGTGATGGTAGGAGACAAGGCATAGCAACCAATTTACAACATCTGGACCCTGCATGGCCAGCTCTGAAGTAACTCAACCTGTCCAGGAGCAGTTTGCACTCTTTGGAGTGGCTCACCACTGTGCAGAGCACATCCCTCAGGGGTGTCCTGCCATCCTATGCCTAGGATACAATGCTGCTCTGACTCTGAGAGGAGGGCAGGCACCAGGTAATCTAGGTATCAGGAATTCTCTATAATCCTCATCCTCCTCCTTGTTTCTGTAGTCATTTTGGTGTGATTTATCCCTTCCAAACAGAAAATTTCCAAAGCTCTTTCTCTTGCATTAGTCATGACCTAACAGGAGTGAGCATTGAGGAACTATGCCACCAGAAACCCTCATCTCTACTGACTCTGCACTGATTTTCCAAAGTAGACAGCTTTCCATCTCTTTCTGCTACTCCAATATCAAACTTAAATAAACCCATTGTCTCCCTCTCTCTTTACTGTACTCCTCAAATGGTTTGAGAGCGCTATCCTTACAGGTAATCACACTGGTACTCAGAGAAAGCCACCACCTTTAACTGCCCTCAGACCAAGATATGCTGACCCATGCAATTTGTGAAGATAAATGTAATGTCAAACCACCTTGGGTCTCTTTTTCTTTTTGAAGTATTCTCCACTAGCAGAACCTTGCCAGGTGGAGAGAGAGGAGCTGGAGAGCTCCCAGGAATGCAGTGATACCCTAGCCCTGGCTCTCAGCTGTATCTCTGTGGCCAGGAATGAGGCTGCTGTCCTGGTTTAGGCCCATCAGGGAACAAAAGACCATGATTAGCCTCAAGTACCAAAGACCTGAGGATTGCCAAAAGGCTGGGAGAGCTTAATTGCCGCTTAAGGTTCAGGACAAAACAGACCAGGCCACTGGGCTTGGGGAAGAAAACAGAAAATAATTTAATGCAATACTAACTAAAGCATAACCATAAAACCCCAAAATATAATAAACATAAAACAACACAGAGTGGTACAACGATGAAAAGTCTGACCAGCCCTTTAAGACCACCTTCTCCCCACTCCTCCCTTCGTCCCCGGGCTCAGAGCCCTGATCCCGGTGTTTTTACCTCCTCCCACCCTGAATGGCCCAAGGGGGCAGGGAGTGGGGGTTTCAGTCAGTCTGTTCCTGATGGCTTCTGCCATTTGTCTCTCCTTGGGGCAGGTGGGCTCCTCACTAGTACTCCCTGCAAGTCAGTGGGGTACCTCACACACACACAGCAGCCCTGCACAGGCTGCTCCAACATGCACTTAGCCCAAAAACTGCAGCTCCTCTCTGCCTCTCATGTGGGGCTGCTCTGCAACGCACAGGCTCTCCAGCACGGCCTGGGCCATGGCCACCTCCTCACACAGTCTCTTGCCCGTCTGGGTGCACTCACATGGAGCTGCTGTTAACTCTCAGTCCAGCCATGGCCCTCCATGGGTTGCAGGGGTACAGCCTGCATTCTCACCACAACTTGCAGAGGAGTCTCTGGTCTAGTGCTCCTCCTTCCTTCCTCCTTCTCTGACTGTGAGGTCTGTGTGGTTGCCTCCATCTTGTATCACTCTTACACCTCCTGCCAGTGCTTCAAATTCCCATCCCTAAATAATGATGGAGGTGGATGTGAACCCAGGAGCTGGGGGAGAGTCCAAAAACTCTTTACTGGGTCTTCACTGCAACTCCTCCCCCTGTTAGCAAGCAAAAGCTGCTACTTGCTAAACCATGACAGATACCCACAGCCCTGTAGTGCTCCTAAGAGCCTCCCAAGAAGGAGCCACCTGAAAGTGTCCACATACACTGGATTCCTTATTGCAGCTCCTGGTACTGACACGTAAAGGCAGATTGCATCTGCTTCTTTCCATCTCTAAGTTTGTCATCTGGGTCTGTCCAAGCCACAAGCCTTGGGCTTCCTGGGATGGTGCATCCCATAGCATTAGCTAACACCATGGAAGGGCCATGTTGGGACAGGTTGGACACACTACACACAGCAGGCAGATCTGCTGCTCATGTCTGTCCCTTCAGAAGCCTCTTTTCTTCATATACTTTGTGTTTCTTTAAGTCTCCTCCATAATCTGAGGGAACATCATCAACATAGCAGCTGTTAAGCTACTCTTTAAATGGCAATCTGGATTCACATCTTTCACTGGGAGTATACATATACAATATGTATTATATACACATATATATATGTATGTATTTTATTCCTGAAGTCATGCTTTCCTTGAGGTCAGTCTTTGCACTCTGGTTCTTCTTTGCTAGACTCCCTAGTAAACATATCCAGGTATGAGGATTAATGAATTCACTAGGACAGATCAATTGCTTTCAATGGTTAAATATCTTACCAAAAGAGGAAAAGCTGATCTATTGCTCTCTTCTGCAGCAGAGGAGTAAAACCACAACCAAAACCATTGCTGGGGTGGCAGGAGAGAATGTGTCTGAATTTTTCTCTCTCTCTCACTGTCCTGAACTGTAGGAACAGCTCTGCCTGTAACTATCAAAGCCTGAGAGCAGACCAGGAAAGCCTTCTTTGCCAACGGGAAACCTTGAATAGTGATGTTGAAGAATACAGTTAGTTGTTGTTGCTATTGCATTTCACTGATATTATCATTCAGAGCCTTGTCTTGCACCTACTGAAGAGGAAAGGCAAACTCCAACGCCTTCTGGGAGCCCCCATGCTCTTCCAAGTTCTCTCTGAGATTGCTTTTTTTTTTTTTTCATTTTCCCCAGGAGATATTAGTCTGTGTTATTACAGATTCACTACATCTATCTTGTTATCTTCATTTCAGTATTTCTGTCCTTTTTAAAAGATCCCTTTACAGATATTGTTTGCACCATCTTGATAGCAGCTTTCAACACAGAGCAACAATGCAACATCTTAATTAAATTTGTGCATCTATCTATTCTTGGATAATATCCATAATGAGCCCCAAATGGCTGCCAAGAGAAAGAGTGAAGAATCTGAAGAGAAGAGAAGCAGCAAAAAAAAAAAGACGAGAAGTGAAACTGTGAGAAATAATTGCGCTGTTCTGTTCACACAATTAAAAAGCATATCAGAGGAAAACAGTTAAATTAGCTTACTGAGTGCTTACAGGAATTTTAAAGCTCTACTGTCAGTTCAATTAAAAAAAATACCCTAACAACAGCACACTGATTTCTAAAGCAGATGACATTCTCCAGCAGCCTGAAATGGTCTCTGTGACACTGACAGCCTCCTCCTCTCCTTGTCCTTTGGAGCATTATAGGCTATCCAGCATGATTTCAGACTGTCAGGGCTCAAACACAGCTGTTCCTTTTCTGGAAACCAAACAACTCTGCCTTCCACTTTCTATGGCAACAACAGTGGGCCCTTCACAATCTGACCTGCCGAGGAAAACCTCCTGTTAATTAAATGTTACTTGCCTTAATGCAGTCTGCATTATGTGAAAAAATGCAAGTTATTTTAATCTGTATTTTAAGGAAAACATCTGAGGCTTAAAATGCCAGGCAGTGGCACCTTTATAAATTAACAGACACAGATTGCTCTTGCCTCTTTGGTGTCAGAAAAACTCCTGTGAGTTTAATAGACATGTTGTTCTACTACTTTGAAGACTTCAAGGTAGCAACTGTTTCAGACAATTTAATTTTATTTCTGTGAAAACCACAAACACAGCATTAATAGACAAATTTAAATGACATTTAGATGTGTTGACTTTTTAAAGTTACATCAGTTATTTGTTTTTACTTTAAAATATGTCAAAAGTTGGGTCCTTTCTAATTTCAGCAGACAGAGAGTGTGTTTTGGTTGAAGAATCCTGATTCTAGGATAGGCCTGAACACCTTTGTGCTGCCTCCTCTGCAGAGGGCAGATGCTCATGCAACCATCTTCAGAAAGACTATACCACATGTGAATCACTACCAGGACCCCATAGAAAATCAGATTTCCTGCTTTCTCACTCCCAGATTTCTCTAGAGCAACCTGCCTCCCTCCTGCAACCTGCTGCTTAAACAGTTCACTTTCCTTTAAATCCCTCAACACTTGGACAGACTTTGTTACTGCAGCAGGTTTTATGGCAGCTTGGCCTAAGCTCTGCAGAGGCTTTCCACACCTGACACTGGAGTGACGGGGAAGGGAGGAACTTTAAGGCACAAAATCCTCTTTGTGGTGACACAGAAACAGCCTCTCCCTAGCTGTGTGCACTGGCCAAAGTTCAGTTGAATGGCTGATAGAGTCTCAACTCTGCTCACCAGCATTTAGAGATGGGAGATAGGTGACAACTAGCTCCAGCTACTGCGCTGTCTCCTCTTGCAGGGCAGATGTAACTGCTTGGGTTTTCCACAAGAAGGAAGCTGAGATCCACCAAGATTAGTGGGCATGGGGCTAGGAAACCTTCCTGGCTGGGGCTGGTTGAATTTCTTAGACTGCATTCCCTCCAGATTGAGTTTATTACTGTTTTTTACCAGATGTAGACTTCTGTTGGTGTTATCATGGCCTGTGCAGGGCATTGCAGGTGATGTAAGTACAGAGTACTTTGCAGTTTTTGAAATTTGCTAAAATGGATGTTATAACTTTGTTTACCATATGTTGGGTTTTTTTGTCCTGATGCCAGCCACAGATATATCTCACACTAATTTCTGAGATTTCACTGAAGACTAGCTTGAATTGTACTGTAACTTCTCTTCCACTCTCTTTCCTATAGAAATGTCAACACACACACAGAAAACCAATTTGGTTTATCCTTGTTTAGGTTTCGCTGACTCGAAAAACAATGTGGATGAGATAAGGTACCCCACAATGGATGCTTGCATAAAATAACTGATTATGTACCTGTGTTGCCCAAACTGTCTTTCAAGAGGAATAATTTGGGCAGGGGTATAAAAGACAGACCTGACAGCACCAACTACAGATGTGTAATTCTCTCTTCTTCTGTTTTTTCAACTCATCTGCCGTTCACAAAGGCAAAATATTGAAGCTGAATAACAAGAATGGTCAACCTCTTTGCTGGTGCAAAAGGGTGTAACACACGGAGGCTGATGAAGTTCCACTGGTTTACACTGGTGGCAGGCATCACTTAATATTACCTGTATCCATGCTACAGTGGTCTCACGAGGATATGGGAATACTACTTTGTGATTTTATGCAAAACCATTTATAACCTCAGAATTTAACTCCCTAGAAAGGAAGCTACCAGAGGGAAGAACCTAGTGGAGTCAAGTGTTGCTGGAAACTTGCCAGCACTGCCAGCAGAGCCCAAGGTCCAGTCTAAATGTAGAGCCAGCATCCACGGGCACATCAATTTCCCAGAGACTTGCACCTCTCTCAACCACATCTGGATTTGATCTCAAGTGTTTACAAAGCTGGGGAGTGTCTCAGTGGTTTTAGACTGTTATGTGCATTATTTTTCTCATCTTAAAGCAGCCCATGTAGAGAAAAATACAGGACTTCAGTAACAGTTACCAGCATGATTTGCTTTTATTACCTTTCTATTCAAGACCCTTGTTTCCCCTTGTAGCATGTCAAATTGCCCCCAAAACCATATTATACAGCAGAGAAATGTCGTTCACACTTCACTGGCTATTGATTTACTTTATTTATTGGCACAAAATCAGCCTGAGATAAACATTTTGTCCCCCATTTCCACTATTGTAAGCGATATAGTTCACTGCAAGATAAGCAAACCCCAATGTGCTGGGTCGCAATTCGACATGGCTTTCTAATCAATGTGTGAAAAATTACCTAATGAATAATGGGTTGCACATTTCCACAAACAAATTAACCAGGGTGAGACTGAAACTAATGATTATATTTATCTAATGTAATTTCACATCTGTTACTAGAGCTAATAATTTTTTTTTCTTCTTTCCATGGCATCCTTAGAATTGCAGCCCAGCTTTTGAGAGACAGACATTTTAGATCTGTTTAAACAGATAATGTTCGTATTTATGAGATACATACTCTTAAAAACACAAGATATTTGGGGAGTTTATTCTTTTGCAGTATTTCATGGGGGTTGAACTGGCCTTAGAAACACAATGTGGTTGTCACATTGGAACCAGGGTGCTCAGATTCCAACACATCCCATACAAGGAACAACAAAAGTGATTGTTTCCCAATACACAACCAGTTGAGATATACCCTGATAATTTTTGTTGGAGTTAGGCTAATACTATTTGCAGATGAAAAAGCATGACAGTAGGAAGGAACCTCACAGGCTCTTCTCTACCTCCTTCTTAATGCAGATTTGCATCTTCCTGGTGAAATGATCAGTTTTGCAAAACAAATGTTTTAGGAGTTCAACTGCTGACTCCACACAGGTTCAGCAAGTGCCCAGGGCCTGATGCAGTTGCTTCTCAGAATGGAGAAAGCAATTCATTCTGTAGGGTTTACTTTCCACTAGGTATTGTTAAAATGTTTTGTTTGGCCTGTCTGGAGTGGCTTGGGCACCCTCCTTGGCCTCCAAAATATGAGACATTGAGTCATTTGTCTCTGTTTGAAAGAGGGATACATAAAGCAGGTCACCAAGGAAGGAGAAAAAGGACAACATTGAGAGGCCCTCCCCCTACGGCTGACTCACCTCAATCCCAATGGGGGATATAGAGCTCCTCTCACTGCAAACACTTTTCTTTCCTGAGCCGTGGGGCTATATCTGCTCCATCACATCCAGCAGCTCACAGTTGTCTTTAAACATGTTGCAAGAAAATCAAAAGTTTCCAAATGATGTCACTACTTGAGTCAATATTATTAAACAATTTCACAACCTGTGTCAGTCATGGTGGCAGCTTTCATAAGGATTTATTTTCCAGAGAAAGAAGAAGACTAAGAGTGTGCAGGGGTTTGAAAGTCACTGTACCGAGAGTTTAATTATTGTATTTTTCACTGAAGTTGAAAGTATAGAGGAAAATCTAGCCAATTTCATATTACCTCATTTAATTAAAGAAGTTGTATGATTGTTCAGAATGTGTAATTGCCATTCAGCACAGCCAAGCTGAAAAAAAGTCTTTAATACTTGGTGATATTTAGTAGCCTCACTGGATTAGCCAAACAAAACTTAGCAAAAACTTAGAAAATTACACCAACTTTATTCTGAAGACATTATGACAATTTTCTGAAAATTCTGAGTAACTCAATGTGCATTTCTGTTCAGATTTGCTGGAAAAGTGTTACCTTTTAGTAGTATACATTTTTCTTATCAGCATTAGGAAAAGTGATCTTTACAGCCATGTCAGATATGTGACAATACATAACTTCATAACTGGATTTTCAAACCATAGGAAATAAGGCTTGACACAATATCATGTTTATTACATGGAGAAAGACATGTAGACATCCCACAGTTGTGGGCCTTATAAGCCTACTGCACTGATTTGTATTTGACTTCTTTATTGAGAGGAGAGACTCTAAATGTGTACCACTACCATTTATCATTTTTTAAACTGCAGATAATCCTCATTCCCTTCAGTGCTGGTTCCAGAAATAAATGACCTCGTTCTACTCAGAAGCTCATGGAACAGATGAAGAACATTCTGTCTGGGTCAGTTTTAAACTGTTTGGTTACAAAGCAGACCTCTGGATCTCTTGTTTTTGGAGACTTCTTTTTCCAGCAATTGCAGGTGATCCATGTACTACTAGCACATTACCTAATGAATAATGAGTTATACTATTTCACAAACAGAGAAGCAGACACTAGCAAGCATCAGCTAGGCTGGTAATGGTTGAGCTTCTCCTTTCTGTGGTGGCACCTTCTGCAGTAGTTTGCTAACCCGTACCTCTGAATGCCCAAGGAGGAATGTTTCTGACCACCAGTGTGTGAATGGACTGGGCTAACACCTGAAGTGCCCATTCCAGCCAGTCAGCTTACATAGATTGAAATACATTTCACCACCAAGAGAGACAGAGTTGTTGGTGCCAAGTGCATCTCTTTGTGTTGGGATAATCAAGCAGCTCAGCAGCCCCTACCTGCTTCAGGGGTAACTTTGATGGAGTTCTGGAGCACAGAGGACAGAAGATGCAAAACAGCATGGAAACAACGGGTAACATCTTAGACGTGAGCTCTCATTAAGCCATAGTGCTCCTAACATATGACTTCCTAAATGTACCATTCATCCTAAAACACCTTTTCTTTGCTACCCTGAATATGATGGCTTTAGCGTATCCTGGACTGCCAAGCCTGTAGCAGCCATGTTGGCACGACAGCTTTGACAGGGCATTGCAAACCCAGTCTATTTCTTTATTCCTAAGGACCTTGACAAGGACAATGAAACTATGAGCAACTATAGGTAGAGTTGTCTGGAGACTGAGCTCATGGAAGCATTTGATGATTGCATTCAACATATTAACTGAGTTATTTTTGCTTCTTCTTTATCCAGTGCATTCGATTCAGTTAAAGCCACTTAGCCTAAGTTGGACCCACTCAGTCCTGGAGATATAACTCAATACAAGCAATTCCTGTTTTTATAATAATTCAGTGGTCGTTGCACAGATATCTGTTGTTGGAGAAGGCAGTGAACTCTGTTGACCGAAAGACACAAAGGATGATGATGGAAATACAGTGTAGAACTGTCCAAGGGGACTCGGAACATCCACATTGAAAGTACAATATGGCAAGATAAATCAAGCATCAGCTTTTCCAGCACATGAGGCCTGAGTGTCTCAGCCTGAGTCCAGAAGGAAGCCACACTGGAGAGGCATGGCGTGACTTTCAGCCCGTTTGCAAGTTCACAGCATTTGCATTTCTTATTTTCCCCCTGGTAGAAATTTCTCACTGGGAGTTTCGACAATTTTCAAATAACATTGTGAAGAGTGTGACAACATGAAATGAGAGTAAAGCACATTGATGCAGTAAATAGTTACATTATTAGGAAGGCAGATGCTGGTATTGAAGCAGGGTTTTTAGCCTAAAAAAAACTCCAAAAAACCAGGAGGGAGAAAATAGAAAAAATCTGTGAGGTATCAGAAGTGGTTGATAGCATAATAACATTCATATGCAAGCAAGGGTTTTCTGTGGCAATGTGAATCAGCTTGCATGCTAATATGACCAGTAAATAAACCGTAGTAAGATTCTGGAATTTATATTATTACTCACCAAATACAACTCCAGACCATTGAATCATGTCTGAGATTGTGTATTTTTCTCCAAGCCCTGGCACTGGGTCCCAGTGCACAAGACAAAGTCCTACAGTGACCCCTGAGTCACACTCAAACATCTACAGACAGCCTAAATTCAGCATAAACCTGGTGCTTTCTGTTTCCCATTGGCTTATGCTTGGCACTCTCTAGAGTCCTCAGAAATATGCCCTGACAGACTGCAGAGACACCGGTGTAACTTAAGATGTATGACCATGCAGTAATTATGATTATGATTGATTATTATTGACTATGACCAAGTCAGTAATGAGTGATTCGGAGCAAGGCTGTTGCAGCCTGGTCCCCAACTTAGGCAACTGAGAAGTATGGGGTCTCCTTACGCTGCTGTTAAAGCCCATCTTCTGTCTCTTGTACCTGTCATCCTCTCACCAAATGACTATACACTGCAATCTGAAGTCGGTCAATAAACTTTAGGAGTACCTGGGGATTTTCTATGTGCTTCCAGGGCACAACAATCCATGTGACAACCCAAGATTCTTATACTCTGAGAGCTGGGGCACCAACAACTCTAGTATAAATCTTGAAGAGTTCCGGATATCTCTATCTTGAAAGCCAGCCTCAACTGCATTGACGCAGACACCAAAACTAACTGGGAATGTCTGAAAACACAAGCCTACCTTCAGCAAATGCAGGAGTGCTGCTACAATTCTTGGTAAAGCCGCAGTAAGTGAGAGCCACTTGCTCTCTAGGGTGATGCTGTAGAGCAAAGCAGTCAGAGAGCAATTCAACAACTCAGGAACACTCTAGCTGCCACCATGTCAGCTGTCTGTGCTTCAATGCAGCACACTGTAAGTCTGTACTACATGCTGCATTATGAATGTTTCTCCATAGAAATGTAAAATTGAGAAAAATTTTGACGTGTTCCTTTCTTGTGCAAGGCAGGGCAGACTCAGACATAAGCAGAGGCACCCTCTGAAGGTACTACCAAGACAATGTCAGTCTCTCAAAAGCTGTTGGAGCGATGGCCTGGCCCCATGTACAGATATCCAACCAGCATAGCTCAGCTCGAGCACAAGTGGGAATCTGACTGCCTTTTCCAGTCAAGCTGCTTCCACAGGAGCCTCTCAAGAAACTTATGGTGAGGCAAACGGGATAGCTTTGGGATTTGCCACTGCTGCACAAACCCTGATACAAGGCAGGATCCATTAAAACTACTCTGAGTATGCAGAATGAGGAAGGCTTTGGCTGCTAAGCAATTTGCTTATGCGTCAAACGGTTGATCATGTGAATTTTTTCTGCCAGTTCATAAATGAGAAGACCTAGATCTGACCTAGATGTCCCAAAGCCACAACCAGGACTGGTGTGCTAAATCCTTTTTCACTTGGTGTGAGTCACACTAGTAACCGCAACTGTTTGTGATGTGTCAAAGTCCTAGAGGCATTAGTGAAAGCAGGAGTAGATCATCTTTCATGTAAAATATCCCAAATTGCTTTACTTATAAATTCATTCTGAAGCTGGAGAAGAAATAAGAGTATCAAGGCAAGATTTAAAGACAAGATGTGACTCTGTGGCTTGGTAGAAAAGGTACTCTAGGATGACTGGGCAGCTGCAACATCAGAAGTGGCCAGGATGAGAGCTGTGCAATTAATGTCAAGAAAAGATGTATATATTTACAGAGACTTTGGACAGAACAAGTTGGGAGGACACTATTTGATAAAGCAGAAAATTCTGAACTAGTTGTGGAGTTTGATAAAAGAGATAGTGAAGGTAATAAGAGGATTAAAATTGATGGAATCTGGCAGCCTATATTAATTTAAAGAAGAGACTTAGGTACCAGGACGCTTTAAGGAAAAATACTTGCAACACTGGATGCTTTCATTTAGCACGTAATGGTGTAACCAGCTGCTGTCAGAGTTACAACGTAAATAAGGATGTGTACGGAAGGCATCAATAAGTAAGAAGCTGGGTTTATGTTTTGGATGTTATTGATCAACTATAACATCCATGAATGAAATCTACAAATTTACACCCTAGTGGAGAGGCCAAGAGAGGAGGAGATAGTGAATAAAAGACTATTAGAGCAACTTATTGCAGATGGAACAAGGATTATCTCCAATAGAAATGAGAAACGTTTGATTTAAGTGAGAATACGATCCGTGGGATGAGTGAATTAAAGGCAGCAGCTTTGTGTGTAAGATACAAAGGAAGGCCAGACCAGTCAGCAAATAATAACACAGGATCCTGCATCCTTTAGCAGGCATCTGCACTGTAACTGTCTCTACTTAGATGAAGTCCCTCAGAGCCCAGAAGGACTCACCACTCCTTGTGATCTGTCTGATCACAGTTCAGGCAAAAACGAGCTTAAAACTGCTCAGGAGTTAAAGCAGAAAGGGCAAAGTGACAGTAGTATAAAATACGGTGGAATTATCTTTGAGTATTTCTTACAGTAATTAAAATTTGAAGAATAAAGTATGAGTCATTTATTTGCTACTGAGACCTGGAGATAAGAACACAAGCTGACAATGAATACAGTTGTGGGTGTTAATTACTGCTTCTAATAGACAGAAAGATTAGAGCCACCAACTGTACCAAGTGTAATTCTTTATTTAGTAATTTAATATTCTTCCCTGTTCATCTCAATGCATTTTTATATGTCTGACCTTCTGTAGACTTCTCATTTTGTTCTCTAGTTGAAAGAGCAAAGCTGGTTAATTTCTGGTGACATTTTGTGGCCGTGTAGTTGCTGAAATATCTTTTTACACTCAGTTTTGTTTATAAATGTGGATATCTGCCTGGTAACACAAGCCGGTAAGCCATGTGACATTGCCAAAAATAAAGCCTTCTCCCTCAGGGGGACTCCCTGAGTGCATCCTGGCCTCAGGGACCCAGAGGACACCAAAGAGAGTCATATAATGGCTGTAGCCATGGCAAAGAACCATGCTATGCCCACTTCAAATATCATGTCTTCTATTTAACTGATGTATCACTCACACAGATTTACTGTTACTGTGACATAATCAAATCCCTTGGATAGAAAGACAGGGGGAGTCCTCATGTTACAGTCAAATCAAGTTTTGCCTGGACTGTGGTATAAGGCAGGAAGCTCACCATCACAGCCTTCAAGCACACGGGAATTTCATTATAGAGTAATGCTTATGTCTTGAAACAGGGCATGGTGCTTCCTCTTAATTACTAGGTACAAAAAATAGGGGAGGGTGCTAGTGAACACTCTGAAATGCTCTTTAAAAATCTAGCAAAAAAATAAACCTTAAAAGCTTGTAAAGGAGCTACAGGAAATCATAGCTGCCACTTAAATTATATTAAAGGGCAATAAATTGAAACCAGTAAAAAATAAATGTGTCCTTACAGGGTGCATTGTCAGCTTATGAAATTCACTGTAGCGGGAGGTCGGTAAAAGAAAGTCCATAGTTTGTTTTTTTCCAAAGTACTTTTTGGATCACTACCATGATACTTCCAGTGCTGCGAGAAAAAACTAATCAAACTTCATACTCCAAGGCACAAACTGTGTATGGGGGTCAGGAGAGAACATCACCCTCACAGACAGTTTATTAAGCATATTCTGCATTTTCCCTCTCGACCTTCAAAGGAAGGCAAGGATCTCTGCAGAACAGTTGTGTAACCTCCCATGGCAAATCCCACACAAACACCTCTGGATTCCTTCCTCCCAGGGAGCAATTCTCCTCTGGAAGATTTCAAAGCTCATAAAAGCATAATTTTAGCTCTGAAAAATTTATTTAAGCATAAGTACTGATGAATGATGCAAAGTAAAGGTGAAGCGGAGCTCTTGAACCTCAAACACAGTCTCAGGAGAAGCTGAAGCAGGCAAAATTTATTGTCCTCCCACCCATACCATTGTACAGCATCCCATGTGGAAGACAAAGATGAGCTCATCTGTGCAAAAGCCCCAGCTGTGAGGAGCATGAAAAGAGAGACACCCTCCTGCCGTTTTTAACCTGAGGAGTAGAAGTAAATCTCACAGAGGGCCTTACGTGGCTATTAACACAGCGCCCTGAGCACTACTCAAAGAAAAGGACAACAGTTAATCAAAGAGAGTCCCCTACCACATCTCAGGCATGACCAGCCCCTATGGCTCTTGCTGCTATTCTTGTCATGACAAGATGAAAAATTAAAACTACGCTGTCCCTGCTCTCCCCCTCCATCACTACCACCACCTCTGTTTTCCTCTCACAGTTGCATCGCGGTCATGGGTAATGATTGGTCAATGATGTTTTGAAAAGAACCTGTGAGTCCTACATCTTTAGGAATAAACTCTGCTTCTGTGAGTTCAGCCATGGCAGTCAACCCTCTTGCTCAGAGTATTTAGGTACATGAAGTGCAGTCACAAAGTCAAACTGGCTCTCAGGCCCTGGTTCTTACCTGTGGCTGGATAAGACACTGTAGCACGAGCTGTGGCCAGACAAAGATGTTTTGTGTCCTGTCCTCTTATTTCTTTCAGAAAACAAAACCAAAAACAAACCCAAACAACAACAACAAAAAAAAGGAGTTTACAAATGGGGGAAAGCTTTCTGGTAGAACAATACTCAGCACTAAACCCATAGATATTCATACATGAATCTGCTCAAGTCACAAGCAGGTTAGCATGGGCTTTAAATGCTCCAGGATCAAGACCTTTACCTTTTTGTCCCTTTTATCCAAACTGTAGCTCTTAATATGGCTCTCAAATGGCTGAGAAAGACTGGTAATATTATAGGATGCTAATTTCAAAGGTTTGTTTTTCCTTTTCCTTTTGCAGCATGTAGATTTTTCCCGTGTTTTATAGCACACGAGGTAAAACCTAAAATTCCTTTGTTCTCCCTTTTGTCTCTGTGCTGAAAGGCTAAACAGGCCACGCTTTCCAGAACAACCGCTCTGAGTTCAACCTCAATGGCAGGCAGGAGGTGGTTACCTGCGTGTCAAGGCTTGCTCTAAAAAAAAAAAAAAAAAAAAGGAGAGATCTTAATTCCAGCATTGGAAATGAAGAGGAGTTTGCTATTAGCTCCCATATTAATAATTTAGAAAATACATGCCCAATCACTTGTGTTCTCTCACTTCCCTCTGAACACAGCTGCAAACTGCATTAGGGTGAATGAATATCTTTCAGATGAGATATTTGTACTGAATTATTAGGGTAGTCTGTATTACAAAATTACTAATAAACATTGCTTCTGGCTCAATTTAGCCTGAACTCAGTGAACCTAGACAGTGGTGAGAAATCAAAAACTCTGAAATACCTGATGAAAGAATCTAACTAATCAAGAAGCCCTGCAGGAAGTACATGCCAGGATTAATGAGCCAGTGGTTTCACCATGCCATGCTGTTATTTCTTCACATAAATGCCCTCAGATGAGATTACCTTTGTCATGAAAAGGAGAAAAAGAAGGTTACATACTTTCAACTGACAGGTTAACTGCCATACTTCCACCAATGCAAGATACATTTTCATGTGCAGGGATTTTTATTCCAAAAAATGAAAATTTAAAGACCACAACACAAATTAAACCACATTTTCATTTCTAGGAGCATGGATCATTGCTGCTAGCATCATAGCAGAATCCATGCTGCAGTGTTATCTGATCCCTTGCCTTCCACAAACTTTCTTCAAATGTTAGTAATTGCACAGTGAATGCAATCTTCAGCAGCGAGTACGAGCAGACCCTGCCTTCCACTGGGATTTGCAGCAAGGAAGAGAGGAGAGAGAGAGTGTCAAAGCATTTCATCAAGAGAGCAAATGAAAGGTTCAGTGACATTATCGTTACGTATAGTCCTTAGACATTAGGGGTGATGTTGTGTTTAGTGGGAAGTGAACCTACATAGATATGTGCTGGTGTGGAAATGAATCCATATATACAAACATAAATCTCAGTCTGCTTACATGCTGTGTGGAATTGCTCAAAGCTGAAATGCACCTTAAGGTGAACAAATAAGCCCAGCTTGTAACACCTCCAATGCCTGGTGTTAGCTACTTAGTCACTAATAGGCTAATTGTTATTCCACATAAATGTTCCCTTTGATTTATATGGATTTCACTCATTTATTTTGATCACTTTATGGGAATGAGGCAAAGCTGTTCATGTTGTTATGTAGAACTGGTCAGTGCTGTATAATTTTTACCTTTTAATATCAGTGAGGTTTTGTAATAGAACCATTCACACATAACCTGTAACATGTATGAGTGAAGCCTGCCATCTCCATCTTTTCATCCAGGTTAAATACATAAGAGCATCAGCTTAGATGTTTTATGCTGTAAGGCTTCAGCTGGTGCTAAGGGTACACATAATTTCAAAAATCTCCAGGACTCAGAACACACAGATCTATTGCCATGGAAACAAATGTTGTAGCAAAGTTGGATAGGATCAAAAAGCTTTGCTCATAACCAGGACAACAGTTGCATTAGAATATGGAGGAAATGATGGATGTTTTAGGAGCGAGCATTAAGCTAAAGGACCTTTGTAAGGCTCCTTCCATAGAGCTATAACGTTTGATGTCAAGAGTTGCCTCTCACAGGTTGCGTCTCAATCCCCTGCTTGCAGTCAGAGAGAACATTTTTCTCTACCATTAAAAAGCACATATTTTTTAAAGATCTTCCATACCGCACTTTACAACATTCCTACATCATAAAGCTGTCTTGCTTATAGCAATATAAAGCAGCTGTAAAAATTACATGCTTGTAAACAACCTTCCATACATTTGGAAGAAGTAGAGTGAGATTTGCACTCCTCTGCATGTAAGTGAAGATCTATTTGTCCTCCCAGTGGCCCGTGACACAGGGAAGGGACTGTCATGGGATCAGGAAGAACAATGGACACCCCAAATGGTCCACCACTCCCCCTGCCCACACAGAGGCACCCATAGGACAGAGGGGCTGGAGGTACTTTGACCAGCCCTGCTTCGCACACACAGCCGTGTGTACCCACATCTTTGATGGATTATCTAAACTAACTGCAACCTTCAGATTTGGAGCTAAGCATGGATGTAGAGGCAGAGTTAAGCCGGGGGTACGGTGTAGCAGCTACTTGGCTCAAGCCTGCATGGGGAAGTAGAAGAAAGGCTGGAAGAGACAGGGCACAACATCTGCCTACTCTGGGCTTTAGTATGGTACGAGACTTGTCTTGCCCAGCCTCGCCTACCTCAGCATGAGCATCCTGGGCTGCTTTAGCACCTGCATGAGCAGTTTCCTGCAGAAGGCCACAGGACTGCTTCCTCAGGTGACCCTCAGCGGACTCACTCAGGGCCTGGATCACCAATAATTTATTCTGCTTTTATTTCTCTTTTAAATTAAATATGCATACATAATATGCACTTCTGAGCGGGCAAGGACCCTTCTGTGGGTGCCTATGGAGCTGGGCACTCTCAGGTGTGTAATTAAGAGGTGTGTAATTGATGTACAAGGAGAAGTGATCTCAGTGCATTGCATAAAAAAGGAAAAGGGAGGGGAAGAAGTTAAAAAGAAGCCTAAACAGGGCTCTATGATTCTTACCAAAGTCCTGTTGTCAGTGTCTTGTTTGAGGTTGTTCTGTTGTTGGGGTTTTTTTCCCCGTGTCAAAGTTTGCACGGGAATGAACCGAGGGTTTTCTCTTCCATGGGTTTTCTTTTCACCACTAGCAGCTGCACACTCACTGCAGAGCTGAGAAAAAGGTCTGTGCAAGGCCAAGCGCCGCTCTGCCCCTGCTGCCATAGCCGCCGTCGTGGCCCGGCGCTGCAGTGTCCCGAAGCCTCCGTCGCCCACCCGGCCCCGCAGCCAGTGCTGCCACTGCTCGCCCGCCCCGTGCGCTCACCTCCCCTCTCTTCCGCAGCCTTTGTCCCGACTTCATGCCTCCGCGAAGCCCCATGTGTCCCGCGGTTTAAAGGCCAAACACGCAAAAAGATTAACAAAAGTTTATTAGTCATGAAGTATTAAAATTGTGATAAATGAAAGGCTTCAATGCAAGCAAACTATCCCCAAACTTTTGACAAAGGACTCGGTGAATCCCACAGAAGGAAGTCCTGTCTTTTTTTTTTTTTGTTTTTTTTTGCCTGCGGTTCAAGACACCTCTCATATCACACGTCACATCAAAAGCTATAATTTTTCATATCACATACTGAAAATGATTTTATTTATCCATTCACATTAACTTGATATAAACGTGTCCGGAAAAGTCAAGTAATATGTTTTATATTAGCTCAAACATTCATTAAGAAACCCAAAATGCAATAAATAAGCACAGACAATAAGTTAAAACATATCACGAATCGACCAGTATGTAACAAGAATGCTTTATCTACACAAAACATCCTATTTCACATCATTTGTTCATTCCTCCAGCGGCCCCGCCCTGCCCTGCGGCGGGGTGACCGGCACATGCAGACAGGCGGGCGGGCGGGCGGGCGGGTGGCGAGGTGAGGCCGGGCCGGGCGGGGCAGGGGCCGCGGGGCGCCTCCGCCGGCGGCAGCGGAAGATGCAGGAGGGACAATAGCAGCAGGAACGTAAATAAATGCGTAAATAAAGGTGGGGCGGATCGGCAACTAAACTGTCAATAAATCAAAGGTCCGAAAAAGGGAAGTGCTCTTGGGTTTTTTTTCCTTTTTTTTTTTTTTCGCCGTATGTTTTACTTTTACAAAAAGAAACTTTGATTTTCCTGGTTTGTGGTTTTTGTTTGTGGTTGGGTTTTTGTTGGGTTTTTTTGTTTGTTTGTTTGTTTTTTTTATCCCCATTATTTCGCACTCTCTCGCTTATAAATGCTTTTATCAAGATCGATTTGATTCTTTCTGGGGTCGGGTCTCCGCATCTCCTCGCCAACCTTCCCTGCCGACCCTTCGTCGGCACCCTCGTAGCGGAGGGGGCCGGCGGCAGACCGCTGTTCTAATAGAAACCGTAAAAATTAAGAAAACAAAACCAGAACGCATTTCTTTGCAGAGCCTGTCAGGCGGCCGGGGGGAGGGAGGGATGCAGGGCCAGCCGGGGAGAGACTGCCGCGGAGCGCGCCGGGCCGCGGGGGGCGGAGGGGAATGCGCGGAGGGTGCGTGGGGGCCGAGGGGGTTTGGGATGGTGGGGTCCGTTGGCGTCTGATTCCAGATCCTGAGTCGACTCCCTGGTAGGTCAGGTGTGGGGAGGCGGGGGGCCGGGGCGGGGCGGGCGGGTGAGGCGGGGGCGCGGGGAGAGGCGGCGGCGCCGCGGGGCCAGGCGTCGGCCATTAGGTGAAGCTCATGGAGACTGTGTGCTCTAGTGCTTTGCGGCGGAGGGAGGCGATGCTGGTTCCCCGCCACACGTCGCTGCTGTCCGGGGAGCTGCAGAGCTGGGGCGAGCCCGTCACGTTGCTGGGGCCGGGCAGGGAGGCGGGCACCATGCCGGGGAAGGCGGGCTGGTAGAGGTGCGACTGCAGCCCGGCGCCGTTGGAGCCGGCCAGGCTGTTGGAGAGGCCCATGGAGTTGGGCGGCGGCCCGGCCGCCAGGCTGCACTGGGAGAGGGACTGTGCCATGGCCTGCTGCCGTCCCAGCGCCGGAGGCAGCGGCAGCTGCGACACGCCCGGCATGGCGGCCGCGGCCCAGCGCGTGTCGTTGGCGTGGAAGGAGCAGAGGCTGTCGCCCATGGCGGCGGCGGCGGCGGCGGCGGCCGAGGGGAACTGCGGCAGCCCCGGCGTCGGCAGCAGCGTTCCCGGGGCGCGGAACACGTTGGTAGTCTTCTTGCGCTTCTTCCACTTGGCCCGACGGTTCTGGAACCAGACCTGTGGGCGGCGGGCAGCGACACGCATCGTTAGCCGCCACCCTCCCGCCGTGCATCCCCAGTTCCCCGCGCCCCGAGTCTCTCCCTCCCCATCCGCCCCCGGCCTATTTCTCCTTTCACGGCAGCTCTTCACACCCGCAGCCCCACGCGACTCTCTGTCACGGGGAAAGGAAGCCGCTGCAAGTGTTTATAACTTGCATCGATTGATATGACCGTCGCGGGACAGGGCTGCCTGCGGCCTCTCTCCTTCGGAGAGATGCTCCACCAGAAGAGCCTGGCCTCCTCTCGGGGAAAGAACAAAAAAACAAAAAACAACCGTTAAAAAGGGTCAGAACCACAAATGAGCATCCCACGGTTCCTGTCCCTGCGCGGAAAGCGCTCGTGAGCCTCACGCGGGATGGGGCTCGGCAAGGCCGGAGCCGTGCTCCAGGGCTGCACCCCTGCCTGGCCCCGACCGGGTCCCGGTGCCGGAAGCCCTTCCAGAAACTGCCTGCCGTGGGCTTGTTTTCATTTGGGTTTTAAGTACCACGAAGGTGGTTTAAGAAAGCAGTTGATGGTGGTGCCGGCAGGGATGACAGCCGATCTCGCCGCACCAGCGCCGAAAGCACCGTGAGAGCTGTTGTTTGAGGGCGGACACGACACCGGTCGAAACCCGTCGGAGCGCGGGGCCCGGGCCCACAGGGCTCGCAGCTTCGTGCCGCACACTCGGGCAAAGACGGCCGCTCATTAACGGGAATGAGCAGCCGTTAGGGAGCTAAATGTTACATGAATAATCGAAAAATCGTGTTCAATTATGTTTTAGGGTTAATAGTTAAATTGCGGCTACAAAATCCTTTTATGTTTCATGGTTTACTGGTGGTGTAAAGAATCTCCGTCAGGTCTGATCTCCTCAGCTCATGGCTGCACTGCATATGCTTTTAAAATGTGAATATTTCCAGTTGAAAACTAGTGCATGACAGATTAAAACGCAGCGAAAACCCGGGGGAGATTTTGAAAATGCACACATGACAACTCTAGAAATATATATTATCCATGAGCATTTGGCAACTTTGGTCTCCTTTTAAAATGCAACTAGCTCTTGAAAATTATGAATACAACAGTGAGAATCTAATGGAGGTTGGAATCTAAAAATCTACCTCGATGATGTCTGCTGTTACAGTAATATAGACATACTGTAAATGTATTTTAAAATATATAGCCCGTTTAATTCCCTAGCTATAAACTGAATAGGGAGAAAAGGGGAAACAGTATCACTTTTGGCTTGCCTTTTTTTCCTTTTCTTTTTTCTGCCCTTTTTTTTTTTCTTTTTTTTTTTTTTTTTTCCAGGAGCCGGAGCTTTATGAAGATCTCATTGGAATCCAGCGGATGATTAATGTGAAGATTTGGTAGGAAATCTGGAGAGCTGTATTAAAGCTCAGATCTCAGGTTCATTTCGATCAGCCAGCCGTGAACTCTGGGCCGAATTCATTACACTTTAATAGTGCTGGGAGAGGAAGAAAATGCAATTTCTCATTCCATTAGAAAACTAGAAAATACTCTCAGCTTGTCCCCTATTAAGATGTGGCAGGTGACGGGACCATTGTGGGGGACACGGTCAATGGAATTACAGCACATTATTTTTGTTCCTATAAAATATTGAAAGGCAAGCCTGACTGTGCAGAAGTTATTTCACTGATTTGGTTTTTATGTAAATAAAATATTGAAAGTTAATTAATCCGTGCTAGAGACTAATGATTATGCTTATTATATTGCATTTGATCGCGTAATTTGCATGATTCTCGCATTGCTGCTTAATAAGCCATTCCAGGTTATAAATAATTCTGAAATTGGTTTCTAATAATGGCATGCTATAAAAAGAATGGTTTTATTACAGCAGCCTGAAAAGAGAGCAATATCAGATGTGGAATTGGACTCCTGTTTAAGCACTAGTCGCTTTAATAATTATTTAAATGTGTCATATACATTAAATACAGATCTGAAATGAGGAAAGTGGTGATTTATCCTGGCATCTAAAACCCTAAAAAACATATACAGCCACTGTAAATTAAGTATTTGGAGCATTCCTTCGTCAATGTGGAGTCCACATACCACAAGGAATGTGTAAGCAGTCTGTTAACTATAAAGAAAACTGTAAAGTACCCATATAAGAACATAAACCAATTATTATTTAATTTAAATTTGGTCAAGGAGTGGTGATATATAGGATTGTGAAGTAAATACATTAAATACATTATTTTGCCTTAGATTACATAATGTTAATCATTTTGAAGTGTTAATTAAGTAGGGTATGTTGATCTGATTACTTTTTAAACTACAGAACATTATTGTAAAAAATATTTAAATTGCCACGCTATTAAACTGTTTTTATCAGCAGTCTCAAGCTATTAGCATTGGTTTAAGATTATGCCGAGGCCATTAAAACACTTTGTCTTTCTTCCTTCGAATTTCTTTGATGTGCTGTTAGAAAATAACTATTTCCATTTTATATTTTATATTTTACTTCATTTACCACACTCCTAATATTGAAATTGGTATCATTAACCTTTGGGAAACCCAATAAAGTTTAATAGACCTCGTTTTC
Source organism: Colius striatus (assembly GCF_028858725.1). Lineage (NCBI taxonomy): Eukaryota > Metazoa > Chordata > Aves > Coliiformes > Coliidae > Colius > Colius striatus. Next base: position 49,478,139 of record NC_084790.1, on the reverse strand, counting down.
TTTTTTCATAGAGTCAGTTGTCCAATTATATTTTATTTGTGAATCTAATTTCTTTCTTAATTTAAACTAATTATAGTCCTGTGTAGGCTGAGTCAGATTGTTTTACTTTTCAAAAGCAGACGTGCATTTTGTGTCGTGCTCGAGAATGGAGTTAGTTTCCGTTCATAAAAATGTTCATTTAGGGATTTCTTTTGACGTATCTTTATCGAGCTGAGGAGCCTCGGCTTGCCAAGGGGGGATTGCGAACACCAGCCAAGTTGAAGTGCGGCGGCATTCCCGGGGCACAGTGCTGAGTAGGGAGGCACATCCCACAAGTGTTTCCATTGTGCAGGCTTTCGTTCATCGGAAGGGGCTCGCCCAGAAAGTCGCTAAAGTAGCCTTCTACACGCAAAAGCCACACCTGAGCAGTCTAGCGGGTGGATCCATTTCCCCTTCATTTCTACATTGTGTTAATTTGTCTAAAGAGTTTCTTATGTGTCTATGCGTAAATACATGTGTGTATCTATGTGCACTCCAGAGAACAATGCACACTCTAGATGTTGAAGTTACTCGCCACCCCTGCCGTCCTCCGTCATGACAAAAGCCAGTACGGGGAAACTTTGAGACCAAATACAACCGCCCGTTACCACCGTGTCTTTTGCACCCATCACCATGTGTGCCTTTTCCCTCGCCCTGGACCACAACCCTTCCGGCGACGGGCGGCGGAGGACGCCTCTTCTACACCGTGCCGTCCTCAGCACCCTGGACAGCGGCCCACCCGGAGAACGCGGTGGGGGACGCGGGCATTCCTCGGTGGCTCGGGCTCGCCTGTTAGCGCCGAGCGAGGGCTGAGACTCGCCCTGCTCGGGCTGTGCTTTCTCGGGCGCTTTCCTGACCCGGGTTGTGTCGTGGAGCGGCGAGAGGCTCCACCCGCACCCTGCTTGGGACGAGCGCACTGGCAGCGGCTAAGGGAACAATGGGACACCCCAAAAGGGACAGCTTTGCGGAAAGAAGGGCGGGGGAGTGTCCAGTTTCAAAGCGTCCTGACAAAACTGTTGTGTTGAGGTATGGATTTCCTACCCCGGCGACGGGCTGAAGTTTGTGTGCACGCACCACCACCACCACCACCCCCCATCCTGTTATGCCTGGCCTCGTCGCCGGTCGGCCGTACGGCTGGCATTACGACCCGGGAAGGGGCCAGCGGGGGCGGCAGGGGGCGGGCGCTGCGCGAGGGGCGGCTGCTCATACCTGCACTCGGGACTCGGTGAGGCCGATGCGCAAGGCCAGTTCTTCCCGCATGAAGATGTCCGGGTAGTGGGTCTTAGCGAAGCTCCTCTCCAGCTCGTTGAGCTGCGCCGGCGTGAAGCGGGTGCGGTGCCGCTTCTGCTTCTGCTGCCCCTGCTGCTGCCCAGCCTGGCTAGGATTCTGGCCGCCCTGCTGGCCTTGCTGCTTGTCGGGGTCTTTGGCGCTGACAGCTAAGGAGCTGGGGTTGGATCCCACTGCGGTGATGTCCTCCCCCGGCAACAGGGTGGTCCCTTCCACCGTTTCCGAGTTGGGAGCCATGTCGCCCGGGTGTCCCCCCGGATCCGAGCCCCCTACGCCCAGCCGACACTTCACCGCCTCCCGGTGTCCCAGCAGCTCGGCCGCATCTTTCATCCCTGAGGAAGCAAAGGAGCTGCGGTCACTCCCCTGCAAGCGGGCATGTAGCCGCTTTCTGGCGCACTGAGCCGGCGAAAGGCATTCAGCTACCCTCCACCGTCTCCGCACCGCCACCCCCCGCCGCCTCCTGCCTACCCCCGGCTGCCCGCCAGCCCCGGCAGCTCGGCTCGGCTCCGCGGCACGCAGAGCACCCAGCCCGACGCAACCCGGGCAGGGGAGAAAAAACTTTACAAGGAGCAGCTGCCTGCTTAAATAACCGTCTCCCTTGCCAGGCCTCCCCTGGCGAGACCAAGGAAGGGGATGGGGGTGGGGGAAGGGCAAGTTTTGCTGGGCTCAGCTTGAGTTTTCGAGCGGGACTGGTAAAAGAAAGAGACGGAGAGAAAGAAGTAATACTCAAGCCGCCCTGATGCAGGGAGCTTCATCTCCGCGACGGATGTGCGAGGACCTGAGTGCCAGCCTGACCCATCTTTCCCTTCTACTCCCTCCGCTTCTCTAAACAAACGCATGAATAACCATAAATAGGTAGACACAGATGTTTATCTTGTTTTTAAAAGAAAAGGAGAGAGGACAGCGGGCAGCCGAGCGGGAAAGGGCCACGCGGAACTCCTCCGTAAATACCATCGATCTCATCCGTCCTAAAATAATCATCATCATCCTCATAGTAATAATGTGGAGATATATATATATAAAAACAGAGGAGAGAGAAATTAAGTGATCCACAACTCGCTGTAGATCTACATACTCCTAAGGTCTCCCTCTCTTTTTTTTTTTTTGATGTTAAATCAAATTAAACTTTAATACAGTACAATCACTTTTAAAGGAATTAGCCCATTTAGATCGCATTAAGGTAAAATAAGGAACAAATTGTCAATTTCCTGCCCCGGCTTCCTCTCGGCTCGCCGCCGCTGCAGCCAGTGCAGCCGCCGCGGGGCGGGGGGGTGCTGGGGGAAACTCACCGAGACGGGCGTCCAGGAGGTCGGCGTGAGACAGCATCGCGCACCGCTCCAGGGCGAAGGCTGTTCCCCCCCAAATTTTAGCGGCCTTAAGTTATTTAAAATAGATATAAGATATAAGATATATATATATATAGATCGCCTAAATGAAAGAAAATTCGGTGTGTGGTTAAAAAGGGGGTCTCTTGCATTATAATGTCCTTTAGAGAGACGGGGAGGTGCTTAACACTTCAATGAACCCGTGAGCAGCTCGGCGCGGGGACCAATCAGAAGGGCAGCCTGCAAATGTCAGCGCCCGGAGCGCCCCGCTCCGCCCGCCCGCCGCCCGCCCGCCGCCGCCGCCGCCCCGGCCTCCCGCCGCCCCGGCCCGGCCCGCGCTGCGCTGCGCCGCCGCTCCCGTCCCCTGCTCTGCTCGCCTTTCGCCCTCCCTCCTTCGCCCTCGCCACTTGTCTTCCAAATGCACATTTGCCACCCTCCTCCCGCTCTGGGTCATCTCTGATTTATTTGGTTTTCTTCTCCTTCCCTCCCCCCCTTTCATTTTTAATGCCTCCTCATAGCACACCCTCGGATCCGACCCGGGGGTGGCTCGCAAACCCAGAGCCCACCGGGGCGGGGAGTACAGGAGCGATGTAAACGGGTGAGCGTGGGCGAACAGTGCCTGTCCCGCTCGCTGGCCGCCTCGGGGACCGGAGTTGGCAGCGGAAACCGTGGCGAGGCTCTCATCCACTCGCCGCCAGGCCTCGACGGCTGCGGGACAGCGAGGAAAGAGACACTTGCACGACATCCCACAGCGGCCCGAGCCTCAAAGGCTCGCCCGGCCCCCGGGGCTCCCTGATGGCCCGTCTGGGCCCCGCTCGGTGCAGCGGCGGACCACGGCGCGGGGAGAGGCGGCCCCGCACCGCGCGTCCCGGTGCTGCCTCCTCGGCCAGGACTCAAAAGCCCCGTAAGCCCTGGTTTTTTTTTTCGGGTAAAGTTTCCAAGTTCAGCTCGCTTACAAACTCAGTTTCAAGCAGTAAATAAAGTTAAATGCTTTTTATTTTCCTCTTGAATATGTTAAACTACTTGAACAATTTAAAGTGCTTTGCACAAGTGAAGCGAACCATTTCTAATGTTCTGATTTTTCAAAGCCAGCCAACAACAAAGTTTAGATTAGTAATATATTTCTAACCAGAGTAATTTTCAAGATCATTAGGCATTTATGTAATTAGTGCCAAATCTATAAGCTTTTATTACGATTATTAGAGTAAAATCAGTATAAATTTGTACTAATTTACTACTGTTTAGACTTGGCTGTCAAGCCAAGAGGTTCTTATTGTAAATGATAACTGAGGAAATTAAGTGCAAAATTCTGTACCATTTCTGATCCGCTCCTAAACAATCCGTTTCAATTGTATTTGTAGCAGAACATAATGCCCTTTTAAAGTTATTTGACTTGTATTTTTATTTGCAAAACAAGAAAAATACCCGCTTCCTAGGCACAATGAAAACTGATATTTACTACTTCCAGCTTGATTAACATTGATTTTTAATTCGAAAGTGATGCAATTAAGATTATTCATTTAGTGCGAATAAAGCTTCCACCAAAAAGGGAACCCAGTGAAGTCTGTGTTAAATAATACAGAGGCAATGGGCTTTCTTTTTTTTCGCCATCCAATTGACTTACACAAAACATTGTAAATACTGCATGCGAACAGATGCAAGAGTGGTTTTGTTTGCAGCTCAGAGGTGCAGTGGTGTCGGCAGAGACTGAACAAGGAGACAAAGGAACCGGCCGACCGATCTCTAGGGCAGTTTTGCTTTTTTGGTTTTTTTTTTTGTTTTTTTTTTTCCCCACTCGCCCCTGCTCAGGCTACACTGATTCAATTCAGCTTTCGAGACGTCGGGCTGTTGCAGTGAACCTGGGCGCCCGGCAACGGCCGCTAAGAACAGAGAGGCAGACTCACAGCCGGGCCACAGTTTAGCTGGACAGAGAAAGAAAGAGGTGGCGGTGGGGTGGGAGTTTCGGGATTTTGCTTTTTTTCCTGGTTGGATGGCGGACGGCGGAGATAGCTCACTTGCTTTGTTTTGTTTTGTTATATTTTTTTCGCCTTTGAAAATCATTGTGTGTGCAGATGCGGGGCGAGAGGGGAAGCCCGGGCGGTGAACATTCCCGAGAACCGCCCCCCGGCCCGCTGCCGGACGCCGGAACTCGGCAAGCGAGGTCCGCAGAGCAGCCGCCGGCAGCACGGGCCAGGGCCGGCAGAACCCTCGGCGAACACAGCTCTTGACGGCAGCAACCGGTCCGGTCATACCCATGTTGGGAGCTACGTGGGCGGTCAGGAGCTGCCCGGGGCGCTGGGGTTGCTTCAGTTTGGGCCGCAGCTGAGGGCACAAACGCCCCTGCGCTGCAGGTGCCCGCAGCCGGCGGCTGCCCAGCGCGCTGCGGGCAGCGTGGCGAGGTGTGTGTGCCTCTCTCCCTCGCTGTTGTGTTTCAGGTCGATAAATAAACGTGTAATAGTTAATGTGCAGACACATCATGGTAATAACAAGGGGATGAAATCAAAGGATTATCAATCTCTGTTAGCAACTGCTGAATAACAATGTTGCGGTGTGATTGATAACGCGCTTCATTTTATGACTTTTCTATTGCTCTTGATTTTTATAGCAGTATAAACAAACTAAATCATTTCTTCCAAGTATTCAGGGCGCAATCGTCTTAAGGAGAAGGGGGAAATCAGAAAAGGAAATATGCGGGAGAGAAATGAGCGAGCAGGGCTGACATGTCTGTCAGGAAGATAATAGTGGGGCATATGTAAAACACCCCGATCGCACCCTGCTTCCCTGCACTCCTGTTTCGCCAAGTAACTGAATTCACACGGGCAGGGTCAAAGATGTATTTACACGGATTTTATTCCCCGTCATCTTTCCACTTTCCCAATGTAGCCAGAAAACTGCCAGTCAAGCCCGCTCCCTGTTACAGTTTACGGTATTCCTCACATGATGATAGGAGCTGAAGTTCCTAACAAGGAATGGCTTTAGCACAATGGCCCAAAATCTTCAGACTGACACGAATGTCTTCAGAAATCACTTCAGAGCAAAGTAAAAGGATTTTCTATGACGGATCCAGTGATTTTTCCTCAATAAATAGGTTTTAGATTGTTACACACACGTAGAACTGGAACAAAGGGAACTACCAGAAAATATATTGGTTGCCCGTAATAAAATTTATTTAGACAGTTTACTTCTCATAAAAAATAGAGATTGAATTTTGTACAGGAGCGCCTGCCAAGGGGCTAGGCACAGAGAGATCATCTCCCTCCGCACCTTCATTTTATTTCCTTCTTTCCTTTCCTTTTCCATCCTGGCCCGACCCGGCCAGTCCTATCACGTCTCTTTCAGGACTTCATGCGCCCGATGGGCCTGATTCCGAGGTCCCGGCTCTCCCTTCCCCTCTGCCCTCCTCTTACGCTGGCCGATCCTGCCGGGGAAAGGGCCGCACTCTGGAGCAGCAGAACCCTAACCCTGTGGTGCTGCGACCCTGACAAGGAAGGATAGGAAACTTTCCAGCTCCTGGGCTCGCCCCCTCCCCTCCCTAGGAAACTCAGGCCCTGATTGAACAAGGCTGTAATATAAACAAGTGTATTTAACCAATTCTCCTCTGATTTAGAAACAGAACCTTCTTTTATAAAAATAACTGTAATTGGAGCGAGAAACACGGTAAAATAAGGTTAAACTGCTAAAGTCAGCAGGGTGGCTTGGCGTAAATGGCTGATAAGTTTTGCAATTTGATATTTATGTATTTATTGAGTATCCACCCAGCTAAGGGGTATGCTGTATGCAGAGCTCTGTAATTGCTTTTTACTCTTAGCCACGCTCCCACACTTCATCACATGTAACTTTTGGTTGCCAGGCTTGTTCGCCTAGTTTTGGTTTGATTTTGTTTTGGGGTTTTTTTTTGTTTGTTTTTTTAAATATTCAGACAGTAGTGCTAAAATACTAGACTTTATTATTATTATTCTCATTATCCCTTCTCAGTGCTGCATCATAACATTGTTGGCTTTAATGAGAAGCGCCTCCTTCAATAATTAACGACCCCACATTTCCCTATTTTCTTGCCTGATGAAAAGAATATTTTTTAATTCTTTGTAAATTACAGCTATGGTTTTGAGTGTTATTTGCTTACAGAAAACAAATCAAGTGACTTAGGCTCCCTTTTACTTTTCCATATTGGCACGCCTTAAGCGCAATTGACAAATCAAACTGTACCCTTTCGTTAGACATAATATGGAGTTAAGAGATGGAAAAACATAAACACGTGTTTTTATTTAAATCAGCCCTCTGGAAAATACGACTTCTTTGGAAATGAAGGACACGGCTGCCAGCAGCTACACATCTCCATTTATTCCCTCCAGTCAGAGTTAAATATGACGATCTTTGCGACATTGAGTGCACGCAGCACATTGTCGCGATAGATACACTTCTTTGAAAGCAACTTCATGAAGTTTAAAGGCATGTGCGCGGAAAGTGACGGCAGCTGCTCGGCCACGCAGCCGCCAGGTGCGGGGAGGTGGCCTGCCGGATGGAGCGTGGGCTGCCCTGTACCCGCTCGCTAGTGGGGTCCAGAACCGCTAGCTCCTCTTCCCTTACTTCCTTCCATACTTGCTCCCTTCCTTCCATCGTTCCTCCATTCCTTCCATCCTTCCTCCCTTCCTTCCATCCATCTTTCCTCTTTTCCTTCCCTCAAAGCTCGCATCGAGCTCCGGCCGCTGGACTGCGGGGAGGCTCCGGCGGCCAAGCGGTAGCCATAGATTGCAAGGATGGCTTCAGGCAATTATTGTTCATCACAACTATGACAATCGGTCTTTCATGGGGAAAAAGCTATTTTAACATAAAGGTATGCCTGAGACACCCACCCCCCACTTCCGCCTTTCCCCTGTCCAGATGCGAACTCTTTACAGAGAGGAGCCGCCTCTCCTGCAGCTTTGCGTGTAAGTGCCGAGGCTTCGGGGAGAGTGGCCAGTGCACGCAGTGAAACAAGCGGTGCCGGGCGCGGCGCGAAGCGCGGCCGGAGCGCGGTCACCGCGGCTGCCCCGGCGGCGGGGGGGAGCGCCGGCGTACAGCGCTTTCCGGCGACATCTCTGTCCAGGGAAGGAGCTCGCTTGCAGAAGGGCTCTTCCGACTGGACTCTGAGAAATTTATTTAACGCATACCTATGTTTTTAAAATCCAAACTCTCCCCAGCCGGCTGGATAGACAAACCGCCGGGCTTAGCAACGAAAAGCACACGCACCGGAGGCGGACGTGGCAGGAGTATTTAACTTTCTCCCTTTTAAGGCTGTAGTTTTAATCTCTTCAATTACATAGGCAGTATATAGTAATAAGGAACATACATATTTTGTTTGCATGTGTTAAGTTGACTGCTTTTCTGATTTCTATTTACTCAAGATAAATAATCATGTATCAGTTATTCAGTTAGGTGACAACTCTAGTAATTGGAATAAAAAGAAAACATCTCATCCTTATCTCTTCCTATAACTAGATATAGCGCTAATAAGACTGCATCAATCTTATCTGGCAAATAAATAAAATAGACAAACAAACAAATTCGCCTCCAACAAGTTAATGTGGTGTATCTGAGTGGAAAGTAGATATTTTCACGCATTCTGGAGATGAGGAGTGACTTTTAATAAAATCACAAGAAAAACAAATGTAATTCTGTAAGCAATTTCAGAGCTCAGCCATCTCTCTCCCGCGCCGTTACTTAGCATTCTCCAGCCGTCCTAACCTTTTCTTTTAAAAACCAGTTAGTTCCAGAAATATGACTGTCATTCAATCTGGGACCTTTCGATCCACCTTTTTTTTTTTTTTTTTTTTTTTTGGGTGGGGGGATTCTAGAGGTAATATGGCTTATTTTACAAGGATGATTTTTGTTGACTTTCCCTCCTTCTTTTCCCTCCCTCTCCCCTTCTCTTCCCCTCTTGCCCGAGAGCGGCTAATTCGGGGCGTCTATATTCACTCAATTAGAGAAATCTAAAGAGAAAATCGATCTTCCATCTGCAGAAATGCCAGCTTAACAAATTAGATTCTTGTTTCGTGCAGGTGATTTGGTGACAGTCGGGGAATTAGAAGTAATAAGTTGTTGTGTTTGAGACCACCTCCCCGGCCCCGGCCCTCCGCCCTGCCCCTGGCCGGGCCCCGCTGGGGGAGCGCCGCGCCCGCGCCCGCCTCGGCGCCTCCTCCTCCGGCCGGGCAGCCGAACAGCCACCGCCACCGCATCTACCGCTGTAATTAATGCTGCTGCCCTCCATGTGGGCTCGATTAAACCGTGATTTAGCCGAAAGAAATATAATTATGGCTGCAAATAAAATAATCAGCATTGAAGAGCGATTTCCTTAATGAGATGGAGCGGTTGCACGTCACGGAGTAAAGGGGTCTCATTAAGAGGTGGTAATGAGGCTTGGGTGAATATTGGGAGTTACACAAAATATCTAAACTGCCGAGAAAACCCAGCGCCGGCCTCCCGCTCTCGGCCGGGCCGCAGCCCACGGCGATGTCTGCGGAGCGCAGCGACCCGGGCCGAGAGACCGCCGGCCGCGGCCCCGACTGACCCGGGCTCCCGCCGCCGCCGCCGTAGGGCCCTGCTCAGTCCCGCCGCCCGCCACCTAGCGCGCTCCCCCGCGGCCGGGCAGCTCCAGCCGGCTGCCTGCTCCTGGACCCCAGGTAGCGCCTGGACGTGGGCATTCTGATTACGGCCGATGTTTTTAACAAGCTATTAGCGTGGCCATTTTTAACGGGAAGAGCAGCACCGCCTAACAGCTCACTTCTGCTGTGCACTGGCCCACTGCACCCGGCGCTCGCCGCGGGCTGCCCACCAAAAGCCTCGACTACCACCAAGCCTTCATCCTGCGCCCCCGACAGTGCCCAGAGCCCACGCTCCCAGGAGCAGCATCGCGGCCTGGCCCTGCCAGCCACTGGGAATACAAAAAGCAAAAAAAGCAGTGGGAGTGTTGCTCGCGGGCAACAGAGCAGGGCTGCACACGAGCTCTGGTGGATGCGGATTAGACCTAGAAGGACTAATGGGAAGATTAATTACAGTTTGCCCCCAAAAGAGCTCCATCCCTCACCTGTCATGGGTGTGAAGACATCAAGATGGCCACTCGGACGGCCACCTGCCATGCATGCGCCAGGCCCTGCCAGGCGCGAAGGAGGTGGCAATGGCAGAGGGCTAGCTGGTGTCAGCTGGTCTGGACATACCAGAGAAGGAGGAGAGGCCCGAGTGGAAGCACCACAGGGAGCAGCTCTGCTCCAGCCCGGGGCTGTGTTGTGTGAGGGGCCAAAGACCCAAGGGCTGGCCTGGGGCTTGTGGGGCAGGAGCATGAGGGCACCTCTGAGGGAACAACAGGGCCCATTGGAGAGCAAAGCACTAGCTTTACGTAAAATAAAAGGGAAGCAAATGGGATAATAGGCTGCCTCACACTCCCTGGGGAAATTACATGCTGGCTGTGCCGTGTGACAGAGGGAAAACACTGTTTTGCTTTCACCCCCAGCTTTTTGCTTTGTTTTTAATACTGTGAAATTGGGCACGTCTTGGTGTTTTGTCATCTAATCAAGAAAAACAGCTTGCATATGAAATACTAAAATAAAATAAAGGCCAGGGTATTTTTCTTCCTTTGCTTATGCTCTCAGTGGCTTAAAGAGGAGATAGAATCTACATTTTGTTCTCATTATTCCCAAAAACGTTTCACCTATCAGCCCAATAACCACAGTAGGCGGTAAAGGTCAAGTTTCTTGATTAGGAGAAGGGCCCATGTGATATTAGCAAAAGATGCAGGAGGGCTGTGGTGAGGAGCAGCAAGTCTCAGGAGTGTCAGTGGCCCCTGGGTTGGAGCCTTGTCCTCTTCTACCATAGTGAGGTGGGGGGTCGGATTTCTTGTTGACTAACTCAGTGTTTCCAGTGTATTTGTGTATGTAGACCATTTTGTAGTCTTAAACTGTTAACAGCTTGTATATATCCATCCCAAACAGTGGCATTTGAGTCCTGTTTTCATATTAAAATGATGGAGATAATGCAGGGATCAGCTAGACTCTAGTTCAGGATACCCTGTTGGTAGTACTTCAGTTTATGAATAAAACATATTCTTTCTCACGGACAGCTCTCTTAAAATTGTATTTTGTTTGGGTTTTTTTCTTCTAGGAAAAAACATTTAGAATTTTTGGATTATTTGTTCTGTTGGAATACATTGCAAATCATGTTTTGAGAAAAAAAAATTGGGATTCTCAGGAGATTATGCTACTGGCTGGAAAGACGTAAATAAATGTTTTCTCAGAAGCCCACTCTTCCTCATCTTTCTGTTTGAGTTTAATTTTCAGACCTTCTACCATTGTTTGCGTAATCTGTGTTCCGCTCTCTGCATAGACACAAATGTTTCTGCCTGTAGGCCCCTCTCCTCCTCATTAGTCTGGCAAGTGGCTGATATCTCAGTTATGCCTTACAATGTTTGAAAGGACATTGTGCAAAAGGAAGCATCTCTGTCATGAATGTGGGAAAGTTTTCACTCGCTCTGGCTGTAGAGGTGAATTGTATAGACCTCAGCATAAGTCTTGTGGATTTCTTCACATTTAAATCAAGCTGCCCCTTCTCAACTGAAAGCATGTTAACTGTAGTAAATGTTTACTGTAAAGAGAGACCTATGAAGGAATCTGAAACCCAGCATCCAGAATTTTGTGTGCCCTGTTGCTAGGGAAGCTACAGGACCGAAAGCCATTTTTTCTTTATACTCTACTCAAGAAGAAGACATCAAATTTTGTAATGTCTAGAAGGTATTTTATGTGTTGGGAGAAATAGTGTCTTGGGATATGGAGTACTGTATAGAAGAAGTATTTTATTTAACTGCAGTGACCAGGCATAAAATTATTAGAGCTCTCGAATCTCCTTTGCCTTCCTTGTGGAAAGAACAGCATGTGCTCATGGATGCAGCTGGTGAGACTGCAGGTGCCTCATCCTTTAGCGACAAGCACTAGGGGAACTGTACTCACCTGATTAATAGAAGCTTCCAGTCAACACAGCGGAGCGATAATAGGTCACAAGTGTGGCAAGTGCCTGACTAGGTTTATCTTCACCTGGCATAAAGGAAGGCTGCTCTAGGTCGGTTACTTCTGGCCTAGAATCGTAGCTGTTACTTGGATGATTAAATGTGCATGAAAGCTCACATAAAAGCCATGGCATGAAAAGAGTTTAGTCTTGAAGCCACAGAAAATGCAGAACGTAGTGGCACTAGTTGTAAGACTGGCCTCAAAGAGGCTGTTTGGGTTAGTGAGCCTGGCAACTCTGTCATAATTACTCCCCTTTTCATACTCAGATGGGTGGTGTGAGAGTGGTTTTCAACTGGAGATACTGGTTGTTGTTTTTTTGTGTTGGAGGCAAGGATGGTGTCATTCTTTTCCACTCTTTGAGGGTAAGGAAGTAGAAAGAAAGTAATTGTGTTGGGGTGTCCAAATTGAGGAGGAAGCCAGAACACTATGCAGAGCTGGCTACTGGTAATCAGAAAATTGAGTCTCTGTGTACAATGCTGGCCTCTAGCAATGTTAGTAAAGTTCTGCTTCCTTCCCAAGCCACATCATTTACAGCTAATGAAGTAGTGAGGGGTTGTGAGGGAGACAGCCTAGTGTAGGGGATGGTGACATGCTGGGGAGGAAACTTCCTGCAAATGGCCTTCTTTACTTTGGATGGCTCCCAGCTGTCACTGCTCTTCTCTCCTGTGCTGTCTTCGGAGTATGACTTCCTTCTGCTCTGCAGGGGAAGAATTAGAGAAGCAGAGATAAAATAACCCAATATAGTTAGGACAAGTGTGTTTCTTTTTGAACTCACTGTTTGTAAACAGTAGCAGGCTCCTTGGACTGCTTATTGAGATTCCTAGTGGGAATAAGAGCTCAAAGAAGACTGGTGTATATATAAGCTTTGGTAAAACTTCTCTCACCTAGTTGTAGCTCAAGAAGTAGCTGACAGAAGGTGAATGTTCTATCTTTTGACATGTTTATAAGGTCTTTATCCTGGACTGCAAAACATGCTGTCCTTTGTAATCATGTTGCCAAGATTTCATTCTTAGCACAAAGATGTGCTTTTGAGCAATGTTGGGTTTTGGAAGGTAGTGCACGTTTGTCTCTTTGGTTTGAGATATGCATATGGATTCATTTTCTGCGTGGAACCCAACTCTTGTGAATCCAGGGTTAGTCTACCTGACAGTAGGTTCTCTTGCTCTTGCTCCTCTTCACCCTTCTCTCTCCACCTGGGCACTTAAATCAGATTTACCACTGTTGACAACCTGAGTGAGTTTTAGTGTAAAAGACTTTAAAAAAAAACTCACACAGAACCAGCTAGAGATTGAAAGTAAGTTTTTCAAGTGTTAATCTTGCAATGTGTGCAGTTTTTCTCTTGTGAGATAATAGTTGCTTCTGCTTGGTTAACAGTATTAACAACCTGTAATACAACATACTGCATGCTTAAAACACCCTGGGAATGCTAACTTCTGTGCTTAAAACAGTCCAGAAGTTCTGAAGCTTACATGTTTGAGTACAAACTTCTGTGTGATTAAGTACTTCTTGTTTCTTCAGTTAAGTGTAGTCCAGTTAAATAAGTTTGTAGTACTTTCATGAGAGAAGTACAAAATGGAAGTAAGCCTGATGTCACCATTGGGAGAACAAAACATAAAGCAGGTGGTGGCTTTGGGTTGGTGGGGAGTTTTTTGGTGAAAAAAATGAACTAAAGGTTGGAGAGACTAAATGATTTGCTGAAGAAGAACATAACAAATCTGTGGTGCTATTGGTAACGTGGACCCAATAGCGGTCTACTGCTTTGCCTAGTAATCACTCTAAAGCAAAGTACAGCTTGTCTGTGTCTGGCTTATCAAACATGTGGCCAGTGTGTGAGTTTTCCTTTTGCCTGTGAAGCTGCAAAGCATTCCTTAAATTTTCCTGTCTCAGCTTCATGAAAGAGATATAAAACTTAGAATCATAGAATCAGTTTGGTTGGAAGAGACCCTTAAGGTCGAGTCCAACCAGTAAGAAGTAGATTTTATGTGTCTGAAGGACCTCTGTATGCAAAGTAGCACATCTCTTTGAAGTTTAGCCAGCTGTGAAGTGCTCTTGATTGCAGGCAGCTGATGATATTGCAATTTTTTGAGTGAAGCTTGGTATTTGGAAGTCTAAATAGGTAGTATTGGTTTTTAACTAAAAATGAAGAGGATCCTTTCTTGAAAGGTGAAGTGTTTGGTGTAGAAGGGACTGAAATCATCTGTTTATCCACAGGATGTGCATAGTCTTGACAAAACTGTCTGACCTTTCCTACATGACTCATCATTTGTGTCATGTGTCTTGACATTGCTCTGGCAGTACTCCTTTTAATGGTAAGAAGATAGTTTAATATACAAGGTACTTCAGTTTCCAAGTCAGCTCAGTTCTAGGCTGCTTTGAAGGTGCTAGTATTTAGGACACGAGTTCTTCCCCTTGCCCCTCTGTTACCTACAAGAGAAATGGCTCTGCCCTTGGACCCCTTCATAGTTTAACAGTGTTGCACTTGGCATAGGATTTCAGTTGCGACCTCTGCTCTCCTACCTGTCCTTTCTTCTTGGAAGACTGCATTTTCTATTGTTTTCCATAGCTTTTGTTGCATGTAGCTGTTGTTACACAGGCTCTTAAGTTTAAAGCCAAGTGAGAACACTGGTTGCCCTCCTTCCAGTTTAATACACTCTTAACTCTGCCTATTTGTGGAAGGTGATTTCCAGTAGTAACCAGGTGGCATGGCCACCATCATTTCCTCCTGGTGAGACTATTCATTACCTTTTTTTTTTTTAAAGTCCTTGCATGTCTCATTAATGTGTTCACATGATCACTGAGACCATAAACTTACTTGGACTGTTGTTCCTTTTTATTTGTACTGCCCCGGTGTTGGAGCCTGGGCTATAATAAACATTATGGAGTTAGACAAAGATGGAGAAAGTTAGCAGTTCATCTCTGAATCGCCTTGGGCAGCAGAAAAAGCAAAGAAAAGAATGCTTATGTGACAGCAAGCCTGAGAAAGGAGGAAACCAAAACTACAGACTGTATCAGAGACAAGGTAAAAGCAAGATGGAATAGAGCATTCAATTAAGCATTGTGTGATCACATGTATGTGACTAACAAATTGTAACATATGTAACTAACAGTAGTAAAAAGTTAAGTAAAACGTAAGGTAAGCATATCCATAGTCTAGTGTGAGAGAAAACTACCTGAAGGCCAAATAGATAGAGTGATATTCTAAGCACAATAAGGTTGATGTTTTAACACAATGAGATTGGTGCCTAAGTTGTTACAAAAATGAAACTTTGAGGCCTTATGCATAGTGCGTGATGCTTAGTATTAACTAATTGTCATGAATTGTAGCACATATACAGCATTTGGAAAAAGTATATAAGTGATGATTATGTGACAATAAAGTTGGAGTCGATGCACATCATATTGGTGTCTGGTCACTCCCGTCTTGCACAATGGAGAACTCCTTCTGCACCCCAGTACAGTGGGGAGCTAATGTGATGTCTCTGCAAAAGCTCAGTACTATTCAGAAATGGACAAGGTTCACCATCTCATTTGATAGGCTGCTGAACAGTGTGTAGGTAACATTGATAGTTACAGATTTAAAATTGGTTTGGCCAAGTGATCTGAGGTTTGTTAGCTTTGATGTAACAATTGCTTTGTTTTTATCCCTCCACTTTTCTTTTTCCCCAAACTAGCTCCATCTGCTGTACCTGAAGATATATGTAGAATTTCAGATGTCTTCAGTGTGGGTTTGCATGAGTCCTCATTAGTCAGAAATTTCCAGTAGATTCAAAGTTCCTCAAATCCAGGGAGCAGTACTCCAAAAATAATGAAGGCAAACAAAATGAGACTTGGTCTCTGTATCCTTTAAAAACAAATCAGTTAAAGGTCAGTGTAGGTAGTTGCATCTTTTTTATATCACTGTTTAAAACTTGAGTTTCATGTATACATACCTTCTTAATGAAAAGGAGTATTAAACTTAAGTTTACAGATATTTAATTTGCTCGACTAAGAATAACAGCTTAGGTTTTGGTGTGTTTATTTGTTTTTTTTCCCCGCACTATTTGGAAGGCAGCTTGCTCTCTTGTGCTAGTCAGAGTTCTATCTGCAATTTGTTTTTGAAGGTGACAAATGGTATTTGATGTACTCATGAAGGTGAGGTCCATCAGTAGGTGTTGACGATGATAAAGCCTTTGAGGGACAAAGTTTATTAACTCACAGGTTTCTCTGGCAGCACTTCCTGACGCTCATCAAGGGTTGTTACACTTGTTTTTATGCTTTGTCTACTGGCTTTTGTGTCCCTCACGTGTCCCCCAGCTCAAGTGAGTAAGAATACAGCTTCCTGCTGCTTCCACAATGATGCCATCGAGTCTCCTGAAATGGCAAGAGTGAGCACATGGGAGCGTGAAGGTTGGGAAAATTGCATTCCTGCTCAGGGTGTACCCCCAGAGATTCTGCTGGTGGCAAGATGGTTGAGGGAAAGAGTCTTTGGTCTAGGCTGATATCAGGATATCTGGTGTCTGGTTCTTGGTTCCCACAAATCCTGTGGTGTGCTAGGTGATAGCACTCAAGCTTTCCCTTTCAAGGTTCAGCATTGGTTCAGCTGGCATCTCATATGGTGGTGTCATCGTGTAACTGACTGGAGAGAACAATGCCTAACATGTTAGTCCTTTTCTGGAGGCACTGATTTCTATGCAAGAAGATGAAGTCTATCTTCTGTGTTGAAAACAGAGGACAAATTATAAAATTGACATCTGATCCATTGGTTTTGAAAGGTACCATCTTCATTTGCAAGTGGAGTATTTTTAATTTTAATTTTATTTTAGTTTTAACCCAGTCCCTTGGAAGTGTATAGAAGCTTTAAAACGGCAGGAAGCCAAGTCACTAAAAGCATCCAGAGGAATTTCATTTTATTTTCATAAACTAATCTACCCACTTACATCTATCTGTGTAAACTAATTACTTTTTTAATTAGGTAGCCTTTTTGATTGCTTATAGAGAGCTGTGGTGAAATTTACCACTAATTATGCTGGGCAGGAGGAGGCCTCTGGATTGTTGGGAAGGATGAGAAAATTTTATTTCCTTTTGTTGAAATGGGGAGCAAGTAGTACTTGGTATGTAAATAGTGTGCCTATTTTTTTAAAATTTCAACCTCTTTGGCTTCTGTTAGCCTTACTAATTCAGAGTCTTTCTATGAGTCATTGGGGTTTCTTTCCATCTAATATAACATCTACAGGAATTTCAGAACAATAAGGAAACAAAACTGTTGTAAGTTGAAGGGACTGAAAAGTGGCTCTCTTCTTCCTATTAAAGGTAATGTTTATGTTGAGTGTCTCTAGATTTTGGATTTTGTTGAGTTCCAGTGATGTTTGCTCCGAGTTGCTGGATCCTATGACATACTAGCAGTAATATGCAAATTTAAAGTGCTGTTTTGATTGGGGGTTTTTTACCCATTGTGGTCAAATATGTATTTAGAAAACTGGGGTAAGGTGGCAGTTCCACCTCTTCTATGCTGTCTCCTCTGAAGTCCTAAGCTCATAATTTGGATTTATAGTTAGGCCTTTGTTACATTTAGTAACAGAGTATCGTCAAAATTTCACACGGAAGAGAACACAGTAAGTGGTTCTCCTTTGTGTTTTCTGTTCCTGGTGTCCTTATAAAGAATGGGCGCTCAGACAGATCACGTGTGAGGAAGGCTGTTAAGATGTTTAGGCCCTAAAAAGCATGTTTTCTTCTCCTTTACCTCAAGCTTGTAGCCTTGCTTTGAGTCTGTATTAGGGGTGACTTAACTGAATTTGCTGCTTCCCTCCCAGTTGTTTCCAGTAGGTGTGACAATTCACTTCTAGTGCTATTCAAGCTCCGGTCTTAAGCTTCAGTCCAAACTTCTCTTATGTTTGCCTGAGTGAGTTGCTTATGCACAAAATAAACAGCACTGACAAGTGGGAAATTGAGGTATTTTTGGCATCGCATTGTGGTAAGTGTTCAGAAACGTGAATAAAAAGTGGGAAGCTGGACAAAATTGCTTCATCTGGATTGTAATCTAGTCCTTTCATTCAAGAGGACTGTTCTCAGCTTCTTTGAATCCACTGCATTGTAATGTGCAGTGCAAGGTCTGACAGGTCTGGTGTGTATCACTGAAATCCCTTTCTTTGAGGGGACTCTGGGGATCACTTCTTCACTGTATTTAGAGTAGTGCACTTTATCTGTGTTATGAATCTCACATTTTACATTTCCGTGTGAGTGGGTGAGCCTACCAGGGATGAGTGCTCTTGAGGGAAGAATGGTTGCTCCATGTGCTTTTAGAAGCTTTCCTCTAATGTGTTGAGTGTGAGGTAGGATCATCTGCCCCTGTGTTATGTGTCTGAGCTGCCTGGTCAAGAGAAAGCATTGCCAACAGCCTCCCTGTGCAATCTGTTCTAGAGCTTCCTTTGTCTTAGTTGTTTTCTGAGGAGGGAGGAACCGTTCCAGTTATTCTCCCCTCTCAATGTAACTGAAGCTCATTGCATCTTACTCATTCTGCCAAGCAAAAGTTTATTCCTTTCCTCTGTAACCTAGCATATATCTGAAGACTTATTGCCATTACCACCCTCAGTATTCTCCAGGCTAAAAGTTCTGGATTTGTTCCATCTTTCTTTTTGGTAGTTTTCACTCTCTTTCATATTTGTTCACTCCTTTAGTTGCAGCTTCTAACTATGAGAATGCTTCTAGATGGAGCCTTACTAATATGAAGGCAAGTGTAAAGACTGTTGCACCATGTTTTGTGAGCTAAACTTATGTTTTGCATAAAATTCACTAAAATCCTTGTCTCTTCTGTACCTGTTGTTCAGCATTTACCATTTTCCAGCATTTGTGCAACAGATTTCTGCTGCCATGTAAAATGTTGTGTTTTTCTGTATTTAATTATGCTCTTACTGAAACATCATTTATTCTAAACTTTCTCCAATTTGTCAGAAATGCTTTGATTTCTAATTTTGTCTTTCAAGGTATTGAACAGCCTTGTATCACCCACACTCCATCTTTTCACCTTTTTTGCCATATAAGTCAGTTGAGCAGAACTGCACCTTTTGGATGCTCAGACGATTCAAGTTCAGGAGCAAATTCTTGGTAACTACCTAGTCTAAGAGGCTTTGCAGCCACGTATCCTACTAATGTGGTCATTCTGAGGGCCACAGTGTATGAGGAACGAGCAGTAGGTATTGCCCAGTAGCTAAGCATTTTCCTTCATCTGAACCCCTCTGCTCTCTTGCTTGAGTTAGACCAAAGGCTTGAATTAGTATTTTTTCTTCTCCCCTGCCCTACACAAGCCCAGGCTATGCACTCCACCTCCCAAGAGAATGTTTTGAACTGTGGCTGCTGTATATTCAGTGGAAGAGGTCTCAGCCTGGGCTTTCAATGCCAGCTCAGTGTTAGAGGAGTGTACGACACTGACCACAGCTCAGATTTGAATGCTTTCACCAGGCTTGGGAGGTGGGTTGCCAAAACAGCATGTTATTCTAAGGAAATAGAGCAGCCAGATGTAGTTTTGGGGTTGGGATGTGGGTTTTTTTTTTTAATTTGTTTTTTTAATTGGCAGACCTGGATTCACATGGTACATAATACTCGGCAGATCTTTGAGCAACAGATGTTTATGAAATGCTTGCCCTTGGATTCAGTGGCACTGCACTAATTGCCCCCTTTTCCTACCTCAGGGCATTTAGCAGGTGCTGTACCATCTTTATCTTTTTTGTGGATTTAACTCAAAATATCTATGTAGTTAGCTCTCCTCACCCCTTAAGATGTGAGCCTGAAGATGTTGTAGCCTGAAGATGTTGTAGCCCTTTTTTGTAGCTGATTATGTGCCAACAGAGTGGGCTGCTTCTGTTGGATGCTAAGACCTCAACCTGATGCACAACATACTGTCCCTTCTGAAATTGTGTTTCAGTGGATGAATCTCCTTTCAACCTGTGTTGTGTGACCTTAGTGAAATTCAGCTAATTCTGCCCAGTGAGCAATATTTTCACTGGAAAGAAGTTATGTAGTCTCCTCCCTTTTATGCTAGTAAACCAGAAGTGACCTGTACATAGTGATGCTTCTCGTGTAGATGTCTTTGGACCAGATTGTGTTTACCCCTGCTCCCTGTACTTCTGAAGTAATAAAAAAACCAATTTTTGCAGTATCAAATTTCACTTTTCTTATTTGTGTTTTTGGTTGGTTTCTAGTGTAGTGTGGCTAATGATAAAAATGAATTTCCATCTTTCAAGGAAGTGCCACCTTGAATGTGGCTAATAAGTACAAGGACGCAATGGTAGCTGTTTCATCTTCATGTGTTTTGGAAGAAATAACTGATGTAGACATTTGACTTTAAGCAGACATGCAGGGTTGCAAATTCCAGTGAGAGAGATGCAGTTTAGTCATTCCACTTGGAGCCAGAAGAATAGGGGTGAGATAAGGGATTTGTAGCTTGATGGTGTGCTTCCTATGGTTTGTGCTGAAGTATGGATGCTTCTTGGGTCTTCTCAAGTATTGAACTACAGCCTGTGGTTTTCAGAAGAAAATTATGTTCTTTTCCTGCATTCTGTTCCCAGGACACAAATACCATAAAACCAACATAACGGTTTTCATAAATTACAAAAGATGGTGCTCATAAATTACAAGGTTTGTTTTCCATGCAGATTACTTTGAGGGACTTCAAGATGTGTTGTATTAGAAGCCCATCAGAAACATTTTTTTAAAAACATGGTGTCATGGTTTGACATGAAGCTGTAAAAATGTCTGTAAAAATGGCTCCTGTAAGAAATTGCTTGAAACTCTCTCCAGCTCTGAGCCAGACCCACTGCTGGGCCTAAGCCAATTACATGCCTCCATCATCACTTTTTAAGAAGCCAGAAGAGGAGGGATCTTTCTGTTCCTTTTTGTTCTGTCCCTTCTTTTCTGGCTGGTGGTGGTGCAAGGAGTGGGAAGAGAGAGAGAAGTGACCATGCATACCCCAAGGTCAGTGAGGGAGGGGAGGAGGTGTGCTGTAGCAGAGACTCCCCTGCATCCCGTGGAGAGGACTGGTGAAGCTGAGATTTGTTTGCACTTTGTTAAAGACCCCGTGCGATGAGCAGTGACTATGGCTGGAGGAGGCCGTGTCCCGTGTGAGAGATTCAATATTCACAGAAGCTGTAACTGTGGGGAGGAACCCACACCAAAGCAGCTTATTAAAATTATGCCCAGAAGAGGCCTTGTCCTGTGGGAGGGACCCTGTATCTGCAGAAGCTGCAACTGTGGGGAAGAACCCACGCCAGAGATATTCACCAAGGACTGCGTCCCATGTGAGGGACCCTGTATTAGCAGAAGCCGCAGCTGCTGGGAAGAACCCACACCAGAGAAGTTCGTTAAGGACTGTGTCTGGGGAGAGGGACCCCATATTGCAGCAGGGGAAGAATGCCAGGAGTTGTCCTCCTCTGAGAAGAGAGAAGCAGCAGAGCCCATCTGTGAGAGACTGACCACATCCCCCATTCCCTGCCCCCCTGAGCCATTGAGGGGGGAGGAGGTAGAGATATCGGGAGCAGTGAGCTGGGCCCAGGAAGAAAGGAGGGATAGGGGAGGGAGATCTTAAAGTGCTGGTTGTCATTTTCTCATCATCCTGCTCTCTTCTTGCTTTTTGTTGTTTCTTGTAGGTAGTAGAATAAACCTTCCCACTTTCCTAAGTCGAGTACTGGAGTCTGTTTTGCCCAGAACCATAATTGGCAGTGAGCCCTCCATGCCCTTGTCTTAATCCACAACAACCTTGGGCACCTTTTTTCCTCCCATTTCGCTGGGGCCTCCACCATCCTAATGAGTGTGGGGGTGGATGGGGGGCACCAAGTGAGACACTGTCATGGTGCTTTATCACTGGCTGGGCAAAAACCATGAGACTTTTACAAATGGAACAAACTTACTCTCAAAGAATCTTTGGGAAATTATCACTGTGTAAGAAAATACTTTGTATGCACTAACATATTTTTAGTAACCTAACAAAAGCAACTTGCCTGTAACTTAGTCAGTTATAAAAATCACCCAAGTGGCGTGGAAATTTTTCAAGTGGAGGAAAGAGAACAGAGTTTTAACCCTACTCTCAGTTTTGATTATACAGTATAACTTAGTTTCCAGGTGAAGGTACCAAGTCTATCCTGCAGTTTTATTTCAGATGCAGCATATCTTCTGAATCGAAGGCCAAGAACCTTAACTGTGCAATGGTAAACTTAAAAGTGGGTAGCAGTTAGAAAGCACATGATTAGAGCAATGGCCACAGAACTTAAAATAGTAGCTTACTTCAAATCGTTTTCTTCAGTCTACTTTCTCGAACTACCTCTTCTGTTGCTTCAGTCAGGGTGTAATGTTAACTTCTGTTTTGCTGTGTCCTCCCAATACAACAAATTCTTTGTTCAGCTGGCAAACAACTGAGAAACTTAAACGTATTCAGACAGCAAGAGAGGTATGTTAAATGAAAGGATAGTACTTCTGTCCAGGGTGTAAAAAATGCACTCATGGTAAGAGAGAAGCATGAAAAATAAGTGATAGGTTACATCTATCATCACATGAAAAGGTAAACACAGGTGGATTTTAAAAGGTATCAGTAAAGCCAGTGACAAGGTTCAAAGAGGACTGAGATAAAAAACATCGCCCACACGATTTTTTTTTGGGGGGATGGTTTCTTGTATCTGCAAATGCAGACCATGTATCTACAAAATGAGTAAATAACCTTAACATTAGAAATAACATGGTAACACTTGACGTGCTACCACATTTTGAGTTGGGATCTGAGAGGGCAGTAACAATAGTTCTACTTATGTTTAACTTTCTCCATTTTACTTTGCTATGGAACTTGGATCCAGTCTAAATGGCAAATGTTTTGTCAGCAAAAATTATTGTATTTATGAAAAATCTGCATCTGACCACTCAAAGAATTACTGGAAAAATGCATTCTACCAAAATCTATCACTGGATCAACCGCTCTGCTAGCATAAGTAATGTGTTATCTGCATGGTTTTGCCAACCCACACTTCAGAGGCCAGCACCATGTCACTGCTGCCTTGTCACAATTTTTTGGTATAGTTTTTGCAGGTATCATGCTGCCATCCTCTTAGAAGTTAGACATTTCCAGAGGCATCTGAGGACAAGAGAGCAGGTGTGAACATACCTTCATTTTTATCAGTAAGGCTGGCTACTTTCTATAGAACAGAACATGCTTGCTCTTTTGGAGAACTTACTAAGAGGGAAGAAGAAATTAATAGGAGAGTGTATTATCTTGGTTCATGATGCAGCTGGAAGAAGCTAGAAAATAGCTTCAACAGAGAAGTCAAACTTCTCAACTGTTGCACCATGAAACTTTTCCCCGGAGTCTGGTTTATACAGTAGCTACTTGTTCCCATGAACCTTTGACTGTATATGCCAACTTAAGTCCTACCACGATGTGACCTCAATCCCTATAGGTCATGCCTCTGTTTAGCTTTCATGCTGACTTATATTTCTTGTGGTACTCAGTAACAACACATCATTTTTCTGTGGGTTTGTTTTCCAAAAGTGTGTATTCTTTTTTCTGGAAAACAGTGATTTTTATTTTAAGTTCTACATTGCCCAGCAGACTCGACCCCTGCTGCTGACTCTGTGTCAGCTCAGCATTTTTTCACCGCACTCCTCTCAATGGCCACAAGCACTGAGTTTCTGTTACACTGACAGCAGCCCAACTGCTACAATGTGTGGTCTGCTTTGTCCACTCAGCTGCCTCTTCTGGTGAAGGTCCACTGAAGACTGGCTAAAATAAGTATTCAGAGGCAGATGTTCTCCTCAATAGCAGTTCATTTATGCTGTGAATGGGCAGTTTGGCAGCTAACGTACCTCAGACACAATGCTGGCAAAGAAAGCACACATGTACTCTTATGAAACCACAGGAGCATTGCAAAAGGTTCCACTTCTTAGACCTGTCTAGTACTGGTCTGGGGTCACCTCAAAAGCAGGACACTCTGCAATGAGTCCACACATCTTGAGGCATTGATAATCTGTCAGAGCAGTGCTTAGGAGTGATGGAGGAGTAGACGTGCTACTCTCGCAGTGGTTAAGGTACACAAATAGAGGTACTGAAACTGCAGTTTACCCAAACTCAAGCCAATTAACAAAAAACTTTATTGTATTCAATATAGCACCACACAAAAGATACACTGTGCTTTGTGTTGCCTTTAAGAAACATGCCAGAGTACTTTCAAACTAGAAAAAAACTAATGTAAGAAGCTTTCTTGTTCGTCAGCAGAGCTTACTGTTTGCTGTTTAAAGAAGCCACTCTGAAAGAACCACAGCTTTTGTACATAATGCTTTAAGGGCCTTCCAGGCAGATTTAAGTGGTTTTGCCTTACCCATTAGTTCTCTTTCATCCTCTGGGGTTTAAGCTTTGTTAAAAAAACCAACTACTCATTTAGTTCATGGTGCTTTCAGGAAAAGCATTAATTCCAGAAATCTTACCAGCAGATCCAACTGACAACATACTAGCCAGCTGCTAAATTCTGTTTCTTGAAAAAGTAACAGAATTTTGACCAACGGTAACCATGTGAATTGGGCTCTATGAATCAACCTCAGGCAAAATGATAAAGACTTGGAATCAGCTCTTAAATCTGTCTTGGGCTCAAGAGTAAACAAGGAGTAGGTATTTGATAAAAGTTACAGATTAATTGCATCATAGAAAAAAGATGGGTGACTTTGAAAGGTCATTTAGTCCATCTCATCTTTCAGTACAGATTGTTATGCTGTAACAGCTTAAAATTATTTCCAATATAAGACGCTTCATAACAACGAAGCTGGACCTAGATGAATCTTTAAGGTCCCTTCCAACCCAAATTATTCTAATCTAAAGTATTTATTGGTCCCTCACATTGCGAGCTTGTTTCTTAGCCTGAATTGTTCAGATTAAGTTCTATACATTAGCTGTTACACTACTACACTTATATTAAATTGCCTTTTTTTACCCTTTTTTCTAAGTGAGGTGATCTGGGAGTATTTCTGTTTTGCCTGAATATGGAACACAGAGATCTTTCACAACACCCTTTATTTGATGCATCTTGCAGTTAGAGGAAGGCCAGCTTGCATAAAGGGAACCTTAGCAAGTCAACAATAGTAAGAGAGCCACAGTTAAACAAAAGTGTGGTGTGGACCCAGTGCTAATGCATACGGAGAGAATACTGAAAAACTTCTAGGCTTCGAGCTTCACTGACTCCAGTATGGAACGTGCTTCTTTATACTCTTCAGCTTCTTCCAATTCTTTTTCATTCTCCTGGAATCAAAAACAAAATTTTTTAATACTTTGAAAATAACTGACATGGAATTAAATTTAAGAAGGTAACTCAAAAAAAACCCAACTGGTAGCTAAAGACAAGGAGAAGACTGAGGTACCCAAAGTTTTTTTTCCTCACTCTTCACTGTCAATCTCTCTTCCCACACCTCTCAAGTGGACAGACCACAAGATGGGGACTGAGGGAGCAAAGTCCCTCCCACTGCAAGAGAAGATCAGGTTTGAGACAACCTGGAGAACCTGAACATACGTAAGTCTATGGGATCAGACAAGATGCTTCTCAGAGTCCTGAAAGAATTGGGTGATGTAATTGTGAAGCCACCTCCATTATAGTTGAAGAGTTATGGCATTTGTCCCTACTGACTGGAGAAAGAGAAACACTACAGTCATTTTAAAAAAGGGCAGATTCTTAGAACTACTGACCTTTCAGCCTCACCTCTGTGCCTGGGAAGATGACGGAACAGATCCTCCTAGAACCTGTGCTAAGACTTGTAGAAGACAGGGACGTGACTGTAGACAGCTAGCAAGCCTTCACCAAGGGCAAATCCTGCCTGACCAACCCAGTGGCCTTCTGTGATGGAGTGAGAAAAAACAAACAGCTACGGATGTCTCTATTTGGACTTCTGTGACATGTATCTGTACTTCCACACCACCTCTCTGTACTTCTGCCTTTGATGTGGCCCCCTACAACATCCTCTCTAAATTGGAGAGATATAGATGTGATGGGTAGACTGTTCAGTGGATGAGGATTTGGCTGAGTGGTCACATCCAGAGGGTAGTGGTTAACATCTTAGTGCCCAGATGGAGACTGGTGACAAGTGCTGTCCCTCGGGAATCTGTGTTGGGACCAGCACTGTTTCATGACTTCATCAGTGACATAGCAGTGAGATCAAGTGTACTCTCAGCAAGTTTGCAGACAAACCTAAGCTGAGTGGTAGGTGCAGCTGACACACCCGAGGGATGGGATGCCATCCAGATGGCCCTGGACAAGCTTGAGAAGTGGGCCCGTGTGAACCTCAGGAAGTCCAATAAGATCCAGGGCAAGGTCCTGCACCTGGGTCCGGGCAACTCCCAGTAACAACACAGGCTGGGGGAGGATGGGATAGAGAGCAGCCCTGCGATAAGAGCTTTGGGGTACTGCTGGATCACAAAACTGGACATGAGCCAGCAATGTGCACTCACAGCACAGAAAGCCGACTGGACCCTGGCTGCACCAATAGCAACATGGCCAGAGGGTTAAGGACGGGGATTCTGCCCCTCTGCGCCTCTCTGGTGAGACCCCACCTGCAGTGCTGTGTCCAGCTCTAGGGTCCTCAGCACAGGAAAGACAAGGACCTGTTGAGGTGGAGTCCAGAGGAGGGCCACAAGAATGATCAGAGCACCAGAGCACCTCTTCTGTAAGGGAATGCTGACAAAGTTGGAGTTGTTCAGTGTGGAGATGGCCCTGGAGAGACCTTATTGCAGCCTTTCACTACTCAAAAGGGACTTGAAAGACAGGGATAAGCCTTTTAGCAGGGCCTGTTGTGATAGGACAATGGGTAATGGTTTTAAACTAAAGGAGGGTAGATTCAGGCTAGATACAAGGAAGGAATTTTGGTAGATGTCTCACCCCTGGGAACAATCAAGGTCAGTCTGGATGGGGCTCTGAGCAATCTGATCTAGTTGAAAATGTTCCTGTTCATTACAGGAGGGTTGGACTAGATTACCTTTAAAGGTCCCTTCCAACCCGAACCATTCTATGTTTCTATGAAACAAGGGATGTATCACTATTGAAAACACTAGTTCTACATGAGTCAGAGCACAGTTTCTTTTGTCCTGCTTAAGGTCCAGGATGATGGCTGTTATGTGTGAGAGACATCTATGCATACCTTTATTGTATTCTGTAAAATGCTTAAAACCAGGGACACTATAACTGGACAACAGACATCAGAACAAGAGTACCCTTATGATAATGATTTAAGCAGACTAACAGTTGAAAAAAACATTACCTTCTTTTTTTTCCCCCCCAAAACAGCAAACTACCTGAGGATAAGACACCTTGATTTTTCCTTTGAGGAGGGATTTGCATTTTAGCCACCAAAGATAGCTGAGGCTTAATTTAGGGTATGTATTTTTAGCTTCACAGTAGCTGAATACTTGATGAGAAGGAAGGTAGTTTTTAAATTAAGCATAATGATTTAACTAGTAAATAGTTTCAGTGAATCTGTTTGTACGAGATACTATTTATTTTTGCAGGTATGCCTACCTTAAAAATATGGCACTAATGCTCACCTCGCTAATAAAACATAAAGAAGGCAGTACTCATCAAGGACTCACCTCAATTGTTCTTTGTCTGTATCATAATATAAGTAGTAAGCAAAGTATTTTGACTGTCATATCATTACAAGCATATTATACACACCTACACTAGCTACAAAACTACCTAAAGTAGGTGAACTATTTCTTACGATCCTTTAATTAGTACAGGACTTCAGAGGCTATTCTAGCAGTGCAACATTTAAGTGTATATTTAATGTACATTCCACTAAAACCAGTTTCTAATATACTAACATACAAAGTTTTCATAAACTGAAGAAAGGTCTGAAGAGACAGTTACCTGAATGAAATATTGGTATGTTACAGGACGCCAGTCTTGGGACTCATAAAAAAATAATTCTTCAGTCTAGTTCTAATAAGCTGCAGTTGCACCACAGACAAACACGTTTATCCAAGTTCATCAAGGAGCAGCAGCATTTCTTGATCAGTGGGTTATGGTAATATACTTACTAGTAGCTGAGTAAGATCTGCATGTGCAACTTCTAATCTGCGTTGGCAGTCTGGAATCATCATTCGTGACTCTTGTAAGAGCTCAATCTGTCAAAATTAAAAGCCAATATAGTGAGAATGTATTCCAGATATGAACAGTATTATTTAAGATAAGTCTTTGCTCTGAAAAATTGGAAGTCCAGTCATCATTTAGGAACTTCAGAACAGTTGTGCCTATTTTATGAATAGCTGTTTGTGTGTTTTTTTGTTGTGAGTTTGTGTTGTTTTAATTTTGCTTTAATTAAAAGATACTCAGCATAATTACTTAAATGTAAAGCTTACAGGACACTTCCATTTACTTTGTGCTTAATTAAGGTATTAAGTACAAGACAATATTTGGAATAATTTTCCCTCAGAAAAAAAGTACTGCCTGGTAAACTTTCCACACAGCGTTTGTTAAAAAGGCTATTTAAAACAAACTTTCTCCTGCTGTCATGAAGCAGCCTCATCCAAAATGGGATCAGCTGGTTATATAAATATCTCCTGCATCTTTTGGGTAATAAAGAAAAACAGTGTTCAGGTAATACCACATAGAGATAATTACTGCATGAAAAAAGTTATTGAGTTATTGATCACATTGTGTGCACACTGCAGGAGGCTCTGACTGAAAGACAAAGGTAAAGAAAAATGAAAAGCAAAGACCAGCAGGCTCATATTTTTGATGCTTATCATGCATAAAAAGTTATTACTTATCCTTGTTCTTCATTTTAGGAGAAAGATTATTCTCACCATGCACTTTGAACAAAATTACCAAACTGGCACCCCACTGAATCCGAACATCCCGCCTCCTCCTACAGAAAACAACTTCAAATTTGAACAAGGTAACATTTATTTCATGGAACATTTCTGGATCTGAAATCCAACCATTGAGAAGAAAAGGTGTGCAAAGTTGTTCAGTAGTGTTAAATCTACTTAGAAAGGAAAATCTGTTAGATATTTAAATATGAGATCTCTTCCATGCATTCCAGATAACCTGCAACAGAAGGAAGTTCCTTTAAATGGCTTACTTCGTTCTTATCTTGTATTTTTCTTTCAGTATTCATGCTGCTGTACCACATGGACATTGTAAAAGGGAAGAAAATACGTAACTAAGAATGTATTAAAGCATATGAGAAGGCCTTATGTAGTAAGACACTATCACCATGTTTTCACGTGTCACGTATTTAAGTTCGTAGTTCAAGTCATTTTTGACAGAAGGAGTTTAAAACCTTTCTGTCTTCAGAAGATCTGGGGCAAAATGTTCCTAGTGAGGCAAAGGTGGGTGACAAAGGTTTAAAAAAAACCCACAAAAGAGTAGTTCAGAGTAAAGTTACACAAATGTCTTCAACCCACCACATTTCTAGTCATCTTTCAGGATTGGAGCTCATGTCTGTCATCTTTCAAAAGAAAGAACTTTCCTAACTCAGATGTGATGGCGCTCAGTAACTACTGGGCCTATTTACTACATGGGATGCAGATTTTTTTTTGTCACCTGGATCTGACATTAAAGGAATGGTGCGCACAATGCACTAACAGTGACCTTCAGTCTGTCTTCCTTAAGTTCCCAATTGCAGTGTCAGAAAAAACAGATGCCAGCATATGTATCTGCCTACCACCTACTTAAGCAGAAGGGCACCAAAACTAAAATCTGACTTTGCATGTTCAAAGTAAGCACAAAGGCTAAAGAGAACTCTATGACAAACTGCTGAGAAGGTAGTGCCCAATAAAAGCAACTTTCATTTTTACCAAGTCCAACAATGAAAGTTCAAAGCTACTATTTTAACTTTAGGCAGATCAGAACTACTCACATGAAGATTGTATCTCTACTTTTTGGATCATTAAAGCAATTAACCAATTTTTTTACAATTTATGAATGCAAATAAACATTACTGTGAATTAGTGTTGATACCAAGTATTCTGCAACAGCAAGTATACATGTCATGCTGAGCAAAAATAACACGGACAACAGTTTTATCAGCTTCTAAAAGATGGAAGCAACAAAGAGATACGCAAATCCACAAATAATATGAAAACAAGAAGAAAACCTCTGCAGGGCTCTCTTGTCTTTCCTTTATCTTGGGGCAGTCTAATAAACTGCTGGGTCACAAGGTATAGTAATTATACTGTTTTATATGACAAGACTGATGTCCTCAACCCAACAGGCTTAAAAACTTGATGAATGTGAACAAGTCGTATTTGTACCAAATATATACAGAAACATGAATATTAATGACTTTAAATACTGCCTCATAATCACTTGCCCTTTGACCGTGGCACAGATAATTGTAACATCATGGATCTGCTCAGAGATGGTAGAGGAAGACAGACATACAAATAATCCAGTTTGCTAAGAAAAGTACCAATGGTTTGAAGTACTTCTCACCAGAAATTTTGTAAAGCACCTGGAATCCCTTGACTGATTGCAGACATATCTGATGGAAGAACAGAGACTCAAAAGAAAAAAGGCCATCTGTAAGTATCTTGAACACTAATGGTTCTAAAATAAATAACCCTACGAAGGAGATATTGAAGCACAACATAAACAGTCATGCTGAAGCTATTCATTAGCTAATGAACATATTTGTAACTTAAATCCACAGTATGGTATTACTTCTCACCTCACTGGTTACCAGAGAATATAAAGCACAATGTGCTGCTTGAGGATGGAGGCATGGGGACATAGGGAGCAGGACAACATAGGTAATGTAGGAGAAATCAGTGCACAGGGAAGGCAGGAACTCAGTAGACATGGCATTAAGGTGATTATGGAGGTGATCCACCCCCCCAAAAATAACCCAAACTGCAGGAAATCAAGTTTTATTAGTTCTACTTCCTTTAAAGCTTTCAACTTGTTTTATTTTCAGGTAGCAGATGCAAAAGGAGCTTAAGCTACCCACAAATACAGGACACCAGAGCATACTGCAGTCCACTGTACACGAGTTGTCAAACATATTGCTCAAAATGCCTCTGAAGGAGCACAAAGAAAATCTTGCAGTAAAGAACTGGAGAACATAGTTTTGTTACTATTGTGCTTGAGTATTTCAAGAACTGAAATGGCCATGTCCCAACAACAAACTACCTACCATTTGTAACAAGTAAGCTGGAGAAGAAAATCCTTTACATCTAATGCCTCAGTATTTCAAATGACCTTTCTCTGCAGCTCCTCTCAGATGAGAGCTGATCCTGTTTTCCCTAAAGCAAATTACTTTAGGACATAAAAGGCAGAAAGGTTCCTTTGGTCTCTTTGGAAAATCGTTTGTCACTGGCTGTTTTCCACTTGTGTACAACTGTCAGGTTTTCTTGATTGTCAGCAGCAGAGGGTGGAGGGAGAATACCACAAGACCTGAAGCTAAAAAATGGAGATACTTTTCAGAAGATAGAAGCAAAACTTCATGTCCTCCACTGAAAAGTGTCATTAAATACACTATCATAAATTAGAGGTATTTTCCTTTAAAATTAACTTACAAGGATGATAATGGAATTATCATTACAGAAATTCATCATTTAATCAGCAGGCAACACATCTGCTTTCAGCAACTTGAAATTCTACCTGAATGGATCCATGTTGATGCAAGTATAAACCTCACCCTCTAAACAGGTAGTAAACATCTGAATGAAGAGGTTTCTTTGGGAGTAGCATAAAAAATCCATGCTGACAAAAGCCAGACTTGCTTTTGCAACAAGAATGGCTCAACCTTGTTAGAATAAGCAGCCAAATTTTCTCTCTGTGCCTTGCAACTTTTTGTGGGAAACAACAGGACCTTTTTTAATGGCTGTAGTTTGACAGGGCAAGATGGAATGTACCTGTTTCACAAGGGCACTGGAACCTTCAGGAACAAGCTGGCCAACTTGGTTAAGAGGGCTTTAAACTTAAGGACTTCTGGAGCGGGGTGTGAAATGGCAAAGTATGTGCCATCCATCCAACAGGGAAACAGGTCAGGGCACAATGAGCGCTCCTCAGCCCTGCAACAAGATGAGAAGCAGAAGGCTGATGGCTCTGTGGGAGTGTCAAATGAGGGAGAATCCTCTTGCACCTGTCCAGGGAACCCCATCTACTCAACTAAGCCCCTATGTTGCCTGTTCACAAAGGCACACAGCCTGGGGAATACGCAGGAGGAACTCGAGATGTGGGTGTGGAGGCAGGACCTTGATCTCACTGCAGTTACAGTGATATAGTGGGACAGCTCCAATAGCTGGAATGGGACAGATGGGGGCAGAAAAGTCAAGTACAGAAGAGCCCTAGAACACAGGAAGAGTGAGCCCAACTGTGGTGGTTTGACCGTGGCTGGATGCCAGGTGCCCCCCATGCCGCTCTACCATCCCCCTCCTCAGCAAGCCAGGGAAGGGGAGAAAATAAGATGGGAGTCTCGTGGGTTGAGATAACAGCAGTTTAGTAAAGAAGCAGCAAAGCTGCGCGCGCGGGAAGCAAAGCAAAAGCAGATAAAGCTGTTACTCTCTACTTCCCATCAGCAGCGATGTCCAATCACCTCCTGAGAAGCAGGGCCTCGGCCTCGGTAAGCATTAACGGTTGCTTTTGCAAGGCCAAAAATGAATCTTGCCCCCTTTCCTGCTCCTCTCCCCCGGTTTATATTGCTGAGCTGGTGTCATAAGGTATGGAATATCTCCTTGGTCAGCCTGGGTCAGCTGTCCTGGCCATGGTCCCTCCCAAGATTGTGCCCACCCACAGCTATTTGGTGAAGGTGGGGGAAGAAACGCTGGAGGGACAGCCCTGATGCAGTAATCATAACATTGATGTGCTATCAATACCAACAGTAAGCACAGCACTGCAAGAGCTGCTGTGGAAAAAAATCACTACCATCCCAGACCCACTACACCAACCGAAGAAGAAATTCATCATGGCAGGCTTTTTCTACCATAGAAATGTTGCCATACTATCATTACTCCAAATACTGTATTAATTGAATTTTGAGCATAAAGTGCAAAATCCAAAAGGTACTTAGACCTGCCTAGATAAAAAGGAAAATAGCCTTTGGAAAATCTAAAGGAAAAGGGAAAAAAATCACAGCAACTATTTTTCATCATTTGGTCTCTAGGCAATAAATTCAAATTTTTAAAGTATTTTTAATACCAGGTGTATGTTAGGAATACTATCCTGTAATCAGTAGACAGAACTCCAAGTTGCTAGCTTTTAAGGAAACAAACTGTGCTTGCTAAGGATACTATCCAATTACATTAGGCAAAGCATTGGACTAGCATTTCCACCTCTTTACCTAAGCAACTAGAGACAAGAGTTCAGATTATTAAGCAAAGATCACCTATTATTAGGGGAAAAAAAAAAATTAAAACACTGGAGAGAAAACCATTTTTCATCTAATCTCACTGTACTTTATTGGTGAGGAAAACAGATCTTTGTTTTAACCAATTAGGTGAGGGGTGGAAAGAGCTAAAACTGTAAAAAGCCAACTGAACCTACTGGAATTTTTTTTTGAGACTAAATAGACATTAAAAAATGAAAAAGTTAACAGCACATTACAATATTTCTTTCAGCAAGAACTCCTTCAGGAATAAGAATAGCAGCAAACTCTCAGCTTCCCTAATAATTTCCCAAAGCAGTATACATAATTTTCAAATGTATTTCTTTTTAGCTGTGTCAGGGGATACTCTACCTTTCACTCAACAAAGCAAGACAAATACTGTGTGCTTTTCACTAATACTTGTAAAAATGTATGTATCCATAAGATGACGTGCAGATTGATGTGAAGTCTTTCGCATTTTTAATTCATCTGGAAATTATATTACTCAAAAAGTAATTTGGAATGGTATGATAACTTTTTTTTAAAATGAAAATTTACCATTTATCAGTAAAAATGCTTAGTTATCAAACCCCCCAGAGTAAATCCCCCTAAAAACCAAGAAAGAGTAGCTATCCCAGGCTTTTCCTACACTCACAAGCTTCAAGACAAAATCATTAGCTGGGAAAGGATGTTCATTTATGCACAAGACATATCAAAAACAACCAGAGAAATAAAGAAATTACTGGTTGCTATTATTAGTCTGCACTCATGAGTGATTACAGTGAAAAGTTTTATTACAGATAAAGTCTTATGAAGCTCTATGTAAAGTCTTCATATATTTAGAATTGTTACAACTGTGTAGAAACTCAGGCTTCATTACAAAAAAATCCACATGGAGGTACAATTGCACTATTTGCTGGTACCATTCAGGGCCTTTCACGACCTTCTATGGAAACCATATGCAGAATTTATCACCAGTGGAATACATTAAAAAAAAAAGG
The DNA here is from genome assembly GCF_028858725.1 of Colius striatus. Lineage (NCBI taxonomy): Eukaryota > Metazoa > Chordata > Aves > Coliiformes > Coliidae > Colius > Colius striatus. The sequence goes on along the minus strand of NC_084790.1, from coordinate 49,444,179 downwards.
TATAAAAACCAGTTCAACTTTTACCATTTTTGTTTTCACTGCAGTGAAAGTCTCATGGTTGACAGTAATGTGATTTTGAGATATTGTTGGGTTTTTTTTTTTTGCCATTTGGCTCAAATTAATTGTTACAAGCCCTAGACTGTAAATTTCTCCTCTGCCTTTTTTAGGCAAAACCCAAATACCTCTGCTACCTAGCTGATAGCAGAGAGATGGGTTTTTTGTTGTCCAAGTTTTGGTTTTGCTTTTAAATAGGCTATAAGTTACCAAAAAACGAAGACCTGTAATGCTAGAGATGCTTTCCCTGTGGTTTACAACCTACAACAAGCAGTTCTCTCCCAGCTCAGATTCTGCTGAAGTACAGGAGCTGAGACACAGCAACCAGTGCAAATACAACTTCCACCTGGGACAATGATGACAAATGAGTGTTACAGGTGAAAAGCAGGTGTGGGCTGTTTGGGGATGAGGCACCCTGTTCAATGAGTGAAAGCTCTGGCTTTCTTGGAAGCACAGTATTACCATGGTGAGAGGTGTGGGACACTAATACTAATCAAACTGGGGACCCAAGGCAGCAGAGCTCTGCTCAGGTGTGAAGCTCAAAGGAAAGCACTGTAAGGGTAGATAATAAAACTTGAGCTGATTAACGTATCACACATATGCAATGGCCTGTTTTGCTCTTTACTGTTGAAGGACTGCAGGTACCGTTGTTCCAGTTCTGAAATCCATTGCTGGCACTTGTGCAAAGGTTAGGGCAGATGGGGGAGCGGGAAGTGAACTATCCTAGGTTACTGTGACAACAAGATAAAACACACTTGAGACTCTACATACTCAGGTGGGAGGAAGGAAACTATCCTGAGTTACTGTAACAAAGTCTTCTGAGGTACTACAACAGGGTCTTCAGATTATAATCTTGATCAGCGTATAACAGCACTGCCAGAAAACTGTTTCTCAGATATGGATTCTGCTCCTCATTACATAAGTCTCCGTGGACAGTGCAGGTGAAGGCTGGTCTTTAACAACTGCTAGTTCATCATTGCCTGAGCGAGAGATCAGTTCACAGCAACTACAAGCTGCACCTCTGAATAAGGGGTTAGGAGAAAAATACTAAGTCAAACACTAACTGTTGTTCCACAGAGGCACTGATCCCTTCTCACCAACCAGACACACCCTGAAGTCTACATATGCTGTCAGAAGGCACTATTAATTTTGAAGTAAAATTTCCTGTAGTCATTTATCTACTGTTAAACTGTATGTTTTACTGCTGAGTTGTAACTAGAAAGCTAGATGAGAACAGTAGTACATTAAGAGGTAAGTAATGATTTTAAGCTTCTTAAGCTTAGTGTGTAACATTTCATTTCACAGCAGAAGTTCACAGCCTCTGCTGTTTTTAACTTTGATGATATCTCGCAGGTCACTGTGGAAATACCACAGTGCAGTCAAATAATCTGATGAATGGGGGACACTAAAAATGGGAATTGTGTTCATTAGTTCTTGTTAGAACCAGCGGATCTTCAGAAAGACCACTATTTTGTAGGATCTTAGAGTCTCAGTCTGTGGTGAGGCATAAAACAGCTCAGCTCTATAAAGACAATTCTTTATTTGTATACAAATTCTTTACTTGTTATTTATTTCCTATGGCATAATGAAAGCAAGGCAAGACATACACACATAAACTGCAATCTGAACTTAATAAAAAAAGTTGGTTTAGCTTGTTCTAAAAGGGCTTTCTCCTATCTTATTTTCATTATTTTTTATATTTGAGTTTTGTTTAACATATTATTCCATTGCCTAAAAATAAAGATGGGAGAACAGTAGGATCTAAGATGAGGCCATCAGACTACTGAAACAAGTTAAAACAATTTTAATTTACAGTTTCAGTTTCTGTGAAGGTTTAAGAAAAAATGTCTCGGAAATGCTTGGGGAAAAAAACCATAGAAAATAACATACTCAGCTGAAAGAATACAAAAGCCACAAACTCAGACATGCCACACTTCTGTAAAGAACAAACATGTATCTCCCAAACCCAGGCCTTATCCCAGCGAGAGAAACTTGACACTCCTCCTCCTCCTTCTTCCAAAAGACTGTGTACAAACTGTCTGCAACACTGTCCTTTGTGGATACCAGCAAAGAAAACTTTAATTATACTGTTAATAGCAAAGAAGGGTTTTATAAAACAAGTTTTAGGATCGTTTACCTGTTTCTTAATTCCATAATCATCACATGCTTCAGCTTTCATTTTTTCAATCTTTTCTTCTTGCTGTTTTGCTTCTTTTTCATACATAACTTTTTCTTTTGCCAATCTGCAATTAAACCAAGTGATTTTGTCAATCCAGTTCCATGACAATAGAAGGTTACATCGTTAATAAAAAAAACACACCCCAAAAGCTGCAGCTCTATAACACAGTACATGGTTTCATAAAAAAGGCTCTTAACCATTGCAAAAACTGCATCTAGGAACTGCTGAACTTAGCTATAGTGATTCTTATGACAGTAATTTAAATTTAAAATATTTTTAAAGGATCTGTGTGCTCTTATCCATTTAAAATATCCTAAAATAGCTATATGTTGGTATTTCACTTCAAATACGTAAAAGTTAAGCTGCCTTGTAGATATGGATGGCTGCTAATAAAGACAGTAGCACAGAGAAGAAAGCTATCTCGAAGGAGTTTTCACATCACAGGTAGTCAAACCAAATAATATTAAGACATCTGCAAAGACAACATCATTATCATCTTTTAGATCAGCATTTGCCAGATCCAAGTTCTGACAGTTCTGCAAGGGACCTGTATTGGCTGTTGTAGTCATATCGTCTTTCCTATTTGTTACCAAATAACACCACTGCACCCGCACTGTTAGATGAATAATGATAGATATTTTTCTTAATAATAACTTTTAAAAAAATTATCACATGTAAGTGAAAAGAAACAGTACTTTCAGATTCACAGATCCCAGAACTAATTTTCCCTGATCACTATATATCATGCTAGTAAATGCATTATTCCCCATACTAGTTTTCATACAAAATAATGAAAATAAAATTTCCAAATTACAGAGTCTTTTATTCCATTGAGTATTCTCTCCATTTAACTTGATGCTGGCTATAGACAAAAGTAACAGTTCCGTAATTTACATTACAGTAATTTTCTTTAGGGTCTATCTTTCACAGGAAAAGACTCCAGATTTTAATCTTAATAATACATCCATACTTGAGAGAGGGATGCCTTTTGCCAACAAGCATATACTCAAGAGTTACATAAAAAATTTAGAAGGACAGAGGGTAGATAGCCTAGTCTGATGCCCTAAAGGAAATTCTACATTGCAATCCCATTATCAAACTTTGTCATTACTGCAATTTTGTTGTTGCATCTCTCACTTTTAACTATATTCGTTAGGTATAAGTTGGATTACATAAAGACAGATCTGAACCAAAATGTCCTTCAGAATCCGGTAACAACTTTTGATCAGCTAATTCAGTACCAAAAAACATTGAAGTGTTACTGCCAACCTGAAAGAATGCCAAAGAAGATTCTTCTCCAAACAAGAACGAGCACCAAGTCTTTCAGGAGGACTTAACAGCAAGAAGAATGTAAGATCCAAGAAACAACGAATATATTACACAAATAAAAAGAGAATAAATGAAGTCCTACTAGAAAGCTTCATGGTCCCATTAGTGCATGAGAGCAAAATAATTCCTAGTTTGTCAGAGTTTAGCGCCCTCTTAGATGTGCTGAGCATGGAGAGAACGGCACTGGGGGTAACAAGAACCTTTTGTGAAGTTGCCACAAAAACATCATTGCAGTAATATCTTGACAAAAATTCTAGAGAGAATATACTGATACTGCAACAGCAGGAACTCTCCCTGCTTTAGTTGGAGTTTGCATCAACAAAATTTGTTTGGCTGAAATAGTCTTGTTCTGTGGGTCCACAGCAATTGATCTATGTTGAGCTGTGGCAATACTTGTTTCAGCCCTCACTCAACCAACCATCAGAGGGCTGTCAGCCTTATAAAGAAGTTTCCACAGCAGGTAGATCATGTACTATAGGTACATTGTCTAGGCTACTTTCTTCAAGTCATCCAAGTACTACATGAGAAGTAGTAGTGGGGAAAGACAGCAGAATAATTACTAGTAATAAAGACACTAAATCAGCTGCAATTCCAACTAGTGGAACTAGCTCCAGTATTAGCATCAGCAAACATTGATTTAATAGAGGATGAGTTAATTGTTTGATTAAGGTTACTTGAGTTACTTGATTTAATTCCAGAAAGTATTATTTGCTTTGCTATTTTTAGGTTCCAAAAAAAGTTAATTTTAATCAACCTATGAGAAAGATGATTTTTTTTTTAATGAGGACAGTGAATTCCCTTGAGGAGCAGGGGGAAAAAGATATGATTAAACATAACTTTTAAGTTGATTCACTTACTGAAGTGTGTATGGCACTGAAACTAAAGGCAACTTGCATCTCTAAACCCAGTGTTTTAAATTATTTTAATTTTTAGCTAAAATGGAAGGCACAATGTTTGTCATTACTTTTCACAGCTACATCTCCCTCTAAGTACACTAGCTTTTCAAACTGCTATTCAAGTTTGCTTACCTTTATTAAACAAGAAAGGACTGCATGTTCTGGCCTAGTTCAGAACTAAATTTAGCTTGATTTTTTTGCCTACCCTTCTCACATCTGGATACTCAAAAATAGCATCCATATTTATCTATTTCTATAGTAATTGTACATTTTGGAAGCAGAAATGGAAACATTCTGCCTTCAAGAAAAAGGAAACATACAATAAATACCAAAAATACACAACCACTTCTGTGACAAATTTTCCACTGCATTTCGTTCAGTAATCAGAATTGTCCAATTTAACATTTCATTTATCATTCATAAGACTGGGATGCTGATGTTTAATGCTATTAAGAAGTTTTGATTTGAAAACATCTCCTGTACTAGATCCTTCCTCTAGATGTTATGAAGCTATTTCTACTGAATATGTAGCTTGGGGAGATGCCAAATTAAATCAATAGCTTGTTTTCAAAAGGAAAGTGAAAACTCATCATGGAGGAATAGTACTTCTTAATCATCTCTAAAAGTGTTGGCTACACAAAAATGCCCACATTACTTTGTTCCTTTCTTCCTCCTTCACCCTTTGACTACCTAGAAACAATAATCTGAGTTGGGTTTGGTTTTTTGTGTCTGTGGTTGGCTTTTTGCGGTTTTTTTTTTTGTTTTTTTTTTTTTTAACTTGCTAACCCAGAACATTAAAATGGATACTGAATCACAGTCCTAAGAAGTAGCTGATCACACATAGTAAACAGAGTAAGAATAGCTCAGTAGGTACCAGAAAAAGAGATGATAATTTGTTGCATTTTAAATATGAGTCACTTATAGGTGAAAAAAGCCTGTAACCATAAAAACCACAGAGGGTGTAACTTTAGCCCAGGTTGTACAAGGTCATAAGAAATACCAGCTACAGTAACTTTAACTTTTATCTGAAAGAATCAACCCTATCCACAAAAAACTCTCAAGGAACTAATGTATGTTACTTATTAGAATACTTGTATACTACACACACACACATATACATACGTAAGATATATATAACTTGTATATTACACAAATGTGTGTGATAAGTCTTTATTCTAAAATAGCTTCCAAAATATGTTCTTGCTTTTAAACAATCTGCCACCTGGTACTTCTATCAGTTATCTATATTTCAGCTAC